>NW_026622808.1:31890474-33140474 GCF_023065955.2 Ursus arctos | reverse complement strand
GCTACTCCTCGGAGTCCTGCTGGCCTTGCTCCTGCTCGTGGCTGTGCTGGCCGCTGCACTGATCTTCAACTACCGGCGGAGGAAACAGCTAGGTGAGCTCTCTGCTCCTCTCCCGACTCAGTCTGTACCCCCAAACCATGGCATCTCCAAGGCCCTGTATCCTCTTTCTGCCCAGGCCTTGGAGGTCTGCCCACACCCCCTGGGTACAAGGCAACCTCTAGGAGTTTGGAGAGGCTGGCCACCAAGGGCTGTCTTTCCAAGGTCCTGTCTCTAAACCCAGGTGACCTGGCATCCTTGGACCGGACGGCCGGAGCCGTGCTCTTGCCTGTGCTCCGCTCGGGCTCTGACTACAGAAATGACCTTGGTGAGATAGGGGAAGCGCTGAAAGGGGGAGCCACGTGCTCTGCTCCACAATCCCCTCACTCCGTCTCCTCCACAGCAGCCCCTGACGCCGACGGTCTGGATGGTCCAGATGCCACCCCCCGGGACCACAAAGCGTCCTCCTCAGACAGTGGGGATGGGTCCTGCGTCCCACTGCTGCGGACAGCATCCATCCAGCTTGGGGACTTGGACTCTGCTCTCCTGGCCGAGGTCAAGGATGTGCTGATTCCCCATGAGCGGGTGGTCACCCACAGTGACCGAGTCATTGGCAAAGGTGTGGGGGCCAAGACAGGCGGGGTTGGGGCACAGATGGAGTCCTGAGATGGCATGGGCTCAAGGGACATTTAGGCAGGACTCTGCTCTGGCCTTCTCACTAAGCTTTGTGACCTTGGGAATATCACAGAACATCTCTGAGCCTCCATTTGCTCATCCGTGGGATAGGAATTCATTCTGTCTTCAGCGGATTCTGGTGCGGATTAGGGGGGCATGGGTGGGCTGCACGCTCTGTCACCACGTACCTGCTGCTTGGTTTTAATGTCAGATTGGCCAGTTGGTGCTCTGGGGTTTGGTTGCCAGTGAGAGGGCGTGGTGTGCACCCAGGGCATTGGGGTCCCCTCACCATCTCCCTTTCACCAGGCCACTTTGGAGTTGTCTATCATGGAGAATACACAGACGAGGACCAGAATCAAATCCACTGTGCCATCAAGTCGCTGAGTCGTAAGTGGCAAAGAGGCCAGGAGGGTCCCCGTCCCCGCTGTGCTCCCACCTTGCCAAGTGACCCGGAGCAGGAGACCTTTCTTCTCCATTTCCCCATCTGACCCTGGCAGAGGGTCTCCCCGGTCCGAGCCTGACCCCAGCCACTCCGCAGGCATTACAGAGGTGCAGGAGGTAGAGGCCTTCCTGCGCGAGGGGCTGCTCATGCGCGGTCTGCACCACCCGAACGTGCTGGCTCTCATCGGTATCGTGCTGCCACCGGCAGGGCTGCCCCGTGTGCTGCTGCCCTACATGCGCCATGGAGACCTGCTTCGGTTCATCCGCTCACCGCAGCGGGTCGGTGCTGAGGGGGCCCGGCGGGGGGGTGGGGGGAGGGGGAGGGGGTTGGGAGACATGGGCAGCGGCCTGGGATGAGCTGCTCAGCCCTTGCTTACCGACTCCCCTGTGGCCCCCAGAATCCCACAGTGAAGGACCTCATCAGCTTCGGCCTTCAGGTCGCCCGCGGCATGGAGTACCTGGCAGGGCAGAAGTTTGTGCACAGGGACCTGGCTGCTCGGAACTGCATGTGAGGGGCCAGAGCGCTTGGGGTGAAGCAAGGGGGCAGGGCACCAGGGTGTGCAACTGCCTAAAGGCACCTCAGGGAAGGGCCCCCACTCTAGCCCTTGCTCTGCAGCCCTGGGCATGGCCTCCCTTCTCTGGCCCTCAGTTTTCCTATCTTCCTGGCGCAGGCTTAGATCGGACACTGTGGCTCTGAAGCCCTGTGAAGGCCTGCAACAGATGGGTTCAGGGCCCATCTGGGGGCCAGTCCTGAGTGTGATTCCCTCCCCCACCCAAGGCTGGATGAGTCATTCACTGTCAAGGTGGCTGACTTTGGCCTGGCCCGCGATGTCCTGGACAAGGAGTACTACAGTGTTCGACAGCACCGCCACGCTCGCCTCCCTGTCAAATGGATGGCTCTGGAGAGCCTGCAGACCTACAGATTCACCACCAAGTCTGACGTGGTGAGGCCCCCACCTGCCCCAGAGCCCACAAGGCCTCTGTGTCCTGGGAGAGCACTTGGCCTCGCCCGTTCAGCTCCAGCTGATGCTCTGAGTCCCGGGAATCCCCAAGCCGAGCAGCCCCCCACAGCCCATTGGCCCGCCTCTGGAGCAGGTCTAAGACGGACTCCTCTTGCCAGGGCAACAGGGGGCTGTGAGCTCATTGGCTTCTTGCAGACAATACAGGCAGGGCCTCCCGAGGCCCAACTCTGGGCAGGGTTCGGTGGTGAGAAGAGACTGAGGGAAGAGGCTTGTGATGTACTGAGGAGCGGGCTCTGATTGATTTCCAGCTGGAGGGCTTTGGGAGGTAGAGGACCTGGGGGGGCCCACCTCCCCCCAAATTTGGGGTAAGAGTTGAGTCTCTTCTCCCCTTCCCACAGTGGTCATTTGGTGTGCTGCTATGGGAGCTGCTGACACGGGGCGCCCCTCCATACCCCCACATTGACCCTTTTGACCTCCCTCAATTCCTGGCCCAGGGTCGGCGCCTGCCCCAGCCTGAGTATTGTCCCAATTCTCTGTGAGTATGTGGAGGTGGAGGCGGGAGGGAGTTGGGCCCCAGAGACGAGGGAGGAGCAAGAGACAGAGCTCTCTCCTGGCTCTCCAACTGACCCTCTGGTCGACCTGGAAAGGGCCCCTTTCTGGGCCTCAGTTTCCTCGTCTGTGGACTGGTTCCGCCCCCATTTGGGGCTGAGTGCTGGGAGGATATCATGGTTGCCATGGTAACGGTACTCCCCACTCAGAGTCTGGGTTGAGGCCAGTGATTTGATTTCTCAGCACTCCTCTCACCCCACCCCCGCCAAGGGGGCCTGTTTTCCATCTTTTCCATTCACTTAACCTCAAGGAAGGGTTCCATTAGCTCCCACACCAGCCCCCTCCACGTCTCCAGATCAGAATTTTTCCCTCCTGAATATAGTTTCAGATTCCCTGTTCCCAAGGCATGGTGGCGGCTGCCTCGTCACCGTGCCTGCCCAGTGGGTCTGTGCCAGGGTTCAGCTCCAGGAGCCGTGCGCGTGCCTCGCCTGTGCCCAGGTGTTTGTGGTTAGAACAGGAAGAACCAGGTCACAGGTAAAGGTAGTTGACGCTCCTGTCTCAGGCTGTGTTCTGAAACGGTATGAGTAAGCCTTCCTCCGGCCCTGCCTGCCTTGGGTTTGATCTTTTTCGTTTCACTGATGCATCTGGTTTGAAGTAAGGGAAGTCATCTCAACCGCCCATCTGCCCCCAGGGCTGTATGTACAGGGATATATGTACAGAGCTGGGGATATATGTACGGGGGGTTTCTTGGTAGACTGGGGACCAGGGAAGCAGGACTGGGCCGCGGGGGAAGCTGGGCAATGCAGCAAGGCCGTAGCCCATCCCACGGGGGCTGCTTGATCTGGGATGGCTCTTCGGAGTTTTACAAAATTTGGATCAAGGGGCCGGGTCCCTGGACTAGACGTTAATAAGTCACTGGTCACAGTGAGGGCTCGGGGAAGGCCGCTATTTTCTGCCTAAAGCACTTCCTAGGGAGGGCTCAGGCAAGAGCTGGCAGCTCTTCTGGGGGAAGAAAGAGGGGATCTAGGTGGACCGCCATAGCATCTGCTAGACCAGGCCAAGTCCCTTCTCCTCTTGAGGCCTCAGTTTCCTCACCTGTGAAGTTGGGATGACGACAGTACCACGCTCAGAGAGTCCGAGAATCAGGAGGTCATTGTGTGTAGGGCACTTAGTGTCATTGAGGCAGGGACGGCATTTCCAAGATAAAGAGGCATGTATTAGGACCCACCAGGCAAACCCAGACACACACTGCTTGGGAATCACAGTGCCACTGGCGCCACCCCCCAAGTCTGTGGCTCAGGACTTTTAATCCCCATTTCACTGGAACGGGCTTCCTTCCTAAAAGATGTAAGATAGAACTGTGATAACTCGTGAGCTGCGCCCTAAGCTAAGCACTTTACGGGCGTCCTCCTACCCTCTGCCCCAACAGCTCTGTGATCAGGGCAGGATCCAGGGGCACAGAGAGCTTAAGGAACTTGCCCAAGATCCCATTGTTCAGGTCACAGGGCATGGGAGTCCAAACTCTTAACCCTCGGGGCAATTGGACCTCTGCCAGGGTGGGGAGGCAGGACTGGACTCTCAATCGCAACGCTGAGAACAGCCGCCCCTGACTGGGCAACGCTCCCCACTAGGCCCCGTCACCTGTTCTCATCCCTGTGTGGCCTGCCACGGGATTAACAGCAGGTGTGCAGCCCAGGATCTCCAGCTGGGGTTGTGCCGCGCTCTGCCATGCCCCTCCCCCCGCAGGTATGCAGTGATGCTTCGCTGCTGGGCGGCGGACCCCGGGGTGAGACCCACCTTCACGGCGCTGGTGGAGGACGTGGAGCACGTGGTGGCCAGACTGCTCGGGGACCACTACGTGCAGCTGCCTGCAGCCTATGTGAACCTGGGCCCCGGTGCCTCGGATGAGGTGAACAAGCCCCTGGAACAGTCGCAGACCACACCTGTGCACAGGAGTGCGGTTCGGCCCCGGCCTCTCTCAGAGCCACCGCAGCCCACGTGACCTCAGCCCTAGGCAGGCCCTGGGGATGGGACCTGCCCAGCAGCCCAGAAGTTCATCCCAAACTGCCTCTGGGCCTTCCCAGGCCGGGGCAGCGCAAGCCGGCCTCTGTCCTGTCCCTGCCCCTGAACCTTCAGGGGCGACCCGAGGGAGCAGGGCCCCTTGGCCCCTCACTCCACAGTGGGAGCAGTGGGGTGATCCTCGATGAGATGAGTATTTATAGGGTACCCGGCGTGTGCTCAGCCTGCTGGGCACAGGAGACTCAACAGTGACCGCACCGGCACTGGCCCCTGAACTACTAAATGAACAAACGAATACCCAAGTGCAAATTGTGGTCAATGCTATGAAAGAAAGACAGGCTGCTTTGACGGAATGGAGGGCAGCTTTAGAGAGAGAATAGAGGTGAGGGAAGCCTCCCTAGGAGGTGACATTTCTGCTAAGGCCCTGTCAGGTGGGAACTGTGCCAGAAGCAGGGGTGGGGGAAGAGAGTTTTGGGGGAAGTGAGCAGCACATACAAAGACTCCAAGGCTGGAAAGGGGTAGGGTCAGTAAGAAGGCTCCAGGGAACAGGAAGGGTAAGGCAAGGCCCCCCGACCCAGGTTACAGGGCCCTAGGGACTTCTTGATGGAACCAAGAGGGGTGGGTTGAGTACCCCGGCGAGCAGCAGCCAGAATATCTTCTCCCATTGCCCAGTCCACGTCTGTCCCTTTGTAGCCCTTCTCAGGGCTCCCTGCTGCACCTGCAAGCCCCCCCCCCCCAGACACAGTCAGGACATGGAGACCAGCTCCCCCCGCCCCCCAGTCCTGCCAGCATTGCCCTTGCAGCCTTGAGATGAGCCAGCAGCAAGGCCTCAGCTCCACACTTTCAAGGCACCAGCTCCAAGATGCTAGACTGCCCAGGCTATTTATACTCGTCAAGGCCACTGCACAATAGCCACTAGAGGGGCAGACTCCACTGGAGAGCAGGGACAGTTTCCTCCTCATACTGCTCCTCCCCCACACCCTGGATGCTAAAGGTGGGGGCAGCTGGGATGCCAGTGACTGGGCCCAGGTCATTCCTCTGTCTTGCTCAGAACCCCTGTGGCCTCCATCCTGCCAGTTGGGACACCCCAACTCACCCTAAGGGGAGCAAGCTCCCTCTCCTGTGAGTTCCCAGCTCTTTGCCCTGTCACACTTGGAACCTTGGGTTTGGAGCAAGAGCTCCCTGGTAAATAGAGTGGGGGTTTCCTTGGGACTGGAACTGCCCAGGGGTGTTCTGCCCATACTGCTGCCTACTCTTCGCCTCAGGCCAAAGGAGGCCCTGCCATGGGGAGCCTGAGGACCCTGAGGACATGTGGGTAAAGCTTAAAAGGAGGCTCTTCTGCTCAAGCGCAGGGTTCCAAAGATCAGGGGTCTATGTTCTGGAGAGGTAGAGATGGACTCTGCCTGGTTACCACTGTACCTCTGATCCCCACTCAGACCTGGAGGAAGTTTTGTAGCCTTGCATGCTCAGCCAGAGACCTCTGGTCCCTGTGGGGGGTGGGGGGTGGGGGGGACTCAGTTGTGTCACCCCTGAGGTTAGATGAGTGGAATGTCCTAGAATACCCCAACAGCTGTAGTCCCCATCCTAGTGGGAAAGTGCTGTCTCCATCACTCCACCTTGCAGTCCTCCCGCCCTGACCTCATCCTGGGGATCTGAAGAGCTCCCGCCCTGGCTGGGGAGTGAGGAGAAGGCCCAGGGGCTTCTCTGAAGCTGGACTGAGGCTCCTTCCCCACTGAGCCTCTGAAGTTCAGGGACCACTGGCTTATCTGCTCATAAGAGAGGGGGTCTGTGCTTCGGAGGGGAGCTTACCAGGGGAGGGTTCTCAGAGAAGGGAGATAGAGGACAGCTCAGGGGGTGTCAGCTTTTCTGTGCAGCCACAATATTGGGCTTTGGACATATTTCTGAGCCAAGGGCCTCCAAGGCCAGGATTCTCCAGAGAGGGGAGTTAAGCAGGTGCTTGAGCCCCTGAATCCTGGCACAGCTGCCCCTCCTCCCCCCAGGGCTGCAGCCCCCGAGCTCTGAGCCCCATCCTCAGAGTTGCAGTTGCAGGTCCAGCTGGAGTGTTAGGAACTGGATGGCTTCAGGGTCTCAAATTCCTGACGGGGCCCCCCAGGGAGAAGAGGAAGTGAGGGTTAGTTCCAGGCCCCCAGATGGGCTAGGGGAGCTAGGTAGTTTCCAATGGCTTCCAGGGCCGGTGAAGACTGAGCTGCCTTGCCCCTGGGGGAGGCCTGAGGAGTATGTCAGGCGTGGTGGGTGAGGGGGAAAGCTGCTGGTAGCCTTGGTGGGCCTAGGCCTGCCACTAGGGTGGGATGGGGTGAGCAGAGGCTTCTCCTGGGGCTTTTGGAGTCCGGTCTTCTACCATGAGCTGTGGAGAGAAGGTACCCGCTCCCCTGCCTCATCCCCCTCTATCTCGGCCCAGTGGGGCTGGGGGCAAGCAGGTTCCAGTAAAGGTCGGAGGGAGGCCAGGATGGGAGCTGGGCCCAAGCAAGCCACAGATGACTCACAGCCTCCTGACTGCCCATTGGTGTCACTGTTGTCTGGCACCTGGAGAGCAGGCATGGGGCCGACCGACCTGCTTTGATGGGGGGCCATGAGTCTGGTCTGAGATCCTCCTCATGCCTCAACCCCAGCCTTCCAGAGAAATTTCCCAGGGATCCCAAGGCCCTCTGGGGTCACACCTGAGAGCTCCAGGTATTGCCTCGTTCCAAACCTGGGGATCTTCTGGGACACTGGCCTCACCAGTCACTTCCTCTGTGCAGCCCATGAGGCCACAGGTGTACGAATGGTGCTACTCCACAAATGAACTCTCTTTACCTAATGGAGAGAGCAGGACCCCCAGTACCAGGGTGGGGTGGGGGGGCATGGGTGCTGCGGGGAGTGTCTGAGGCTCAGAGAGGCCCAGACATCATCTCACACTTCCTGCCTCTGCCTGGGGAGAAGAAGTCACGAAATCAGTAGCTGAGCACGGAGCCCCAACCACCAGGCCCTGATGAAGAGCACCTTTTACTCCGTGCTGGGCTGGAAAACTCCCCTCTGGCAAGACCCCCAGATCCGAGCATCTCTTCACTCAGAGCCCCTGCTCTGCTCCCCGTGAGGGTCCAACCGGCCCAGAGGAGTGGGGAGGAGTCCGTGAAGGGCCCCAGCATTCTCCATCTGGTACAGAGGGGCCAGCTGAGCCTTGTTCCCTCCTGCCACTCCTCTGGGGTTTGTTGCAGCCAGGGTGTTTGACCAGTGAGTGTAGATGCCAGAGGAGCCTGGGCAGCTGTGACAGTCACATCTGGCTGTGGTAGCTTCCTGGGTGGCCTGGATTCTTCAGGTTTAAGGATGGTGACCTGGAGCCATGGCCTCCACACCTGGTCCTCCTCTGGTGGGAGTCCTTGGCCCAAAGCTCGGCAGGAGATCCCCAGCAGTTGGCAGAGCTCGCCTGACCCCGCTCAGTCCATATGTGTGGCCCCTGGATCCCAGCCACCTCACACCGACATCCTCCGACACCCTTAGAAATGACTGTTTCTCCTGAGCCCTCCAGCCCCAGCGGTCCATCCCGGATGGGAACTCCCAGCTCCAGGCTCTGTAAGGGAGGGTGGCTCTGCTCCTGAGCCTCCCCACAGCTTCTGCCTCTTGTTCTCTATTCCTTCAATGCCCCGAGCATCTTCCGTGCCTGGTTCTGGGACATTCAGGCTAAGCCCAGCAGGGATGGGCACACTGCCCTGTAAAGGGAGGCACCCAGATCACACTCCTTGTGCAGGATGAGAATCCCAGGACCATTCTGGGATCGTGCCCTCCCCTGGCTACTCATTCCCCTGCAACTTCTACTCCACCCATCTGGCAGCCTTGACCTTATCAGGGAAACAGAGGCACTTACGGCCCTGACAGCCTGCCCTGGCTGGGCAGGTGACAGGAGACCCTGGTATTGGGCCCTCACCAGTCTCCCTGTTGCTCAGCGGAGGCTCAGATGTGAGGCCCGTGGTGGTTCCTATTTTGAACTCACGTGGTGGGAGCTGAGGGAAGTTGCTGCATCCTTGGGGCTCAGCAAGGGCAGAGGCAGAGGGAGCACACGAGGCTCCCAATGCCAGGGGCGTCTTTGCCTTCCTTCTCTTCTCCATTCCCTCTCAGGTCGCTTAAGCCACCTGCACACTTATGCTCAGTCTTGGACTGGGCACTTGGGATCTGGGCACATCTCAGGAAAGGCAGGGGACTCAAAGCAGCTGGCAGCCAAGATCACAGGATCACAAGATCTTCAGTCAGCTGGGAAGCCTGTGCTCACTTTCCCATGTCCTAAGCCCCACCTGTGCAGCCTGGACCATAGAGACTTAGAGGCCCCAAAGGAGTCAGCTCCACTCCTGGCCTCTGTGGTAGTGCCAGCTTCAGCCAGCCATCAGTCCTGCTGACGTGCTCCTCCAAGCTGGGGAGCCACCGCTTCAAAGGGGGAGAAGAATCCTTTGGGCAGCCCCAGTCCCCCTTCCCACATGGCTCCTTGCCCGCGGGTTCTGACCGAGCCACCCTCCACGGGGCCTGGGTTCTTCCAGGACCCTGAGGGAGGGCAGATCTCACCTCCCCTCTGCAGATGTGGTCGGAGGTCTCATCTACAATCGTCATGGAATGATGCGTGCTTCTGGAAGCACTTTCTCTGCCCCCACCTGGGCTGGCTGCTGGCTGGGGGGCTGCTCCCAGGGACGGGGAGGAGCTGGCCTCAGCCCTGGAGCCGTCAGGGTGTCTCTGCCATCGCCCTCCCTCCGGGCTGGTGCGGCTGGCCATCTTTCACGCAGAGTTACGTAAGCTTGAGTCAATTGGAGCTCAGAGCAGTTCATTGTGGGCTATTTTTAAGCTGTAACACATCGCAGCAGAGGGGTCACTGCGCTGCGGCTTGCCGGGAAGGTTGTTTAAACATCTGTTATTTAAATTTCCTATCCCTTAGAGCTCAAAAGCCACATCCTCCTGGCACTCTTGGATCTGCATTCCACATTCCGGATTCAGAGTAGATTATCACCCCTCATCCCACCAAGGGCTCCCCTGGGGCTGGAGTTCTCTGCACCGTGGCTGTCTTCCTTCGGGGTCAGGCAGAGAGACCAGGGAGGAGGAGGGGTCCGCTGCCCCTCTGGAATGGGTGCACCCTGGCCAGGAAAGGCTTCAGGGAAACAGGATGCTAGTGCTCACAGGTCACTTGGGCAGCCCGAGGGAGGAGGGTCCGGAGAGGGAAGCCCAGAGCCCTGTGGAGCAGTCTGTGGAGCCAGGAGACCAAGGGCGCCTCCTTCCTCTCTGGGGCCTCGGTTTCCCATTGGTACCCCGAGAAGTTTGGGTCACAACATCCTTTTAGGTCTTCTCAGAAGCCTGCCTTTACCTGGGCTGTGCTCCTACTCAGAATGCCCTCCCCTCACAGATCTAAATGTGACCCCGTCTGCAGCCTCTGGGGCAGGAAGGCTGGCATATGAGCCCCTGGACGGTGGGCATAAACCTCTGGGGAAACAGGCCTTGCTCTTCACTCCATTCCCAAGTGGCTGCCTCCACTGGGAGCCCTTTATGGCTCCTTCTGATCCTAGATTTTTAGAACTATCCAGAGTCTTCCCAGGGCACAGAGAGGGGAAGACAGGTAGACTGGAAGAGTGTAGGGCCGAGGATTTGACAGAGCTGTTTCCTGAGAACACAAGAAGCCAAAAATACAGGGGCATTGGAGCGTCAGGTCTGGGAGACTTGGCTAGTCCTGGAACCTTCCCTCTCCCCTCGATGGACTTCCTGCCCACCACCCTCAAGACATCCTAGGTAGGAGGGTTCTAGCCTGATCCACAAGGAAGAACGGCTTCTCAGAGTGCCCTGACTCCATCTGCTGAAGCCGGACCCACTCCACAGGGGTCAGGGCCTTTCCCCAAAGCCTGTTCAGAGGGGGCCTGGTGAGGAGTGAGAGGAGTCAATGTCAGGACCTACCCTCACAGAGGAGACTCCTTATGGCCTTGCCCTCAGGCTGGGCTTCTTCTGGTTCTCCTGGGCCCCTCCATCCCAGAGAGCCCTCAGCCTGGGGAATGGGCTCAGCCTCAGGGAGGGGCTCTGCAGTTTGCCATGGCAACATGTTGGCCCTCCTCACTTTCCAGAATCAGAAATAGAATTGGTTGCCCTTCTTCGTGGTGAGAGACTGTTTAAAAACATGTAGGGGGGAAGGGTACAGTGACAACGTCCCTGCCCGAACCCTGGGGGCTCAGCAGAAGGAGGTCTAGCTTGGGAGCCTCTCTGGATGCCCTGCTGCCCCTCCTCTTACCTGGATGAAATGTAGTGGCTTTTGGCCAGCCAAGAATTCTGAGTACAAAGGAACTCAGCCTGGTTCAGCAGGGTGTGTAGCTGGCCCCTACGCAGCCCTGCCAGGCTCCTGGGAGGGCACTGGCTTAGAGGTGCCAGCAGGGAAAATGCTGCTCCCAGGCTGGGGCCGCCTGCTGGGCTACTGGGAGGAGGAGAAGCTTCATGTGGGGCACAGCTTAGGTGGGGGCTTGGGGCTGCAGCACTCAGAAGGGAGGCACGTTGGCTCCCTTCCAGCAGGGTCATGCCTGCCAGCCCTGGGCACGGGACCCAGCGGTGGTACATGGATTTCTGAAGTGTGGGTCCAGAGCCTGGTGGCCTGGCTTCGGGTTCTGGCTCTACTACTCATTTCGCTGAGATTTCTATGAGTTCTTTCGCTTCTCTGCACCTTGATTTCCTCATTTGTTAAATAGGGATGATAGTGCCGGACTCATCCAATTACTGCGAGGCTGGGTTACAAGTGCTCGGCATGGCCCGGCTCGCAGGAAGAACCCAGTCAACATCAGTCATTGTTCTTATAAGGGGTGTTTGCTTCCTGGGGGAGGGGGGGAAGAGCTTTCTCCTCTCTCAGGACTGCTCTCTCTGGGCCTGCCTTCCTGGGCCACACCTGTAGCTGGCTCTGTTCCCTTCCCCGAGGACACCTTTGGAGAATATCTAAGGTCAGTTGTTCACAAAGCTCCCAGCCCTGGAAAGGAGGATTATTCCCCACTTCTGTAGGAGATGGGGGATGGCTGAGCGGTCGGCCAAGCAGGGGGCTCTCAGGGCCTCCCTCCCCGCCTTCCCGGCCCTCCCAGGTGCCGCCGGGCTCAAGGCCTGCACCTGCGCTCGAGGCCGCCAGCAGCATCTCCGTCGTGGGGGGAAGACATCAGTGCGGGCCCGGGATTGTGAGGTCGGTAGTGTTCCGCAGGCATGTGCATGCGCTCGCACACTCAGGCAGGCCACAGACCCTTCGGCCCCGCCACCTTCCCGGGCCACAATGCGGGGTGAGCAGTAGCATCCCAAGAAATCTGTCCCCACGATTAACTGAAGGCAGCATCTGGGGGAGGGGGAGAGGGCCCAGGGGGCCTGACCGGGGCTGAGTCAGGCTTTGCCCAGTGCCTGTCAGGAAGGTGCAGGCGCTGCACAGTGCCAGCCTTGGTCCCTGGTCACATCGTTTCACACCCCACGGCCAACTGTAAGCACTATTTTTAACTTTTGTGAAAACACTGCTTCAGAGGACAAGCCGACAGCTGCATTCTCCACAAACCTGTTTCCTGGGCAGAAAGACTGAGGCCTAAAAGGACACAGGCCTGGGGACCAGACAGAAGAGGCTCAGAGCTCAGAGCTGGCAGGAGGGAGGAGGGCTGACTGTGCCCCAGGTCAGAACCTCCAGACTAGGCCTGTGGTAATGGGTGGGTCCCCAAACTGCTGCCTAGGCCTGTCTTCTATGGCTGTAGGGCACGTCCAGACCTGGGCTGGTGGTCCAGACAGGTCCCACCCCTCCCTGTCCTACGTTTGCCCATCTAAGAAAGGGAGGGTGGGAGTGTCCACCCAAGCTAATACTTACCTTTCCTATGTGCCTACCCTATGTCCAGTCCTCCGTCCAGCTTGCCCTCACTATATACACAGCTATGCCCACTGTGTGCCCAGTCCTGCACCAACCGTATCTGCACTCCCTAGTCAGCCTGTGCTTACTGTGTCCCGACTGTGCCCCATATATATGTAATTGTCACTTGGCTGGCCCTGTGTCCACTGTGGCCTAGCCCTATGCTAAGTGGTGTGCCCCCTCCCAGCCAAGGTGAGGTTGACACAATGTGACAAGAGCTAGAACATTCTGACTTGAGGATTCTGAGCAAAGGCCCCACCCCCACCCCTGTCGCCCGCATACCCACCTCTGTGGGATACTGGTTCTAGGCTTCAAGGACATGTGGCTCTGGGGAGGGGGCTCTATGAGGCACAGGCAGAGGAGAACCATCTGGAGTAGAAAGACTGCCAAGGAGCTGCTGTCCCTGGAGCGGGAGCCAGGGAACATGGGGGAGAGGAGCACGGGCCTGAGCTGGGCCCCTCACCCTCTTCTGTCTCCCAGGACTGAGTGGAAAGGGGCTTTGATCCCCCAAAGGGCCTTGTGTCACATCCTTGGAACTCATCCCTGGGTCAGGGCTAAAGTCTCAAGTTGCCACATGAGAAGAGAGGAGAAAGAACCAAGTCTGGCATCTGAGGTAGACCAGGAATCCAGGTCTCCCCTGCCTACCTTTCTCCCTTGGCCTTACACCGCCACTCCCAGCCCCTGCCACAAGGGGCGCCACCCTCACCCTACAGTTGGCTTGGGTAGAGAGTAGTCAGTCACCCGGCTGGTAAGGGGAGAGGAGGCTGGCCTAGGGTTGGCAGACTTCACCAAGGTCCCGGGGCCTTTCTGTCTCCCAAGGTTCCCTGGGCAGGCCCCATTCCTCAGGGGGGTGGGGCCCCTGGTTTCCCACACTCTGTCACCCCCCCCACCCAGGTCACTGGGGGCTGTGATGTGTGGGGTTGCCATGGCAATGAAGTGGGGGCAGGGCACTTAGGGCATGGAGCAGGACTATGGAAGTCACCAAGAAGGTGGGGGACCCTGATCCACCGGGCCCCCAAGGCCACCCCTCGGCCAGCAGCCAGCAGCCGAAGGGTGGCCTCAGAGGGTCCCAGGGACCATGGATAAACTCGGGATCTGTATACTTTAGGCAGGCGTTGTCATTGTCCACTGAGGCCATCATCGATAGGACCTGTGACCCTGCCTCCCAGGCTCAGGCCCCCGAGCCCATTTACCAGCTACACCAGGATCCTGCTGAGGTTGGCTCCCAGTGTGTCTGTAGGCAGACCTCCCAAGATGCTCTGAGACTCCCCTCTACCAGCCCGCTTCCAAGCTCCATCGTGGAAACCCCAACGCATCTTGTCGTGGAGAACAGGACCCTGGCCCTGCCTGTGGGCACACACAGTGACAACACCAGTGACACGATCCAGCATGGATTCTGCCGCTCCCGGGTTCAGGTTGCCGGGCAGGGCAAGGCTCCAGCTAAAGTCCTGGTAGGCTGGGGCAAAGGTCCCTGCAGCCCTGACCAGGTAGCCCCCTTGGGCAGCAGGAAGAGCCGGTGGCTACCCTATTTCCTTTCAGGGGATGAGGGCTCAGCTACGGCCCAAAGTCCTCTTCCAGCTCCAGCCCAAAGTCAGGACCAGGGCACGTGCCCATGTCCGGCCCAGGCTCCTCCAGCTCCAACTCAGGCCAATGCTCCGGCCGCAGCTCCAGCCCCGGTGCCGGCAGCAGTGGATCCTTACACCTGCAACTCTGACCTCTTGACAGACACCACTGCCACGACCAATGGCCTGTCCCAAGACCTCCTGCCCAGGAAGAGTGGCAACCAATGGGCAGGCCTCTCGGAGTCTTCCAAAGTGGTCTCGTCCTGCCAGGACAAAGTGGATTTTGGTTTTCGGAAGGAGCCTCCCACCCCAGCGCCTTCTCCGAACGAGTCCTCAGACCATGTCCAGGAGCTCGAGGTTGCCAGAACTCAGGTGTTATCCAACCTGCCTGAGAACCCAGCAGAGAAGGCCCCGGTCTGTACCTCTAGGCCAGACAGCCCAACACCAGGCTCAGGACCGCTGGGTACCCCCAAGTCCCAGAGGAATAGCCAGGAGAGTAGCAGCTCACAGCCAGACCAGCAGCCTCTCAACATTTGCAACAATACCGGCTCCAATGTGCCACAGTCTGCCTACCAAGTCTCCCGCCACAAGCAGTCACCAGTCCAGTCTCCCAGGGAAGCCATCCAGATCCCCCCCTCCAGTGCCCCTACCTGCCAGCTCCGGGATGCGGTGGAAGACCGCGTGCTGGTGTTCGATATGGCCACAGGGAACACCAGGATGGGGCTGCTGTGCCATGACCCCATGGGTTCACGGGCAGTGTTGCTAGGTGTCATGCCCAGCCATCCATCCATCTATGTCCCCGAAAATGTGTTGTCCACCCCACCGTTAGCCATGCCCATCCTTTCCCTGGACAGCAATCGCTCCAACTTCTGGTCGGCCTCACCCGTGCTGTCCAGCCCTGTGCCCTCCAGCCTCTCATCTGGAAGCTACCGAGAGGTGGCCCTGGTTCCCAAGGAGGGCAGGCTCAACTTGGAGTCACGGGACTCCCCTGGTACCGAGACACCCCTCAGAGTGTTCACTAGGCCCATTCCACTGGGGATGCCCCTCCAATTTGGTGACAGAATATTGAGCCATGTCCATGACCCGGGCTGCTCCAAACCCGAGGCTGAAAAAAATGAACCTAGTCGTACCATCTGGATGCAGGACACCTCCATGGTCCAGCCCAAGAAACTGCAGTGGGTGAACTCAGAGAAGATCCCAGAGCCTGCTCCCCAGGCCCCAACCCAGGAGGTGCCCAGATCCCTGCTTCAGGAGAATATAGGCAACCACAGCCAGAAAGAGGTCCTTACTGCTCACCCTGACAGCCTTCGGGCTGAGGGTGCTGGGCAGGCCGGCCTCGGTGGTCGGCCGCCTCTAGCCGAGCAACATCCCTTTGCTGGACAGCGCCCTCCAACAGGTCAGCCTCCCTCTGCTGCGCAGTGCCCCCTCACCAGGCAGACCCACCTTTCTGGACAGCCACTCCTCGCTGAGCAGCCCCCCTCCCCCAGGCAGCACCCCCTTCCTGGTGAGCTCCCTCTCACTGGAACCCCTCTTGCCAGGCAGCTTTCTCTCACTGGGCAGCCTCCCTTTTCTCAAGAACCCCTCATTTCCAAAGAGCCCATCATCTCAGGAGGGCCGCCCATCACCAGGGAGCCTGGCCAGGCCTCCACCTTGTGCCAGGAAGGGGAGCCCTTGAGCCTGCCGGCCCGTGTGGGGGTACTTCAGGTGCCCCTGGCCCCCGAGGAGACCTGCGTCTACATGAGTAGAGAAAAGGTCGGCGTCGGTGCCCCTGAAAACTCCAGCACACACCGGCTCTCATCCTGGCAACCTGGCAGCTCCCCCAGCACCCAGGAGGAGCAGTTTTCCCTGGTCACGTTCTCCACACCTGGCACTGGCTGCAAGGTCTTGCCCGTGGCCGTGGTGGGCACCGAGCCCCAGGGTCCCCGGTTCAAGCTGCCACCCGAGGACATTACACACTCATCAGTGCTTGCACACCTTGGCCTGCTGCATGGGGCCTGCTATGAACTGATGCCCACCACGGACGCTTTGCCGGTCCCGTCCCCGCTGCTCTGCCGCCACTCGCTGGGCCCCTACCAGGACATGGCGGCGGTGGTGATTGACACGGGCACAGGCTTCACCAAATGTGGACTGGCTGGAGAGGACCACGTCCTCAGCGTGGTGCCCTCACGGGTCCAGCTGCTGCAGCACCCGGCCCAGGATGAGCCCCGGTACGCGGTGCCCGAGAACCAAGAGGCCTCCTATTCGGTGCTGAATCGAGGCGTGGTCTCGGACTGGGACGCGCTGGAGGTGCTGTGGCAGCACCTGTTTTACTGCCGGCTGGGCGTGCGGCCGGAGGAGCTGGCCGTGCTTGTGGCCGACTCGCCCATCTCCCCGCGCACCAACCGAGAGAAGGTGGCCGAGATACTCTTCGAGCGTTTCCATGTGCCAGCCATGCAGACGGTGCACCAGGCCCTGCTGGCACTCTACGCTTATGGGCGCACCACTGGGCTGGTGCTGGGCAGTGGCCACGGCACCTCCTACGTGGCCCCTATCCTCACGGGGGATCTGGCCCCGCTGGACACCTACCGGCTGGATGTGGCCGGTGCTGACCTCACCGAATACCTGGCTCAGCTGTTGCTGGCAGGCGGCCACTCACCGCCCAAGGCAGGGTTAGTCAACCAGATTAAAGAGGCCTGCTGCTATGTGGCCATGAACATGACAGCTGAGATGGCCCGCACCCAGACCCAGGCCCGAGTGGACTTCGTGCTTCCAGACAAGCAGGTCATCACACTGGGCTCTGAGCGTTTCTGCTGCCCTGAGGCCCTCTTCCAGCCCAGTCTGCTAGGCCTCAACCAGCCTGGCCTCCCGCAGTTAGCCCTCTTAAGCATCAGCCGGCTGGAGGCTAAGCAGCAGGAGGAGCTGCTGGCCAACGTGGTGCTGGACGGCGGCAGCACCCTGATGAATGGCTTTCCCGAGCGCCTGAGGCAGGAGCTGGGCCCCCGAGCCACTGTGCTGGGCTCTCCCCACCGTGCTGTCGCTGCTTGGCTTGGAGGCTCCATCATGGCATCCCGGGACTCCTTCCAGAGCCTGTGGCTCAGCCGCCGTGAGTACGAGGAGGAAGGCCCTTGGGCCATCTACAAGTACCATCTGTGAGCACATAAAAGTTCTGGTTCTGCTTCCTTCGAGCACTGTGCGTGTTTTAGACACAGGGTGATGTGGGGAAGGACAGAGAGAGGCTGGGCATGGAGGCAGGGATGGGGGCCCTGGCACTCCCAAGGCACACCCTGCCTCTGCCCATGGGAATCCCATGGGTCCGAGCAATCCTATCCTTTCCGGAGAACCTCCAAGCCCCTCGGCGGGCATTGGCTCTGGTCTAGCCTGACCTTTACTGCACCCCAAGGGCAACCACAGACAGTGGCTGCTGTGGGTTTTGCCCCGTTGCCCTGGCGACAAGTGCAATTACCCTTGATTGCCAGCTGGTTGCCATGGCAATTTCAAACATAATGTAATAACCCACACAGCCTGGAGTGAGTCATGAAGGGGGGAAACAGCCCCCTCCCCTAGCTCCAGAGGAAAAGATCGCTCGCCCTCCTTCATCTTGGGCCCTCTACAGGGGGCTGAGGACAGCAACATGGACAACAGCCTAACAGTTCCAAAGATGGCCAGGGACCTGGAGCATTTGTTGCCCCCAAGGAAGAGTACCTGTCAACGTTTGGGCTTCTTGGGGGAGCTGGCCCGGTAATGCATGTGCCCCCTAAAGTCTGCACTTTGGCTAGAGCTCTATGCTTCTGCGGGCCCATCAGAATATGAGAGTATGGGAGTGCTGGCCTTTCATGCCCTGGGGCAGGAAGTCAGTGTCGTGGGGGGTGGCAGAGAAGTCCTGGGTCCTGGGTGCGTGGTGCAACCTGAGCTGAGCGATGAGTTCTGGCCGGCTTTGTAGGCTCTGTGAATAGGCTCTTTATCCCGCCTCTCTGACTGTCTAGCTCCGGTGGGAGCCGGAACTCTCAACCTTGGGCTCCCTTCTCCTCTTCAGCCTTCCAACCTAGGCTGTCCCCACCCACAGGGCGCCTAGGGCGCAAGCTGCCTCAGGAGGTCCTCAGAGAGGCTACTGACAATGCCAACCACCCCTGCTCTTTTCCCAAGCTCTGCCCTATGCTAAAGGACCTTGTGCCATTCCTCTGGCCAGGGGGGTGGCTAGAAGCCATGGCCCCTGACCTGGGCTAGCTCTGAATAGTGGAGGTAGGAATAAAGTTCCACGTGGGCCCAGTCCAAGGCCTAGAAGAGCTGAGAGGATGGCATCCCGCTGGTATTGCTACTTCCCGCCCGGAGGGCGGCCGGAGGTTGAAGCCCAGACACTGACACCCTCCCCTGCCTGTGCCTCCCTCCCTGACTGGGGGCTGACGGACATGCCATGCCCCAGTCCCAACCCTGGGTTCTCATCTTTAGTTGTTCTCTCTACAAAGGGCCAAGACCCAGCCATCCCCCAAATGTCTGAGAGTGAGGGGCTGCCCTGGGTGGGGAGACTGGAAATAGCCAATGATGTAGGGACATCGCAGCCCCTGCCAGCCCTTAGGCATGGCCCAGCCTCTTCCCCCATCCTGCTTTCACACCCTGATTCAGCCTCCACGGTCCTGAGCCCCATGTCAGGCTGGAAGGGGACCGGTGGCTCCGGGGACCAGGGCTCCAGGGACTGGCAACAGTGTCCCTGTGCATGCACAAGCAAGCACGCCTGGGTGCACACAGAACGCAGACACATGTGCCACTGGGCACCACTGCGCACACTGTGCTGTTGCCATCTCCTCCAGCATGAGAGCGCACGCACACACACAGACACACTCACACGTGTACACACACCCCCCGCCACGTGCGCTCACCCACAGGCACATGGAATGTGCACACGACCAAGAAGAGGTGGCGCACTGCCAGCAGCAGGCAGGGCTCTAGCGAGCCACCTCTTCCCCTGTATCTACATCCCCCATCCCAGCTTCTCCTCGGCCCAGCTTGTCCGAACCTAGAGAGCCACGACCCTCAGGAAAGACGGAAAATGTATGTCACGTGTGCGGGGTCAGCAAGCATGGCTCAGCTGCACTATACGACTCAGAAAACCATAGCTTCGGGGACAGCGGGCAGACAGCAGGAAGGACCGAGGGCCAGGCCATTCATTCCTTCCGCAGACATGAACCGAGCATATGGAGATGAACCACAGCCTCTGCCTGCCAGGAATTCCTACCCAGTGGTGGGGTCGGTGCTGTGACCGGGACCACCCAGAGCCCAGAGGGCACAGAGGTGGCATCCATCTGGCCTGCAAGAGGTGACCCAGTGCCAGGGAAGGATGTGAAGGGCCCTTTGACACGCTCATCTGGGGGGAGATATTGAGTGGCCTTACTGGAGTGGTCATTTCCCAGGCCAGCCTCCCCAGCCCCGCCCCAACTTCCTCACTTGAGCAGACACTCCTGTCAGAAGCCACGGGAGCCGTGCAGGGAAGACTCACTCAACATCCAAGGGTTTGGAGATGACCCCACCCAGGATGGGATCAGAAGACTCACTGGGAGGTTTGGGGTGGGGTGGAACCCAGCTCCAGGTACCAAGAAGCCTGTCTGGCCTTCAGATATGGACCTCGGGACGGTTCTCAGTGCCTGTGAGGGGGGAGGGGCAAGCACTGGGTCCCTGTGCCTCCCTGACAAAGGGCAGAGAAATGGCCAAGGACCCCTTCAAGCCTTCTTCCCGGCAGTTCTCAGCTGCCTCCTATCAGAGGACAGGCCTGTTGGGGCACCTTCATGCAATAGTTCTCCTGTACCCCCTTATCCCAGCCCAGGCTCCTTGTGGTGGGGCTGTTCGTGAAATGCTTCAGGGTAATTAAGCTGGAAAGAAAGTAGAATCCACACACGTCATAGGTGACTTTCATAGGCCGGGAAATTCAGTGCTACGCAGGGAGGAGAAGACTGGGCCAGCCACCCTGGCGGGGACTTGGGGATGAGAAAGGCTGAATGGGGTGGGGTGGGGGGATAGGAGTTTCTGCCACCATGGTCTGGAGCCCTCACTGACCACGTGTGCACACACACTCACCCATGTGTTTACTATTCCTAGGTAGGGGATGCCAGTCTGTAATGCAGCTTGCCCTAGCGACTGCCCACTCTGTTCTTACAAGTAGGTTCCGCCCTTTGGGTCAGGTTTTGGGAGCTAGGCAGAGTGCTGGTCCCCTGGGGACTACTACCTGCCAAGAGATTCCTGTGCAGCTCCAGGGCTCAGGCTTTCCCCACACCTCCCACTCCCCGCTCCCCATCATGGGCATAAGAAGGCCCCTCTGGCCGCTGTTGCCCAGTCAGCCCGAGGGCCTGAGGGAGTCTCTGGGAGCCTGGCGGGCGCCGGGCAGGCCACTGCTCTTCGACTCGCTGCCACCCGTCGCCCGCCCCCCTCAGAGTGGGATTCTGGCCTCTGGCTCTGCCAGGGCCCGGGCGGAGCCGGCTGAGGGAGGCCCCGCCCCCAGCCCGCCCCCGGCCCGGGGTGCGAATCCGGAGCCGGCGAGCGGCGGGAGATGCTGGAGGTTTGCGAGCCGAAGCGGCTGCAGCTGGCGCCGCGTCTGCCCCGCGTGCCCGGAGCGGATTCTGCCCGCCGCCCCCGGAGCCCTCGGCGCCCCCACTGAACACGCGATCGCCTCCTCCGTGTGACCGACCGGCGCTGCAGGTGCGGGGCGGGCCGCGCGGGGGGGCGCCCCCCGAACGCACGTTGTGGGGGTCTTGAGGGATTGGGTCTCTGATTCAGGTTCGGATCGCTCAGTGCGCGGGGGCTCCTCGAGGGCTTGGGGTCCCAGCGGGGGCAGAGGACGCGAGATCTGCAGATCCGGGGGTCGGCGTGTGGGGTTGGGCTTAAAGTTCCCCGTCACCTCGGACGGCTTGGGG
The DNA here is from genome assembly GCF_023065955.2 of Ursus arctos. Taxonomy (NCBI): domain Eukaryota; kingdom Metazoa; phylum Chordata; class Mammalia; order Carnivora; family Ursidae; genus Ursus; species Ursus arctos. The sequence continues at coordinate 33,119,485 of NW_026622808.1, read as the reverse complement.
GTCCCAGGGGAAGCCTCTGAGACTCGGGTCCAGGCGAATCTCCCCTCCCTGCCCCCCCCCCCGCGCCCCCCGTCTCGCTGGGCTCCTAATTGTGAAAACCTTAACCCTCGAACGTTCGTGGTGCCCCATGGGGTTAGGGGTCGAGGCTGAGCAGACCCTCCTGACTCCCAGGGCCGCCTTCAACCCCTCCCAACTGCCCCCGGGTCCCCTTCCTCCCGCGAAGCAGTCACTAATTTCCATGACAACGGAGAGTTCTTTATGGGCGACAACCTGAAGGGGGCTGGGCGGGGCTGCCGCGGGGTGGGGGAGGTGGCTCCAAGCCCCTGGGGCCCAGCAGCCCCCTAGCAGAGATCCTGCTTCCTTGCCTTAACGTGGGGGCCAGCGGGGGGTTCGGGGCACCGACTCAACGCTGCGCGGTGGGGGTAGGGGACGCACATGTTTCTGCTGGGAGGTGCGGGGCTTGTGCTCACACGTGTGCCTCCCGCATGTGTGTTGCTGTGCCAGCGGGGGCGAGTCAGCAGTGCCGGGGAAGGGGGTCAGGGTGGCACCACGGTGGGGAGCAGGGCCCCGGGCTGGGGAAGTGGGGGAGTGGACAATGAACAAATGAATTTCTGCCTTCCCCAGCCTGTAGTGTCTGGCAGAGACCCTAGGCTCTCCCAGCCCCCCATAGCTCTGCCAAACTGCTTTTGTCCGCACCCCCTAGACAGAGCCTGCTACACCAGCTTTCCTTCTGGGGAGCAGGGCCCTCTATCCTTCACCAAAAGCTTAGTCTGCTGCAGTCCAGTCCCTGTCCTGCTGCCCCCCTCTAAGGCCCAGACTTTGAGCCCCCCCCAGGACCACTTAGGAAGAGCTGGTTCTCCCCCTCCCCCCACCCCCACCTTCCCAGTTGAGTTTTAGCCACCTGCTGGACCCCAGTTTCCTCAACTGGGAAGTTGGTGTCTAATCCCCTCAGTGTCAGGCTGGGCGCCGGGGGTGGGGCACAGGTCTCTCTGCCTTTCTTTTACAGCATTTGGTGTGAACCCCCAGGTGCCCAAGTCTGCCTTTCCCATATCTGCTGCTGACCCTCCTCTCCAGCCCATGTCCTGGCTACCACTCACTAGCAGATGGGCAGTCCTTGCCCTGGGAGGAGGATGCAGAGTCCATGATCTCCATCTAGGGAAACTGAGGCAGGGGGTTGGTGCTGTGCAGTTGTTTCTGGGTTTTTTAGGGTGCTGTTTCTGGCCTCCCTGACAGGATCCACTGTTGGAAAGGGGGATGGCTGCAGCAGGGAATTAGGCTGACCTGCAAGAGGGGCCCGAGGGACCCAAGGCCTAGGGAGGACCACAGATAAGGGGGGCGTGGCTGGGGAGTCAAGGCACTTGGCTGGGCCAGCTGAGAGGAGGGGCTATAAAGGGAAGCAGCCAGGTCTCTAAGCTTCATTTCCCCCACCACACTGGTGCCTTCCACTTGATGGACCTGCCTTTCCTAAGCTGCCTGATGACCGGGAGAGGGGCCATGGAATTCTTCTGAGGGGACTGCAACAGCTGACTTCTTCTCCCAGGCCATGGTTGTGCCTCCCACACCAAGTCCAGGGCATATCTGAGGGATACAGGAGGGCTCTGTGTCAAAGGTCCAGGAACCACGGGCAGCTCCTGGCCCAGGTGTTCAGAGCACATGGCTGACGGGGCCTTAGGACTCTGCTGGGCACCCATAGGCCCCTTCAGACCCCCCTGCCCGCCTTCCCCACCTGTGTCATTGTGCTTGTGTCCTTTTTATTGTCACCTCTTCTCCACTTCCATCACAGTTTCTGCCTTTGTCCCTCTCTGTCCCTGCCCCTCTCTCTTTTCTAAAGTCTCTCAATTCCCCCACCTCCCCTTCCTTGATGGGGCCACGTCACAGAACCCATGGGGAAAGAGTCGGGCCAAAGTCGCACGGAATTCTTGGAGAAGGGGTTTGGCCAACACCTCCCCCCTTCCCCTTCCCTTTGTTTCAATACTTCCACCGCCATAGCAGTCCTTTACTCTGGGGCCTTCCCCTTCGTTTCCCTCCTCCACCCACAGGGAAGCAGGGACCCCAGGGGATTTTCCTTCAGGGGTTCAAAGACTGGGGCCCCGGGTGCCTGGGAGAGGCCAGTTGGCTCTTACCTCTGCCATGCCAAGTTCAAGGCTGAACTTTATGGACGCAGCACTGGATTGTATGCCTACCCTTGAGACTGGAGAGGCCCCCCTCTCCTTATTCCATCATTAGACGGGAAAGCGTCAACAGCAGGAACTGCGGACCATGATTTGGCTAGAGCCTGAGGCCAGTCAGGGCAGCCCCCTGCCCATGTCCCAGGGCGGTGGGCTAGAAGCTTGGCTCTGCCTCCCGACACCAGACCCTGAGAATAAACTCTCCATTTCCCCCCCTCTTTCCGGTAGACCTAAGCTGTGAGCCCGGCAAGGCTTGGGCCTAGGCATGTCCTTTGCAGCAGGAAACCCAGCCCCAGTCCCTGAGAGAGAAGAGCAGGGGAGGGGAGGGGGTACCTGAAGGCTGGTGTTCACAGCTGCCACTAAATCGGGAGGTGTTGCCCACAGTTGTCGGGAGGGAGCTGGAGGCCTCTTGGGCCCCTCCTGGCCTCCCAAGATTTACCGCAAGCTCTGGAACTCCACATGGGAGAAGACCAGGGCAGCAGGAAACTTGTTTATGGCTATGAAAGGTGGACCCTGAGTCAGGCCGACCCCAGCGGAGGAGGGGACAGGACTCCAGTGCAGGACCACAGGACCTCTGGAGCCAGACTTCCTTAAGGCTGCAGTAGGGCCCCTAGGGGACCCTTTATTACCAGGGCCCCAACAGGCAGAGGCTCCCTCAGGGTTGCCTGAGGCTCGATTGCCCAAGCCCAGGGGTCAGACCCAAGGAGCAAGCAGTGACTGGGGAGCACTTGGCCCTCAGGCACCCTTCGAACCAGCTAGAGGGCAGTGGCAGTGCCAGGCTCCGCACTTCCCCCAAGCTCTCTTTGGACAGCCCCCCGTGCACACTGTTTCTCCGCAGAAAATGGAAGGAGCCATGTCTCTAGGGAAACGGCCGCTATGGGGCTTTTGTGCCCTCCCGTGTTCCAGTGTGGACCCAAGGCACAGCCCAGGTCCAGAGTCCGTGGGAGGAGAGCTCTTCACTGTTGGGTAGTGGGTCTGGGCTGTCTGGGCCATAGGGGTGAGAAAGCAAACCCCTTTCTGCCTGGCCTTCCACTGTTCTTGAAGCTGTCCCTCGACTGCTCCTCCCAGCTTCAGGGCCAGGGCCCCCTTTGCTGCCAGCAGGTGCCAGGGGCTGGTGCATACCCCGGCAGCCTTGCGGGCAGCAGTAGTGGGTAGCAGATGGTGGAGTGGGTGAAGATGGAGGGGACCCCTTTTCTCCTGTCTTCGCCCTGGGGCTAGGTTGGGGGTGGAGACAGATGAGTGCATTAGACTGGTGAGGGGACGCGGTACTGGCTTTGATCAGGGCCCCCATGGTAGGGGGAGAGGCGGATCTGCCCCTGCCCCAGCCGTGAGGTTTTAGGGTATGGATCCAGGCTGCTCTGACTGTGAGCAGAGGCCTGGATTTCTGTGGTGGGAGGCAGACGGCAAGACCAGCCCTGGGCTCTTGTGGGCACAAATGCATACACATGGCCGAGGGCAAGATCAGGCATGGGCATATATGAAACCTCCCCCGCCACGTGGCAGAGCACGGAGCTGTTGGAGGGGGGCGGGGGGAGGTGGAGCTTCTGGAACGTATCTCAGAGAAGGGCCGTTTTGAGTCTGGAGTGTCAGGATCATTTTAGACAATTGGTTGCACCAACAACCTTATAATGTCAGAAATCACAATGAAAGAAGGAAGAAATTAAGCCCTTGTCTGGACACCTAGCCCATGTGGAGGTTGCTTTGCAGGGAGGCCAAGGTGGGCAGGGCCCTCGCCGGTGCCCACACTCCCTGCCATCGAATGGACACCGTTGAGCTGGCGAGTCACCTGTTGTTGGATTTTAGGTAGTTGCTGATTTTTTTTTTTACATTATAAATAACTCTGCCGTGACAAATAGGATACTGATGGGAGGCTTTGGGGGAAGGGCATTCCTGCCACCAGGAACGGTGTAAGCAAAGCAACAGAGCTCGACAGCTTCCTGGGGGGCCCGCAGGCTAAGATACCACCCTCCCGCCCAGTACGTGGTCCTTGGATTCCAGCCTGGGAAGGGAATTGCAGTGCGTTAGAGCCATTGAGGGACTGGTACGGCCCCTCCCCCAGATTGTTAGGGCATAGAGCTGGGTGGCCGGCAGTGGTGGGTGGCTGTGCCTCTGCTCTCAGCTGTGAGTGTGGGATTCCAGCCACATGCTCCTCTCCGGCAGACGCAGGAGCAGGGCTGTGACCATGGTGGCAAAGACACGCAGTCAGGGACGATCTTCAAAGCTTCTCTTGTTTGCCTCTGCAGTGCCTCACAAGAAGGCTTAAGCCCTGGCTTAAATTGCCGATGAAATGCATTTGCGTTCCCTGAGCCCCAACTACCCGGATGAAGGAATGATGGAATTTATTCCCTAATGCTGAAGGCAGATTTGAGGGAAAACTTCCGGGACTGTGACCCCTCGGAAGTGGGTGGCCTCTGCCTGGGAGCAAGCGAGCAAAAGCCAGGGCTGGCCACGGGGCTTTTGTGGGTCCTGGCTTTTGAGCCTGGCTGGAAGAGTCGCTGTGACCCAAGCTACTTCCTCTGGGGGCGGCTTCCTCCCTTCTCCACTTCCTCCTGGAGCTGGCAGTGACTGCAGGTCGGGGAGCATCCAGGTGGTCGGGGCCATAGGCAGGGCCCTGTGCACAGCAGGTGCCCCTCCGTGTGGAGAATATGCCAGGTCAGCAGGGGCAGAGCCGTGGGAATGCAGCCTTAGTGCAGAGCTTGCCACGGCCCCGGAATCCCCCTGACCGGGCACTATGGAGGTCCAGACACGGTCACCAGGTCCCCTCCTGAAGTTGACCTCTAGCAAGAGCTGCACGTGCCCTCTCCTTTGGGTGCTGGAGCCGGTCCCCCCAGCACCGCACGATCCACGGTGCCATGCCCCAGGTGCCCATTGTAGTCAGCTGCGTGTGGTCACCTTTGTGCCTGGAACACCCACCCCTGGCCAGGGACCTGTGCCCCGGACCTGACATGCCCAGGTCTCCTGCGGGCCCCGGCAGTGAGGCACTGGCAGGCTTGTCTAGCTTTTCCGGACCATTACCCCTACATGCCTCCTGGCAAATCCTTCCCCTCTAAGGCCCAGCCCTGATGCCGTTTCTTCCTCAAAGCCTTTCCTCACTTCCACCCAAATGGTGGTTCTCTCTCTGAGGAAACTCTCCAAGCACTGTGCCTGAATACAACGTTTATTAAATCAATAAAGGTAATTGTAGTAAAAATTCTTTTTTTTCTTTAAAAGATTTTATTTATATGAGAGAGAACATGAACATGAGGGAGAGAGCACAAAGCAGTGGGAGGCAGAAGGGCAGATGGAGAGGGAGACGCTGAGCAGGGAGCCCAGCGTGGGGCTCGATCCCAGAACGCTGGGATCACAACTCGAGCCAAAGGCAGATGCTTAACTGTCTGAGCCACCCAGATGCCCCTGTAGTAAAATTCTAACAGAAAATTAATAAAAGATATAAATCTGCCCCTCTAACACCTAATTCTTTGCCCCAGAGAGCACTCTGATTTTCTTAGGCGTCTTTCCAGAATTGAGTTTGTGACTATACACTGTTCTATAAACTTTTAAAAATTTACCCAAATAGCAGCATCCTTGACCCATCATTCTGTCCCTTGCTTTTCCATTTAACATCTCAGAAACTGTCCAACTGCAGCACATTTTGCTACTATAGTCTTTGTAATAACTACCAAGTATTCTTTCATATGGATGGCCATAATTTTTTTAAAATTTTTTATTTATTTACTTAGAGAGAGCGCGAGCAGGGGGAGGGGTCCAGAGAGAGGCATGTTTTGAACTCTGTACCAATAGGGTCACGTTCTACGTAGTCTTTTGTGTCTTCATCACTCAACACTGTGTTGGTGAAGTTGGGGGATAGCCGTAGCGCCTTCATTTCCATTGCTGTGTAATATTCCATGGTGTGACTGTGCCATATTACGTCCTGCTGCTGGTGGCTATGTGGGCTGTTTCCAGTTTGGGGCAATTACGAATGTTGCCACTATGAGCATTCCTGTATGAGTGGCCTGCTGCCTAAACGTATGTATTTCTGTAAGGCATATATTTAGCAGTGCAAATGCTGGTTCATGGGGCATGTTCAACTTTAGCAGTTTTACCAAACTGTTTTCCAAAGGAGAGACTTAGCCTCCACCAGCAGTGCTCATGTTCTCCACGTCTTTGCCAATGCTCGGTGTCTTCAGACTTTCAGAGATGGCTATCTGCTGGGTGGGTGGTTATAGCCCCCTTCACCTGTGTAAGAGCTGAAATGTAAAGAAATCGTTTGGTAGGTCTTTTGTTGTTGTTGAATGTATGCAGTCCAAAACGATTCCCTGCTATGTCAGTTTAATATGTTTTTCGTAAGTGGGGGCTGTTGTGGTTCAGGCAGCTGAGCCGAGTGGCAAGAGCCAAGCCCAGCAAAGCAGGGGTGGGAGCCTGACCAGCCTCTGGCCCTTTGTAGCGCAGTCTCTGTGCCTCGCTTGGTCTGAGCCAGGCTGGGGTCTCCCAGAGGCATCCTCTGTATTGCGGGGAGAAGCCTCTGTGTGGCGGTGCAGCTGAGCCAGACTCCATCCTGCCCGCAGCTCAGAGCCTGGCAATGCCGTTTGGGTGTGTGACTCTGGGCGATAAGAAGAACTATAACCAGCCGTCGGAGGTGACTGACAGATATGATTTGGGACAGGTCATCAAGACGTGAGTGCTGGGTCTGGTGGTCCAGGGTGGGTGGGCAAGGGCCAGTGAAAGGGGAGCAGAGGGTGGCCCCCACTGAGGCCAGGGCTGAATGGGGTGCTTGCCGGCAGTGAGGAGTTCTGTGAGATCTTCCGGGCCAAGGACAAGACGACGGGCAAGCTGCACACGTGCAAGAAGTTCCAGAAGCGGGATGGCCGCAAGGTGCGGAAGGCGGCTAAGAACGAGATAGGCATCCTCAAGATGTGAGTGTGAGGCCTAGGGGTAGGGTGGCGGACGAGGTAGCGGAGACGGGTTCCAAGGGCAGGGGGCCTCGAGCAGTACCAGCCTCTGGCCAGTTAGTTTGCTGGGGCCCGCAGTGGCAACCAGAGCCTCTCTTTGGGGTTCCCCCAGCCCTAACTCTTGGCCCCTCTCCCTGCCGTCAGGGTGAAGCATCCCAACATCCTGCAGCTGGTGGATGTGTTTGTGACCCGCAAGGAGTACTTCATCTTCCTGGAGCTGTGAGTGTGGGCCTGGGGTCCCAGGATTCCTCTGGCCTTTACCTGCTCTGCCCTCTGCAACCAGGGAAAGCCCCCTTTCTGGACCCTTGGGGTCCTGGGTCCCTGTGCCTGGCCCAGCCAGCTCCCTGGTGTAGGCAGCTGCCCGAGTACTTCTGCCCCACCCCCCATCCTGCCCACGCCGGGCTCAGGGGCTGGTGTCCCTCAGGGCCACGGGGAGGGAGGTGTTTGACTGGATCCTGGACCAGGGCTACTACTCGGAGCGAGACACGAGCAACGTGGTGCGGCAGGTCCTGGAGGCCGTGGCCTACCTGCACTCACTCAAGATCGTGCACAGGAACCTCAAGGTGAGGCCAGGAACCGGGTCTGTCGGCAGCCAGCCTGGGGCTGAGGTGGGCAGCACCTTGGGGTCTTACTCTAGCCTCTGGGGTCCTCATGGAGTCTTTCTCTGCCCCCCATGTCATTCCTGCCCGGAGCAGCTGGAGAACCTAGTTTACTACAATCGGCTGAAGAACTCAAAGATCGTCATCAGTGACTTCCACTTGGCTAAGCTAGAGAACGGCCTCATCAAGGAGCCCTGTGGGACTCCCGAGTACCTGGGCAAGCAGGGGGTGGGGCAGGGGCAGGGTGGGAGACAGCCTTCCAGGAGTGGCTCTGGGTAGGGGGGAAGGAGGTCTCTAGCCCAGGAAGTGGGTGTGAGTGGTACCAGGCCTGATACTGACCAGCAGACGGACACTGTGTTTGCAGCCCCGGAGGTGGTAGGGCGACAGCGGTATGGACGCCCTGTGGACTGCTGGGCCATTGGAGTCATCATGTACATCCTGTGAGTGAATGGGCCCGCAAACAGGCTCACAGCCAGGCCAGGCGGGGTCCTGTGTCCATGGCCTTCCTGGGTGACCCTCCCCTTTGGCCCCCATGCAGGCTTTCAGGGAACCCACCCTTCTATGAGGAGGTGGAGGAAGATGACTATGAGAACCATGACAAGAACCTCTTCCGCAAGATCCTGGCCGGCGACTATGAGTTTGACTCTCCATATTGGGATGATATTTCACAGGCGGGTGAGGAGGTGCCCAGCGTGTGGGTAAAGGGAGGGGTTGGCGTGGGGGACCTGCTGTCAGCCTTCTCTGCTGGACTCTGCTCCTACCTCCCAGCCCACTCCTCACCCCTAGACGGTGAGATGAGGTGCCCGTGCCTAGCCTCTCCCTGGCTTTGTCCCCAGCCAAAGACCTGGTAACCAGGCTGATGGAGGTGGAGCAAGACCAGCGCATCACTGCAGAAGAGGCCATCTCCCATGAGTGGTGAGCAGGGCCCATGGAGGACAGAAGGAGAGGCCAGGTTTCCCTTGGCCTCTGTCCTCCTCACATCTAAGAGCCCCCATCCTTGAGGCTTTGAGTAGGGGCTGGGGGTGCCCAGAGCTCAGCCCAGCCCAGCGGGCCTGCCTGGTAACCTCTGATCTTAAGAGAAGAGGGCTGGGCAGTCTCCATGAAGGCCTATACCCCCTCAGATCCAGATGCACTTGCACCCTTTCTAGGATTTCTGGCAATGCTGCTTCTGATAAGAACATCAAGGATGGTGTCTGCGCCCAGATTGAAAAGAACTTTGCCAGGGCTAAGTGGAAGGTAAGGCTTGGATGACTCCCTTTCTTGGACTGATCCCAAGAGCTCCTTCTGGCACACACAGTTTCTTGCCTGTATCACACCCCTGCAGCCACTCAAAGGCGTTCCTTCAGCCATGAGATGTGGCTGTAGCCACCGTCACTGCCTTAAGTGGGTGTGCTGAACAGCTGGGTCCCTGGCCTGCTCTCCTGGGGTGGTCGGAGACTTTGGCTCAGAATGGTCTGGCTTTGGCTCTTGCCAAGGAATGGATCTGGCTTCTGTAAGCCTCACTCTGGGCCTCTCTCTGCTGTTCTCCTTTCAGAAGGCTGTCCGAGTGACCACCCTCATGAAACGGCTCCGGGCACCGGAGCAGTCCAGCACAGCGACAGCCCAGTCTGCCCCAGCCACAGACACTGCCACCGCTGGGGCTGCAGGTGGGGCCGCAGCTGCAAGTGGGGCTGCCCCAGCCCTTGGGGGCAGTGCCACCTCAGCCACAGCGGGTGCTACTGCTCTTGCCTCAAAGAGCGATAATGTAGCCCCCGCAGACCGTAGTGCCACCCCAGCCACTGATGGCAGTACCACCCCAGCCACCGATGGCAGTGTCACCCCAGCCACCGACGGGAGCATCACCCCAGCCACCGATGGGAGCATCACCCCAGCCACCGATAGGAGTGTTACTCCAGCCACTGATGGGAGAGCCACACCAGCCACGGAAGACAGCACCATGCCCACCACCCAAAGCAGTGTCACACCAGCCACCAAGGCAGCTGCCACCCCTGAGCCGGCTTTGGCCCAGCCGGACAGCACAGCACCCGGGGCCACAACAGGCCAGGCTCCACCCTCTAGTAAAGGGGAAGAGGCTGCTGGCTATGCCCAGGAGTCTCGGAGGGAGGAGACCAGCTGAGTGAGCAGGCTGGTGTGGGGCAGGGGGCGGGCAGGAGGGTGGGAGAGTGGAAGAGGGGCTTCTCACTGTACATAAGAGTCACTGGCATGATGCCCTTGCTCCCTCCTGCCCCTGCCTCCCAGTGTGGGGCATGTCTGGGGGCCACGGGAGAGCAGTCTCATCTCCTGTGTGTATGTGCGTGAGTGGTGGGCAGGCCAGAGGCAGGACCGGCCCCAGCCCCTGCATGGATTCCTTGTGGCTTTTCTGTCTTTCGCTAGCTTCACCAGTTTCTGTTCCTTGCGGGATGCTGCTCTAGGGATACTCAGGAGGTCCCTGCTCCCTTTCCCCTCCCCTTTTTGCCTCACAATTTCCCCAGGCAGGCCCTGCAGGTCCCATCCTCTCCCAGGCCCTAAACTTGGGTGGCCTTGCCCTGAGAGCTGGTCCTCCAGCGAGGCCCTGTCAGCGGTCTTAGCCTCCTGCACATGAAGGTATGTGCCTGTGGTATGTGGGCTGCTCGAAGAATGGGCACAGGCTGGTATAGAGAATGCACAAATCTAGGGCAGTATGCTTTAAGACAAGACTGGTCGCATGGTTGGGGGCACTGCTTGGTAGCTTTGGGGGTCGTCAGAAGTGAAAGAGAATGAGTAGGGGGGTAGAAACGTCCACCTTTGTTCCTGGAAACTTCCCACCAATACCCTTGTGCTATTTCCTGCCCTCCTGGGTTCTGCAGTGGGTTGCACTGTGCCCTGAGCTTCACGAGCCTGTAAGGGGAAGGAGGAACAGTTGGGATGTGGCAATGAAAACTGGGAAGGCAGAGTGCAGGCCCAGTACCTAGTGTACCAGCCTAGCTGGGTCCTTACCCTGAGCCAGACAGGGAGGGCTGATATCCCTTGGCTCTCCTCTGATCGTGTCCCTCAGGCTCAGACTACAGTCCTCTCCATCCCAGGGGGCCTGCCACATGGCAGTGTCCCATAGTCTAATTTGGGGGTTTGCCCTTCACAGGGGCAGATTTCTTCTCTCCTAATTCAAAAATAAAATAGAGAGGAACCCCCCCTCTATGTCTGTGACCCATTTCCCCTTCTGTCAAGGCTTAGAGAGAGGCCCAGGTGCCTCTGAGCTATGCTGAGTTGCTTTTTCTGGGATGAGGAAGTGGAATAAGGCTCCCCAGTTTCCTGATGGAGGCTCCTGGCAGGTGCCCTTTGTCAGACCCCACCACAGCTTGGGCAGGCAGCCACACTGGTCCCGGCCTTTGCTCGGCACTCCAGTGGCAGTCCTGCCCTTCTCCCTGCATGCCTGTGGGTCTGCTCTGGTGTATGAAGGTCGGTAGGCTAACTGTGTGCCTACTGAACCTGGCAAATAAATGTCACCCTGCCAAAGCCTCTGGCCATCCTCTTGCCTTTTGCTTCCTCTGTCTTACTGGGGAGGGGCCCCTGGAAGGCAGTGGGGAGGGAAGAGGCTGGGAGCAGGTTCACAGATCTGTGCCTAGTGCCATGAGGATTGCTTGGGCTGAGAGTACAGATCATTCTTTACCACTGTGTGTTCCTTGATTGTGGTGGTGGGCCCTCTGGACTCTAGAAGTCCATGTAGGTGGTGGGCCCTGTCCTGGGCTTGTGCCAAGGAAAAACCTCTGGGCTGCTGTTCTGACAAGACCTGTTGAACAAGGAGCCCTTGTCTTGACTTAGGCATACAACTGAAACTCACCAGGACCACCCACCATAAGGAGAGACCTTGCCCGTGGCCAAAGTGGGTTTCCCTGGGTTGGGGAGAGGGTGCAGGGTGGGCAGTGCACAAAGGTTCTATGCTGCCCTTTGTGTTGATTCCTCCTCCCTGTGAACAACGCCTGTGCTTTGCACACAGGCCCAAAGAACTTCACTCTAGGTCTACTTCAGGTGGAACAAATCAGCTTTACATCATGGGGCTCTACATAAGGTTTCTTCTGTACGAACACTGCTAGAAATAGTTAAGCATGAAAACTCCTAGGAAGACTTGTTCCAGTCCTGACTGGCCCAGGTGAATTCACCAGGGATGCTGCTCTTTCCCAGGGAGGACCCCAAAGTTAACTTCTCTGATGTGGGAATCAATAAAAGCGTTTGTTAGTCACTGGTCTATGAAGCATCTGGGCCTCCAAAATTCTAATCCCGCTACAGTCCAGAGGCATGCTGATCCTCCTGGGAGCTAAGAGCTAAAGTCAGGATACTGGCCCTGCCGCCTCCAAACTTAGGGATAAAGCCAGAGTAACTTTGGGGTGTCCTGAGAGGTTAGGACCTGTGTCCATCTTTCTAGGACACTCAGAGCCCAGGGCTGAGAGGGTGGAGCATTCTTTTAGTCTGTGGGAACTACGGGCTGCCGGGCGCACGGTCGAGCAGTGCCCAGAACCCAGGGGACCGCTCTCCACGGGGACCATCGTCCCACTCCCCTGCGGCTTCGGTCTTCTCGATTCTCCCGAAGTGCAGAGAAGGCTGCCCTGACAGAACAGGGCTGAGGAGCCCGTGCCCGGCGCGCCTCGCACCAGATCTGGCTTCGCACCGTAATGTCTTGCCCCAGAAAGGGGCTCGGCGGCGGCATAGCTGCTGCGGGTACCTGCCGAATGCTTCCGGGAGCCACTGGAGCGTTACTGATGACAGATCCAGTCCCGCGCTCAGCCCCAGGATTCTCTTCGGTCGTTAAGCCCCGCCCCCATGGTTCTTCCAATCCGGACCCAGGCTCCGCCTCCATGTTCCCTATTACCACTTCCGGTCCGTTCCCGGAAGTTGCTCTGTGGAGCCAAATTTGAAGCCAGTGGGGGACGCGGGGGCGCGGCCGCGAAGCCGGAGCGGTGGAGATTTCCTTGGCTGCCTGATCCCTTTTAGACCGGTCATCATGCCTATCCGTGCGCTGTGCACCATCTGCTCCGACTTCTTCGACCACTCCCGAGATGTGGCCGCCATCCACTGCGGCCACACCTTCCACCTGCAGTGGTGAGTGACCGCAGTGGCGGGGCCAGGCTCTCGGCCTGGTACGCTACAGAACTGTGGGGTGTCGGGTCCCCGGGGGGAGCCCAGACAGGTGATTAAGACGGCACTAGACTGAGCCTCACGGTAGGTTCCCGACATGGGCAGAGGCGGGTCTGGACAGGCTTCCCGGAGAAGGTGACAGCTGAACTGAGTCCAGAGAAACAGAGTTAGTTCGGTGAAGATAAAGTAGGGGGTTCCTTGATCCGCTAGCAGAGAGATGTGACTTCAAAATTATTAGTTCGGGCGGAGGTGAACTCTCGCCAAATTAACGAGGCCTTTTATTTCTTCGAGATAAACTGGTAGGCCTCTGGCTATCTGATTTGTTGTGGTTTGCTTGATGGTTTGGGATTATTCCACCCAGAGTCATCTCGTTGGTCAGACACTCTGACCAATACACTCCAGTGTATTCACTGACGCCAAGAAACCCAAGATAACATGGAAGGAAGGGCAAGGGGGCACCTGGATGGCTCAGTTGGTTAAGCATCTGCCTTTGGCTCAGGTCATGATCTCAGGGTCCTGGGATGGAGCAAGGCTGCTTCTCCCTCTCCCCTGTGATCTCTCGCACTCTCTCTCCCAAATAAGTAAATAAAATCTTAAAAAAAAAAAAAAAAAAAGCCAAACAAACATGGAAGGACAAAGAGGTGCTCTCTGATCCAGGCATCCTGCTGACCCTTGGAATGTACAGCTGGTGAGGAAAGATTCCCCTAGCAGCTGTGGACTAGCCAATTCAGAACTCTTTTATAAGATGAAATATAATTTACATACCATATTATATTAGTTTCAGGTGCACAACGTATTGATTCAACAATTCTATACATTACTTGATGCTTACCACAGTAATTGTGGTTACCGTCTGTCACCGTACAACAATATTTTTTTTTAAGATTTTATTTATTTATGGGGCACCTTGGTGGCTCAGTTGGTTGAACGACTGCCTTCGGCTCAGGTCATAATCCCAGGATCCTGGGATTGAGCCCCCCCATCGGGCTCCCTGCTCAGCGGGGAGTCTGCTTCTTCCTCTTCCACTCCCTATGCTTGTGCTCTCTTTCTCTGTCAAATAAATAAATCTAAGAAAAAATTTTATTTATTTATTTGAGAGAGAGAGAGCGCGCGAGAAAGTGCAGAGGGAGAGGGAGAAGTGGGAGCCCAATGTGGGGTTCGATCCCAGGACGCTGGGATCATGACTCAAGCAGAAGGCAGATGCCCAACCGGCGGAGCCACTCAGGCGCCCACCATACAACAGTACTACTGAGCATAGTTCCTAAGCTGTACGTTTCATCTCCATGACTTATTTATTTTATAACTGGAAGTTTGTACCTCTTAATTCCCTTTATCTATTTCCAGAACTTTTTTATCATTCCAAACAGAAACACTGTACCAATTAAATGACAACTGTCCATTACCCACTCCCCGTTGCCCTTGAAAACCTCTATTTTACCCTCTGTCTCCTTGAATTTTCCTATTCTGGGTATTTTGCGTAAGTGGAATCATACAATACTTCTTTTGAGTTTTGCTTACTTCACTAAGCGTAATGTTTTCAAGGTTCATCCATGTTGTAGCATGTATCAGAATTTCATTCCTTTTATGACTAAAATTCGATTGTATGGAAATAACACGTTTTGTTTATCCCTTGTTAATGGACCTTGGGCTGTTCCCATGTTTTGGCTACTATGAGTAATGCTACTATGAATTGGTTTAGAAGTATCTGTACAGGGGCGCCTGGGTGGCAGAGCGGTTAAGCCTCTGCCTTCGGCTTAGGGCGTGATCCTGGTGTTATGGGATCGAGCCCCACATCAGGCTCCTCTGCCATGAGCCTGCTTCTTCCTCTTCCACTCCCCCTGCTTGTGTTCCCTCTCTCGCTGGCTGTCTCTGTCTCTGTCAAATAAATAAATAAAATCTTTAAAAAAAAAAAAAAAGAAGTATCTGTACAGGGGCGCCTGGGTGGCTCAGTCGTTAAGTGTCTGCCTTCGGCTCAGGTCATGATCCCAGGGTCCTGGGATCAAGCCCCGCATCGGGCTTCCTGCTCCGCTGGGAGCCTGCTTCTTCCTCTCCCTCTCCCCCTGCTTGTGTTCCCTCTCTCGCTGGCTGTCTCTCTCTCTGTCAAATAAATAAATAAATAAAATCTTAAAAAAAAAAAAAAAAGAAGTATCTGTACAAGACCCTGCTTTCGTTCCTTTTGGTTTATACCTGGAGGTGGAACAACTGGATCCTATGGTAATTCAATGTTTAATTTTTTGAAAAACTGCTTTACTATTTTCCACATTGACTGCATCATTTTATATCCCCACCAGCAATGCACAAGGGTCCAATTTCTCTACATCCTTGTCAACACGTTATTTTCTGTTTTTGTTTGTTTTTTATAATAGTTATCTAGTGGATGTCTTTTTTTTTTTTCTTTTTAATGTGTGTGTTTACAGCTATCAACTTCCCTCTTAGCATGCTTTCACTGTATTCCATATGTCTTGGTTTGTGGTGTTTTCATTTTCACTCATCTCAAGGTATTCTCTAATTTCCTTTGTGATTTCTTCTTTGATCCATCAGTTATTTAAGAGTGTGTTGTTTAATTTCCATGTATTTGTGAATTTGCCAGTTTTTTTCTGTTACTGATTTTCAGTTTCATTCCATTGTGATGAGAAGAGATCCTCTGTATGATTTTAATCTTTTAAAATTTATTAGTACTTGCTTTGTGGCCCAACACATGGTCTAGCCTGGAGAATGTTCTGTGTGCACTTGAGAAAAATGTGTATTCTGCTGTGACTGGCTGGAGTATTTGTGTGTTAGATCTAGTTGGTTTGTGTTGTTCAAGTCCTCTATTTCCTTATTGATTACTTGTCTGATTGTTCTGTCCATTATTAAAAGTGGGGGTTATTGACATCTCCAACTTTTATTATAGAACTATTTCTCTCTTTAATTCTGTCCAATTTTCTTCCATATATTTTTGGGCTCTGTTGTTAGGTAAATGTATGTTTATAATGTTATTTCTTCTTGTTGGATTTTACCTTTTATCAGTATATAAAGTCCTTCTTTGTTTTTTGTAACCTTTTTTGACTTAAGGTCTATTTTGTCCGACAATAACATAGGACTTCCGCTCTCTTTTAGTGTTTTTTTACTTATCCTGTTTGGGATTCATTATGGTTCTTTAACTTGTTGAATGGTTTCTTTAATTAGTTTTGGAGAATTATCAGCCATTATCTTTTCATGTATTGTCTCTATTCCATTATCTCTTTTCTTTCCATATTAGTTTCTCATTCTGTTACAACAAATTACTACTAACTTGGTGGTTTAAATAAAACACAGATTTGGGGCGCCTGGGTAGCGCAGTCGTTAAAGCGTCTGCCTTCGGCTCAGGGCGTGATCCCGGCGTTCCGGGATCGAGTCCCACATCGGGCTCCTCCGCTGGGAGCCTGCTTCTTCCTCTCTCACTCGCCTGCTGTGTTCCCTCTCTCGCTGGCTGTTTCTCTGTCACATAAATAAATAAAATCTTTAAAAATAAATAAATAAATAAATAAATAAATAAAACACAGATTTATTATCTTGTAGTTCCAGAGGTCAGAAGTCCAAAATAG
The DNA here is from genome assembly GCF_023065955.2 of Ursus arctos. Classification (NCBI taxonomy): domain Eukaryota; kingdom Metazoa; phylum Chordata; class Mammalia; order Carnivora; family Ursidae; genus Ursus; species Ursus arctos. The sequence goes on along the minus strand of NW_026622808.1, from coordinate 33,103,136 downwards.
GTTTACCAGGTTATAGTCAATGTTTGTAAGTGGGGATATGCCTTTCTTGGCTCGTGGCCCCATTTTTCATCTTCAGATCTCTCTGTATGACTCTGACATTCCTGCCTCACTTAAGGACCCTTGTGATTACATGCGGGCACACTTGAATAATCTCTCTGTTTTAAGATCCTTTTTTTAAAAGATTTATTTATTTTTTTATAAAGATTTATATATTTATTTGAGAGAGAGAGAAAGAGCGTACAAGCTGAAGGAAGAGGCAGAGGGAGAAGCAGACTCCCCACTGAGCAAGGAGCCCAACATGGGGCTCCATCCCAGGACCCTGGGATCATGACGTGAGCCGAAGGCAGATACTCAACCTACTGAGCCACCCAGGCGCACCCTGCCTCAAGATCCTTAATCACATCTGCAAAATTACTGTTGTCATATAACATGAAATAGTCACAGGTTTGAGAAATTAGGACATGGACTTCTTGGGGAAAGTGCATAATCCTACCTAATGCTTTCTTTTTGGAACTCCTTATTATATTCTCTAGACCTTCTCACAGTATTTTCTTTATCTATTATCATCCCTTGTATATTTTTCCATCTTTTTGATTCTCAGTTTTTCTCTGACCTATCTTTTCATTTTACTAATTCTTCATCTGTGCTTAAACTGCCATTTAACTCGTCCATCAAATTCTTAATTTTGGCCGTTTTGTTTTGTTTTAGAATTTCTGTTTGGTTCTTATTAAATTCTGCCATGTCATTTTTTATTCTGTAGTTCTCTACTGACATATTTTTTTTCTTTTTAAAAATAAACTCTGCCTCCAGCACGGGTCTCAAACTCACAACCCCAAGATCAAGAGTCACATGTTCTACCGACTGAGCCAGCCAGGTGCCCCTCTAATGATGTTTTCAGTCTTGATTTTTTTTCCCCTAAGATACTGTGTTATGTTGTGTCTGACAATTCCCATATCTGAAGTCTTTGTGCATATGCTCTGCTTTGTACCTGTGCTGCTTTTTTCCTTGTCTATTTACTTTTTTTAAAAAAACTAAAATGTTTATATAAATGGAGTCATACGTGATATACCTTCTTTTGTGTCTGGCTTCTCTTCCTCAATGTTATGTGTGTGTGATTCATCCATAATATTGTTCTTAGTTGTAGACTCATTCATTCTCATTGCTGTATAATAGTCCATTGTGCCTGGCTACCTTTGAATTGATCTTGTACCTAATATATGGAAAATTATTTATAGAAAAAAATTGAGGCCTGGGATGATGGTATTATCTTCCAGAAAGGATTCTGTTTCTCCCTGGTCCCCCGTGGGAGAGTCTAATAGTAGGAGACTAATTAGACTTTAAGGCCTGAGGTTTTGTTGGACTGCTCAGATAGACGGTACGAAGCTGGACTGTACTTTGCTTTTACCACTACGTGCATTTACTTCTGGTTTTACCCTTATGCTGAAAGTGTAGCCCTTTGGAGTCCCAGCGTAAAGTGGGGATGTTGTTAAAATCCTTATCTCTGAGGGACCCTGGGCTTTGGCTGCTGCTCCCTCCTCGTCAGAGCCTCGAATGTTGACAAAAGAGCAGCTTAGGGGTCAGGAGGGCCACACCAACAAGGCCAAAAAAAGGGCCAGCTGCTCAGAGTGCCTGTACCAGTGAGGCCCCTTGGGACGTGCTGTACCACCTGTGACACCGCCCTCCTTTGTGGTCAGGCATCAGATCGAGGAGGAATAAGTCAGACACTGTTGTGGTCAGGGGGACTGCCTGGCCTGTATGTCTCTATCCAAGCAATGGCTCACCAGTCTGCTTCTCTACTTCTCATTCCAGCCTAATTCAGTGGTTTGAGACAGCACCAAGTCGGACCTGCCCACAGTGCCGAATCCAGGTGAGGGCAATGGGCAGAAAACACCTCAGCTGAAGATATCTTTTCCTTGCCAGGGAGCGGGAATCAGGAAAGACCTCTGAAACTGAACAATATCTTTGACCTTTTTGGACCCTTCATGGTTTGAGGCTGATTAAGCCTTACTTGTGCTTTTGAGTGGCTCAGGAGGCCTGCTTATGCCCAAGGGCAGATGGACTTGTTGCCCAGCCGGTCTTCACCTCGGTAAATTTGGCCTCCTTCCTTGCCTTTCCCCATCCTCAATGCCCAGTACCTAGAGTGGGGGAGTTTTTTGAACAGTTACCACATGGGTCTGCAGTGACATGACTCTAATAACCACCAAACCAGTGGCATCCGCGTGGGGTTCCTGTAGGGTTACAGAGCTCATCTGATTCCAAGGGATGTGCTATGAAAAGTGAGGCCCGAGAACAGGCCTGGCTGCATGTTAAGCTGCACGTACATCCCTGTCGTCCTTGCACACGACCCAGCTATAGTGACATACTCTCTCTTGTCCTTCCATCCAGGTTGGCAGAAGAACCATTATCAATAAGCTCTTCTTTGACCTTGCCCAAGAGGAGGAGAGTGTCTTAGATGCAGAATTCTTAAAGGTACCCGGGATTTATGTCATTCTACTGAATCCCAAGCCCTCTGAGAATTTACTTTCTGCTCCCTCCCATGGTAGGTGTGTAGACTGTGGAGATGGAGTCTGAAGGGAGATTCGTCGAGGTTTCAAGGCAGAGGAGAGGAGAGCAGAGGAAAAGTGATGATAAGATCTGGTCATTGGAGAAACACACTGTTAGGGAAGAAAGGAGCCACAGGACCGAGCCTTCCCCCTTGGGATTTCAGAGCAATTCCCACCAAAGGCCAGAGTGTCTCTCTTCAGTTCTCTTGCCTGGAGGAGTTCTACAGCCTCCTTCCCAGCCCGCTTTGCTGCTTGGACAGCTAGAGACAGATCAGAAAACTCTTCTGGTCCTCAGCCAGGGAAGGTGTGTGGACCCACTATTCACAAACCTGGCTGTGCCTCAAAACTGTGGGGAAGCTTGGTATATGTCCAGGTGCCCGAGTCTTTCCCGGGCCAGGAATGGAGGGCAGAACCCCTGGAATCAGGATGTGAGCCAGGGCAGAAACCCGCAACTCAGGGGAGAATGGGTGGTTCCCTCCTACACTTCTTCCCTTCAAGTCCGAGATTTAACTTTCTTTGTGCACCAAGGACTGGCCCAAACCTCCTGAGGAAGTGGGATTGGGGTTCGCAATGCACCTGGCCTCTGAGGGTTCATTTGCTGGGCATCTGTCAGCCCAGGGTTCATTTGGCCTTGGCGCCAGGGTGCCGTGATGTTCTTGGAACCTTACTGCTTCGAGAACGTAGAGCTTTTGTGCTCAAAGCCAGCATGTTCATCGTCATGGTAACTGCTCCTGGTTTTAAGCTTCGGCCTCCCTGTGATAAAGACAACAAAGGCAGCTTCGTTTCTTTCTGGCTTTCAAAGCCAGATTTAGGAGACAGAGAGGCAACATCTTGAGTAGTTTGGAGCAAGGGCTTGCAGGCACGTTGTTTAGGGGTGGGAGCCAGGCGACTTGGGGGAGCTTTAGATTGGTGTCCATTCCCTGGCAGCCCATGCCTGCCCTTCTCCACCCACCACTTGCACTCCAAGATGTTCTGTCTACACTGAGCCACCCAGCCACCAAAAGCTGTTGCCCTAGAGTCCTGGGTGGGGATTTTGACAGCAGGGAGCTTATCCATCTACCTGGGCTGGGCTTTAGTATCGGTCACATGTGAAATTCTGAGTCTTGTATTGACCTGGAAAGGGTGATCTGGGGGAAGATTGGCCTGGATCCCATCCAGCTGCCACCACGAACCCTTGGCCAAGCCTTTCAGTCCTGTAGTGCCTGGTTTTCCTGCTTATGGGAAACTTCTCTTGCCCACAGGGATGTTGAGTGCTCTGGACTCGTGAATGGGAGATGGGCTCATTTCTGCCCCGGCCTCTCAGTGGTTCTGTGGCAGTGGCTCTGTAACTTATGCACAGGCTTTGAGAGGTTCTTTTGACCCTCAGAATAGTCTGGTTAGAGCCTAGCACGTGTGAGGTTTCATCCAGAGACACCACTTTGTCCCAGCTTACCTACCTTATTAGGGTTGGAAGGTTTGTGGTACACAGAGCGAGCTCAGAGCTTGGAGAGAAGTAGACTGTGAAGCAAGCAGGACCTGGGGTGGAGGGAAGGAGTAGTGACCCAAGGGAAGGAGTGGTGACTCCCCGTGGCCATCCCAAATCTGTGTCCTCAGTGAGTGCGGCTGAAGCCCAGAGAGTGTGAGGGCCACCACAGGGCCAAGGAAGTGATGGAAGGCTCTGCTGTGAGACTGATCACACAGGTCCAACTTCACGTCTCTTGCCCCTGTTCTGCCTCCTTCCCTGTCCCAGGGTCTTGTACCTGAGATTATTTTCCTCCATCTTACCTACTTTTAAAAAAAGCATAGAGATAAAGCAAGACGTATCTCTCCACTGTTGACTTGGCTCAACCGTGACATATAGCAGGGTCTGTGCCTCCCTGGACCTACAGGCTTCGTTGCCCCCTCCTGGATCTCCCTGCAAGCCTTTTGGGATGCTGTGTGGAAGCCAGGTATGATGCCTTTCTGCTTATTGTGGATATTGCCTTGTAGAATGAACTGGATAATACCAGAGCCCAGCTTTCCCAGAAAGGTGAGTTAGTAAGAGATAAGGGGCCCTGGGAAGCCCCTGACCTAGGTGCTTGGGGGAGAGGCCCTGGGAGGAATGCCTCCAGCCTTCTGGTGAAGCCTGGGACTCTCCCTGCTTTGTATATCCAAGAGTTTTGCCAGCTCTTGTGATTGGCAGGAAAGCAGAGGAAAGGGAGGTGCCTCAATCTGTCCACCTAGGCCAGATGAGCAGCTGCTCTTTGTCTGAGCTTCTTGCCCAGGACCGTGGCCAGGAGGGGGCCACCAAATTGGACAGAGTATTTCTAGGAGAGGCTTTGGCTGCTGAGTTTGGCAGGAAACCTGCTTGAGTTCTAAGATGATGAATTAACTAGACCCATGGGAGCAGGAAACCTTTACGCAAGGAGTTCTTTTTTTTTTTTTTTTTTTTAAGATTTTATTTATTTATTTATTCGACAGAGATAGAGACAGCCAGCGAGAGAGGGAACACAAGCAGGGGGAGTGGGAGAGGAAGAAGCAGGCTCATAGCGGAGGAGCCTGATGTGGGGCTCGATCCCACAACGCTGGGATCACGCCCTGAGCTGAAGGCAGATGCTTAACCGCTGTGCCACCCAGGCGCCCCCTACGCAAGGAGTTCTAAGCAGTAGAAAGAGGGTCTCATGCCCTGAATGAAGAGACTCTGGCTTAGCTTCCCCAGTTTGGTGCGTGCCAGAGAGAGAAGCGGGCTGCCCAGCTTGCTGACCAGACTTGTTCCTTACCTGGCTCCGGGGTGCGGTGCTGGAGCCCAAGGGCTCAGGTTCTTATGCCGGTGGGTGAATGGGCCTTCCCCCTTCCCACCCCTGCTGCAGAGAAGGAGAAAAGGGACAGCCAGGCCATCATTGACACCCTGCGGGACACGCTGGAAGAGCGCAACGCCACCGTGGAATCTCTGCAGAAGGCCTTAGACAAGGCCGAAATGCTATGCTCCACCCTCAAGGTGGGTCCCCGGGTCCTGTGGGCACGAGTCGGTTGGGCTTATCTTCTGGTTCTGCCTTGGTCCTTACCTTCGTTTGTGCGGTTATAAAATGGAGGCAAATCCCTTCTTGCCCGGGCCTCCCATATCGTACCCATCCGCCAAGGGTCATATTAGCTGCAGGGATGGGTTTTGTACTAGGTAGTCTGAGGAGGTGAGGCCTGCCCAGCGCCTCTCAGAGGGGCAGCTCAGCCAAGACCTCAGTGAGGCTGGACCTTGTTTCCAAAGTGGTTTGTACTCCACTGATGAAACCAGACTGAAGAACCTTCCATGAGCACTCTAGTCCTTGGCTGGGCTGCTCTCTGGAGCCAGATCAAACAGCATCCCAGGGAGGAGCAGGGGGCCTTTGAAGTCAGCTGTGCTGAGCTGACCAGGCAGATCAAAGCCTGCAGAGCAAGCCGCTCTAGACCCAGATGAATTTTGTATCAGCCTGGGTTGGTGAGCCTCTTGCTCTCTAAGGGGCATGAGGCGATTGATCTGAACCCGCAATTGATATTCTGGCCTCGTAAGAAAGAGCAGTCCTTGCTGGATGCCATTTGAAAGGGAAGGGAGCCATCTTTGTGAACAGACAGAGCCCCAGGGTGTTCGTTGTCTCTGTTCCTGCTTGGTGGCTGGGCTGGATCACGTGGCCTGGCCGGTGGGAGGGAAGGAGTGAATCAGTAGCTGGCTGCAGAGCGGGCGTCTTTGATGGCATTCCCAGGTCAGAGATGGAGTGCCTTTGTGCTGAGGGCAGCCAGCTGCCTCTGGTTCAGCTCTCCTGTCCTGATTGATAACTGTCCTTGGGTCTAGATGATGGATAATGAGACCTGGATTTGTGTTTCTTCAGCTACCTGCACGACATGCACCAGGGGCCCTTAAGCCACAGGACCTTGGCAGCCCACAGTGGGCGTCTAGATAGCGGCAGTGGGACGTGCCTGGGGTAAGACATATCTTAGGAGTAAGCAAGCAGGGAGGTGAGGAAGCAGTTGGCGTAGGGCCTCATAGCAGAAAAAGCACAGGCCAAAGTGGGGCCCAGGAGCCTTCCTCCCTGGGGACTGGGGACACATGGTTATCAGCATTTGGAAAAGCAGACAGTTCTAGAGTAGAGTTCTCGGGATGACTTTAGCCATGGTCCCTGGGATCGTCCAAACAACAGGTAGGCATGGGTGTGTTTGCTCTTCAGAAGCAGATGAAGTACTTGGAGCAGCAGCAGGACGAGAGCAAACAAGCCCAGGAGGAGGCACGCCGACTCAGGAGCAAGATGAAAACCATGGAACGGTGAGCCTGGAGCTGGGGACGGCTCTCCGCCCTGGCTCCTACGCCCCCCCCGCAGCCGGCCCAGCTCTCAGGACTGCAGTAGGGATTGGATTCCCTCTGTGGCTCAAATCTCCGTAGGCCATGTGGGGCTCAGGCCAGCTGGGTGTGGGCCTCGCTCGGCCTCGGTGGGCCCTCCGCTTTCCGTGGGGCCCCTCGCCTCAGTCCTCCCTTTTCCTGTTGCCCGTGGCCCAGTGACCTGGCAGGTCTCTTGCTCCAGAGACCTTTCTCCAAGGATCCCTAACCCTGAGGACCTGTCAGCACCTGTTCTTCCCCAGCAGCGTCCCTGCAGCTGTGTTCAGCTCTGCTGTAGGGCTTTTCTTTGGGTAGACCCGCCTGCTAAAGCATCCTGGCAGGCCAGGCTGTCACCATAGCAACAGCAGCAAAGGAAGGCAGAGCTGCACTGGGTACCTACCCATCAGCCTCCAGATTTTAAATGCCGTGGGCCGGGTGTTTTTCAGGATTGAGCTCCTACTCCAGAGCCAGCGGCCCGAGGTGGAGGAGATGATCCGAGACATGGGTGTGGGACAGTCAGCGGTGGAGCAGCTGGCTGTGTACTGCGTGTCCCTCAAGAAGTGTGTACTCTGGCCCCTCTGGCCCTGTCCAGGAGCTAAGCCACAGCACCCTCTCTGCTGCCTATCTCTTCTAAAGCAGAGCAGGCAGAGTTAAGGGAACTTGCTGCCTCAGTTTGAACCCTGACCCCACCTCTCTCCATGTGGCCAGGAGCCAGTTTCTTAGCCTTGGACCCACAGCTTCCTGAATGGAGATAGTGAAAACTTGCCTCATTGGGTTATTGAGAGAATGACTGTGAATATAAATGTAATTTCTAAGAAGGTTGACACCACTCTCTGAGCTATAAGCCCCATCATGATGAGTGGAGCCTGTTTCCCATCAGCACTCCCCGACTCTGCCTGACTTGCATCCAAAACTTTGCTCAGATTCTCCACTACTGTGGGTGTGAGGTTGGGGGGAAGGGGCACTTGGCTAACAGGCACGGAGGATCCCAGATGTCTCCTATGAGGGCCAGGTGGTATAGGGGGCCTCTTCGTGAGGCCTTAGGGAGGGCAGGCCTTCCCGCGCACCCTGTCCAATCACTGGTGCCTGCAGAACAAGCGGGAAACAGAGACTCTCCCGTTCTCCTTGCGCAACCCTCCGCAGCACCACCCTGTTGGGCTCAGGTGTCAGAGGAGGCCTGAGAACTGGCCCAGGGGACAGCCTGGGCTCTGTGTTTGTGTGGTGCTGTGGTGCGGTCTGACCAGCAGGGTGCCCCATTCTGACGTCTCTTTTCCTGCCCCCCCCCCCCCCCCCCCCCCCCCCCCCGCATAGAGAGTATGAGAATCTAAAAGAGGCACGGAAGGCCTCAGGGGAGCTGGCGGACAGACTGAAGAAGGACTTGTTTTCTTCCAAAAGCAAGGTAACTGTGGGGAGCAAAAGGTGAGGGGAGAGGTGGCTATCCTTTTGTCGTGCTCGTTGCTGTCTCCTGAGCAAAGCCATGGGGCCTCATGGTGCGACAGACTCCACGGGACCGTGGGTGATTCACAGAGACTGGTTCCAGGGCCTTGGCTCTGGCTCTGTGGCTTGTCCACTTAGGGTGGCAGGTCACGCGGCTATCCCCGCCAATACGTGCATGCTTACAACTTCTATTCTCCCTGGCTCCTGGGCACCTCTCAGCGGGCTGGACAGCACAGAGCCCAAGTGTGACTGTGTCAGGGGTCTGCTTTAGTCCCAGGCCCAGAGCAGGAGGAACGTCCTTGGAACCCCGTTCAGTCAGCACAGCTGCTTTATCTCGGCCCGGTGCACCCGTGGGCTGTCAGGTGTAGAGTGCAACCCTAGTTCCTGGGCAGCTCCAGATGGGCATGGACAGGCCCCACAAAGCCAGGGTCTCCCCATCTGTCCTCAGATTCCTCTGGACCCTGGGCTCCTGTGAGCACGCTCTGGGTAGGAGCAGGTGGGGACAGAGCACACGGCTGCCTGCTGGCCTGTCCTTTCCTCCCTATACTTTCTCGTAGTTGCAGACAGTCTACTCTGAACTAGACCAGACCAAGTTGGAGTTGAAGTCGGCCCAGAAGGATTTACAGAGTGCTGACAAGGAAATCGTGGTAAGGGACATCCTTGGCCAGACGGGAACGAGGGGTCGTTATGTGTGTCCTCCAAGAGCCTAGGAACCTGTGCCCGGTCTGTGGCGGTGGTTCTGGGTTCCCTGCACCCTCCTGGGACAGAGTGGGTCGGGGTGTGCACCTTGGCCCTCATTTGGAGCCTGGGCCTCCTTAGTAGAGGACAGACAGCACCACGGGTCTTCCCTACAGTCTGTCCTGTACCTATATCCCTAGGGATACAGCCTCGCCAGAGCAGAGGCTTCACCAGAGAGGGGTTCTGAGGCTGGCTGATCCCGGGGGTTCAGGATGTTGGGGGTTCAGGCCTTGCTCTGTTCCCAATGGGCTTGCCTGTCGTGCATGTTGTTCACATCCTTGACAGTCTCTCCAGACTTGTTGCCTCAGCCTTCCTTTCACAGTCTTCTCTTTTCTTCCCCAAGAGCCTGAAAAAAAAGCTAACGATGCTGCAGGAAACCCTGAACCTGCCCCCAGTGGACAGTGAGACGGTCAACCGCCTGGTTTTAGAGAGGTTTGTTGACTTTCTGGGGGGTGGAAGAACTCCCTGGTAAGGGTCTTCACTACTTCTGGCTTTGGTCGGGTGGGTGGTCCATGTGGGCCTGAAGGCTGTGGGCCTCCTGCCCTGGGACACAGCCAAGATTTAGTTGGAAAACAGCTTTGAAGCAGGCTCTGGGCTCTGACAAGAAAAGGCCAAGGTAGGCCAGAGAGGACCTAGGGATGGGCAGGGAAGGGGCAGGAGCATTGACGGTCTGCACGCATCCTGTTTATGGAATGCTTACCAAATGCATCTGTCTGCCCCAGATTCTGAAACAAACACGAAACCAGTCACCAAAATAATTCCCTGCTGGTGTCAGGAATGTGTGCATTCAAGCTGCCGGCAGAGGGAGCCAAGAGGCAGAGGGATGGGTGCTCCTGCCCGGACTGGCTGCCCATTCCTCCCGAGTGTTTCCCAGAAGCCGACTGGCTAAGAGCATCTCAGGACTGTCCTGCCTGGCTGCCCAGCGAATGGCCCAGACGGAAAGCACATAACCCAGTGGCCCAGCCTTTAATTTGAGCCACTGTTCAATGTCCTTTGGAAAATCATTACACTCCTTCTTCCCCACATCCGCTCAGTTGCTGGAGTCTGCCCGTCTAACTAACCCCTGTGGGGCCTCCTGATCCTGTCCCCGGGGCCACTACCTCCAGCTGAGGCTGGTGACCCAGCCTCCGGCTCCTCCTGTCTGCCCAGCTTATCAGCTCCCGGGCTTCACGACATTCTTCCCTGCCAAACCCTCCCGGGCCTCTCGGCACCGTGCCTCAAGCACTGGTGGAGCCAGCCCGTGGGCTCTCGTGGACCTTTAGTGCTCGGCCACAGTTCAACACAGCAGGGTGTATCTGGCCTTCCCGCCTCTGTGCCTTTCTGTTTGTCAGCTTCTGTGCACCCTGAAGGGTCAGTTGCCCTGCAGAGCCTTCCCTAGCCTCCTCGGCAGGAGTACGCTCCCCTTCCTCTGCGCAGGGAGTATTTACTTAGACGCTGTGTCAGGTGCCACGGGCCACAGAAGTGCTCTCGGCTCTTACCGGAGCCTGAGGCGCCGCACACAGATACTACAGACATGTTGTACACACCCGGCTCTGAGGAGAGGGGAGCCGCATCTTGACCTGTGTTCCTCAGCCAGCTTCCTGACACGTACATTCTTTCCCCCGCCACAGTACCTGGTCAGCTTCTGCACCGGGGAGTGAGTGCCTACAGCCAGCGTTCTCATCGTAGCTTTAGTTCCTCAACCGTACTTGGTCCTTTTCACCTCCGACCCCCCCAGGGTCTCTTCACCGAGCTCGAGCTACCTGCCCACCCCGGTTTAGGCTGGACTGAGAGACGGCTGGGGGAGCGTGAGGGGCACATGACTCTGTGAGGTCCAGCGTGTTGCTGATTTGGACAAACTAGACTCTGCATCTGGTCCCTCCTCCCCACTCCGCCCTCAGAGCCCACTGGCCACGCCGGCTTGAAAGCCCCAGGTAGCGCAAGGGCCCTGTCAGGAGCTTGGCTCAGAGGGAGCTGATAGTCTCAAAGACCATCTCCCGCGGTCACACATTTAGAACTCAAACTGCTTCGAGGCAGGAAGTAAAAATCCTTTTCCCAGGATACCAGTCGAGACTGCGGTCTACAAGCTCCACGGTGCTCCCTCCGCTGCCCACGCCGTGGGCCTCAGGGTATTTCCACACGCGTGTGCTCTGTGCCTGGCGTCCCCAGTGACGGCTGCCTCTAGGCTCCCAGGGACTTTGCATAGCTGTCTTTGCTTACTTTCGTTACCATCCCCCGGCGGAGCGAGGCCGAGACTTCTCTTACAGGTTCTTGCTGAGGGCGCGCTGCGTGTCAGGCCCTCAGTCCTCTCGGAGCTTGTGTTCCAGTGGGGTAGACAAACTGGGGGGTTAGATGGCGAAGCCCCCAAACGCCCCCCGCCACACACCACGACAGGCCAAATCCCATGACAAGAAAAGTGGCGCTTGTGCCATTTGCATTTAGAGGCTTCAGTGAGGGGGGAGCCTGGCTCTCGGGGCTGGGGCACGCGGGAGCCGTTAGGGCGTGCAGCTCGGGCTGGCGGGGGCGTGTGGCGCGGCTGCGGTGAGCGGGCTGTGGTGAGGTGTGTTGACCCTCTGGGGTGGGAGATAGTGGCAGACGACTTGCTGGGGTGGGAGATAGCGGCCGGACGAACAGATACCACAGACATGTTGCCACGAGCGCTCCTGGCTGCTGCTTTATGCCGTGGCTCCCCAAGGGGAGGCAAAGCACCCAGCGTGGCCCTGGTTTGAGGTGGGTTTGTGCAACCTTTGTTTTCACTTGCAGGCGAGAAGGGGTAGTGCTTCCAGGGACCTGGCCAGGGAAGGGAAGAGGTAGTCCAAGCCTCCCACATTGCCTACCCACCCAAATCAGTGCGGGTGGCTCCCTTCCCTCCGATCTGCATGCCCCAGTGGGCTCCCGGCCAGAGACTCATCTCCTCACCGTGCATCCCTCTGTCCTTGAGCAGTGGGATAGGGCTTTGGGTGGCCCCGATGACAAGGTCCCTAAGGGAAGGAAATAGATGATGTTTGGGGGCTGCCCTGCCACTGCCCAGAGTTCTCTGACCACAGGAGCTAGGGTGGGCTAGAAAAATCCTAGTGGCTGCAATTTTCTAACAGAATACCACCACCCCCCATCATAAAAGTAACAACACATTCATTGTTGACAATTTGGAAAATACGGACTTAGCACAGAGGTCGCTGTTGACGTGTGGTATATTTTCTTCTAGTCCTTTCTCTGTATGAGGGGAAAGAGGGGAAGGGATGTGTGCGCACCAAAGTTGTCCTTTCCATAGAGTTGTCTTCCCAAATCCAGTGGTAAACTACACATGACAAATTCAGCAACATTTGCAAGTGCACAGTAGGGGCATTACACACATAATGTTGTGGTGTCGTCTCCACCAGCCACCTCCAGAGCCCTTTTCATCTTGAGAACCTGAAACTCTGTACTCATTAAACAATAACCCATCTTCCAACCCCCAGCACCCACCATTCTACTTTTCTGTCTCTATGATTTTGACTACTCTAAATACCTCATATAAGTGGAATCATTCGGTATTTGTCTTTTTGTGACCGGCTTTCTTCCCTCAATGTAATGTCCTCAGGGTTCATGCGTGTTGTAGCGGGTGTCAGTATGTCCTTCCTTTCTAAAGCTGACTTACATTCCGTTGTATGTACGTACCACATTTTGCTTATACATTCGCTGGTGGATGGACATTTGCTTCCGCCTTTTAACTGTTGTAAGTATGCGGCTATGAATATGGCTGTGCAAATCTCTTTGAGACCCTGCTTTCAGCTCTGGATGTCTACCCGGAAGTGGAACGGCTGGATCATATGGTAATTCTATTTTTAATTTTTTGAGGAACCGCTGTACTATTTTACACGGCAGATGTACCATTTTACGTTCCCATCAACAGTACACAAGGATTCCAGTTTTTTTTCAAGATTTTATTTTTAAGGAATCTCCATTCCCAACGTGGGGCTCGAACTCATGACCCCGAGATCGAGAGTCACCTGCTCCACCCATTGGGCCAGCCGGGCGCCGCAGGGTCCCAATTTTACCACATCCTCACCAACGCTTGTTGTTTTCTGTTTGTTTGGGTGGTGGTGTTCCTAGCAGCGGTCCTCATGGCTGTGAAGCAGGATCGCATGGTAGGCTTGATTTGCAACCAGAGACGTTGAGCATCTTTTCCTGGGCTTACTGGCCCTCTGGAGATCTTCTCTGGAGAAAAGTCTGTTCAAGCTCTGTGCCCAGTTTTGAACTGGGTTGTTTGTTTTCTGTATGGAGCTTCAGTTCTATCTATATTCTGGATTTTAGTCCTTTATGAGAGAGATGATTTGCAAATAGTTTCTTCCATCCTGTGGGTTGCCTTTTTACTCTGTTGACAGTGTCTTTTTTTTTTTTTTTAAGATTTTATTTATTTATTTGTGAGAGAGAGAGAGAGAGCATGAAGGTAGGGGAGAGAGGGACAGACATACTCTGCACTGAGCCCAGAGCCCGATGCAGGGCTCGATCCCATGACCCCAAGATCACAACCCGAGACAAAACCAAGAGTCAGATGCTCAACTGACTGAGCCACCTGGGTGCCCCGATGGTGTCTTTTGATGTACACAATTTTAAATTTCTTTGAAGTCCAACTTGTCTGTTTTTTCTTTTATCACAGAGTTTCGTATTACTTTTTAAATGTAATATATGAGCATTTCCCCACGTTGTTAAGTTTACTCTCCAGAAACACTACTTTAATGTCTGCATCATATTCAGGCTGTGACAGTGCCAGCCCCCTGGGGAGTCATTTGACCATTTCCAGTATTGTGCCATTTGCCATCTACATCAATCTGTGGTCACATCTCTGGCCCCTTGCACTGCATTCTGAGAAATGCAGCTGTTTGGGCAAAAGGCAGACTTTTGTTTGGACACTTGGCTTTTGTGTGTGTTTTACTTGCTTCCTTCCATGTCTTGAAGACTTTCACTGGTCCCATGATGGAAGCACTAAACCAAGCGTTTTTTTCCGTAGAGAGTCAGGCTTCCTTGCAGGGTGGCCCTGAGCCAGGTATGGGCTCCAGACCCCTGGAACCAAGCTGTCTCTGATGTTTCAGGGACTGTTGTCCTTCTGGACTGCCACAGTGGTCCAGAGTAACCAGGCCAACTCTGCCTATAGCCCAGCCCCCATGGAGATGCTGAGCCCAAAGCTTCGCCGACCAGCCTTCGGTGAGGACATTGACCTCAATGCCACCTTTGATGTTGACACCCCTCCGTCCCAGCCCTCCAGCATCCATCACAGCCGTGCCAAGAAGCTCTCCCAAGAGATAGCACAGTAAGTGGTAGTCCCTGGCCCTGTCCACAGCCTCGAGAAAGGATGACCAAGAGGTCTCCGCAGGCCCTGCCCTCGTCACTCCGAGTGGCTGACAGGGCAGTGAGGGTCACCTGGCGTTGGCCATGACTGGTTCTGACCACTTCTTCTTCCCTCTTCTGAGTACCCTGTGCAAAGCTCTTCTCTTGCTTTGGTCATCACTATCAGCCTTCAAGCAAAGGTGTTGTGATGGGAGTTGGAGAGAACACAGGGGTCTCAGTAGGGGCAGGTCTGGGGTGATGATGTTGGGGGGTGGTGCTTCCCATACCTTGAATGCCTGCCCACCAGAGTCCTGAGCCAGGGACTCTGAACTTCCTCTTCCATGTGTGCCTCTTGGGCTCATGCTTTGGACCATTTCAAATCACGGAGCCCAGGGCCCCACCACCTAAGGGGGTATTCCACAGGGGCAGGTGTAAGAAGCTGTGGGGAGCTGCAGTGGGATGGGTGGGACGTGCATTAGGGCACAGTGGACTGGGAATGGGGAAGTCATCTGCTTGGCCAGGCAGGCCAAGTATGGTTCATCAGGGAGACGAGAACTACTCCCGCAGGTACATGTAGGTATACACTACTCAGGAATGGGGGTCAAGGGTTAAGCGGGCTTCCTCCTAATCAGAGACTTTGGACATGAGAGAAAGAAATCGAGGTGTAAGGCAGTGGAGGTGGAAGAGGCCTGGGGAGAGGGCAAAAGGGAGAGCCAGCTGGGCTCTCCACCTCTCCCCGCCCTCGGGGCTGGAGGCACGGGTGCCATACAGGGCCGGGCCTGGGAGCAGTGGAAAGCAACCCTTGGCCATGCGGGCTGCCATCAGGGGACCTACAAGTGCCTGCTGCACGCCCTGGCTTCTTCATGTTGTCTGTTTAGCTGTAAAGGGTGAGACATTTTTATCATCTTTAGGGCCTGCAGGGAGGCTGAGGGAACCCAGGATGCTTCCACCTTGGATCAGCCTCTCCAGGGCCAAACTTGCAACAAGTGGAGAATCTTCCCATGGTCGTCATGTAGCCTTACCACAGGCTATGAGGGCAGGAGTGGAGGGGTCCAGAGCTGACAGGCCCAATCTTGCTACAGGGAAGCCACAGGGTCAGCCTTAGGTTACCATCCTTCTACCCACCCAGGAAAATGCCAGGAGAAGGTATTCAGCTTCTCGTGTCCCCAGAAATGCGATGAGAACACTGTGGCTAGTTCTGGAGCTGGGAGTGAACGACCAGGGCTTGGGGCCATGATCAGTTCTGCCTCCAGACCCTGCCTGCACAGGTTATCGAGGAAGACGGCCTAGCCCTGGGTGATGGGAGCACTTTATGAGCTATCTCCCGAGGGTTTTATGGAGGTAGTGGCCCCTCTCTGGGCAGTTGCAGCTAAGTATGAGCTCACAAGGTGCCTTCTGCCCGTATCGGGACACGACTGGCTTTCCTCCTGTGGGTGGTGAATCAGCCGGGCCTCCAGCCCCACATAGAGCCAGGACATGGTGAGGTGCCTGAGGCCTTGGGGAGCGTCGGAATTGGCTTGGCTCTGAGTGGAAGCCACAAAATTGGAGAGTGGTCCAATTTTCCCCTCCCCACTGTGGCAGCTGTGACTGTCCAACTGTTCACAGACCCACACTGGGGTGGGGTTGACCGAGGGGCCTTGCCCAGCACAGAGCTGTTACAGCAGCCTTGCCCCATGGTGGCCCCCCGAGGGCCACGTGCTAAGCCTGGCTTGCCCGGCCCTGTGTCTTGCTCACCTGCCTCTTGCCTTCATGTCTCACTCTCACAGCTCTCCTGTTCAGGACATCCCCAAGAAGATGCCCAAAGGCCCCAAGCAGGTAAGGCTTCCCAGAAGAAGTCAGGCAGTCACCATCCAACCCTTGCCAGGACCGAGTGTGAAGCTGGGCTTCTGAGAGGGCAGGGTCTTGCCGGAGCCCTCTCACTCCTGGCCCAGGACTGCAGCACTTCGGAGCTACCTGGGAACTCTACTCATTATCCTTCCTGCCCCGGGTGAGGCGTCAGAGATCCTGGTCCTGTTCCACCACCACGACTCACCCCCTCCTTTGCTGCCATCAGGCTCATGGAGCCTGGCTTTGGGGTCTCCCCTCCAGGAGTCCCAGCTCTCACTGGGCGGCCAGCGCTGCGTAGGAGAGCCAGATGAGGAGCTGGCTAGTGCCTTTCCTGTCTTCATCCGGAATGCTGTCCTAGGCCAGAAACAGCCCAAGAGGGCCAAGGCAGAGCCCTGTCGCAGCACGGATACAGTGAGTATGGCTTCCCACAAGGGGCAAGTGCCAGCCCTCTCAGGGGGAGGGGAGGTGCAGGGGAAGCCAGCCCCCTGGCCTATTAGCCTGGCCTGCTCGCTTCTTCCTTCTACTTTAGGTAAGGACAGGCTTCGATGGACTTGGAGGTCGGACAAAATTCATCCAACCTGTATCCTTGTTCTGTGACATTGGGCTGAGCTGAGCTAGCCACACGGTCCCTCACCTGTACCCCCAGCCCCCAGCCTGGCAGTGGCTACAGCCTCAGGTGTGCAGAGCTGGACCTCACTCAGTATAGCAGAGCTGCCCACCCCAAGCCTAGGCCTTTGGGCTGCCCAGTCTCCTCTTTAGGCCTCTTCCTTGACATCTTCTTCAGACTGACACGACTATGATCCGCCCACTGCCTGTGAAACCCAAGCCCAAGACTAAGCAGAGAGTGGGGATGAGGAGAGCGCTCCCTGCCTCCCAGGCCAGGCTGGACACCTTCCTGTGGTAGTGAGCACAGTGAGCCGGATCAATGACCAGATATATGCCTCCAACTTAGAGGCCAGGACTGGCCCCGGGGGGTGGGGGGGGGCATGGCCCCTCTTCCAGGACCAGCCCCAAGGGTGAGGGGGTGAGGGTGAGGCCCAGAAACTATGCTTTTCCTGCACTTACCATGCCCACCCACTCCCACACCGGGTCTGCCGTAGCGGGCCTACGTGTGGCTGCTGAAGTGAGACCAGCAGGACTTCCTCCTTGTCAGAGGCTCCTGTTCAGAGCCAGATGGGGCTGGGCTGCTTCTGGTTCTCCAGACTAAGGTCTTTTGTTGACTGGGTGGACCAAAGTGCCTGGAGCTTCTCGGGCAGTTTCAGCCTGCCCAAGCTTCTGCCTGCTTCTGACTTGCTGCTGGGCATGGCCAGAGCCATCACGGCGAGCTTGGGGAGTGAGAGGATGGTGGTGGGGAGAGGATGGGTGGGGGGAAAGATTTCTGTGTAAAATAAAAAAGATAAACTCTTTTCTTCATGGCTCTGGGAGTACAAATTTGCATCAACAATTTGGCAGACCATTTGGCATAATTTTCTAAAGTGGGACCTTCACCTAGACTCAGACTCAGTAGTCCTACCCTTCCTTAGGCATGTGCCCCCTCATAGGGCACAAGGAGAGTCCAGCAGGAAAGAGATCACTGCAGTTCACTCCACAGTCTCTAACCTCAGAACAGCCCAAATGCCATAGGCTGGAAAGCAATTGGGTAAACAGATATAGCCATACAGGGAACTCCCAGCAAGCAAAACAAATAATCAGTGACCTTTGGGTCTTAACTTCAAGAGCACTTTCTCCTAGACTTCCCTTTGTGACCTCTAGCTTGGCTGAGGTCTCCTACACTTCCCTTTCTCACTACTACACCGGGGTTCCTCTGTCTCTGCAGGGCCCAGCATGGGCCTGGCACAGGGGATGAAGGTGAGTGCCCTCATGCTTCAGACTGAGCATGCCCAGCTGCCTCCAGCACACCTGGGGGAGCATCACGGCGAGAAAGTAATGCTGCTGGTTATGGGAGCTGGGTCCCTCTGCTGCCGCCTCGAACCAAGGAGGGTTGGTGAGGGGAAGTGCAGCATTGGGTTAAGGGTGCAGTCAGTGGCTGCCTAGTAGCCTTCCTTGGCAGCCGAGTGATCTTGGGCAAACTACCTCGCCTCTCTGTGTCTCAGCTTCTTTAAAGTGGGGACAATAGCACTAACCTCCCAATTGTAGGAACCCGATGAGTCAGCATTGCAGGTTAAGAACTGATGACCCCTAAGGAAATAGGGCAGACTCAAAAGACAAATATTGTATGATTTCACTTAAATGAGGTATATAGAATGGGTAAATTCATAGAGACTGGAGTAGAATAGAGGTTACCAGGGGCTAGAGTGAGGAGTTGTTACTTCATGGTTAGAGAGTTTCTGTCTGGGTGATTTGTTTTCTTGCTACGTAAACTCCCCTCCCCCCTTTTTAAAGAATTCCGGTATAGTTGGGGCGCCTGGGTGGCTCAGGTGGTTAAGCATCCAACTATTGATCTCAACTCAAGTCTTGATCTCAGGGCCATGAGTTCAGGCCCCACTTTGGGCTCTATGCTGGGCAAGGAGCCTACTTAAAAAATTAAAAAAAAAAAACAAAAAAACCCAGGATAGTTAACATACAGTGTTATATTAGTTTCAGGTGTACAATATAGCAATTCGGCACTTCCATACATTACTCAGGACTCGTCACAATAAGGGTACTCTCGATTCCCTTCACCTATTTCACCCCCCTCCCCTCTGCCTGGGGTGATTTCATTTTTTTTTTTAATTTTTTTTAAGATTATTTATTTATTTGTCAGAGAGAGAAAGCACAAGCAGAGGGAGCAGCAGGCACAGGGGTAAGCAGGCTCCCCACTGAGTAAGGAGCCCGACATGGGACTCCATCCCAGGACCCTGGGATCATGCCCTGAGCTGAAGGCAGAGGCTTAACCAACTGAGCCACCCAGGCGTCCCCTGGGGTGATTTTAAAGTTTTAAAATAGATGGTGGTGACGGTTACAAAATAGTAACAAAACAACTATGCCAGCCCTAACTCCAAAGAAGTGGAAAGAGCAATTGTAATCAACTATTTCAGAACTCTGGTACCTGATCAGACAGCTAGGAAAGTACTCGAAGAAGGAAGAGCCGGGCTTGAACCATCCCCCATCCCCCATTCCTCTTGGTTGTGGGGTAGCAGCTCCAGTTGCAAAAGCAGCTGACTGGTGCCAGAGCAGGCACTGGGTCTGAGGTGGTCTCCAGGTAGATGGTCTCAGAATTGAGGGGAATTGCAGGACGCCCAGGTGGCATTGGAGAATTGCTTGGTGGTATGGAATAAAATACACACATAGGAATTAGTGAGAGAATCCTAAAAAAAAAAACAATTGAGAAAACCAACAAAATCAGGAGCTGCTTTTCTGAAAGGTCAACGAAACTGGCAAACTTTTAAATACATTGACTAAGAGAAAAAAGACAAATTATCAAAATCGGAAATGAAAATGGGGACGCTGTAACCAATTTTTACAGAAACAGAAAGGATTATAAGAATATAGTGAACAACTGTACACCAACAAACTGGATAGCCTAATCGAAATGGACAAATTTGTAAAAATACAGAAACGAGCAAAACTGCCTCAAGAAGAGAGAAAAAAATTGAATAGATCTGCAACTAGTAAGGGGATTGAATTGGTGTTCATAAAACTCCCAAGATGGGGCACCTGGCTGGCTCAGTTGGTTAAGTGTCCAACTCTTGGTTTTAGCTCAGGTCATGATCTCATGGGTCATGGGATGGAGCCCTACGCTGGGCTCGTCACTCAGCAGGGAGTCTGCTTGAAGATTCTCGCCCTCTGCCCCTCCGCCAATTGGCACACACACACTCTTTCTTTCAATAAATAAATCTTTAAAAAAACAAAACAAAAACAAGAAAGAAAAGCCCAGGACCGGATATCTTCACTGGTGATTCTATCCAACATTTTTAAAAAGGATTAACACCAAAAAGACACTATCCACATGGTAAAAAGGGAACCAAAGAAAGGAGAAAGTATTTTCAAGTCATATATCTGATAAGGGATAATATCCAGAATATGTAAAGAACTTATAAAACTCAACAACAAAAACCCAATTCAAAAACGGACAAAAGACAATGAGATACCACCTCACACCCGTCAGAATGGCTGAAATTAACAACACAGGAAACAACAGATGTTGGCGAGGGTACAGAGAAAGGGGAACCCTCTTGCACTGAAGGTGGGAATGCCAACTGGAGCAGCCACTCTGGAAAACAGAATGGAGGGTCTTCAAAAACTTGAAAATAGAACTACCCTATGACCCAGCACGTGCACTACTAGGTATTTACCCAAAGGACACAAAACTACAGATTTGAAGGGGTACGTGCACCCTGTGTTCATAGCAGCATTATCAACAATAGCCAGATTATGGAAAGAACCAATGTCCATCAACTGATGAATGGATAAAGATGTAGTATATACACACAATGGAATATTACTCAGCCATCAAAAAGAATGAAATCTTGCCATTTGCAAGGACGTGGAAGGATCTACAGTGTATTATGCTAAGCGAAATCAGAGACAAATGCCATATGATTTCACTCATACATGGAATTTAAGAAACAGAAGAACATATGAGGGGGAGAGAGAGGGGGAAACAAACCATAAGAGATTTTATTTATTTATTTATTTAAGAGAACATGAGCAGTGGCGGGGGAGTGGGGGAGGGAAGAGGGAGAAGCAGACTCCCTGCTGAGCAGGGATCCTGAGAAGGAGCTCAATTCTAGAACCCTGAGATCATGACCTGAGCCGAAAGCAAACGCTTAACCAACTGAGCCCCCCAGGCACCGCACCGTGAGACTCTTAGAGAACAAACTGAGGGTTGATGGAATGAGGGAGGTGGGGGATGGGCTAGAAGGGTGATGGGTATTAAAGAGGGCACTTGCAATGAGCACTGGGTGTTGTACGTAAGTGAGGAATCACTGAATTCTCCTGAAGCCAATATTGTACTGTATGGTAACAAGAATTTAAATAAAAATTTGAAGGAGAAAAAAATGGGCAAAAGACTGCAATAGACATTTCTCCAAAGAAGATATCTGAGTGGCCAATAAGCACATGAAAAGATACTCAATATCACTAATCATTAGGGAAGTGCAAACTGAAACTACCATGAGATACCACCTCACACCCATTGGGATGGCTACTATCTAAAAACCAGAAAACAAGTGTTAGAGAGAATTTGGACAAATCGGAACCCTTGTGCCCTGTTGGTGAGAATGTCAAACGTCAAATGCAAAACAGTATGGCAGCTCCTCAAAACACTAAAAATAGAATTACCATATGATCCAGCAATTCCACCTCTGCGTATATACCCAAAAGAACTGGAATCAGGATCTCGAAGAGATATTTGTACATCCATGTTCATAACACCATTATTCACAATAGCTAAAAAATGGAAACCACCCAAGTATCCATCCACCAATGAATGAATAAGCAAAATGTGGTACATACATATAAGGACTATTATGTGGCTTTTAAAAGGAAGGAAGTTCTGTAATATGTTACAGTATGGATGGACCTCGAAGATACTTGCTAAGTGAAATAAGCCAGTCACAAGAAGACAGTCAGGCCCTGATTTCTGTACCTAGTACATATGACACACCCAGTAAATGTTTACTGAATGAAAAAAAATTACATACTACTTCACATTCTTTAGGATGGGTATACGTTTTGTTTTTGTTTTTTAAAGAAAAACCCGTGTTGGCTACAGTGTGGACAAATCGGAATTTTGTACACTGCTGGTGGAAAACAGCTGTTGGTCCCTCAAAAAATTAAACATTACCGTACAACCCAGGAATTCGACTCCTGGGTATATACCCCAAAGAATTGAAAGCAAATACTCAAATACATGTTCCAGAATGATCTTGGCAGCACTATTCATAATGACCCAATGGTGGAAACGAGTCAAATGTCCAACAACAGGTGACTGGATCAACAAAGCGTCATAAGCCGTACGATGGAGTATTTTTCAGCCATAAAAAGGAATGAGGACTGTACCTGCTATAATTTGGATGAAACTCAAATACATGCTGAGGGAAAGAGAGCAGATATCAAAGGTCACGATTTGTATGATTGTTTTCACAGAAATATCCAGACTATGTAAAACCCTGGAGACAGAATCTAAGTATTTGCCAGGGGTTCAGGGTAGGGGACGAAGTGATTATTTACCGTGGTGGGGGTGTTCTTCAGTAGGTTATGGAAACGTTTCGAAACTACACAGAGGCAGTGGCTGCACAACATTGTGCGGACACAAAATGCCGCTGAATGGTACACTTGAAAATGTTTTTTTTAATGTTATATGAATTTTACCTCAATTTAAAAAAAAGAATTTATGACCACATCTGGTTTAGCTCCTGTGGAGTTTTGTGGCGAGCTGTGGTCCACCCTCCGGGGAACGGGCCCCAGGTTCCTAAGAAGGCAAAAGGACACATCTGTGGGGGATGGGTAACACAGGACCTCTACTGTTTTTGCAACAACCTTTGAGTCTCTAATTATTTCAAAATAAAAGTTGAAATGAAAAGTCAGGCACATACGATCACGGCTGCCCCATGGCTGCCACTCTCCGGTCTGGCACTCAGAGAATGACCATTCTCTTTGAGTCCCAGGACTCATTCCCTGACTGGCCGGCCAGGACTGCCATCGGTCCTGAGCTGGCAGCTGTGGGCAAGGGGGAATCCTTATCCTCAGGAGTGGGCCAGGGCCAAGTAGGTACTCCCAAAGATATCAGGCTTCACCTGGATCTGTGCTTTGGGCTCTGGGGTTGGGACGACATAACCTCACAAGCTCCCACAGCCTCTGGGATGGCACTGGCTCTGCCCAGTGGTATGGACCAGGTGAGTCCTCAGGACACGGGGGTTCCTGCCAGCACTCAGCAGCGACACTGAGGGGAATGGGGCCCGAGGTTTGGGACATCTAGGGAGCTAGATGTTGCCCCCAGCCCATATGGGTCCCTCCCATGGCTCCCTTCCTCAAGACAGATACCTGCTGGGGCACCTGGGTGGCTTAGTCGGTTGAGCGTCCAACTCTCAGTTTCAGTTCAGGTCGTGATCTCATGGGTCATGGGAGGGAGCCCTATGACCTTGGGTTCCATGCTCAGCAGGGAGTCTGCTTGAAGATTCTCTCCCTCTGCCCCTCTCCCCACTCACATGTTCCTGCTCTCCCTCTCTCTCTCAAATACATAAATCTTAAAAAAAGAAAAGGATACCTGCTCTCCCAGAGGCCAGACAGCCAAGAGCTCTGTCCCACTTTGCCTGTGCCCCACAGCTGCGGGAGCTGTCTGGAGGCAGGACCAGGAGCTGGCTCCGTCTAGTTTCACTTTCACTTTCACTTCCCCTGAAATGACAGAGCAGCCAGGAAGAAGGCGGTGAGCAGTAGCGTCCTTCACTCCCAGAAACCTGGTGCCTCTTCGAGCTAGCTGCAGTGGGGCACTGGCCTCTGCTGGCCCAGCCCGCCCCGCAGCGACCCTGTCTGTAAGCGCTGCAGCCTGCCATCCCGCCACCGGCCTGAGAATGGATGTCCTGGAGACCGCCAAGTGGCTGGATAAGGAGCTGTACTCACGGCAGCTGTGAGGCCTGAGGTGGGGACGGAGGGGGGTGGCCTTCTGACTTCTGGCCTCCGACTGCCTACCTTCTTATTCCCCCTCCGTAGGTATGTGCTGGACCTGCCGGCCATGCAGAGGATTCAGGGAGCCAAGGTCCTGCTATTAGGCCTTCAGGGTCTAGGGGCTGAGGTGGCCAAAAACTTGGTCCTGATGGGTGTGGGCAGCCTCACGCTGCACGATCCCCAGCCCACCTGTTGGTCTGACCTGGCTGCCCAGGTGAGGGTCGTGGGGCGGGGGGTGCTACAGGTTCCCAGGCCAGGGTGGGGGTGGCGCCCGAGAGAAATCTCCTTGCTCAAGGCAGAGTGGGTCTCTGTCTAGTTTTTCCTCTCAGAGAAGGACTTGGCTAGAAGCAGGGCTGAGGCATCTCAAGAATTTGTGGCTCAGCTCAACGGAGCCGTCCAGGTGTGTGTGCACACAGGTGACATCACCAAGGAGCTGCTGCTGGACTTCCAGGTACCCTCCTTGCCCCACTCTCCAGGTGAGCCCCGTCCCCTCCTCTAGCCCCGAGCCGAGCAGTGGTTCTGGCCCTGCTAACCGCGGGGTCCACCCAGGTGGTGGTGCTGACTGCCTCGAAGCTGGAGGAGCAGCTGAAGGTGGGCGCTGTATGCCGCGAGCTCGGAATCTGCTTTCTGGTGGCCGATACCCGGGGCCTTGTGGGGTGAGAGAGACTACCTGCCTAACTTGCCACCTCACAAGCGCCAGCCGGTTCCAGGGCTGTCCCGAGCTCCAGGCTTGCTCCCGTGCCCCTCGCCCCACCCCGGGCCTGTCCTAGCATCCCCTCCCGATGGTAGTCCCCAGTCCCACCCCTCTGCTTCCTCCACCCCGGTCTCCAGACCTGCTCCAGTAAATCCCTCAAACTCCAGCTCCCAAGCCTCTCCCAGCATTCCTTCCCCAGTGCGGGGGGCCCTGTGGGCTGGGCCTAGTGTCTCCCACCCTTCACCACTGGGCCGGCTCAGGGACCCCTCCCACCCCACGGCAGGCAGCTGTTCTGTGACTTCGGAGAGGACTTCACCGTGCGGGACCCCACAGAGGCAGAACCTCTGACAGCGGCCATCCAGCACATTTCCCAGGTGGGTGCTGAAGTGTGGGTGCTCAGCTGCTGACCAAGGAGGGCACCCCTGAACCAAGCCACTTCTTCTCCAGGGCTCCCCTGGAATTCTCACTCTGAGAAAAGAAGCCAATGGCCACCACTTCCGCGATGGGGATCTGGTGACTTTCTCAGGCATTGAGGGCATGGTTGAGCTCAATGGCTGTGATCCCCGGGCTATCCGCGTGCAGGGTAAGCCAACCCACTTCAATCCAGCCTCAGCCCCCCAGCCCCCACTCAGGGCATCCACAGCCTGGTCCTTGGGGATAGGTTCTCCCTCCACCTTCCTCAGTGTGGTCAAGGACACAGACGCAAGACAGGGTCGAGTATGAAGAATAATTCAGGTTCAGAGGTCATACTGACAGGCTGGATCTCCCCTAGAGGACGGAACCTTGGAGATTGGAGACACAGCAACTTTCTCCCGTTACTTGCGTGGTGGGGCTGTCACTGAGGTCAAGAGACCCGTGACTGTGAGCCATGTGAGTGCAAGTGCAGCCGAGATGGGGGAGCTTGGGAGCCTCACGGGGCCCTCGGGGTCTGAACCTGAGCCTGAGCTGAGTGCTGTTGCAGAAGCCCCTGGATGTAGCCCTGCTCCAGCCCCGTGTGGTGGCCCCGAGCCCCGAGGCAGCGCTCCGCGCCCACTGCCTGCACCAGGCCTTCCGTGCGCTGCACCAGTTCCAGCACCTCCACGGCCGCCCGCCCCAGCGTTGGGATCCTGTGAGTGCCCCGTTGCTTCTTCCCCGAGCCTCCGTCTTATTGGGGTCCCACCCGCCAGGAAGCAGTAGTGATTATCTCACAGGCCCGAGTTGTAATCCCAGAGGCAGTTTCCCACTTCCATAAAGGAAATGATAGCGCTGTCTCCGGACCAGAGACCGGGTCCCTGAAAGTACCAGGCGCAAAGCCTGGGGACCCCGGCCACCTCCTCACCCCTCAGTTCTGGGCTGAAGTCTCCAACCACGTTGGCAAAGCCTCCACGGGCATTGTCTAGGCGTCCTCTGGCGGGGCTGCGCAGTCTGGCAGCTGGTTTGGGCCTTCACACTCAGGCCCTGCTTCTTCTTCTGTGGAAATGGGGGGATGGCTGCGTGAAGGGTTTGAGTGGGGGATGGAGCTCAGGCTGGGGCTGCCGTGCCCACAGAGTTCCACTCCACAGGATGATGCAGAGATGGTGGTGGACCTGGCCCGGTCCCTGAAACCACTGAAGGGGGCAGAAGGAGAGCCCCTGGAAGAGCAGCTGGATGAGGCCCTAGTGCGGACAGTCGCCCTGAGCAGTGCTGGTGTCTTGAGCCCCATGGCAGCCATGCTGGGTGCAGTGGCTGCCCAGGAAGTGCTGAAGGTGGGCAGAGGCACAGGCAGGATGAGACCGGGAAGGGTGTGGAGATCAGTGTGGGTGCCAGACGGTGCCCAGTACCCGACAGCAGCCGTGGTGGCTTCACCAGTCTCGTGAAGCCCAGCCAGGATCCAAGGCGGCTTGGAGCTGGCAGGAGTCCCTACACTGAAGTTCTGGCCTCTAGGCAATCTCCGGGAAGTTCATGCCCCTGGACCAGTGGCTTTACTTCGATGCCCTCGATTGCCTTCCAGAAGATGGGAAGTTCCTTTCCACACCGGAGGACTGTGCCCAGGTAAGATCCTGGGGTAGGGGTGCAAGCCTTCTCCAAACTTAGGACCAGGGAGGGAACAGGAAGAACGGTCCAGAGATCCTGACCTGGAAAAGTTAGTGTAAGAGGGAGGAGACACAGCACAGGCCATCACTGACCCCTGTCTGTGTCCCCTAGAAATGTTGCCGCTATGATGGGCAAATTGCAGTGTTTGGGGCTGGTTTTCAGAGGAAGCTGAGCCGGCAGCACTACCTCCTGGTAAGCTTGGTGGTCCAGCTGGGAGATGTCTGTGGGAGGGCCAGGCCAGGCCCTCTGGCTAAGGCTGCTCCTGCTGGCAGGTGGGTGCTGGTGCTATCGGCTGTGAGCTGCTCAAAGGCTTTGCCCTAGTGGGCCTGGGGACCGCGGCCGGCAGGGGTGTGACTGTTGCTGACATGGACCACATAGAGCGCTCCAATCTCAGCCGTCAGTTCCTCTTCAGGACACAGGACATCGGTGTGAGTGCTGGCCCCTACGCACATCTTGCCTCCTGAACTGTTGTTCCAGAGTGCCCACCACCCACCCCCGGCATCTTCCTGTTCTCTTCTCAGAGGCCCAAGGCGGAGGTGGCTGCAGAGGCCACTCACCGCCTGAACTCAGACTTGAAGGTGACCCCACTCACCTACCCACTGGATCCCACGACAGAGCACATCTACGATGACGATTTCTTCTCCCGTGTGGATGGTGTGGCTGCTGCCCTGGACAGTTTCCAGGCCCGTGAGTGCTTGACCTTGAAACTCAGCCCCTTATTCGAGGCAGTGCCAGCCCCACTCCTGACCCTCTGCCCCCTTGCTAGGCCACTATGTGGCTGCTCGCTGCACCCACTATCTGAAGCCACTGCTGGAGGCGGGGACACAGGGCACCTCGGGCCATGCTTCAGTGTTCGTGCCACATGTGACCGAGGCCTACACAGCCCCTGCCTCGGGTTTAGCTCCTGAGGATGCTGCCTACCCTGTCTGCACCCTACGGCACTTCCCCAGCACAGTCGAGCACACCTTGCAGGTAGGAAGCTCCCCAGGGACCCCTACGCCACCCAGCTCCGTCCTTAGCTGCAGACCTGTTCCCCACCTGACACCTCATGGTTCGCCTCTCCCCTGCAGTGGGCCCGGGATGAGTTTGACGGGCTCTTCCGTCTGTCTGCTGAGACCATCAACCGCCACCAGCAGTAAGGCCACCAAGAGGGGTGGATGGGAGTCCAGAGCCCCAGCACCGGAGTCTTCAGGGCTCAGCCTCAGACCTCCTCCTCTCTCTGCAGGGTGCTCACTTCTCTGGCAGAAGCAGATGGGCCACAGGTGCTGACCCTGCTGCAGGAGGTGCTGGGCGTGCTGAGAGAGCGTCCACGGACCTGGCAAGACTGTGTGGCGTGGGCCCTCGGCCACTGGCAGCGACGTTTCCATTATGACATCACGCAGCTGCTGAGCCGTTTCCCACCTGATAAAGTGGGTGTCTAGGGGTCAGGAGGCTGAGGGTTCAGGGGGACCAGACTGAGCCCAACAGCCTCCGTTTCCCTAGGTGCTGGAGGATGGAACTCTTTTCTGGTCGGGTCCCAAACAGTGTCCCCAGCCCTTGGAGTTTGATGCCAGCCAAGTGAGTGGGGTCCCTTGGGAACCCAAGGTGGGGATGTGACCCCTCAGAGCAGAGTTGGGCGCCTCTGCATTCTGCAGAGAGGCACAGGTGCTGAGGGGGAGTGCACGTACCAGCGTCCACATGTGAGACGGGGCAGGCGCTCCAACAGCTCCACAAACAGGCGGTGACCCGCCCCCCACGCACCTGTACATGTTCACCCACACCCATGCCTCCGCCCGTGCTCTTGTCTGACTGCAGGACACGCACCTCCTCTACGTGCTCACGGCTGCTAACCTGTATGCCCGGATGCACGGGCTGCCTGGCTCACGGGACCAGACGGCACTCAGGGAACTACTGAAGTTGCTGCCGTTGCCCAGGCCCCAGCCCTTGGCCCCCGTCTTTCCTAATGACCTGGAGCTAGCTGGGGCTTCTGCTGAGTTTGGTGAGGTCCCTGGCTCTGCCACCCCCCCCCCCCCCACCAAGCTGCCATCCAAAGGCCTGGCCCTGTCCTCAGCCTATGCTACAGAAGGAAGTTGGGGCCTGGGGGCCCTGCCGCCAATCCACTCACTCACAGGCCCTCTGAGCTTGCTTCTTTCGAGGTTTGGGCTCATCCTCTAGCCCCTCAGTAGGCCCTCTCCCTGCTGCCCACACCCCCACACCCCTGTTCCCTTGGCAGATTCTCAGCAAAAACCCCACCCCAAACCATGCGCCCTGGAGAGTACCCAGCTGTGGTCGCCTGGTGAGGACAGAGTTCGCAGGTGCACGCACAGATGCATGCGCGTGCACGCACACAAGCCGGGCTCGGGCTGCCGGAGAGACTGCAGCGTCAAGCCCGGGATCTGTCTGAACGCAGTCGGTTTAGGCTTAGGAGAGACCAAGAATAGGCACCAGGCTCCAGGGAGAGGGCAGAAGGTGGGGGTTAAGAACTACCCGACACCCCCTTCCTCTGCCAGGCCCTGAGCAACTGAAGAAACTGCACCAAATGCTGGAGGTCTGGAGCGGGAGCCCTCCTCTGGAGCCCCTGAAGTTTGAGAAGGTGAGAGCCCAAGCAGGGGTGAGGGGCAAGCTGGGGAGGTTGTTAGGGAAGGTCAAGAGCTAAGAAGGTGGGGCGTCTGGGTGGCTCAGTCGTTGAGCCTCTGCCTTCGGCTCAGGTCATGATCCCAGGATCCTGGGATCGAGCCCCGCATCGGGCTCCTTGCTCAGCGGGAAGCCTGCTTCTCCCTCTCCCACTCCCCCTGCTTGTGTTCCCTCTCTTGCTGTCTCACTCACTGTCAAATAAATAAATAAAATCTTAAAAAAAAAAAAAAGAGCTAAGAAGGTGGCTTTGGAGTTCCCTTGGCCTGAATGCTCCTACCAGCAGGAATCCCAAAGCAGATCACCTTCCCTGAGCCTCAGCTTCCTTATCTGATAAGTGGGACAGATGTCAGCATCCGCCCCCCCAGCCGAATTGTGGGAAGACCTGTGCCGGGACACATGGTGAGCCATGGTGAGGGATTCCGGGGCTGTGTTAACACTACTGGGACTTGGGCCTCACAGGACAATGATAGCAACTTCCATATGGATTTTGTGGCAGCGGCAGCAAGCCTGCGTGCTCAGAACTATGGGATCCCCCCTGCCAACCGCAACCAGGTAACTGTGCCCCTTGGGGCTCAGGCCTGGAGGTGGGGGTCAAACCCTAGCCCCACCCCTCAGGCCCAGACCAAATCTGTCCTTGGCAGAGCAAGCGAATTGTGGGCCAGATTATCCCAGCCATTGTTACCACCACAGCAGCTGTGGCGGGCCTGGTGGGCCTGGAGCTGTACAAAGTGGTGGGCGGGCCACGGCCCCTCGGTGCCTTTCGCCACAGCTACCTGCATCTGGCTGAAAACCGCTTCAACCGCTGGGTGCCTCGCGCCCCAGCCAACCAGAAGGTGAGCCCTTGACGCCCCACCAGGCCTGGGCTTTTCCTGTCCCTACCAAAACAGGCTCTACTCTGGCTTTGGGTTCACACCAGAATCCAGACTCTGGGGGAGTCCTTAAGACTCCCTCCAGCCTCCTTCCTGCTGTGAAGCCAGACTGGGACCTGTCAGACACAGGAAGCAGCCATCAGCCGCCCCCACCCCTCACCCCTCCCCTGCCCTGGGTCTGGGGGTTGCTGCAGCTTTAACTCATTAGTGGAGCCAGACATCCCTCACAGCCTCCTCCTTCCAGTAGAGCCCCTAAGGGGGAGGTGGTAGGGAGGGGGGAGTATACCCCTAGCCCCAAACAGAGCCTAACTTCCGCCTGCACGGCATGGGGACCCTGGCCCACCCCCTCCAAGCTGCATTAAAGGGCACTGAGCTCAGCACAGCGGGTGGGGATGTGGGCATTCGTTCTTGCGTGTGAGTGCACAGGGGTCTGGGCATCCCTGGCTTGTACATCTGTGTGCCAGATGGGAGCACAGGGCTCTTCACTGTGGGCGTGCATGGGTGTGCGTGTGAGTACACATGCAGGCGTTCCTGGCCGTGTGTGTGTGTGTGTGTGTGTGTGTGTGTGTTCCTTCGAGTGCAGGGCTGTGAATGCCCCTGGCTGTGTGCCCAGGCTCGGCAGTAGTTGGCATTTTCTTGGGGCACAGGAAAGGGGGTGGAGAGAATGCCCTCACCAGGGGAGAGGGGAGAGGTCATGGGCCAGCATTGGGCTTTTGCTGAGCAGGCCTGGGGTCCCTCAGGGCACAGAACACAGAGCCCCTTTGTGAAGGGCCTCTCCTCCAGCTAGGACATAAGCTGCCTTTGTCTATGGTGGAGGGGGAGGGGGCAAGGGAGGATTCCCCCCAACTCACCTCTAGCCTCATCTCAGCTTGACCCCACTGTGCTTTTTGGGGGAGCTGTCAGCATCCCCTTCCTGGCCCCTGGCTGCCTGCCACCCTCAGCTCCAGGCCCTAGAACCCCAAGACTCTTGAAATAGGGAAGGCAAGGGGACAGGAGGAAGAGGTCTATGTAGACTGTGTCCCTGCTGGGGTCTCTCAGCCAGTGGGGCCCTAGCGGTCATTGTGCCCCCTCATCCTCTGTGCCCACATAGTCCAACGCCCTGGTAATACAGGATGAGGGGGCAGGATGTACCCCCCAGCTCCCAGCCTTGCATTTGAGGATCGAGCAGCTTTATCGGTGACTGCAGCGGTCCTGCTCCTGCTTCCTCAGGAAGCTTCGCCCCCCCCTCCACACACACACATACAACCAGCCTGTGTGATGGATTGCCTGTTTCCCTGTGCGGGGGCCCCATAGCCCCATTTCCTGTGCTGGCCCCAGCATAGCCAGGGAGGGTGCTGAGACTCTGGGCCCAGATCCCACCTTCCAACCCCACCCCC
Organism: Ursus arctos; assembly: GCF_023065955.2. NCBI lineage: Eukaryota > Metazoa > Chordata > Mammalia > Carnivora > Ursidae > Ursus > Ursus arctos. The sequence goes on along the minus strand of NW_026622808.1, from coordinate 33,071,814 downwards.
CTGGCTTCTGTTTCCTGCCTCTAGTCCAGCTCCTCCTCTAGGAAAGGGGCCATCAGCTGCTGGTAATGGATAGGGGGAGGGTGGGTGCGAGAAGCTTCTTACTGCGCCCTCCCTCCAGTTAGATCACCTGACGTGGACCTGGACCTGTTGGGACCGCCTGAAGGTGCCTGCTGGGCAGCCAGAGATGACCCTGGAGTTACTGCTGGCCCATCTCCAGGTGAGCCCCGTTCCTCCCTGCCTTCAGGCCTGGCCCCCCGGCCTAGCTGGCACCTGACCTATCTCTCTCTAGGAACAATTTGGGCTGAGGGTGAAGATGCTGCTGCATGGAAAGGCCCGGCTCTACTCAGCACGATGGTCGCCTGAAAAGCAGGCCCAGCACCTGGCCCTCAGGTGAGCCCACGCCTGACTGTAGCCAGGACTTGTTCTGTTCCTAGAGGTTGGAGTTGGGAGACATGAACTCTTTCCTCTTCCCCACCCTGTTTGGGCCCCTCACACCCTCCTGAGGCTTTCTTTTGCCAAATGGAGGCAGCAAATGGGCTGGGGGTGGGGTGAGGACCGAAAACCTGAGGAGGGGCCTCCCAGCTGCCTGCTTGGCCAGCCCCATCAGCTCCTCCACACCCTGCTAAGCCCCCCTTTCACAGCCCGCTCTCAGGGGACTCGCAGCTTCCTGCCTCCTGCCCGCCCTGCCTGCTGCTCCTAAAATACTTTCAGATGTTTCCTGTCTTGAGCTGCTCGTGCTCCTGGCTTAGGCTCCTTGTGGCCATCAGCACCCTGTGGTCCATGCCCGGTCACTCTGCCTACCACTGCTCACTTAGCCAATCACCCCCACCCCTTCCCCGCCGTACCACCAGGGTGACGAAACTGGTGCAGCAGGTGACAGGCCGGAAGCCTAAGCCAGGGCAGCGGGCGCTGGTGCTGGAGCTCAGCTGTGAGGGTGAGGAGGACGACACCACTTTTCCACCCCTGCACTACGAGCTGTGTGACAAGACAGCAGCCCTGTCACCTGGCTCTACGGAGCCTTGCATCCTGAGTCCACAGTAGGCACTCAATAAATGCTTGTTGAAGGAGGGCGTAAGTGGAGATGGATGATGAAACAGGGGGCAGCGAGGCACAAGGCGTGTGACATGGATGTGACGGGGACCCCTGAAGGGGGAGAAAAGGCTCTTTAGATTTGCCTGCCTGGGCTGTGCCTCAAAGGGCTGGGGCCACCTCCTAGAGCCTCAGGGGTATGGAACCAAGATAGTCCAGAGAAAGGCCTTTATTGTCCCAGGCTGGAGGGCAGGGTCAGAGGTAGCTGACGTCATTGCAGATGATGGGCTGGCGGCTGCGGCAGCTCATAAGGGCTGCAAAGCGCGAGACATCTGCAGGGAGTTCGGGTTCCGGGCGAGGTGGGCACGATAGTCTCTTTCCCGCCATAGCCGCCCTGCGTGCCCTGGCCAGCTGGCGCCGCAGCTGCTCAGAGAGCCCAAGCAAGAACTGAGGGGGCCGAGCACGGGCACGGGGCCCACCTCCATCGTCCCCCTCACCCGCTGCCTCTGGCAGCTCCATCCAGTTGTGCACCAAGTCAGCAAAGCAGTTGTCCCCTAGCACTAGGGGCTGGCGACTGCGACCTCTGTTCAGCAGGGCTGCTGTCCAGTCCTCAGCTTCCAGCCCCCGCCAATGCTCCAGGCAGGCATCTGGGGTAGACTTGGGCCGAGGTCGGTGGGCAGGTGGTGCACCGGCCACAGGAGCTCTGCTGGGCAGGGGAATGCCACTGGCCGAGAGGCGCTGTCTATGCCGGGGCCATGCTGGGGGTGCTGGGTGCTGGCGTACAGGCAGCTCTTCCTCTCTCCATGTGCTGCCTGACACTTCAGAGAAGCCAGAGTCCCAGTCCAGGGCATGCTCCCTGGGGCTTCCCAAGACAGCACCCTTGTCTCCTATCATCACACCTTCCTCCTCCTCTTCCACACAGCAGACTGAGTCCTCTTCCAAGGCATCTGAGGCCCTGAGTCGGTGGCTAAGCGGAACACGTGGACCGGGTTTGGGGGGTGGTGGAAGGGGGCCAGACATGGGTGGTGAGCCTGTGTCCCGGCCGCACAGCTGTGGAGGAAGAGAGGGCCCAGGTTGGAGGGGGTAGTGCGTGTCCCCCCTGCCTGCCTGGCCAGACCAGTCCCAAAACAGAAGGCCCAGGAGGGCTGGATAGGCCTGCAGGCCTGGGCAGCAAGCCTCCAGCGGGCACGGGGCCGGCATGGGAGCGCTGGCACACGTAGCTCGTGTGGCTCCCATCAGCCGACCTGGTGGCAGTCCGGCAGGCTGCAGCACGCAGAGCTGGGCAAGTCGGTACCCGCCACCAGGGCGGGAGGCAGGGTTGCGGGCCTGCCTGCATCGGGAAGTAGGTCCTGTTTGGGGGTGGGGGAGCATCCCTGCTTCCTGAGGGATTCAGCTCCCCAAAGCTCACAGTCTCTTTCAGAGAAAGAGCACTTGCCAGGTGGGGGGTAGAGGAAGGAGGTACAGGTCAGTCTGGGGTAGAAGGCATTCATACTAGCGCCAGCACTTCTTTAGTCCCTCGCAGCCCCTTGATCCGCCCCAAAAGAAGTTTCTCCCCGCCAACTCCCTCCGCCACCCCGGCAGCAAGGCCAGCTGGGCGGCTGTTACTTGATGCCCAGCGCAGTTCCCAACCGTCCGAAACCCGATGCGGGCCATCTGGGCCATCTGCGCCGCCCCGCCCCCATCCTGCCTCGGATGGGCACTCGGGGCGGCCCCCTACCCGTGTGTCGTTCGGGCCGGACGGCAGCTGGGCACCCCACACGCGTCCTCACAAGCCACACCCGCTCCCAAGCCTCACCAGTTCCCAGCGGAGCTGGCCCAGGAAGCTGTCAAGCCGAGCGCTGTGCATGCCCTTGCCGGAGCCCCCGCCAGGCCTGCCAGTTCCTCTTCGAACTCCAGCGCGAGCGGCGCGGAGAGGGCCCCGCGGGCGGGCCAGCGGCGCACCGGCCCTCCGCCTGGCTCCGCCGCTCCTAGCTGGCCGCAGCTCCAGCCGCCGCCGCCGCCCCAACATCTGGCAGCCGCGCCCCGCCCCTGGTGCGGCAGCCAATGGGGCCGGGGCGGGGCCACCTCGGCCCCGCCCCTCGGCCCGGCCGAGTGGGTGGGTGAGCCTTTCGCCGGCTCCCCACTTCTCTCCTGTTCTGGAGGGAGGGGCGGGGCTGTAGCTGGAAGCCGGGCGGGTCCCGCCTGGGACTCCCCCACACCCTGGGCGGTTCGCTGCGTGACCCAAGACAAGGCGATTCCCCGCGGTAGCCTCCGCTTCCCCGTTTTTCCCGGGATAGGACTGCAGTCCCTCCCGCAGAGGCTCCGGGAGAGCGCGGATCCCCCGGCCACACCCACGTGCGGGCAGAGCGCCCCCAACCGTCGGACCTAGCAGTGCTGTGGCCCTCTCCGGGCCCGACCCACTGAATCCGTTCCTGGAAGGGCCTCGACAAACCCTGGAAATGATGGGTCCGGCCCCTCTGAGGACTCCGGGAGCACCCGACCTCGCGGGGGCACAGGAGAGGGGCTTCAGCCAAGGCCCAGCCCACGCCCTTTCCGCCCCGCGTCTGGCAGAGCAAGGCAGGGCCGCCCTCTAGTGGGCAGCGCGGGGTTAGCCGTGATTACCTCGGCGACACCCGCATTCCCTCTTCCCGCAGCACAAGCCAACCTAGACTGAGCCCAGGGGGTTAGGGCGTCACTCTCTGTCCAGAATGGTCAGAGCCCATTCCTGGAGGCCACCCTGGAGGTTCCAGGATACAGTCTAACTTGAGACAGAGAAGTCAGTAGACAAAAAAATAGCGGGAATGAGGGTGGACTGGGAGAAGGGACTCATAGAGGAGGCAGCATTCTGTATGGGATCTGAATGAGCGATCATGGGAGATCAAGAAGGGTATTCTAGGGGGGCCTGAGTGGTTCAGCAGATTAAGTGTCTGACTCTTGATTTCAGCTCAGGTCATGATCTCAGGGTGGTGAGATGGAGCCCCGGGTTGGGCTCCAGGCTGAGCTTGGAGTCTGCTTAAGATTCTTTCTCTGCCTCTGCTCCCTCCCACCCCATGCTCTCTCTCTCAAAAAAAGAAAACAAAAAGAGGGGTATTCTAGGCAGAAGCATCAGCCAGTTAAAGGCCCTGAGAAGAGAGGAGTTGCACAGGGCTTAACATAAAGAAGGCCCGGGTGTCTAGACGGTGGTAGTTGGGGGAAGGAGGTCAGCAAAACCAGCCTCCTAGCAGCCCTAGAAAGAAGTATAGGGTTTTGTTCATGGTGTGATGGGGAGCACTGGGATTTTGAGCAGGGAATGACCTGGGCTGGCTCCTGTTTAGGTAATCCCAGCTGCTTTAGGAGAACCACTCTGTAATCAGAGTGAAGGCTCCTGCCCTCATCCACCAAGGGCTGGGAGGGCCTGGGCCTGGGTAGGGCCAGGGCAAAGGGGGGGGGGTGACTTTGGGGTATGTTTTGGAGCTAAGATCAAGCCTTGCTGATGCATGAATATGAGTAGAGAAAGAGGAGCATCCAGCATGACTCCTAGATATCTGGCCTGAACAATTGGTTGGATGGAATTGCCGTGACTTGATCCAGGAAAGAGACTGGAGAAGAACGGGTTTGGGGAGGAAAACCAAATGATTATTTGTGGACATGCGACCAACGCAGAGTCAGCCCCTGGGTGTGTGACTCTGGAATCTGGGAGAGAGATCAGCACTGGATCTGGAAGGCAAAACGAGTGGATGGTATTTAAGGCCATGGGCTTGGATGTGTTGGGGGAGGTGAGTGTAGACAGAGGAGGGCAGCAGTCAGGATTGAACCCTGGAAGAGTCCTCTTGGTGGCGGTAGGGAAGCAGGACCAGCAAAGGGGCTAAGCAGGAGCAGCCAGGGAGGTGGGAGGAAACTGAGAGAGTGCGGGCCCGTGGGAGCCAAGGGGGCAAGTGTCAAATACTGCTGAGGAGGTAAGATTGGACAATGAACTGAATTTAGCAGTATGCAGGTCTCTAGGACTCTGACAAGGGCAGTTTCACAAAGAGAGGGACACGTTTGATGATAGTGGGCAGAAGAGAGAGAGATGAACTAGAAAGAACAAGTATGGACAACTTTTTATAAAAATTGACTTATAACATAAATACAACAAATGGACAACTCTCAAAAGTACAGCTCAATGAATGTTAAAATCCATAGACACTTGTACACTTGCATCCAGACCAAGATACAGACTATCCCCAGCTACTCCTTGAGGATACTTTGTGCCCCCTCCCATTGATATCCCCAAAGATAACCACTATTTTGATTTACATCACCAAGGATTCTTTTTCTATTGGAATGTAGGCAACTTTTAAGAGGTTTTGTTGATGGCCGGGCTTAGATTTGTGGGCAGATAACATTCTAATGGTGAGAGGGGGTGAGCTCGGTGGGGCAGCAAGTCCCTAACCCAGTTTTTCTGAGTGCTGTGCTTGTCTCTCCAAAGACTGCATGACCAAGACTGACTTCCCTGAGCCTCAGTTTCCCTACCTGAAGCTTGATCCTTTCCCCCTCACATTTCCTTTGGGTTTTAGTAATGAACGGGAGAATTCACTGGAAGCAGTAAAACTTGGGGTAGTCCAGGCCTCTTAATGCCTGTCTGGCGTCTAGAGCTCAAGTCACCAGGGGTGGGCGGGGCTAGGATCCGGGAGGCCCGCCTGCCCAGCTGTGTTTAAGCAACTGACCTGGCAACAGGGTGGGCCTGACCAACACGTCTGGTCTTCTGGAGTCGCCTCTGCTGTCTGTATCTTCAGGTCACCATGGCCGTGCTCAGGCCCCCCGCGCTTCTGCTTGCTCTGGTTGTCTCTGGTGAGGAGCCGGTGGGTGGGGGACCTCCAGTTCTCATGCCCCGACACACTCCACGGTGGAGTGGAATTGTGGCTCTTCTCAGATAAGCTACCATGCAGGGCAGGGGCTGTGGGAGAGCCAGGGAAGGGCAAAGATCTAACTCCCTGACCCTCACTCCTTATCGCGGCTGCTTCTTCCTCAACCAAGTCCTTACTCCCACTCTGTTCAAAGAGCTGAGCCATGGTTGGATGTGGGGGACAAGGAAGAGTTTTGGCAGTTTGGCCCCAAGATGCAACCGGGCCCTGAGGCCGAAGGGCTTGTGTGTGTGGGGGCCTCCAGCCCGAACTGTCTCTTCCTCACAGAACTCCACTGCCTGCCCTGGTTCATAAATATCTCGGAGAGCCAGGGACCTGGCAGCGTCCTTCAGTCCTTCTCCTTCAACTGCACTTCTCACAAGCCCACTCTGGAGCTGGTCCGTGTGAAGCCATCCACCACCTTCTTCAACCTACCCAGCCTGAGCAGGAGGCAGCAGGTCTACGTGGGCACGGTAGGGTCATGGGCACAGATGGGAACCATGGGGGGACAAGGGCAGGCCCTCAATTCACCAGGCCAGAGGTTGTGTAGGGGGACGGAGCACCTAGAGTCCCCCATGGCACTGTCCATCTGCCGCAGGTGACCTTAAGCAGCTCGGCCCGGCTGGACGCCCTAGCAGTGAACCACTATGAACTGCAGCTGCGGCTCACATGTGGTAAACACGTGACGGAGGGACCACTCTATGTGGATGTGCACCGGGACCCTGACTATAGCCCATGTGCTGGCCGATTTGCCAGCCCAGGTGAGGCCAGGGGCAGCAGACGGGGGCGGGCAGGCATGGGCTGAACAGAGCCTCCCTGACTTCCCCTCTGGCTAGCTGGGGAAATCATTCAGGTTCGGGAAACAGTCACACCTGGGGCCCAGCTGTACACTCTGCTGCTCCCAGGCCTGGAACCCCAGCGTGCCCAGGTGAGCCCAGCACACGGGCAGTGGAGGGGACAGGATGGGGGAGGCGCATGGGGAAACCAAGCCTGGCCCCTCCTTGGCCCCGCTCCTCTCTGGCCAAACACAGACTGCAGAGGGACCCTTTGCGTGATGCATGTTCTTGGAGAGAGCCACTGAGGGCTGCTCACCCCCAATGACCATGGCTATTCCTACAAGGACATCTCAGGGGCTTGTGTTCTTTCAGGTTCTCCTTTGTGTTCTCATGCTTCATGAAAATTCTGTATTATTTTGTAATCCAAAAAAAGAAATGTTGTTAAAAAAATACAAAATAATTTATTTAAAAGCAGAAAAGATTGAGGACCAGGGCCAGGGTTCAGGGTGGAATTCGGGGAGCCACCCTGGGGCAGGGAATGGGAGAGTTCGGGGTGGGCAGGTACCAGCTGGGGTGTTGGGGGATTTTGACAGGGATGCTTGGGGCACTGGGGGCTAGGGCTGGGGCCTCCAGCATCTCTGTCCTGTCAGATAAGCATCAACAGTACCCAGGACCCTCCATACTTCCCTGGACCTTTCTCCATCAATGGGCAAGGTTGGCTGTTAGCACCATCCCAGGGCCTCAAAGGCCAGGCTAAAAAGGTGAGCTTGACTTGGGACCTGGGGATACGTATGGATGGGGCATGCAATGGACAGAGCCACCACTTCCGGGAGGTTTGTCTGTTCTTGCCCTCCTAGATTTTGCTGCCCTGCTCAGACGTAGCCCACATCCGTACCTGTTGCCACATGCTGGCTGTTCTCCTACGTTGGCCTGGTTCTGTGCTGGGTTCTGGAGTTCCGTAAAGAAAAGGGATCCCTGGCTCTGGGAGCTCCCAGTGACTTTAATAGAACTGAGAGTGTTCAGAGCAGTCACACAGGAAGAGAAAGTTCTGGATAAAGTGGCTAGTACAGTCTGGAGGACGTTAGAGAAGTTTCTCCTTTAAAACTTCCATGTCTTAATGATTGGCTCTTAGCAACTCTAAGATGATGTCACATTGTGAATGACTCAGATATCACACTTTTTTGAGCTGTTTGCATCCTAAAAGAAGAATTTATGGCCCCAAAGAATGGGACTCAAAGGAGTACCTGTCAGCAGAGTGACGGGTCACAGGGTGGCGTGAGGGTTGGGGCTCCTTGTCCACGGAGGGCCTGAGGCAGGGGGTGCCTATTTGGGGGAAGACTAGGCACAGACCTACAGTAGACACACTCATCCGCTTCCTGCTCTGTGTGCACCGCAGGTCTTCCAGCTTCAGATCTTGGTGACCTTTGGCCAAAATCGAAGCTGCCATAGGATGCTGAAGGTGAAAGTTTTACCTGCTCCCTCCAGTCAGATCTCCTTCCTGTAAGGCTCCCCTACCCTGGGTACAGTGGGAATTAGGAGTAAGGTTAAGGTGTGGGGCTGCTGGGGTGTCCCCCTCTAGCTCCTGTAATGAGGGAACTCCTGGGGGAGGACCTGTGGAGAGGGCCAGGGGTGGCATGAGGGGGCATGAGCTAGTGCCCCCAATTTCGGTCCAGGGGGCAGGCCCCGAATATCACCGTCCCGGAGGACCTGGCCCCTGGCAGTAAGGTGGTTCAGGTTCGAGCCCGGGGGTTCAACGTGCGCTACGAAATCGTCTCCCCAGTGCCCTGCCCGCTGTTCTCCATCGGACGTGGTGAGGGGAACTGGGGTGGGGGGTGCGAAATGCCTCTGCGGCTGGTCCAGAGTGACCCGCGCTACCTCCTCGCCCTCCTGAGAAACGAGGCTGGAGCCGAGGCAGACGGGGGCGAGGTGGCATTTGGAGGCCCGGCTAGAATTAGAGGCGAGCCTCGAGCCTCGGAGGAGGAGGAGACGGGGGTCCAGGCTCAGCGCCCTCCAGCTGCGGGGGATACGGTGGGAGGATGAGGACCGGATGGAGCTGGGGGCGGGGCTAAACTCAGCATCCCCCACCCCTACCCCGCCCAGAAGACGGCGTGATCCGCACCACCGCGCCCCTGGAGTTGGCGCAGGCCCGGGGCGCGGCGGTCACTAGGCTGCAGGTGAAGGCCTATGAGCGGCTCATGCCGTGGGCCGGCGTTGACCTCGATCTCACGGTGAACGTGCGTTCGGTCAACCGCTGGCCCCCGCGCTGCCTCCCAGCGATGCTGGTGTGAGTACAGGAATCTTCCCTAAGCTATTGAGGCGATGGCGGTGGCTCGTGGGCCTGTTTGACTCGTGCGCTGCCGCCCGCGCTCTGCTCCCAGGACTGAAATCCCCGAGACCACGCCGGTGGGCACGGTGCTGAACACCTTCACCTGCGCTGATCCGGACTCTCCCGGCTCCGCCCTCGACTACGAGCTGCGGTTTCACAGCCCCCCTGGCCCAGCTAGCCTCTGCCTTCGAGACAGGGCTTTGGAGGTGCCCAGTCCCTGCCTCCAGACCCATGTGCGGGGTGCTCGGGACAGGATGGTGGAGGGTTGGGGGGCAAGGGTCCGTGGGAGCTGAGACCACGGCGGTGAAGGAGATGGTGGTGAAGTCAATCTGCTTTGTAGTCCAGAAAACAGAGGCTCGGGGTTGACTATGTGTGGATGCCCTGACCTGCTGCAGCCCAGTGTGGCTCTAGGCTCTCCCAGGGCTTGGCTTGGCCTCACTCTGTGGCCCCTCTGGCCAGGTGAACGCCACACTGGACTGTGACACTCCTGGGGTCTGCTTTCAACATGCAGCGTCCATCCTGGTGCTCGATGGTGGTCAGCCCCTCATGACCAGTGAGTGACCATGCCCAGGCCTGGACATTCAGGACAGGGCTGTTCTGTACCCCTCTCCCTATCCTCCCACCTCTGCTCCCACAGAAACCAATAGGGCGGGGTTGACTCCATGTCAGACTCCTAGGGTGGGGCATTCTCTCTCCTTGACACCTACTACCCCCCCCCCCCCACCAATAAGGAACGGCTATTGCTCTTCCTTCCTCTAGACCCACTCCCTCCTTAGACCCCCAGGGCAGGGCCGTGGCTCCCTCCTTAGACCCCAGGGAAGGGCTGGGCGCTGCAGGCCAGCTCCTTGACTGCCAAATGGCCTCCAGCTGAGGTGCCAGTATTGGTGATGGTGACACCCGTCAATGAGTTCTCCCCAGCCTGTGTCCCGCACACATTCCGGATCCGGGAGGATGCAGGGCCCTACACCCTGCTGGGCTCTGTGGTGGGCACGGACAAGGATTACCCGCACAACAGCATTGAGTACTACGTCTCCGGTGGGCCCACCGCCTTCTCTGTGGACCGTCTCAGCGGTATTCCCACCCCAGGGCTGGGATGGAGGGGTGGAACCAGAGTTGACTCTGAAGGCTGAGGCTGTGGGCCCCTCTTCTAGGGGAGGTGCACCTCCTGGGATCTTTGGACTATGAGTTGCAGACATTGTACAAGCTCACTGTCCTACTGACTGACCATGGCCAAGACCAGGACCCCACCCACCGCCGCTCTGGCTCCTGCACCATTACCATTGAGGTTGAGGTAATTGAGCCCCAAGTCCTTGGAAAAAATTGGAAAGTGTTCATCTTCCTCTGGCATTCTACTTTTCTACCCTGGGCTTAAGTTTCCTACATCAGTTGGCTGGAGGGAAGTGGTGTCTCATTACGGAAACCCTTGGAAACTGTTTCCTGACACCGAGGCTCTGGCTGTGGTTGGGGGAGACTGAGGGGCTGGCTTGGGGATTTGGGGTGACCTGGCTACCTTCCTGCAGGATGTGAACGACTATGCCCCCGAGTGTCAGCCCCCATTTCAGGAACTCACTGTCTACGCTCCCCTGGGCCGTAGTGTGGAGGTGACCAAGGTGTCATGCTGGGTGCCTCAGGAGCCACAGCGTCTGGCCTTCTCCTACAGCATCGTGGGAGGTGAGGGCCGTGGGGGCCACCAGGCTGTTGGGGAAGGAGCAGGCCGAGGCCAGCAGTGGTTCCCTTCCTCTGCCACTCTGCTTTCAGGGAATAGTCAGAGCCGATTCAGCCTGCGAGGACCCATCCTGGTGCACGACAACATCATGTTGGGGCCCCCCTGGCCAGAGCAGCCCCGTACTTATGAGCTGCTGATCCGGGTGGCTGATGCAGGTCCCTCCATCCCCCACCTCAGCACCACAGCCACTGTCATTGTGCATCTCGTTCCCTGGAGCACCAGCACAGTGGCCACCCGCACCCACAGAGCCACAGTGAGGGGGGCCTTGGGACCTTGGGAGGTGGGGAGAGAGGATCTTGAAGGGCGGGCAGACCCAGTTTTCCAGACGGACCGATGGGGGAAGGCACTCCAGAGGGAGCCATTGAGTGTTAAGAGCTTAGCAATTCAGAAGAGCAATTCTGGGGTGTGGGGTGGCCCAACTCTTGGAGGGGTTTGAAGGCTGCATGATCAGGGCATTTTGGCAGGGCTGTGGCCCCCATTTCAGGTGCCTTCAATGATGACACCCCTGCTTGTGACAGACATGGAGGCTTTCTGGCAGCCGGAACCCTGGTTTGTGGTGGTGCTGACTGTGACCAGTGCGCTCTTTCTCTTGGCTCTGGGCTGGCTCTTCGGCAGACTCTTCCAGGGGTAGGATTCCTATCCCTCTGCTCTCTGCCTCGCCCCAGCCCACTAATGGACCCCATCTGAGATAGGTGGTTTCACCAAGATTTGATGACAGCGCCCAAGCTGATGTGCAGACAAACTGCTAGTAATGGGGGCTGCTCTCCAGAGATTGTCAGGTTAGAGGCAGAGAGGCCCTGGGAGGAAGTTGTCTCCCTTTATTGGCAGAGCCTGGTTTTGGGCTGGGGTGGGTGTGGATGAGGCCAGTGCTTGAGACTCAGAGTTTGTCATGCATTGGGCATTTATCCCTATTTCTGACCCGAACCTTCCACTTCAAACCCGATCTGCCCCTAAGAGTGAGTTTTTTGTTTTGTTTTGTTTTATTTTGTTTTGTTTTTTGTGGGCACAGGCCTGAATCCAGGGGAAGGTGGGGCTAACGCTGTGGGCATTGCATACAGACATCGGCTATCGCCAGTATCGAGGGGCAGGTAAATGGTGCCTGTTCCCAGAGCCAGCAGGTCTGCTGCCCTCACTGATCTGTCCCTCCTCCTGGCATTTTAGGTTGGCCCAGATGCTACAGACACCAAGCAAACCAGCCCAGGCTCTGCTACTAAACAGGTCAGCCTCCTTTGCACACCTCTATACCTGAGGGTCTGTTTCTTAAACTCAGCCTGGGACCAAGAGCCTTATCCTGTATTCCTGCTCTTACTTTGCCCTAGTATCCGGGGACCTGAGGAGTCCATTGAGGGGTTCATGGAGGCACCGAGGATGGAGATGCCCCAGACACCCAGCAGTGTCATGAGCCTGGTATGCTAACCTACCAGCTTGTACAGTGGGCACTGAGGCTGCTTTAGATACTCCCCTGTCAAGCCCGCCTCCTGTGGCTGGCTACCCCTGCCGTAGAGCCCATGCCAGCCCCATCAGGGTGGAGGAGGCAGGTGGACTCCGGACCCCTTTGGGAGCAGACCTCCAGCTGCTCCCTGGGGGCAGGGCTTGACTCATTGCCCCTCTCATTCTTCCCGTCAGCGGCACTTTGATGGCAGAGCGCAGGACTCCCGTGAGTCCCCCTCTTCCCAAACCACTCTCCACCTGGGTCCACTTTCTCTCCTTAACCCACCTTAGCAACTCCTTTTACCACCAGGCATCCACTATCCACTTTTTCCCTGAATGGGGTCTGTTCTCACCCCTATTCACCTTTCAGCCAATGTTTCTCAAACACCTGTTGGACCAGAAGGTGACTCAGACCTGGTCTGGTTTTTGCCTATGGCAGAAAGGGTGGTGAGGGGAGAGGCCCTCAGATATTCCATTGTCATCAGTGATTTATGGCAGAGTAATCAGGCACTGGGCTTAGAGGGGCTGGTGGCCAGTTTGCGGGAATCAAGGATGCTTCCTGTGCATTTGAGCCAGACCTCACAGGATTGCCGAGAAAAGAGGGTGGGGAAGGGTTGGATCAAGCAGAAGGAGGGTCTCACCAAGGGTTCTGGAATGTCTTCCCCTACCGTTAAGGGAAGGAGGCTGTTCTGCTGAGGTCGGCATTGCCCTCTTTCCCTCCTATTCACCTGAGCTCAGGTACAGGCAGAGATTACCTGTTCAACACGCTCACAGGAGCCCGGCGCTGGCTCTGAGGCCGAGAAGCTGCTTCACTATGTATGGAATTTCTTCTTCGCATGATCACGGGCTGAGTCTTCAAGTTGATTCAATAATAAACAAAATTACAAATGGAAGAGTCCCAGCCTTGAAACCCACCTGTGGGAGAAGCTCCAAGGTCTGTGCTTCCGAGTTGGAGAGTGCCTTGCCTTCTGGGAACCCTCTAGGGAGTAGTAAGATTATTTTTCTTTTGAGAAGGCATTGTATGATGCTCTGACTGACTGTGATTAATGCAGAGGTAAGAGGCTGTTGTCCTCATTAGTGACATAGGAGGCCTCCAATCAGCCTGTCCCTTCAGAGACTACCTGCTTTAGTGGATGGCGAGGGCAGAGGAGCTTCCTTTTCCCACTGAACAGAGGATATTGTCGCTGCTTGAAGGCCCTCACCAACCTCCAGTGCGGTTTGCAGACTGCGTGGAGGTTTTCTTGGGAAGGATCTGAACTTTTGCACTGAGGTGAGAGTTGGTGCAAACTTGAGAACCCTGTGGCAAGGATGGCCACGGAGGGATTGATGATAGCCCCCTTCTGACGGAATATTCCAATTTATTCGTGACTTGTTTCTTCTGGTTTCTTGGCCCTCAGCCCTCCCAAAGCTGAGCCGGGTTGAGCTGTTGCACACAGCCGGGTGGCCTGCAGTAACCCGCAGGCGCGCAGGTGCTGTTGGACGCAGTGCTAGCTCTCTCCCCTTGCCCGGCCTGGAATCAGGTCTCAGGTGACTGTCAGCTCTCCAAGAGGACCTGCTCTTTGGGTAGAGGCTACCTTTACTGAGATTTCCCTAAGTTCTTTCAATCTTCTTCCCTCTGCCAAGTCTGTGGACCTGAACCCTCTCAGGGCAATGGAGGACCTCCCTTCCTAAGCCAGTTATGGTGTCCCAGTTCAGGGAAGAAGCTGAGTGCCTTCTGTAGGAAACACTCGCTTCAAAAACTGAGGGTGTTATAGGTGGCCCTAGGGACAGCAACCTGGTAGCAGGCTGTTACTGGAAGTGGTTACAGGCAGACTTTCCTGAGTGCTCACCCTGGTGTAAGGGCTCCCTTGTTATCCTCGTTTTATAGATGGGGCAACTAAGGCTCAAAAGTCACATAACTAGCTAGTTCTGGCCCTTGATGTGGTTCCAGGCTGTGTGATTGCATTTGAGCTCCTAACCCTGAAACCAAGGCCAGGGTTAGGTGCTCTGTATGGGGAACAAGGGATAACCGTTTTCCTAGGACTCACAGTCAGCCTCTGAGATAGAGCATGACAGTCCAGGGCAAAAGCAGTGTCAACGTACTCAAGACAAGATGCTCTAGGGCAGGAAGAGGAGTTTCTGTTGTGTGCCAGGGCTTGTGCTGGGCACTGAACTCAAGGCAGAGGATAAACGTGGGCAGTGGGCCAGGGAATGCTCGGAGTTAGCACACATGGCTGCACCTCGCCACTGATGAGAGGCAAAGCTGGGGAAGCCGTTGGTAAGGGGGTATTATGCTTTGAAATCAGTAGGAGGAGGTAGGAGATCAGGTGCCTCCATTTCCAGAGGCGGCGTGACCTTGGCCAGGCCTCCCCCTCTGCGCCTCAGTTTCCTCACCAGTGAACCTAGACAACAAGCCCGCCCTTTCAGGGTGGGTGACAAAAAAAAAAAAAAATTGTATAGCACACAGCAGGCATTCCCTACGTGTGTGCGCGTCTGTGAGAAGACGCTGTCGGCTCCGCAAAAAGGCTGCACACGCGAAAAGGCCAAGGGCGGTATAGCCTCAGAGCCGCCAGCAAAAGCTCTGCCGCCAGCAACTCTGCGAACGGCGCGCATGCGCCAGCCCTCTCCGTCACAGTCACGTCCTGAGGCGTTCGGCAAGGGCCGTGAGAGGCAGGCTCTGACTGACAGGCCAGCTGTCCTGTCAGCGAGAAGTACTCCCTTAAACGTCGGACGAAGAGGCTGTTGATTGGAGATATCCTCAGCTGGGGCGGGTTCTTCGCCGTCCTGGTTACTATGACGCCCGGCCCCCGCCCCCTCGGCTGGCCGCCATCTTGTTGTTGATCCGTACCCAGTGGGCAGCGCCGGGAGCTGGACCGAGCGGCCGGTGTGGGGCCGCTGCTGCGGGGCTCATCCACCTGCGCTGCCTGCCGGGGGCGGGCTGAAACCTGGAGGCCCGGGGGGCCCAGCTCCCGTGGGGAGCCGTGGGCGCCTGCTGCCCGGGCCGGGCCGGTGAGTGACAGGAGCCGGGCCGAAAGACCGGCCTGACGCCGGCGGGGCGGGCGGCGGCGGGCGCGGGGTTGGAGCGGGCGCGCGCGGGGCCGGGGCATCCGCCAAGCATCGCTCACACATCGCTCGAGCGTCCTGACCCGCCGCCCGTGGAGCCTCCCAGATGCCAGCGCCGAGGCCGGTGGACGGCCGTGGGGAGAGGTCTGAGTCCTGTGCCCAAAGGCCGGCCGGCGGGGTAGCGGGAAATTATCTCCTCTGACCCGCGCCACTGAAACGTGTCCATTGCCAGCCTGATGCTCTCGGGAGTCTTCTGTTGCTCCCGAGTGAGAAATACACACCTACCTCTTTCTTAGATGTGGTTCCTGCGAGTGTTTTTCACTTAGTTGAAAACTAAGACTGAACGAAACAGGCTAAAGCCCCCACGAACCCAGGCAGGCCAGTGTCACGGCCCTGTGATTCTGGCAGGGCTAAGGCTCTGCCCAGCGCCTGCCTCCTGTGCTCCTCGGAGCTCAGTGTTTGCTTCTTCCTGAAGAGCCTCCTTAAATGTCCATGATGCCCGAGTTTTATTTTGGAACATAATTTCTTTGGTTTCTGACCATTTTTTGGACTTGTGGTAAGGTCGTCTTTTTACTCTAGAAGAAAGTGAATATTATGGTGATGACTTGGTTTTATCTCCTAAAGAGGTAGATATTCTGCCAGTGTCATCAGGAGACAAAGGAAATGTAGGACTGTGTTAGAATCAGAAAAAGAAATGAAACTTATTTTTGTCGTTGTGGATACTATGGAACTGTCAAATTAACTTTTAGGGACTAAATGTGTCTTGCCCAATGAAAACAGACCATCAGGCCCCCTTCCTGGGTTGGGAGGGTTAGAGACCGTGGACAAGGTGTACAAGTCTAGGAAGAGTTCTGAATGCTCCAGAACACGTTGCTCTTTCCCTGTGGTCCCTTGACTCTTCTGCACAGACTCCTTGTGTGTGGTCATACAAAAGGCCTGAGTGAGCTGACTTAAGTCAAACAATACTTTGTGCACTTGTGTCAGGATCCTGTCATCTCTGAATGTTTAATTTTGAAAGAAACCAGCTCCTTGATCAGGAGATGCTTTTGGAGAAGATGCTGAAACCAGAGGAGACTGACGGCCTGTTGCTGTGGTCTTACTTGTGAGAACACAAAGACTCTTCCTTGTATTTCTGTAATTCACCTGTAAATGTCAGCACTTTTAACTATTACGAGCAACAGACACACTTGGAGAGACTGGAGACCCCACACTGAAGTCAGAAACTGCTGCAGGCTTAAGGGATGAGATCTGATGTCCTAACCTGGCATTCAAGGTGCTGCTGCCCAGCTGGCCCCAGTGCATCTCTCCAGGGCTTATCCTAATCCCCATTAACCATATGATTTGCTAGACATTCTATACACAATATTTCCCTACCACAGTTCTCTTGCCAGCCGAGTGCAGTGGCTTTTGCTCCTCTTTGGGATACTAGTTCTTCATCTCTACTTCTCCTTTCTCCAGAATCCAGCTCAGGTCCTCTTTATGAAACAGTCCCCAGACATTCCAGTCCCTGGGGGTACTCCGACCTGCAATAGCATTATTGCCCTTATACAAAAAACAAAATAGTCTTTGCTCTTTTAGGAATATATTTTTTTTGTTTCTTCTGCTAAGACCTAACCCCTGTCCTATAGAGATTGTATTTTTATGTCTTGCACCTGCATGTAGTAGATGAGAACTAGATGTTTGCAAGAGTGTTAAATTTGTCTGAGTTGAAAACACCTTCTGTATTTAAACAGGGAAATGAACAGAATAAACACATAGAAATGGGGATTTGGTGGCCATGAATTTTCACCTCCTACCCTGCCTGAAGTGCTTGCACCTCCAGCATCTTAGGGAGGCCCATCCTCGGTGCTGCAGGACAGAGGCAGAACTTGCTCAAAGTGCAGAACCAAAGCCTGAAAACAGAAAGTAATTCTGCATTTCGGAAGGGGCTGTGTGGTCCATCCCCTTCCTGGCTAAGATCCAGTATCGATTCTTGGAAAACATTCATTGGGTGAACATAGCACTGGGTGCCGAGATTCTTAGACATTCTTCTTGGTTAGGTCTTGGTCTCACCGCCTCCTTGGGCTGCTGTAAATGTGTCAGTTTTATTTGCTGCTTGCCCCCCTCCCAGTGCTGCCGAGATGGTGGGGAAAGACTGCACAGTACACTTCATCTCTGGCTTGGGGCAAGGGAGCAGTCGGGGATTTTGTGTGTTTGTGCCACTGAATCTGTGCTTTTGCCCCAATTTTAAGTTAAATTTTATTTCTCCTCCCCTATTACAGCAGGATTTGAGGATTCTGAGTGGGACAACCTAAGATATCTTGGTTCTTTTACGAAAAGTGATCGATCAAGACTGTCATTTGCTGCTATGGTTTGAAGTTGCATTTATGTAGGAGGCATTGCAAATGAGTTTGGTGGGAAAACATGTTCACTTGAGGGCTGGATCCCTGTTAGGGACTTTGTTGAGTGCTTAGAAAATTTGCTGCTCATCTCGTCTGTAAAAGTTTCATTTGCGGGTGGGGGTCTGGATCATTTACTCCTGCCCCTTCATTTTACAGAAGGTGGGTAGTCTAGGTGAGTAGGTCTAGGACTGGACTCTTCTTTTTCTTTTCTTTCTTTCTTTTTTTTTTTTTTTTAAGATTTTATTTATTTATTCGACAGAGAGAGCCAGCCAGCGAGAGAGGGAACACAAGCAGGGGGAGTGGGAGAGGAAGAAGCAGGCTCATAGCTGAGGAGCCTGATGTGGGGCTCAATCCCGTAACGCCGGGATCACGCCCTGAGCCGAAGGCAGACGCTTAACCACTGTGCCACCCAGGCGCCCCCCCCCCTTTTTTTTTGGTAAAGATTTTATTTATTTATTTGCCAGAGGAGAGAGCGCACAAGCTGGGGGAGCGGCAGAGGGAGAGGGAGAAGCAGGCTCCAAGGACCCTGGGATCATTACCTGAGCCGAAAGCAGACGCTTAACAGACTGAGCCACCCAGGCACCCCGACTGGACTCTTTTCAAGTCTAAAATTTGATGTCCGTGCATAAGAGCAGCTTGAAGTACATAAAAATCTGGGTGTGTTAGGATTGTATGAACACTTATGAACGACTTATTCTATAGTTGAAAAGTCAGGTAATGACAAATGTTGGTAAGGATGTGGGGAAATCAGAGCCTTCATACACAGAGAAAGGTGTGAATGTAAAATGGTGCAGTTGGGGAGGAGTCCAGCATTTTGTGTATTTGTGCCAGTGGATCTGTGTTTTTGCTCGGATTTGGAAAAGAGTCTGACAGTTCTTTAAATGGTTAAACATAGAGTTACCATATGACCCACAAATCCCACTCCTAGTTACCTACCCAAGAGAAGTGAAAACGTGTCCACATAAAAACCTGTATGTGAATGTTTATAGCAGTGTTATTTATAGTAGCCAAAGGGAAAACAACTCAGCTGTCTTATCAGTTGATAATGGATAAATAAAACATATATACATGCAATGAAATATTATTTAGCAATAAAAAAGAATGAAGTACTGAGGCATACCACAACATGGATGAACTTGGAAAACATGTGAAATGAAGGAAGCCAGGCACAAAAGATCACATATTATGTGATTCCGTTTATATGAAATATACAGAATAGGCAAATCTATAGAGATAAGAAGTAGATTAGTGGTTGGTTAGGGCTTGGAGGTGGATGAGAGCATAGGGGAATGAGAGAGATAAGGTTATGGGGTTTCTTTTTGAGTTGATGAGTATGTTTAAAATTGTAGTGATAGTTGCACATGTGTGAATATACAAAACCATGGAATTGTGCACATTAAATGGTGAATTGCATGATTATGACTCAAAGCTGCTTATAAAAAAACAACTTATATAAGTAATTATATTCACTAGTTTAAAAAAAAGGTAATATTTGAGTAACAAAAAGAAATAAAAAAGAATCATCCTTAACTTCCCTGTGTTTTAGTGTATAACCAGACTTTTTTCCCCCTTCTGTCTTTAATTTTTACAAAAATGAGATAATGCTATACATCCTGACTCGTACCTTTTTGCAGTCAGCAATATATTATATAAACATCCATGTTGGTAAATGATGCATTTACATCATGGGCTAGCTGGCAACAAATTTAGGGAAGCAGAGTGTAAGGGCCTTGCATAGTGGTAGGGACTGGGGTGAGCTAGCAAGGACAGGCCTTATCTAAAGGGTCACTGTTGCTCAGTTCCAGCCAGTTGTGTTACCAGATCTTGTGATATTTTTTTTTTTAAGATTTTATTTTTTTATTTGAGAGTGAGTGAGCAAGAGAGGGAGAGCACAAGTTGGGGGGGAGGGGCAGAGGGAGAGGAGAAGCAGATTCCCCTCTGAGCAGGGAGCCCAACCCGGGGCTCCATCCCAGGACTCTGAGATCCTGACCTGAACTGAAGGCAGCTGCTTCACTGACTAAGCCATCCAGGCGCCCCTTGTGACCTTTTTTTTTTTAAGAAAACAAGAAATCTGAATTTTTATGTGAAATTTCCTGATTTTTAAATTTGGCAATGAATTAAGAAAAATTTTTTTTTATTTTAAAGATTTTATTTATTTATTTGACAGAGAGAGACAGCCAGCTAGAGAGGGAACACAAGCAGGGGGAGTGGGAGAGGAAGAAGCAGGCTTCCAGCAGAAGAGCCCGATGTGGGGCTCGATCCCAGAACGCCGGGATCACGCCCTAAGCCGAAGGCAGATGCTTAACGACTGAGCCACCCAGGCGCCCCATGAATTAAGAAAATTTGAGCCGCTTCGCTGGTGAAAGAAAACCCTTTGCAGATCAGAAATGGCAAAAAATTTGAATTGCCTGTTGTGTCCATTCCCAGCTGAAGTGGAACAAGGTGACTCTCTGCCTTCCTGTTTGTCTCTAATACTGTAAACTAGTGTCCTTTTCATGGTCTGTGTAGTGCCATGGGTTTTCATATTTTTGTGTTTTTTGTTGGGAATTTTGCTGTTTAAAATGTTTCTCAAGTGTAGTGCTGAAGTGCTGTTAATCTTCCTAAGCATGAGAAGGTTGTGATGCCCTTGTGGAGGAAATACGTGTATTAGATAAGTTTTCTTCAGACATGAATTACAGTACTGTCGGCTGAGAGTGCAGTGTTAACGTGTCAACGATATCCAGTAGTCTGCCCTTATCTACAGGAGATACTTGCCAGGACCCCTAGTGGGTGCCTGAAACTGGGGATGTTACTGAACCCTATATATACTATGTTTGTTCTTATACGTACATACCTGTAATAATGTTTGATTTATAAATCAGGCACAGAAAGAGACTAACAGTAACTCATAATAAATTAGAACAGTTATACCAATATACTGTAATAAAAGTTATGTGAATGTTGTGTCTCTCACAGTATCTTATTGTACTCACCCTTGTGATGATGTGAGATGATAAAATGCCTACATGGTAAGATGCAGTGAGGTGAATGATGTAGGCATTGTGACGTAGCGTTAGGCTAACTGACCTTCTGACCATATCTTAGGAGGAGGACCCTCTGCTTCTGGACCGTGGTTGACTCTGGGTAGCTGAAACTGTGAAGCAAAACCATGGATAAGGGGGACTACTGTATGTTAAAGTGTCTTTAAACAGAAACATACATACAGGCTATATATTGTATGTATGTAGCTCTGGAAGGTTATGAATTGGTTGGTTGACAAATATGTGACCAAAGGCTCACAGAAACCTAACCGTGTATTTCCCCTAGGAGTAGTGGCTTGATATTTGCGAACTTGGTGTTAGCAATGACTTTATAGACTAGAACTCTGAGAATAATGAGAAGTCTTTTTTATCTGGCTTCTTTTCCTTAGTATGTTGTTTTTGAGGTTCATCCATTTTGTTGTGTTCCTTTTTATTCCTGAGTAGTATTCTGTTTCGTGGCTACAGAGTTTGCTGATGAGCACGTGTGCTGTTTCCGGTTTGGGACTGTTATGAATAGAGATGCAGTAGATGTTCTTGCACAAGTCTGTGTGTGTACATACCTTCATTTCTGTTCAGTATACATCTGAGAGTAGAATGGCTCTGACTCCCAGACTGCATCAGAGGGACCCTGTTTCAGGAAAAGTTAAAGAGCAGTCCTATGGGCCCCAGGGCCCAGTGTTGCTGTTTTCCTCCCTCATCGTTCTCAGCTCCAGGCTTCATTTTCTGCTTTTATCAGACCTCCGTATCTGTCCATACTGGGTCAAGAACTAATGATACTCCACTGAGGTGGCAAGTTGAAGTAACCAGGAACTATTTTATTACAAGTGGGCACAAGCTTCTAGATGGAGGGGGTCTGTTTGCTTTAGAACTTACGTCAATGCTTGTCATGCTTCTGGATGTCTTTCTTTTTTGTGGGGGGGGGGACGGAGAGCGTATGCACGTGCAAATGTGGGGAGGAGGAGAGGGAGAGAGAGAGAATCTTAAGCAGGCTTCACGCCCAGCGAGGAGCTCAGCACAGGGCTGGATTTCGAGTTGCAGAGATCATGACCTGAGCCAAAATCAAGAGTCGGATGCTTAACCGACTGAGCCACCCAGGCGCCCCTGGATTTCTGTTAATTGATTCAGGCCAGGAGGTTTTTTGGTCTTTCACAGGGTTCACAGAACTCATCCTTCATCTCTCTCTGGAGCCTGGGCACGGTGATTTTTGCCTTTGTAAGTATTAGGTCCAGTTGCCACAGTAGACACTGCTTCTTCAGACCGTGAGTCACGTGGCATGTATTTTGCTACCTTGAAAAGTTGCATGCGGATATTACTTTTAATTCACATGTAACTTTTTAAAGTTTGAAGCTTCTTTGTCTGATGATCTCCCATGTGTAGTGTAAGAAAATTAGCACCAATCGGAGGGCCTTAGCTAAGGGTTCTAGATTTTCATTTCTGGGAGCAGTACGCAGTGCTTTTCGTGAGGAGTGTGCATCCCTTAAATCCACCCTGCTCCCCCATCAAAAGTCATTTCCACATTTTGCCTATTCATAGCTCTGGTGTATTGCGTTCTGTTTCCCCATTGACTTCTTGGGCCGGTGGTCAGTGACTAGTTTCTTGGTTATCAGAGTCCTCTTTTAAAGTTACCAAATCTCTTAAAGAATTAAATTGATTCTCTTTTTTCCTTTTTGATCAGTTTTATTGATGTATAATTTATACCTATTTAAAGCATACAATCCAGTGGGTTTTTTTTAGCATTATTTGCAGAGTTGTGTGGTGCTGGGAATGGCCAGCAATCCTGGTACCAACGGATGAAAGATTACTCCAAACTTTGCTGTGAGAGAGGGAGAAGGCAAGAGGGTCAACGCTCAGAGGCGAAGACCCTTTGCTCTTCTTCTTCTTCTTTTTTTTTAAAAGAATTAAATTGATTCTGGGGCGCCTGGGTGGCTCAGTCGTTAAGTGTCTGCCTTCGGCTCAGGGTGTGATCCCAGAGTTCTGGGATCAAGCCCCACATCAGGATCCTCCTCTAGGAGCCTGCTTCTTCCTCTCCCACTCCCCCTGCTTGTGTTCCCTCTCTCGGTGGCTGTCTCTCTCTGTCAAATAAATAAATAAAATCTTAAAAAAAAAAAGAATTAAATTGATTCTAATGGAGCTGCTAAAATGATATGTTCTGGATGGAAGGTAAGGTGGGGAATAAAGATGAATGAAACTTTCATGTGGAAGTTGGTTGAAGTGAGAAAATTAACTCTTAAAATAATGCTTCTTTAGAGGGCATTTTATTAAAAATATTAAATATCTTTGTTTATTAAAGATTTTATTTATTCGAGAGAGAGAGAGCACGCGCAAGCACAGAGCATGAGCAGGGGGAGGGGCAGCGGGAGAGGGAGAAGCAGACTCCCCACTGAGCAGGGAGCCCCAGGACCCTGAGATCATGACCTGAGCTGAAGGCAGAGGCTTAACCGACTGGTCACCCAGGCGCCCCAGTGTCTATATTTATAGTTCACTGTATTTCTTATAGTTTGTTGGAAGAGAGAACCAATATGTAATATTCCTCTCACTTGATTGAAATCTTTATTTCCTGGTGTGCCTGTTTTTCTTTTGAATAACTAAGTGGATGAGAAAAAAATTTCTTTTAACAGCTCTATGAGACAAGTAGTAGTACATTCATTTTACAGTGGAGGAAACTGAGAATAGGATGTTTAGGACACAGAGCCAGGGAGTCTCAGTGCTTGGGCAGTGCCCATGCCTTGTCAAGGCTCTGCCTTCCAGTGTTAGTTTGAGCACAGATGTTGTTTTCCATCAAATGATTAGTTTGCCCTATTAATTTTTTTCTTTCAAAGTGACTTATTGAAATACATATAAATAAAATACATATACATATAAATACGTTTATTTATAAATACATATAAAATACATATAAAGTGGACAGAATTTGATTTTTACACATGTATACATTTGTCTCACAGCCACCCAGATAAAAAATTAGAATATTTAAATAATTTGGCTTTTTATAAAATAGACTTATTTTTTAGAGCGGTTTTAAGTTTATAGCAAAATTGAATGTGAAGTATAGAGAGTTCCCATGTACCCCCAACCCCCCTTCCCCAATAGCTTCTTCCATCATCAACATCCCACAGCAGAGTGGTACATTTGTTAGTCAGTGAACCTACATTGACACATCATTATCACCCAAAGTCCATAGTTTATGTCAGGGTTCACTCCTGATGTTGTACATTCCATAGAATATATTTGTTTTGACAAATGTACAATGGCATGTATCCACCATTATAGTATCATACAGAATAGTTTTGCTGTCCTAAAAATCCAGTGTGCTCCTTTTCATTCCTCCCTCTCCCTCAACCCCTGGCAACCACTAGTATTTTTACTGTTTTCACAGTTTTACCTTTTCTAGAATGTCAGATAGTTGGAATCATATAGAATGTAGCCTTTTTAGATTGGCTTCTTAGTAATATGCATTTAAGGTTTCTCCTTGTCTGTAGGGCTTAATAGCTCATTTCTTTTAGTGCTGAATAATATTCCATTGTCTGAATGGACCACAGTTTATCCGCTCACCTTTTGTTTTATTTATTTATTTATTTATTTATTTATTTATTATTTTTGAAAGAGTGCACATGTGTGGAAAGGGAGAGAGAATTTTTTAATTTTTTTTAAAGATTTTTATTTCTTTATTAGAGACAGAGCATGAGCAGGGAAGAGGAGGCAGAGGGAGAAGCAGAGCCCCCACTGAGCGGGAAGCCGGATGTGGGGCTCAATCCTAGGACCCCAAAATCATGACCTGAGCTGAAAGCAGACGCTTAACCAACAGCCGCCCAGGTGCCCCAGGGAGGGAGAGAATCTTAAGCAGGCTTCAAGCCCAGGAGTGGAGCCCGTCACAGGCTCCATCTCAGGACCCTGAGATCATGATCTGATGCTTAACTGACTGAACCACCCAGGCACCCCTATCCACTCACCTTTTGAAGGACATCTTGGTTACTTCCCAGTTTTGGCAATTATGAATAAAGTCTCTATAAACCTCCATGTAGTAATTTTTTTATATATACAAAATAGATCTTGAAGCTTGGGGTTTTTCTAGAATGAACAGCTCTTTTTATTTTTTTTATTTATTTATTTATTTATTTATTTATTTATTTATTTATTTAAAAGATTTTATTTATTTATTTGACAGAGATAGAGACAGCCAGTGAGAGAGGGAACACAAGCAGGGGGAGTGGGAGAGGAAGAAGCAGGCTCATAGTGGAGGAGCCCGATGTGGGGCTCGATCCCATGACGCCGGGATCACGCCCTGAGCCGAAGGCAGACGCTTAACCGCTGTGCCACCCAGGCGCCCCTGAACAGCTCTTTTTAAAGAAGAAGTAACATGGCATTTCGTATTTGTCGTGAATTTAGACAGATGTTTCGATTCAGAACCAATTATAAAGTAGGTTAGATACAGCTTTTTCATTTTTCTGGTTTAGCTTTCATCTGCTTATTTTGTTTGTGCTTTAGTTTCCTCATCTTTTAAATGCAGACAACTTTTCCTTTCCTTTTAAGCAGCTTTGCACCCTGGCATGATACTGGGAAGCAGGGCTGTGAGTAGGTACTTCCATTACCTGGGAAAATGTAATCTATGCTGTTGAGCAAGCCTTACTGCCGTTCTGTGGCCTTTATTGAAATACGGGCTCTTGGGGGCTGCTGAAGGTCTACATGTTGGAGCTGTTTGTAAAACTTCTTTATGGTAAAAATCCTTATCAAGAATCTGAGGGTGAATGAGAAAACACTTGTAAAGCATCAAGAGTTACTTTTAGGAAAAAGCTCTTAGGGGTGATAAAAACAAAACCAACTTTCCTTTATAGATTTTATCTTTTCAAGTATAAAACTGTTGTTAGGGTCATTCCCATTGAACAGAGCAGGTCAGATTTCTAGTCTCCATGCAACCTGAGATTAAAATATAATCCTTCATAGGAAGAAGTTCAGGTAATTCATTCTGCAGTTCTTCATTTGACTAATAAGTCATAAAAGCCAGGCAGGGGACTTTGTTTCTTCCCTCTGCTCATCTTGGAGCCCTTTGGTAGCTGTAGCCTTTGGTCCCTACAGTGCATCTGATTGCTGTGTCTACCGAAGACTATGTGAATGGCTCTGGTACACTGACAGCCTTGCTTTGCTGCTGTACTTTCTTCCCATGTCAGTTACTGTGTGTGTGTGTGTTGTTACTCCAGTTTTTCCTTTAAAAAAAACTAAACGAGTGTAGTCAGTGGGGCCGTATGGAGGCCTCGTATCTGAACTATAAATTGTTTTGGTAGTTGAGGTGATGTGAACAGGTTTGTTCCCTTTTGCCAGGGTAGAGAATGCGAGAGAGTAAGAGACCATCTCCTGTGATTTGGCTTAAAGTTAGATTTATAAGGCAAGTAACTGCTACAGGATTTAGATGTTGTGTTTTTCAGTTTTATTTATTTATTTTAATTTCAATTTTATTTTTTTAGAGGGGAGGAGGGGCAGAGGGAGAGGGAGAGAGAGAATCTTAAGCAGGCTCCACGCCCAGTGCAGAGCCTGATGTGGGGCTTGATCTCACAACCCTGAGATCACGACCTGAGCTGAAATTAAAAGTTGGTTGTTTAACTGACTGAGCCACCTAGGCACCCCGAGTTTTTCTCTTTTTTATTGACTCTGGAAACATTTTCAGATGCTGTTCTCAGAAAGATTTCTCCTGACCATGGATATTCATGCTGGTTGTTAGCACCTAGAATGTTTCTGTGGGAATTTGAAACCCTCCACAATTCTATTCCCACACTTGAAAATATTGCGAAGGTTTCCAGGATACCATGCTTTCCTCAGGTGGGATAGCTGTAGGATCTTAGGCTTTTTTTAGAGTGTGGGGAGGATCCCCCCCATCCTCGCTTCCAGTTTTCTGAGAACAGGAACTGTGTTTGTCTTGTACAATATTTGTTTTACAGGGTCTCAACATATATACTTGATTAAATACTTTAAAAAGGTCTTTGCAGATTTTATATTAATGGTCCCTGATTGATTTGGAGACTTTATAGTTGCTGTTTGGTCACAAACTTGATTTAGTGGAGAGTATTTTGAAACTTACTTATAAAGATTCTGCTCCAGGCACCTGGGTGGCTCAGTCAGTTAAGCTTCTGCGTTCTGCTTGGGTCGTGATCCCAGAGTCCTGGGACTGAGTCCCGCATCGGGCTCCCTGCTCAGCGGGGAGTCTGCTTTTCCCTCTTACTCTCCTTCTGTTCTCTCTCTCTC
This sequence comes from Ursus arctos, assembly GCF_023065955.2. Taxonomy (NCBI): domain Eukaryota; kingdom Metazoa; phylum Chordata; class Mammalia; order Carnivora; family Ursidae; genus Ursus; species Ursus arctos. The sequence continues at coordinate 33,045,008 of NW_026622808.1, read as the reverse complement.
TCTCAAATGAATAAATAAAATCTTAAAAAAAAAATAAAAGATTCTGCTCAGCTGGAGGATGTTGTATGGGTCAGGGCCAAGTAGCACACTAGATACTTCAGGCAAGCACAAGATGAGCATAGACTGTTTTGGTTTTTTATATCCTGCGTGAAAATTAAAGTGATTTCTTTAGCATAAAACAGAATGAATGCTAAGAAGTTTCTACTGTGTTTGGGAAGATGTATTATAAAATATGTGGTTGTGTTAGCTATTTCATGAGTGTCTCCAAAGAAAGCTAACTTTGGCCTCAGGGAGCTGACTATTAAGCTTGAGTAACTTCCCAAACAGTGTACCAGCAGGGCTGCTTGGACCCTTAAGCATGTTAACTTGGCTGTTTACAGTGTTGTATTAGTTTTTATCGGTAGAATTGTGAATAAAGAAAGCAGAGCTATGTGAATTTTATGTAGATAATAAAGTTTCTCACTTTCAGTCTGTGCTGCTTAGCCTTTTCAACTCATTGAAACAACTGTAGTGTCCATTTGGGAGACAAAAACCACATAGGAATTTGAACAGGTAAGGTTTAAATATTTATTTGAGAGCGAGCGAGCATGTGTGCTTGCACAAGCTGGGGGTGGGAGGAAGCCGACTCCCTGCTGAGTGCGGACTGATTTCAGGACCCTATGATCATGACCTGAGCCGAAACCGAGAGTTGGACGCTTAACCAACTGAGCCACCCAGGTGCCTCCAAAAAGGTAAAGTTTAATATAAAGAATTGTTAACTATAACAGGGGATTGGAGTAATGAGAGATTGGCTAGTAAAAAGTAGAGTGAACTCTAAGTAATATAGGAATAGTGTATATGGGAGTAGCCGTTACCCCAGGGCTGATAACAGAGTGCTCAAGGAAGACACTCTCCCAGGGCTGAGATCCGTATCTTGGAGAAGTGGGTGGTTCTGCCTAACTGGATGGCTGAGAAAGTCATTGTGGTGCCACACTGGCAGAACATGCTGGAAATCTGCCCTCTAGAACTGGCTGGAAATCTACCTTCTAGGATGTTGGAGAAAGCAATTTATGGAGAGGAGTCTTGCAGGAAGCACTCTGCCAGAAAACTACTTGAGTGAGGTGTCAGAGGAAGCTGCTGGCCACTGTGTACTGCTGACCATGATGCATTGTGCGAGTCAGGCACCCAACAGTGGCTAGGCACTGAGGGGAGCTGACTGGATGTCAGGGGCCTGGTGAGAGGAGTATACTAGAACCAGGTGGAGAAGCCTATTCTTTTCTTTTCTTTTCTTTTCTTTCTTTCTTTCTTTCTTTCTTTCTTTCTTTCTTGGAATTTTATTTACTTATTTTGAGAGAGAGCCCGTGAGTGAGAGGAGGGGCAGAGGCAGAGGGAGAGAGAATTTCAGGCAGATTCCATGCTGAGCATGGAGCCTGACTCTGGGCTCGATCCCACAACCATGAGATCATGGCTGGAGCCGAAATCGATCAACAGTCCGACTTTTAACCAACTGAGCCTCCTAGGTTCCCTGAAGCCTTTTCTTTTTTGCAGAATCTCTCCAGTGTCTTCTGACAAAGCTTAATATCACCTGGCAAAGGAAAAATATTTAATGGGTCCAGCTCCATGTTTGCAGAGCAGGCAATGATGGTTGGGTTTAGAGCCAAGAGATAATACATTGGTAACTGGTAAGTTGCTATTTGTCAGAGTTATACAAATAAGTTGTTAATAATTTTTTTATTTTTTAAAAAAGATTTTATTTATTCATTTGTGAGAGAGATAGAACAAGCAGTGGGAGGGGCAGAGAGAGAGAGAGAGAGAGAGAAGCAGATACCCCGCTGAGCAGGAAGCCTGATGCAGGGCTTGACCTCAGGACCAGGAGGCAGCCTGAGCTGAAGGCAGACTCTTAACCGACTGAGCCACCCAGGCACCCCAATAATTTTTTTAAAAGAATTTATTTATTTATTTACTGGAGAGAGAGTGAGTGAGCATGCACAAGCAGGGGGAGGGGCAGGCAGAGGGAGAAGTAGACTCCCTGCTGAATAAGATGCCTGATGCGGGACTCGATCCCAGGACTGTGGCTGGGATCATGACCTGAGCCGAAGGCAGATGCTTAACCAACTGAGCCACCCAGGCGTCCCTAAGTTAATAATTTAATAAGTATTTTCTCAACAGAATACTCTTTGTTGCTACCACCTATGTTTTAAATTTGTTTTAATATAGAGATTAACTTAAAGTGCTATTCTGTTCTAGCCAGAGACAACTTCTGCTCTGAAGTTTTTCATAATAGATTAGTTGGCCAGTTTTAAAATTTCGTATAAATGGAATAATACTGGGGCACCTGGGTGACTCAGTCAGTTAAGTTTCCAACTCTTGGTCTCACCTCAGGTCTTGATCTCAAGGTTGTGAGTTTAATCCCCCATGTTGGGGTCCATGCTGGGTGTGGAGCCTACTTAAAAAAAATAAAAGGAATAATACTATATGGAATAATAATCTTGTGTACTAAATAATTCTAAAAGGTATAATACTCTTCTGTACAGCCTCTTTCACACAGTATAATGTTTTGGGAATTTGTTCATGCTGTTGTTTGTATCAGTAGTAGTTCATTCCTTTTTATTGCTGTATAGTAGCTCATTGCCTGAACATTCCAGTTTATCTGTTCTGTTGATGGATATCTGGTCAGTTTCCAGTGTTTGACTTATGAGTAAAGCTTTCTCTTTCTTTTTCTTTTTTTTAAGATTTTATTTATTTATTTGACAGAGAGAAGGCACATAAGCAGGGGGAGAGGCAGAGGGAAAGGGAGAAGCAGGCCCCCCACTGAGCAGGGAGGCACATGGGGCTTGATCCCAGGACCTCGAGATCATGACTTGAGCCGAAGGCAGACGCTCAAACGACTGAGCCACCCAGGCGCCCCTATGAGTAAAGCTTCTATGAACATTTTTGTACAAGTGTTCTTGGGGGACATATATGTTCATTTCTCTTGGGGAATAGGGAATAGAAGGGAATAGAATTGCTGGATCATGGGGTAGATGTATGTCTAGTTTTATAAGAAACTTTTAATACCTTTTTCAAAATGGTTGTATCATTTTACAGTCCCACCAATAATGTGTGAGAGTTGTGATTGTTCCATATCCTCAGCAATGTGTAGTGTGTTGTCAGTGTTTTTAATTTTAGCTGTATTTCTGAAAGTACAGTGATAGCTCATTGTGGTGTCAGTTTGCATTTACCTGATTACTAGTGATATTGAGCACTTTTTCCTGTATTTAATGGTCATTTGTATAGCTTCCTTTGTGAAATACTTGTTCAAACCTTTTGCCCATTAAAAAAAATGGAGCTATTAGTTTTTTTTTTTTGAGTGAGTTTTAGGAGATCTTTATATAGAATATTAGTCAGGTACATGTTTTGTGAATATTTTCTGTCAGTCTGGGGTGGCTTGCCTATTTATTTTCTTATGGATATATTTTAAAGATAAGAAGTTTCCAGTTTTGTTGAAGTCTGATTTACCACTATTTTCTTTTATGGTTATTGCCTTTTGTAGTGTCTGAGGAACCCTTGCCTACCTCTCAATGTTGGAGATTTCTCCTGTGTTTTCATCCAGAAGTTGTAGAGTTTTAGTTTTTACATTTAGGTCTCTGATCCACTTGGAATTCATTTCTGTGTATTCTGTAAGATTGGGGGTTGAGGTTAATTTTGCTCCCATATGGATAACTTCTTGTTCCAGTACCAGCACCATTTGCTAAAAAGACTTGTGTATTTGTTATCTACTGACTCCAAAACTTAGCAGTTTACAACAGTAAACACTTACTGCCTCAGTTTCTAAGGATCAGAAATTTAGGAGTGGCTTAGCTGGGTGGTTCTGGCTCACAGTCTCTCATGAAGTTGCAGTTAAGATGTCTTTTGGGACTGCAGTCATCTGAAGGCTTTCCTGGAGTTGGAGGGTCTGTTTCCAAGATGACTTTACATGGCTTTTAGCAGGTAGCTTCAGTTCCTTGACATGTGGGCTCTCTGAGAATCCTCATGGCATACAATTATCTCCTCCAGAATGAATGATCCAAGACAAAGTAAAGAGGAGTCTTAATGACCTAGTCACAGACTGTTACTTCTTTTTTTTCTTTTTTTAAAGATTTTATTTATTTCAGAGAGCACACAAGCATGATCGGGGTGAGGGGCAGAGGGAGAAGCAGACTCCCTACTGAGCAGGGAGCCTGATGCAGGGCTCGATCCCAGGACCCTGGGATCATGACCTGAGCTGAAGGCAGATCCTTAACCAACTGAGCCACCCAGGCGCCCCCAGACTGTTACTTCTGCCATATTATATTCTGTTCCTTAAAATTGAGTCACTAAGTCCAGCCCATACTCAAGGGGAGGAGAGAAGAAGGCTCTACCTTTTGGGGAAAGGGCTGTCTAAAAATTTGAAGTTTAAAACTACCACAACTTTCTTTGTTAATTAAAAAAAAATTTTTTTTTAAAAGATTTTATTTATTAGAGAGAGAGAGTGAGTGAGAGATCACAAGCCGTGGGGAGGGGTAGAGGGAGAAGCAGACTCCCTGCTGAGCAGGGATCCTGATGTAGGACTCGATCCCAGGACCCCAGGATCATGACCTGAGCTGAAGGCAGACACTTAACTGACTGAGCCACCCAGGCACCACCCTCTCCATTTATTTGCTTTAGCACTTATGTCAAAAATGAATTGACTACGGGTATGGACCTATTTCTGGGATCTCTGTTTTGTTCTGTTGAACTGTTTGTTTATATGCCAGTACCCCACTGACAAGTCTTGACATCAGGTAGTATAAGTTGTCTGACTTTATTCTTCTTTATAAGATTGATCTGGATATTTAATGTTCTTTGTATATCCATACACATTTTAGAATTAGTTTGCCAATTTCTCTGAAAAAGCCAACTGACATCATGGTTGGGATTTCATTGAATTTATAGATTTATTTGGGGAGAGTTGACATCTTAATAGTATCAAGTCTTCTAATCTGTTCACATGGTGTGAATTTCCATTTATTTATGTCTTCTTTAATTTTTCTGCATTTTTTTCCTTCGAGATCTGCATTTTTTGATTGTTTTCAATGTAGAGGTCTTTCACATATTTTGTGAAATGTATCCCGACATGTTTGATGTTATTTTAATGCTATTGTAAATGACTTGTCTTTTAAAAAAATTACAGTAAAATGTACATAACAGAATTTTACCATTTTAACTATTTTTTTTTTTTTAAGTAGGCTCCACACTCAGTGTGGAACCCAAGGTGGAGCTCAAGCTCACGACCCTGAGATGAAGACCTGAGCTGAAATCAAGTTGGGTGCTTCACCAACTGGGCCACCCAGGTGCCCCCATTTTAACTATTTTTAAGTGTACAATACAGTAGCACTAAGTACTTTCACAGTGTTGTGTAACCATTATCACTGTTTCAAGAACTTTTCCTATCATCTCAAGTAGAAGCTCTTTACCCATTGTACAGTGCTCCATTTTCCCCTCCCCCCAAGTCCCTGGTAACCTCTGATATACTTTCTGTCTCTACGAATGTGCCTATTTTAGATATTTGATATAAATGGAATCATACAATTTTCTTTGATGCCTGGCTTATTTCATTTAGCATAACTTTTTTCAAGGTTCATCCATGTTATAGCATGTATCAGAATTTCATTTCTTTTTTTTTTAAGATTTATTTAGAGAGAGAGCACATGTGCATGTGAACAGGGGGAAGGGCAGAGGAAGAGGGAGAGAGAAAATCTTCAGGCGGACTCCCTGCTGAGCGTGGAGCCCGATGCAGGGCTCATTCCCAGGATGCTGAGATAATGACCCAAGCCAAAATCAAGAATTGGATGCTTAACTGACTGAGCCACTCAGGTGCCATTAGAATTTCGTTTCTTTTTAATTTTTTTAAAAGATTGATTGATTGATTGATTGATTTATATGACAGAGAGTGCACACACAAGCAGGGGGAGCAGCAGAGGGAGAGAGAGAAGCAGGCTCTTGCTGAGCAGGGAGCCTGATGTGGGGCTTGATCCCAGGACCCTGGGATCATGACCTGAGCCGAGGGCAGACACTTAACCAACTGAGTCACCCAGGCGCCCCTCATTTCTTTTTATAATCAAATATCCCATTGTATGTATGTACCACATTTTATCTGTCCATTCATTGTTAGCAGACATAGGTTGTATCCACCTTTTGGTTATTGCAAATAATGCTGCTATAAACATTGGTATATAAATAATTGGGTTGAGTCCCTGCTTTCAGTTCTTCTGGGTAGGAGTGGAATACCTAGGAGAAGAATTGCTGGATCATATGGAAATTCTCTGTTTTAATTTTTTTTGGGAATCACCATCCTGTCTTCCTCAGTGACTGAACCATTCCTACCAGCAGTGCATAAGAGTTCCAATTTCTGGGGCACGTGGGTGGCTCAGTCGGTTAGATATCTGCCTTCGGCTCTGGTCATGATCCCAGGATCCTGCATCAGGCTCCCTGCTCAGTGGAGAGCCTGCTTCTCCCTCTCCCTCTGCTGCTCCCCTTGCCTGTGTGCGCGCGTGCACGCACACGCGCTCTCTCTCAAATAAATAAATACATAAATAAAATCTTTAAAAAGAGTTCCGATTTCTCCACATCTTTGCCAGCTTTTATTTTCTGTTTGTTTGGCTTTTTTTTTTTTTTTTTAATATAATAGCCATTCAAATTCGTGTGAGGTATTATCTCATTGTGGCTTTGATTTGTATTTTTTTTTAAAAGATTTTATTTATTTATTTAACAGAGATAGAGACAGCCAGCGAGAGGGGGAACACAAGCAGGGGGAGTGGGAGAGGAAGAAGCAGGCTCATAGCGGAGGAGCCTGACGTGGGGCTCAATCCCATAACGCAGGGATCACGCCCTGAGCCGAAGGCAGACGCTTAACCGCTGTGCTACCCAGGCACCCCTGATTTGTATTTTTCTAATAACTGATGATGTTGAGCATCTTTTCATGTGCTTGTTGGTATTTGTATGTCTTCTCTGGAGAAATGTCTAGCCAAGTCCTTTGACCGCTTTTGAATTGGGTTGTTTGTTTTTTTGTTGTTAAGTTGTAGGAGTTCTCTGTATTGGATATTAATCCCTAATCAGAGGTATGGTTTGTAGATATTTTCTCCCATTCTGTGGGTGGTCTTTTCATTCTGTTGATAATGTCCTTTGATGCACAAAAGCTTTTTAAGTTTACTTATTTACTTTTTTTTTTTTTTTAAGTAATCTCTGTACCCAACATGGGGCTCAAACTCATGACCCTGAGATCAAGAGTCACACACTCTTCTAACTGAGCCATCCAGCCAACCCTGATGCACACGAAAGTTTTTAATTTTGATGAAGTCCAATTTATCCTTTTTTTCTTTTCTTGCCTGTGCTTTTGTTGTCATAGCTAAGAAATCATTGTCATATCCAAGGTCACTGAGTACCTACCCCCTTGTGTTTTCTTCTAAGAGTTTTATAATTTTAGTTTGTAAGTTTAGATGTTTGATCCATTTTGAGTTAATTTTTGTATATGATATGAAGTAATGCTCCAACTTCACTCTTGCATGTGGCTGTTCAGTTTCCCCAACACCACTTGTTGAAAAAATTGTCCTTTTCCCATTGAATAATCTTGGCACCCTGGTTGAAAATCATTTGACTGTATGTGCAAGGGTTTTTTTCTGGGCTTCCTATCCTATTCCATTGGTCTCTATGTCTGTTTTTATGCTAGTACCACACTCTTTTGATTGTAGTAGTTTTGCAGTAAGTTTTGAAATCAGGAAATGTGATTCCTCCAGTTTTGTTCTTCAGGAATTTTGGCTGTTCAAGGTCCCTTGAGATTCCCTGTGAATTTCTGGAGAGGTTACTTTTGTTTGTTTGTTTTTGTTTTTGTTTGTTTTTTTAATTTCTGCAGAAATTACCATTGGTATTTTGTTAGGGATTACATTCAGCCTGTAGATCTCTTTGGGTAGTATTGTCATCTTGACCATAGTAAGTGTTTCAATTTATCAACATGTGGTGTTTTTCTATTTTACTTAGATGTTTATTTTCTTTAGAAGTGTTCTGTAGTTTTTAGAATACAAGTCTTTCAGCTCCTTAGTTAAGTACATTCTTCAGCATTTTCTTCTCTCTCTTTTTTTTAAGATTTTATTTATTTGAGAGAAAGAGAGTGAGCAAGGGAGCGAGCACAAGCAGGGGGAGGGGCAAAGGGAGAGGAAGAAGCAGACTCCCTGCTGAGCAGGGAGCCTGCCACGCGGCTGGACTCGGGCTTGATCTGATTATGACCTGAGCTGAAGGCAGACGCTTAACCGACTGAGCCACCCAGGTGCCCCTGTTCTTTTTGATACTATTGTAAATGGATTGTTTTCTTAATTTCCTTTTCAGATTGTTCATTGCTAGCATATAGAAATGCAACTGATTTTTGTGTGGCAATTTTGTATCCTGCAAATTTCCTGAATGTATTTATTAGCTCTAACGGTGTTTTTATGTGTGTTTGGGTAATTTTAGGGTTTTCTGCATATAAGATCATGTCTTCTGCAAACAGTTAACTTCTTTCTAATTTGAATGCCATTTATTTATTTATTTATTTATTTATTTATTTATTTATCCTAATTGCTCTGGCAAGAACTTCCCTTGTAATTTCTTTGACCTATTGGTTGTTAAGGGTATGTTGTTCAATTTCCACAGATTTGTGAATTTTCAGTTTTCTTTTTATTGCCTTCCAGGATATAGAATTCTTAGTTGACAGCATTTTCTTTCAGGACTTTATAAATATGTCATCCCACTGCCTTCTGGAGGTTTCTGGAGAGAAACCAGCTGTTAATCCTAGTGAAGATTTGTGGTACAGTATGAGTTGCTTCTCTGTTGCTGCTTTAAATATCTCTTTGTCTTTGGGGTTCAGCAGTTTAATAGTGTGTTTTTGTTTTATAATATACCTTGGTTAATCCTAAAAGAAGGGTTCATCAGGCTTCTTGCACATGTTTATTCATGGCTTTTCTCAGGTTTGGAAAGTTTTTGGCCAGTATTTCTTCAGATACCTTTTCTGCCCTTTTTTTCATCTTTTCTCTTTCTCTAATGCATATATTGCTATATTTGGTGGTGTCCCACAGGTCCTTCAGACTCTTTACTTTTGGGGCGTGTGGGTGGCTCAGTTGGTTAGGCATTTGGTTTGGCTCAGGTTGTGATCCCAGGGTCCTGGGATCAGGTCCTGGGTTGGGCTCCCTGCTCAGCAGGGAGTCTCCTTCTTCCTTTCCCTCTGCTCCTCCCCCTGCTCATGTTCTCTCGCTCTCTTTCAAACAGGTAAATTTAAAAAAAAGAAAAGACTCTTTTACTTTTCCTTATTTATTTTTTATTTTTTTGCCCCCTAGACTGAATAATTTCAGTTGTCTTACCTTCAGGTTCACTGATACTTGCTGTGTTTGCTCAGATCTGCTGTTGAACCCCATTAGTGAGTTTTTCACGTCAGTTACTGTACTTTTCTGTTTTGAGATACTGCAGAATTTATGTTTTGTCCTTTTTATAATTTCTGTCTCTTTACTGGTATTTTTGTTTTGTTCATACATCATTTTCCTGAATCTCCCCCTTTTATTTTAAAGATTTCATTTATTTATTCATGAGAGACAGAGAGAGAGAGGCAGAGGGAGAAGCGGGCTCCCCACCATGGTTTCCTTTTGTCCATTGAATGTATTTAACCTCTTTGATTAATAATAATTCCAGTGTCTTTGCTTCCTCAGGAATTTTTTTTTTTATCATTTTCTTTTTCTTGGGAATGGTCATTAATTTTCTATTTCTTTGTTTTGTAATTTTTTATTAAAATTCAACATTTGAGTATTATGTTGTAATTTTACAAACTTGATTCTCCTACTCCTCCGTGATTGCTAGTTTTTGCTCATTGAAAGCTAGAGACTTAGATTTGTGGCTGTTTCAAACTAATATTGGAAATGTGTATCTATTTCTGTTCCCGTGATCTCTGCAGTTAGACAGTGACCTGATAAAGATTTTCTTAAATGACTAGCTCCCGAAAGGGGAAAAAAGTAAAAACAAGTACTGTTCTTTTACATGCCCCTAGAAGCTGCTTCAGCCTGTGAGTGTTGAAAGCAGTGGTCACTGGCCTCTGCCTGCTCCTCAGCGATCAAAAGCAGCTGTCATCAGTCAGAATACATATTTGGAGAACAAGGTCTTTATTGCCCATCCTAGCCTCCAGCAAGTCTCACCAGAAATGAGGGCAGCCCGCCCACTGCTAGTTGCCCTAGGGTTGGAGGTTGGGTAGTTGCACAAAAGGCTGAAGTTTACCAAAATCCACCAGCCTCTTCTTCGAGCTTTGCCTTGGAAGCTTCATGTTTTCCAGCTGTACTCCAGAGGTCCAAAAGTTACTTCAGACAGTTTCTCCAAGTTCAGTAGTTGTTTGGTGGAGGGGTAGATTCTTCGAGCTTCCTACCCTGCCATTTTCCATGAAGTTACCCCAGTGAATTTTTAAGTTTTTGTTTTTGTTTTAGAGAAGGGCGGGGCAGAAGGAGAGGGAGAGAGAGAATCCCAAGCAGGCTCCACACCCAGCACAGAGCCTGAGGTGGGGCTCGATCTCACAATCCTGAGATCATGACCTGAGCCGGATTCAAGAGTCAGGCTTAACCGACTGAGCCACCCAGATACCCCTAATTTTTGTTTTCTAATTGTTGCTGCTAGCATATAAAAATATAATTGAATTTTGTATATTGGCTTTTTGTATCCTGTAACTTTGCTAAATTCACATATTGGTTTTAGAAGTTGTTTCGTAGATCCCTAAGTATTTTCTTTGTAAACAATCATGTTATCTATGGATTGAGAGAGTCTTACTTCTTTTTTTTTTTTTTTTTAAAGATTTTATTTATTTATTTGACAGAGATAGAGACAGCCAGCGAGAGAGGGAACACAAGCAGGGGGAGTGGGAGAGGAAGAAGCAGGCTCATAGCGGAAGAGCCTGATGTGGGGCTCGATCCCACAACGCTGGGATCACGCCCTGAGCCGAAGGCAGGCGCTTAACCGCTGTGCCACCCAGGCGCCCCTGAGAGAGTCTTACTTCTTCCTTTCTGGTCTTTATGCTTTTTATTTCTTTTTTCTTATTGTACTGGCTCATAAATGTTGAGTAGAAATAGTAAGAATGGACTTCTTTGTCTTATTTTGATTATATGGAAATGTTCAAAATTTCACATTGATTATGATGTCGGCTATAGGTTTTTCAGGTTTTCCATAAACACCCTTTGTCAGGTGAGGAAGTTTCCTTTTAGTTTGTGTTTTTAATCATGAATGGGTGTTGAATTTTGTTGAGCTTTTTTCTGTGTATATTTAGGTATGATCTATGGTTTTACTCCTTATATTTCTGTTAATAAGATGAATTACATTGATTCTTCAGATATTTGATCAACTTTGCATTCCTCACTTTGTCATGATGGATTACTCTTTCTATATATCATTGGATTTGTTTTGCTAAAAATTTTTAAAGGATTTTTGTGTCTGCTCACGAAGGATATTGGTTTATAATCTTTTTTCTTTTGTATGTGTGTATGTTTTTGGTAAGGTTCTTTTTTAGGTTTTGTTATCAGGGATAACTGACCTCTTAAAACAAGTTGGAACATGTTTTTTTGCTCCCTCTCTCCTGAAAGAATTTGTGCAAGATTGGTGCTGTTTCTTCCTTGAACGTTTGGTAGAATTCACTAGTGAAAATATATGTGTCTGGAGCTTTCCTTGTGGAAAGATTTTTGATAATTTCAATTTTCTGGCTAGATACAAGACCATTCAGATTTTGTATTTTAGCTTGCATAAGTTCTGGTAAGTTGTATTTTTCAAGGAATTTGTCCATTTTGTCTGACTTGTTGAATTTATTGGCATACACTTGCTCATAATATTACCTTATTATTCTTTTAATCCCAATCAGGTCTGTAATGGTATTACTTTTTTCATCCCTGATAGGAGTAATTAGTATGTTCGCTTTTTAGTGATCAGTTTCTCCAGAGGATTTATGAAATTTATTGATTTTTTTTAAAGACCTACTTTTGCTATTCTTAACCCCCCCCCCCCCATTTTATTGAGTTTGCTTGTATCTGTTTTTTCTTTTCTTCTGCTTACTTTGGTCTTTTTCTTTTCTTTTTTTTTTTTTAAGATTTTATTTATTTGACAAAGAGAGACAGAACGAGAGAGGGAACACAAGCAGGGGGAGTAGGAGAGGAGCCTCATGTGGGGCTACATCCCAGGACCCTGGGATCATGACCTGAGCCGAAGGCAAACACTTAATGACTGAGCCACTCAGACGCCCCCAGCTTTGGTCTTTTTCTAGCTGCTGCTGCTGCTACTTCTTTTTTTAAAGATTTTATTTATTTATTTGTCAGAGAGAGAGAGAAACGAGGAGAGGGCACACAAGCAGGGAGAGCAGCAGGCAGAAGGAGAAGCGGGTTCCCTGCTGAGCAAGGAGCTGATGTGGGACTGGATTCTTGGGATCATGACCTGAGCTAAAGGCAGATGCTTAACTGACTGAGCCATCCACGTGTTGTCCTGGTCTTTTTCTAGCTTCTTAAGGAGAACCTTAAGTCATTAATTTTATATTTCTAATACCTTAAAAGCTTAAAAATTTTAGCATTGGTTTAGCTGCAAGAATATAGTATATTTCATTTTCTCATATAGCACCTCACCCTAAAAAGTGTGTAGGACAAATCCAGTTAAGAAGTGGGTAGAAGGGGGGGCGCCTGGGTGGCGCAGTCGTTAAGTGTCTGCCTTCGGCTCAGGGCGTGATCCCAGAGTCCTGGGATCGAGCCCCACATCAGGCTCCTCCGCTGGGAGCCTGCTTCTTCCTCTCCCACTCCCCCTGCTTGTGTTCCCTCTCTCGCTGGCTGTCTCTCTGTCAAATAAATAAATAAAATCTTAAAAAAAAAAAGGGCAGAAGACATGAATAGACATTTTTCCAAAGAAAACATCCAGGTGACTAACAGATGCATGAGAAGATGCTCAATGTCAGTCGTCATCAGGGAAACGCAAATCAAAACCCCAGTGAGACACCACCTCACACCTGTCAGAATGGCTAAAGTGAACAACACAAGAAACAGCAGGTGCTGGCGAGGATACAGAGAAAGGGGAACCTCTTGCACTGTAGGTGGGAATGCAAACTGATGGCAGCCACTCTGGAAAACAGTATGGAGGTGCCTCAAAAAGTTAAAAATAGAACTACCCTATGACCCAGCAATTGCACTACTAGGTATTTACCCAAAGGGTACAGAAATGCAGATTCAAAGGGGTACATGCACCCCAATGGTATCTATCTACAATGGAATATTACTCAGCCATCAAAAAGAATGAAATCTTGCCATTTGCACTGACGTGGATGGAACTATAGTGTATTATGGTAAGTGAAATCAGTCAGAGAAAGATAAATAGCATATGATATCACTTGTATGTGAAATTTAAGAAACAAAATAGGTGAATGTACAAGAAAGAAAAAAGAGAGAGAGGGGGAAGCAAACCATAAGAGATTCTTTAACAATAGAGAACAAACTGAGGGTTGATGGAAGGAAGTGGATAGGGGACGGGCTAAATAGGTGATGGGTATTAAGGAGGGCACTTGTTATGATGAGCACTGGGTGCATCATTATATGTAAGTAATGAATCAGTAAATTCTATTTCTGAAACATATATATATATATATATGTATATGTATTTTTTTTTTTATGATTTTACTTATTTATTTGACAGAGAGACAGCCAGCAAGAGAGGGAACACAAGCAGGGGGAGTGGGAGAGGAAGAACCAGGCTCCCAGTAGAACAGGGAGCCCAATGCGGGGCTCGATTCCAGGACCCTGGGATCACGCCCTGAGCCGAAGGCAGACACTTAACGACTGAGCCACCAAGGCACCCCTCCTGAAACCAATATTACACTATATGTTAACTAACTAGAATTTAAGTAAAAATTCAAAAAGAAAAAAAGTACCTAGGATAGTTTCAAATCTAAGTTCTTGACAGAGAAAATAGTTGAATTGGTATATTGAAGGATTAACAACTTGTTAATCGTGAGATTGATTCTTGCTTCCAAGTTGAGTTCCACTCTTTTTCTTTTTTACATGGTCCTGACTCCCAGAATCCTGAGAGTTCTACATGTTCAGGCTCCGTTCCTTATGTCACTTGAAGGGCAGGAAAGGAAGCTGAGAGAGCAGAGAGATTTGGGACCCACTCTTACGGAATGATGTTTCTTTGGAGACATCTCTACACTTGTCTAAGTTGGGAATTTTTTTTTTTTTAAAGATTTTATTTATTTATTTGACAGGGAGACAGCCAGGGAGAGAGGGAACACAGGCAGGAGGAGTGGGAGAGGAAGAAGCAGGCTCCCAGCAGAGGAGCCTGATGTGGGGCTCGATCCCAGGACTCTGGGATCACGCCCTGAGCCGAAGGCAGGCGCTTACGACTGAGCCACCCAGGCGCCCTTAAGTTGGGAAATTGTTGATGGGTTTGTGTGGATGAAAGTTGGTCCTTATCTGTTTGGAACTGTGTGTTGTATGTGAGGTTGTAAGAAGTATTTTCTAATGTTTAAAGGTGATTAAAAGTAATAATTCTGTTTTTTTAACCTTTTTTTGTTTTTGTTTTTTAGAGAGAGCTTGTGTGCGCATGAGGCAGAGGGAGAGTCTTTTTATTTGGGGTGGGGCCAGAGAGAGAGAATGTTAAGCAGGCTCCACGTCCAGTGTGGAGCCCCACACGGGCTCCATCTCGCAACCCTGAGATCATGACCTAAGCTGAAATCAAATCGGGCGCCCAACCTACCGAACCACCCAGGTGCCCCCCAAAGTAGTATTTCTAGTGTTTCGCTGGAGGGTAGAAGACAGATGGAATGTAATCTGCTTGAAGCTTTCAAACTCTGTTGCATTTTGTGAGGCATTCAACAGGTCATTTACGTCTTTTTATAGGCTTTCTCCACACTTGGCACGTTGCTCATCTGCTTTTGGGTACCTGCTAATAAAGTCTTTATCTACCCGATAGATGTTCAGATATGTCATTGTTCACCCCCAGTGGTGTGTAGTTTTAAATGGAGGGAGTGTCTGTCGCTTTGTGCCCTTACATCTTGTATTGTTTTCTGAATAAGGAATGATGCTGTTTGGCCTTGAGGGGGAGATGTCTCACAGGAGGCAGGAACATAGGATACCAAGAACCTGGTCCTTGGAGGAGACATCCTGAGTTGGTCTCAGCCCTTGTGTGGGACATACGTAGCAGCAGATTATCCCAAAAGAGCAAAACTCAGTGGAGCTTTATTTTGTGGTGGACGCTGCATCATTTACCCCAGCCGCAGCTGAATACAGTCCAGCGTCCACGTCTGAGTAGTCTGGTCTTTGACTATATTCTCAGATAATCTATAGAGTAGTGTAGCATCAAAATGTTTAAGTGTGCGATTTCACCACCAAAGAAGAGGCCTCCGGGGTGTAGCCATATCTTGATTTTTAGGTGTATGCTGCCTCTTGGTACATCTTTTAACATAGTTCAGAATTCAGTGATTTAAAACCCCTTTGGAGTTCTAATAGTTTTGTGGTATCATTGAGACACTACAGGAAAGACAGGAGATATTTCGTGGTTGCATAAGTCCTTACTCTGGAGGTTTTTCTTGTTGGAAGCTGGTAATCATTTTTAACGGCGGTGGGTTCTAAGTGAGGCCCCCGGTCATCTGCAAAGCTCAGTGCTGTGATTGGCGCTTTGGGTTCACCTCTCCTAGGTGTAGGAGGCTTTATTTCCACATTTTACCTCTTCAGTAGCAGGACACATGTGACTGTCCCTAGTACAAGGTAGCAGATTCGAACCTGGAGCGACCTCCAGTTATAAACCGGATTATAGCTACTTGAAATTCTGGTGAGTGACAAGAAATATTGTTCTTTTGTTTCCGTTCTGCAACAGAGCAGATTTTATTCCAGAGATGTTGTGGTGAGGGAAAACCCCAAGTGGAGGTGTCTACATCCGTTTCCCAGTCACCTCAGTTCACCTCTGCCTCAGTCCTGTCAGCTTGCCCCCACTGTGCTCAGCTTCCGTTTCAGCGGAGCTACAATAGGATGGAGGTGTGGGGAAAAGGAACGCGAGTTATTGGTCACATCTAAAACTGAGGTTGTGAGAACAGGCCTGGTACTGTCCTTCTGCATCTTTTTTTCAGTTGTGCAGAAGCTTCTCCAGCTTTGGGTCTTCACTGAGCTCAGTAGCATGAGGTAAGTCCAGGAAGCTCCTCATGCCATATTTTAGCAGTTTAGACAGTCCCATTTTAAGTGTTCTGTGTTTTTTTTTTTTTTTTTTTAAGAATACTTTATCCTATCTTTCTACATGTGTACTTTCTAGGCTTGACCATGTTTAGATTCACTTGTAAATGTGTGAGGTGGAAACTTACCTGGCTCACCTGAAGAATTTAGTCACAGCAGAGGTATTCCTTTAACTTCTTAAAGAATAATCCCATACAAATTGTGAGTAGGCAGTGTTTCAGGCGAGAAGGATGGAGCACCTTTCTTCTTTTGGTGTTTTCTCATTTTGATCTCCCCTGTACCACTTTGGACCTGTGTTCTTAAAGTTCTGTCCTCGGTCCACCGCCCCCCTCCCCCCACTCTTTAGCACAGTTGAGACACTTTCAAAAGAATCTTCACTAAAAATATGCATCTATATATCTGAGGAAGTTTTGGGTTTCTAATCTTTAGAAATCTGGTAAAAACAGGAAAGGGGATCACTAGATTCTGTCTTCTCTTTTTGTCCTAGATTAATTCTGTTCTGGCTGTTTCTTGATGGGCTGGCACATTTCAGGACTCCTGCCAAGTTTCCTTTTCTCCTTGCTCCCTGTTTGCTGTCAGCCTGGTGTCCTCAGGACTGTGCCACTGTGTCCCTTGCTCCTGGGATAGGACCCAAAAGTCTAAACAATCCCTCATCTCTTCTCTAAGGACAAACAACAAAATAGATACCTTTAAGCCTTTTTTCCTTTCTTACTTCAAATCTCCCAGATTGCTCTAGGGCTCTGCACACATTTCTGGTTTCTAGATGATATGCCAGTCCCTGCTTAGATTGGTAGGGCAGGGTCAGATTGGCAGCCCTGCGTGTCTTGAGAACAGTCCTTGTATTATTTCCTTCCTCCTCAAACAGACGTTTGTGAGCATGTGCTTGAAACAGTCCCCAGGGTGGAGGGAAGAGGACTGTTGTCTCTCCCTCACGAATACCTAATCTGTATCAGCACGTATAGACTCAACGTAAAAGCAAGAACAGACTTGAATTTAAGGAATCAGTAGGTTCCCTTGGTTCTGTGCTTTAGAGAACAAACGTGCTTTTGTGTTAGTTTTCTGCTTCAGTTTTCTCGTCCGTGAATTTGAGGGTATTTTGGTATCTTTTCCTGTCACAGTCCATATCAATTTATTATTTCTGAAATTGGTTAGAAATAAGTTTTCGTAAAGTCCAGGGCTATGTAACCCAAGCTTTGTGTGGTGTTCTTTTCTGTCGGAGTGACTTAGCCCATTGTGTTCTTTTCAGTTAAGAATGATTCTGCTATTTTGTCCCTTGGATTGTATCAGAGTAAAAAATAAACCAGAGGTACAGTATTGCCAGAATTTTACTTAGCATTCTTGACTTAACAGGTTTAAATTAAAAAAAACTAAATAAACTTCATATGATTTTTTTAAGGGCATGATACTTTGTTATTATGCTTTTAGTGCTTAAGTGGAATCTGTTTTAGTTTTTGGGTTTTTTTTTTTTTTAAATTTTAATTTTTTTAAGTAAGCTCCACACCCAGTGTGGGGCTTGAACTGATGACCCTGAGACCAAGAGTTGCACGCTCTACTTACTGAGTCAACCAGGTGCCCTGCATTTCAGAAGAGGTAATAGAAATACTGGATTTATAAACCAGTTTTGAGGAAATATGCAAATATATCTGTGCAGTGTAAAGGCATCAAGTATGCTTCTCTTTACAGAAAGATTCATATCAAACCCAAGTGCTTAACCTGAGGCTATAAAAACATGTCATCCATAGAATTTGAAAGTCTAACCAGGCTTCTTAGAGTGCATGTCTGCTGATCTGCATTTCAGATGTCTGTGCCGGCCCGACTACAGAACTTGGTGACCAGGTATTGCTCTTACTGTGGAGACAGTGACTTACTACTTCTTAAAATAGTCCTGACCTTGTTCGCCACAATATCTGATTGCCATTTCTCTTTCTTTGCCAGGGCTTTTATTCATTGCCACTTTCTAGGCTTGCAGTGTTGCTGAATTATAACAGTAAAGCTTTTATTATTTATCTCACATAATTTTAAAGGTTTATAGGTAATTTATAGTTTTGGTTGCTGTTGTGAATGGGATGTATTTAAACAGTTTTCATTTTCTAATTGTTTTTTTGTTGGTATAGGGGAATACTATTGATTTTTTCCCTTATAATTAAGCTCTAACTTACAGTGAAGTTTGCAAATCCAAGGACACAGCTCAGTGGTTGTTGATAGTATTCACCTGTGTCACCTCCACCTTTGTGCCCCTTCTCAGTTAGGGTTTTCCCAGAGTAACCACTGTTGTGGTCTCCGTTATCATTTTGAATTTTATGGGAGTAGAATCACACACGCGTAGTCTCCTTAGTGTTTAGATTTTTTCTTGCTATATCACTCCTGTGAGCTTCATTTGTATTGTGTGTGGCAGTAGTTGGTTCTTTTTCATTTCTGTGTGGTAGTCCGTTGTATGAATATACCACAGCTTATCTGTTTAAATTTTTTAAAAATATTTATTTGAGAGAGAGAGAGGGAGCAAGAGAGAGAGCGAGCACGCGAGCACGAGCCGGGGGAGGGGCAGAGGGAGAAGGAGAAGCAGGTTCGCTACTGAGCAGGAAGCAGCGATGTGGGGCTCAATCCCAGGCCCCTGGGGTCATGACCTGACCTGAAGGCAGACGCTAAACCGACTGAGCCACCCAGGTGCTCCAGTTGTTTCCTTTTTTAAAGCAGAGCCCTTAGTGAGATGAAATGACTGTCAGATTTTATTACAGTTTGTAAATTAATAAATGGGTGATACTTAATTCTGTAAAAAAATTAAAATGGAGGGGTGCCTGGATGGCTCAGTCAGACATCTGCCTTCGGCGCAGGTCATGGTCCCAGGGTCCTGGGATAGAGCCTGGCATCGGGCTCCCTGCTCTGCGGGGAGTCTGCTTCTTCCTCTGCCCTTCCTCCCACTTGTGTGCAGACGTTCTCTCTCTCTCTCACTCATTCTCAATAAATAAAATCTTTAAAAGAAATAAAAAAGGAAAACAGTTACAGTAATATACGCATTTCAGCAGTATCAGAAAATTGATTTTACTTGAATAGAGATGTAATTCATTTTGGAGTTCAGTTACATGTTCAAGGATTTAGCGTCTGTGACCAGAAAGTCAACCTAACTATTGTAATTAATATCTTTGCAGTGTACATTTATTTCCATTTGTTGCTCTATGCTGGTGGAAAAGTTCAATCTCAGCAAATTCTTTTTGAGAATATCCTCCTTCCCATTTTATGCAGTAAAATGTGGAACCAAAGCGTCTTAGCAAATGAAGGACAAACAAAGAGAGACTCCTGTCGCTGGTGGTGTACAGACTTCCAGGCAGAGCAGTGGAGCCCCTTGACCTCTGGGGGAGCAGTCCATTCGTAAACTGACAAAATTTTAACCATTTTAATACAAACGTCCAGTGATCCAAAATAACTGATTCAAACTGCATTATTTCTCTGAACATCAGTCACCAAAGTATATGGAGAGAATTGCAGTAACTTTAGCCCCTCTTAGTCCGGCATCCACATTGTGAAGAACATCTACTGCTCCTTTTCTGCAAGTATTACACCCCTGCTCTGCTCCTAAGGCTGCTGACAGTGTTGAAAAACATGTAGCTATCTCTGACAACCCCACAAATCAAGCCCGTGTCCTTTGGTTAGGGTCCAGTTTTTAAATTTTTTTTTAGTTAAAAAATTTTTTTTTAAAGATTTTGTTTATTTCCTAGAGAGAGAGCACATGCGAGAGAGAGAGCGCGAGTGAGAGAGCAAGCGAGCAGGGGGACCAGCAGGCAGAGGGAGAAGCAGACTCCCTGCTGAGCAAGGAGCCTGATGCGAGACTTGATCCTAGGACCCTGGGATCATGACCTGAGCTCAAGGCAGCTGCTTAACCTACTGAGCCACCCAGGCGCCCCAGTTTTTTTTATAAGACAAAAAAGAACCCAGTATTTAGGGCATAGGTGTTATCTATTGAGTTATATAATTTCAGTCACAGTGATGTTGCCCAAACTCAGAACTTAATCTTGTCCCAAGTTTCTGTTTTGGCAAACCAAAGCCTAGCTTGGTGCTATACTTTCCGTTTCTCCCCTTTTTACCTGATTCAGGCCCTAATGCAAACAACCCAATAAAAACAGACATGGTAATTAACATGGTAGTCTTTAGGGCATAAATATTAGATCATCTTGATTCGGTTCCATTTTTTGAGAAGGTTTTCAGTCGAAAGGAGCTTTCCTGGGGCGCCTGGTTGGCTCAGTCAGTGGAGCGTGTGACTTGATCTCAGGGTTGTGAGTTCTAGCCCCACATTAGGTATAGAGATTACTTAAAAAGAAAATCTTAAGAAAGAAAGGAGCTTTACTACTAAATACTGAAACGTATCAGGCTTCTGTGATGGGAATATTCTTATTTTTAAACATTTTTAAAGTAAAACAATTTTCTTTTTTCTATCTTTTTTTTTTTAAGATTTTATTTATTTGTCAGAGAGAGAGAGAGAGAGACAGCACAAGCAGAGGGAGAAGCAGGCAGAGGGAGCAGTGGGCTCCCTGCTGAGCGAGGACCCTGATGCGGAGCTTGATCCCCAGGACAGACTCTTAACCGATGGAGCCACCCAGGGGTCCCAACAATTTTCACTCCAGTACACATAGTGCTACAAACTGTGCCATAGAAAAAAGTACAAGCTACTTTTCACAAAAACAAGATTTCCTTATCAAATACCCTACCAAGACATCACCGAAATGGTGAACTCTCACCAGAAAAAGAGCAGGTACTCTGGAAGCAGAGCTTTAAACACTGATCATGATTTCTGCTATAGAGTGAATGTTTGTGCCCCCCCCCCCGCCGGATTCATATGTTGAAACCTAATCCCCAGTGTGGTGATATTTGGAGGTGTTGAGGGGTTTCTTTGGGGGGGGTGTGTGTGTGCGTTAGAAACTTTATTTTCCATCAACATTCCTTTGGTATGTTCTGAGAATAATGATGATTGCTCAGGTCCTTAGTCATGACTGGGAGAAGGTACTTCCTACCTTACTGGTTTGCATCATACTTGGTTACTTGGTCTTATCGTGCAGGAAGATCACAGGATGACTGTTGTCATGCCCAGAATGTTAGTGCTGGTGACCATGTTGCACAGCCTGATCAAAATATTGTGACCATGATCCTCTGGGTGGTATTGGCAACTGAATAGCTTTGAGGGCTGATGAGGTTGAAGGTGCTGAAGGCAGTGGTGTTGTGGAAAAAGCTGCAGAAGCCTTTGACAGTGACAGCCAGGAGTAGGAGTGTCTAGCATACTACCTGAAAGGGCAATGCAGTCAAGTCATGGCCTACGGAGGGACCGAGTTTATAATGGGATGTTCTAGAGGCTTCGAACTGCAGTTAATTCTGGAGTGTGGTGGAGGATAAACCTAGGCATCACTTTCCTTCAGATGCCTCCCAGGTGACTGATGCACCACTGGGGAAGAGGAGGCTCGATGTTGTGAGTGGAGTGTCAGGTGTGTTAGTGCTTAGCGGAGGCTGCTGGTGATGAGACCGCTATCCAGGTGCTCACAGGTAGGCTCATTTGGGATCCTCATTTTTGCCTAAGGGTTTGAAAATACCGCCTTTGTTAATGACCTCTTCCACAGAAACTTGGGAAACTTTGAACAACTTGGTTCTCGATTGTTTTTTTGCTGTTTGTTCTTCCTTGTTCGGCTTAGCAATGGTTCCAAGAAATGGCTCCAGCCTTTTCCTTTTTCTTTCTAGTCTCTTGGCATGAATTTAGACTGTTAGGTTTCTTTTGTTCCTGTTGTCCTTGTAGTATTTACATGCTTTAGAAGTTCCACAGGAAGGGAAGATTCTGTCTGCTCCTGTAGCTCTCATCTGAAACAAGGCTAACTGCATGGTGAGCTCTCACTGCCTCCTGAGAAGAGTGGACAAGTCTTTTTATTTATTTATTTATTTATTTATTTATTTATTTATTTATTTATTTTTAAACTAGGCTCCACACCAATGCAGTACTTGAACTCATGACCCTAAGATCAAGAGTTGCTTGCTCTACCGACTGAGCCAGCCAGGTGCCCCATGAGTGGACAGATCTTACGTAGAAACTGCAAAATGAGAAATTGCAGTTGTGCTCAGGGGATCAAAGAATATTTTTGGTACTAAGGGAGAATTTCTTTCTCTGAGCTGTGTTAATTGCAAAGCAAAGTGATTTTTTACAGAAAGAAAAGACTGCAAATCGTAATGTAGTTCAGTGCATAGATTGTGAGGTCTTTATAAATGTGCAGATTATTAAATCCAAGCTTTTTCTCCTTCTAAGTGGGCTCTTGTGACATTTGCAGGGGGTGATGTCTAGTTCTTTTTTTAAACAGAAGTATTTTTTATTAGTTTCAATCTAAAAATCATTCTATTCCCTATTGGGTATTTACCCAAAGGATATGAAAACACTAATTCAAAGGGGTATATGCACCCCTATGTTTATTTCAGCATTATTTACAATAGCCAAATTATGGAAGCAGCCCGAGTGTTTATCGATAGATGAATGAATAACGAGGGTGTATATATATATACAATGGAATGTTATTCAGCCCTCAACATGAATGAAACCTTGCCATTTGCAACAACATGGATGGATCTAGAGAGTATAAAGTGCTAAGTGAAATAAGCTAGTCAGGGGGCACCTGGGTAGCGCAGTCGTTAAGCGTCTGCCTTCGGCTCAGGGCGTGATCCTGGCGTTCCAGGATCGAGTCCCACATCGGGCTCCTCCGCTGGGAATCTGCTTCTTCCTCTCTCACTCCCCTGCTGTGTTCCCTCTCTCGCTGGCTGTCTCTCTGTCGCATAAATAAATAAAAATCTTTAAAAAAAAAAAAAAAAGAAATAAGCTAGTCAGAGGAAGACAAATACTGTATGATTTCATTCGTATATGGAATTTAAGAAATAAATGAGTAACAAAAAGAGACCAACCAAAAAACAGAGAACAGATGGTTACTAGAGGGGAGGTGGGTAGGGGATAGGTGAAATAGGTGATGGGGATTAAGATTACATTTATCACAGTGAACACTGAGTACTGTATAGAATTCTTGAATCGCTGTATTGTACATGGGAAACTAATAAACACTGTATGTTAACTATACTGGAATTAAAATTTTTAAAAATTAGGGCCTGGGTGGCTGAGTCAGTTAAGTAGCTGCCTTAGGCTCAGGTCATGATCCCAGAGTCCTGGTATCGAGTCCCGCTTCAGGCTCCTCGCTACATGGGGAGTCTGCTTCTCCCTCTGCCTGCAGCTCCCCTGGCTTGTGTTTGCTCTTGGTCTCTCTCTGACAAAAAAATAAATAAAATCTTTTAAAAAATTTTTTTAGATTATCCTGTTCCTATTGTCACAGCCTCCACTTTTTTCCTACATTATATACTTGAACAATATGAATTTCAGATAGCAGGTGCATAGGAAGCACCACTGTATTGTAAACCAGAACCTCAGTTTATTGCCACATAGGGAAAAGCATACCATTTATAAAGTTTCCCCTAGGGAAACCTTTGGAGTTGTTTATAGAGCAAAAAAGCCAAAACATATACTGGTGGGTTGTTTTGTTGTTGTTGTTGTTTTAGCCGTTGGCAATGAAACCCTCATGATTTTAATTATCTGACTTTTTTGGATACTTTATAGCTTTTAAAGAATTTGCAAGTTTTTCTTGAGGCTAGTGGTTCCTTAATTTAAATCTGGGAAAGATTAGGAGCTGTTGATGTTCTGAATGGCATAAACTACTTGAAATCGGGTCAGTGTATTTGCAGAGGACAGTCGGGAAAATCTTTTGAGAATTAGTTACACTCTGGAAAATAGGATTTATCAACTCCATTGTGTTTAGATGCGTTTGTGAAAAATAATCATCAGTGAGGTCCTGAAGTGGCAAGAGTATAAATTTCGTTTATGGCCTGTCTGTTGTTGAATCACAGTAGAATAAGTTCTAAGCTAATTATTTGGATATTTGGGCAGGTTCATTATGACTTATGAGAGAATGAATTTTCTGTTAGGTTCCTTTTTAGTATTTTGGTACCAGCCTTGATGGACCAGGTATAATTCAGATTGTCTGCCTTTGGGGACACTTTGAACATTATAAAGCTACATTTTTCCTTTCGGAGCTTGGGGAGAGTGTGTCCTTTATCATCAATGAAGGGCTTGTTCTTCAGTTGTTGGAAGTTTTCCTTGTTATCAGAAAACACCTCTTTATGTGCAAAGTGTATTAACTAGAGATCTGGGGATTTTTATGCTTTTCTGTCCCTTCATCTAGGATGGTTTTGACTACAAGTGGTAGAAAACCCTAATGAGACTGGCTGAAAGCGTAAAGGGAAATTTATTTTTGTTACATAACAAGATTTCCAGTACTTCAGTGACAACATTGGGGACCCTGATTTCTATCCTGTTCTGCGTGCTCAGCATGTTGACCTGTCTTTAGGCGAGTATCTTTGAGGGTCTCCACGTGGCTACAGTAGTCTCAGATACACATCCAGACAGAATACTATCCTGAGGAAGAGAAAGGACACCTCTCTCATGTTCTTTAAGGGCAAGGTAACTTTTCCCCGCGGATCCCGGCCAACTTCCCCTCTTGTCTCATACTTAGATGGTCACATGCCCTTTCCTAAATCAGCTTTCTCACGGGGGTGGAAGTACTGTTGCAGATGCTCCCTGAGCTAGAATGGAGTTTCACATTCCCTTTGAGGTTGGACTCTCTGGGACTCTGGTAGCAGGAAAATAGTGGAGAAAGACATCATCTACAGTCTTCTCAGTCCATGGTTTTCGCAGTGGGCCTGGGTGGACACCGGACTTCAGGAGCAACCTCTGGTTGTTTATAAAAGAGAGCTGTCGCTGTTTCCAGGACTTCAAGGCCGAGCAGTAGGCAGGGCAAGCCCAAGCCCTTTGCCTGCATCAGCATATCCCACAGGGTTAGTGGTGGGCATGTCTTCAAATTATAGGTGTGGAAATTTGAGATTTTATTTATTTGAGAGAGAGCATGTGTACACACATGCGTGTGCCGTGTGGGGGCGGAGGGGGAGGGAGAGGGACAAGCAGACTCCACGCTGAGTGCAGAACCCCACACGGGCTTGAGCTTATGACCCTGACCTGAGATCGTGACCTGAGCCGAAATCAAGAGTTTGACACTCAACTGACTGAGCCACCCAGGCGCCCTGTAGGTGAGGAAATTTGAAGTTAGTTACTTACCCAGAGCTCCACACTTCGTAAGTCAGGGCTTCGCAGGGATGACAGAGTTCTGGGCACTTGCACTTTTTTAGGTTCCAGGTTTATTTAAAAAGAAACGCCAAAAGAAAGCTTATAGAAATATGGTATGTTTTACATGTTTACTTTTTTTAAGAAAGATTTATTTACTTTATTATTTATTTATTTATATATTTTTAAAAGATTTTATTTATTTATTTGACAGAGACAGAGAGGGAACACAAGCAGGGGGAGTGGGAGAGGGAGAAGTAGGCTCCCAGCGGAGCAGGGAGCCCAATGCGGGGCTCGAACCCCTGGGCAGACGCTTAACGACTGAGCCACCCAGGCGCCCCAAGATTTATTTACTTTAGAGAGAGTGAGAGAGAGCACAAGCAGGAGGGGCAGAGGGAGAGGGATAGAGAATCTCAGGCAGACTCTGCCCTGAGCGTGGAGCCTGTTTTGGGGCTCAGTTTCACGACCCTGAGATCACGACCTGAGCCAAAACCAAGAGTCGGGTGCTCAACTGACTGTGCCACCCAGGCGCCCCTTACGTGTTTACTTCTAAGAAAATATTTCAAACACAAAAACAGCCCCATGACTTTATGTGTATAGCATGTAGGAACAAAATATCAAAGTCTAGATCTGACTGGAAATTGGACTTGAGCCTTTCTGTCCTTTGGAGGCTGCCGAGATCGCCATGCATCTCTCAGAGTCCAACACCTTGGAGGCACTTGGCACTCTCTATCCCTCTCCTTCCCCAGACACCCACTGACCCAGGCTAGAAAATTTAGCACCGTTTGGGTACTCCATCCCCCATCAGAGGCAGTCCCTGCGTGCGGCGGGGCCAGGGCAAAAGCCGATTGGCGGTGCTGGGTAGAGTCCACTGCCATGGTGGATACCTCCAGGAGCCCTGAGAAGAGGCCCTTCACAGCTGCTTTCCCACTTACCACTGCCACTATGTGACTCCTTCTGTTTTCATATTGTTGTGCTTTTACTCCCTGTAGCCCTCTTCCTGGAATTATTTCACTCATTCTAACAAGCCTATTTTTGAACTCTTCCTGTGTGCCAGGAACTGCCTTGGACCCTAGATGGAAATACAAGGGATGGTTTGGTGGTGGTGACAAGTAAATAGGGGACAGTACAGTGATACATTGCTAAGATAGTTGGCACAAGGTACCTTAGGAGCCATAGAGGGGTGCGCACCAGCTCATGTTGGGAGACTGGAGTCTGGGAAAGCTCCGTGGGGCAGAGAGTTGCCGCCTCCCGAAGGAGGACCAGAGAGTGGACGGGTCGGCAGAAATGTGCATTGTGTGCATTGAAGCGGTGCTGATCGGTTAGGGGAATGGAAAATCATTTATTTTTGTTGATAGCCGTGAAATAGAGCTTCCTGGACAGCTTCGAAGTAAGAAAGTTTTGCAGTTTTGCAGCAGTGTTCTTCAGTAGCCTATTCTGCCCGTAGATGATGAGGCTGGGAAGAAAAATAACGTTCTGTCTCTTGCAGGTGAAGCCATATTGCTGCTCTTTAACAATTACTTTTCTTTTTTAGTCTTGATCTTTCAAATGTAGGCTTGCCTGCTACATTCCTAATTTGAAAATATATTTAGTATTAGGGAAGTTGCCCATTACTTTAACTTTCTTGAGAGAAAATTGACATTACAAGGTAGGTATTTAAGTACAAAGGACCTTTCCTTGTCCTCCTGGTTGGTGTAGAGTTATACAGAAAGGTAAGCTCTGTGGCACCGACTGATGGCCATAGATGTAAAGTAGAAGAAATCAGAAGTCTGAATTTCCTTGGGAAAAGCAAACCCTTTTTGTGATGCTACAACTCAGCAGGGCTTCCCCTGCCTGCTCCTTGGCCTTCAGCAGAAAAGTGGAAAATCTAGTGTGACCAGATTTCTCAAAAACCCTTCCTTGAGTCAGCGAGAGACCCTTACCATTACTGGATATAGTGAGAAGTCTGAACATGATGAATTTGTGTTGCCTTCTGTTTTTTTCCCTGAATGCTTTATCTTCAAATATGAAGTAAACAGGGATAGTTGCCTTTCTGATGACTATTAACATATGGTAGCTCTAAAATCAAATCCTTTAGGGAGCGTGGAAGGTTATATGATAGCTAGGAAAGGAAGAAAATGTGGGCTCTGTGCCTAAAACAAAAATGGATGGGGGAGACCAAAGTTGTATCGTTCAGAAAAACTTGCCGCCTGCCTCTCATGCAGCAGGCAGCGTTGTACGTGCTGGGGGAGCTCATAGCAGGCAACAAAACAGAGTCCCATTCTTTTTTTTTTTTTTTTTAATTTTTATTTATTATTATTTTTTAAAGTAATTTCTACACCCAACGTGGGGCTCGAACTCATGACCCCGAGATCAAGAGTCGCATGTTCTACCGATGGAGCCAGCCAGACTCCCTCAGAATCCCATTCTTACTCATGGAGCAGATATTCCGTGAACTCCAGGGAAGTTGTAGCTTGCCAGGTGTTTTGATTGCCTCTTTTCCTCTCTCCTTTCTTTTAGGAAAGAAGAGTAAGCTGAACAGACCGTGACCATTGCTTTCAGCTCACCAGGACCTTCTGCCTAGCTCTCCTTTCGTGGCCCATGTGCTGCATCCTCTGCCCTCAGTGTGCAGCTGGCCCCCAACGCAATGTGTGTTTGTCAAACCATGGAAGTGGGGCAGTATGGCAAGAACGCAAGTCGGGCCGGAGACCGGGGAGTCCTCCTGGAGCCCTTCATCCACCAGGTGGGCGGACACAGCAGCATGATGCGCTACGACGACCACACTGTATGCAAGCCCCTCATCTCCCGGGAGCAACGCTTCTACGAGTCCCTCCCTCCCGAAATGAAGGAGTTCACCCCCGAGTACAAAGGTCAGTCACTGGCCAGTTCAGAGAGAGCAGCAGCCTTGGGCTTTCACAGGCCCTCAGCTCAGTTTTCCTTGTTTTGTTGGCCATGTGATGTGATTGTAGGTCTCTGTTGTCTCAAAGCAGCTAAATCACTTTGTTAAGCAAAATTTGAGGCCGAAAGCACCAGCGGGGTCTTTAGATCTTGAAAATCTGAATTCACTGATAGGTAAACCCGAGAAGAATTCACAGCATTAAGTCCTACTTATGAAGAGCATGTTGTTAGCAAGGTGGTTTCTCTTGTTTGCTGGGGTGGTCTAGGAGAGGGGAAGTACTTCTTTTGTCCCAGAGGAGGAAGAATTGGATGCTTTCCAGGCTAAGGCGGTGAGACTGCTGGCAAGGAGGCTATGTGGAGCCTATGTCTATATGGGCTGGAGGAATGAATTGATGGTAAGGAATTTACAGAAGGACTGGGGGTACCTGGAAGTCCTAACTTTTAAAGGAAAAGTAATGTTTGAAAATGTAAAATGACTTAATAGACTAGAACCCCATGAATATAGACCAGAATTAAGTCACTATTTTTTAATTTTCTTTAAAGGTTTTATTTTTATTTATGAGAAAGAGAGTGCGGGGGGCAGGGGAGGAGCTGAGGAAGAGGGACAAGCAGACTCCATGCTGAGCGTGGAGCCCCAAATGGGGCTCAATCTCAGGACCCTGAGAACATGACTTGAGCTGAAACCAAGAGTCAGACGCTTAACCAGCTGAGCCACCCAGGCGCCCTAAGTTACTTTATTTTAAACTCTGATTTTTGTCACTGTGTTTATAGATTTTCATGATAGCCCACCATGTGTAAGTTAAATTTGGGGGGTTTCTGCTTTTTAATTTCCCAAAACTGTTACAGATTTAGTCATGTTTACATCATCCTTTGCTCAAGGGATCCTCAATTTTGAAAAACCAGTCCATATCAGTATTTTTTGTTTCCTTAACTTTTTTGTGTGTGTGGCAAAATACACATAAAGTTTACCATCTTTAAATGATAATTTAATGGCATTAAGTACATTCACAGTGTTGTATATGATTATCATTATCTGTTTCCAGAACTTTCTCATCACCTCAAAGAAAAAGTCTATACCCATTAAATAATAACTCCCCCTTTCTCCCTGACCTGAACCCCAGGTACCCTCTAACCTGTTTTGTCTCTACAAATGGGCCTATCGCAGACATTTCATATAAATGGAATCGTATCATTCTTGTCCTTTTGTGTCTGGCTTATTTCACTTAGCATAATGTTTCCAAGATTCACCCCGGCTATAGCCTGTATCAGACCTTCATTTCTTTTTATGGCTGACTACTATTCCATTGTGAATAGATATCGCATTTTGTTTATCCATTCATCTGTGATGGATACTTGGGTTGGTCCCACTTTGGGCTGTTGTGAATAATGCTGCTGTGAATATTAGCTTATAAGCATCTGTTTGAGTCCCTCTTTTCAATTCTTTTTTTTTTTTTTAAGATTTTATTTTTTTATTTTGAGAGACAGATTTTTTTTTTTTTTTTTTTTTAAAGATCCTGTTTTCAGTTCTTTTGGGTGCATAGCTAGGAGTGGAATTGCTGGATCATATGGTAATCCTGTTTAACTTTTTGAGGAACCACCAAACTGTTTTCTGTAGTGGCTGCACCATTTGACATTCTTACTGGCAATGTTCCTATTCTCCACAGCCTTGCCAACACGTACTGTCCTTTTTTTAAAAGAAATTATTATAGCCATCCTAGTGGGTATGAATGAATGAAATCTGATTGTGGTTTTGATTTGCATTTTCTTAATGACTAATGATATTGATATGCCTTTGGCCATTTGTATATCTATCTGGAGAAATGTATATTCACGTCCATTGTGTAATTTTGAATTCAATGGTTTATTTGCTGTTGTTTTCAAAACAGAACCAGAAGAATATTGAATTTGAAGGAATAAATATTCTAAGCCTGCAAAAGGAGAGAGAAGCCAGAATCAAACACATTGCTGTCTCTAAGTGGCTAAGAACAACAGTTACAAATGCTTTATAAATGCAGCTTCAGCCGCCTACTCTTCCACACTCAACACATTCATGGCCAAATCTTCTGCTATAAATATGCCAAAACCAGATAGAGAACTATAAGCCCTGTTAGCTCCTGGAGTCGTTCTGATGCTAAGGGGAAAAAAATCTATTAAAAGGAAGATGAGCCTTGGCTCCAGAGAAATATTTTCTAAATCACAACCACCAGAACTGGGACAGGTTTGAATCTCAAGGTGCCTCCCAGGGAAGGATTATCGTAGCAGTGGTTCAGTTTTTCCATGCAGCTTTCTCTCAGACTGGGGAACAGAAGTCTTTAAAAGCCATAGCAGCGGCGCCTGAGTGGCTCAGTCGTTAAGCGTCTGCCTTCGGCTCAGGGCGTGATCCTGGCGTTCTGGGATCAAGCCCCGCGTCAGGCTCCTCCGCTGGGAGCCTGCTTCTTCCTCTCCCACTCCCCCTGCTTGTGTTCCCTCTCTCGCTGCCTGTCTCTCTCTCTGTCAAATAAGTAAATAAAATCTTTAAAAAAAAAAAAGCCATAGCAAATCATTAGTATCTACTTTATTTTCTTTCCTCAGGCTGCCTTTTCACTAGGAAAAATAAGTATACTTTCTCAAATACACAGTTAAACCAAAAATTGATCCTTTCTTACTAAGTCAAATGAAGCCCAATTTATTCAAAGAAAATGGAAGTTATTATTGGTCCAGTTCATATATATGAAAACCCAGTAGCACAGGGCTTTTGTTTTTTATTTTGAAATAAATTTAAAATTATAGAAAATTTGCAAAAAAAAAAAATTACAGTTCCCTTATACACAGCTTCCTCTATTGCTCCTGTGATGCCAGTGTACCAGGTAAAGCTGTACATAAAGTGATGCATCTTTCCTTGCCTGGTTGTGGGCCTTCTGCAGGAAGTCTGACCCATCTCTTCAAGCTCTTGAGTCCCACCAAGATATTTAAACATATCTGTATGAATGGAAAGCTGCAGTTAATGGTCGCTCCAAAATGATCGAGATACCAGATGTGGACTTGGATGTAACCAGCATAATCCAAGCCGATGAGCCTACTGCTTTATCAGCCAATGCCTTGGACTTAAATTCAGTGCTTGAAAGGGATTATAGGGCATTGAAAGACAAGGGCACTGAAAGATCATGATGAACGCAGACCCGACCGCCCCTCCCTCTTGTGCCGTCGCAGCTGCAGTGTTACCACTACAGGGTCCTGTCTGCTGTTCTCATGCATTCAGCAGTCAACAGTGTGCCAGAAAGCCACCTTAAGTGCTTTGGCGACTCGACTAAAAAAACAGCCCCGTCATGAATATCAGCTGGGTTTTAGTCTAATGTGGAAGAAGGTGCCGAGGATTCAAGTGAAGTTCAGTGTCCAAACGATGTCTTCCATCAAAGGAGAAAGGAACATTGCACATTTTTTCTTCTCTCTGTTGGGCCAAAAGCAGAATGCTGTAAATTTAACCATTGTAGATACCGGGGTAGATAAGAGCTGTTTTTCAGCTTAAAGAGGGAAGCAGTAGGGGTGCCTGGGTAGAGCTCAGTTGGTTAAGCATCTGCCTTCGACTCAGGTCATGATCTCAGGTCCTGGGATCAAGCCCCCATGGGGGGGGGGTCCTTGCTCAGCAGGGAGTCTGCTTCTCCCTCTCCCTCTGACCCTCCTCCCCGCTTGTGCTCTCTCTCTTTCTCTCTCTCAAATAAATAAAATCTTTAAAAAAATTTCTTCGAAAACCTAACTGTAGTACAGTTTATAATAACCAAAACCAGGAAATGAAACCAGAAATAATAATATTAACTAATCTGTATACTTTATTCAAATTTTGGCAGTTTTCACACTTATGTTCTTCTTCTGGTTTAGGTTTTCACTTCACATTGCATTTATTCCTCCTTAGTCTCCTCCAGCCTGAGACAGTTTCTCAATCTTTGTCTTTCATGACCTTGACACTTTTGAAGAATACTAGCAGTGATTTTGTAGAATGTCCCTAAATTTGAATTTGCCTTATATTTTCTCATGATTAGACTGAGGTTATGTATCTTGGGCAACAGAAATGATCTTGTGTCCTCTCAGCTCTTCATGTCAGAAGATACGTGCGTTGTTACTGGTGATTTAGTTTCAATCACTTGGTTAAGGTGGTGTCCGCCAGGCTTCTCCACTGTAAAGTTATTATCTTTCCTATTGTAATTAATGAATGTCCTATGGGGAGATACTTTGAGACTTTCTAAATACCCTGTCTCTTCCTCCCTCCCTCCCTCCCTCCCTCCCTCCCTCCCTCCCTTCCTTCCATTTATTTATTTATTTTTTAGAGAAGGCGGGAAGGGCAGGGGAGGGGCAGAGGGAGAGAGAAAGAGACGCTCCAGCTGAGCGTGGAGCACAACATGGGGTTCTGTCTCACCACCCTGAGATCACGACCTGAGCCCAAATCAAGAGTCAGACACTTAACCAACTGAGCCACCCAGGCGCCCCTAAATATCCTGTTTCTTATAGTACTTTAGCCCACTAATTTTAGCATTGATCAGTGGTTCTTGCCTGTGACAGTTATTACTGTGCTGTGTGCCTAATAGTGACTTCCGTTTCCATCATTCCTTCTCTATCTATTAATTAAAAGGAATTCCATGAGGAAGAATTGTCCTTTCTCACCCATTTACGTATCAGTATGGGCTTAGGAATATTTTACTTCTCATATTCCAGATGTGGCCACTAGGACTCCTTTACATTGGCTCTTGTGCACTTGTGACATATACCCCGCATCATTTTTGACTACTTCTTTACTTTCAGTTACCACAGGATGCTGCAGGCTCATATTTTGTTTTTCCTGCCCTGATTCAGGAACCAACCATTTCACCAGGGAGCTTTGCTTCCTTTTATTGTAGGAATGGTATTTAGAAAAACAAGATCTTGACACTAGATAGGCTGATTGCTACTGGAGTATCATTGTTTTTAGGCCCTTTCAGCAGACAGGTCTAGAAAATACCTGTATAAATACAAACCCACACAAACACACATACCTCTTTATTGCCAGGAGCACAGGTGTTTTTTAAAACTCAGCCAAGCTAAAGAAAAATGCCAATGATATTCTGTGTTTTGGCAGCGAGTTTGAAGAGGGATTTTTATTTAGTATGACCAGCTGCAGTCATCTGGTGTTACTGCATATGGTACTAAACGTGAAGTTCTAGGCTTCTGTATCCTTACGCAGAACTTTCCCTCATTCATTAACCATGTATGTATGTATGTATGTATGTATGTATTTATTTATTTATAAAGATTTTATTTATTTATTTGACAGAGACAGAGACAGCCAGCGAGAGAGGGAACACAAGCAGGGGGAGTGGGAGAGGAAGAAGCAGGCCCATAGCGGGGGAGCCTGATGTGGGGCTCGATCCCAGAACGCCGGGATCACGCCCTGAGCCGAAGGCAGACGCCCAGCCGCTGTGCCACCGAGGCGCCCCTAACCATGTATTTATTAAGCATCTACTAGATGCCAGGCTCCGTGCTCATTAATGTAAAAGACAAAATACCATACCTTCAGGGAGCTTACATGCTAATGGGAGAAAGAGTAAATAAACATATAGACAAAACAGTTTATAGATTTTGATAAGTGCTGTGAAAAAACTAAGTATGGTTCTATAATTAGAAATAATAAGGCTTCCAGAACAGAACACTTGAGATAAGATGATCAGGGAAGGAATGTCTGGGAAGACTTGAAGGACTGAAGTGTGGGGAGTAGCTGTGGGCAAAGGGCAGTGGAAAGAAACATTCTGAGCATAAGCAAAAGGTCTGAGGTTAAAAAGAAAATTAAAAAAAAAAGCTTGGGTGTTCTAAGAACTAGTTCCCCTCTTTGTCAGTTAAAAGTTAAGAAACACCCAGTTCAGAAATGGTCAAAGGACTTAAATAAACATTTCTGCAGAGAAGATATGCAAATGTCCAATAGGCACATGAAGCATCATCATTAGTCATTAGGGAACTGCAAATCAAAACCACAATCAGATACCATTCATACCCACAAGGATGGCTATAACAATTAAAAAAAAAAAAACGTTGGCAAGGATGTGGAGAAATAGGAACATTGCCAGTAAGAATGTCAAACAGTGCAGTCACTACAGAAAACAGTTTGGTGGTTCCTCAAAAAGTTAAACAGGGGGTGCCTGGGTGGCTTAGTTGGTTAAGTGTCTGCCTTCGGCTCAGGTCATGATCTCAGGGTTCTGGGATCGAGCCCCACGTCGGGCTCTCTGCTCAACGGGGAGCCTGCTTCTCTCTCTCCGTGTGCCTCCCCTGCCCCCTGTCAAATAAATAAATAAAAAATCTTTTAAAAAAATTAAACAGGATTACCATATGATCCAGCAGTTCCACTCTTAGCTATGCACCCAAAAGAATTGAAAACAGGATCTTTAAAACAAAAACAAAAAAGCTCTTTCTCTGTCTCTCAAAGAAATAAAATCTTAAAAAAAAAAAAAAAAAGAATTGAAAAGAGGGACTCAAACAGATGCTTATAAGCTAATATTCACAGCAGCATTATTCACAACAGCCCAAAGTGGGACCAACCCAAGTATCCATCACAGATGAATGGATAAACAAAATGTGATATCTATTCACAATGGAATAGTAGTCAGCCATAAAAAGAAATGAAGTTCTGATACAGGCTATAGCCGGGGTGAATCTTGGAAACATTATGCTAAGTGAAATAAGCCAGACACAAAAGGACAAGAATGATACGATTCCATTTATATGAAATGTCTGCGATAGGCCCATTTGTAGAGACAAAACAGGTTAGAGGGTACCTGGGGTTCAGGTCAGAGAGTAAGGGGAAATTATTATTTAATGGGTATAGACTTTTTCTTTGAGGTGATGAGAAAGTTCTGGAAACAGATAATGATAATCGTATACAACACTGTGAATGTACTTAATGCCACTAATTGTACATTTAAAAATGGTTAAAATAATAAACTTACGTTACATATATTTTTACTATAATTTTTAAGAATATATTTTTAAAAATAACAAAACCTTCGTCAAATGTGATCTTTAGTGTCTATTAGTCTTACCAATGACAAGAAAGTTAGGGCTTATGTCAGATG
The DNA here is from genome assembly GCF_023065955.2 of Ursus arctos. Taxonomy (NCBI): domain Eukaryota; kingdom Metazoa; phylum Chordata; class Mammalia; order Carnivora; family Ursidae; genus Ursus; species Ursus arctos. The sequence goes on along the minus strand of NW_026622808.1, from coordinate 33,009,690 downwards.
AACCAAAAGACCATTGATTTTCATTTTCCCATCTGCATTCTACCTGGGTGTGAGTAAATGATATAAAAAATGTCAGAATCAAAAATATTTTTTCCTTAATCTAATGGTTGATTGCTTGGCTCTTTTAATTACCAAGTCTCGTCCACTCTTGGTAGAGCTTCTTCCAGGCCTACGCACAGCACGGCCATTTCTCCCCATAGCAGGTGCGAGGCCCTGTGTCTTCCAGTGGTCTCTCAGGATACTCAAAAGTATGTGCCTCAGGAGAATGAAAGATTTCCATTATAGCTTTAGACAAGCCTATAAGACAGAAATAAAAGAGCTAATCGTAAAGGAGATAATGGTATATTTGACATAAAATTTAAAGCTTACGTTTATCAAAATACACCTTCAAAGAAAATAGGTAAAGATATTTACAAGAAAGATACAACTGACCAAGGATTAGTTTCCAGAATATATAACTATTTCTAAATTAATGCAGATCTGTATGAAAAAGACAATTCAGTAAGAAAATGAGCAGAGATTAAGAAAATCAATAAAAACCAAAGACCAAAGGCTGATTTTTTTTTTTTAAGATTTTATTTATTTATTGGACAGAGAGAGACACAGTGAGAGAGGGAACACCAGCGGAGGGAGAGGCAGAGGGACAAGCAGACTCCCCACTGAGCAGGGAGCCTGACGCGGGGCTCGATCCCAGGACCCTGGGATCATGACCTGAGCCGAAGGCAGATGCTTAACGACTGAGCCACCCAGGTGCCCCAAAAGGCTGATTTTTTGAGAATATCTCTAGGTAGGCTGATCAGGAAGAGGAGGATACATTAATGTCTATATCAGAAATGACAGACGTGTTGTCACTAGAGTCTACTGATATTTAAAGGTAAAAGAATATCTTGAAAAACTTTATGCCAGTAACTTCTACAACATAGATGAAAGAGACAGTTTGAATGATACAAACTATGAAAACTCTCAAGAAAAAATGGAGACTCTGAATAGCGCTATCAAGTAAGTTGAGATTGGAGTTTAAAGCATTCTAGTGAAGAAAACTCCAGGCCCACACAGCTTCACTGATGAATTCTACCAAATATTTAAGAAAGAAATACTTAGAGTAGTTCTACAGAAACTGCCAAAAAAATTAAGGAGTATGTCCCAGCTCATTCTGCAAGGCCACTATGGGAAAATAAATGGACCTCATGAATCTAGATGTAAAAATTTTGAATAAAATTTTAGTTGATTGAGTCCAGCAATATTCTAAAAGGACAATATATCATTACCAAGTAGGGTTTATCTGAGTAATGCAGGGTAGGTTTAACATTCAGAGGTTAAATGGGATTTCCATTTTAATAATTTAAAAAAAGAAAAACCATCTATAAGCAGATTCAGAAAAAGCATTTGACAGTGTCCAACATTTATTCTTTTTTTTTTTTAAGATTTTTGTTTATTTGTTTGAGAGAGAGCGAGCTGGGAGAGGGGCAAAAGGAGAGGGAGAAGCAGGCTGCCCACTGAGCAGGGAGCCTGATGTGAGGCTTGATCCCAGGACCCTGGGACCCCCATGATCATGACCCAAGCTGAAGCAGACGCTTAACTGACTGAGCCACCCAGGAGCCCTTCCAACATCCATTCTTGCTTGATAATACGAGAGCAGCAAACTAGGAATAGGACAGTTCCTCAGCCTGACTGAGGGCATCTATGAAAAACCTCCAGTCAGTATCATAACGACAAAACCATTGCTTTGCCCCCTAAGATCAGGAGTGAGGCTGTCCACTTCTAGTCAACATTTTACTGGAGGTTCTGGCCACTGTGGTTAGGCCAGATGGTGAAATAATAAAATGCATTCCAATTGGAGAGGAAGAAGTAGAACTGTATTTACAGCCTACATAGAGTTTTGTCTCAGTCAGGTGTTAGAGCAGAATGAAGTTCTGCAAAGGACTCAGAATTGACCTCCTGAACACCCTTTCTTAGAAAGTTACTTGAAGATGTCTTCCACCCGAGTAAGGAGTAAACCAAGAGTGGGGAGAAGTAGAAGACCACAGAAGGAGCGACCCTCACCCTGGTCAGCATGACAGCTGTGTGGCAGGCCTCGGCCTCTAGGTCAGAGCACGAGGGGCAGGCCAGGAGACCGAGAAGATTGCAGACCAGAGGGCATTCAGGCCAGAGCAGTTAAAGTGCGAGTGAAGACAAAGAGGAGGTTACAGAGGTGAATACCTGCAGGAGAGGCAGCCATCTCTGTAAAGCAGCCCGGGTGCAGGGGTGAGGCCTCCTGAAGTGCAGCTTACATTGAGCAGTGTAGTGGGAATGTAAGAAAAAAGAATCAATTTCGTGTTTCAGGAATTTTTTCTAAAAGGGCCCAGGGAGTGAGGCAGTGCCTATCTGGAGAAGGAAATGGGCCAAAGAGAGGGATATTCTTGGTCTGGCGTATTGACTTATTTATAAATGCTTCTCACTTATGTTCAGATTATAGAGCCAATTTTGTTCACAAAGTGTGAAAGGAGAAAAGTAGCTGACAGAAGGTTGGATGTGGAAGTTAGATGATGGGCAGCCTGGACTTTTTTTTTTTTTTTTTTTTAAGATTTTATTTATTTATTTGACAGGGAGAGAGGGAACACAAGCCAGGGGAGTGTGAGAGGGAGAAGCAGGCTTCCCGCCGAGCAGGGAGCCCAGTACAGGGCTGGAGCCCAGTACAGGGCTCGATCCCAGGACGCTGGGATCATGACCCAAGCCAAAGGCAGACGCTTAACAGCTGAGCCACCCAGGTGCCCCTGTCTTTTTCTTATTTTAATTAATTATTTATTTATTTATATGAGAGAGAATACCAGTGGGATGGAGGAGGAGTGCGAGAGGGACAAGCAGACTCCCTGCTGGGTGGGGAGCCCAACGTGGGGCTCAGTCCCAGGACCCCGATACCATAACCTGATCTGAAGTCAGATGCTTAACCGACTGAGCCACCCAGGTGCCCGTGGGCTTCGCTTTGCTTCTTTTCTCCTTTTTTTCTTTTCTTTTCTCTTTTTTTTTTCTTTTTCTCTTTTCTTTTTTCCTTCCTTCCTCCCTCCCCTCCCCTCTCCTCCCCTCCAATTCCTTTCTTCCTTTTTCTTTCTTTTTCTTCCTTTCTTTCCTTTCTTTCAAAAGAAAACCCCTTGGGCTAGGTTTATAGGTATTGTGTTTTAACTCCTTTGGTAACGATTCAGAACAAACTACAAACAACTTGTTTGATAAAAAATGGACACAATAAACTGTTTTGCCTGAGTATAGCACGACGAATAGAAAGGTGTCTCGGCTTAGGAATGCCGGTGGTTTGGTGAGGCAGAAGTTCTCTCTGGTGAGGTTAGACTAGCCTGATGCTCCGTGTGGGCAGACAACTTATTTTGGGGACTGTTTTGCAGGGAGAAGTCTTAATGTCTCTCCAGGTGGCACTGCCAGGCAGAAGGAAACAGATCGAGACGACATAGGCAATGGCAGTATCATTAAATAAGGAGAGGGTTAAGTCCTGTCAGGTGTGGGTGTCTCCAGTGCACACAGTTCTGAATGGTACAGAAGTCAGTCATTGGAAGGGCCGGGGCTAGAGAAGGGAGCAGGAAATCCATACATATCAAAGGTTAAGTAGCAGACTTTGAGTTGGGGTGAGTGGTCAGCTGTGTTCTGGAAAGGTGTCTGTTGGTCATTGTTCCTACATTGATCTTCAGTTGGTTCAGGGCAGGTGACGCGCTGTGGAACAGCAAGTCCCAGCGGTCTGTGCTGCGCAGACCCAGCCTGTTGGGGCATTTGTTGACTAGCTGCCTTTTTTTTCAACAGGCGTGGTGTCTGTCTGTTTTGAGGGAGACAGTGATGGTTACATCAACTTGGTGGCCTACCCTTACGTGGAAAGTGAGACTGTGGAGCAGGATGACACACCAGAGCGGGAGCAGCCTCGGCGCAAACACTCCCGCCGAAGCCTGCACCGGTCAGGCAGTGGCAGTGACCACAAGGAGGAGAAAGCCAGCCTGTCCCTTGAAACCTCTGAGAGGTAAGGGGGTGGTGCACAGGGCTGAGGGGGCACGTCTGGTCCTGGCAGCACAAACACTCACGGCATCTCTAGAGTCCTGACACACCCTGGAGAAGTAGGGCTCAAGGTTGGGGGAAGGTGCCTGGTGTTCCTTGGCCACCCACCTGTGCGTGTCACATCACCCCAGTGACGCCGCCTTCTAAGGATGGATGGAGCCGGTCAAGAGAGAGTGAAGCTGTCTCAGTCCTTCGAAGGCAGGGGCTCTCTGGGCCCTCTGTGTTCTCCAGCTTTGTTATGTCTCACATGTGCGGTCGAAATGCCTTGGTCCACGGTGAGGTCCCGTCTGCTCTCTGAGCTGTAAGATTGCCTGAGAGCGGTGAGAAGCCATCCACGCTAGTGTTCTTTAAGGGTTCTGAAAGAGGTTCTTTGACCTCTCTGAGACTCTGAGATCAGCTCCTAACCCTTTCCCTGCACCTAAAATTTAGTTTATTGCATTGGAAATGATTTTTCTTGTAGATTAGGGAAATACAAAGAATTATGTTTCTTGATATTTTATGCAAAAAATGTGAACTGTGCTAGGGCAGCCATCATCAAAAGGACAGGCAGTAAAAGTGCTGATGGAAATTAGAGAAATTGGAACCCTCCCGAATTGCTGAGGGGAATGTAAAATAGTGCAGCCACCCTGGAACACAGTTACTGTCAGTTCCTTAGAAAGTTAAACCCATCAATTCCACTCCTGGGAGTAGCAGCCTATACCAAGAGAATTGAAAAAATACATTCAGACGCAAAACTTGCAAAGAAACGTTCATAGTAACATTACTCCTGACAGTCAAACGATGGAAGTAACCCGAGTGTCCATCAGCTGGTGACTGAACAAAAGCTGGGTAGTGTTCAGCGATAAAAAGGAACGGTGCACTCACACGAGCCGCAGTGGGGATGAACCTTGGAAACCTGTGCTAAGTGAAAGAAGTCAGTCACAAAAACCCACATATTATGGGATTCCATTTATAGAAAATGTTCAGAATAGGCAAATGCATGAGACAGAAAGCAGGTTAGTGGGTGCCAGACACTGAGGGCGAGAGGAGGATAGGAAGTGACTACTAATGGTGATGGTGTTTGTTTTGGGGGTAATGAAATGTCCTAAAAATTAGATAGTGGTGATATTTTATAACCTTGTAAGTACATATTTTTTAAAACCCACTGAATTATTTTTAAAAAATTAAAAGTAATGTGAGCTTCCTAGAAGAAAGCGGAATCAAAATTTTATGATTAGATTACGTACTGAATTTCAGGGCATCTAGCTGGCTTAGTCGGTGGAGTATGTGACTCTTGATCTTGGGATTGTGAGCTCGAGCCCCATGTTGGGTATAGAGATTACTTAAAAAAATTGTTTTTTTGGAAGTATACTATTTCGCTCAAAAATAAGTTTCAGTGAATAAGATCTGTGACTCAACTTAGTTGGATTTGGGACTTTTCTTAGATGTGGCAGCACATAGGGGCGCCTGGGTGGCTCAGTCATTAAGCATCTGCCTTTGGCTCAGGGCGTGATCCCAGAGTCCTGGGATCGAGCCCCGCATCAGGCTCCCCCGCTGCAAGCCTGCTTCTTCCTCTCCCACTCCCCCTGCTTGTGTTCCCTCTCTCGCTGGCTGTCTCTCCCTCTGTCAAATAAATAAATAAAATCTTAAAAAAAAAAAAAAAAAAAGATGTGGCAGCACATAGTTTGACATCAGATCACAAGCTGCTCACCCTGGCTCCTGAAGCTGTGAGCCCAGGGCCTTCCAGCTCTCAGCGTTCCCATCGATGGAAGAGGACACGTCGTGTGGAGGAGCACAGAACCCCATGGGACTCTGGCTGAGTGTGTGATGTGTCCTCTCCCGTGTCTTCAGTCAGGGGCCCTCTCTAGCCAGATCTGCATCTCTGATGCAAGGAGAGGCCTTCACATCCATTTCTTAGTAAGGAAGGTCTCCAGATGTTAAGTATTATTGTGGAAAATAGACTCCAGTCTGCAGAAGCACTTCTTCAGGGCTTCCTTGTCATTCCCCAAGGGGCTTCCTCTTCACTGATGATCGTGGGACCTAAGCTTAGTGACAAGGAATGTTCCCCAAGTCCTCAAGCCCATAGCTGGCATTAATGCCTTTCTCTCAATAGCTCTTTAGAGTGGGCTTTCTTTTGTTCTCCAAAGATACAGAAGTTGCTTCGTGAATCATCTGTTGAAAAGCCGGTGTACACAGAATAACATCAAAGTCTGCCTGTATCTGAGTTCAGGGCTCTGCTCTGGAAGTGACAGCTCTGTCTGCAGTCCCCAGACCTCTGTTGGGCCTGTTCGCAGAGACTGTACGTTACCCCCAGGAGTGGAGCTTACTTTTCACCAGGGCCAGCTACAGCACCAAGGGTGATGCCAAGAGGCACGGGTTCCCCATGTAGGCACAGAGAACTTTATTTGGGTTTACTTGGTGGATGAGTAAACCTCGTTTCTTTTCTTTTCTCTTCTTTTTTTTTTTCTTTTCTCTTCTCTTTTCTTCTCTTTTCTTTTTTTTAAAGATTTATTTGTCAGAGAGAGAGAGAAAGTGAGCACAAGCTGGGGGAGCAGCAGGCAGAGGCAGAGGGAGAAGCAGGCTTCCCGCCGAGCAGGGAGCCCGATGCAGGGCTCAATCCCAGGACCCTAGGACCATGACCTGAGCTGAAGGCAGCTGCTTAACTGACTGAGCCACCCAGGTGGTCCTGCATTCCTTTTTATTTTTATTTATTTTTAAAAATTTTATTTATTTATTTGACAGAGAGAGGGGGGCGCCCAAGCAGGGGGAGCAGCAGGTAGAGGCAGATGGAGAAGCAGGCTCCCCGCTGAGCAGGGAGCCCGATACCCAGACTCCATCCCAGGACCCTGGGATCATGACCTGAGCCGAAGGCAGACGCTTAATCGACTGAGCCACCCAGGCATTCCAACCTGGTTGTTTCTTAAAGGGGATCACAAAAAAGGCATCCATGAATAGCCTTAGCCGTGTCCTCCCCAGAAGAACGTGAGAGTCTCGTCATGCTGAGAGGCATTGGTGGCTCGTCTGCTTCTAGTTAGAGGGAGTGGGAATGTCTGCCTGTGTCTCTGAGCCACTTCACCCAGCCTGCGTAGCCACCTGTGGGCGGTGTCCGCATTTCCAGGACACACGAGGCCTGGTGGTTAGCTCAGCTCTGCGTGACGTAGCGTGTGCACAGTCGCAGGAGAGGACGATGGCATAATGGCATTTGATGTCGCTGCAGGTTTGCTCTGCCGTTTCCCGGGCACGTGGCTACGCAGGCAGACATACAGTGGCAGCACGTGCTTTCTTGAGATCTTACTAAAAATTCAGTTGTAGATGTGGACACGAACAGGATAGTCACCCATGTTCTTAACAGTGGCAGCCATGCTCCACCCTGTGTTTATTAAGTGTAAAACTGTACATTCATCGGTTTTTATATTTTTTTAAATTGTAAAGTACATCTATCAGTTTATCATTTTCGCCTTTTCTCGGTGTCTAGTTTAGTTGTATTAAATACATGCACACTGTTGTGCAGACCTCACTACTGTCCATTTCCAGAACTTTTCATCTCCAGCAGCAGCTCCGTACCTGTGGGGTCGCTCTCCGTTCACCTCGCCCGTCCCTGGCAGCCGCTGTTCTATTTTCTGTTTCTGTGAATGTGCACTTACCTCACACGAGTGGAATCCCACAGCATTTCTCCTTTTATGTCTGGCTTATTTCACTTAGCGGGATGTTTTCAGGGTTCATCCAGGTTGTGGCCTGTGTCAGAATGCCCTCCCTTTGTGTTGCTGAGTGCGGCTGCACGGTACGGGTGCGGCACGTTTTGTGTCTCCACTCATGCTCTGATGGGCACTTGGGTTGTTTCCACCCCTCGTTTCTTGTACTGCTGCTGGGAACAGAGTGTCACGTTTCTGTGTGAGTTCCTGTCTTCAGTTCTTTCAGGTGCATACCTGGGAGTGGAATTGCTGGATCATGTGATGATTCTACGTGTAACGTTTTGAGGAACCACCAGACTTTGTCACCGCGGCCGCAGCGTTTTGCGTTCCCCCCGCAGTGCACAGGGCTCCAGTCCCTGGACGTCCTCTGCGCGCTCGCTGCAGCCGATGTTTATAATAGCCTTCCTAGCGGGTCGGGAGCGCTATCTTCAGCACATAATTTGATGCCAAGAGTTATTTTTGAGACAGTTTTCAGAGACACAAGTATAAACACTACTTATGACTCACTTTTGTGCACTCATGCATCTGGGGCCCTGTGCCACCGTCAGCAGGGGCCGTGGGTGGTAGATGAGACCCAACAGAGGCGCCTCCTTCACCCTGTGCACTGGGAGCCCAGAGGCTGTCTTGACTGAGCCCCTCAGCAATGTGTCCTGTTCTTCCTTCTTAGCTCCCAGGAGGCAAAGAGCCCGAAGGTGGAGCTCCACAGCCACTCAGACGTCCCTTTCCAGATGCTGGACAGCAACAGCGGTCTGAGTTCCGAGAAGATCAGCCACAACCCCTGGAGTCTGCGCTGTCACAAGCAGCAGCTGAGCCGCATGCGCTCCGAGTCCAAGGACCGCAAGCTCTACAGTATCCTTGTTACTGCGCCTTCAGCGGTGCCCCTGCTGGGACCACGGGCTGGTCTTGTGTCAGGACACCTTCTAGCACCGTGTCCGAGGCCGTCTCTGTCCAGGAGCCCCACTTGCTCTCCTCTCCCTTTTTCATAGGCTCTTTGTCCTTCTTTGTTTTATTGACTCGGTTTTTTCTGCCTTTCGGGACTGGTAAGCCTGAAGCTTAAATTTGGCAGTTCGGAAGGGTGCTGTCCGGTAGAACCTTCTGGGACAGTGGAGGTATGTGTATCTGCAGTTAGTGTGGTAGCCACTGACCACACCGAGTAACTGAAACGTGCTTGCCGTGACTGAGTTACAGAATTTTACATTTATTTAAATTGCCAGATGTGCCTAGTGATTACTGTATTTATCGGTGCATGTCTAGAATCAGGCGTCTGCGTGTGTGTGCGTGTGCACACATACATTTCTCCCCTCCCAGAAGACAGTCATTACAAAGTGATATGTGGGGGTTTTTTGTCCAAGAGAAACACCATACCTGAACAACGTATAATAAGTAGTCCTTAAGATGGTAAAAGTAAAAAAAGTATTGTAAAATGGGAATCCTGATGATCGTTTAGTGTCTGAAGCAATAGCCTGCGAGTAACTAATACTTACTGAGAAAGTGAGGAGAAATGTGCTGAGCCCTATCTGTTTACTCAGTTTGCGGAACAGTCTCTTGAGGGAGGAAGTGTTCGCGATGCCTGCGTGTAGATGAGGAGATGGAGGCGCGAGGGGGTTAAGTGCTGTGCCCAGGCCCGTGAGTGGCCAAGGCAGGATTCAAGAGCCCATGCTCTCCGGCACTGTGAGGTGTTTCTGCCGCCCTTTTTAAGTTTTATTGCCATTTGTTTATAGGTTATAGCAGGTGATGAAATTAATTAAAGGCCAAATTTAATGGTTTTCTGTAAGCTATTCTTTAAAGAAGTAGGCAGTGTCAGTACGTGCATTGTCAAGCGATGCCAAGTATCTTACCATCCAAGATCATGGGATTGCTTCCTCGTCCCCCAGTACGAAATTGAGGTCCAGACTGTGGGCCCCGATGACTTTTGACAGGCGTGACAAGCCTATACCTTTATCCAGGATGGTTGCAGCCAGTAGATGTAAACGAGGACATGGGTATAAATGCCAGCTGGCCGGGACTATAGAGGCATTTTAAGGAGAAGGTTCTAGAAGTACCAAGGGATAGGTTTAAATATGTAGTCTACTGGTTTGAAGTTTAGTCAGAAAAAGGCAGGATAGAAGTTTAAATCTACCTTTTTCTAAGATTCCCATTCGGGAATGGTAAACCTGATTTCTCATGTGTGTAGTAGTGCTGCAAAGATGTCTTCCTTATTTCTTTTAGGCTTGAGTAGGGCCTCGGTTAACGAATGGTGCCAGGGATGTATGCGAATCTGCCAGATCTTCTTCAGTTTGTGTATGCCTACAGGACAGAATAAAATAGAATAAAATAAAAATGATGGCATTAGCAGATTTATATACACACACACACACATATCGCGGAAAAATTTTCAGCCATAAAAAGGAATGAAATTTTGTCACATGCTACATACAAATTGGATAAAACTTGAAAACATTTGCTAAGAGAAACGGCCAGACACCAAAGGACAAATAGGAAGCGTCTAGAATAGTCATAGAGACAGAAACTAGAATGGTCGTTACTGGGGGTGGGGACGTGAAGAGGCATGGGAGTTAGTGTGAGGCGGGTGCCGTGTCTGGTTTTTGTTTGGGAAGGAGGAAGAGTTCTGGAGGTGGGTGGTGATGGCGGTGGCACAGTTACTTGAACGTACTCAGTGCCACGGAGCTGCACAGTTCAACGTAGTAAAAATGGCCAATCTTATGTTACGTGTATTTTGCTACAATAAAAAAAAGTTTGAAAAGAATGAGTAAGCCGGTGGTGTGACATCTACTTTCGAGAGTTTGTAAGGTGAATACAGATCACATTAGAAGAGAACGCCCCCCTTTTATAGCAAAACGTGGTTGTGGTTTCCTGGCTGGGGCTGATGGTGAGTGTGGCTGTTACTCTCCTTGACCACGGCCCAGAGTTCCTCTTGCTCGAGAACGTGGTGCACCACTTCAAGTACCCCTGCGTGCTGGACCTGAAGATGGGCACCCGGCAGCACGGGGATGACGCGTCCGCGGAGAAGGCGGCCCGGCAGATGAGGAAGTGCGAGCAGAGTACGTCAGCTACACTGGGTGTCAGGGTCTGTGGCATGCAGGTGAGTTGCCCCTGGTGAGAGCCTCGCTGCTGCTGCCCGCGTGTTTTGGGTGGCCCATGTACCTGCCGGCTCCCCCTGCCAGGTGTCCTCCGGGCCCACAGTGGTCCAGAATCTCCTCTGAGAGGGTGAGTCCCCCACAGGGTGCCGAGCGCGTCCTCATAGGTATGTTCCCTGAGCCCTCCTGGCCTTACCGGTGACCTTAGTCCGGGCTGCAGATCCAGAGCCTCTGTGAGAGCCTGTTGCCTTGACATCGGGATGAGTCAAGCTGGCCGGGAGTACTTCCCAGACGGTGCCTGCCCAGGGCACTTGAAGGTCATCCGACCTCCCCGGTGCTCACCCGCTCTGTCTCCTGGGCTTTCAGGTGTACCAGCTGGACACAGGGCATTACCTCTGCAGGAACAAGTACTATGGCCGTGGGCTCTCCATTGAAGGCTTCCGCAACGCCCTCTATCAGTACCTGCACAACGGTCTGGACCTGAGGCGTGACCTTTTTGAGCCCATCCTGAGCAAACTGCGGGGCCTGAAAGCTGTGCTGGAGCGGCAGGCCTCCTACCGCTTCTACTCCAGCTCCCTGCTTGTCATCTACGACGGCAGGGAGTGCCGGGCAGAGTCCTTCCTGGACCGCCGGGCCGAGATGCGTCTCAAGCACCTGGATACGGGGCTCCCTGAGGGGGCGCCGCCCTGTGGCCCTAGCACCAGCCCCAGTAGCACCAGCCCCGAGGCCGGCCCCTCCTCTCCACCCAAGGTGGATGTCCGCATGATCGACTTTGCACACAGCACGTTCAAGGGCTTCCGGGATGACCCCACCGTGCATGACGGGCCGGACCGAGGCTATGTGTTCGGCCTAGAGAACCTCATCAGCATCATGGAACAGATGCGGGACGAGAACCAGTAGGCCCGGCCCTGGGCCCCCAGAACCCCTTCCTCTCCACCCGCAGGCAGGGACCATTGCTCTGACTGAACTCGCCGTGAGGACACACAGACTTGCTTTTAAAGGGTTATATTTCTCTTTGGTGTAAACTAAAAGAAATGTTTTTAGCTGTAGCCTGGAATCCATATATATAAAGTGAAGGAGGGCACAACACACATCCTCTCAGCCAGGCTCCTTTAGCTCTACGGCTCTGACTGCTGTGTCCAGGCTGACTTAGGAAGGAAGAGGTGCCCCTGGTGGATGGGCTCGGCGGCAGGGACAGGGTGCCCTTGGACATTGGTTTCTCTTGCCTAGGTCTTTGGTGTCTGTGGCTGCAGGGCCCTGCTGGTTTTAAGGTGAAGCCCTGGGCTGGTGCAAGGCCCCTCTGTGCTCACTCATCCCTTGTTCCTCACCAGTAGAGGATTGGGTGCCCATCTGTTGGGGGACTTTCTCGTCTGGTGGCGTGGGCATCAGCCAGCTCTTTAACACATGCCCCCTGGGTACCACAGGGCCGGTCGTACATCGCTGGACCCGTCCTTCTTGGTTCTGAACTTGGCATGAGGCTAGATTCATGACTGGGGTCCTGGTCACTCTTTGGCACCTGAACTTGCTGCTCTTTCTGCCTGCACAGCCCAGCCAGCCTTTCTTACCGAGATCCCTTGCCTGAGGAGGCCACTCCTTCTTGCCGCACTGAAGGGGTCCCTGTTCTGTTGCTGAGGAGAGTCAGTGTCCCAGCAGGCCTCAGGGCCTCTGGTGGCTCTGGCCTAGACAGTATTTGCGGTTCTTGTGTTGTGGGTGGGAGTCTTCTTCCTCTAGCTTGGGCAGCTGTGCTGCCTTTGGATGGGCTGTCCTTCCCAGGGCTCAAGGGCTGTGGTCCGCTCAGGGTGTCACCTTTCCCCAGGCTAAGCTCAAGGCAGCAGCCCATTGTGAGGAGCTCCAGGCTTGTGAGGGAGAGCTTTAGGCTTGTCTGCTCAGAGGGACATTGTTTGGGCCTTGGGTGCAGGTGCCCAGATTCTGCTAATGAGTTTTGTCTCATCAGTCCTGGGATCCATCAGTCTGTCCATTTGTCCATCTGCCAGCCCTTGTCTCTTGGGATCTTTTTCCTGGGCTGTAGCCTTGTTCATTAGTAAATAATTGATTTCTGTCATGCTTTCCTCAGCAAAATATTCTTTCCCATTTCTGAGGTGAGCTTTTGCCCCTGGCCCTGTTGTCAGCAGGTGCTACCTTTTTACAAAGAACTGGTAGCAAATGAATTGTAGGAGATGTTTCCCGGATGGCCCAGCACCTTCTCTGTGGGCCTGGCGTGTAAGCCCTGCTCAGCGCTGACAGTGGTACAGTGGAGGCCCAAGGGGTGACCTTTCTGGTGGTTTTAATCATTTTTGCCACCAGCCCTTAATGGCACAGAGACCTGCCACCTCGGACATGTGGCCAGGAGGTGACATTGCACTCACCTAGTCATTGCCAAGGTTAGTGCCCTCATCTCTGAGCCTAGGGCCACTGTTACTATCACTTTTGGCGTGTCCTTATTTGGGCATTAAAGGTAAGCCTGCCAGCCTGTCTGAGAGGCCTTGGGACTTGTGGACTACTTTCCTAGTCCTTAGAGATGCAGCTTCACACATTTTAATCGGGCTCCTTGATGGACCCCATCTCTCTTGGCCCTCTGATCCTGGTGCCAGTGGTGGGCAGGTTCCCATTCCTTGGGGCTGGGAGGGACAGCTTGCCTGTTTCTGGTCAGTGAGGACCATCTTTCCTGTCCCATTCTGTGGCTTCAGCCATAGGGGTAGTAGCTCTTCGTTAGTGTAGACCGTCATTTCCTGGCAGGGCAGAGGCTAAGGCAAAGAGTCAGGGGCCCCTTGGGGCCCCCTTTAGTTGAACCTCTCCAGCCTGGGGATGTGCTGTGCCTCCTGAGTTCCTATATTTTGGGAGCAGATGCTGCCCCGTTCTGCTCTTCATAGTGAGAGACTGTACCCACTATCTTCAGTGTTTTCCTGGCACTAAAAAGAGCAGAAGGGCCTGGGATTTGCTCCTGCTCCATCAGGGCAGGACCCCTCTTTTCAGCACTTTTGACACTTGGAGACCCAGCTCTGTTATCTGGTGGATGGTGGTGGGCATGTGTGTGCGCACACATTCTCTGCCTCTACTTTTTCCCTGCTCCTTGCCAGAGAGCCCTGTCCCTGCCAGGCCCTGCCTTCCCAAACCCCAACTTGGGACCAAAGTGCAACGCGGGATCACGGGTTGGGGCGCTCAAGTGACCCCTCTCTCTAGTGCTTCCCTGGGCCAAGTCGACACCAGCCCCCTGGGCTAGGGGGGATGGGACCGGCGGTGCTTAACGAGGAAGGGGACCAGTGTAGCAACTTGCCAGGGACCCAACCCCTCCCTCACATTGGGGCCTGTGCAGTGGGTGTGGGGGTTTCCCCGGGGGCCAAAGGCCTGGGCTAATTCTGTAGCCGCTGCTCACTCGCGCACATCTGGCCACGTGCACACCCCCTAGATGCAGATTGCTTGAAACATTAAAGCTGTTCAATTTGGTTTTGTTTTTGCCGATTTAAAAAAAAAAAAGTTTTAATGAGGAAAAAAAATTGGAGCACCCTGGGAAGGACCTGGTTCCTTTGCTTCTCGGGTAACTGTGAGGCCTCGCCTCTAGGAATCGCTCTCTGCTCTACTTTCCTGGAAGCCGCCTAAACCTGCCCACACCGCCCGAGGCCTGCGCCCCCTTCCACTCTCGGCTCCGGCCGCGGCTGGGCCAGCTGCGTCTCCTCGGGACCTTGCGTGCGGGGGAGGGGTGCTCGGGCCTTGGGCCGGTCGCCCCTTTCTGTACACCTAGCGCTGCCCGCCCCGCTTGTGTCTGAGGTCGTGTATGTCAAAATAAAGCCGCTAGAAACTGAGGTGTGTCCGCTTCTTTGCTGTCCCGCGGCTTCCAGGACACAGGCCCGGCCCGACCGCCGCCCCCCTCCCTCGCGTTCCTCCGCCGTGTCCCGCAAGCCGCTGCCCCGGGGCGGGGCCGGAAGCGGCCGTGCGGCGGCGGACCCCGGCACCCGTAGGGAAGGAAGCCTCGCCCTTGGCGCCAGTTCCGCCTTTGGATCCGCCAATGGTTAGCTGACCCGCCGGCCCGGGGCCCGGTCCCCATGGCAGCCTGGTGCGCTCGGGCTCTCATTGGCTACGTCTTCCGAAGCGCCGCGCGTCAGCGCTCCGACGTCGGCGTCCGTGCCACGTAAACGGCAGCTTATTGGCCGGCTCGGGCTCACGTCACCGCCCGCCTAGGTCCGGCCTGAGTTTGGGGCTAGCCCCCCTCCGTTTGGTGTCGCGTCCTGCCGTGTGGAGCCCCGGGCCGGGCGTCAGGGCGGACTGGGCGGCCAAGGCAGAGCCAGAGTGGGTCAGTCTGGCAGGCGAAGGGCGCGGGGCCGGGCACGGCGGCGGGAGTGCGCGGCAGGGCTCGGCCGGGCGGGCCGGGCCGCGGAGCCTGGGACTCACTCTCCGGCCGCCCGCAGGCGCGATGAAGGCACTGATCTTGGTGGGCGGCTATGGGACGCGTCTGCGGCCGCTGACGCTAAGCATCCCGAAGCCACTGGTGGATTTCTGCAATAAGCCCATCTTGCTGCACCAAGTCGAGGCGCTGGCCGCGGTAAGACCCGGGGTCGGTGTCGCGGTGGGACCCGGCAGGACGAGGGACGGACAGCACTGGGGGGGGGGGGGGGTCGCGGACGCCCGTGCCTTCCGGCTGAGCCCCTCTGTCGGCCTGCGCTGTTTTGTCCAACAGGCTGGTGTGGACCACGTGATTCTGGCCGTGAGCTACATGTCTCAGGTGCTGGAGAAGGAAATGAAGGCGCAGGAGCAGAGGGTGAGGCTCGGACTTTTGACCTTTTTCTTTGCTCCCCGCGCAACCACCCACCCTGGTGGGAGGAACCTGACAGGCGACTTCTCCCTTCCAGCTGGGAATCCGCATCTCCATGTCCCATGAAGAAGAGCCTCTGGGGACAGGTCAGTAAAGATTCCTGGGGAGGGTTTAGGGCCCGGGAAGGGGTAAGACCCAGACTGGATGGGGTCTACTGAACCTGGATCCAGGGGCTCAGATGCCCCCACAGCCCCCAGGAAGATGGTGACCTGTACTTCTCTCCTAGCTGGGCCCCTGGCGCTTGCCCGTGACCTGCTCTCTGAGACTTCGGACCCTTTCTTCGTCCTCAACAGTGATGTGATCTGCGACTTCCCCTTCCAAGCCATGGTGCAGTTCCACCGGCACCACGGCCAGGAGGGCTCCATCCTGGTAAGGGACTAGATCTTTCTTCTCTGACACTCCTGTCCCTCCATGCCCAGCCTCCTCCACTACCCAGCCTTTAACTGTCCCCTTGTGTTGTGGGTGCAAAGCTGTGCAGTACGTGTTTTTAAGCATTGGGGCACAGCCCCTGAGATTTAGGACAGTATGCATTGTCAAGGCTCAGGCACACCTGGACTGGGCCTGAGGTCCCCCTCCACTCAGGTGACCAAAGTGGAGGAACCCTCTAAGTATGGTGTGGTGGTATGTGAGGCTGACACAGGCCGCATTCACCGGTTCGTGGAGAAGCCGCAGGTGTTCGTGTCCAACAAGATCAACGCAGGAATGTACATCCTGAACCCTGCGGTGCTGCGGCGCATCCAGGTGTGTAGAAGCCGGCTGCTGGGGGGCTGGGAGAGGGCAGGCCCCCTCCCCACAGCCCTGCTCACAAGCTGCCCACTCCCACAGCTGCAGCCTACATCCATTGAGAAGGAGATCTTCCCTGTCATGGCCAAGGAGGGGCAGCTATATGCCATGGAGCTGCAGGGTGAGGCAGGGAGGCCACAGGGTAGGGGTGTGGTGTGGCTGGGCTGAGCCCCCTGATGCATTTTCTCCCAACAGGCTTCTGGATGGACATAGGGCAGCCCAAGGATTTCCTCACAGGCATGTGCCTCTTCCTACAGTCCCTGCGACAGAAGCAGCCTGAGCAGCTGTGCTCAGGCCCCGGCATCGTGGGCAACGTGCTGGTGGTGAGGCCCCTGCCCCACCCGTCACAGATGCCCCTTCTCAGGCTGGGGAGATGGACAGCTCACTCGTATTTTCCCCACTCTCCTTAGGACCCAAGTGCCCGCATCGGCCAGAACTGCAGCATCGGCCCCAACGTGAGCCTTGGTCCCGGTGTGGTGGTGGAGGACGGCGTGTGCATCCGGCGGTGCACAGTGCTGCGAGACGCCCACATCCGGTCCCACTCCTGGCTCGAGTCCTGCATTGTGGGCTGGCGCTGCCGCGTGGGCCAGTGGGTAAGCCTAGGGGCTGGCCGGATGGGGAGGGGGCAGGGAGTGTGCCTGCCTCGCTGACCAGGCCTGCCCCCTCCCCCGAGGTGCGCATGGAGAACGTGACCGTGCTGGGTGAAGACGTCATCGTAAACGACGAGCTCTACCTCAACGGGGCCAGCGTGCTGCCCCACAAGTCTATCGGCGAGTCGGTGCCGGAGCCTCGCATCATCATGTGAGGGGATGCCATGGGGCTGGCTGAGGCCCCATTTCCTCACTGGCAGGGGGAGCCCTGGCGTGACACGTCAGGAGGCCTTGGACTTGCCGTTTATCTGGGAGAACTGGACGAGGCGGAAGCGGCTGGGACACCTGCCCCCTCCTGTGGACATAAGCTGGCAGGATCCTTGCTGGGCATACCCCACAAAGCCCACTCCCTCAAGAAGGGCCGGGCCAGGGCTGTATGGAATAATAATTTAATGCTCACTGTGGCCCTGACTGAAAGTCAAGCTCAGGCACAATTAGGACACGGCTGGGCTCCCGCCAGTGAGATTACACTCAGGCAAGGAGGTTGGACATTGGGGGGGGGTCGTGGGGAACAGGACAAGAGGAGCTCATAAATAGGGCCCAGCCTGGGTCTGAGTTCAGGGGTGGAGGCTGCCGCCGGGTGGGCTAGGCAGCCGAGGAAGTGGTGGTACTTGCACTGGCCGCCTTCTCCCAGTCCTCTACGGACACGATGGTGGCTTTGCAGAAGAAGCAGTCCTTGTTGTTCATCAGGTGCTGGTTGATGCAGGCTCTACAACGGGAGGGGCGGTGGAGGAGAGCCTGTGTATCCCCGCCGCTTCCCCAGCCTCCTGCACCCGTGGGGCCCACTTACTTGCAGGACTTATGGCCACAGGGCTGGAACACAGCAGAAATGGGGTGAGCATAGCAGATAGGGCAGAGGTCCTCCTCGCTGGTGGGCTGCAGGGAGCAGAGTGCAGGGTGGGTTGGGGTTGGACGCCCAGACAAGTAGACGGAGACTGTGCCTACGTAGTGTGCAGTTGTGCCAACGTGTATGCGGGTGGCGTACAGCTGGCTGCTGTGGCCCCACTCACCAGGGAGGCAGCTGCTGCCTGGGCAGACGCAGAGGTCAGGTGGGCCAGCATCTGTTCCACCTGGGCCAGCTCCTCAGTGCTGATGTAATCTGTGTCTGGGGGGTGGTAGCAGGGGTCAGACCCAATGTGGCCCTGGAACCCAGTGCCTCTGAAGTACCACAACTTGGGAATTTGCTCTTCTTGATCTAGTCTAGCCCCAGATCCCTGACCCACCCCGGTTCCACTCACAGCTCTGCAGGGAGAAGCGCTTCCGGTCAGGGGCAGGCAGGGCAGTGCCAGGGGCAGGGGGCTCTGGCTGCCCCAGGAGATAACATATAGAGCGGAGCTGGAAGCAGGGATCAGCAAGGAGTACTGACGTGGCTCTCTCTGTCCTAGGTGGGAGAGGGGGCAAGGGTAGTCAGAAAGCAGTACCTACTGGAGGGGCAGGGCTCGTGGGACAGTTCAGCCCACCTTGTTTTCCACCTGCCCCCCTCCGTGTCCCTCATCCTAGATCCCAGTAAGAACTCATACAGCCCGGGTGCCATTTGAAGGGGGTGACCAGCGGATAAAGTCGGCCTACCCCCTAATAAACACTAACTCTCCAAAGAAAACGAATAAAGAACATCACTAGGAGGTTAAAGGAGTGCCTCCCAAGTTTCCCCTCCTGTTCTGGGGGAGATGGGCACCAGGAAAGCCACTGGCCAAGCACACATTGGGGCACTGGGGGCGGACTCGCGCCCCCTCTGGCGGCCACATGGGGACTTCGGTCGCGAGGAGGTGGGGGGGCTGCCCCGCCCCCTCCAGCAGGAGCCAATGGGAGACTGAGGCCCCGCCCTCCTCCGGGAGAGTATTTAGAAGCTGACCAGGGAGGCACTCGGAGAGCTGGGGAAGCCAGAAGAGGGAGTGCTGAGCGCAGCACGGCCCCAAATCCCGACCGACCTGGAGCCGGGGAGAAGGGGCGGTTGGCGTGCGGGGTGGAGCCCACAGCCGGCAGAACGGGGTGAGTCCCGGCGCGGCGTCCCGCACAGAGGGCCCCCATCCCACCCCCTCTCCCGGCAGACACCACCATGGCCCGGCTGGTACTGCTGGGCGCACTGCTGTGCCTGCCGCACGTCGGGGTGGGCACCCTGGGCGCGGAAGGCTTCTTGCCCTCCGGGCCCCATAACTGCCCCTACAAATGTGTGTGCGCCGCCGACCTCCTGAGCTGCGCGGGCCTGGGGCTGCGGGACGTGCCGGCTGCGCTGCCCGCCGCCGCCACAGACCTCGACCTGAGCCACAACGCACTCCAGCGCCTGCGCCCCGGCTGGCTGACGCCCCTCTCCCGGCTGCGCGCCCTGCGCCTCGGCCACAACGAGCTGGACGTGCTGGGCCGCGGAGTCTTCACCAACGCCAGCGGCCTGCGGCTGCTCGACTTATCGTCCAACGCGCTGCGGGCGCTGGGACGCCACGACCTCGAGGGGCTGGGGGCGCTCGAGAGGCTGCTGCTGTTCAACAACCGCCTGGCGCACCTGGACGAGCGCGCCTTCCACGGCCTGGGCGCCCTCAGCCGTCTCTACCTGGGCTGCAACGAGCTCGCCGCCTTCTCTTTCGACCACCTGCACGGCCTGCGCGCCGCCCACCTCCGGACTCTGGACCTCTCCTCCAACCGCCTGGGCCGCATCCCCGTGGCCGACCTGGCCGCCCTGCCGGCCTTCCTCAAGAACGGCCTCTACCTGCACAACAACCCACTGCCCTGCGACTGCCGCCTCTACCACCTGCTGCAGCGCTGGCACGAGCGGGGCCTCAGCGCCGTGAGCGACTTCGCCCGCGAATACATGTGCCTGGCCTTCAAGGTGCCCACGTCCCGCGTGCGCTTCTTTGAGCACAGCCGGGTCTTCGAGAATTGCTCGGCCGCCCTGGCCCGGGGCCTGGAGCGGCCGGAAGAGCAGCTGCACGTGCAGATGGGTCGGCCCCTGAGGCTGCGCTGCAACACCAGCGCCCCCGCCGTGAGGGTCGCCTGGGTGTCACCGAGGCAGGAGCTGCTCGTGGCACCGGGGTCCCGAGACGGCAGCATCGCGGTGCTGGCTGACGGCAGCCTGGCCATCAGCAACGTGCAGCCGCGGCACGAGGGGCTCTTCGTGTGCCTGGCCGCCGGGCCCCGCCTCCATCACAACCAGACGCACGAGTACAACGTGAGCGTGCACTCCCCGCGCCCCGAGCCCGAGCCTTTCAACACGGGCTTCACCACCCTGCTGGGCTGCGCCGTGGGCCTGACGCTCGTGCTTCTGTACCTGTTCGCGCCGCCCTGCCCCGGCTGCCGCCGCTGCTACCGCCGCACCTGCCGCTGCCGCTGCCGCCGCTGGCCCCGGGCACGCAGCCCCCTGCGGGAGCTGAGCGCACAGTCCTCGGCGCTCGGCACCACCCCGCCGGATGTGCCCAGCCGCAAAGCCAGTGTCCACAAGCATGTGGTCTTTCTGGAGCCGGGCAGGAGGGGCCTCAACGGGCGTGTGCAGCTGGCGGTAGCCGAGGACTTTGATCTCTACAATCCCGTGGGCCTGCGGCTCCAGGCTGACTCTGAGTCCGCTAGCTCCACGGGCTCTGAGGGTCTGGTGATGACCTAGGCCGCCCTGGGCTCAGAGCCAGGCCACCGACTGCCCGCTGCTTGCCCCACTCCCTGCTGCTGTCCGGACAACTGCCAGATGCTGGTGGGAGCGCTGGGCTTGGTCCTCCAGTCTTCTGTGTGGCGTCGACCTCAACTACAGCAGCGCCACTCGCTGATGGAAGGGCTGGGCTCCCCACCCTCTCCTGCTCCACTCTAACAAACACAGGGCCCGAAGGCCGTAGGCCCTCGCAGGACCAGCTGGTGCCCATATGTCCCATGAGGCCTGAAACTGGGGCCATCTGGAAGAGCCCTTGCATTAGAGTCCGAGGCACACCCTTAGGAGCCAAGGCAGCTATCAGGCAGTAGTGGTAAAGAACTGAAGCATAACCACCTTCCCCTTCCCAGCGGGACAGGAGGAGAGTGGGCCCACAGAGGAAGAGAAGAGCTCCAAAGGAAGACCTAGGACCCCACCCAGGGTGGAGGGAGGAAACAAGCGCCAGCATCTAACCTCCTTCAAGCTTCACAACTCCATGCAGTCTGGTGGGCAGGCAGAAAGGAGGCAAGGCTCTTCAAGAGACGCCCCTGCCCCAGGAGGCCTGGCCTGAGTCCCAGCCCGAGCAGCCCCGACATCTCTGGCCAGCAGCATCCACAGGCCACTCTGAGGGCAGGGCCTCTTCCATGGGCTCACAAGACAGCAGTAAGGGGCACCATGGCCTGTCCCCCAGCTTTTCAGCAGTAAAAAGCCTGCTGAGCATGGCCAAGATGGGAGGGCTGAGCCGGAACTCGCTGTCCCTCGAGGGTAGAAGCCTCTTAAGGGCTGGCACTGGTCTCGGCCTAATGGCTGAGGCAGTGCCCTGGTCTTATACGCATCTTACTCCCCACCGCAAGGAGGCAGGGAAGAGGGGTCTGAGAGCCCCTCCCGTGTGGGTGCTGAGCTGGGGGCTCCTACAAGCACCCTGGATCCAGCTGTCCTGGAGTTCCTTAATAAAGGTGGTACGTGCTCATTACTGGAGCCTTCGCGAACACAAGTAGCAGCGCGTGTCCTCAACCCCTGATCCCAGCAGTGCCATCCTGTACCTTGCAGGATAGCACCCCAGCCCTGCCTGAGGCATAACCCCAAGCCAGTGGGGTCCCCGATTCGCCTACTCAGAGCCACTGCTGCTGCCACCTAATTAGGCAGCTCGTACCTCACTGCCTTCCCCCCGCCTCAAAAACCTGATTCTGACGTTCACTGTAGAGATGAAGAGACAGTGGCAGCAGGCCCTGGGCGGCCCACTGCCATCAGCCACGCCAGCACCTGTGCCTCACACTCACCCCGAGGCCGGGCCATGCACCAGGAGCCGCACCAGGATGCCCGTCACGGCCACCAGAATGGGGTAGTGGTCCACGCTCTCCAGGCCTGGGGGGAAAGGAGGGAGGGGAAGAGCTGTCACGGGCTCCTACTGCAGGGGATCTAGGCCCGCCTGGCTAGCGCCAGCCCCCCACCCCCATCGTCCTCCCCAGAGAAGGGCGAGCTAAGGCTGGGGGAGCCAGGCCTGGCTGGCCTGATGCAGAACGGACAATCAGGCATTGCCGCTCCCAGCGGAGGAACCGAGACCTGGGATCCGATGGGTGTGGAGTGCTAGGTCCTCACCAGGCAGCCGCAGGGTGACCACACGGTCAAACAGGTTCCTCTCAGCCGTCACCCGGTTCAGCACCTGGTTCAGCAGCTGTGAGGGCAGGAGCCCATGGGTGGGTGTCTGGGGGGGCTCGCCGCTGGGGCATTCCCAGGGGTCTCCCCTCTCCCAGCCCAGATGGACCCACCTGCGCGAGACGCCGCAGCAGCATCTCGGAGGCAGGCCGGGTCCAGTCAAGGAGTATCTCTGGCACCAGCGTGACAGTCATCTCCAGCACGCGCAGCAGGCTGACCGACAGGTCAAAGCAGGTGGCGCACACCTTGAGCTGCCGGCTGTCGACAAAGTTCCGCTCTAGGCGCTCGGCAGCCTGTTGGATCTGAGCCACCGGCAGGGGGACAGGCAGGGGTCAGGGGCCTGGCCGCGTGGCAGATCGTGCCAGGTCCACAGCAAGGCCCCAGCCCACCCGACCCGCCGTGACCCACCTCCTGGATCATGCCGATGAACTCGGAGAAGGCCCAGTTGAGCTGGTTGAGGACGCTGTTGAGGAAGCTGGGTGCCACGTCGGGACCCTCCCGCAGTAGCTCGGCCATGTGCTGCTGAAGCAGGGTGGAGGGGCAGGGCTCTGCAGGGCCGTGAGGGGGTAGGGTCACTGGGGACTCCAGTCTGGGGCTCCTGCCTGTCCTGTCTACCTGTCCTCACTCGCTGGGCCATTGGTGTAAGGACAAAAAGATGGCTCCCTGAGAACGCTCAGGTCATGAAGGCGGGAGGACGGGGTTAGGGCTCAATCCGTCCCTCCATCTGCTGGGCAAGCTACATCCCAGCCCCACACCATCCCTTAGGCCCAGAGCTGCCCACCAGCCCCAGCCTGCCCCTAGCGAGTTCTCAGCCACATGCCCTTCAGGGACGGCTACACCCAGACAGGGCGACCTAGACCTCTCCTCACTCGTATCGAGGTCAGCATCCCTAAGACCCACTGTCTGAGCCCTGCCGTCCTCTCCTCTCCTCTGCTGCCCTTGGCCTGGCCTTGGCATACAGCCGAGGTGGTGGGTGCCAAGTCTGGGCTGACAGGGAGCAGTAACCAGAGCCCTTAGCCGCAGCTGGGCTGGACACCTGCCCCCCCCCCCCAATGCAAATCAATAGTTCCTACAGCAGCAGGACAAGTCTCCGGTCCCACTGCCACTGTCCATCTGCAGGTCAGTTCCACCCGCAGGCACGACCAAAACAACTGGTGAGGACTTGATGTGTGACCTTGCACAAGGCAGTCAACTCTTCACGTAAAAACCCTGCCCACGAGGGCAGAAACACGCCACGTGGGCCAAGGAAAGCCACCCTGTGGGGTGAGCACAGAGTGTGACAGGCAGACTGCAAGCGGGACCACCCCAGGCCCAGCCTAGGTGAAGGTCCTCAGGTTCACAGGGCTCTGCTGGACCACGGCCCCTCGAGAGGGAGACTCTGCTCCCAACCAAATGCCCCTTCCTCTTGGAAGCCCCATGGGCAGCCCCTAGTCTGTGCCCCTGCCTTGACTCAAGTATCCAAGGTCTGGCCCCAGCAGATGGCAATGAAGGGGGAGAAGGACAGGGTGCTGGAACCAGGCTCAGAGAGCTGGTTCAGGGTCCTCACTCTGCGTCAGCTGCCAGCAGCCTGGGGGGATACTGTGACCCAGCAGAGCATTCGGGCCCAGAGGGCACACGTGGGACTGGGGAACAAGGGGGAGTAGGCCTAGGGTGTCCCTGGATGGAAAGGAAGCCGGGAAATGGAAACCCCAGGGGGCAGAGGTGGGGCCCAGCATGAGTGCAGGAGAGAGGCCGGGAGAAGGGAGAAGAATCCTAGAGGACCCAAGAGCAGGGGGCCATGGCCCCCCAGGTCACCCAACCTGGCCACTCACTCTGGAGGCTGGGCAAGTTGGCATCCTCGGGTTTGGTTTTCAGCAGGTGCGGCAGCCGTGTGTAGCGGTACCCGAACCCACAGCCCTGTGACGGGGGTCCATGGGGGTCAGTGGTGGGGAGGGCAGCCCTCCCCTCCAGCCCACCACAGCCACCTCCCCTCCAGCCGGGCTCACCCTCCAGAGCCGCACCAGGATCCAGTTGGTCTGGGCCCAGGGCCGCTGCTCATAGGGAGCCAGGAGGCTCCTCACCATGGCGACACGCCTGAGAGGGCAAGCGGTGGTGGGCGAGGGGTGAGGCCGGGTGCAGCGCCATGAAGGGCAGAGCGCGCGCCTCCCCGCCCTGACCCGCACTCACTGCTCCTCAGGGATCCGCTCCACGGCCCGCAGGGAGTGTGGGTAGCACACGTAGCTGGCCAGGGCCTGCATCAGTGAGTCACGGATGTCTGTTGGGACAGGCCGCGCCTCAGCAGGTGGCTGGCGTGAGCGCCGGCCCCCATGCATTCTGGGCAGAGAGCAGCCGGCCAGAGGCGCCATCCCAACCCCGCATCCCGAGCCCTCTGCAGAGCTCCTCACCGGTGCCCACGATGCGTGTGTCAGCAAAGTGTTTGGCAAGGATGGCGGCCAGGCGGGTCAGGGTCTCTTCATAGCCTGCAGGATGGGGCAGTAGGAGAGCTTGGCTGGCAGTGGGGGCTCCAGGGGCAGGCACATCCCCTGGCAGGGTGAGTGGGCTTGGGTGGCGGGCTCCCGAGCGGACTCCGAGAGCCAGTCTGGGCCCAAGCTGTCGTCTAAGGTCTTTGGGCATGGCATCTGCTGACCGTGAGAGGCTGTCGCACAGACTCACTGTGGGGGGAGGACGGTCCTGCAAGACTAGGCTCAAGCCCAGCTCAGCACACACTTGATGGCTAAGGAGTCAAAGCCCCTTGGGCACCCACAGCTCGGCCTCTGAGAACAAGACCTGCACCTAGGCCTGGGGCGGGGCAGGGGACAGGCCGGGGGCCTGACAGCCCGCAGCCCGATCCAGACATAAAGCACCAAGCCCAGCCTGACACGGTCTGCGAGAAGCCCAGGCTCCTTCACATGGCCTCCAGCCCTCTGCTGTGATCTGCAAACACCGGCCACATCCCAAGCCAGTGCCAGGGTGCCCGGTGAGGCCAGCTGGCTCCCAGACCACAGCGGCGCCAAGAAGGAAGTGAAAGCCCGAGGGGCCCCGACCCCGGCACTCCATTTGGTCTCTTTCCTTCCCCACACCAGGGAGGAGCCGGTGGCTCTGGGGCTAGGGTACCGGGCAGGGCTCTCCACCGGGTGGGGCTCTTGCAAATCCTTGTCTACTACGGACCGGGGAGAACAGGAGTTGCCCCCTCCTCCCTCCAGATGTGTGCTGCTGGGCTAGAAGGGCTCGGCATGGGGCTGCCAGGGCTCACACCAGAGGCCCCCTTGGCGGCCCCCTCCGGGCCTGAACAGCCAGGTCACCTGGGAGCTCCTCCATGCTGTGCACGGGGCCAAAGTAATTCTTGAGGGCGCTGTAGCTGTTGATGGCCACGCTCACGTAGAACTCAGGCATGAAGGCGAAGAGCGAGCCCGTGCGGTCGCCGTGCTCGATGGTCCGCAGGCAGACGCGCAGCAGCCAGTACAGGTCGAGCATCTTCTCCTGCAGGAGGCACAAGGGGTGCTGCTGGGCTGTTTGTGGAAAGGGCCACAGTGGGCATGGCCCGGTCCGGGGCCCAGGAAACGCCTCCGTGTTCCCAAGAAGGAGCAGCGGCTCAGGCAGGGCAGTCGCGTGCTTGGCAGGCAACAGGGTGCGCCCTGAGCCCGGAGAGGGCAACACCCAGCCAAGACCAGAATTCTGGCTTGCAGGTTTTAATGGTACAGGTTTTAGGGGCGCCTGGGTGGTTCTCAGTTATGCGTCCAACTCTTGCTTTCAGCTCAGGTAATGATCTCAGGGTCTTGAGATCGAGCCCCAAGTCACGCTCTGGGCTGGGCATGGAGTCTGCTTAGGATTCCCTCTTTCCCTCTCCCTCTGCCCCTCCCCCTGCCTCTAAATAAATAAATAAAAGAACAAAAGAAAGAAAGGTAGGTACAGGTTTTAAGTGAGAAGGTGCCACGTGACCAGAAGTCTGGGTTGGGACGCTGCCCCGTGCAAAAGGAGCCACAGGGGCAAGTGGGGACAGGGCAGGGAAAAAGCACAGCCTCATCTAGGCCCAAGACAGCAGACAAAGGACTGGATGGCCAGGAATGGGGACGCACTGATGGGCTGTCAGGGCAAGAGACTGGTTGCACCAAGCATGGGGCCCACATTTCTGGGGTGATGGGACCTTCATAGAGGCCGGCCGTACTGGAGGAGCCCAGGCCCAGTCCAAGGCAGAGGGGATATGGCAGCATGAGGTGCCTAAAAATGCTCCCAAAGAGGTGGTGGGAAGGTAGGAGGCAGAGTGACTACTGGTGGAACAGAGACCATAGAAAGCAAACAACCTGCCAAAGGCTCTGTTCCCCACATGGTCTGTGCCCTGGAGGGGTCACCGGCCAGGCCCCAGCCCAGACCCAGAGCACCCACATGGCTGGGAGCTGGAGCATCTGGACTTGACCTCAGCTCTGGTGTGCCCTCAACCTAAGGACCCAAGGAGAAGATATAAGCAGGGGGCAGTGCGTGGGCCTGAGCCAGGAGGCCTGCTGGGAGCCTACTGTCACAGAAGGCCAGAGAAGACCAAGTCTGAGGAGGGGACGGCACCAATGCACACAAAGGACCACTGTAATGGGGGTGGGGATGTTTCTGCAAGGGGCGGGGGGGCTGAGCAAGACTATTTCAGAGAAGTGGAGGAGCCTGTGCTGGGCCAAGAGTAAAGGGAAAATGAGGAAGCTACGACACACAGAAGGAAGGAGGGAGTGGTTGCTGTAAGCAGATGCAGAGTCAGGGAAAGGCACCACAGGTTTTTCTCTTTACTAATGGGAGAAAGTGAATGAGGCGGCAGGAGTGTGAGCCTGAAGATGGAGAAGCAAGCAAGCAGTTCAACATAATAAGGGCTCTGTCATGAAAAGCCCACAACGAACATCACACTCAATAGCGAAAAACTAAAAGCGTTTTCTCTCCGATCAGGAACAAGACAAGGATGCCCACTTTGGCTACTTCTACTCAACACAGCACTCGAAGCCCTGGCCAGAACAATCAGGCAACAAAAAGAAATAAAAGGCATCCAGATTAGAAAGGAAGGAGTACAAATTATCTCTTTTCACAGATGACATGATCTTACATGTAGAAAACCCTCAAGAATCCACACCCATACACACACACACACACACACACACACAACCCATTAGAATAAATGAATTCAGGGTATGAAATCAATACACAAAAGTCAGTTGTGGTGTTTTTTGTGTGTTTTTTTTAAGATTTATTAATTTGAGAAAGAACGTGCACAGGGGAGAGAGAATCTGAAGCAGGCTCCATGCCCTGCATGGAGACGACTCCCAGGCTCAATCTCACAACCCTGAGATCACAACCTGAGCCAAAACCAAGAGTTGGATGCTTAACCAACTGCCACCAGCCAGATGCCCCGTCAGCTGTGTTTCTACACAGCAGCAACGAACGATCCAAACAGGAAATCAAGAAAATAAGTCACTTACATTAGCATCAAAAAGAGTAAAATCAAGGTATAAATCTAACCAAGAAGGTGAAAGACTTGTACACTGAAAACTAACGTGTTGCTGAAAAAAATTTTAAAAACGAATGAAAAGACATCCCATGTTCATGGATTGGAAGACTTAATATTGGTTTTTTGTTTTGTTTTGTTTTGTTTAAAGATTTTATTTATTTATTTGACAGAGAGACAGCCAGCGAGAGAGGGAACATAGGCAGGGGAGTGGGAGAGGAAGAAGCAGGCTCCCAGCAGAGGAGCCTGATGTGGGGCTTGATCCCAGGACTTGGATCACGCCCTGAGCCAAAGGCAGACGCTTAACGACTGAGCCACTCAGGCACCCCTGGAAGACTTAATATTGTTAAGATAACAATACCATCCAAAGCAAACTAGAGATTTAATGCAATTCCTATCAAAATCCCAATGGCTTTTTTTGCAGAAATAGAAAAATCTACCCTAAAATTCATATGGAGCCTCAAGGGACCCAACTAGCCAAAACAATCTTGAAATAAAACAAAGTTGGAGATCTCCTACTTCCGATTTCAAAACTTACTGCAAAGCTACAATAATCAAGACAATGTGGTACTGGCATAAAAAATGACTTACGACCAATGGAATAGCATGGAGAGTTCAGAAACAAACCCTCACACATACGATCCGAGGGTTTTTGACAAGGATGCCAAGACTGTTCAATGGAGAAAGGACAGTCATTTCAATAAATGGTCCTAAGAGAACTGGATCTCCACATGCAAAAGAAAGAAGGGGGACCACTGCCTCACATCTTTTACAAAAATCAACTCAAAATGGATCAAAGACCCAGACTTAGAAACTAAAGCTACAAAACTTTTCGAAGAAAACATGCAGGGAGGACTTCATGACCTCGGATTTAACACTGACTTTTGCGCAGTGACAACCAAAGCACAGGCAAAAGAGAAAGAACAGGTAAGTTGGACTTCATCAGAATGAAAACTGCGACAAAGTCACCATCTACAGAATGACAAGAAAAGCCACAAAATAGGAGAAAATATGTGTAAGTCACAGTCTGATAAGGAGCCAATAGCCAATATATAAAAATAATTCCTATTAATCAACAAACAGGCAAATGCACGTAAACAGACATTTCTCCAAATATCTACAAATGGCCAATAAACACATGAAAAGGTGCTCAAATTAACTAATCAATAGAGAAATGCAAATCAAAACCACAACGAGACACCACTTCACACTGATTAGATAAACTACAATCAAAAAAAGAAATATATACACACATACACACACACACACACACACACACGCACACAGAAGGAGTGTGTGTAACAAGGGTTGGCAAGGATGGGAAGAAACTGGAACCCTTGTGCCCTGCTGGTAGGAATATAAGATGGTACAGTCACTGTACGGCAGTTCCTCAAAAAATTTAAAAATAGAATTACCACGTCATCCAGCAATTCTGTCCCTGGGTACATCCCCAAAAGAACTGAAAACGGAATCTTGAAAAGATTTTTGTATACACCATGAACACGGCAGCACCGTTCAGAGTAGCCCAAAGGTGGAAACAAACCAAACGTCCACTGATGGATGAGTGGACAAAGGCAATGGGGTATATACACACACAATGGAATATAACTCAGCCTTAAAAGGAAGGAAATCCTGCCACCTGCCACAGAGAGACGTGAGGACGTTACGCTCAGTGAAATAAACCAGGGACAAAGCAGGATACTGTACGATTCCACTTACAGGAGGTCCCCAGAGCGGTCGGATTCATTGAGACAGAAAGAATGGTGGGTGTCGGGGACCGAGGTGAGGAGGGAATGCAGAGGTGGGGGGTAAGTTTCAGTTTGGGAAGATGAAGGGTTCTGGAGACTGGCCGCACGACAATGTGAACACACTTAACATAACTGAAAGGTACAACGATTAAGGTGGTAAGCAATATAGTCTAGGTCTTCTTCCACAACTTAAAAAAATGGTTAAGAGAACAAATTTTAGGTATACTTTATCATTATTCATTTTTTTAAAAGATTTTTTTAAATTTATTTATTCGACAGAGATAGAGACAGCCAGCGAGAGAGGGAACACAAGCAGGGGGAGTGGGAGAGGAAGAAGCAGGCTCATAGCAGAGGAGCCCGATGTGGGGCTCGATCCCAGAACGCCGGGATCACGCCCTGAGCCGAAGGCAGACGCTTAACCGCTGTGCCACCCAGGCGCCCCTATCATTATTCATTTTTTTAAAGGTTTTATTTACTTGAGAGAGAGCGCAAGAGATAGAATGCAAGAGACAGACAGCACAAGCAGGGAGGAGGGGGAGAAGGAGAAGCAGACTCCCCGCTGAGCAGGGAGCCCATTTATCATAATTTAAAAGAAAGGAAAAGAAGCTACAGGGATGGTAGGGCAAGGTTCCTAAGAAGATGGTGTGGGTGGGGTGGCAAGACTGCCTAGGCCAGCAGACAGCCATGAAATCCCCTTCAGGGGAGGAGAGGGAGCTCCCGGACCATGATCACCTCCGTGGGGCTGGAGTCAAGGCGCTCTGAGGCAAGAGAGAAAGGAGGCGTAGCAGGTGGAGGTGGTCTGGGTTGGGAAGGAGGGCGGGAAGAAGCAAGTGGGGATGGTGGGGAGATTTGCGGACAAGGGCCTTGATCACCCAGTTAGGGGGGAAGGGCACGCCTAAGAAGGCAGACAGATGCCCTGACACAGGCACTCACTAGCTGGCGAGAGATGCCAGGACAGCAAGCCTGGAGGGTTCGGGGCCTGGGGGTCAAGGCAGGGTCACAGGGAGAGTGCACCATCTTTCTGTTTACCGCTCAAGGCCGACGGCCCTGGGAGGGCAGACACTTGTCCTTCTGGGTCAGGACTGAGTGTCCCTAGCGTCAGGATGCCGCTGACATACTCCAGTCTCTGGACACATATTACGGAATCAATGCACGAGCAAATGACAAAGTAGGAAACAAGGCTGTAGCCTCAAAGGAGGGAGGGGAGTCTGAGGGAAGCAGGTGCAGACTGAGGGCGTGTGGGGCTCCAGGAGAGCACCCCTTCACCCCAGAGAGAAGGAAGGGGCAGGGAAGAAGGGGAGACAGGCTCTGTTCCCCCAAGGGAGGATGTGTGAGGGGAACTGGGGTGCCTACAACGGCATCTACTCAAGCCCATGGGGCAGGAGAGGTTCAGGGGGTGTGGCATGGCGCAGGGGGAGGGTGATGAGGAGCAGGGAGGAGGCAGGTGTGTGCCAGAGGCCCAGGAGGGCAGGTAGCACAGAGGAGCCGGCACAACCTGGCCGGCTCTGGGACTAGGCAGTGAGCTTGGGGAGGGCAGCAGCCACTGGCCAAGGCCGCGCCCGCTCACCTGGGAGTAGACAGTGGCATGGACCCAGGCAAGACGGCGGCTCAGGTGGTCCAGCTTTTCGGAGAAAACCTTCTGACTCTTGGTCAACTCTGCAAGGATGTCCTTCCTCTGCCACCCAAGGGAAAAGGAGAACAGTCAGGCCATGGCCCCACCCCCACCCCCACCCTGCCTGCCCCAGGCAGCCGGATAGGGACCCCACTGGTGCCCAGAGCAGGCAAAGGGGTGGGCAGACCCAGTTCTACTCTTCAATTCCTCTTCCGCCTCTCACCCCCCTGGCAAGCCTGAGCAGGACCTTGGTCCTGCACAGAACACGGAAGTGAGATGCAGCTGAGGCTCCGTGAGCCCCTGGCCAGGACACCCCAGGGACCAGAGCTCCAGGAGCTGCTCTCGCCCTGGCCAAGCCTGGGCTTTGCATTCAGCTGGGGGCAGGGGCTGCCGGGCAAGCCCAGCCCAGGCTTGCTCAGCCCCACTCCCCAGGCCCGGAGAGCTCTGGCTGAGGGGCTCCGGGGGAGTGGGGGAGGCAGGTCCCGCTTCCTGCTGACTCTGCAAGTGGCCGAGGAAGCACTCGGGGTCGAATTCATAATTGATGAGGAGAGCGGGTGTGCGTCAGCACTTAGAGGGCAGGGGCGGGGGCACCTTGGCACAGGCTGCAGCTGGTGATGGGGCTCAGGCCACGCCGCGCCCTCATGGCAGCCCCGCTCTCCCTGACGTGGCATAGTCGCGGGAAAAACCGCCGGGGTAGCCCCCAGAAGCAAGGGCAGGGCAGTCTGGATCTCCTCTGCGGCCTGCCCCGGGAATCCCGAGCCAGCCAGCCACCTCTCTGTTAACAACCCTCTCTCCCCCAAACCCACCTGCCCGTCCAGGCCTTACCCGCTTGGGGCACCGGCGGAGCTTGTCCTCTGTGTCCCTCAGAGCCATCGCATACTCGTTGACATCGTCAGACACACCCACCATCTAGAGTATGGGACACCGCGTTTCCGGTGTGAGCCCTGGGCACCTCACTCGGCTTTCTCCGTGCTGAGCCTGGCCCCCCGCCCTGCCAGTCTTTGGCCGCGCACAGCCCCCTCCCACAAAACAGGTCAGGCCCCCATGCTCCCGGCAGCAGCCAGTCTCGCCGTGGCACACGTCCCCGTGGGGTCACACACACACGCGCGCGCGCAGGCTTCGGAAAGCGCGGGAGTGCAGGACACGCTCGTGGGCCACCTTGCCCAGCTGCTGGTGCACGCTGAGACTGTACATCATGACGGCGCCATCCAGGACTTCCAGCAGGGAGTTCTCGGTGAGGGGCTGCTCCGGCTCCTCGGGAGGCCGCCCCAGCAGCAGGCCCTCGTTCCAGTGGCTGCCCTCGACTAGGAAGCGGGGGAAGGGCAGGGTCAGGGCCGCAGGCCCTTCCAGCTCTCTCCTAGGTCTGTGGTGCCAGGGTGGGCCTCACAGGAGAAGGGAGCCCCTTCCCCCACCCTGGGCTCAAGGAGGGCCCTGCAGGGAGAACGCGGGGGTGGGGGAAGGGCAAGGGCCTGCCGCTCAGGCCTATTTCTGCAGCATTGATTTCCTCCCCTCGGAGTGCACTTCCCATGTCCTTGAGCTACTGCCAGGCCACGGGGCCAGGAGGGAATGGGGGTGCAGCCTGGCTCTGCCCCGGGTGGGGAACCGTGCATGACAGATGCCACGCTTGGCCCTGCCCGGCACCTACTGTCTTCACGAGTCCTCTGTTCGGCGCTCAGTGTGCGGACCTTCACTTTCTCCGAGGTGCTCAGAGGCCGCCGTGGGGTCATCAGGCTCACAGCCGCTGTGCTGAGGAAGCGGTTAGCTCGGCCCAGGGTTGGAGAACTGAGCCAGCTGGGCCGAGGCAGGGGCAGCACGCCCCCCATGGCCAGAGCCTGCGTGGGGCGCTGTGGAGGAGACAGGAGGCCAGACGCCACTCAGCTCTCCGGGGCCCGGGGCCCATGTAGGGCCCCGAGGATTTGTGGATTTGTGGGGCTGGGAAATGGCAGGAAGGCATGTGCCTCTACCTACAAGAGACCTGCTTGGTGAGAAGCTCCTTGCCCGCACAGAGAGGGAGGTGGCCCTGCGTGACACCCCTGCCCTTATGATAGAGGGACAGCCCGATACCAAGCCCCCTGACTGCCCCTACCGCGGCACCTGGGCCGCAGCCGGGGCCGGCTCCTCGTCCTCGTCCAGGTCATCCATGGTGGCCGCCTGGAGCTCCAGCGGGTCGATCAGGATGTTGGCCTTGGAAGCAAGGTCATCTGGGAGGAATGGCAGGAGGCTCTCAGGCCAGCAGAGGGCTGAGCGGTCGCAGTGGAACGGCCCAGGGTAGGCTGGGCTCGCACCACTGCACCTCTGCCTGTGCGCTCTGCTTACTCCGCCCCAGCCTGCGCCGCGCCCCGAGGTCCTTTGTCTCACGGGGCCTTGACAGCAGGAGACACTCCCCATCACACCTGTGTCAGTGCCTCCACTTCCGGCACCTGCATGCTCTCCGGGGTCCCACTTCTCCGCCCCATTGCTTCCTTCTCGACGAGCACAAGATCCAGGGCTGTCTAGGCCGCGGCCTGTCCCACCGTGCACGCAGGCCTCACCACCGGCTCGCCCGCTCCCACCTCTACATCGACAGCCGACTGCGGCACCTCTGCCTCCAGCCCAGGCTGTGGTCCCCACACATACCGGACTCGTCACCTCGGCCGCCTCCTGCAGCCCCCTTCCTGAGGCAGCCCCACCCCCACAGCCTCCGACAGGAAGCCTGGGGTCATCCTTCGCTCCTGCCCTTCACCTCCACCTTCCCTCTACCTCCTCACTTGGCCCAGGCACCCCGTTCTCACACGTAGACCCTGGACTTCGCTCCCTTGCCTCAAGACCTTCCAAAGCGGCCCCAGCCCCTGGGATGAGCCCACACCTGCTCTGTGGCTCACAGGGCCCTTACCCTCCACCCGTGCGACCCTCCGCCTCATTTCCCATCGCTCCCTGCCTGATAGCGTCCTCTCCGGCACACGCACAGCCTTCTACCCCCGGGCATGCCGGGCTGCTGCTGCATTCCCTGCCTTTGCGTGCTCTGTGCTCGCAGCCGCTTTGGCTCGTCCTCCAAAGCTGCTCAGGCAATGCTTATGAACGTTCCCCTTCCACCCGCGACCTCACTGAGATCCCATGGTCACTCCTCATCCAGCAAACATGCCCCTATGTCATTGACATTACGGGACTCCCAGACATCCCCTGGGGTGGCTGCTCAGAGGGAAGGGATGGCTGGACCCAAGACTTGAGGCTGGCATCTCTCTGCGGAGCAGGTCGAGATACTTGGGCGCCCTCTGGTGGGCAAAGGATATCACAGCACTCACGGCAGAGCTGGCTGAGACACTGCCAACGCGCCCCCGCCCCCCCCCCCACACCCCCTGCCAAGCCCAGCTCGTCCTGTGCACTACCCGCTGCCCACAGCCCCGCAGGCACCTTTGAGGGTCTTCCGAAGGTGTGAGAGGAGGCCTCCCAGGCGCTGAAGGTCAAAGTAGTCTACCTTGCCATTATAGAAGATCTGGGGTGGGATATAGGCCTCTGCAAGGAGGGGTTGGGGGGGACGGGAGGGCCGCCAGTGAGTTAGGCAGGAAGACCTCCCCCCTCCACCACTTCAGGTCAGTGCCAGCGACGGCATGAGTTGGGATGAAGGGGGCATTCTGGCTGCGGTCACATTCGGAGAGGGCTCTGACCAGCCCTGCGGATATCCCACAGTCCAGAGCAGGCATGGCTCCCACTGACCCTGAGGACCCTGACCCACACAAACATAGCCCCCAGCACCTCAGAGCCTGCCCATGGTGTTCTCTACAAAGGACTGCAGATGACCGGATGGGCTGGGACCAAGGAGAGGAGCCCGGAGCGGGCAGGAACTTGTGGGGACAGAGGGAACGTGGGCTTGGCCCTCCTCCAGTGTGGGGCTCCTGCTGCCCTCTGGAAAAGCCAGCCAATAGGAGGCGAGGACTCAATGGCTGGAAGCCTGGGGAAGCTCCATCCCCACCCCACCGCCAGCTCCACACTCCACGCCAACCTCAGGGGCAGCCCTGCCCAGCCTCTCCAATGAGGCCTGCCCTACTCACCCTCACTGAAGGAGGCACGAGGGTTCGAGGCCTTGTATTCATCCCAATAGTAGCGCAGGGCAGAGATCAGCCGGTGCAAGAAGCAGACCATGTACTCAGGGGGGCAGAGCACGGGCATGTTCTGTGCACACAGGTCACAGGACACGCGTTTGCGCCAGGCCTCGGGGCTGCCCCAGGACCCTGAGCGGAGCACGGAGAGCAGGGCAGCAGAGGGGGAGGAAGACGAGGCAGGGACACAGCAGGCTGAGAGGTACCAGAAGGCTGCGGACCCGGCAACACAGCCAGGGGTCCACAGTGGGCTGGCCTAGTGGATACTTACCCCCCGGCCACTGGCATTCTCCTGTAGAAACTTCCGGAACTTGGTCAGGAAGATGTACCTAGAAGCTTCACCCTTTGAGGAAAGGAAAAATGAGGCTGTGAGGAGCCAGAGTGGACCAGCTCAGTGCTGTGCCTTAGCCAGGGCCCTGCCATGGAACTTGAGCCAGTGCCTGCCCCCTAGGCCTAGGGGCCCAGGACCAGCACCTGTGCCTGCCAAGGACCCACGCGGGGGTCTGGGAGTCACTCACCCCGTTGTCATCTTTATTGTTCAGCAGTAGCTTCAGGATCTGGACCTGTAGTTCTTCCACCACTGTGGGGGGGGGGCACACGACACTGAGCCCCCCTTGGCCAGGGCCTCGCCCTCAGGCCCCCAGGGACGGGAAGGGAGGGGACGGCAGGTCTGGGTTGGGGCTCCACTCCCAGGGTTGCACAAGCCCAATCCAGACATGGCCGCTACCGAGGGCCCCCCAGTACATACACACACAAACCCTCCACCCCCTACCCAGTGCCCCAGGCAGGGGGCTGACCTTCGATACGCTTCTTGAGCCTTTGGCAGCCCCGTTCGTAGGCACGTCTCCGCACGCGCTCCTCCGCGGTCTCGTCCTTCACATCCTTACTGTCTTTGCCCTGGGCAGGGGCGGGGGACGGAAGACAGCAAGGCTCACCCGGGACTTAACCGGGCCGGCTTCAGACAGGAGACCCCTGCCCCCACCCCACAGACCAGGCCGGGGAAGGGGCCTCATGTGCTCAGTGCCAGGCGGCTCGGACAGCCTGGGCCAGCCCCCACTGTGACCCTGTCCGCCCGGCCCAGTGGGCCCACCTCCCTGCTGGAGCGGCGCGGCCACCAGGTGGTGGGAATGAGCTCCTGGAGGCCAGCCTCCTCCACCCGCAAGGGGCTCTTGATGTAGAAGAAGACAACAGACCGGAGCACGTCGAAGCTGGTGGTCGTTAAGGCAGAGCTCTGCTCGCCAAAGGGTGCGCCATACACCCTCAGGAGTTCTCTCTGGGAAGCCCTCCCCAAACCTGCCTATTTCCTGATGTGCCCACCAGCTTCTCCCACCCTTCGGGGTACCATCGCTGCCATGAGCCTGTCTCCCCTGACTGTGAGCCCTGATGAAGAGCCGTGGGTGTCGAACCCACTCAGCCCAACTGCCAGCAAACAGACGAAAAAGGCTTGTCATGGGAACTCAAGACTGGGGGACAGGCTGGAGAGAGAGCCTGGTGGTCTCTCCCTCTCCCAGCTGTGTCTGCCTCCTGGAGGCTGAAGACCCCAGACAGAGAAGACAGCTACCAGCCCAGGCTTCTCCGCCAGGGCCCTCCCTCCGGTGACCCGGTCCTCAACACTGCTGGGAAGCAGGGAGGGCAGAGTCTTACAAGATCCTGTAGGAACCCCCTGCCGTGGGACTTGGATAAGGAGCAGTGCTTTGGCTGCAGAGGTCAGGCCCTGGTGGCGCCCCCACACTTCCATGTGGCACCAACGTCTGCAGCCATCTGGAAAGCCCTGCTCAGGCTGGCCAGCCGGCTGGGGCCCTCTGTTCTACCGTCACTGCTCCGCAAAGTGCTGGGAAGGCTGGGTCCTAGAATAAGGACTCACGCTTTGAGTGGCTCTGGTCCCGAGCCTCCCTGGGGACCCCTGGCCAAAGGTACACTGCCCTCCCTGGCCTCTACCGACCCCAGATGACACCACACGTCTGGCCTGCCTGGCGGCAAGGGGAGGATACAGGACGTTGCTGAGCAGAAACTTGCGGGACTTCTCATGCCTCAGGATGGCGATGGTGAGCCGCAGATAGTGGGTCTGTGGGGAGGGGCTGCTCAGAGTGGGCGGCTAAGGCCCAGGGGGCTCAGGGCAGGGGCACGAGCTCCCACCTGTAGGCCCAGGTCCGGGACGATGGGTGAGAAGCGGTAAAGCCGCAGCAGGGACATCATCAGCTGCTTGAGGCAGTCCTGCACCTCGTAGTCCTGGGGGAGAGACGCCGCGCTGCTCGCCTGCCCGGCGGAGGCCGGGCACTGGGACAGCCGTCCGTGGGTCCTCCCCCAAACCCTCCCCGCGCCTCCCCCGCTGGAGCCGGACCCCCTGGCCCGAGGCTGGAAGTCAGGAGCCTCACCTCCATGAAGAGCCACAGGAGGTCGAGGACCTGCCGCACCACGGACTGAGCCTGGGCGGGCGTGCCCGCCTCCACGACGCCGCGCAGGAAGCTCACGAGCACAGCCTCCACCAGGTACACCTTGCGCTGCACCACGGGCGGGCACGGGTGAGGCGGGGCCCTCTGCCCCTCAGGGCACCCCTGCCCTGGCACGTGGCCGAGGCCACGGCACAGACAGACTCTTGGGCTCGCTCGAGCGACCCCGAGACAGAGATGAGCCCTCCCGGGGTCTGAGTGAGACGCAAGAAGGGCGACCGCTCCAGAGCTCCTCAGCGCTTCCGCACGCAGTTCCCTTAGCCTGTGACGTCACTCCCCCTCAAGCTTCTCCGACCTCCCCCGACGCCCCCAGCTGGAAGCCTCTCTTCCTTCCCTGTGACATCCTTGAGGTCTGAGGGCTCTGGTCACAGGGAGCCCCGGCCAGGGGACGGTGCTGAACGTCCGCACCTCAGCTTCCCAGCCCCTAGCACAGGCACCCCTACCGCAGCCGGCCTCAGCTCCCCCCGGACGCCCCCTCACCAGCAGCGGTGCGAAGCGATGGAAGATGTGGGCCAGCGTGAGGAGGACGGTGGGCTGGCCTTGCAACTGCCACTCGGAGCTGTCCTTCTCCACCAGCCGGCCCTCCTGTGTCGGGGAGAGGACGGTGAGGGGCAGGAGGCCAAGGAAGGCCCCCAGCTCGCCCGGCCCAGACCCCGGCTCACCACAGGGTCCAGCTCCACGCTGAGCACTGCCCGGAAGCATCCCAGCAACTTCTGTGCCCGCACCAGGTCAGCGCGCGGCGGGTCCTGCAGGGGCCGGTAGCCCGCCACTGGGTAGGTGGCACAGAGTTAAGCCGGCAACACCTGGTCTGTGGCTCAGACGCCCCCACCCCTCTCCACTGAGACCCCTGAGGAGGGGCCTGGGCTCCGGGGCTGCGCTGGGAAGTCAGCGTGCCTGGCGTGCAGCAGAGCGCTCCCTCGGTCTCGGCAGGACGCAGCTTCTCCTGCCGCTCCCTGTTCTTCTCTGTTCCACACCGGCGACAATGGTACCCACCTCCCGAGGCTGCCGCCAGAACTGGGCTCCTCGGCGCCCACCTAAGCTGTGCCCTCATCTCTCCTCACAGCAGCCATGGCCCACTACCCACCAGCCCACAGAACTCCCGGGGCAGGGAGCCCCTCAGCCCTGCTTGGAGAGCTTCCACGTGGTCCACAGACTTCTTCCCAAAAGGATATCGCAAGGGACGACTGCCAAAGTTGAAGGCCACGGACTCCTTGAAGGAGAGGCTGATAGCTGGGAAGTAGGCCATGCCCAGGCCCCTGGACAAGTTCTCGAAAGCGGTGCCCAGTGACACGCCATTCCTGGAGCAGAAGGGAAGGCCTGTGAGCCAGTGCTGAGAATGAGGGAGCCAAAACGAGCCAGGGAGCGGCCTGTTGCGGCCATCCACCCTCAGGCTACCATATCGGCCTGGCCCCCTTACGGGGACTGGGAAACTGAGGGCAGCTGAGGGAGGCCCCCGAGGCCAGGCCTGTGGGTGAAGGCAGGAGACTCACAGGCTGAAGGACAGGGTGCCATCGTCTAGGTCGATGAGGCAGCTCACGATGTCCCCCGCTGCCCACGCCTGCCAGGGGAGGACGCCTTACAGACGCACAGAAGCCCAGCGGCCTGCCCACTCTGCCCCGCGGCTGTGTCCCCACCACCGCCCAGGGGAGGCGACCATAAGTACAGAGGACCTGAGTCCCAGCCCACCCCTTTCCCCCCACCCCGTGCCCTATAATCTCTCCTGCTGCCCAGTGACCCCACCAAGCTGTGAGGACGGACACGGGCAGGTGGGCTGCAGGGCTCTCGGCCCTCACCTTGCCGTAATTCGTCGTGGTCACATTCCACTTGCGCACCCGGTTGCCATCATAGGCGTAGGAGTTGTGTGTATCTCCAACCCCCTCCTAAGGAGGAAGCATCCGTAAGGCCCAGGGGAGGTGGGCAGGAGCAGGGCCAGAACCCAACGGCCATCAGCCTGGGCCCACAGAGCTCTAGAGAGAGGGGAGGATGCTCTGAGACGAGGAGTGGTGTCCTGGGCTGGGTGGCCCTAGGACGGGGTGGGGCACCTTCTGCCTCCAGAGGGCTGTCTGGGTCACGGTCCTGAGCAGACGTCGCACGGTCCGGAGGGCTGCCCGAGCCCCGGCATGGCCTGCAGGAGCAGCAGGTGGCCCTGTTCCCCCCCCTCCGCCCCCCGCACGCACCTCCTGATTGAAGCGGCAGCTGATGGTGCACCAGCCAATCTGCATGAGCCCCTGGGAGGAGATGAGCACCTCGTAGAGCCACTTCCCTGGAATAAGCCACGTCAGGCCTGGCAGGTGAGCCAAGACTGCCTCCTGCCTCAGACCCGGCCGCAGCAGAGCGCGGTCTCACCTTTGTACACGCACGTGGTAGAGCGGATAGTACCGAAGTTGCTGTGTCCGATCACCTGGGGGAAGGGTAGGGATGGTGAGCCTCTGCTCCGGCACACAGGCCGCCTCCCCAAGGGGGAAGGGCCCCATCCCCAACTCAGCTGGTGGTGGTGCCTGCCTGTCCTGGCCAACACCGCACTGAGCCTGGACAGGGTGGGAGGGCCTAGGCCTGTGTCAGGAGGGGTTCTAGGTCAGGAGCATGATGGGAGGGGCTCATGGCTGTGCTGGGAAGAGCTTGGGGCCAGAGTCCCATCAGGAAGGTTTCAGGGCTGTGTCAGGAGGGCTTGGGGGCTGAGAACTCAATGAGCCCATGAGGAGGGGGTCATGGCTACAGCTCCATAAAGAAAAGGTAAAGAGACCAAGGCCCCATCAGGAGGAGCTTGGGGCTGTCAGGAGGGGCTTGGACCTGGGGCCCCTCGCGTTGCCCTCACTCACCCCCAGGAGGTCATCGTCCACCAGAAGAAGCCCCTCGAAGCCACCCGTGTGGTCCAGGACCACAGTGGATGGGCCAAGCCGGCCTTCAGCCTGTCCTGAAAGGGAGAGGTAGATGTGGAGTTGGGCAGGGCACAGGGCCTGACAGAATGCACCGAAGGCACGCCCAGGACCCCCAGAGCCCAGCCTGGCTCCCCCAATCCCATACCAGAAACTGCCACATACCCTGACTCTCCTCATCCTCATCTTCCACATGTAACAGCTGGTCCAGATGCTCTGGCAGGTTCTGGAAGTTCAGGGGTTTCCTGAGGAGAGCGAGAGGCTGCGAGGGGCCCAAAAGTCCTTGAAACCAGCCAGGTGACACTAAACCCCTCTCCTGCTCCCATTCCTCTGAGCTTCAGACAGTGGCTGCCCAGACTCCACTAAAAGCACTGTGTCTAGTCCTAGATTCTGACATGCTGGGGGCCAGAAGGCTGGATTAGCCACTAAACTAAAAAGTACTAGTCCACTGTGGTACACCTTGGGACTTAAAAAAGGAAAAAAAAAAAGCCCTCCCTCAGCCTTAATTCCCTCACCTGTAAAAAGGGAACAAGAGCTTTATGTCAGAGAGGCTGTGATGACTCCAAAGCATGTGTGCTCTCTGCACAGCCCATAACCCGCCCACCCTCAAAGGGGGCTCCGTTGATTTGGCTGGAAGAGAAGGCCGCGAGAAGTACTGACCCCCAAGGTGGCCTGTACCAATGACAGCTAGGCTGGCCCTTGACCCCAGGCCTGAGGTCCCGGCCAGGGAAGTCAGTGTCAAACGAGACAGGCCTTGGGAAGATGAAGGGCTGAGCCCTCCGAGCTGCTAGCTGGCTCCGTCCTGTGTCCACCTGTACAGGAGCAGAGCACATGGCCTGCCTAGCTGCCATCTGCCCCAACCAGAGGCGCTGGGGAAATCTGAGTGGCCCCCTTATCCTCCCAGCACACATGCTCAGAGAGAAAGGCCTCTGACTGATGCCGGCCAGCTCTGTCCTGACACAGCTGCTAAGAATAGCAGGGAATGGGGTGGCAGTAACTAGCAGGGCTCGAGGAGAACAGAGACCCACAGACTGCTGGCACCTGCTCTGCCGCCTCCCAGCTCCCTCCCCACTCTCTGGCCTAGACGGTAGGCTCTGGAAGGGGACAGAGATGGGCCAAAGCACCCGCCCTCTGGCAAGGTAGCGTCAACCCAGCCTCAGGAACCACGTGCTCCCCTGCCGTGAGCTACTACTGAGCTGCGGGAGGTAGAGACCCACAAAGCCTCCTCCCCATTCCTGCTAAACCCCAAGCCAAGGCCAGGTGGTGGCCATGCCATGGGGTGCCCCACCAGTGGCACGGAGAGTTTCAGCCAACCCCATCTCTGAGGACCCCCAAAGGCCCAGGGATAAAGGCTTCCAACACAGCGGTGCTTATGGGCCCCCCACTTGGCAGGGCTGCTCTGCTT
This sequence comes from Ursus arctos, assembly GCF_023065955.2. Taxonomy (NCBI): domain Eukaryota; kingdom Metazoa; phylum Chordata; class Mammalia; order Carnivora; family Ursidae; genus Ursus; species Ursus arctos. The sequence continues at coordinate 32,967,791 of NW_026622808.1, read as the reverse complement.
TCGTGCCTGCTCTCAAGAGCAGTTGGGGGAAGCTGGCCTGAGACTCAGCACTGCCCTTTGGCCAGCCCAGCCCTTGTCTGCCCTTTCTGGATGGCCTAGGTCCTGGCCCAGGGCTCTGCATCCACGCAAGCGCTGAGTGATGGCCCTGCCACCTGCTCTCCCTCCTGGCAGCCACAGAGCCAGCCGCAGCACGTCCATTTCTGATACCACATGAGGGAGAGATCAGATGGCCTTGGGAACACACCAGGACTGGGGTTGGCATGGAGGTGGGCAGTGGCACTCCACAAGTGGGAATCCTATGGCCACCGCAGCCACTTAAATGGAACAGGCGACTGCACTGTCCTTTATGCCTGCCCAAAGACCGTGAAAGACAGAACAGCCCAGCTGGCAAGGGGGCTGAGATAGGGATATCCATGCCTCGTGGCAGGAAGGCAGAATCCATGTGACCCTTTAAAGAAGGAACTTAGCAATAGTCCTAAAAGTGATTACAGTTCAAATGCTCCAGCCACATGACTCCAAGCCTCGGCACCCTCACAGCACTGTTTACAAAAGCAGAAGCCCCTCCAATCCAGGGGGCACTGCTAAAGGCTACAGCAGACCCCTGGCCCTAAAAGATGCCCACCAAGATTAATTTGGAATACAGAAATAAAAAACCACCCAGGGGACAGCACTTAATGGCAAAGATAGGCTCTAAACTCTGGTATACTTTTGGAGTTGAGAGACCTGGCCACTAGCTTGACGGCAGTGACAGTCTCACAGGTTATCTGGAGTAATAGCTAGTGTATTTCACCCTTTAAATGCAAGATGGTTTATGGCAGGTCACTTATTCCTCAATAAAACTGGGTGGGTTTTTAGGGGTTTTTTTGTTTTGTTTTGTTTTATAAAAGAACTGAAGGTGGGGGCGCCTGGGTGGCTCAGTCAGTGAAGTGTCTGACTCTTGGTTTCGGCTCAGGTCACGATCTCAGGGTCGTGAGATCAAGCCCTGCATTGGGCTTCACGCTCAGCGTGGGGTCAGCTTGAGATTCTCTCCCTCTCTCTCTCCCCCATTGCCCCTCCCTCCCTCTCATGGGCTCGCTCACCCATGAGCTCTCTCTTTCTCTAAAATAAAAAAAAAAGTCTTCAAAAAAAAGAATTGGAGCTGACAGAATTTTTTAAAAATGTCTATATAGCATAATCCAAACCACACACATCACAACATAAGGGAAATAGAAAGAAATCATACTCGAGCGGTCGTGTCAGAATAATAAGGTAACAGATTTTTTTTTCATTTTCTTCTAAGTTTCTGCTCAAGTGCACTTGTAACTTTGACATGGACTAAACTTAAATGCACTCAACTTGCAGGGGAAAGGGGCGGTAGGGTCTGCACTTTATGGGTTCAGGCGGAGGCTAGAGAGGACCGGGGTGGGACTGAGGTGCAGCAGGTGCACACACGGACCAGATGCTGACTGTGGAGTAGGGGTGAGCTGCTATCCTAAGGACTGAATGTGCACCTAACCTCCACAACACCCTCGGAAGGAAGGTAATAACACGGCCAGAGCAGAGGAAGAAGCAGAGTCCAGAATGCAGACTCTGGCCAGAGGTCTCACAGCCAGGAGTGGCTGAGTGAGAACAGAACCCAAGCCAGCCCACCCAGAGCCTCTGGTCTGGTCCTTCAGAGCGAGGAGCTCCCCACAGGGCCGTACCTGCTGGCGGCTGCGGCAGGCGTGTGCTCAGGAGAGAAGATGCGGTGCAGGTAGTCATTCAGTAGTTTCTCGTGCACAATGCCTGTGCCACAGGGCAGAGGGAGAGAAGGGTCACATGGTCAGTGCTGCTCCCAGATCGTGCTGGCCCTCAAGGCTCCTGGTCCCAGGCCAGCCACAGGGTCAGAAGAGCAGTCACGTTGGGTGTACCGCTCCAGGGCTGCTAATGAAAAGCTGGCTCACAGGTACAAATGGAGCAGCAAGGCCTGAAGCTCATGAGACCTGGGACTTCACTGCCTTTGTCTCTTCCTTCCCCTTCCCTCAACACAAGGAGCCTCCTCCCAGCCCTGCCAGCCCTTACCTGTGACCCTGGACTTCTCAGCGTCTGAGGTCAGCCTATAGCTCTTGCGGGAGAAAGACATGCTGGATCCCTTGGAGGCCATCCTTCATCTCTTGTGGGCAGCCAGCGGTCCTGAGGGGCTGAGGCAGAGGCAGAGCCTGTCTATCTGAAGCCAGCTGAAGGCCCCCATAATGACCTCAGTTCCTGGGGGCAAGAAGGTGTGGGAGCAGGGGAGGGGAGGTGCATGCACACTCACACACAGACCAACTCCCAGGCACGGGAAAGCAGGGGCCTCCCAGTTTCCTACACAGGAAGGGTGGATAGGGTCTGGACCCCACCACGTTCCAGCGCTCAGCACAGGGCCCGACAGAGAGTAGCTGTCACATACAGGTTTGCTGCACCAAACTAAATGTCTCAACCCCAGAAAGATCAGACCCAAGTGTCCAAAGTGAGGTGGCCTAGAGACAGAGAGACCCTGTTTCCTTCTCAGTTGTAAGCCACACTGGGTCTAGCTCATAACCAGTGGAGAGAACCATATACCACCTTCCCCCAAGTGTGGCCCATCATCCAAGGGCTTGGTGCCATCTCCAGCTATAAGTCCTGCTGACACCCATGGCCAGGATCTTCCCTTCTCTTGTCCAAAGGCCTGCTAGTTTTCTTCTTCCCACTCGCACACACAGCTTTTCATCCCATCAGAGCACCACCCTCGCCCAGTCCTCATTGCAGACCCTGCTGCTCTTCCCACTGCTGTCCACCCCACACATGTCACGGTGTTGCTGCAGCTGCTTCAGAAAATGCACTAAGTCGCTGGTGACTGCCTCAGTGATCTGGAGCTGTGCTGTCCAACACAGTAGCCGTTAGCCACATATGGCTATTTACAATTGAATTAAAACTTAAAACTTAAAAATTCAAATTCTCATATTAGCCCCATTCCAAGAATTCAGTAGCCACATACGGTTAGCAGTTACTGTACTGAACACTGAAAATATAGAACACTTCCATCATCACAGAAAGTTCTATTAACGCTAGTCTGGAGCCTGGCCTTCTGGCACTGCCTTAGACTGCACTCCCATCTCTGCAGCCCAGGTCCTTATCTCACCTCACACAGGTCCTCTGTTCCCACCACACACCCTTGCCCATTCACAGTCCGTACCACGCCTGCCCCTCGGGAAGGTGACTGTCCCGCCTTGCCGCCTACGACGGGCCCTCCGCGGGCGTCCAAGACCGCTGCCCCTCTCACACCAGAGTAGGTGCGGGGCAGATTAGACCCGGTCACTCATTTAAGCAAACCTTCCAGACATCCACTCCGGATGTCAGGTGCTGAGCACCCAAGTAATAGGCAGACTTGAAGTCGCTCAAGGATTCCCTGCTAGCCCCGCCGAGGGATCCGGGCTCGGAACGGAACCGACCCCATCTCGGAGCCCAAGGACGCAGAGAGCAGCGCATGTCTCCCCCAGGTCGCCCCCGCCCGGCCCCAAGCTCCGGAGGATCCTCCAGGCCAGCTCCAGCCCGCAGTCTCCCATCACAGGCTGCACCCCTGAGCGGCGCGCACCCTCACACTGAGCCGGCTGCGGCCGGGAGGGGAGCCGCAGGGACCCGCCCCACTCGGAGCCCAGCCGCCCCTCACTCACCCCCAGCCTCGGCCGCGGCGCCCCGGCTCACAACATCCGCCCAGCCTCTCGTCTACGGCGCCCGTCCAGGGCCAAACCGCGCGCTTGCCGCGCACGCGCACCGGCCCGCGCCCGGCGTCCGCGCGAGGGAGCCCCCTCGCGGTCTCCAGCGGGGTGGTTCCTGGCCTCGGCCTCGATCGACAGCCCAACCGCCTCCGACCCCCGCCTGCGCAGGAGAAGCTCCTAGGCCAGCTGGGTCTGAACGCTGCGTCCTCACTAGGAGCCCCAGGCCGCTTACCTCAACTCCTACCCGTACTTGGAGGCCTGGCCCAGAGGTTCCTAGAACATTTGAAGGCTACCGACGAGGGTCCCTGCTACCTGTTACACCACCCCCCCCCCCCCCCCCCCGCTTCCATTCAGGCCAGACAGGTCGCCTCGCTTACCTTTCCTGGGATGGCACCTGTGGCTTGGCGAGGGGAGCCTCTCTGGGCTCTTCTGCCAGGGGCGTGGGCTGACTTGCCTACAGCTGGAGCTGATAAGACAGCAAAAGGGACAGGCTGCTTTAAGGCTGGGTCAGGGAACATTTGCCACTTTACAGGGAAAAGCTGAGGCTCAGAAAAGATTAGTATCACACCACACCACCCAGGGGCTGGAACCCAAGCCTCTGGCAGCAATCATGTCCTCACCACCCTTCCCTTCAGAGCAACGTAGGCTGCAGAGGGTCTACAACCCCACCCCAGGGCACATCAAGCGTCCCCACCGAACCTTTCCAACCCCCGCCCACTACATAGGGCAGGGGCTAACTGTGCCAGAGTAAGGGCCCCTGCATTTCACTCAGGGGGCCTGAGCCTGGCTCCACCCCCATTCCGGCCACTGGGTCTCAGGTCAGGCTCCAGCAGGCCTGGAGTGGGGGTGTGGAGGCAAAGCCACCCAATCCCGTAGGGACAGGTTTCACAACTTCCCGGATAGGGCTGTGGTGGGTCACAGTGCAACCTCCAGCCAGGAGGATGGGGTGGCTCCCACTCCTGCTCCTTCTGACGCAGTGCTCAGGGGCCCCTGGTGAGTGCCCCCCACCCTGATCCCCACTTGCCTTCAGGAAGGGGTGAGCCCTGGGCCCATCCTGCTATTCAAGCCAGGAGCTCACTTTCCTGGCATGGAGCAGTGAGTGCTCTTGGCTTCTTGTGCAGAGCTGGGCAGCCCCAGGAATACATATGGACACTGCCTATTCAGGCCTGCATTAGATTGTCTGCTGTAGCATTGAGGCAGTGTGGGAACTGCGTAGATGCGTGCGCACATGCAGGCAGTTATCCCTCATGAGCCGAATCTAGCCCGCTAACCTAGCATATGCCCTAGTGCTGATGGGAGCTCAGACTTGGTGTCAGAATGGGTTGGGCCTCTGCCTGGGTAACAGGACAGCTCTGAGCCTTAGCATTTTCCACTGAGAGGTGAAATCGGCTCCCTGGGCAAGCACCATCACCCACTGCTCTCCTTACAGTGTAGGTTTTAGACCTGAGCCTAGTACCTTGCCCAGTAAACATGACCACTGGTGATAACTACCATGTCTGGGCCTGCTTCTCCCACTCTGTACAGGGGTCTGACCCTTGAATGTGCCCACAGCGTCCATCCCAGAGTCCTTGTAGCTTTGATCCCCTGAATGAAGTGTGGATGTGCCGATATAAATGCACTGACATGAATGCCCACCCCCGCAGGGCAGCGTTCGCCCTTGAATGACTTCCAGGTGCTCCGGGGTACAGAACTGCAACACCTGAGACATGCACTGGGGCTTGGGCCTTGGCAAGAGGATGTGACAGATGCTGAGGAGTGTGCAGCGCGTTGCGGGCCTCTACTGGACTGCAGGTGAGTGACCACAGGACCTAGATAAGACTGGGTGGCAGGTGAACCTGGGTGACCCTGTGCCTCGTACTCCCAGGGCCTTCCACTACAATGTGAGCAGCCACGGTTGCCAGCTACTGCCATGGACCCAAAACTCACCCTATACGCAGCTGCAACGTTCGGGGCGCTGCGACCTCTTCCAAAAGAAAGGTAGGTGGCTGTGGAGAAGGTGGGCCAGGGATAGGGCTGCTGAGGCCTCAGGCCTTGTTGACAATGAGTCTCTTGCTCCCAGACTATGTGCGGACCTGCATCATGGACAATGGGGTCAAGTACCGGGGCACAGTGGCCGTCACCACGGGGGGCCTACGCTGCCAGCACTGGAGCCATAGGTTCCCCAATGACCATAAGTAAGGCAGACACCTCCCCTCTGTCCCTGCCCCGCCGGCGTCTGCCCTCACCCCAGCACGCACTGAATTGCTGCTCTCCGCCCCCAGGTACACGCCCACACTCCGGAACGGCTTGGAGGAGAACTTCTGCCGCAACCCTGACCGGGACCCCGGAGGTCCCTGGTGCTACACGACAGACCCTGCAGTGCGCTTCCAGAGCTGTGCCATCAAGTCCTGCCGGGAGGGTAAGCGGCTCTGGGTCGAGACTGGAGGAACATGCCACGCCCGTCCACGAACCCACCGGCCTTGTCTTTCCAGACGCTTGCGTTTGGTGCAATGGCGAGGATTATCGCGGCGCAGTGGACCGCACCGAGTCGGGACGCGAGTGTCAGCGCTGGGACCTGCAGCGTCCGCACGCGCACCCCTTTGAGCCGGGCAAGTGCGTGTGGGCGGGCTCGGCATCGCGGGGGCCGGGCTATGGGAGGGCCCAGGACTTCAGGGGCGGGACCCGGGATACGGCAGGGTCCACACTGGGTCTCAGTCCCAGGGTCTTGTTCGCGCCCCGCTACCGCTCCCAGGTTCCTTGACAAAGATCTGGACGACAACTATTGCCGGAATCCTGACGGCTCCGAACGGCCCTGGTGCTACACCACAGACCCGCAGGTGGAGCGAGAGTTCTGCGACCTCCCCCGCTGCGGTAGGGCCCGAGGGCGGGGCCTGGGAGGGCACCTGGGAAACGGGGGGGTGTGTGGCCTGCCTGCGGAAAGAGGAGGGACTGGGCGTGACCCGGCGGTGGGCCCGTGGGAGTTGGACTCGGCCTCAGCGCAAGCCGCGGTCTCAGCTCCCGCTCGGGCTCCGACCAGCTTCGGTCCATACAAGGGTCCGAGGCACAGCAGCGCCACGAGGCCACGACGCTCAATTGCTTCCGCGGGAAGGGTGAGGGCTACCGGGGCACCGCCAACACCACCGCCGCGGGCGTGCCCTGCCAGCGGTGGGACGCGCAGAACCCGCATCAGCACCGTTTTGCGCCGGAGAAATACGCTTGCAAGTGAGGTGCCGGGCCGCCGCTGGGGGGCGTACCTTTGCAGCCGGGACCTCGGGAGTGGGGTCCCGGGGCGGGGCTTGAAGGAAGGCCGGGGTGGGGGGTGCTCCAGCCGGGGGCTGGCTGGCCGGTGGGCTGCGCCTCAGCAAGAACTGAGAGGAGCCCCCGTCCAGGGACCTTCGGGAGAACTTCTGCCGGAACCCCGACGGCTCCGAGGCACCTTGGTGCTTTACGTCGCGCCCTGGCATGCGCGTGGCCTTCTGCTACCAGATCCCACGCTGCGCCGACGACGTGCGGCCCGAAGGTAAGGCCCAAGCTGGGACTGGAAACTTGGAGCCAGAGGGCTGGGGCGAGAACCGGCTGACTGCCGCCCCCGCCCGCCGCAGACTGCTACAACGGCGTCGGGGAGCAGTACCGCGGTTCGGTCAGCAGGACCCGCAAGGGCGTCCCGTGTCAGCACTGGTCTGCGGAGATGCCGCACAAGCCGCAGTGAGTCGGCCTGCGCGCCCCGCCCCTCCCGGACCAAGGCCACAGGCTCCGCCCGGGCACGCCTTCGCCTAACTGGAGCCCGGCAGGGGTTTGGGACTACCCCGCTAGGACTGTGCGTCCTCTCCCGCCCAGGTTCACACCCACCTCCGCCCCCCACGCGCATTTGGAGGAGAACTTTTGCCGGAACCCGGATAAGGATAGCCACGGGCCCTGGTGCTACACTACGGACCCGGGGACTCCGTTCGACTACTGTGCACTGCGGCGCTGCGGTAAGCGCGACGCTCCCTCGGGGCCCGCCCCCAGCTTCCACCTTCCAAGGCTGGCTCCCTCAAGGCAGGTGAACTTGGTTCTTTCAGATGATGACCAACCACCGTCCATCCTGGAGCCCCCAGGTATGCACTTGGGCCAGGCGTGTCTTGGGGCCTCTTAGGGGCCTCCATCCAGTCGGAGTTTTCCCGAGGCTCATTCTATCCCCCAGACCAGGTGGTGTTTGAGAAGTGTGGCAAGAGGGTGACCCGCCAGGACCAGCAGCGCTCCAGGCTGCGTGTGGTGGGGGGCCAGCCTGGGAACTCGCCCTGGACAGTCAGCTTGCGCAATCGGTGAGACACAACTGCCTTTCCCCAAGAGAGGAGCTGAGGGTATATCCTTATATCCTCTGCACTTTTGCCAGGGGAGTGGGAACCTGTCCCTGGCCGCACAGGTCCTAGCCAAGAGATGGCAAGTCCAGCCTGTGTCCCAGAACTCACTGTTCTTTCCTAACCTCTACTCCTCCAGGCAGGGCCAGCATTTCTGTGGGGGTTCCCTAGTGAAGGAGCAATGGGTACTGACCGCCCGGCAGTGCTTCTCCTCCTGGTGAGCCTCCCTCGGGTTTGGGGACCCAGTCCCACCCCCCTGCCTTCGTCTTCCCCTTAGCTACCTTTCCCAGGTGAGCCTTGGGGCAGCAGACTGAGTCACAACTGATCTAGCAGACCTTCTCCCCCAGCCATGTGCCTCTCATGGGCTATGAGGTATGGCTGGGCACCCTGTTCCAGAACCCACAGCCGGGGGAGCCAGGCCTGCAGCAGGTCCCCGTGGCCAAGATAGTGTGCGGGCCCTCGGGCTCCCAGCTTGTTCTGCTCAAGCTAGAGAGGTGTGTGACAAGTCAAGAGGTGTGAGGTGGGGCTGAGACTTATGGGCCTACACGCTGAGTGCCCTCATTCCCATTAAAGACCTGTGACCCTGAACCAGCGAGTGGCCCTGATCTGCCTGCCCCCTGAGCGGTATGTGGTGCCTCCAGGCACCAAGTGTGAGATCGCAGGCTGGGGTGAGACCAAAGGTAAGAAAGAACACAGTGCAGAGGCATGGACTAACCCAGACCAGGAGGCCTAGCCTCAGATCCTACCCAGAGGCCCTCTTCTCCTTCCCATTCTTATCACCGTAGGTACAGGGAACAACGAAGTCCTAAACGTGGCCTCGCTGAACGTCATCTCCAACCAGGAATGTAACGTCAAGCACCGAGGACGCGTACGGGAGAATGAGATGTGTACTGAGGGACTCTTGGCCCCTGTGGGTGCCTGTGAGGTCAGTGTTGGGGCACCCATTCCTAGCTCAGGGAGGGTCCGGGAACCTGCAAATGTACTCCTTTATCGCCAAGGAGGCTAACGTCTGCCTTGGCCCAGGGCCCCCTTACCAATTCTTCCATCTACCAGGGTGACTACGGGGGCCCACTTGCCTGCTTTACCCATGACTGCTGGGTCCTGGAGGGAATTATAATCCCCAACCGAGTGTGCGCCCGGCCCCGCTGGCCAGCCATCTTCATGCGCGTCTCTGTGTTTACGGACTGGATTCACAAGGTCATGCAGCTGGGCTAGGCCCAACCTCAATCCCATGTACTTTGGAGAGGACAGAGCTTCCTGTCAGACATAAAGCTGCCTCTCGTCTTTACACCTGTGCAGGGTGCTTCTTAGCCTCTGCTGGGAAATCAGGTGGTGTACGTCCTTGCTAGGGCCTGGGTGGCTCAAGCCCAGCAGAGCTGGGTTGGGAGATCTCATTTTAGGACTACCTTAGCTTGTAGGCACTATGGAAGGGCAGGGCCTCACTAGTTCCCTAGATAAGCTGCTGGTAAGACAAGGGCGGTGTAGGGCAGTTTCTAACAGAAGGGGCTGCAGCAGAGGGAGCTAGCCTGGTGAGATCCCAGTTAGCCCTGATAGGCAGCAGCGGAGCCTCTCACTGTCCCCTGCCCGGCACGCTGGAGGTAGGTGAGGTCCTTAAGGCTACCACACCCAGGACCTATGGTACTCTGAACCCCAGAGGTGAGGCTGGGGTTAGGGATGGCTTGGTACAAAGTCCCGGCAGGAACCAGACTCCGTGTCCTCGTTTATTATCACCGTATAGCCTACATTCCTCGGCTCACCCATCCGTGAAGTCCAGAGCCCAGGAATCCTCTCACCGATCTGCCAGACCCCGGGGCTCTCCAAGAGCAGAGTGTGGCTTACGCCCACCAGCCCAGGCAGGGAGGCAGGGCTTCAGCTGCCCAAGTGTGTGTGCAGCCAGAGCACAGCATTCATGAAGCTGTCCGACTCCACCTCCACTTCTGAAAGTGCGTGGGTGCTTTTGGGATACAGCAGGAGCCTGCGGTGGTTGTGCAGCAATGCTTAAGGCTGGCGCGTTCTCCCCTGTTCACCTGCCCCCCCCCAACCCCCCCCCGCCGGGCTGCCAGCGCTGTCCTGCCGCACTCACCGAACAGGCACGTTCCGGGCCTTGAGGGCACGGTAATACTCCATGCCCTGCTTGAAGGGCACACGCCGGTCCTCCTGGCCCAGCATCAGCAGCAGCGGGGTCTTCACCTGGGGGCATGGGGAGTGGTGGTGAGCAGCGCCCCGCGGCTCTGGATAGCCTGGCAGCATACCAGGCAGGGGGAGGGCTGCATACCTGGGGGGTATACTTGATGGGTGACTTGTCCAGCATCTCGGCCCACACACTGAGGTCTGGCAGGCAGTCGCTGCTATAGGGGAAACCAGCCTCCACCACGCACCTGCAAGAGACTGCCCTGAAGCAGCCCCGGGAGCCCTGGCACCCGCGGGGGCTCCGTGCGGGGTATGCAGCGACACAGAGAAGGGCAGGGACCTGGGGAGCACACCCACCAGTCAGGGATGTCGGTGGAGCCCATCATGGAGGCGATGTTGATCACAGGGTTCCTCGCCACACAGGCACCATAGGTCTCAGGGTACTGGCCAATCAGGTGGCAGGAGAGGAAGCCACCGTGGGAACCACCCATAAGAGCCACTCGGTCAGCGTCAAAGTGTTCTTCCTGGAGCACCTGCTCTACTGCGAACTACAGGGTGGGGCAGAGTGTGCTGCAGCCAGCTGCCCACCCGGACGGAACGCACCCCAACAGTTTACCCTGTGGCCTGTCCAGAAGCCCCGGCCCCTGCTACCTGGACGTCCTTCACATCCTGGTGGCCCACATTGCCGGGAAGGGAGAGGATGCTGTCCTGGCCAAAACCCGTGGAGCCACGATAGTTCACTGGAGGCCAGGGAGGAACCAGACAGGGTGGTCAGCAACATTCCCAGCCCCCTGGTCGTGCTTTCACCCCTCTGTGAAGTAGGCCTTGGGGCCTGCTCCACAGACTGTCAAGGCACAGGAGCCAAGGGGTTTGAGGCTGTTGCCCAGTGACTAAAGCACCCTCTCCATGGAAGTTCCTGGTAATGGTGGCCAGGTCCGGGCTGCAGACGGGTGGTACCCGTGGTGCCTGCCCACCCCGTCGCCCTCCACAGCCCTACCACTGCTACAGGATCCTGCTCACTCACCCAAGAGTACTGCAAAGCCCATCTTGCAAAGCACGGCTGGGAACAGCATCCAGGCAGTGACAAAGGATGAATGGGGTCCCCCTGCAGACATGGAGCAGAGAGTGAAAGAGCCAGCCAGGACGGGTAGTGGGAGGGCAGCAGCTCTTAGACCAGATGCCTACCGTGGGGCATGACCACCATGGGCACTTGGGTCTTATCTGGAGGGTTGCTGGGCTGCAGAAGGATTGCTTCGAAGTCAAGGCCAGCTGCAGGGAGAAGGCAGGAGTCAGCAGAGCCAGAGCCACTGCCCAGGGGCTTCCCCAGCCAAGGCCTGAGTCCTAGCGGCAGGTCTGGGGCTGACCTCTGAAAGGTAGATCTGGCCAAGGTAGCCTGCACCGAGACACCTGGACCCCAGGAGGCTCATACTCCTGCCCTAGTTGGGGAGCCCCACTCTGTCAGGACAGCATTCCGGATGAGGTGTGGTCAGAGGCCTCAAATAAGGCAGCGTCTCTGGGCCTTGGTTCCCCTACCACAGAGCATTTGGCTTGGTAATGCCCAGCCCTGATACCCAGAGCAGGCACTCACACACCCGGACTACTACTCCCCGTGAGCATGCACAAGAGGCATAGAGAACCCCCAGAGGCAGGGAAGGTGACCACAGGTGCTGTGTGCTGGTGAACTTGGGAGGTGTCCCTCTGCCCCGGCCCAGCTCACCATACTCCAAGTTCTCTTGCTCTGGGGGTGGCTGCAGTACCCGGATGGCCCAGGAGATGTCGGGAATAGGCTCAGCCTCTTCCAGGGACACCCACAATACTTCCTGCTCCTTCCCTGCAGGAGGCAGGAACCCAACTTTCTGCCAAGGGGAAAGAGTGTGTCATAGGCGGCCTGGCTGCCTCCCTGCCCTTCCACCTCTGCTAGGGTGGGAGGTGGGCCACTCTCACTACGCTGGGCCTTCTACCCCCCTCCAGAGGGTACGTCATAGACGCCTGTTGTGAGCTGCTGTATGCAAAGGCACTCACGCATAAACACGCACCCTTTCCTCCTGAGCTTTTAGGCTCTGCTGTACCCTTGTGCTCCATTCCGCCAGAGGACTGGGCACTTTCCCAGGCACCCTGTTCTTCATAATGCAGACCTATACCTGGTAGTTCCTCTCCATGGGCGCCAGACCCTTGTGGACCATTCTGGGCTGGGCCCACATCTTGGCCTCCCACACACTGACCAACCACAGTCAGACTCAGGCCAGCTCCCTGACCTGGGGAGCTCGGCCTACACAGAACCCTCACCTCCTGGTCTGGGGCCCAGCAACACTCACCAGACTTGGGGGCAGGCTGGGTGTGGAGAACTGTGCCACCATGAGGTCCTGGTCAATCGTGAGCAGCTTCCAGCTTCCACCTGACCCCCCTGGAGAAGGCAGAGGCCACCACCTTTCCCACCTACTCCCTGCATGGCCAGAGTCCCAGGCTGGTGGCTCTATGCCATGGTGCCCCTTTCAGCCCGAGAAGCAAAGGAACACCCACAAAAAGACTGTCACAAACACCCAACTGCACACAGTCCTGGGTGAGCCTCCTGCTTAGTCCCTCGTTCACCCAGCAGATGCTAACTAAGCCCAGGGACTGCCAAATCCGGGGCCAGAGCAGACCACCACAGCACGTCTACCCATGACCTCGACTGCAATCTGCAGGGTGGCAGCTAGGCCTAGGGGGTAGGAGTGTGCTGACTCCGGGCCATGGGGTTCAAGCAGATTCTTCAGCAGGGACTGTATGATGAGGTACAGTTTAGCACCAATACTCTGGAATCTTTGTGGAGGAAGGACTACAGTTAGGGCAGGCAGAGGACTCAAAAGACATTTTAGGGGCAGAATCACAGGCCCAGACAAGAAAAGATGAGGGAACCGAAAGAGGGTTTCTCGGGCCCTGCGATAGCAGAGCTGCCTCTGCCTGAGGTATGGGAGGTCGGGGAAGGATGACTCTGGCAGATCTCGGCAAGAGAGAATTTTGTAGGTTTGAGAAGCAGGGGGTGTGCTGAGGCAGGGCCAGGATGTGCAGAGCAGAGTGGAGCAGGGGAGGCAGTCTATTGGCTGGGGAGGTCCTGCATGGTCAGGGTCCTTGCGAGACGCAGTAAAGGCTGCAGGACAGTCAGTGGTGCAGAGTGGCCAAGAGTGCCATTACTGCCCCGTGTGCCAGAACTCCAGTCCCTCCCCTGGCCTGGCTGGCCTGTTCACCAGCCCTGCTCACCAGCTGTCAGCGAGGTCACACTGCCCGTCTGGGTGTCCACAACAAACAGGTCCTGAAGCAGAGGGAAGGCCACATGTGGCACCACATCCAAGAGCCCTATGGGCCCCTCCCCCCACCTCCTCTCTACCCTCTTGGGGACCCCTGGGCCAGGCCAGGGCTGTGAGCAACTATGGCAACGGCTCCTCAGTTGCCATTGACAACTCCCATTGACAACTCCTCAGATGACACCTGGTCTGGAGGCCTGGACTCAAATCCCAGCCCCATCGCCACTTGCCAAGGGACCCTGGGCGAGGCAAGGAATGCCTCTGAGCCCCTGAGCTAGCGTGAGGAACAAATGATCTCACTCAAAGAAGTCTGGCACACTGTGGGTGTCCCTACCCAATCCCTAGGAGAAAGCCTCTGTCCCATCTCCATCAGCTCCCTGTACAGTGTTCGGGGGCCCACCTAGTGGTCGCCCCCTTATCCCCCAGCAGGAAATGCCTGGGGGAAGGGGAACGGCACCTGTGCCTCAGGAGAAAAGGCCAAGGGCTCTGTTGTGGGGCACCACGGCAGGCGGGAGGCCAGGCTCCTCGAGAAAAATTGAGTCCAGGACAGGGGCAGGCAGGGCCTGAAGAGGCTCGTAAGACCTTGTGGTTGGGCATGCCACCTAGAAGTGTGCACATGCTATGCCCCAGGCCCAGGGCTCCTGGAGGCTGATCAGAGGGGCTGTCTCTCAACATAGGGCCCCTTACCTGCCGGCTACGCTGAGCTGAGTCGAAAACCAGTCTCTGGCTGTCAGCCGACCAGCATCCCAAAGGCAGAAGGCTGCAGTAGATTCCAGAGAAGTTCTCTGCAAAGATGGGAGGGCTGAGGCCATGTCCAGCGGGGAGGTATGGGAGGTTAAGCCTGTGAGGCAGTCTGGGCTGCTGGGGAATTCCCCCCGGGGCCCCCGCAACTGTGACAGAACAGCAGTCCTACACGTGGGGGTGCCCTAGATGATGAGGGGCTGCCTCAAGAGGGGGCTGGGGACAGACGCCTCTGAGAGCCCGGGAGAGGCAGAGGTCAAGCGCTTCTGAGAGGAACCACAGCTACCTGGACAAAATGCACTGGCTCTCCTATAAGCTGCTCCCATTGGACCCCTGGTAGGCACCTAGTGCTGTAACCAAGATGACACCTGTCTGTCTGTCCATTATGGTGTTCAGCAGAGTGCCCGGCAGAGGGGGCTGAATAGATTGCACTCACTTAACCCTCACTACAATGCTATAAAGAAGACGGGCTAGCACCTCCCACCGATAATAAATGGAAGCTCAGGGAGGCGAGGACACCATCCAAGGATGCACGGTGATAAGGAAGAGCTGGGTTTCAGACCAGATCCCCACCACTGCATCCCTGCAAGCCAAAGAGAAGGTAAGCAGGCCATGATTTTTCCACTGGACCCCTGGCGCTAACCAGGTGGCCTGAAAAAAAGAGCCCTCATGTCCTTGGGATGGCCCAGGATCCCAGACCAAGTGGTGAGCACTTGAGACTGTGACCAGAACTGCTCAGCCAAGAGCCACCCCCCCCCCCCAGAGATCCCACTGACTCAGGCTTGGATGGGACAAACACTAGGGTAGGGGCTGGGAGTGGGACAGTGCAGCACCCTTGAGCTTGGAGCCTGTCAAGTAAGACATTCCAACCTAGTGTGCTTTCTGAGACCCCTCGGAGCAGAGGCTTTAAGCAGCCACCAGAAACACAAGAGCTAACCAGGAGCTGCAGCGTGGCGATGACACCGTCCAAATCCCCTGCCAGCTCGGGCCACTCTGATCTCAGCTCTGGTCCAGCTGACTTCCTTCTCTCAGAACTGCCCCCTATGGTGATGGCCCCACTCCCTGTGCAGCTGGCCCAGCAGGGAGCGGACACTTCAGACAGAACCCGGGAAAGATGAACGGAGGCAGCTGGCCCGGCACCGGGCTAACAGACGGCAGGAAAACAGAACTGCAGGCCCCACTGCACCCGACCAGAGACACACCCCTTACCTCCCAGCTGCCGAGGCACGACATCCACCACCACTGAGGTGACCTTGGTGTACCAGTCATACTGCAAGAGAGCACACTGGTCAGGTCCACCGGGCGACTGGCAGTGTCCTGAGAGCACAGAGCTCTTTACCCAACCTCTTCTCTGACAGCCCTGGGGAGCCTCAGGGGAGGGGAGGATGTGAGGGAAGCCTGAGGTATTTCCCTTCTGGTGACCTGGACAGATGTCCAAAGGGGCCTGTGACTTTCCCAAGGAGCTCTTCTTGGGCAAGGACTAACACTCTGTAACTGCCGGCTATCTCCCAGGCCCTTGTACAGCCTGACCACGGGCAGGTGAGAAGCAAAGGGAGGAACATTCTTGTAGACAGAGAATGCTCTAAGGTGGTGGGTCCTGACAGTGCAAAGCCCCCCATGCCAGCACTCTCAGCCTCCAGGTCCTGCCCTGGAAGACAGGCAGAACTCACACCATCACTGTACCCAGGACAGGAGGCCC
This sequence comes from Ursus arctos, assembly GCF_023065955.2. Lineage (NCBI taxonomy): Eukaryota > Metazoa > Chordata > Mammalia > Carnivora > Ursidae > Ursus > Ursus arctos. Next base: position 32,951,926 of record NW_026622808.1, on the reverse strand, counting down.
ACTGAGGAGCCCATGGGGAGCCGAAGCTGACCCTTCAGGTCTCATCCACCACCCCTTCCTCTTGCTGACCACTCCCCATCCTCCTCCAGCTCACCAGACACAGCTGGCTACACTGATGATGGGGGACCAGAGATGGGTACCGCAGGTAGACGATGCGACACTGGTCTGGGCTCAGCCGGGGAGAAGACACAGCCAGAGAGTCATCCGAGAGAAGCTCTAGACCAGACAAAAATGTGAGCATCATGCAGGCCGGCAGGGCCAGTGTATGTCAGCAAGGCACAGGTGGGCACCAGCACTTACCACACTGACCCCCGGTGAGGTCCACATAGTATAGGGCTGACCTGGAACCACCAGAGAGACACTCAGTTTCAGAGCCAGGCTGAGCTGCAAGGCCCCCTGCCCTGCCCTGCTTCCTCACCTGCGATTGGTGCAGAAGCGGATGCCCAGCCGGAAGGGCTCATGCCACCAACCTACAAACACCACACCTGTGTCTCCTGGGGCCCAAAATGCCTGTAAACAAAATCCCGGGGGCAAGTGTGAACAAGGGGCAGCGGCTCAAGCAGGGCCCCCAGACTCCAGGAGTGAAGCAGGCCGAGTCGGGGCTAACCTGTCCAGGGGACACACTCTCAGGAACCCCCTCAAGCACAGATATGTTGCCGCTCTCGACGTCCAGCACGCAGAGCACAGGAGTGCTTTTGGAAACCATGTTTTCTCCCCAGTCTTCATAAAACACAAACTGATCCCCCTAAGAACACAAGATACTCAATGTCCAGCCTGTCTCGCCTCCCCAGTTCTGACAGGCATGATGTGGGCAGGGAGCACACTTAGCCCTAGACTGCCCAGAAGGGCCTTCATGGACTGGCCGTAAACATGAGCACCTTGATGGCCTGGTCTGGTTTCTTCGGCCTGGCCATCTCATCATCGCTGCCACTGATGTCCAAGGCTTTTGTCTGAAAGAAGGACTCAGCCTTCGGGCGCTTCTTCTCTGCCACATACAACAAGTGTGTCTCCGAGTGCGACCAGGACAGGCAGCCAAAGCAGTCTGGGTGTAAGGAAGGCTGATCAGGGGGAGCCCTGGGCTCTGGCTGCCCCTCCTGTCCACCCTGTCTGCTCACCAGTCAGCTGCCTACCATCCTCGTACACAAGCCCGTGTTTCTCCAGCACCGACAGGTTGAAGCTCTTGAGCTTCCGGTTCTTCTCCCAGACCTGAGGACATCTGGGCATCAGGTTACCTGCCCCCCAACAGAGCCTCATCTGTAGGACTGAGCCCCTAATCGCCCACTGCCTGGTCCCATGCAGACTCACCTCCAGGAACTGCTTCTCCTCCCCAGGGCTCGTGCCTCCAGCCTTGCGCAGCACGGCTTTCATGGCGCCTGAAGGAGAGTCTCTGCTCAGCAGCCTGAGGACACGGGGTAGCAGGGCAGGGTTACCACCCACACAGTCCCATCCTGCCCCCTTCCTGGCCATAACCTCCTAGACCAGATTCTTGAGACTGGTCTCACATCTGCCCCTGCAGCTCTTGTAGCGCCACCATGGCAGCGGGCCTTCCCTCTCCTGCCTGGGGCAGAGGCTACTCCCCCCAGCCTCCCTGAAGCTCCATGGGCTCTAGCCCAGGTCCAAGTTTGGACAAAGCTTCCAGTGCTTATCAGGCCATGTCAACAGAGACCACGTGAGCTCCCAAGGGGCAAGAACTACCTGCACCAAGGCACATGGCAGGCCTTCATAAAAGGCTTGCAGATGGCTGTGTCCTTGCCCACAAGCTTCGTCCCTCAAACTTACTCCCCCCGGGTCTCCACACTGTTGCCCGCAGGCCCTGAGAACACCACTGAGTCCCCATCGTGGAACACCAGGTACTGGCGGCAGAACCGAATGTTCTCCATGCGTTCCAGGTCCCTCTGGGTCCACTCTGTGAGGAGAGGCATGACACTTAATTTGAGTTGACCAGTCCCAGCACTCGAGTCCCAGGCTCCTCTCAGCCCCTCAAGAGGAAGGTCCAGCCCACCTTCCCAGTCTGTCTCGATATTCTGGAAGCAGGATGGACAACACCTGGCCACGACTCAAGTCTAGGCCCGAGCTGATGGCATGTCAGAGAGAAACCACTCCCAGCACCCAACCCCCATCCTAGAACTTGAGGGGAGCCTGGCACGTGTATGAGATAGGGTGAGGGGTGAGCCTACAAGGCCAAAACGGTGTATCCCGGTCTGAATTCTACTCCCACATCCTCAGCTCATGCACTCAAGGGCACTCTGCCATAACACATCGAGCGGCGTCCCCCATACACCTGTATGTAGGATCTTCGGAGGGGTGCACCCTCCCACACCCACTTTCTCCAAGCCCCGTCTTCCTCCACACACTCGTGTGCACTGTCAAGCAGCAAGCCCTCCACATCTCCCTCCTCTCCACGCGAATGCAAGGCTCCGGAATGGGCCCGCCACTCGATTCCCCTCCATACACACACCGGTGTGCACCGTCCGGTAGCGGCCCCCGTACTGCGTGATGACATCCGGGCCCAGGCAGGCGGCGCTCAGCGTGGGCTGGCGGCTAAGGCCCCGGTACAGCGCCGCCGCCTCCTCGGGCTCGCTCAGCAGCACCTGCGCAGGGGACACACCAGGGTCAGGCCCGGCCCGGGCTGCAAGGACCACGGGCACCGCGGGCCGAGCCCTCACCTGGCGCTCCATGGTACCTCTCGGCCGCCGGGGCGGGGCGGCGCGTGCTGGCGCCCGGAAGTGAGGATCCCAGGGGCGGAGCCAGGAGCGGCCCTCCCTGCGCCGGCCACAGCCGCGCCGCGGGAGGGGCGGGAGCTTCGACGAATGGGCGAGGACCCTAAGCAGAGGGGCGGGACCTCGAGGGTGAGGAGGTGGGCCTGTGAGGGGGCAGTCTGAGCTTTGGACCCGGGAGTCCTGGAGGCTTGGGGGCAGGGACCTCAAGGGGAGGGATAGGCCTCTTTGGGACGGGCGGGCCGGTCAGAGGCCAAGTTCCAGGCCTGGTGCTGGGAGGGGAGGGAGTAGGGCGTCCGAGGAGAAGGGCTGGCTCTCGGAAACGGAATACAGGATCGGTCTCTAGGCTGCGCGAGGCCTGTGACCGAAGACGTGGCCCGCGTGGGCAGGAGGCGAGGCCTGAGTCTGGAATACCCTGTGAGCTGAAATATGCTAGGTCGGACGGGCGTGGACCCTAAGAAGGACGCGGCTTGGGAGGGACGCAGATTAATGGATCTTTGAAGCTGGGGCGGGGGCGGAGCCCAGTGAGGGTAGGTTCGAAGAAACGGCGATGAGGGCGTGGCTCGGAGAGACGAGGTAGGAGCCGAAGCTTGCCCCAACAGGCTTCACAGGCAGCCAGCCCTGGGGCTGACTTTTGGCTCCCTCCTAGTTCATTACGAGGCAAACATTCACCAGCAGGTGCCAGTCCCTGCCCTGGAGGGGCTCCGAGGCGGTTGGGGAGAGGAGCGCGCAGAGCCCTGGGTTGCAGGGCAAAGAAGGGCGGTTGCTGAGCTCTCAGGGTGTCGCCTGGGTTTATCGGCCACCAGGCCTACCCCAAGAGCTATCTGTCCCTGCAGCCCTAACTGCCCTGCCCAGTGGCCCCTTGCTGGGAATCGCGAGCTGGTGGGTTTCTGCCTGCCTCCCCAGGCCTCGTCCAAAGCTCTTGGGTGCAGAGGGCCTGACGGGGGTCAGACTCCACCCAGAATCAAAGAGCTTCCTGTGGACAGGAGAACCTGGCCAGGCAGGCAGACTCCCTCAGCAAAGTGGCACAGAACTGGGTGGGCTCTGATGGCAGGGAGGAGCAGGAGAGACTAGGCACCAGTCGGGCTAGTAGGGATATCTCCTACTCCATATACCCTGAGCCTGGCTGGTCTTCCACACCTCAGAGACCTGGCTTCCTGCATCCCGCCTTGCCTCTGACTGAGATCCCCACTTGCCTGGCCTGCAGCTTCCGCTTCCCCATCAACCACATCGGACTAGTTAAGTAAAAACAGTCCCCACTTTCTGAGGCCGCTTGCATTTGTGGGCACTGAGTATGTACAGGCCTGTCAAGGCCAGAACTAAGCAGAAAGGGTGACCACAGCCACCAATCTGAGTGTAAAGGTTGGAAACTAGGATGTTCATCACAGCGTTGTATATTATATTAAGGAAAACCAAAACCATGGTGCCTGGCAGGGTGTGTACTGTAGACTGGCTATATATAAACTCATCGTGCAGCTGTCTGGAATCCAGGCATTGGAGGGTAAACACCTAATTACCTGGGATGAACATGCAGAAATAAACAGGAGGCTAGAAAACAGAAGGTACTACACCTTCTGGCTTCTATTTAAGATGAAAAAGAAAAACACAGACAGGAAGGACCTACGTCAAGATACTAACTCTGGAGGAAGGTCAGAGGTGAGGCTGATACTCTTTTCTTTATCTGCATTTAAAAAGCTCTTCTAGCAGCTCTGGGTTTCTTTGGTAAGGAGGTTCTCCCATCCTTTTGGGGAAGGACTACCGTCTGGCAGCCTCTAAGAGTTGAGGGATTGAAGGAGACACAGCAAGGCAGACAGGTGTAGTGCTTGCGGGCAGCACCAGGGGGCAGCACTTGCTCACCTGGCTCACCAGGAACCAGGCCCCAGAAAGCTGCGCCGCCTGGACACAGAGGCCTGCACAGGGAACTAGCTGCTCCCTCCAGGTCCACACTTGGGACCTGCCCTGGGGGAGTCTTTGTGGAGGGCCCGTTGTTTTTGGCAGGCTTGGTGTAGATACAGCCACGGCCTTGCCAGCACTTTCATTCTCCCTTTGACTGTGAATGGACAGGATTATCCCAGGGTTGGGAATTTGGTCCTCGGGCTCAGCCTTCCCACTGCAGAAAGCATCCCAGAGACAGTCTGTAGGTTGTTTGTATCAAGTCCTTTTATTCTGATACCACAGAATTACCTTGTCACAATACAGGGGGAGGGACACCGAAGTACCACGAGTTCTCACAGAGCACAGGAGGACGGCACACAGTTCACAAGGTCGTGTGGAGGACTCGGGTCATTGCACTTACAGCTGTAAACTTGTTTGTTTGACTTTGTACAGCGCTCTTCCCCCCTCAAATAAAGGAGAGAAGGTAAGAAAGGGAGGGAGGGAGGGAGGAGAAAGCAAAAACAAGACATGGAAGCTAGCAGAGGAAAGGCGTTGGGCAGCCGCCGCTCTCCAGGGCACTGCGCTTGGAGAGCAGGAGCTGATTTGATCCCAGAGGCTGGATGAGGAGGCGGACACGCACACACATACACATTCACACGCTTGTTCACATGCATACACACACAGTATCTCACGATTTCCATGGCTCTCCAACGCCACCCCAGTGCGTGTGGCAGCAGGGCTGCTGGTACCCAGGGAGACAGAGATGATATCTCTGAGGAGTTTCAGTTGGTCAGGCCTGTCCCTCTGACCCTGTCGGAGTCCACGATGACAAGTATTTACAGAATGGGGGGAGGGTGGCATGAGGGCAGGGGGAAGGGCCAGTAGGCCAGGACTATGCTGCCATGGCCAAGTATCTGCCTGGAAAACTCCCCACAGGCTCCAGAAGACAGGCCATAGTTACTGCCACTGCTGCCCTCTCATTATGGGCCCCGAGACCCCATTCTCTTCCCGAGGACTAAGTGGGTGGGTGGGAGGGGAGGTGTCGCTGTGAAGTGAGTGCATGGGGCCCTGGAGTGAGCAGAGACAGTGCCCTTGCTCATGACACTGGGGAGGCAGGTGTGGAGAAGGCCTGGACTGCATCCCAGAGACTCTTTGCTCATTGGGAGATGTGCTCAATGCTCCCCACCGCCCAAGGCACCCAATGCTGGTCCCTCAGCCTCTGACTGCAGTGCCCCCAGAGCCACAGCTGCATCAACACAGGGGTCAGGACACCTGTAGCCCAGACAGGCCTGCTCCAGCCACCTTCACACGGGGTGATGGGTACAGATGTGTCCTGTGGGTAGCTTGGGAGTGGGGAGTGGCAGATGTCAGAAAGTTCAAACTCAGAGGGCTTGGTCAGAAAGGAAATTTGAGAAAAAGTCAACGTTTAGAGCCTGAGACCGGGCCTGATGGAGGTGGACCTGCTGTCATCTCCCTGCCTGTTCCCTGTTCCTGGTCCCATCCCCTGGCCCTTCATGGGAAGGATTACTGCCTTGGTCCCCCATGTATCCAGCCACCAGGCACATCCCCACACAGACCTGGCCCTGGGTAGTCAGAGGTGATGGATAGTGGCCTCCCTTAGCCCTTGCTCAGATGGGCTCTTACAGCCCAGGCCTGATCTCTGGGATGAGGCAGGTGTCCTGGGGATGGGTGAAGCCCCACTCCAGGAGGACCAGGGTCACAGGCCCAAAACAGAGGTCGACAGCCTCCTGTCTCATCCACGGCTGCCAGAGGTGGGCCAGGATCCCCCTCTGAAGGACTGCGTAGACCTTATTGGAAAGCATGAGAAATGTGGACCCCTGAGAAATGCATGGTGCAAACCAGAGCAAACTGGAGGAAGGCCAGGCCTCGAGGGGTCAGGTAGTCACTGCCTGCTGCACTGCCAGCTCAGAGAGAAGCTGAGGAGCAGTGGGACACTTGGGCTTCAGGGACAAGGGTGGGCAGGGAGTTTAGGTCCTGGGGACAGATGGAAAAAGGGTCACAACAGAACCTTCTGTGAATTTTGCTATTGAGAAGCTTCCCAAGAAACTCAGCGTGAAGCTACTGTCCATGGAACACCTGCTCCGGTCCAAGAGGACATTGTCAGCTGTCCTTGCCACAAGTGCCAGAGGTCTAGCTCTTCCTGAGCGCCTGTTGACTCCCTCGCCCCAGCCTCTATCTCTTGGCTCACAGACCTCAGAGCCGCCCAGCTACAAAGGAGAGGAATGGAGCAGGTGTAGTCAGGAGCTAGGGTCTCTAGGACATAGCCAGACCCTGCCCTTGGCCTCTGTGTCTCTCCGGCCAAAGACACAGCCCAGCTCTGTGCCTGAGCCATGTCCCACTGAAAGGGGTGGCCAGACGCCCCTGCTCAGGAATGGGATAAGAGGGAGAGCAACTTACAGATGGAAATCTTACAGCAAACCTTCAGAATGTTCGCACACACACTCCTGTGTGGGCCCCACCAGCGTGTCTACTCCAGAGGCTTCTTTTCGCCTGTCGTCTTGGTCTGAGAAACCCGCAGGGCACACAAGGCCCTGCGCTGCCTGCCCCACAGCCTGGCACGCTCAGGCAACAATTCCAGCAGGTCCTCACTAGCTCGTGCAGAAGTCAGCTAGAAGCACTCCGGAAGGAGAGGTTCTGAGGCAAAAAGAACTCCCAAGCAAGAGGGTCGAGCATTTAAAATGGATGAAATCGTGCAAAAAGGCTGCGAGCTGTGCATGCTCCACTGCAGGACAGGCGGTGACTCACCTGGCAGCAGCGAGTCCTGCCACAGGTCAAACATGCCACAGACTGAGAATTTCACACACACGGTGGGAGCAGGGGCGGGGGGGGGGTTGATATGAGCATATCTATCCAGTTTCTCAATTGCTCGTTTGCAATTGACTCCTTATACATAACATGGAATTTATTAAATATTAACAGTTGTCTTTGAGGGTTTATATTTCATTGCATAGAACGTTAGATGAGACTGGTGGGGGTGCCCAAGAGGAAGGGAGGCCCCCAAGGTAAGGGCCTTGGGGAGGAATGCCACCCAGTCCGCCAGGCGGGTGGACGGTGCCATACTCCCCAGCACAGGGCTCTGGGCCCGGCCCTTGGCTGGCAGAAGCCCTGGCCCCTCTGCTCTGAGCATGCCCACTGGTGATGGCTTAAGAAGGACTGGATTGCACAGTAAACAGAGGCGGGCTGAGGGGCCTCCCTAGACCTCGCCCTGGGGTTGTGCTCTTGGTGGCCTGCTGCCCCCTATTGCTTCTGAGTCAACATTCTCCCTGTGCTGAGCAGGGGCAGAGCAGAGAGGAAACCAAACCATCAGTCTCAGGTGGTGGTGGAGGGGAGAGGCAAGGAGGTGAGCAAAGAAAAAGAGAGAAGGGGGAGAAGGAGAAAAAGAAAAATGCTTATGAGGTATACACGTAAATCAAACTGAAATGATTAAGGCTGTTCTCGAAATCAAAAGAAATCCCCAGGTGTACGAACTGGCTGGTCGAGACAATGGCGGTGCCGCTGGGATGCTCACGATGGCTGGGGGGTGGGGGGATGGCTTTGAGATGGTGGCAGGCGTGCTAGCATGCTGCCACCCATGGGCTGGGAGAAGCCTCAGCCGGTGCCCACGCTGCTTTTCGGTGCTATGGCCTCTTATTTCAGCGATGAGACAGTGTTAGGTCCTAGTGTTTGTAAAGTTCTCCCAACCCCACACTAGCCACACGGAGGTCTGCTCCGATGTCACCTAGAGGGCAGGGTGAGGGGAGCAGGGCCCTGTGGCCACAGAGGGATCTGGGCCAGCTGGAATGTGAAGGAAACGGAGCCCGGGGCCCCCAGCCCTCAGTCAAAGCCCCTCTCCAAGGCTGTGGAAAAACTTCTGGCATCGTGGAGGGAGGGCAGCGTCCGTCAGAAACAGGCAGCCTGCGCCCAAACTCTGTGTATAACGCATAGGAAGCCTGGCTGGCCGGGCCGCGGAGAGGCGGCTGTGGGAAGAGCAGCAGGACTGCCGCAGTGGCAGGGTGTCCGGAGAGGGCTCCTCCCTCCCAGCGAAGGCTAGGCCTCGAAGGTGGTGCCCTGAGGAGAGCAGGGTCTCTGGAAAGACAATCACAGGTCCCCCGGGCCAGTGGTCCCAACATGTCCCGCAGATGCTTCACCCGGGCAGCTGCTGTTAGAAAACATCCCGTCCTCAACTGAGGCCTGCCTGCCACGTCCCACCTGCTGTGAGTCTTTGGGCCAAGGGTTTGCCAGATCGCAGATGCTTGGAGGAGAGAAGGAGGGAGGGGGAGGGAAAGAAGGAAAGAAAGAAGGGTGTCGTCAAGAACGGTGGACGGCTGTTTCCCAGCCCTACCCTCCTCTTGGTCGGTGGCCAGCCATGCGCCTGCTGGCCCGACTCCCCCTCCCCCAGGGGGACCCCGTCCACGGAGCCTTGGGGAGATGGATGCTTGAGCAATTTTGAGCTAACAAAGAGAAGGACGGGAAGCAAGAAGAATCCAGTTGGCCAGGAAGGGACATTTCTTGAATAGAACAGAATGTGCTTCAGAGTGAGGAAGATGGGATTTCGTTTAGAAGGGCCAGCCTCTCCCAGCCCGCTTCTGAAATGGCCATAGAAGACACCAGGAGATGGTCCCTCACAGAAGCGCTGATCGCTTGGCCCAATGGTTGGCCAAACGCCAGAACTCGAGGGAGACCCCTTAAACTACAAAGGTAGTGGTCTCGGCGGCCACCGAGGTTGTGTGGCAGGCCGCGTGGTTCCTTTCGCTCCTCAGTGACGGAGCCCTAGCCCTAAGCCCTAAGCCCAGGGTGGGTTCCGCCAGGGACCTGGCCGATGGGCTGCCCCTCCTTCCCTTCAGCACAATTTCTGATTTCACATCTGTTCCGGGGCAACTCCGAGGAAACATCTGGCTGGGCGGGAAAGCGGTGGGGAGCCTGCTGTCTGGGCTGAAGGCCGGAAGAACGCTGGGGGTGCCGCGCAGTGGCTACTGAAATTAGAATAAATTCCGGGCTCCTTACTTTGGCCTACAAAGCCCACCCGAGCTGGCTCCCACCCCGCGGACTTCACCCCTGACCACCTTTTCCCTCTGCTGTGGCGCTGGCTGTGCTGGCCTTTTGTCCGCTCCTGAAGCCCGCCTGTCCCATCCCAACGTTCTGCGGCCTCTGGCTTACCTCACACTGACCACTTTCTTCAGAGCAGCCCCAGTGACTCATAACCCTGCCTCACTGGCTTCATAACACTTCCCACCTTCAGAAATCACCTTTTTAATCTCTTTATGTTTTTAGCTTATTTATTCTCTGTCCCCCTTAAATGGACTGTCAGCTTCGGAGGGCAGGGACTTGCTTTTGTTCCCTGCTGTAACCGTAGCACCTGGAACAGGGCCTGGCACCCACCTAGGGCCTGACAAACATTTGTGGAATAAATGGATAACCGGATGGAAGACTGGACCTTTCTGGTGCCCCCATTGTTCCCCTAGAGACAGGCAGCCCTTTGGAAACTACACCCCACTCCTTCCTATAAGCAGTCCTGGTCCGGGCTCCCTTGGGATTTGCTTGCTGACTCTCTGGCCCTGCCACGCACACGCCTGCTCACCACGAGAAGCACCCGAACCTCTGTCCTCTGAAGCTGAGAGGCGGCAAAGGAAGGGAAGGGAGACGGCCCCAGGGTTACGGAAGGGTAAAGATGGTCCCTGGCTGTGCACAGAGCAGCGCCACTAGCCAGGCTACTGTCCCTGCCATCCAGGACGACGCACTGCCTCGTCTTCTACCACAGAGGCTGGGCTGAGGCCAGACAGGGCTCCAGGAGGAGGCTTCTCACCCTGTGTTGGTCACTGCAGCCCAGACAGAGCTGGGCTCCCAGGCGGAGGCCCTTCCACTCTCTCCCTGGGCTGACCTGGTTGGGGGCTGAGACCGCCTGTCCAGTGACCTCCCTCTCCTCTCTGTTCTAGTCCCGTCTGCCTCACTCCTCATTCTGCTCTTCCATCTTGCCGGTCAGGAGCGCAGACTGTGAAGCCAACAGTGTTTGAAGTTCATGCCCGTGGCTGCTAAGCTCTGCAGGGCTGGGGACTCTGGCCTTACCCGACTGTCTGGAGCAAAGTCACCAGGACCCGCCTCAGGGAAGGGGCTTTGGAATCAGTGCTCAGCATGCAGCCCCCAAGCTGAGGGGCACAGCTGGCCTTCCTCAAGGTTGCTACCTGAGTCTTCTCAGCCAGCTCAGGGTCTCTGCCTGCCAGGCAGCTGCAGACCCCACACAGCTGAAGGAAGCCCACCAGCGTCCGCCCAGTTTACGCTTGCAAGAGCTATGTGGCACTGGTCAGCCAAGCCTTGGACCTTCACCCCTTCCTCTGCCCCACCCTACCCTGGACCTGACACTCACTGTTATACGCAGAGTCCAGAGCTGTGCCCAGGCCTCTGACTCCAGAGATTTTTCCACAGCAATGATATCATCTCCCTTCATCTCTTCAAGAGCCTGTGGAGTATTTACAGAGGAGGGTTGGGGAGGAGCCGCATCCCAGGGGGCCCTACCTACAAACTAAAGCCAACTCAAGGCTGTGAGAGCCCTGGGGTGGGGGTGGTAGGGGGTGGTGGAAATGGACAAGGGGATGTTGGCCCTAGCTTCCCTTTGCTGGGACCTCTACTGAGTTGGCCCCATGTTAGGGCATCTGTGCATTGGGGCCCTCCTCCTCCTCCTCTTCCTCCTCCTCCCCCACTCACAGGAGAGGATACTGCAGCTCTGGCCACATCACCCACTGCTGAAGACCAGACTCCTCCTAGAGGATCCCTCGGGACCACCACATGAAGGGAGGCTGGGTCTAGGCAACTCATACTTACCCTGCAGGGCATGGTCACCAGAATGAGGAGAACTTTTTGCCAAAAGCAGAGACAGCTGTGACATAGAAAAAGGAGAGAGGCGTCAGGAAATTGGACTGGACCCCCTCCTACTGGGGCCATTTGGCACAGTGAAGAAAGCCCAAGGGGCAGGGACACCGCCCCCCCACCCCCACCCCGAGAGCCACTGGGCAGCAGTAGGTAGACTTGAGGCTGGCCTGTGGCTGACTGGCCGAGCCTGGAGTCATTTCCCAGACCCACCCTCGGCCACAGTAGGGCCCTGGAGCTGCGGCCCACCACAGACCCGGCTGCAGGCAGTGCCTACCTTCCGTCAGCTTGCCGGCCTGCTCTGCTGCCCCACCAGGGAGGATTTTGGAGAGCACACTCTCACCATCGGCGCCTGGCTGGCCGGCAGGAGCCCCCGGGGTCCCTCCAGGCCTGGCTCCGGCCTTCATGCCTGCGGGGAAAGAAACCACCGTCAGGAGGCAGGCTTGGCCCTTCAGGCTCTGAGTGGGAGAACAGCCCTGAGGGGTCTGAACATAGGGCAGCTGTGAGGTGGGAGGGTAAGGATGAAGGAGAGAGTAATGAAGAGAGAGAAGTAAGAACAGGAAGTTAGAGAGGTGGAAGGAAGCAGAAGAAGGGAAGTTTAGGCAAGTAAGTAAGGAGAAAAGGAGGATGGGAAGACAGAAGGGAGGAGAGAAGGGGAAGGAAAGAGACGGTAAGCAGCTCCTGTCCTGGCCCTGCACTCGCCAGTCCCTTCCAGGTTCCCTGCCCAGAGCTGCCTGGGCCTGAGGACCCCAGTGCTGGTGACCCCACTAGCTCATTCTTTTTTTTTTAAGATTTATTTATTTATTTCAGAGAGAGGGAGAAAGAAAGAGTGAGAGAGAGAGCACGCGCGTGTGTACACACACACACACACACACACACACACACACACATACAGGCTGCGGGAGGGGCAGAGGGAGAGAATCCTCAAGCAGACTCCTGAGTGTGGAACCTGATGCAGGGCTCAATCCCACATCCCACGAGCCATGAGATCATGACCTGAGCTGAAACCAGGACTGGGCTGCCCAACCCACTGAGCCACCCAGGCGCCCAACCACTAGCTCATTCTAACCCCAGGCTTGTTTTCTGTTGGGAAGGTCTGCAGACCCCTGGGCACCTTCTCAGGGTGCAGTGTGGGTATGCGGTGCAGGGAAGCTCAGGGCACCGGTGGGTGTAGGGAGAGGGCAGACTGGGAATTCTGGGCCATAGCTGAGGGCACCCAAATATAGGCTCACCTGCAGGTCCAGGTCCTGGTGGTGGTTGGGCCTGAGGAGGCCTTCCCTGTTGGGGTGCCTTGGCTGTCCCTTTAGAGCCATTTGCCTGCTCTGCCCGGGGCTGCAACACAGAACCCACAGCTGAGATGCTGTCCGACACTCTGCCACGCGCAGCCGGAAACCGAGGGCGTGTCCGAGCTGCAGCGCAGCACTGGCCCTGGGTAGGATCCGCGTGCTGGGGCCCTACTTACCGGTCCTGCTGGCTGGGGGCCTGTGGCTGTCGTGGGGCCTGGCTGGGCCTTCCCTGCTGGCTGGCCGGCAGCGGGGGCTGGGCCCCGGGCGGCTGGCTGGCCCTGCTGCTGCAGCCGAGCCTGTGCCGGGGCCGCCTGAGGGGGCTGCATCCCGAGACCTGGCTGTTGCTGCTGCTGCTGTGTCTGTGGCTGGCGCGATGCTGTCGCTGAGGGGGTCTGCCTCGATGGCGGTGGCTGTGACTGCTGTGGCCCAGGAGCTGCCTGCCGACCTTGCGGCTGTGGCTGGGGTTCTGGCTTTGGCTGCGGTGTCGTGGGCCCCGCGTGGGCCTGCCGGGAGCCCTTTTTGCTGTCAGAGGCATGATGGTACGCTGACGGAGCTCGGGACGGTTGTGAGTACTCAGCGGAGCTGGGGTACCCAGGCTGACCCTTCTTCTGCATGGCCGGGGCAGGGCTGGGCTGAGGGTGAGGCCGGGCCTCGTGGCGACCCAGGTCCCGAGTGTGTGGTTTGGCAGCACGCCGGCCCGGCTCCTCGCCAGCGTGGCGGCCTGAGTGCCGCCCGTGGTCACTGTGGTGCCGGTGTTCCTTGGCTGAGGTGTGGCGGCTCGGGCCGCCTTCATCATGTGGCCACAGGCCCTCCTCGGGGGGCTCATCGTAGTCGTGGTAGCTGTGCCTGGCAGGGCCTCGCTTCTGGGAGGAGGAGGAGACTGCATGGCCCCCGTGGTGCCTGAACCGGTCAGAGCGGGCATCCCGGGGCTTATCAAACCAGTCTGTCTCCTCCTGGCCCAGGTGATACGCTTCAGAGACCAAAAACAGAACACCATCAACCCCCGGGCTGGCCGCAGGGGGAGGCCCAGCTGAAGCCATGCAAGGAGACCAGAGAGTGGGCGCCACAGCCATAAGCATTCACACTAGGCCCCCAGCCCGCCCCCCCACAACCAGGGCCAGGGCGCAGGTGGAGCTGCCTGCAGCAGGGCCCACTGGCTGAGGCGCCAAGTCGGGCCCCTCTGGGACATCTCAGGGCCCAGGGCCCCATGGGCGGGCAGGCCCCCCAGGGTGCTGAGCAGCTGCAGAAATCACCCCTGGCTGCCATTACCTTCGCTGTCGGAAACTACGCAGTGGGAGTCATCCAGGATGTAGCCCTCCTCACGCTTATATGTGTGGGCCCGAGGCCCGTCCTTGACATGCTCCTGGACGTCAGGCATGGAGTGGCTGGAGCAGAACTGTGGGCAGGTGTCCCCAGGAGGAAGGGTGCCGCCGGCAGGGCGGGGCCGCCCCAAGGGGCTGACAGGGCTCTCCTCTTCGGAGGTCTGGCTCCGCATGGGGGGCCGGGCCCGGCCGTGCGCCATGCTCAGGGACGAGGGCTTGGGGCCCGCTTTTTGAAGTCGCTCCACGGCTTCTCGTTCCCGCTCATATCCCTTGCCCCGACCACTGAAGTCATGGCCGGACAGCTTCTCCCCACCGTACACTGACGCCACCCGGGACCGGCCGCTCCCTCCGTACATGCGGTCATCCTCGTCCACGGGGTCCCGGCCGGACACCCCATAGTACCTTTGCTGTTCATACACGTTCTTCTTGAGCCCGTACGTGATTTCGTCCTGGAACTTCCTGCCCCGAGAGGCCAGGCTGCTGCTGACGGCCGGGGAGGGGTAGGAGGCCAGATCCGACTCCACGTCCTTGGCCTCTTCGATAGGTGAGAACTTGGAGATCTTTTGTTCCATGCCTTGCTTCCGGTGCTTGCTGCGCTTTGAGGAGATGGCAGCTGGTGCCAGGCTCTTGGAGGGATGCTTGGGCCCCATGGGGCCTGGACCATACTTCTCCGCTCGAGCCCCATGTCTGTAGTCACTGTCACTGTAGTAGTGGCCACTGGTGGGTCGGCCATTGCTCTCCACACTCCGGTGGTGGCCACTCTTCCCACGGGGGTCGTAAGAGTCCTCCTCGGATTCTTCCTCCCCTCTGGTGTAGCAGCAGGGCAGTACAGGCCCCTCCAGGATGCCTGGTTCTCCGGGCTCTTTCCCAGGACGCCCACTGCTGCTCGGCCCCAGGGGCTCCAGTCGCTGGCTCTCAGGGGCAGTGGAGGTGCTGTCCTTGGTCAGCTCACTGATGTCATCAATCATCACATAGTTGCGAGGGACATTCTGCTCCAGGCTGGTGTAGTGGGAGTCAGAGGGGTAGGTGGAGGTGGAGCTCAGGCTCACGCTGCTCCGGTCACTGGCCCGGGGCAGCTCCACAGCTTTGCCTTGCTCATAGCTGCTGCTCACTGCTGGGCCGCTGTAGCTGGTTTCAGATGGGGCTGAAGACATGGCCACGACAGGGCTGGCAATCACCTCATAGTTAGTGGGCACCTTCTGTTCCAAGTCGGCTAGTGACGTCTGGCGTGGCTTCTGGTGGGGGGCACGGCTGTCGGCCGGGACTGGGAAGAGAGTGCTCTGTGTGGTTGGCATGGGTGTTTGGGCTGCATAATGGCCCGTGGGACGGAAAGCCTGTTGGCCTGGCAGGCCAGGCTCAGCTGGGTAACTGGTGCCAGGAGGAAAGGCGGGTGCTGGGTATGTGCTGGGGCCAGGGTAGGTGGGTGCTTGGTGGGCCGGGAATCCATTCTGAGTTGGCCCACCACTGCCTGCAGAGTACTGCGGGGCTGGAGGTGGGAACCGGGGCTGTTGGAAGGCAGTGGGGCCGGAGGGGGTGGCAGGAGCAGCGGCAGTGACAGGGAAGTCTGCGTACTGGCCGGCAGGAGTGGGGCAGCCCTGGAGCCGCAGCTGGTTGAGCTCGCTGTCCGACAAGTAGTCACGATGCTCACCAAGCCCACGGAGGGGCGGGTAGTCACGGCCAACCCGGTCTTTGGCCAGAGACTCTTTCCGCTGCGTGATGCCCAGCTCCAGGTACTTGAGCTTGGCGTCGATCTCCTTCTCCTCCTCGTCCAGCTCTGCTTGCTTCTTGCGCAGCTTGGTGGACTCATGCTCCACCAGCCGCAGGTCGCGGTCCAGCTCCCGGAGCAGGCTGGCCTTGGTGGCAGGGACAGCGGTGGGCCCCGCCAGTCCATGCTGCAGCAGGCTGGCCGCATACAGCTGTGGGGGGGGCTGGCCAGCCAGGGGCAGGTGAGCCTCCTCTGGAGGGGGGCTGGGCAGTGTCCGCTTCACCTTGCGGACCAGGCCGTTGGGTGGCAGCGCCGACACCTGAGACAGAGGGAAGGGCGGGCAGCACTGAGACCCAAGGTGTGGGTGACTTGGTGGGGCAAAAGGTGGAAGAGCCCTGGCTTGGGTTGGGGCAGAGGCTGGCCTCCATACAGTGGGTGCTCTGATTCACTGGGCAGCCCTGAGGCCCGCCCTGTTCCCGCACTGGTGGAGATCACCACTGGCCAGCGATCGTTTCACAGCCCTTTACCCTCCCAGCACTCTGGGCAGCAGCAGGGGAGGGGAGCAGCAGATACCCCTCTGTGCTGGTCTCCAGGACTGGCCTGCCTCTGAGAACCCCTAGTACATGGGGGCTCCGAGAATCCCTGCCTGTGTCCTGTGGGCTGGCCACCCTCTGTCTCCCACTGAGTGTCCTGAGGTGAGGAGGGTACACTCTGGCTCTGAGGTTAGGTCTAGCAGCCAGTGGGGACCAAGGACAGTAGAGGGCCATGGACAGAAATAGAATGGTTCCTGGGTGCCCAGCAGGCTCCCTGGAGGATCATGGGAAAGGGCACATGCTGACTGAATGTCAGTTACTGCAGGCTCTGGGTCTTTTCCTGCCTCCTGCCCTACTCCTCTTCTAAGTGACCTGCAACTCAGCCACCTGTCCACCCAGCGGCCCTGCGCCACCCTCTGCCAAACCCTCTGGACTCTGCTCTCAGCCTGGCCCCCACTTCTTTCCACATCGCTGCGAGCCCACCGCTCTCTGGGACTGCCAGCTCCCCTCCAAGGCCCCTCCGGCCCGATCTCCGGCTGCATGGCTTCCTGGTCCAGGCTCCCTAACTCTGCCCTCCATGCAGCTCTCCTCACCCGCCCTCATGTGCCACGTTGCCCGAAGGTCCACACTGCTGGGAGGTTTACACCAGGGCCTTCGTCTCTAGCTCCTGGTCTTCCCAGGGTGCTCCAGGCCTTTGGGTTTTTATGGACCACCCAAGTCCCCAAAATACACTAGGGTCTGACATTGGGCTTCTTACTTTTTACCTTGCCAAGAAACTACATAAAAACCTCCCACCCACTCTCACCACATGTCATCGTAAAGGAAATGATAGTGTGCCTCAGAACCTTAGAACAATGGGTGGGCCTTTAACAATAACTTTCGTGGGATGCCTGGGTGGCTCACTCGGTTAAGTCATGATCCCAGGGTCCTAGGATCAAGCCCTATGTCAGGCTCCCTGCTCAGTGGGGAGTCTGCTTCTCCCTCTCCCTTTGCCCCTATCCCCGCTCATACTTTCTCTCTCTCAAATAAATAGATAAAAGCTTAAAAAACAAACAAACAAAAAACCCCATCTTGCCCTGTCTCAACTGCCTAAAACCTCCAGAGGCTCCAAGGGCCTGTAAGAAAAGCCCACACTCCTCAGTCTGGCACTCAAAATCCTTGGCATTAGGCCCTTGCAACTCCCATCTCCCCCTGCGCAGCAGCCCACAGCAGGCCACCTCACTCAGTCCCAGGGCACCCTTTGGCAACTAAAGCCACAGGCAAGGGTAAGTTTATGCTGCAGGGTTCCCTGCCTAGGGGAGCAGACAGGAGTGTAAGCAGATTTATTGAAGGCCAGAGAGGGGCAGGGGACAAGATAAGACCAAGAGCACCCTGCAGCCTATTGGGATGGACCTCGAATGCTAGGCCCAGAGGCTTGGGCTTCCTGTTGGGGCCATGGCAGCCAGGCCGGGGCTGGGGAGTAGGGAGCGGCCCAGCTGGGTCCATGTTGCTGATTTTCTAAGGCAACATCCACAGTAGAGGTTTGGAATGGGAGGGGCCCTGTCTGGCCCAGGAGGTGGTAGGGGCTGGACCAGGCATGGGCCGTGAAGAGGCAGTGCTGAGGGAAGGCTGAGGTTTCCAGTGGCATCTGGGTGGGTGGCTGTGGGGGCCAGCGTGCGAGTGTGCATTTGCCCAGATGTCCTTGCCAGGCTGCCGGCTCCACCGGGTGTGCACTGAGGAAGTTCCAGTCCTCATCCTCAACTCCTTCCTCTGGGCCTCTGGAGCCGGAGGTGACTCCACCGTCCCCCCCCCCAGGGGCTACCCCTCCCTGTGGCGCCCCCAGGCTAGACAGAGACCCCTGTCCCACCCTGGACCAGCCCGTGTGCCCATACCTGGCTACCCAGTCCCCCCTGGTGCTGGTAGAGGGAGAACCTCTCTTTGGCAGACTCCTCGGCGGTGGGGCTGAGGGGCTTAGGGTCGGACAAGGACCGCTGTAGGGTCTTCATGGGGCGAGGCAGCGTCTGCTGGCGGAGAGCGCTGTCAGCCGTGAAGTGCTTCTGGGGACTCACGTGAGCCTTGTTCAGCCTCTCACTGGAAGCAAAGGAGGTGTCCAGGAGCCGGTGTGGGGACAGGGGTGAGACCGGTGAGTAGAGGACCTGGGGGGACTTGGGAGGCTGGCGGCTCACGAGCTGTGACAGGGACTCCGGGGGTAGCTGGGCCTGGTATCCAATCTCCAGGGGATCCGGCTTCTTTTTCTCGAATCTGCCCAGGGGCCCTGGGGTGACGATCTGGATGCCGGGCAGGTAGGGGCTGATGGCAGTCGGCCCTACAAGCTGCGGCCCGGCCATACCCTGGGCCTGCCCCTCGGGCTCCGTCTGGCAGGCCAGGCTCTCCCCGCGCCCCGTCTTCTCGGGGGCCGAGATGTACCTGACGATCTCCACCTTGGGGTCGGTCGCAGCGGTGATGTGGATGGCCGGAGAGACCCTGGGCAGCTGGTCGGGCTCCGTCTGCACGGAGCAGTCACTGATGGTTTGGATGCCCACGCTGCTCATGGCCCTCGCGGCAGCCGCCGCAGGGGACGATGAGGCAGCAGCATCATGCTTGCTGTCGGAGCCGGAGTCCGAGTGGCGGGAAAGACGGGACCGGCGGCGGCGCACGGGCTGCTCCCACTCAGCATTGTCCTCGTCATCAGTCTGCACGCTGCAGTCCGCACTCCGCCGCACCCGGCGCCGCCGGGTCAGGAGGTAGCGGCCCTCCCCCTCCTCGTCGTCCGTCTGCACGCTGCTGTCTGCGATTCTCCTGACCCCGCAGGGCTCGGGGCCCGACTCTGGCTCGCAGGCATCCCGCAGGCGAGGCATAGAGTGCCGCTTCTTGATGCCACCGCGGCCCGCCTCCCACGGCTCCTCCGTCTGCAGCGACATGTCTGACGCAGAGCTGGGGAGGCCCCGATGCAGCCCGGGCTCCCGAGGCTGCCCAGGCCCCTCTGGTCCTGCCACAGCGATGAAGGCTGTGTGGCTCAGAGGTGGCCAGTACTGGCCATTCTGAGCCAGCTCCGGGGCAGCTGGGGGAGGCCCCCGGCCAGGTGCCTCGCAGGCCGCGGGGAAGGGGGCCTTCTGCCGCTGCTTCTGCTCCTCCAACTGCTGCTGCAGCTGCTGCTGCAGCTGCTGGATCTGCTCCAGCTGCAGACGCTGCTGTGCGAGCTGCTCGCGCTGCAGGGCGAACTGAGCCTGCCGCTCCTCCTGTTGCTGCTGCAGCACATGGTGCTTGATGGTCTGCAGCTCCTGCAGCTCCCGCTGCACCAGCAGCTGCTCCTCCTCGCGGTGCCGCTGCAGCTCCACGCGCTCCCGCTCCAGCTCCTCCTGCAGCCGCAGCTGCCGCAGCTTCTCTAGCTCCACGCGCTCCCGCTCCAGCTGGAGCAGCTGCTCCTGCTGCTTGCGCTGCCGCTCCTCCTGCACGGCGTCCTCCTTCTCCAGGCCTGGCCGGCTGAGGGCCCCGCTGCCGCCCCCGGGAGCAGCGTCTACGGGGGGCTTCTGGCCAGCCAGCGGGGCTGGGGCTGGGGCTGCTAGGGCCTCCTTGGCGGCCGCAGGGGTGGCTGTGGAAAGAGGCTCTTCCCGAGCCCCCCCTGCAGGCAGCTCTGGCCTTGGTGGGCCCCCAACCCCGGCGGCCTTGGCCGCAGCGGGTTTCCCCAGGTAGACAGGACCCTCCGCAGGGGGAACACTGGAAGCAGTGGGGAATCTGCTCGGTGCAGGATATCGGTACAGCCCTGTGGGCCCAAGAGGTATCCGGGGGGCAATCACGGGCATGCGTGTCAGGCTGGTGAGCGGCACGGCTGTGACTCCGCCAGACACGTAAGGCCTGTACATGCCGCGGCGCACCATGGGCCGCAGTACTGAAGCGGGCTGGGTGGTTATGGGCAGTGTTGCAGCAATCGGAGTGTTGATGGTTGAGTAGATCATGCCGTCGGCTGCACGCACGGTGGCTGTGGAAGGCAGCAGCTGTCTGACTGCCGTTCCCTGGCCTACTGTGGGCCGGTACTGGGCCAGGTTCCCAGGACTTGGGTGGCCCTCTGGGAAGGTGGGGTTCCCAAGGAGGCCGGGTCTGAGGGGAGCCAGACCCTGTGGGGTGCTGAGCCCAGGCCCGGGCTGAGGCTGATACTGCATGAGGTCGGGGCCACCGCCGCCGCCGCCATGCCGCCCTCCATACTGGTCCATGGAGTTGAGGGCAGCACACATGCGGCTGATCTCACGGGCGGTGGTGGCACTGTACTGGGCCAGGCTGGCCTCCTGGAAGCCAGCGGCATCTCCCCGCGGGCCGTACCTGTGGTCGGAGTAGATGTTTGACACTGAACTGTAGCGCCGCATGGGAAGCGGGTGAGTCAAAACGTCTGTGGGATGACGCAGGTCTGTGTAGGAGCCATACTGCAAGCCCTGCCCCAGGTAGCGTCCATCCACGAAGCCCAGGCTGTAGGAGTGCTTCAGCGAGCTGAGATCCACAGCGGAGTCTCGGCCGGGGCCCTGGAAGAGCTGCCCAGTCCTGTGTGCATGGTAATTGAGGCCAGCCTCAGCCAAATTGGTGTCAGACATGGAGGAGTACAGCCTGCCATGGAGGCCCTGTGGGTAGGGCCTCTGCTCCTCATGGGGCCCAGGCCCTGCCACCCCTTGTGCCCGGTAGGCGGGGGGCTCGGGAGGCTCAGAGTCCCGGGGACTGTAGAAGGGGCCCCCGCCCTGGCCGGGTGGGGCGATGTCTGCCACATTCTTCTCAGGTGCGCTGGGGGTGGGGTGGAAGGTGCCCGTGCAGCTACTGCCGAAGGGCAACTTGTACACCATGTCGCAGCACGCCATCTGGGTCTCAGGCCTCATCCCGGTGAGGTCCAGGGCACCTGAGGGCTCCTCCGGGAGCAGTGTGGTCACAGTGCCCGTGGCACCCTCTCCCATCTGTACCACCACTGCGTGCGGCTTCCTGGCACCGGGCATAGCGTGTGACCGCAGCTCTGCGGGGGCAGCCCGGTGGGGTTCAGCACCAGGCTCTGGCACTGGACCTGATTTGAGGCCAACACTCTGGGCAGTGCCCATCTGAGTGATTAAAACGTCCCTTCTGGCCAGAGGTGCTACCTGGTTGGGCAGGTTATACCTGGCAAACTTGGCCTCTCTAGGTCTTCCACGGGGCCCACCTCGGTACGGGGCTGTCTGGACAGCCTGCTCTACCTGCTTGACCTGGGCCAGGCACACGGGGCTCCCCGCGCCCTGGCCAAAGTCAAGCCGGCTCTGGAAGGGGTCTCCGTAGACAACAGGCTGCTTTTGCTGAGCCATGAGCACAGATGAGGCCATGGTGATGCTCACGGTGGTGGAGGTGCTGAGGAAGGCATGGGTCTGCTCCTGGGCATTGAGGTTGATGACCAAAGGCTGCACAGCAGTTGACTGCCGTCCTGGGATTGGATCCAGCGCAAGGCCATACTTCCTTGCTTCCACGGCAAGAGAAGTTAGGTCCATGCCCTGGTCAGTAAGGATGATGGGCGTGGGCTTGACAGCTGTGCGAAGGTCTACCACAGCACTGCCCGGAGGTCTGGGGCCTGGCTCCACCCTAGACGTTCCAGGGACAGAGGAGATCCGGCACAGGGAGATGTTCTCAGCAGGGAGGGCGCCCCAGCCATATACTGCCAAGGGCCCGTCCGCACCAGCACTGGGTGCCCGTGGGAAGCCAGGTGGCCCAGGTGGCTCTGGGGGCAGCTGGGACGCACTTGGAGGTGTTGTCTGGCTGTAGCTGTGGGTGGTGGGCTGGGTGTCAGTGGGCGAACACACTGGGGAGGTGGAGGCACTGGCATGTACCATCCTGGTCTGGCTGGAGGCCTCTGATGCCAGAGTGATGACCATAAAGGCCTCCTGAGAGGACTGCTGCCATACGAGGCGAGGGGTGCTGGGTCGGTGTGGCGTTTGTGTGCCCTGAGCCACCATGGGTGCTGGGGTCGGGGCACCAGGGCTCCGAGGCATGTCCAAGGCAGGGGTCGGGCTTGGCGTCTGTGTAGAGAACTCGGCTGTGGCCCTCAGGCCCAGCTTGCCAGGGGAGAATGTGGGACTCTCTGAAGGAGAAGATGGAGACAGAGGTGGGCTGGAGCCCGCGAAGTAGGAATACCCCCGGGAGGCCTTGTGGGGGCCGCTCTCACCATCACTCACACTCAGGGGCTTGTCTCTAGCAGCCCGTCCACTGGCAGTGGGGCCGCTGGGGGCCTGGGGTAGCTCCTCAGTTTGGGACCCATAGTTTGCGGTGGCCGGGCTCTGTCCGTAGCTGTGGCCTACCGAAGATGGCGAAGGGCTGCGCTCAGAGCCTCCTGGGGAGGTCGGCGTCATATAACCTCGTGACAGGCCGGCTGGACAAGGAGCCACGGCTGGGGTGGCTGGGGTGCCAGGGCCCTGGGAGAAGGATACGCCTACCTCCTTGGAGGCAGAGCTGGGGGAGGCGGCGGAGCTGTGAAGCTTGAGGGGGTCCTGAGGCTCCTTTGCAAAATGCTGAGTAACACGGACATCAGGAATGACTCGGCCACCAC
The DNA here is from genome assembly GCF_023065955.2 of Ursus arctos. Lineage (NCBI taxonomy): Eukaryota > Metazoa > Chordata > Mammalia > Carnivora > Ursidae > Ursus > Ursus arctos. Next base: position 32,929,107 of record NW_026622808.1, on the reverse strand, counting down.
TACTGTCTGAGGGGGTGGAGGTGGAGAAGGACACAGGGGCAGCGAGCTGGGTGGGACTGGTACCAGGGGTGAGTGGGCCACCATTTTGCTTCATCGGGTCCATGTACGCACTGTCGGCATCCAGAAACTGCTTCTCCTTCTTCTTGTCCTCTGCAAAGGCCAGGTCCCGGGAGGAGGCCTGCCGCATGCGGGCAATGCTCTGTGACGTCTGAAGGATCTCCTCGTACACGGCTGCCCCCAGGCTGGCCGGCGTGTCCTCGGCGGCGGGCTGTGCGGCCCGGCCATAGTCTTGGTCGGGGGTGTCCTGGTACTCAAAGGTGCCCTGGCTCCGGGGGCCAGTGGGCTGAGAGGGGCCGACTGCCCCCTGCCCCTGTTGCCGCTGGAGCAGCTCGGCCTTGCGCATCATCTCCTCGTAGGCCTCCTCCGCGCTCTTGAGGGGCCGGCCCGAGCTGGGAGCAGCAGAGCTGCCCGAGGGCGTCTCCGTGGGCGAGTAGAGGGACATGAAGGTGGGCAGGTTGTACTCACTGCCCGACTTGTACAGCCGGGTGGGGCCACCGTCCAGGGCCTCGGCCTCCGAGTCGAGGGAAGGGGAGGGCGAGTACTCGGAGCAGGAGGAGCGATGGAGCTCCTCCATCTCGGCCGCCTGTCTCAGCTCCTCCGTCGGGGAGGCGTCCTCGATGGGTGACAGGTTGCTCGGGGGAGTCTTGGAGCGCTCGCGCCGCCGCTGCGCCCGCAGCTCTTCCTTGTCTCGCCGAGTCTTGCGGGCCGTGCTGCGGATGCGCTGCTGCTCCACCTCCCGCATCTTCTCCTGCTCCCGCAGCAGCTCCTCCTCCTCCCGCAGCTCCTCCTCCTCCGAGGAGTCCTCGATGGTGGGCAGCAGGGGCCCGTGCGAGCGGTGCCGGGCCTTGCGCTGCTGCTTTGCTTCTTCCAGCCGCTGCCGGCGGCTGGGGCTGCTGTCACTGTCCTCCTCCAGGGAGGACAGGGAGGTGGGAGAGGTGCCGGAAGTGTAGCTGGGCGTGGAGGCCGGCAGCGTGGAGGAGTGCTCCCCGCGGGAGCGGTCCTCAGGCGAGCCTGTCAGGCTCTCCATCTCCAGCTCGGGCTCCCGCTCCAGGCTGGGGTCGGGGCCTTGGCCCATGTCCAGCTCGTGGCCATAGCTGCCCGTGCTATTGAGCTCAATGGTCTTGAAGCGGCGGAGCCCCCCCTGCAGGGCCCCAGTGCCGTCGCTGGCATCGGCGGGGCCCCCCTCAGACAGCAGCTCCTCATAGCCCGTGGTGGCGTTGTGCGGCAGACGTCTCTTGGGCGGAGCCGCTGGGTCTTGGCTGGGCTCGGGCCGGGGCCTGGGGCCGCCCTTCTGGGCCCCATGTTTGGCCAGGCCAGGCCCCACGGGGACGGCGTCTTCCTCCTCCAGGTTGTCTTCCTCGGCACTCATCTCCAGGATCTGCCGTCGCATGAACTCCTCATCGGTCAGTTCGGCTGCCCGGGCTGGGGGCTGGGGTGGAAGAGGGGACAAGCCACCCTCACTGCTGTCCTCCACGTAGTCGTGTCTCAGCTGGCTGCCAAAGTCGTCTGAGGACTCAGCTGTGTCCTGCTGCTCCCTCTGGCGCCCCCACTCCAGAGAGTCTTCCCCTTCCTCCAGGATATCCTCCAGCTCCTCGTCGGAGTCATAGGCCTCGGGCATGATGGACAAGGAGTGGGGCCTCCGCTTCTGTTCGACAGCACTGCTCCTGGGTGGCTTGCTCTGCTCGCCCCTGGGGGCTGGGCCCTGGGCCTCCAGTGAAGGCCGCATGCTGCTCCCCACCTTGTGGAGCTCGGAGGGGCTGGGCGGGCGAGGCCCTGTCACCCCCGCGCTGTCCAGCTGCTCTACCTCCTGCTGTACGACGCCTGTGATCTCACTCTGGGAGCTGGAGACGCCATCGGAGGAGTAGCCCGTGTCACTGAGGCTCTGTGGACTCCGAGACAGGTCCTGAGAGTACGGCTTGCCCGCCAGCTCCTGCGGCAGGGGAGAAGCAGACACTTGACTGCTTGTGGCAGAAAGCTCACTGGGGAAGCCCAGCCCTCTCTGTCCAACCCAGGGCCCGTAGGAAGGGGGCCTCCGCCTCCCAGAAATCATGGCCCACCCTCCTCCATGTCTCTGGCCTTAGAAACTCCAAGGAGCCGTAGGTTCCCCAAGAGAAACTTTATTAGATCTAATGGTAGCAAAACCCACCAAAGCATCCAACCACGTGCCAGACACAGGACGAGCCTAGAACTCACAGGCTCCAGGCCCCCCAGGGCCTCATCCAGGCATCCCTTATCTCCTCCGCGGCCCCAAGGGGCCTGCCCCAGGCCTATGTCCCAGAGAACCAAGCTCTTCCCTAGACCATCACACCTTAGAGCTAGGGTCCCTGGGAAGTGAGTGGGACTGACCTCCGACTCCCCACCCTTGGGGGCTTCTGGAACGGCCTTGACGACAGGGGTGGCAGGTTCAGTCCTCCGGGCCCCTGTCTTTCCTTTGGGAGTCCCAGGAGGTAGGGTTGCCTCTGGAGGTGGTTTTGGCCCAGGCTCGGCTTTAGCTGGGATTCCTGGCTTCTTTTCCTGGGCACCACTCGGGGTCTTGCTGGGTTCAGAAGCCCTGAGGGGCTTGGACTGGGGGCTGGCCTTGGTGGGCAGGGGACTGGCCTTGGTGGGCAGGGGACTGGCCTTGGCGGGCGGGGGGCCTGATGGCTGGCCCGGCCCCTGTGGCCCTTTCTGCTTCGGAGGGGCTGCTCCTGTCGCCCGGAGAGGGGCCCCTGCGGGGGGCTGTTGAGAGGCAGGCAGTGGCAGGGGGGTTGGCTCCCCCAGGCTGCCCTCTAGCAGCCGCTTAGTTTGGCAGTTCAGACAGAGCCACTCGGTTTTCTGTAAGGAAATGGAAGAGGAGGGGGTTGATGAAAATCACAAAGACACTGGAGTACTCAAAGAATATTTCCATGACTATTTCTGTAACTGTAAGCAGGAAAACGTCTTCCAAAGCATGACACTGAAGGCACGAGGAGAAAAAGACGGATAGATTTGTTGCCCCAAAATGACACACCTCCCCATCCTTCAGAATTCAAATGATAAACCAAGAAGAAGGGTCCCTTCCTCACCCCATAGCGAGCTTTTTCACCTAGCCAGAAAAGGAGACCCGCCGGGGAGGGGAGGCTACAGTTAGCATGCAAGTCTGGGGCAGAGGGGGGGCTGGTGTAGAGTCCAGCAGTCCAGAGCCCCTGCAAGCCAGGCGTGGCCTCACACACCAGCCTTCCCCACACACCCTTCCCAAGTAAGGGCTGTGCTGGGAGGCTGCAGACTCCTGGGGCCAGGGGAGGCTGTCTGGGAGAAGCCCTGCTGGGAGGATGGGGCGGCCCACATCCCCCAGCCCAAGTCTCCCTGTCCAAGGTCAGCAAAGGCCCTCAAGCAGAAGCCTCCTCCTGCCCCCAGGGCTCTGGGATATTCCTCTAGTGGGGACCGTGCGTGTCCGCACTGAGGTCAGGGGCCCTGCTTCCTCCAGAGCTGGGTGGGGACCAGACCCTTGGCCATCAGTCCACCACTCTCAGGGTCACCTCCTCTGTCAGGCGCAGTGCTGGGGGCTGGAGACACAGCCAGGATGAAGACAGACACCGGGGCTGCTGGCAGGAAGCGTTCCTGGAGTCCACAGCCCCAGACTGCTCATCCAAGTGTGACATGGGTAGCAGTGGTGAAGGTCCGAGAACACCAGAAACCAAGCCTGATTCCCCGAGCTCCAGCTGTCTGCGCAGGGGTGAGGTCTGAGCATCCCAGGCCCCGAGGGGGTAATTTCTGCAGTAGGTCAGAGGCTGATGGGGGCACATCTCCCAGGAATTTCCTCCAGAGTCAGGACTCCTGGAGGCCCTACCATGGCCCACAGGGGGTCAGGTGGGAAACCACACACCCGTGCCTGCTCTCACCCCAGACGAGGGGGCAGAGACGACACTCTGACCTTCTTGCTGCTGCTCGTCCCAGGTGCCCAGACACTTAGGCTTCCACCAGCAGCTTGGCCACTAGGCTGGGCCATTAGGAGAACCACAGGATCGCAGAGCCAGGAGACGGGGCAGGGAGGTGGCCCTTGGCCCTCACCAGCCCAAAGTGCCTCGGCACCCTTACCTCGCACACTGCCCTGAGCCCATGTCAGACCCTAGCCCGCCTGGCAGGTCCTTGGAAGCATGGTACCCCCAGAGCGCCTGCCTACAGCCTGGCATCCTCAGGCCACCATTGCAGAAGCCACGCCAATGATTCTTCCCTGGTTTCCTGCCCATGGGGCTACATATCACATCTCTGGCCTGGGCCCCAGCAGATGCCAGGCCAAGCAAGTGACAGACCCCTGGTGTGTGTTGAGGGATAGGCCCACTCCTTGGGCTTGTTACTCTGGGCCTTGAGGTCGCTCCCTGAGATTGGAGCTCTGACTCTGCCCTGAGGCCCTACCCCATGCACAGGGCCTGAGCACAGGGGCCCAGCTATGGAGGGTGACCCTTTACAAGTCCTATGTGTACTCACCCTGTTCCCTGCAGGGCCTGGCCTTAGCACCACTACTGACCCCCTGTGGACCTTATCTGATCCTCTATGTATCCCTGACACAAACCCCTGAGAAGCAATGGGTGCTGGCTACTTGCTGGGTCTTAGGCTCACTTGGCTTGGTCTCCCCTAGAGGCGCCTGGGAAGAACGCTAGACAGGCTGAGCCCAGGCCCTGAGAGAGAGGGGGCACGGAAGAGCACAGAGCCTGGGTCTGAAATCCTGCCCACGTGCCTCTGACGTCAGCTGGGGACACAGTGGAAATCCCCCCAGGTCAGAGGACCGTGAGATGACAAAGAGACCCTGGTGAGGTGAGAGGGGTGAAGGCAGAGGCCAAGGGAATTCTGGAAATGAGAAAAGCCCCAGGATCAGCAAGATGGGGTTAGGATCTAGGCCCAGATCGGGGGGGTGGGGTGCGGGCTGGCCCTATGGCAACGTTGTCCTGATTCCACTTTCGGTCCTGGCACACAGCCATTCCAGGACAGGCCTTTCGAGGTTAGGACATCTGCCCTGGCTCACCCCAGTGGCTTTGCAAACCTCTGACCCCTACTGGCCTGCAGACCACACCCCAGAAGCAACAGTCCCCTGTGAAGCAAGGGCACCTTGGAAGGATGGTCTGACCTCATGCCAGGGGCTCAGGGCCAGCACATGCAGCAGCCTGCTTCCCTAAGCCCAGAGGCCCAGCCCTCAGAGCATGTCACTTGTGGTCACACGCTCCCCAGGGTTTTGTTCCTTCCCACGCTATTCACGGAGGCCGCCAGGCTGCAGAAGGGGCTGCCCAGTTGGCCCTGTTGCTCCTGGCTCTGCTATAGCAGTCAGCCAGGAAGGGAGGGAAGGCAGGCAGGGGGAGGCATGTGAGGTAAGGGCTAAAAATAAACACCTGACCTGGCTGCTGGAGGCCCTTCCCCAGCTCTCTGGAGGTTGGGGGGAGCAGAGTACAGAGCGCTGGGGCCTGGAGGGGTGGAGCCTGAGGAGCCCTGGCCCCAGACCTAAGTCTTCTGGGGAATGGGAATGGGAATGGGGTGGGAGGCAGGCCAGGGGGAGGCTCTATGCCTGGGGGTTGGAATAGAGGTCCCGCTTTCTTTATTCACTCAGCCCTCATCTCTGCCCCCTACAGCATGCCCACCCCGCTCCACCCCTGCTTATTCATTCCGTTATTCCACTCATTCATTTGTTCATTCACTGTCCCCTTTAGTGTTTATTTCCTTACTCATTCATTTACGCCCCCTTAGTGTTAATTCTCTCACTTATTCATTCACTTGCACACCCTTTCTTATACTCTTCCATTCTAGCCCCAGCCAGCCCCAGGCTTCAGGGAGCTGCTACCTGCCTCCCCTTTTCCTGTCCCCCTTGGCAAGTGGGAAGGGGATGATCTGAGACCTGGGAATGGACAGTGGGAGGCTTGATGGCCACTTCTGCTTTGTCTTCCTCTGTCCGGTTCCTTTCTGGGGGCAGGAAGGTAGCAATGCCCCAGGGCAATCACCACCTTATGGTGGGAGGTGGGGTCGAGGTGAGGAAGGGGGAGCGAGTTGTCCGAGAGCTGGTAGAGTACCCCACAGGTGGACGAGCCCTGCTGCCTTCCAGAACCACTGGCTACTGTGCCTCAAGGGCCAAGGTTGCCCAGTGAGGCTGCAATGGACGTTGGGTACCCTCCTTGCACTGCCTGCCGTGGTCTGAATGACCCTGCAGAACACAATTTCTGTGTATGTGGAGCTAGCCCGTGTCAGTCTGATGACAGCGACACCAGCCTGACCAACACCCCATCGCTGGCTGCTGGGCCCCACGTAGCCCCATGCCCAGCCTCACTGCTGGACCACGGGCAGCAGACGAGAAATCCAGCGAAGGGATGCCCAGACGTGACAAGCCCAAGACTCAGCCACCGGACTACGAGCATGACCATCCCTGGTGCTACTGTTCTCATGCTGCGACCCTGCCCCTCCCTGCCCCTGGACATGCTTAAGCTTCTCCTTTCTGGGCCTCTTCCCCAAGAAGAGGAACCCTCCCTGATATCTCCAACGTGCGCCTTTCTGGTGGGGCCATGCTCTCCTCATGCTCTGGTACCAAATGTGTCCATTACCCCCGGGGCATCCCTCATGAGACCAGGGTCTTGCTCTGGCCACGGGGTTGAGTCACACCCAGCTAGTTGGGGGCCGGTGGGGGGCGGGGGTCTTTCTTCCCTGCACGGAGACTCTCTGTTAGGACACTGGTTCCAATCTCCTGGCTGTGTGTTGAACCTCGCCTAAGTAGCTGAAGTGCAGCCTCTCAGCTGGTTCTCCCAGAAACTTCCATTCCACGTGGAGGAGACAGGGCTCCCTGAGATCACAATCCCCGGAGGCAGCTGCTGGCCTCTCACCTGGGACCCGCCGCACCCCCTGCCTCAGATAAGCCCAGGCCAGCCCCGCGTAGCACAGGCACCAGGCCCTTGGCCAAGGGAGCCCTGACTTCTCAAGGGTATGGCTGGTATTTGGGCAATTATAATAAGATCAGAAACTGGCAGTGTTACTATAACATTTCCAATTCCACTAATTTCTTCACAAACTCTATTTTTAACTAAAAGCCAATTAAAAATTAAGCCAGAGGGTACTATTATCCTTCAGAAAGATAAATAGGTAAAAAATTTGGAATCAACAACTCTTAATTATGAAATGACTCACTAAATAACACTATGGTTATTTTTTCCCCCCCGAGGAAATTTCAGAGGGAAAAGGAATCCAGTTCTACTGTTTCCTTCATTGTGTTCTCTGGACTCCCTGTCTAGAAAGAAGGTAGAAGGGCTTACAGCTCCGAGATGTTGAGGAAAATTCCCAACCCGACAGCCCAGACAGCTGGCTCTGGTCTCGGTTGGAGCCACAGCAGGTCAACCAGGCCAGCGGGGAGCTGGCAGTGGGGCTACCCCGGCCCACCCCTCCCTCAAGCCCCCAGCCTACATGCAGACAGGGGTCCCTCTGCCTCACACTAGGCACAGAGACAGCACAGTCATCCCGAGCCTGGTGGGCTGGCCTCGGTTAGCTGGGTGTGAGAGAGACAGCCAGGGCAGACCTACCCCTACCCGCTGGCCCTGCCACCTCACTCCCAAGGCACGATGTGTCGAGGATACCTGCGGAGAAATCAGGAACCTCTAACCAAAAACACACAAAGTGGGTCACAGGGAAGCACACAATTGCTTGAATGTCAAGTGGCCATTTGCCGAGGTGAGATCAAAGACGGCCCATGGTCTGGTTACAGTGAAGAAAAGCACCAGTGCTGGTGGGAACCACAGGAGGGAGGCATCGTGGCTGCCCACCCACACCTTCCCCAGGACCCCTCTGGAGATAGCAGCATTAACAAGCGGAGCCATGGGGTGCCTGGGTGGCTCAGTCGGTTAAGCATCCGACTCTTGGTCTCAGCTCAGGTCTTGATCTCAGGGTTGTGAGTTCCAGCCCCAAGTTGGGCTCCATGCTGGGCATGAAGCCTACAAAACAAAACAAGAAAAAAAAGAAAAGAAAAGAAAAGAAAAGAAAAGAAAAGAAAAGAAAAGAAAAGAAAACCAAGCAGAGCCATGAGGAGAAAGGAGTCGGAGAAGCTGGGCCACCCTCTGACTGCTGTTACGAGCAAGAGTCAAAGAAGCAGAGGCCTCGGGGCGGGGGGCGGGGGGGCGCGAAGCTAGGACCAGGACACCCAGCAGTTCTGCTGTCAGGCCCACGGAACCCATCAGATCCTCTGGTGGCAAGGGTGGTTCCGGCCAAGGAGGTGGCCGTGACGCAAGACATGGTGACAGCAGGACATGCGGGACTGTTTTCCTAAACATCTCGGAGCCGTAAACCCTTGTACCTTCTTTCTAGACAGGGAGTCCAGAGCATACAATGAAGGAAGCAGTAGAACTGGATCCTGTTTCCCTCGGAAATTTCCTCTGAAAAACGAACGAGGGGCAGGGGGCGATGTCGGCTGTGAAGCCGGAGCTCCGGAGCCCAGGAAGGTGACCACCAAGCAGCTAATGCGAGGCTTGGGTCAGAATCCAGGTGTTCCTCCAGAGTCAGCATGTGGCTGAGACGTGTTTGGGCCCAATCAGCACTTCCTCTGGCCTGGCCCGGGGGCTGCTGAAAGGAGCTGTCAGGAACGTTTACACTCCTGGGCAGAGACAGTTTTCCCCTCTCCTCTGTGCACGTTCTGCCGAATGAGGACATGTGGGCCAGGAGGTCTCTCCGGGACAAGGGGCCCCCGGGCCGGGCCAGCGCAGCCGTCCAACAGGGCTCACAGTCCCTTAGCGTCAGGGCGCCCCACGCAAGTGGCAGTGAGTGTGTGCCTGGCAGTCTCTGGACTGGAGCTCCTCTGGCTCTGTGGTGGCCCCTTGGTGCCCCTCCCCACCCCAGACAGTCAGGCCAGCTGTCCTCCAGTGAGCCACTGGGTCTAGGGCTCAAGAGGTGGCAGTATGGGGCCCAGAGGACCCCGGGGTCCTCATCTGAGGAGGTCACTTTGCTTCATTAGAGCTGCCTCTTTCTGCGTGTTGGAACACATGGCCTATGACAGCCAAAGCAGTCTTCCTTACCACCCACCATGGGCTGCTCCAATGGAGGCCCGACCCAAGGCAAGTCAGAACAAGGTGCCAGAGGCTCCCCTGCCCCACCGCTGACCATGCATGGCTAAGCCTAGGAGCCCCAAGGGCTCAGGTGGCTGCCCATGTGCAGACGGAAGGGCTGTGGCTTGACCGTCTCCTGATGCGACACAGCTGGGGATACATCCGCCTGTCAAGATGAGCCGATGGCTCATCTTGCCCCTAAGGGCACTCTGTGGAATGGGACACATCAGCTATGCCCAAGGCAGGCAAGGTAGGGTTAACATGGACGGCCCTGCGCGGGCCGAGCGAGTAAGGGGAGGAGCAGAAAGAGCCTCCAGGTCCAAGCACACCCAGCTCTGCCCAGAACCTCTGCACTTCCTGAGACTGCCAGGCTGGGCTCGAAGCTTTGCGAGAACACCAGGCCTCCTGTTCTTTTCCATCTGGCTCTGCACAGTGCCCAGAACCCTTCCTGGGACCTAGGACTGCAGACAGACAGGCCCCAACCCCAGAACTCCCTCCAACTTCCCTATGGGTAAGAAGAACATCTCTGAGCATCCCCACAAGCGGCCCCAGGGAGAACGAGGCCCAGCCAAAGGAAAATATGTGGCCCAAAGACTATGGCTTTGACAAGTAAGCATCAACATCCGTGACCTCAGGAAGGGAGATGGAGAGAGGACCCTCCCTGGCTGGGCTGGAGCCTGGGCGATGGGGCACAGCCCTCTGCCTAACAACCCTCCAACCCCCTGTGTGGGTCACAGACCGAGGGCAGGATGGGACCTCAGGTTCTTCCCACCTGAGCAGGGGAGATTAGCGCCTTTCATCAGACCAGGCCCATGAGATCTGGGAACGGGGCGGCCAGTTCAGGGCCTCCCAAGCCCGGTGACCTCTGGGACTGGCCCCAGGACACCGGTCAGCCAGTCGGAGGCAGCGGGCACCATTCCCCCATCCACTGTGCCGGCCAGTTTTCTGAGCAGAACCACAAGCCTGGGGCAGGGACAGAAAAGGGAGCACAGCCCCCTTGTCGCTGTGTCAGGGCAGCTCTGCAACGGCTAACAACCCGGCTCTCTGCAGCCCTTCCTGGCTCCCCAGCCTCCTGTGCCCCCCATTACTCCCGGTCTTGGCCCCCCACCAAGGCCCACGGAAACCCGCTTGGTCCAGCTCTCTTACCTCTACCAGGTGGGGCGTCGGGTTGAAGCCACACAGGTTGCACACCTGGAGCCTGCAAGTGGTACAGGTGTTGTAGTTGGCGGGGCCCTTGCTGCCCACGTTGAGCTCGGCTTGGCACAGTGGGCAGGTGGCCCTTTCCTTCGGCATGGTCTTTGGCTTGGCAGTAGCCTTGGTCGCGGCCTGGTGTTCTGCTCTGCCATGCTTCGGACTCGTTGTTCCCCCAGTTCTTGCCAGGGCTCCAGGCCCCGATCCAGGACCTGTTCTAGCTCCAGGCTCGGTTTTGGCTCCAGGTGCTGGCCCAGGCCCAGGCCCTGAGCTTGGGGGTCTCGGGCCAGCCTCCTTGCTGGCATCACTGAAGACGATCTTGGGTGTCCCTTTGCTGGGGGCAGCCTGGCCCTGGGGCTCAGCCTCAGGCTGCACAGACATGAGGGTACTTGCCTGGGTCAGCAGGGATGCACCAAGGCCAAAGAGCTTCCCAGTGAGGCCCTCCTGGGTCTGCTCGGCAGCACCAGGCCCAGAGGGCACTGTGGTGGCACTTTTGGCCAGGGCCTCTCCTGCAGGTGGCCTGGGCTCCGCTGTGGAAGGCTTGACAGGGGGAGGGAGCTGAGGAGACGCCCTCCCCACCTCCAGGGGGGCAGCTGCTTGGGCAGGCCCCGGCACTGAGGTGGCCCTGGCTGTCTCAGCCTGGCGGGGGCCAGGCTGGGGTCCCCCTGGGCCCTGCGATCTCTCCTGCTCTGGCTTCCCCAGGGGCTGTTTGGCTGGGGACTGGGCAGGAGACAGGGCTGGGGAGTGCAGCTGCTGCTGGCTCTTGGAGCGAGGCGCGGTGGTCATGTCCATCCCCAGAGCCCTCTGCATCTGGCAGTTCAGACAGAGCCACTCCTTCACCTGAGGAGGAAGCATCACGGTCATCAGGGTGGTCAGGACTGGTGGTGCCCGTAGCTCGGGTCCCCACGGGCCCCACAGCAGCCAGGGCCAGCTCCAAGCATAGGCAGGAGCAGCAAGGCCCGCGCAGGGGTTTCTGGGCTGCCAGGGGACAAAGCTGAAGGGACCGATGGCATGGCCCTGACCTCTGGGAGCTGCCAGGTGCCTGGAGCAGAACAGGGGCAGTCACACACTCCCCACCCCCCAACCACAATCCACTGCCCGCTGGACCCTCCTGCACAAGTGTCCTCCCACGGCCCGCCCGCTGTAACTCTGATCCGTGTCCATCATCCCATCCCCACGCCCCTCCCCCCACCAGTGACCCCCAAAGCCTCCAACTGGTCACTCTCCTTCCCCTGCTGCCCCATTTGGGCCATTTCCACACAGCAGCCAGCCTGATCTTTTAAAACATAAACCAGGACAAAAAGGATGGCCTTAGTACAGTGCCTGGTATGCAACAGATGTTCAGTTAAAAACTTGCAGAATGAATAAACAGATGAAGAGCAACAGGAGGGAGAGGGAGGCATAGACAATAACAAGAAACCATGACCCTGTCCTGGAGGAGCTTGGAGCCTAGCTGAGGACACAAGATGGATGTGAACAATCTGGAAAGCAACGTAATGCCATATCAGTGATGATGTAAGCAGAATGAAAAAGTCTTTTTTTTTCCCTTAAGCAAGTCACATTTGTAAAGAAAACAGGATAATCTGTGCCTCTAGAACAAACAAGCATGTGTGCCTATTCCTGTGATGGACACGGAGTTTCCTCTCTGCATCAACGCCTCCCCCAGGAAAGTGAGTGCGAGACTCGGGTTGGGCCAATCACTGGTTTCAGCAAGGGCTGCAGGGCTGGGCATGCGGCCTTGCAAACAGGGCTGAGCAGAGCCCTTCCATGTTACTTGATAAATGAACAGCAGGAGAGAGAGGGTCTTTTTGCTTTTGGGATTACTCTTGGAAGAATGTAGCCTCGGAGTGGTCGACAGCCTTCTTTCCCAGCATCCAGAGGGATGCTAAGGATGACGTCAATAGACTCAGAAGTGGAGCCAAGGTAAGGAGAAAGGCGCAGATCTGATGACTTTGTTCAGTTCCCTGGATTCAGCTATGCCTTAAGTCTACCCCTGGACTCCCAGTTACATGCACCAATGATTCTTTTTCCTCCAAAAAATCTACATACAGATCACAGCGTATCACTTACAGGCTCAAATCCCTTAGTGGAGTCCATCATGCATGCCCTGGGAACTCACAGCGGCCCCCGCCCTAGCCCATCCCTCTCTCTGGCCTCCTTCCCTGCCATCTCCCCTCAGCGGTCTCACCCCAGATACGTTGGGCCTCCTGTTCTGCCCAGTAGTTTTCTGAGCTCACAGTTTTCTCTGCCTCTGGGCTGGCCTGCTGTACAGGCCTCAGATCTCCCCATCAGGGCGCTCTCCGGCCACACCATCTAACATCCCACCCAGGCACGCTGTCGCTAACCACCCAGTTTATTTTCATCACAGTGCTCATTCTTTCCCGAAGTATCTACCAATATGTTTCTCTGGGTAGTTTTCTGCCTCCCCCCCTCAGCTCGTGAGCTCTCGTTGAGGTGTTCTCAGGACTGTCATGCTGTGTGGCACAGAGCAGGGCTCATTCCAGAGAGGCTTGTTGTGGGATTAATCCCAACAACCTATTCACAGGGGGCACAGTTCCCACAAGGCCGAAGCTATGAGACTGGAGACTGGAGAGGCTCCTCCTTCTCAACCAGACCTGAGGCTGGAGGCCAAGGTTGTTCCATCTACGCTTGTAGCAGAGCCTTTGAAAGCACGATGGTGGCCCAGTCACCAGAGAAAGGTCCCATCCTGTTCCTGAGGATAAAAGCCGCTTCTGTCCATCCTCAGGGGTGCCTTCCGTCCTGCTCTCCACCTTGAGGCCACAGGGCTGTGCGGCTGCTGCTTTGGCTGACTCGCCAGCTGGGGAGCCGGGGCTTGGCTGTCTTGCCCAGCACCACACTCGGCTTGTTCACGGGCATCCTTGCATTTTGTCTTCCCAGTAGAGAAAATCAAGGTCTGATAGAATGTAACCACATGCTCCCGTGGTTAACCCGCTAGGAAGTGGTGCTGTGGGTGAGACCAGCCCTGCCAGCCTGGCCCGGCTCCTGAGCTGCACCCTGGAGCCTTCCACATTCGTGCCTCTTCCAAAGGCCAGCAGCCTCATGTAGGTCAAGTCATGGGTCTAGAAGTCCCCTCTGCAAAACCCTGGCAGAGCCCTCCAAGACCGAGCCCAGTTCCAGAAAACCTAAGAACAGTGATGCCCTTAGCACTGGGGTATGAAGCTCCGCCAAGCTGGGAACTGTCAACTCAAGTGGACGTTTTTGGAGACCCAAGGTAGCTTTGTCACCTTTGGACAGAGAAAGCCTCAGAGGAAACAATTTGTGTCCCTGGGACTCAGTCCGAAGAGCCCTTTAGAAAGGTCCCTCTTGGCTAGGGAGGGCTCACTGGGGAGAGCAGAGGGGGAGCTCCCAGGGGCAAGCTGTTTCTGCTCACCCTCAGAGGGAGTCTTGGATGGGATTACCCTCCTGAAGGGAGGCCCAGGTCCTGGCCCAGGGCAGAGCCAAGACTCAGTTCCTATAGCGGGTGCCTACTGTATACCCCAGGCTCCCCTGCTTCCACGCACCTGCAGGCCACAGCTGCCCTGGGACTTTCTGAGAAGAGGGATCTGGGAGGTAAAGTTCCTTATCCTGGGACTTCAGAGTGACCCTCCTTCAGGTTCTGGACAGGGTTGAATAAGGGCATGTGCTAAAACTCCTGCACTCACCACCAGAACCTTCCCTTACCCAGCCTCCGTCACCCAGGCTGTCACAGGCACTCACCTAAAATAGAACCTCTCCAAGAAACAGCTAAAACGCCCCTCGGTGACTCATAGCCCAGATGGGCACAGCTATTTCCATCCAGCCTCTTCTAGACGGTGAGGAGCCTTGACCACGCCCTCTCCGTGCCCCACCCAGGCTCAGGCCCAGGCAGACAGGCCCCGCGTGAAAGGCCTCCCAGGCAGGGCGCTGGGAAGGGAGCTCTCTGAACCCAGCAAGACCTCCCTGGGCCTCCCTCGCCCACCGCCAGGAGCTGGATCTGAGGAGCTCAGCCTCAGCCTCTTCCTCCCGGCACCCTCGGCCCACTTGCCCACCCAGGCTGGGAACACACGGCCAGGCCTGGGGCAGACTCCTCAGCCCTGGGACCAGCAGCAGTGAGAGCCTCCCTCATCTGTACCAGTGTCTGTGGCTCCGTGGCCCCTTCCAACCCAGCTGCCCACTAGAATCACAGGGAATGGCCTTCTACTAGTGTGACAGGAAACCTCTCTTAGAGGCCTGCGGTCTAGTTCCTCCACGAGCCTGACCTGGCAGAGCCGGGAGATGAGCAGGCCATCGGCCACAGAACCCACGTCCCAAGAGCCAGCGCTAAGCTAAGAGGACTTCCCAGGGCTACACTGAGGTGAATGGCTCTGCCAGACACTAGCTTTTGTCAAGCTGACCCTTCTTGCCATCAAGGAAGCCCATCCTGCCATCTCAGAGGCATAGACGCCTGCACACCCCAGCCCGGCGGGGGCCTGAGCAGCACTAGAGACGGGAAGGCTCAGTGCGGTGTGCAGGCCGAGAGGTGCCTTGGAAGTGGGAGAAGCAGGAGCTATAGGAAAGTGGCTTCCCAGAGAGAGCCGCTGCCGGCCCTGCCAGGAGCCTGTGGGGGGCGGGGTGGGGGGTTCAGAAAGGCGGGGCCTCATGGGCTCTGGCTCTGAAGGGGCCATCCCTAGAAGAGCCTTTCTCAGCTGCTCCTTCACTTGAGCTGTTCCGTGTAGGGGAAGGGCAGCTAAGGTGGCACTGCTCACCCAGGACCCAGAGGCTGGGGCCAGGCTGGGGGCTCTGTGAACCACACATTGAAGGAACAGCCAGCCTCGATCTATCTGCGTTGGCCGGTCCCCACTGCTCCCCACACTGGGCTCTGGGACAGAGAGGGGAGTGGGGGCACTCTGGGGGAGGGGCTTCTGCATCTCTCCCACAGGGACACTGGTGGCACTGAGACCTGCCACCCTGTGTCCCAGGCTCACTGGTCATCCCCAGCCCGAAAGGGTGCTGCCCAGGAAACGTGCTTCTGCCTCACTGTCACCTCCGAGGCTGCCAGGAGGTTCTGAGGGCCCCCAGCAGCAACAGATTCTCTTTCTACTCTCCCCTCCTGCCACCCCACCAGCGAGGAAGAAGGAGGCTCGCAGCCATCACTTAGCCTGCCTTCCCGCAGGGAGCGGCATCTTACCTCTGAGGCCCAGCCCTCCCCGGGGGAGAGGGCATTCGGTGGTCGGTCACTCTGCACCAACATGCCTGAGGCCACATTCATGCTTTTTTCCATTTTGGTACAAGTTCAAACATCACAGAAACAGCTTAAAAACAAGCCTTCCTGCTGGTTCCTGGGAGGGTCCCACCGGCCAGTGTGACTCTCCATTCTCTTCTGGGCTGTGAGTCTTTGGCCAGGCCTCAACAGAAGGCACATGTCCCAGTGTGGTCCCTGGACCAATGGCAGCTCGGAGCAGGGATCGGGGCTGGCCTGCGCTCTTACTCTCCCCACAGCACTGGACATACCACCTGCCTCATCCAGCACCCGGCTGCCTGCGGGCTTAGGGGCAGGCAGGTGCCACAGGGGCCCAAAGGGTGGGGCACATTAATCCAGAACTGGATGAATGAATCAGCCAGGCATGGCCCATCAGGGAGGCCCTAGGAAACTGCCCAGCACGTGAGGCCAGGATTCGGGGAGTGGAGGCTGAATCTAATTGTTGCTTGGGGCTGGAAGGCCTCACTGGCCTGGAGCTCCATGCAACGGAAAGAATCCATCTCCCAGCTGATCCCTACAAACACCTGCCTTCCTATGTCTGGTGTTCAGCTCCTCCCAGCCTCCCCTGGACAGCCTCCCCTCCCTCCCAGGCCTTCCACTGTGCCCCACAAAACAACCTTTCCTGCCCAAGCCAGCTCCCCAAACTCCCTACGCACAGACATTTACACTCTTCTTCGTCCCCCATCGACCTCTCCAGGAGAAACTGGACTCCCTGGACTTCAGAATGTGGTAACCACTCACCCTCCCTTTAAAATCCCTGGGACCCTGGGGCTCAGCCCTTGGCTTCCCCACTCTTCTCCCCTCCTAGCTGCTGTTGCCCTCCAGGCCCCATCCTCCTGGCCACTAGTTCTCAAAAGCCCCGTGGCCCTTGTCTCCCAGGCTTCCACTGAGCTGACTGCCACCGCGCTGACTCGGCCAGTAGCGCTATCCCTCGGCCTCACCCTCAAATCCACTATCGCCCCAAACCATCTCCTCCAAAAGCACTCTGTACCTGTCCTCCTCCAGCCTGCTAGGTCACTTCTGGCCTCCCCACTGTAGCAGTCCTTGGGCCTCGTGGGGAACCCACCCATCGAGCCTCTGCCTTCACATCTCTTCCTGCCCAGCTGAGTCTATGGTCTATCATGCAGTCGTTCTGCCAAATGTCTGTGCTCTCTTGACCTACGTCTGCTTCAGAACGAGGTCCAACCACAGGCCTGTTTTCTCCGGGCCTCTACCCAAGCAGATAAATGGGTACCAGGCAAATGGGCTCCACCATAAATGAACGCTGTCCCAGCTTCTCCTGGGCCCCCATAGCTGCCTGGTTAGCGCATTCTCTCCCTCTCTCCGGGAAGCTTTGGTCCGCAATGGCTGGTTCAATTTCTCCTGCTCCCCTCCCTGCTTGGCCCCCTCCCCTGCCTTCTGGCTCAAACCACTGCCCTGCTTCCGATGTCACACGATAGGCTGCCTCCTCCACACTCAGGATCTAGACCTGCCTCTCTGGGGGGCCCCAGTCCTTCAAGCATACCCCCTCCGCCACACCCCTAGGCAGGCCTTGCCTCTCCCAGAACTCAGTACCGTGGTCTCCTGCCTCCCAGAACCCGCCCCTGTGTACTGCCTGGGCTCTCTCCTCTCCTCAGTCAGGCTTCTCAAGACTTGTCCACACAGACAACCGTCAAAATCCGCTATGCTGAGGGAAAGAAGCCTTATCCAAAAGAGCACATTCTGTGAGATTCCACTGATCCGAGGCTCAAGAACAGGTACAACTCGTCCGTGGTGGAGAAAAATCAGAACAGCAGTTGTCTCTGGAGGAGGGGTGGGGAGGGACAGGAGTGGGGCCTGAAGGGACTTTCCAGGGTGACGAGGATGTCCACCTCAAGAGAGGGGTTTGGCTGACACAGCTGCGTGCTTTTGTCAAAGCTCATGGAATGCTACGTTTGAGCTCTGTACGTTTCATCATAGGTACATTTTTACCTAAAAATAAAACCACATGCCTGACACAAATACCAAACTCCAGCTGATGGTACGCTTACTGAAGTGTGTAGTGTGACGTATACTGATGGCGACATGCTTGTGAGTCTCAGAGGTCTCCGGCCCCAACCTGTGCGCTGCACGCCAGGGTCCCAGGTCTGCAGGCCAGCTACTGAGCTTCACCTGAAGGCCCGCAGGCACCTCCAGCTTGACGTGGCCCAAATGGAAACATTCTCCGTCTCTAGCACCCAGCCTCCATGTCCAACACAGGTCCAAAACCCGTCCGTTTAGCCTCCAAAATCCACCAGGAATCAATCGGTCAAGGCCCTCCACTAGCATCACCAGGGCCCCAGCCCCAGCTGCTCCTGGAAGCCAGCCTTGCCCCATGGGCTGATCTCCGCAAGGCAGCCAGAGGTGGGGGGGGGGGGTGGTGTTGAGAGTTTTGTGGTCAAATAAGCATAACATAAAACTGGCCATTTGACCATTTTAAATGGTGTACAATTCAGTGGCATTCATTCCATTCACAATGCTGTACAACCATTACCGTTACCAGTTCTCAAAGAGGTTGGGTTTTTTTTTTTCAAGATTTATTTATTTGAGAGAGAGACAGAGATAGCAGGGGGAGGGGCAGAGGGAGAGGGAGAGAAGCTGACTCCCCGTTTAGCAGGGAGCCTGATGTGGGGCTTAATCCCTGGACCCTGAGATTACAACCTGAGCCAAAACTAAGAGCCAGACGCTCGATTGACTGAGCCACCCAGGTGCCCCCCAAAAAGGTGTTTTTAAATGCACATCTGACCTTCCCACTGCCACTTTCCGATACCCTTGAAATCCCATCTACAGACCCCAGCAGGATCTGCATGCCCTCTGATCGTGCTCATGGCATTCCAGCCACCCCAGCCCTGCTTGCTCTGGGCCCTCACGCAGACTCTGCACTTCCCCTCAGGCCTCCCCAGGCCCCACCTTTCCTCAGTCCAGCTTCAGTCTAATGTCCCCTTCTTGTAGAAGCCCCACCCACCCAAGGGGCTCGTTGCAGCATCCCATCAAGCCCCCCAGCCTCCCTCTGGCCCCCGTCAGAACTGACCCTCAGGCGTCGAGCGTGTGTTTGCTTGGGTGGCTATTGGCAGAAGGGCCGCCTCTCCCTCTGGCCTACAGGCTCCACGGGGCTGAGCAACACAGCTGCTTCAGCTCTGCCTGACTCTCCAGTGTCAAGAACAGTTCCCGGCTTCACATAAGGCCTCCACAGCATTTGCAGGGGAAGGAAAGGATGAGAAGAAGGGAAAGGGCCCCCTTCCGAGGGTGGATCCAGGCAGGCCTGCCCCAGGTTGCCAGCCAGCAGCTGGTGACTTCATGAGCTCTCCTGCCTCCCTGCCCCTTCCTGCCTCTGGCTGTCTCCATCACCTCCCTTTCCTGCCTCTCCCCTCTGTTCCTTCTTCCTGTTCCCACTTTATTTACTTCTCTTTTTTCCTACAATTTTTACTCATTTCCCTTCCCATTCTGTTTCTTTTGCCCACACGTATAAAAGCAGGTGTTTCAGGAATAAAATCTCAGGTTTCTGCTCTGAATTAATTTCACATTCGTTCTTAGATAACCGTACATATGGCCCCCTTTGTAGCTAAAAGCTAGAGTTCTGTGCCTGATGGCTCCAGCTAGGAAACAGCTCCCGCTCCCACAGAGCTGTCTCTTCCACATGTGCCCAGTGGTCCCAGCAGGCAGGTCGAGCGTCCTGTCTCCTGGGAGCACCGACGGGCAGCAGGGCTGGCTGTCCAGGACTGACTGAAGCTTGGCAGGCATTTCCCTATTGACCTGGAGACTGTTCTTCAAGGCAAACTGCCCAAGGACTAGATGTACTGTGGGGGAAAGGCTTCCCAAAGGGCCTGCGGCCTGGAGACCCACTTCCTTTTGGTGTGGAGGTGGAGAAGGGAAGGCTGGGCACGTGTGCAGGAAGGAGGGGGACACCTTTGCCTCTCCTCAGCCCACTGCTGATCTATGTCCTCCTAACACCTGCTCCTCATCTCCTACTGGCCCACGAGGCAGTGTGGCCAGGAAGAAGCAGAGGGAAGGGGGCAAGTCTGGTGGCTGCAGTGGAGGGATTCACGCCGCACTCACAGCACCTCCCCCGGGCCATCTGGTGCCCCAGCCCCTGCCGGAAAGGAGTGGGATGCAGGCAATAGAGGAAAGGCTTATGGCCATTGCTTCAACTCCCTCCCTTCCCCACACCGCCCACCACGGATAAGCGCTTCAGCCCAAGGCTTGCCGATGGGGTGGGGACGAAGGGGGGTGTGCAATGGATCACACACCCTTGGCTTGGTCTCGGCAAAGTCCAGACCTTGGAAGAGGAGAAGAAAGACCATGATCATTTTTCTGTAGTTTTTTAGAAGGGCTTCTGAGCGATTCTGACGAGACCAAGGGAGGCGGGAGGCAGATGAGCTCAGATGGGCTGCCTGAACCTGGAAGGCTAGGGATCGGGGAGCAGCCACTGGGGGAGAGGATGGGCCTCCCAGGTGCGGCCCGCAGCCTCACTGGAGGTGGGCTCGGAGACATCTCTGCCAATCAGCTCTGGAAGCACAGGCAGGCCGCCAGCCCTGAGTCCGCACAGCCCTGGTCGCTGTGACGCCGTTCCTAGGGTGAGGACAGACTCCTATCTGGAGGAATTCCAGGCTAGGTTGTGCTGCCGGGCTGCTCTGAGAGGGGCAGGGAGGCCCCTGAGGGGACTGGCAGGTCCGGCTGCCCCTGGCCACTGCTCAGCTTCTCCAGCAGCTCAGTCCCACCCCGCTGCCCACCCAAGCCTCACCTCCCAGACTCCACCCAGGAGGCGCATCAAATTGCCTTCTCTCCCATCCCCAGCTATCAGGATAGAGCCTGACTTGTGCAACAAGGGCCTCCCTCCTGGAGGAGAAAGGGGTGGCAGGCCTGAACGTTGAGTCACTGAAGAGTGGAGAGCTGGGCTGATAGGCCCGAGCAGGCATGATGCTTCAGCAAAGCCACCAAGGCTGGCCCCTGGCCCCTGCTTCTCTTTTAGAGAAATCGGACATTTGGGAAATTAAGGTACTTTTCTAAGGACTAACATCCAGGGAGAGAAGAGAACACTCTTCCTGCTTTTCCCCACCACTGGGCACGGAATGGGCTACACGCCACCGCCTCCAGCCTCTGGGTCAGCACATCCTCACAGCGAGGGCCTCTAATGGGTGGTGAGAGATGTTCAGCCCCCACAAGGGAACCCCAGTCTTTTGCCACAATTTCAAACAGGTTAAATTATTCCTCTGTCCCGAGCTCCAGGACCGCAGAACTGCGAGAAGAAATGGGCTCACCATGAAGACTGGCTGTTCTGAACTGTCCTCCACCTGAGCAGAAGTGGACCGTGGATGGGGAAGATGGTGCCGAGAGTCCCTGAGGAAAACCGGCAGCAAGCTGCTGCTGCTGGGTCCCCGGCACTATTGCTCCAAAATGACCCCGAATAAGCCAAGACTTCCCAAGACTTAGTCTCCTGGTCTATAGGAAGAGAGTGCTCTGAGCTCCTTCCCTGACTTCCATGCAGTTTCCACGTGCTCCGGGCCTCAGAAGCCCAGCAAAGTGCATGGGCGGGCACCCTCCTCTGAAGGCATCGCAGCCGTGAGAGCTGGCCATCCGGGGCCTGGGCAGACGGCAAGCTCGTCTGTGCGAGCGTAGTACCCACCCGGAGGCCTGGGAACGGACAGGAGAAGACCGGGCCCAATGGCCAGGAAAGGATGGTTCCAGATCTCAGCCGCTGCTCTGGCCAAATGGGGCAGACTGTTCTACCTGTATGTGATTCTCCTCTCCACACCTAGTCTGCCCTTTCTGAAAGACCCAGCTGAAGTCACAAGACTCTGACAGATGCCATGAGGTGGAAAGACAAATTCACTGAGTTCCAGTGGCCATCTCTTCCCTCCTTTCTGCTCTCCTGCCCTCACCCAGCCATTCAGCAAAACGGCTCTGTCACAGTCCTAATCTGGGCCGCGACGTGAGGGACAAGCCAGTGATTCTCTCTCTACCTGGGAAGAAGGGTCCGTTTTCCATGATCACATTTCCAAAGACCCAAGGGCAGCTTCATTAGCAGCCTCGGAGAGGGCATGAAACCCTCCGTGTCACATGTGTGGCCCTTGTCCCTTTCTAGAACTCCTTCTTCCGGCAGGAGGCCGAGGATCATGCTGACCTGCCCCAGTGAGGCTTTGGCGAGCTTCCAGGTGGAATGTGGGACCCAGCCCTCCTCAGCCCTGCCTGGGCATCACCATGCTAGCAGTTTCAGACACACACCCGCACCCCAGACGAGGTCCCCAACATGCTCCCCAATGGCCAGAGTCCACAGTGCATCTGTGCGGGGACCAGCACCACCTCCCTTTGCACGCTCGCAGGGTTCCTCCTGAGACGTGAGTACGGGAGCGGGATTTCCTGGAAAAGGTCGCTCAGCCCGAGCCCCTGCCACCTAGACACACCCCACTTCAGAACCAGCCCCTTGCCCTGCCCGGAACCTCAGGCCAGGCAGGAGCCCAACCCACAGACACCAGGGTAATCCCAGAAACGGCCTTCCTGGCTGACATAATGTCAAGTTAGAGGTTGCAGAACAGGTATGTTCTGACCAGGGTGGATCAGCAGATATGCGAGCCAAGCCTACAAACTGGTTTTCTCATTATGTGGACACGAGACCAAAGAGGAGACTCTGCTCAGGGCCAGCTGCTCTGACTCAAGAATTAGGCTCTGCTGGCCTCTCGGGAAAATGTGCCAGGGTCCTTTCAGCTTGCCAGGAACCCCACTGAAAGCCAGTCCTGGAGAAGAAAAGGTTCTGCTTGGAGACCCCTTCAGAAAAGGGCATCCAGCGGGTTCTGAGAGCCTGGAGAGTGCGCTAAGTCAGCATTTCCCAGACTGATGCCATGGAACAGCAGTCCCTAATGTTCTGCAAAAGCAAGTCTGGGAAAGGCTGCTGGCTACAGCTCTGTCTCGGAGCTGCATGGTGCCATTCCAGACGCCGAAGGCCCGAGAAGCCTCACAGCAAAGAACCCATGCATTTGTCTGGCTCAGCATTTGCTCAAAGTACCTGGCGGGGAGGCCTGCACTTCACCAAACACTGCGCATCTGCAGTAAGTCTGAGGCCCCTTCCTTCCTGGCCCCGAGCCTCGGCTTCCTCCCGGCACAATGAGGCAGATGGACCGAGCGTCGCCCAGGTCCTCCCACTCTGCTGTTTTTCCCAGCACATCAAAGGCTGGCTCCCTTCCCACCTCACCCAAGGTCCTGGGCTCGGGGGAGCCTGTTGCATGGCAAGGGCTGGGCTGCCCACCAGGAAGCCAGTGCACCATGTGCTGCCCTCCCTTGATCTCCGCCCACCTCATCCAGAGGGCTTCAGGCCCTATGGCGAGAGTGAGTGTCTCAGGGAGGCTGGAGCTCAGAGGGGCGCAGCCACATGGTGGGGGGGGCACAGCAGCATCTCGGCCCTGCCTGCCAAACCGCTCTGCTCCCATGGGGCCAGGTGCTTCCGGCTTGTCGCTGGCAGAAACACACAGGTGAGCCTCTCTGGTCTGGATCACACTGTTCTAAGTACTGAAGGGCCAACACTTACCTAACTGATCAGCGCAGGGACGGGCCTGTTTCTAATCACAGATGCAATAATCACGAGTGTGCCCGCCTCCTCAAGGAAGCCCCCACACTCCAGGAGCGACTCCAAACCTACTGAGTCATCTCCCCACAACGCAGCTCCTTCCTCAGAATCTCACACTTACCTCTCGCAAACCACACGTCCCACACCCACGGCACCTCATGTCACAAATAGACCCCGACCTGCGAACAATTATTCTCACTCGTCCCCCCACCCACGAGGTCCAAATGGCTCCTGCTGCTGATAATCCCAGAGGCAGCCATGCCTGTGCCTGCAGCCAGCCGTGCTCCATCCTGCCCAAGGGCAGAGAGAACCCCGGGGGAGGAACTAGAGACTTCTACTGGTTATCCCAGAGGAGAGGGGGAAGCCAGTAGACCTGCTTCGTTCATTTCAGAGGCATGGGCCCGGCTCTACTAGTACCCAGGTCACCAAAAAGAGCCTCCAGGGGCTTGGCTGAGCATGCCACAGCGACTCAAAGCATCCTGAACAAAGCCAGGATGGGGCTGAGGACCCAGGGGCCAAAAGGAGGCCAATCTCGTGCAAATGGCCCTGCAGTGGCCTTTTAGTGAGTGGAGGACACTGTCACCCATTGTGAATGCTTGGCTCCTAGCCTGGGTCTCTACCCCAAGGTTGTTTCTCTGGGGATGGCTAGCTGCTCTGTCACCTCATGCCCCAGCTAACTGGAGTGGAAGCCCAGCGGAGAAGCTTCCCAGAGCCCAGCTGGAAGGATGTTTCCTGCCTCCCCTAAAACCTTGCTTCCCTCACCAGCACCCTCTTCCAGTGCCCACTGCCAGGGAGAAAGGCCGGCCTGTGGCCAGGGAAATGTGCCTCCCCTCCAGCCTGCAGTTGCCTGTGGCCCTCTCCAAATGAGTAACCATTGAGAAAAGTTGCCCAGAAGCCTGACTTTGGCCCTCTCTAAGGCCATTTTTCTGGGTCAGACTTGCACTGGGTAAGAAAGCATCTTCTCTGCTAGGACTCTGCCTGAGGTTTCAGGAGATGTAGGAGATCTGTGGCCAGGCCTATTCTCTGCTACCACATCTTGAAGCCACGAAGACACGAATTCCGGTGGCCAAGGGAAATGACCAGGGAAAGAGATTAAGGTAAAGAGGGGAAGGGAGGGGCACCTGGATGGCTCAGTCAGTTAAGTTTCCGACTCTTGATCTCAGCTCAGGTCTTGATCTCAGGGTTGTGATTTTAAGCCCCATTGTGCGCCATACTGGGCATGGAGCTTACTTAAAAAAAAAAAAGAGGGGAAAGGAACAGAAGGAGGCATGGAAAGGTAGGTGGGGGAGCCGGCGCAGAAGGCAGTTACCTGGGTGAGGTGAGGGTTGGGGTTGAACCCACACTGGTTGCAGACCTTGTTGCGACACTGGGTGCAGGTGTTGAAGTTTGGCTGGCTGGGGGTCGACGTGAGGTCCGAGGTCTTACATATGGGACACAGCGTGCTGCTGGGAAGGGGGGCGATCTGGGGGACGGAGTAGGGTGATGTGGGGGTGCTGCCTCTGTCCGGTGACACAGAGGGGGACCGCCCTGATCTCTGCGTCCTGCTGTCTACCTGCAGCGTCCTGCGGGGGCCATCAGCCTCCTGGCCCGCTGGGCCCTGTGCCCTTGTCTCCCGGGGGCTCTCGCGGCCAGGAGCAGTAGCAGAAGCCTGCTTCGGGGTTGGGGAAGCTGCTCTCTGGCTACCCGGGGGCTCCTTGGGGTCCAGTCTCCTGGAAACGCTGAAATGACATTGAAAATGACTACGTTAGAGACACTTCTCAGAGAAGCAGCCTGCAAAGGGCTCTATCAAGTTAGGTGGCCCTGCCGAGCCCCATTCCACCCTCCGCTTCCTGCCCAGTGGCATCATCACAGCTACCGTTTGCCGAGCGCTGATTGCGCCCCGTGCTGAGCCCTGACAAGCATCTCCCTCTTGAACCCTCAGCACCAGGCCATGTGGTAGGATCACGAGTTCCCCTCTTTGTTCCTGATTAAGTGCGGATTCTGATTCAGTAAGTCTAGGGTGAGAGCTGCACTTTGAACAATCACTAAGGTGATACCTAGACTATGGTCTGCGGACCACATGTTGAGTACCAAGGCTCCACACCTATGCATTAGAAACACCCAGGGTGGTTTTTAAATTTCTGGCTCTCAGACTAACCACCCCAGACAAATGGCATCAGAACCTGTGGGGGCAGGACCCTGGTATTCGTATTTTTCCCTCCCCAGGTGATCCCAACATGCAGCTCAAGTTCAGAGCTACTGCCCCGGCGGCTCTGTTCTAGCCTGTCCCCTTCAAAGGCTGACCCCAGACAGTTAGAGATGGGTCGGGGAGGCATCCCAATGCCTAGTTAATGCCATCTCCAGCAGGGACAAAGGAACCTTCTTTTGGGCAGTCCACCACCAGGCCCGATGCTAGACCAAGTCCACTGAGATGCTAGACCAAGTCCGTTAGTGCAAGGCTGGGGGGGTGGGGAGGTGGGGGGGTTGGAGTCCTAGGATCTAGGCCTTGAGGAACCACTGAGGGAGGTCTACCGTGCTTCACCCCCCATCTCCATCCCGACCTGCAGAGAAGTCAGCAGAGCTGAGCAGTGCAGTGAGCTAGAAAGTCACACTGTTAGGCTAAACGCAGTCTCCTTATTTTCCTTTTCCCCAATTTTCCTTTTCTAATTTGAAAGAAGCTGAGAACAAAAAGTCAAAGGCATGTTTTATATTGCCTCCCTGAAATTCTATCCCTGATTCAGTCAGTATTCACTGGGGTGGATCCCCGCACCCAGCAGACCGTCTAGACTGGCTGAGAGCCACCGCGGAGGCCAGGCCACAGCTGCCTGCGAGGGGCCTGCCCTGGTGCCTTCTGCCCTGGAGCCCCCTGACCTCCTAGGGCCTGACTGGCAGGGGGGGACTTGAAGTTTGCTGCCCCCTGATGAAAGCCATCTGCTTGCCAACTGGAAGAACCTCTTAGGACAAGCCATTCCAGAGGGGAGACCAGGACTCCCCTGGAAGGCCCCGCTCTGAGACAGTCTGCAGTTCTCCCTCCCTTCTGAGGAACAGTGCAGGGAGGGGGGAGCCACACCCTAGGTCTAATAAAGACTCTTCCAGAAAAAGGAAACACTCTAACGTGTCTATCAAATATTTCTTTCATCAACTAACAAGAGCATACACCCATCTATCCAGTCTCATGGACCTGCCACTTCCTTCCTCAGTAGAATCACCGGAGCCTGAGTCGAGCCCCTCTGGGCCACATGGCCACCAGCCGTGAGGCCCAGGATGTGGTGGCCGCAGTATCTCTGGGCCACACTTGGAAGCTGCGCTCCAGGGCCTTCCCGTAGACTAATCTCTAGGTAAAGAAAGATTGCCACTTGGTTAAATTCTTAGTTTCATTTTTTATTTGAATGATTTGGGATTGGAATTTATTTATTTACTTATTTATTTATTTTTAAAGATTTCATTTATTTATTTGAGAGAGAAAGAGTGAAAGCAGGAGCAGGGGGAGGGGCAGAGGGAGAGGAAGAGAGACAAGCAGACTCCCTGCTGAGCTGGGAGCCCAGATGCGGGTCTCGATCCCAAGACCCTGAGATCATAATCTGAGCCGAAGTCAGACGCTTAACTGACTGAGCCACCCAGGCGTGGGGCTGGAATTTAAAAGCAGCTCCTGACTGGATGTTAACTATACTGGAATTAAAATAAAAAACAAAGACAAAAACAAAAATGCCCCTGAAAGCTAATGAGAAGCTACTGCGAGCTCTTTTTCTATCACGCGGAGAGGCTCCTGCCCCTTTCCCAGCCTGCGCAGGGTCTGCGGTCTCTTCTGAGGAATGTGGCCATCTCTGTTGTATGGGAGTTGCCTGATACGTGACAGGCAAACTTCCGAGTACGTAATGGCATTTTAATTCAATGTTGCCTCATCGTGTAGTCTTTCTGGGGACAAAATCTCTGTGACAGAGATCCAGATTCAAGTTAGCTTTCAACTTAGCTGTAGTGACGGTGAAGAGGCAAACAGTCCCTCCTGCCCCCCAGCCAAGCCCGTCCTGCAAGGGCTCCCTGCGAACCCTTCGCTTTCTGGAACTTCGGGGTGCTTCCTCACCCCGTCTCCTTGACCTTCAAGCCTCCGACATGTCTCTCCCTCTCTTCACTGACAACCCGCCTGCCAGCTCACTGAGAAAGTGGGAGCCACTGGAGGGGAAGCTGTACATCGACAGCCTCCTGACGTCTGTCCCTCAGTATTTGCCCCCACTTCTCACCTCCACAAATCCTCCCCCTTCCCTCATTACCTGTTTCCTCTCGCTACCGGATGACTGCAGCTGCCGTACAAACACGCTTCTCCCGGCAACAAAAATAAGTAAATAAATAACTTCGACCCACTTTGGCCTTTAGCTCCAGCCCCATCTCTCTGCTCCTCCCCTCCCTTCCTCTCAAGCCAGTGCCACCTGGCTTCTGTACACCCTTCCACAGGAACTGCTCAGGTCACTGTCACCGACGGCCTCCACGTTATCCATCCCAAGGTCACTTCTCAGTTCCCAATCTCACTTCAGCAGCGGCAAGTGACACTGCCGAGTGCTCCCCCCTTTCCTGAGGTAAGTTCTCCACTTGCCTTCCGGAACACCTCCTCCCCCCTCCTGGCCACACAGGTTTAAACTCTCTCCCAATCCCAGAACCCCATCCTCACATTGGAGGGACCTGGTCTTCTCTGAGTATACACGATCCTGGGTCTCAAGGCCCACCCAGAATCGAGGCTTAAAATTTCACTCCCCAGTGACAATGACCAAGTGTGCGTCTCTGGCCCAGACTTCTTCCCTGAACCCCTCCCTGGTCTAAGTGCCAACTCTGCATCTTGACTGAGACATCGTGCGTCTAGGCATCTCAAACCTGGTGTGTCCAAGCTGAGCTCTCATCTTCCCCTACACGTGTGCCTCCCGGCCTCCCCTTGGAGCCTTCGCTGACCCCTTCTTCTCCCATCTATGTCAACCATCAGTAAATTTTGTTGGCTTCAGAGTCTGGCCACGCCCGCTGCCTGCTCGCTCCACCTCGTTCAGGCCGCCATCCTCTCTTTTCAGTTCTGCACAAGGCTGGCTGCGTCCACTCACCCCTCTGTGGTCTTCTCTACACGGCAGGCAGGATAATCCCTTACATACGTAAGTCAGCCACTTCCCTCCTCTGTCTAAACCCTCCAACACTTCCTTTCCCTCCCAGAAGAAAAGCCAAAGGCTTTACAATGGCCTCTGAAGCCCCATGAGACATGGTCCCGCTCCCTCTGGCCTCATCTCCTACTGTTCTCTCCCTCCCTCCCTCTACCTCCCTTAGGCCAGGCCCACTTCTGCCTCTGGGCATTGGCCTCTGCTGGACTTGCACTCTCTCAAGTCTTTGCTCTGGTGACATCTTTTCACTAGAAAGGGACACTTTCCCTGACTACTCTATTTAAAATGCAGCTCCAGGGGTGCCTGGGTGGCTCTGACGGTTAAGTAACTGACTCTTTTTTTTTTTTTTTAAAGATTTTATTTATTTATTCGACAGAGTTAGAGACAGCCAGCGAGAGAGGGAACACAAGCAGGGGGAGTGGGAGAGGAAGAAGCAGGCTCACAGCGGAGGAGCTCGATCCCATAACGCGGGGATCACGCTCTGAGCCGAAGGCAGACGCTCAACCGCTGTGCCACCCAGGCGCCCCAAGTAACTGACTCTTGATTTCAGCTCAGGTCGTGATCTCAGGGTTGTGGGATCGAGTCCTATGTCGGGCTCCACGCTCAGTGGAGAGTCTGCTTGAGATTCTCTCCTTCTCCCTCTGCCCCTCCCCCCTGCTCATGTTCTCTCTCTCTAAAATAAATAAATAAATCTTTAAAAAATAAAACAAAATAAAATAAAATAAAATGCAGCTCTGGGGCCCCTAGCTGGCTCAGTCACAAGAGCATGTGAGTCTTGATCTCAGGGTCATGAGTTCAAGCCCCACACTGGGTATAGAGATTAATAAAAAATAAAAAATAAACTTAAAAAAAAAAAAAGAAAATGCAGCTCTGTCCCTCCTGCCCCTTTGCTCTCCGGGGCACTGAGTACCCTCCGACTCATCATATATGTATTGCTTTTGTGTGTCCTCTGTGACCCCTGCAGTAGACGGCCAGCTCGGTGTGGGCAGGGCCTCTGTGTGCCATCTCCATAGCTGCGTCCCAGAGCCCAGCGCAGTGCCTGGCACACGCTGAACACACAGCAGCTGTTTCCCGAACGGATGCGCTGGAGGCACGTCATGACTCAGAACAGCACAACATGGCCCAAAAGCGGGTTAGAGCTGAGGAAACGAGGCATGGCACGTGACTAGCACGGCACTCGGCCCTTCCCTGGATCCAACCTCGCACTTCAGAAAACTGCAGAAATGACAGCGGAGTCCTCTCTGGCAGCTGACCGCACCCCCAGCCCCGCCACACAGAATGCTCTGCTGACCACAGTGGGGTGACGTCAACCAAGCCCTTACCATGAGCCCCACCATGTGCCAGGCACCTGTCACATAGTAACTCCCTTATGACTCACTGCAAACCCACAGGGTGGGATCCATTTTGCCCATTTTACAGACAAGAGAAGGTACATCACTCGCAAAGCCAATATGATTTATATCAAGGCCAGCAGTCCCTGTCCTTAGCCACCGTCCCCCACCTCTGGGGAGCCCAGTGAGGCTGTAGAGGATGGGGCAGCAGGGCAGTTTGGGCTCTTTGGATTCTTTTTTCTTTTTTTCTGAGGAGATGTTTAAGGGGGAGAGCCCCGGGAGAAGGTCTCTGACAGTTTGCTCCCCATTGCCGCCCGGGCCCACACCACGCTTGGTACTGAATGGGCACCCGACAAGCACACCCAAAGTAAACAGAAAGATGTGTAAGTAGCGAGCTCAGAGTGGGACTGAGTGGGGCAGCAACACGATTCAGTTGTGACCACTTTGCATGGAGTTTGCCCGGCAACGCTGACAGACTCACAGAGAAAACCACATTCATTCATTAATTCATTCATTCATTCATTCATTCATTCGGAAACGTAGTCACTGACAAACCCTAGCTGGCCCCTGGCGTGGTTCCAGGCCCTGTGAGAGGTATCGATGGTATGAACGAATTATGTCTCTTAAAACGGAAGGTGGGTCCACAGGTGTTCATTGTATTGTTGTCCTTTACATCTCATACATATTTTATGAGTAGTTTTATATTCTTTAGAAATACCTATTCAATATTTAATTGAAATAAATTTTTAAAAAAGTGAATCAGACAGAGATCCAGTCCTCTGGGAGCCTACGGTGTAGAGGGGAGACAGATGTACAAACGAATCACTGCCCTACACACCACACGGCCCAGGGGAGGGGCGGAAGTCTAACGAGGCTTTCCCTTGAGGTGAAAGGGCAAGGTAGGCAGAGGAGAGAAAGGCTCCGAGGCATGACAGAGCGTGTTCGGGCTGTGTGGCTGTGTGACCGTGCCGGGCAGGCCGGGCTGGTGTAAGTCCGCACCATCCCCAGCACCTAGAACAGCTCCCAGCATCACGTGCTTAGAGCCACCTGAACTATGGGAAAGCTTAGAGCTAAAAAGGGAAAGGCCAGGGGAGCAGGGCCTCTAGGGTTTTCAAACAAGAGAGTGCTCTGGCTCTGCATCTAG
This sequence comes from Ursus arctos, assembly GCF_023065955.2. Lineage (NCBI taxonomy): Eukaryota > Metazoa > Chordata > Mammalia > Carnivora > Ursidae > Ursus > Ursus arctos. The sequence goes on along the minus strand of NW_026622808.1, from coordinate 32,898,480 downwards.
GAGACAGTGGAGGCAGGGAAACAGTGAGAATAAGGCAATAGCCCAAGAGACAGTCCATGGGGTGAGAGGGAAGGAAGGCTCAGTGGGGGTATTCTGGCTTGAGGCCCAGGGAGGAGTGGTCCTTTTGATTGAGATGGGGGATTCAGGGAGAGAACTGGTGGGTGAGGAATGGGAGATGAAAAGACAAAATCACAAGGTTTGGTTGGGTTTTGTTGAGATGGGGGTGGCTGGGTGCAAGAGACATCAGGAGATGGGTCCGAGCCGGGATTCAATTCAGGTAAGTCCAGATATTTTTCCTGGGGAGAGTTAAGGGTTCAATTCCCAGGCAAGACTCAGGGACAGAGATCACACAAGACAGCAGTGGTCTAGGAAAGATTCGTGGGGAGCACCACCATTTATGGGAGCAGAAGAGATACCAGGAGCAGAGAAGTCAAAAAAAGAACAAAAAGACACACACACCCCTCTCCCCGGGTTAGAGAATTTCCCAGAGGAGGAACATCCAACGATGTGCTATGAGGAACCTCCGTGCCGGAAGGCGGCAAAGCTAGAGAAGCCGTGGAAGAAAAGCCTACACCCATGAGGGCCACACCCTGTGACTGCCCAGCCCTCTCCCAGCTGGGCCAACCTGAGAGGGGCTAGCTCCCCATCCTGCTGAACACGAGGATCTGCCCATGGCACGTGATCCAGGAGATCCGTCTGTGACACATCCTTGGACCCAAGTCCCATGGGGACCAGAGTGGTTGGGGTAGCCCTGGGCCTCCTCAGGCGGCCCCTCCTTAACAAAGATCTCTGCCGGGTGGAGAAGGGAGAGAGGAAGGGAAGGGGGAGGGAGGGGTCCAAGCCCAGCCCCACAGAAGACCTGGTTTTAGGGATCTGGACTATCAGCAGTGAGGCCCCGTGAGGCCAACCGTCCTCCCAAAGGCCGATGGGGGGCACGATAGCTCGGCGAGGGCTGGCATAAGGACAGGAGAGCAGGGAGGGAAGGAGGGCTCTGCCATAAAGCAGAAGAGACACAGGAGGACAAGTAGGTGAGAAGGAGGAGAGCAGAGATATGAAGGAGTGGCTGGAAGCCAAGCAGGGAACACTAAAAATGGCTTATAGGGACAGATATTTTTAAAAGATAGCCAAGAAAGGTAGAGGATGTAAAAATAGCTGGATTTCTACCAGCTTTCCCCCCTTCTGGCATTAAAGGCTACTGACTGATCAGAAACAAGTCCTGAAGCTGTTTGGCAGGGCTGGAAGGACACCCCCCCCCCCGCTCCGGCACAGGGGTGTCATTGGGGAGGGGCACAGAGCTGAATCCATCTTGGCACTCCTGTCCCGTACCATAGCCACCGCTGGGAGAAATGATCCAGACTGCACGGGTCACAACTGGGCTCTCCTCTGTCAGAAATCCCAGGAAAGGCATGAGGCCAATAAGCTCTGCTGACCAAAGAGGCTCCAGGCACCGGGAACACTGATGAGGGCAGGGCCATCAGGGAGAGATGTGGCTGCCCGGGTCCACCGTGGGGAGGCGCCAAGAACCACGCTGGTAGCTGCACTCAGAGAGGGCTGCTCAGGCTGACCAGACTGGAGGAAGGAAAAGCAGGGAGGCAGGGAGTCCGGATGGGCTCCAGAGGAACACGCCCCCCACCACCTCCAGCTGAATATTGAAGAGAGAACTATTTCACACCAATCAAGCACAATCTTTGTTCACCAGGAGGGGACTGAACTTAAGGAAGCTATTTTTCTAAGTCAGAGCAGCCGGAAGAGTCCCACAGCTTCAAACAAGGTTTTGATAAATTCATGGCTGACCTTTCTCTAATAGGCAATTATGATCGGGCAGATGCTGTGGGAGGACCCTCTCCTTTCAGACCCATGCCAGGAAGGACCACTGGGCCACCCGGTGGTCCCTGTGGATTCAGGCAGAGAATAAGGGTTGCAGAATCTTGGTTGGGTTTTTTCTTTCTTTCTTTTTTTTTGTAAGTAGTCTCCATGCCCAACGTGGGGCTCAAACTCACAACCCTGAGATGGAGAGTTGCATGCTCTAACCGACTGAGCCAGCCCGGCGTCTCAGGGTTGCAGAATCTTGGGAAGCAGCATGCATGCAAGTCCTGGGTCCTGGAGCAACTCCCTCACGAATGGATGGGAGAACTCAGAAAGTTTGAATTTAGAAAAAAATTCCAGCGTCCACACAAGACAACATTTCTTGACCTACCCAGCTTTAAGGCCAGTGGCCTTGGGCCTTTCTGATCATGTACCCGTATCAATAAAACACGTTTGCCTAGCCCGCACACATGAATGTTTGTCCGCCAATTATGTGCACGCATATTACTGATAAAACACACCCCCCCCAGATGGAAGAGTTTGACAGGATGAGATCGGAAATATATGTAAATGGGGCTTTCATCCCCACCCTCCGCGGGCCGCTCACCTCCCTCCCCTCCTTGGCACGTGTGCCCCACTTTCCTCTGCTGAGGAAATCCTTCATCTCCCAATCTTTAAAGGACTCTGTTGGTGGCCCAAACCCCAGACTCTTTCCTGCCCCCAGCCCTGCTCCAATGCAGGTGACCGTAGGTCGGTGTCAGGAATGCCCCAGGCCCCTGGGGGCTGCCCTCGCCATCCTGCCCAGCCACCTATGAACCAAAAAGAGTTCGCTCGGCTGACAGAACAGCACAGAGGTGAGGGCCTCCATAACACTCGGCTACTACTCAGAGCCTCTGATGGGACAAGAAGCCAGGACCATGGGCTCAGAGCCTCTGAGCGGCTCTCTTGAAGTCAGAGGACGCCCTGCTGGCTGGGGAAGGAAGGTACTATGCAGAGGCTTCCTGGGTGGTGACAGTAGGGGTCACTGAGACAAGCAGAGCTCCTCCAGAGGCTGACACCCTCCCCTCCTAACTTCCAACCCCTGGAAGTTGCCGCCCCACCGTGAAGGTAAGGTTCCAAGACCCGAAGGACCCCAGAGAATTAGCTCGTCCCCTACAAGTGGGGACAAAGCACCATGCTGGCCTGGTGACAGCCCCCACAGCAGGGGATACCTGTGCACGTGGGCACACACACACTCATACCCCTTAGCACACAAACCCACGTGAAGGGACCCACCACCGCCACTCATCCTTTCCACTTAGAAACGTCTAGCAGTTGGAAGTCTTCCTGGGACCAAACAACAAGCCTCAGTTGGTCCCAGGCCAGCCCATCTGGGCCGGCAGAGAACCTGCTTAAGGCCCTGAGCGTGTCTGCTCTGCTGCCGCTGAGAGCTTGGGATGATTCGCCAGGTGGGTCAGCGTGGCAGAGAAGATGGCGAGAGGGACCGGTAGGCGTGTGAGCTGCTGCCATCCAGCACCGGCCAGGGGAGCTGCCAGCACGAGAGGAGAGACTGCCAGGGCTGGCAGCACGGTGGGGGCCAAGCCACAGACACAAGGAAAGCAGGCCCTGGGGACCTCGTTCCCCAGCCCTAGGGCCTGTGTGGGTCCACAGGGTGAGAGCATCTCTCAGAACACTGTGAGGTGGCCCAGCCCATCCCCAGAATCCAGAACAAGGATGGGAAATAAGGGTAACTTTCCTCTGACTCTGTTAATTGGTAGTGACTGCACAGAGAGTGGGGTTTGCGAAAGATCGGTGGGAAAGATTGTCGCCATCGGTTAGTCAGGCCTGTCATGAACCCGGGAGCAGGGCACATAAGCACAAAGGCCATGGAATCGTGATCCATGAGGTAGAACAAAACCAGACCCTTAGCCCTGCCTGGGGGGATAGCCAAGGCCCTGGAGTGTCTCCCTGCGAGCCGGGCCAGGCCCACCTGGGGCCAAATTCATCCCCGCCAGAAAGGGAGCAGCGGATGCACGTAGTGTTGACCTCCACCTTCCCTCCGTCGCATTTGCACCTCCAGCCCATGGCTTTCCAGAGTCACGGGAGCCCTAGGTAGGCGTCCGTCAGCTGAAGCGTCAAAGGCCACAAGCTCAGTGCAGCTGTGAAGGTCTCTTGTACCACGGAGCTTGGGACAGGGGCTGTGTGGATGGTAGCTTGCCTGAGCGCAAGTGGTAGCAGATGCCGCTCCCCTGGTCTCTGGACTCTGTTGAGGGGCTACTAGTCCTTTGGTCTTGGCTTCTCCGCTCATGTCTTAAGGAGTTTCTCTCTAGAAATGTTTGTTCACTCGTTCATTGAACAAGAGCTCAGAGGAACCACGTTCCCTAGTTCTTCAATATCTGAGCGCAGCTTTGTGGTCGGTAGACTTGACCAGCTTGGCTGGATATAAAACTCTAGGTTCACTATGGACTCTGGGAAACAAACTGAGGGCTTTGGGGGGAGGGGAGAAGGGAAATGGGATAGGCTGGTGATGGGTAGTAAGGAGGGCATGTATTGCATGGTGCACTGGGTGTTATACGCAAGGAATGAACCGTGGGACTTTACATCAAAAACTAGGGATGTACTGCATGGTGACTAACATAATATAATAAAAAAATATAATTATTAAAAAAAAAATTCTAGGCTCACACTTGCTTCCCCTGAGGACTTTGCAGGGGCAGACCCTGTGTTTTCTAGCACCGACCATCACTGCGGAGAGCTCTGGGCCGGCCTGACCAGCTCCCCTTGTAGGTGTATTAACATTTGCCTCTGCAGCGCAGTCGTTTCTCATTAGTTCGGTAAGAGGAACGAACAAAGAGACTCTTTTAGTTCATCACATTTAACCAGAGGACATTTTACAACCCAAAACAAATACCATTTTTCTCTGGCTTTCCACCTGTGCAAGTTCTAAGCTTTCTAAAGCATGGACCCCTTTATAAATCTCATTTAAGCCTTAGATTTAGAGGACGTCTGGCTGGCTCAGTCAGTAAGTACGGTGTGCAACGCTTGATCACAGGGTTGTGAGTTCAAACCCCACGTGGGGTGAAAAATTACTTAAAAATAAAATCTTTAATGAATAAAAAAAATGAAAAAAAAAAACTTAGATTTCATCCCTAAGAAGAGAAAAAGTACACATTCATACACATTTCTGTTTGATTTCAGAAGGTACCAGACCTCCTGAAGCCCATGGGAGCCAAATTCCTCAATGGCTAATCTGGCCCGTGACCAGCAGGCCCCAGCCTATCACATTAGCCTGTCACTCAAGCACACGCACACGCCCCCAATGCGAGCCCTGCCTGAGGCTTGGGAGCTCCCGAGCAGCCAGCAGCTTTCCTGCATCCATGCCCATGGGCTCTCCAGAAGGCCAGCTCAACACCGCCTCCACACCCTTCAAACCCAACTTCTGGTGTGAAGCCTCCTGGGTCTCCCTCCCTATGCACGTCCCTCCAACCCCAGTCCCAGGGCTACCCCCTTGCAAGGCACTGTTTGCTGTCTTTCAGCTTGGACTGAGCACGCCATGAGGGCAGGGGTTCCCGATCTAACATGGGTACCATCCCTGTTTGCCAGCGGGAGGAAGCAGAAGTTCCACAGGCTCTTTCAATCAACTGATGAAAAATAATTTGTAATTGGACAAGGTTTGTAGGAAATGACCCTGCTAAGGCTTGGAAGCAACTTCTCCTTTTAGGTGAATTGAACAGTCATATTTATACCATTCATGATTTACAAAGATCTGGTTTAGCCAATTATCACAAATTCCAAGGGGAAGAGATCCAAAGGTTGGTTTTACTACAGTGCAGAAAGGAGCTGGCTTCTTGAGCTAAAAATCAGTAGGAGGGAAGTGTTACTGTTTTCAGTGCCCTGATGCCTTTTTTCCCCCACATATTCTGCAGACCTGGGGAAGAGCTCATCAGCAGGAGATTCCTGGCGGAGCCAGGGGAGGTGGGGGCCCGTGCTGGGAGCCAAAAGGGCCAGAGGAGGGAAGAGGAGACAGGCAGGCAGCCAGACCAGAGTCCCCACCCAGAGCTCAGCGCCAGGTCAGCGGCTCCTTGAAGGGCTCTCCTCATCAGCTCCCAGGCTTTCCGAGGGACCGGACCTGGGACACGAGAGGAGAAAGGGGTCCCAGCCTTAGGGACTCATCCCTTTAGGCACTCTAAGGACTGAAACCAGGACCCTGACACTTGTCTGGACAAATCATAGCACATTCCTGCACCAAGACCGACGTTATGCACAGCATTTCCATTTTTAGGAACTTCCTGGCTTTTCCAGCCCATGATGGCTAGGGCACAGTTCAAGAGTGCCTCCAGGCCAGCCAGATAGCCCCAGGGACTCTCCTACCAGACTCAGCTTTCTGAGGAGACACATAGCCACACAGACAAATTCTTAGCCCCTTCTCCACAGCCTTTTCAAAAGCCTTGGCCCCAGTGCTGGCCCTCTGTTTACATTTACCGACCCTGTCTTCTGGAAGTGCCATGGCCTCCAAGTTGTGGCCCAGGAGTTCTGATCCAGCCCAAGCCACTAAGGCTCCTGCTCCCCACCCAGCCCCTGGCTTACAGATACCTGCTTTAGGACCCCATATGGGGACAACTTTGAGCTGTGAAGTGTCCCAGTTTTCTGGCTCAGGGGGAGTGCTCCTAAAGCTAGGAAGCTCTAATCAGGAGTCAGAAGTCATTACATAAAGCTGAGCTGGCTTTTCCCAGCTTCTAGCTCCTGAAAATTCTACTACTACAGCCTTTTACCAAGGGGACAGTGTTGTGCTTGTCAGCTCTCTTCCAAAGTCTGCTGAAACCAGAAAGTCGAGATAAGTTAAGAGAAAACCACAAGTCTTTGTGACTGTGGAGGCCGCAGTCCCTACTCTCCCATGCCAAGCCCAACAGGGCAGAAGCCAGAAAACTCCACAAGCTCCCGCCCTGTCTTCAGACCCAGGGCTGAGGACTTAGCACTCAGCCTGCCCTTGGGGGCTGCCAGGACACAGCCTCAGCCCACAAAGATGGCCAGGGGCCTACTTCACACCCAGCCCTGCTCCAAGCGCAGGAAGACAGGGGCCAACAACACAGTTAGCAAGCTCCAGTGCCTGAGTCATTAATACACGAATAGGGTGAACCCCGCTGTGCTGGACCTGGAAGCACCCCATGCTTGCTCCTCTTGACTTCCAGGGAAACCCTACCTGGCTGAGACCTCTGGACTCCTTTCTCATGGGAAGCTAGTAGTATCCAAAAACTATGTCTATTTTGTATTTTGGGGGAGAAAGAAGCACCAAAATAACGTCTACCCACTCCATGCTAAAAAATCTCCCTGTCCAGAAATCAGAACTGCTATTTTTTTTCATTTAAAATATTTTAAAAGTTTTTGGGTTTTTTTGTTTTTCACTGGCAATACCTTTCTTGCTTTTTATTTTTCTATAAAGAATAAGGAAAAACGTATCAGTAACTCAAAAAAGGTAAGAGAAAATTATGATTGGGGATCACCTGTGGCCCTTAGTTTCAGCTCTGAGTAAATCCATACGAGGGCTCCCACTCTTACCCATCTCCCAGGGCCACCCTGTTGGCTCTCGTCCTTCTGTCGCTTGTCTCCACAGCCGGGGCACTGTGCTAGCTCTTGGGCTATTCCAATGGCTTAAGAGTCCTCGCCTTTGGACAAAGGGCTGGCAGCCCTAGCGTGCAGCCAGGCGGTGCTTGGCACTAGACAAACCGGTTATAAAATGAGAAGGAAACCCTCTGAAAATTACCTGTGGCAGTTTCAAATTTGTTACAAATAAAGAATTTGAAGCAAGTGTTCTCACATGTAGCATACACAAAATAATTAGAACCTAAATGTGCAGGTATGTGTGTGGAGGGGCGGGTGGAGGGCCCCCCCCCCCCAGAAAGAGACGTGAATGTGTACGAGCAGAATCAGAGAGAACCACGGAGGAAGACGGGGGGAGGGGAGAGGGTTCCAGAGAAAAGCGGGCCGCCAGCCTTTCCTCCACACATGGTCACCACGGGGTCCTGGGAGGCCAGCACAGGGCGTGGCACAGGGCCGCGCTCAGTCAATGCTTGTGGACTGGATGACCAATGAGCTGAGATGAACGATTAGGGACTAGGTGGGTCCTCTGTGACAGTGGTGGCTGGCACACTGGCCGTGGAAGAGAGAGGACGTGTTGCCACAGTCCTGGGGCTTATAGACCTCTTGGGCTGATGACAGTCTGGGGGGAGGAGCGGGGAGAAAGGGGTCCGAAGCCTGGGACCGAGACACAGGGCACGCCCAGCTCCAGGGTCTTGTTCAGAAAGCCCACTTGAATGCAGTCTGGCTTTTCTGTGCCAACTGCACAGCGACAGCCTCAGAGGCTCACGTGGGCCACACCGTGCTAAGTGCTCACTCTTGCTGCCCAGCGGGAGGGAAGCGCCACCAGCACCCCCTGCAGAGGTGGGTCACTGCGCTGCACGGCTGTCATCAAACCCAGGACGCGCTGGCCCTTTGCCTTCAAAGCCCTCCACCACGGGGTCTCTCCTACCTCTGCGCCTTCCTTTCCCTGCACTGCCGTCAGGCAGGCAGTCCGGAGGCCCCTCACCTGACCATCACCCCTCCCAGCTTGTGCTCTGCTCTCTTTCTAGAAGGTCCTTTCCTTAAAACCCAGTTCAGCCTTCAAAACCCAGCTCAAGCACTTTGCCCTCTACAGGGCCTTCCCCAGAGTCCCCAGTCCCGGGAATGTATTGTGTTTTCCTGCAGGCTCCTCCAGCCTCAGGCAGCATAGCTCCTGTGGGCCCCTCTCAGGTCCGGTCTAACCCTCTCCCCTCATGGAGTGCAGTGCAAGGCCAATCACCCAGACCCAGATGGCGTCCATCTACTGAATGCCATCCGTTACAGGGCTTGTGCAAGAAAATCAGAAGGACAAAGAATGGCATCTCGAGATGGTAAGTGAGACTTAAGATTCCAGCAGGAAAAACACACCCTCGTCTAAGTAATTCCCACTGTGACATTAAAGGACATTTAAAAAAGAAAGCCATCCAGCACCCTTCCAGCCTTCAACATTGCCACGTCTGTTCTCCTACCTGCTCTGTCAGCCCAGTTGCAGAAAAATGTACAAGAATGGTGGCTCATTTTCTGTTTTTGCCAACTCCGCAGTCATTCACCTGAAGTTTTGCTCACCTTTCACTTCCGAGGAGTCTAACTCAGAAGAAGTCTATTACCTACCTGAGGCACTTTGGCTCCTGCCTCTTGCCTTCCCTTATACTGTGAGGGCCCAGGAGGTGCTGGGGGTCCACTTCTAGATCCCTCTTGTGGGAGATTCACCTGCTAGCCTCTTGAGGAGCTTGCCTCCCATTGGTAGAGATTCCCCAGTAAGATGAGAGGCTGGAGGGCTTCCTGTAGGAGGTGTCCCCATCCCTCGACACTCCACCTTCCCATTCTCCCTTGATGCCTCAAGGGCCGACCTTCATGCCTCCCCCCGCCCCACACTGCTCAGCCTGCTCTGGGGTAACTAACTCTCTCATGAGACCCCGCGGGCCTAGCCTAAGGTCCAAACCCCCATCCAAGGAGCAAAGTTCCTTCTAGGAGGTTGGAGCCATCTTTGCCCAGGAGAGGCTCCCCCTCTGGCTGACCACCAGGGGCTCCCTCCCCTATTCTTTTTTTTTTTTTTTTTAAGATTTTATTTATTTGTTTGAGAGAGAGAGAATGTGCAGGGGGGAAGGACAGAGGGAGAAGGAGAAGCAGACTCCCCACCGAGCAGGGAGCCCGATGCGGGGCTTGATCCCAGGACCCGGAGATCACCACCTGAGGCGAAGGCAGACGCTTAACCGACTGAGCCACCCAGACGGCCCTCCCCTATTCTCTTCCCCCGCCCAGGGCTCTGGGTCTGGGCAGCAGAGGCGGAGGGACGCCTGTGTTCCTATCTGACACATCGTCACAGGTTGAGAGCATTAAACTTAGCTACTCGGGCTTCAAAGCCATCAAGATAGATGTTCTCACAAGGAAAATGCCTGCCTGTGGGTCTGAGGGTGGTGATTAAGTTCTAAGAAAAAAACATGATGAGACGCTGGTGAGCGGGGCATACGCAAGCGTGCTCACGTGTGTGCGCAGGGCTGCATGCGCTCCGGTCTGTGCTTGTGCACGTGACTGCATGCACGCTCGTGTGAGCACGTATGAGCGCCTAGGATCACACTCTTCATGGCACACGGCGAGCCACCTAGTAATGAGTAACACACCGTCAGAAGGGCCAGGTCCCAAGGGGAAAGGCAAATGCCCTGAGGCACTAGCCCAGCCCTGAGTCACGATGCCCAGAATTCCCAGGCCAGACTGAGCCAACAGAGGGGCCCGGGTCACCCCAGCCTGAGGGAGAGCAGTGCCAGGTGCACAGTAGGCACTGAGGAAAACATTAGCCCTTCCTTCCTCCCTTCCTTCCTTCCCTGGCTTGACAGCAAGTGGAGTGGGCAGGAAGCCTGGCATTTTGATGCCAAAGTCTTTGGGGAAGTGGGAAGTAATGGAAGTCCAACCAGCAATGCTGAGGGGCAGAAAGTGGTGGAACCATATGGCCTATGGCCGACAGGACAAAAAAGACCCGGGTCCGAGGGCCAGGCTTGTGTAGCGGGCCCAAAGGCCCCCTGGGTAGGGGGAACAAGCAAGCAAGTGCGGGTCTGGACAGCCTGTTGAGGGTGAGGGCAATGCTGTACGCAGACACAGCCAGGCTCTCACCTGGCAGAAGGCGGAGGGGATTTCTGGGGAAGGTGCTAGGGCTCCAGGGTAGTTTGGGGTTCCAGAGAACCAGGGTGGGGTGCCTGGGATAGAGGATAGGGTGAACACAAACCCCAACGCAAGAGGGAGAGACAGAAGGGATTCGAGCTCCGGCGGCAGCCAGAATAGCACAAGCAGGAGGCTTCAGTGACCGGCAGAGCCTTATCAAGAGCTACGGGGCACCCGGCACCGGGCTGCGCCACAGACATCGGTTACCTAGCGGCGAGCAAGGCCGACAAGGCCACTCGGTTCACAGAACTCATGGTACAGGAGACAAAGACTAAGAGAAATAGGTGGGTCTGATTTGTTCAGAGTAAGTGCTTAGAACAGCACAAACTAGGAAGTTGAAAGGCGACCCTGGTGAGTCAGGGGGCACCTCCGGACAGGGGACACCAGAGCAGAGCCATGCAAACATCCCGGGAGGGGCTGAGCCAGGGCCCAGGGAAGGGCGCCCCAAGGGAAGAAAGGTCAGGGGCTTAGGCTTTCCTTCCAGAGTGTGCGTTGCAGGCAGGGTGCGGCCAGCAGGCAGCTGTGGCTAGAGGGGTTTGGGGGGGAGACGAATGGATAGGAGTAGGTCCAGGAGGCCTGGGACGTGGGAACCGACTCAGGAATCCCTACGTTATTCACAATGACCAAAGGAGGAACGGACCCAAATGTCCAACAGAAGAAATGCCAACAGATGAAAAAGTAAACAAAATACGGCATACACACACAACGGAATATTACTCAGCCTTTAAAAGAAACGCAATTCCGACACCTGCTCCAATTCGGAGGAACCGTGAGGACACTATGCTAGGTGAAATGTCAGATACCAAAGGACGAAGGGTAAATGACGCCGCTTATGTGAGGGACCTAGATGAGGACCTAGACCCGCAGAGACAGAAAGCAGAACAGCGGTCACCAGGGGCCGGGGAGCCGGTTGAATGGGCACAGTTTCAGTCTAGGCTGATGAGAAAGTCCTGGAGACGGATGGTGCTGCTGGGTGCACAACAGTGTGGATGCGCTTAATGCGGCTGAACTGTGCGCTCGCTCACGATGAACATGGCGACGTGTAGTTTGCTTCAATAAACAAAATAAAAGGAATGAAGCACCACACGCTACGACGTGGACGGACCTCGCAAGCATTATGCTAAGAGAAGGATGCCAGACGCAAAGGGACCCGCACTGCATGATTTCGTTTCTGTGAAATACCCAGAACAAGTACATGGATAGAGACAGAAAGCAGACTAGCGGCTGCCTGGGGCTGAGGGCAGGAACAATTGGGGAGCGACACTTCGTGGGTATGGGGTTTTCTTTCGGGATGATGACAATATTTTGGAACTAGGTAGAGGCAGTGGTTGCACAAGACTGTGAACGTGCTAAATGTCACGGAGTCGCACACTATAAAGTGGTTAATTTTATGTTATGGGAATTTCACTTCAACAAAGAGCGGGGCGGGGGGGACGCTCCCGGAAGAAAATCAGAGCTCGCTTGCCCTGGGCTGCCGAGAACCACCTCCTCCCGCCTGGTCCGCCACGAGGCCGACCCGCCTAATCCACCACCATCCCCGGGGGTGTCCATTCCTTCCCCGACCCAACAGAGCAGTGCCCGAAGTCTTCACAGTCCTGCTCTCCTCCCACCCTCTATCCGGCCTTACAGGTACCCCTGCAATGCCTCTACTTCAGCCAATGAGATTTATCTAGCCTTTTTTTCCCCAAGTTAAATCACTTCCAACTTGCTTCCCTTCTAAATGAACTTCATCCATTAGGCCTCTTAATTATCTGTAGTGCAGTGGCTGGATAGCCTAAGTGCTCCAAAGATATCATGCTTCCTCTCTGGAAGTTGTAACACAAACTGCACAGAGGCCCAGAACTTACAAAGGTCCAGGTACAAAATACAAAAGACATATACACCTGGAGATTCATGGCAGAACTACCTGTAACAGTAAAACCCAGAAAACAACCCCAGTGTCCTCAGGATGCGCTGGTGGACTAAAACTGTTCCCCAGCCACGGGCATGGGCGTCTCCCTCGCTGTGGAAAGGAAGGTGACCACGGACCGCTCTAGGATGAGCCCCAGGATCACTGTCAGGGAAACAAAGTCAGGGGCAGAATTGTGAAGCCTAGGGTTTCTTATCGTGCCAAAATGAAGGCGGCTAGAGCAAACGGGGGAGGCCAGCGTAGGCCTAGTCAGAGGCTAGTGGTCAAACCTACCCACAGGGTCAAAGCCAGCCGCTGCCGGTTGGGGAAGAAGCTGCTTCGTGGATGTACCAGAAAACGGAAACACCCAAGCCCCAAAACGCAGGTCTGTCTGGGCGTGGCGCATTCCACACGAGCGAGCGGGGAGCCCGCAGGGTCAGCCCATCACCTATCTGGCTGAGTCAGCTCTGGGGCTTCGGCACAGAGGGATCGCAGCCACAGCTCACCGAGGACCTGCGACAAGAATGGTCAACAGGAAATCTGTCTCCCTGGGCCTTCAGAGCGACTGGCATCGTCACAGGGAACAGCTTCTGGGCCGTCTCCAGCCATGGAGCAGGGTCCACTCATGGGGGTTCACACTGGGACAAGCTCTGCTCCCCCGCTAACTCGGGAGCCGTGGCGGAATCTGACACGCAGGCCGCGGTGCTGAAGGCAGCAACCTAGACAGGCGACTCTGGGCGTGCGGGGTGCGGAAGCTGAAGGAGGAGCCGGCAACTGGCATCTGCTCACACGGCCACTCGGCCTCTTCCGCCGGTCCCACGGGAGGGGGCGTCCAGCAACGCCCCGCACTGGGCACGGCTCGCTACCAAGACGGGGAGAGCAGAGTGGGCCCTGGAGGCAAGAGCGCTTCAGCCACAGCTCAGAGACCCATGTCTCGGGGCCGAGGGCAGACCAGGAAAGCCGTGGAGTGGGGCCCGCGCCCCTCCACAGTCCCCAGGCCAGGGGTGCCGGGGGATCCGGCCGTGGAGGGGCACAGGCCCTGCCCGGCGTGTGGGAGGCCAGGCGCCAGCGGCCCAGGGGGAGGCAGGTGTGTGAGCGGCCAAGTGGGTCAGGCCGATCTGCTGACGGAGCACGAGGCCCTTCCACCCGCCAAGCTCCCACTGCTCTGCAGGGAGCTGCGTGGGATGTCAGCATCTTCTGTGCTGGGCCCTGACTCACAGCACACCTCTTCTTTCACTCCGCGCACGAGGACGATCTGGCACTGATGGAAGAGGATGGCGCGGAGAAGGGAGTGGGCCAGACCGGTGTGGGGGTGGGGGCAAGGAAACTGGCCGTTTCTAGCACACACCAGACCCTTCACGTGCCTTGTTTCGGTGAGCCCTCACAACAGCGCCACAGAGGAGGCCCAGGTGAGGGAGCCAAGGTTTGAAGAGAGAAAGTCACGTGCATAAAGCTCAGCTGTGGTACCTAGGCCTCTCTTTCCCCAACCCTGCCCCCTTGCCCCATACAGTTTCACGCTCCCATGACCTCTCCAGACCTGAGGCATTGCCACCTGTCCTCAGAGAGCCAATTCAGTCAGCATGAGTTGTCTTGCTGTCCCCAGGACACAGAGGAGGGCATCAGGGCTCAGCAGGCTACGAGGCCCTGAGGAAACCGTCCCTGCAGTGGATACTCCCCTTTCTGACACCCAGGGGGTAAACTCAAGGGCACTCCAAGGAAAGAGCTGATGGAGGTCAGTGGACGAGGAGCCTTTGGTGGCTGCCCCCCAGCCCCTCTCGTCCAAATGCAGAGCTAACTGCTGGGATCTCAAGTTGAGAAGCTCTCAGGAAACAGGGTCCACTTCCCCATATCTTTACTTAGGGAGGCTTGTGTCTGCTAGGCAGGGCCAGTCCTGGTGAGCTCCCGGAACAGCAAGTTCTCCTGCTTCCCTTATAGCTCAGGCACATAGAACAGAACTGGAGACCACGCAAAGGCAACAGATGGAGTCCTCTCTATTTCAGCCAAGTGCTGTGACTCATTTCAACAAATCCCACAGTTTTCAGGAATCTAATAACTCCCTCCTATTGAAAAATAAAAGAATAAATTCTTTAGACGCAAACCACACTAGTGATACATACAAAAAAAGACTGAAACGCTGTTCTGGTGTCATCCAGAGACTGGATATAAACCTGGCTACACTGAGACTCAGCCTTCACTCTGAAAGAGTGCCCTGGAGGGACTTCAGGGAGGAAAACGATCTCAGGGGGAATCGGCTCCAGGGACTCCCACCAGACCCTGGGGTTCCGTTTGCCAGCTCTAAACTTGGCTTCAGCCCCAAACTTTTTAGCCAAGACACAAAGCCGCAAGGTAGCACTAGAAGAGATGTCACCCTCAGATGACCAACCTCAAAGAAAACTTGCTCTTATTGAAAGATCTCTCTAGGCTTCTGGTCACTCACACATCTCATGAGGCCTTGGAAAGAGAAGCAGAGCTGAGCCCATTGGAGGCTGCCATGCCTAGGAGTGCAAGTAAGGGCCTCCTTAATTTCCGTGGAACCTTCAGGGAGAAGGTCTCAGGGGTGACGTTCAGGCAGCATTGATGATTGCTCCCTGCACTGCAGACCATCTCTTCTGTTCTTCCAATTTTTCTGACCATATTACCAGGCCATCCTCCCTCTGGCTCACTTCTTCTGGAGCCCAGGGCCCTTACTTACCTACCTTCTTCTTGGAGAACCCACTCTCCTGTCTGCTCCCTTTAGAGGGGTGTCTCCCATACAGAGTTGGGATCTGCCATTGGTCACTGACTATATCACAAGGGCTAAGGAAAAAAGGACTGTGGCTGAGCACGGAGCCCAATGCTGGGCTTGATCTCACAACCCTGAGATCATGACCTGAGAGGAAACCAAGAGTCAGACACTCAACTGACTGTGCCACCCAGGGGCCCCAAGCATGTGACTCTTGATCTTGGGGTTGTGAGTTCAAACCCCATGTTGGGCACAGAGCTCACTTTAAAAAATCATTACCATTGAGGGGCACCTGGGTGGCTCAGTCATTTAGGTGTCCTACTCTTGATTTTGGCTCAGGTCATGATCTCAGGATTGTGAGATTGAATCCCGATTCCGGCTCTACACTGGGCATTGAACCTGCTTAAGATCCTCTCCCTCTCCCTCTACCCCTCCCCTCTCTAAAACAAAACAAAACAAAAAACATTACCACTTACATTCACGCCAAAGAACATAAGAAAATTAAATACTTAGGTGTACATTTAAAAAACATACATAGGATCTATATGCCAAAAATTACAAAATACTAATGAAAGAAGTCAAAGAAGACCTAAATAAATGGAAGGGCATAGTATGTTCATGAACTAGAAGACTCAAGGTTGATCTATAGGTTTAAAGCAATTCCCATGAAAATCCCAGTAAACTTTTTATAGACATATACAAATTTATTCCAAAATTTATATGGAAAAGCATGGGCTCTAGAACCCTAAAATAAACTTGTCAAAGAAGAGCAAAGTGCAAGGAATTATTCTATCCACTATTAAGGCTCACTGTATAGTGACAGTATTCAAGAGTATGTTATCGGTGAAGTACAGACACATCAATCAATGGGATGGAATAGAGGGTCCGGGACTAGAGCCACACAAATCTGCTCAACTGATTTTTTACAAAGGCGCAAAACCAACTCAATGGAGGAAAGACAGCCTTTTCAGCAAATGGTGTTGGAGCAAATGGACATCCATAGACAAAAAACAGAAGGGGGGAAAGGGGAGGGGAAAGGGGAAGAAAGAAAGGGAGGGGGAGGAGAAGAAGAGCAGTGCACCTGGGTGGCTCAGTCAGTTAAGCAATGACTCTTGATTTCAGCTCAGGTTTTCAGCCTGGGGTCGAGAGGTGGAGCCCTGTGTGGGGTTCTGCACTGGGTGTGGAGTCTGCTTAAGATTCTCTCATGCTCTCTTTCTGTCCCTTTCCCCCACCCCTGCTCACACTTTCTCTCTAAACAACAATAACCACCACCACCACCTTGGCCTAAGCCTCATACCTTATACAAAAATTAACTCACAAGAGATAACAGACTTATATGTCAAGAAACTCTTCAGGATCTAGGCTAAACAAAGAGTCCTCAGACTTGATACTATAAGTATGATCCATGATAGGAAAAACTGATTTAAAATTTTTGCTCTGTTGAAGCCCATGATAATGAAAAGACAAGATACAGAGTAGAAGAAAGTTTTGAAATCACATAAGCCAATAAAGGACTGGTATCTAAAATATATGAAGAACTCCCAAAACTCAAGAGAAGAAAAAAAAAATAATCAGAAAATGGACAAAAGATGTCAATAGACACTATACCAAGGAGGCTATACAAATGGCAGATAAGCACATGAAAAGAGGTCCAGTATCTATCCACTAGGGAAATGCAAATTAAAACCAGTGACTATCAGAATGACCAAAATAAAAAATAATGTCGATACCATATGCTGGCAAGGATGCAAAGAAACTGGATCACTCATATATTGTTGGTGGAAATGTAAGTGGTACAGCCACTCTGAAAAGTAGTCTGGCAGTTCCTTTAAAAACTAAGCATGTGAGGCGCCTGGGTGGCTCAGTCAGTTAAGCGTCCCACTAGGTTTCGGCTCAGGTCATGATCCCCAGTCGTGTGATCAAGCCCTGTGTCGGTTCGCACTCAGCGGAGAATCTGCCTGAAGATCCTCTCCTTCTGCCCCTCCTCCCACTGGTGCGCACATGCGCACACGCACACGCTCGCTCTTTCTAAGAATAAATAGATAAATCTTAAAAAAAAAAAAAAAAGAAAGAAAGCATGCAACCATCACATGACCCAGCAATTGCACTCCTGGGCATTTGTCCCACAGAAATGAAGACTTACGTTCACATAAAAACCTGTGCATTCATGAATGTTCATAAAAGCTTTATCTGTAATAGATAAAAACTGGAGTCATCCCAGACGTCCTTCGGCAGTGAACGGTTGGACAAGCTGTGGCACATACTGACCACGGAATACCACTCAGCAATAAAAAGGAACGAACTATTAATAGGGATAATTGGGAATTATGCTGAGGGGAAAAAAGCCAACCCCAAAAGGTTACATACTGATTGATTCCACTTGTGTACCATTTTTGAAATGACAAATGTTTGTAAATGAGGACAGATTGGTGATCGTCAGGGATTGGTGACGGAGTGAAGGAAAGGGGCAAGAGGTAGATGTAGTTGTAACAGTTGTAACGGGGCAACGCAAGAGACCCCTGTGGCTGGAACTGTTCAGAATCTTGACGGCGGTACTTGAGGCACGAATCTGCACAGGTGATAAAACTGTATACAACTTAATAAGCAAACACACAGGGGCACCTGGGTGGCTCAATGGGTTAAGCATCTGCTTTTGGCTCGAGTCATGTTCCCAGGGTCCTGGGATTGAGCCCCGCATAGGGCTCCCGGCTTGGTGGGGAGCCTGCTTCTTCTCCCTCTGCCCCTCCCCCCTGCTTGTGCTCTCTCTCTTTCTCTCTGTCAAATAAATAAATAAAATCTTTAAAAAACAAAATAAACAGGGGCGCCTGGCTGGCTCAGTCATTAAGCGTCTGCCTTCGGCTCAGGGTGTGATCTGCTTCTTCCTCTCCCACTCCCCCTGCTTGTGTTCCCTTTATTTATTTATGTGACAGAGAGAGACAGCCAGCGAGAGAGGGAACACAAGCAGGGGGAGTGGGAGAGGAAGAAGCAGGCTCACAGCGGAGGAACCTGATGCGGGGCTCGATCCCAGGACTCCGGGATCACGCCCTGAGCCAAAGGCAGACGCTTAACGACTGAGCCACCCAGGCGCCCCATAAGTAAAATCTTTAAAAAAATAAAAATAAAAAAATAAACACACAGCCAGGAGTACAAGTAAAACTGGGGAAATCTGAATAAGATGTGGCATGGATTGGCATGTCCTTATTTCGGTTGTGATATTATACTATAGTTTTGCAAAATATTACCACAGGGTGAAACGAGGAAAACTATGAAAGGACTTCTTACAACTGCATGTGAATCTACAATAATCTTAATTGTTTTAAAAAATCAAATAGGTCTCAAAGTGTTCTACTCCACTGGCTTGACATTTTTAAAAACTGTGAATAAGAAATGTGTTGATATTTCACGATTTTGTAATATTACTCTATGTCTTTGGTTCTCAACCTTATCAGAGCTAACAATCTTTTTTTTTTTTTTTTTGACAGAGAGAGCAAAAGCAGGACAGATGGAGAGTGAGAGAGAGAATCTCAAGCAGGCTCCACCTTCAGTGCAGAGCCCAACGTGGGGCTTGATCACATGACCTGAGCTGAAATCATAAGTCAGACACTTAACCGACTGAGTGTCCCAGACGACCTCCCCAATAATCTTTTAATTTTTAAAAATTTTTTAAAGATGTTATTTATTTATTTGAGAGAGAGAGAGAGAAAGAGAGAACAAGTTGGGGGGGGGCAGAAGGAGAGGGAGAAGCAGACTGCCTGCTGAGCAGGGAGCCAATGCGGGGCTCAATCCCAGGACCCCGGGATCACAACCTGAGCCAAAGGCAGACGCTTAACCGACTGAGCCACCCAGGAACCTCTCCTCCAACAATCTTTTTAATAACAAACATAAAGTGAGCTTAAAAAATCTCTGGAAAAAGAGAAACTTTTAAAGGAGATAAAATAAAGATATTCTCAGATAAACAAAAGCAGAAAAAATCATTGATAGCAAATTGCCTTACGAGAAATAATAAAGGTCAATTATACTTCAAAAAAGCAGAGGGGGGGAGGAAAGGAATAGTAAAGGAAGTTCCTCAGGCAGACAGCAAGTGACACCACACAGTAATTCGAATCTACACAAAAAGAAAAAAACAAAGAGTGCTGGTGAAGGTAATTATGTAGGTAAGTATAAAAGAAAGTATAATTGCATACTTCTTTTCTTTTCTTCTCACTTGATTAAAAGGCAATTGCATAAACTCTGTAACTCTGTGTGTGTGTGCGTGCGTGTGTGTGTACTGTTGAGCTTATCACATATGGAAATGTAGTATGCTTGAGAAAAAGAGCACAAACAGGTGGGTGGGAACAAAGCTGTATTGAGGTGAGGAAATGACATCAGATAGTACCTTGAACCCACAGGAAAAAATGAGGAGAATCCGAAATGGTAAATAAGAAGGTTTATACAACAAACTCCACAAGTATGTACTTGCTCTCCTTTTTTCTCTCAGCTTCTTTAAAAGATCTATTTAGGTGATATATAACATTATGTAATATTATATAGAGAAATAATTATTACAATTACATACAATATACGGTTATACAATAACAGTGTTTGCAACCCATAGATGTAGTATGTTTAACAATAACAGCACAAAAAGGGGAGGAAATGTTGGCACTATAGAGGAGTAAGGTTTCTAAATTTCAGTGGAATTAAGTTAGCATAAATCTGAAGTGGATTCTGACAGACTAAGATGTAATTGTAACCTTAAAGTGACCAGGCAAGTAATTTAAACATATACAAAAAAATCATCACAAAAACAATCCCCACAGGAATTAAAATATTACACTAAAAAGTGTCCATTTAATACAAAAGAAGGAAGTAAAGGAGAAAGAGAGGAATAAAAAAGCATGAGACATACAGAAAACAAAAAGCAAATCAGCAGATGAAATCCAACCATATCAATAAGAGTATTTAAATAAAAATTGGATTCAACGACCTAACCAAAGGACAGAGATTATCAAACTGGATTTAAAAATCCAACTGTATGCTACATATGAGACACGTTTTAGATTCAAAGATACAGTTTGAATTTTTTTAATGGGAATAGATTACCACGCAAACAACAACCATAACAGAGCTAGTGTGGCTATAAATATCAGACAAAACAGACTTTAGAACAACAAGAAAAGATGTTACTGACGATAAAGATCGATATAAAAGGTCTGGGCGACTGGGTGGCTCAGCCGGTTAAGTGTCTGCCTCTGGCTCAGGTCATGATCCCAGGGTCCTGGGATCGAGCCCCAAGTTGGCCTCCCTGCTCAGCAGGGAGTCTGATTCTCCCTCTCCCTCCCCTGCTTGTTTTCTCTCTCTCTCTCTCACTCAGTCTCTCAAATAAATAAATAAAGTCTTAAAAAAAAACATCGGTATGAAAGGTCGATCCATTAGAAAGATTTAAATTATATACAATTACTATAATTGTATACAATTAATACATAATATATGTAATTATATACAATTACAAATATATATACAGCTAATAATGAAACTCCAAAATACATGAAGCAAAAACTGACAGAATTAAAGGGAGAAATAGAAAATCCAACAACAGGGGTGCCCGGGTGGCTCAGTCAGTTAAGCATCTGCCTTTGGCTTAGGTCATGGTCTTGGGGTCCTGGGATTGAGCACCACATCAGGCTTCCCGCTCAGCAGGGAGTCTGCTCCTCTCTCTCTCTCTCTCTCTCTCCCTCTGCCCCTCCCCACTGCTTGTTCTCTCCCTCTCTCAAATAAATAAATAATCTTAAAAAAAAATTCACAGGGTGATGGACACTGGGGAGGGTATGTGCTGTAATGAGCACTGGGTATTATATAAAACTGATGAATCAAAGACCTGTACCCCTGAAACAAATAATATATGATGTGTTAATTAATTGAATTTAAATTAAAAAAGAATTAAAAAAAGAAAATTCAACAATAATAACTGAAGACTTCAATACCAATACTTATTAATAATGGATAGATCAACTTGGCAAAAGATCGATAAGAAAACAGAAGACCTGAGGGGCGCCTGGGTGGCACAGCGGTTAAGCGTCTGCCTTCGGCTCAGGGCGTGATCCCGGCGTTATGGGATCGAGCCCCACATCAGGCTCTTCCGCTATGAGCCTGCTTCTTCCTCTCCCACTCCCCGTGCTTGTGTTCCCTCTCTCGCTGGCTGTCTCTATCTCTGTCAAATAAATAAATAAAATCTTAAAAAAAAAAAAAAAAGAAAGAAAACAGAAGACCTGAACAACACTATAAACCAACTAGGCCTAACAGGCATCTGTAGAGCTCTCCACCCAACCCAGCAGAGGGCTCATTCCTCTCGAGCGCACATGGAACATTATAGAGTGAGGCCATAAAACAAGTCTCAATATGTGCTCGCTTCGGCAGCACATATACTAAAACAAGTCTCAATAAATCTAAAAGAACTGAAATCAAACAATACGTTCTCTGAACATAATATAATTAAATTAGAAATCAATAACAGAAAGAAATTGGGGAACTCACAAGTAAATGTAAATCAAATAACACATTCCTAAATATAGGCGGACCGCATTTTATTGCACTTTGCAGATTTTTTTTTTTTTTGACAAATCGAAGGTCTGTGGCAACCCTGCACTGACCAAGTGTATCGGCACCATTTTCCCAGCAGCATTTGCTCACATTGTCCCTCTGAGTCACATTTTGGTAAGTCCTGAGATATTTCGAATTCTTCAGTATTATATTTGTTATGGTGATCTGGGAGCAGTGGTCTTTGATGTTACTATTGTAGTTGTTTCGAGACACCACAAACCATGTCCACATAGGATGGTGAACTTAGCTGGTAAGTGTGTGTGTTCTGACTGCTCCACTGACCAACCGTTCCCCTATCTCTCTCCCTCTCCTGTTGATGAGGATGCCAGGAAAATACAATAGAGAAAAAATAGTCTTTTCACTAAACGGTGCTGGGACAACCGAATAGCCACATGGGAAAGGATGATGTTGGACTCCTAGCTTACACCACACTTAAGAATTAACTCAAGGGGTGCCTGGGTGGCTCAGTCGGCTAAGCATCTGCCTTCGGCTCGGGTCGTGATCCCAGGTCCTTCGATCAAGCTCTATGTTGGGCTCCCAGCTCAGCAGGGAGTCTGTTTCTCCCTCTCCCTGTGCTCCTCACCCAGCTCATGCTCTCGCTCTCTATCTCAAATAAATAAATAAACAAGTAAACTCAAATGGATCACTGACTTAAACATACGTGTTAAGGGGCTCCTGGGTGGCTCAGTTGGTTCAGCGGCCAACTCTTGATTTTGGCTCAGGTCATGATTTCAAGGTCCTGGGATTGAGCCCCACAACAGGCTCCCCGCTCAGCAGGGAGTCTGCTTAAGGATTCTCTCTCTCCTTTTTCCTCTGCCCTTCTGCCCATCCCCCCACTCGCACACACACATACTCTCTCTAAAATAAATAAATAAATCTTTTTTAAAAATGTAAGTGCTAAACTATGAAACGATTAGAAAAAAATACAAGTAAATCTTCATGACCTTGGGTTGGGCAATTTCTTAGCTATGAAACCAAAAGCACAAACAACAACGAAAAAGGTAAAGTGGACTAAATCAAACTTTAGAACTTGTGGACTGCAAATGTATCATTAACAGAGAAAAAAGACGAACCACAGAATAGGAGAAAACATCTGCAAATCAAACATCTGATAAGAGTCTACTATCAAGAGTAGGGGCGCCTGGGTGGCACAGCGGGGGGCGCCTGGGTGGCACAGCGGTTAAGGGTCTGCCTTCAGCTCAGGGCGTGATCCCAGCGTTATGGGATCGAGCCCCACATCAGGCTCCTCCGCTAGGAGCCTGCTTCTTCCTCTCCCACTCCCCCTGCTTGTGTTCCCTCTCTCGCTGGCTGTCTCTATCTCTGTCAAATAAATAAATAAAAATCTTAAAAAAAAAAAAGAGTATATAAAGAACTTTTACAACTCAATGAAAGGGCAACCCAATTTAAAAACTAGGCAAAGGATCTGAATAGACGTTTATCTAAAAAAGATACAGAAATAGACAATAAGCACATGAAGATATGTTCAAATCATCCGTCATTAGGGAAATGCAAATCAAAACTGCAATGGCTACTACTTCCTACCCAATAGGATGGCTAAAAGAAAAAGGAAAGATAATGACAAGTGTTGGTAAGGATGTGGGCAAAAATGGAGCCATCATTCATTGCTGGTTGGAACGTAAAATGGTGCAGTCGTTTTGGAAAACAGCCCAGCAGTTCTTCAGATGTGAAATGTAGAGTTACCATGTGACCCAGCAATTTGACTCCTAGGAATAGATCCAAAAGAAATTGAAACATGTCTACAGAAAAACTTGTACTCAAATGTTCATAGCAGAATTATTCATAAAGGCCAAAGCCAAAAAGTGGAAATAACCCAAATGTCCATGAACTGAGGAATAAAATGTGCATATCCATACAACAGAATATTATTGGGCAGCAAAAAGAAATGAAGCGGTGACACAGGCCACATCATGAATGAGCCCCCCAAACATGCTAAGTGGAAGAAACCAGACACACACAAAAATATGAAACGACTCTGTTGCATGAGATGTTCACAGGAGGCGCATCTCTAGAGACAGATAGTAGGTTAGTAGTTGCCTAAGCGTGGGGCTGGGGAAGAGTGAGAAGTGGCTGCTACTAGGTATGAGGTTTCTTTTCGGTGTGATGAAAGTGTTGTAAACTTGGATTGCAGCTTTTATCGGCTGCACAACTCTGTACTAAAAACCAGGGAATGATACAGTTTAAACGGGTCAATTTTATGGTATGTGAATTATATCTCAAAAAAATGTTTAAAAATACTCTCTGAACCTGTCCTCTTGAATATGCAATGTTCATTTCTAAGCTGTAAGCTTGTACTTCTGTGCTAACGCCCTGAGCATTCACAAAACTTAAAATAAAAGTGGTGCAAATGTATATACATATATAGAACCTTGGCTGATGAAATAGTTAATGATTTCAATTCCTTTCCTTTCTGGGAGTCAAAACAGTAAGAGCATCACCCCCAGCAGCTACTGTGTTCTCAGCTCGCTCCGTGTGCCAAGCTCCCTCTTCACATAATCAACCTCCTACCAACCACTCAGGGCAGGTCCTCTTAGCATTTCCACTTTGACAAATGAGAAAACTGAAAATGAAAGAAGCAAAGCAGCTGAAGGGCACTAGAAGGATGGGCAGTGAGTCTAGGAACTGACCAGGGGATTTAGGACCCCCAAGCCCTGCTCTCACACCGTCAACCCTACACAACTAGGGCCTCCTCAGAAACACACTGAGCCCAGTCCCCAGGAAACACACCTCCCAGTTGGCTGGTATTTCTTAGGAGACTAAAAGGTTCCTAGTAGGGTAGACCTTGAGTAAAAACCTAAGGAAAAATTCTTGTGATGTGATTAGTCGGAAATTCATAATCATGTTCCTAGGGCAAATTCAGAGGCAAAAGCCTTCCACAAGTAGTAGGAAAATCTACAAAAAAAGAAGACATTTGGAGGGCACCTGGGTGGCTCAGTCAGTTAAACATCCGACTCTTGATCTCAGCTCAGGTCCTGATCTCACAGTTGTGAGTCTGAGCCCCACACTGGGCTCTACACTGAGCATGGAGACTACTTAAAAAAAAAAAAAAAGGAGAAGAAGAAGGAGAAGGAGAAGGAGGGGAAGGAGAAGAAGGAAGAGGAGGAGGGGAAGGAGGAGAAGAAGAAGGAGGAGAGGGAAAGGGAGAGGGAGAAGGAGAATAAGGGGAAGGGGAAGAGGAAGAAGAAGAAGAAGAAATTTGGAAGCGCTACATGATCCGTAGCCAACAGTGAGGACTGCCTACAACAGTACTTGGCATGTAGTAGGTGCTCAATAAATATTTATTGAATGAATGAATGACTCCAAGCACTATCCTGCCCTGGAGTAGGTGAAGGTCTGATCCAAGGTGGAGCTGGGATGCACTAGAAAAAAAATCTTCAGATTCCAAACACCAAAATCCTTAGTAAGGAAGAGGCCAGGAAGGAAGAGGCCAGGAAGAGGACACCCTCCTTCAGACTGGGGGTTGAATCTCTGAAGGGGCACATAGGCAGTGTGTACTAATACAGAGCACCATCTGGGACCAAGAGGCAAGGTAAGATGCCAGCCACAGATGATTCCTCACGCTGCAAATGGCCATGCTATGCAAGCAGTCTTCTGCTCAGATGACTGGGAATCTAAGCAACCCAACCTGAAGAAGTTATAAATAAAGAAAAGTGAATTCATCCCACATACTGGGGAAGAAAAAGGAATTCCGCGTGGACGCCTACATACAGGAGATGGCCCTGGCCAGAAAGACAGAGCAGAGCCTTCGGAGGAAACTCTCTGAAGTTCAGAGGCAGAGCTCAGGGGCAGAGCCACTGTCCTCCCCCTGCGGGGCGCTGCTCTAGTTCAGGTTGCTCTCAAAGGCTGAGCCACAACAAAGGGTCTGGTAGCTTCCCTGGACACGTGCCTGGGACACAGGAATGCACAACGGCCTCCAAAAGGCACTATGGATTGCTCCAACTCAAGAAGTGACAAGGTGACAAAAAGTTATCTTGGCCCCAAACTGCTGATTCTTTGAGAAGTGGGAGAGTAGGGAGAAATGTCTCCCTATATTGTTCTGTGAAAAAAGCTGGTGGCAAAACAATGTATTCAGTGTGATCCCATTTCTTTAAAAAAAGGATGTGTTGGTCCTTCGGCGGCCAGTGGAGAGGCTGGGCGGATTCAAGATGGGGTCTAAGGCGGATGGTGGAGGAGCCATGAGAGCAACTGAGGAAGGCTCAAGGGCCATAGCCAGTCCAAGGGGCGTAGCAGCTGCCACCAACAGATACGACAGGCCAGGTGGCCCTGGGGACCCCAGTGCCCCTGGTGGCCCAAGGGATCCCAGAGGCCCCAGAGTCACGACAGAAGAAGATGCCACAATGGGTGGCCCTCCCCAGATTGAGCGGGCAGCCCGTGCACCAGGGCCTGGCAGAGAAACAGTGCCCAGCAGCTAGTGGTCCGGGTAAGCCACTGCTCCAGTTCACCCTCGCCACGCCTTTCCTACCACCCGTGAAGACAGAGATTGCTGTCCGGTTCCTGACCTCAAACGCTGAACTCCAAGGACCAGTTGAAAAGAAATTCAATGTAGAAGGAGGAGGAGGGGGAGGGGAGAAGGAGGAGGGGGAGAAGGAGGAGGAGGAGAAGGAGGAGGGGAAGAAGGAGGAAGAGAAAGAGGAAGAGGAGGAGGAAGAGAAGAAGGAGGAGAAGAAAAAGAAGAAGAAGAAGGAGAAGGAGAAAAGGAGGAGGAAGAGGAAGAAGAAGGAGGAGGAGCTCAGTGTCTGGCTGCCGAAGACCCTTGCCACCTCTGAATGTCCATCCCCTCCTGTCTTGGCCAGCTCCCTCTGGTGGTGAAGACCCTGCAGAGTTCTGTGCCCCCATTCTTCATTAACCCTCAGCTGGGAAAAGGGGGCCAAGCCTAACTGTGTCCCCCTCTTCAGTAGTGCACTCTTCCCCAGAGCACGGATTTCTGGAGTGGTTGCTACTTTATTATCGTGACCTAATATTTTGACTGTAATGGCCCTTGGGCACTCAGGGTCCGCAAGTTTTGTTAGGTGATTAAATGTTTGTTATTATAGAAAATGAAGCTGAGCTACCATGAACAAAAAGTGTGTGTGTGAGTACCCAGCAGACTCACGGGTGTGCCTACAGAAAGATCTTAGAAATGGGCAGAGAGAGGGACTAATCCCAGGAAAGGCAGGGGAAAATAGAAGGTTCTCTCCCTGACTGGATTATTTGAATATTCACGTCAATAATATGCTTACGTCTTACTCGGATACTTTTTTAAAAATTCCATCGGCGCCTGGCTGGCTCAGTCAAAAGAGTGTGCAGCTCTGATCTCGGGGTCCTGAGTTCAAGCTCCATGTCGGATAGAGAGGTGACTTAAATAAATAAAAACTTAAAAAAAAAAATCCAGAAGAGTCTCATTAGTATAGTTAAAACTCAAAAGTACCTGAACATATCAGAAGTCAGGAGAGTTATGTAAAAAAAAGAAAAAAAAAAGATGCCAAGAAAAGAGCAAGGGAACAAAGAACAAGCGTCGATGGGACAAGAGCCCAGCTCGGGCAAGGTCCCTGAGAAACAGGTGGGGTAGCAGGATCCAAAGGGGGTGGGAGACACCTCCAAGCAAGACTCCTTCCCAAAGTCACTGCTAAGTGTCCGTTACCCTTCGTGGGGCCCCCCCTACGGCCTCCCTGCCGGGCATTCAGTAGCCCAGGGCCTCTCCACGAGCCAGTCTGGGAAGAGAGATCCAGACTGGGACGCCGCAGTCATGCTAAGCAGCCACGCGGTTGGCACTGGGATCGGTGGCGTCATGGGCAGCTGAGGGGCCACCACGTGCAGGCCTTCTTGCTCCCACTCCCCCAGTCACCTCCAGTATCTCCCCTCACCCCGTGATTCCCCTCTCTTGGCAAATTTAGCCAGACTAAGGGGGTCCCTGGCCATCCACACCCTGCCCGGGTGTCCCACTGTCCTCATAGCTCCAGGGACCCCAGGCCTGGGTCTAGGGAGAGGCTCCATTTCCCAAATAAAAGACTTTTAAAGATCTTTATGGACACCGGACAAAATCATCAACATTCCTGTCTTCAAAAAAAGACTCTATGTCGGAGTAATCCCATCGTGGTATGGGCTCAAGTCTTTCTAAGAAGAGAGGTCCTACGAAGCCAACATTAGGTACTATTCCAGCCAAAGGGGAGAGAGAGGGGGCAGAGGGCGGCGCTGTGCGTAGGGGGTGGCTGGGGGGGCCCCGTGGAGGCGTCCACTGGAAGACTGACGACCTGAGCTGTGGAGGGTCAGGGAGCTAAAGGCACGCCGCACCTGCCACGTGAGAGGGAAAAGAAACGCAGCTCAGGGCTGAGGCAGGCCGTGCAAGTGGTGCCACAGAGAAGCCCACCAAGTAACCAAAGAGGTGCTACAGAAACCAAGGAGGGCGTTTCCAGAAGAACAGTGTGATCAGAAGCCCACGGGGAAGTCTCGGCAGCTAGGACAGGAACATGTCCACTGAATGGGGCCATCAGATTGTCCCTGGAGCTCCAGAAGGAATCAGGGTCTGCGTGTGCGTGTGCGTATGTGTGTGTGGACAAGCAGCCATTATCTGAGGCTCAGGCCAACGTGCTACAAACCGGGAGGGGTGGGGGGTGCCAGAGAAGTTTTGTTGCTCCTTCCTGGCGGAGCCCTCCTTGCTCGCCCAGACGGTGGGACCCAACCAGGCTGACGACCACATTCCCTCTATGAACTCAGTCCGCACACACCCCGATACACAGGTGGGACTTAATAAATGCTTGTTGAGCCAACAAACACTGAATGAAAATAAACAGTGAACAAAAATGCAGGACAAAGAAACAACACTCTGAAACAATGTGTCTGCACCTTTCGGGAGGAAAGCCTTTCCTGGGGATAAAGCAGGGTCTCTGGAGAAGTTTGGGGACAGGTGTCGGTGGGGCTGCTTGCACCCTATGTGTCTGAACCCACTCCCATGCGCGTCAACGAGTAATAATCAGCACACTTTACTGGAATCACGTACATGTTTGTGGGTCTTGTTCCTGAAGGCTGTACATTCCGGGACGGGCTGGAGCGTGTTAGCTTGTTCGAGAAGGTCCCCCCTGCCTCCATGGCAGCTCCAGAAGGAAAGACTGAAGGATCTCTGTCTTCATTCCCAAGAATGAAGGCCTCTGACCTCTGACCCAGAGGCCTCTGGGGCTTGGCACGGGGTAAGCACACTATAAGAGCGGTTGTTCTAAGGAGTCTCAGTGCAGCAAAGGCCTTGTCCCCAGACCTCATCCAGTGGGGCCTGGACCCTTCTCTTCTGGCTCTGGAGCCTTAATTCCCAAGGTCACCCTAAGACTGTCCCCTGCTCCCCCCACGCCAGCCCACTCTATCCAGGGACAGGAAAGGTGCCAAGTAGACCAGTCCTCACACCGGATGCCCAATCTGTTGACTGGACACATGGAAGTTTCCTCATCCCAAAGTGGCCGGGGAGATCCCAAAGCAGAGGCCAGAGCTGGGGAGGCCCCGCTCCTCGTCCTGATCCTGCCCTGCCTTGTTATCGAGTTCTTGGAAAAAACCTCTCTGGCCTCGGTCTTTCCATCCCTTACCAGTGATCTGACCCCCTACTGGACAGAGCCGCACAGAGGAAAAATCACTGTATTGGCAAAATCAATTACTGCTAAGTATCCTCACTATCTTCAAAAGCAACGCATGCCTTTATCTGAACGTCTCGCTTTGTCCTGAGCCACCGTTAGGACGAGGGAAGACGAAGCTAAGGAGCCTGACTGAGCCCCATGTTCCCTGAAAACCTTGCCAGGAGGTTCAGCCTTGATGACTTCTGGGGTCACTGTCCCTCCGCTTCATAGGCCTGGGCGTCCCGGAGTAAGTGCTCACAGGGAGCACAGGGAACACGAGATGCTTTCCCAAAAGGCAAAGCTTCTAGTTTCTTCTTTCTTCATGCCTCTGAAAACAGTTCTTGGCACCACCAGGCAGACCCAGAGCCATAAGCCAAGATCTTGGTCATTGAAAGGGAGCAGTGTCGCCCCCCAGAGTCCCCACCAGGCTTTCTGCCTTGAGGATAGGGAGGACATTTTTGCTTCCTCACTCCACACTCAGGGGTGTGGAGGTTTTTACCGTTTAGAAAAGAACATCGTTGCGTGGCACCTGTCCCTGGAGTCCTGGGTGGGTTTCCCAGGGCTCCTCACCCCTGACAGAGTGCCTGGCTAGGGACAGAGTAGAGGCTCCGTGCCTGCAGCCCCCCGGCCTCTGCGTTGTCACAGCTCCAGCAAGCCACGGTACACACCACGGTGGCCAGGGAGGTGCCAAGGACCTCGGGTGAGCTCCAGACTATACTCTGATAAAGCTGGGGACTTAGGGGAAGGGTCGGGGGAGGCAGGGTGGCAGACCTGGCCTGTTGGGAGCACCCAGAGCCAGCTGCCCTGTTCTGTCCACCCCCAATCTGCCCATCTTTCATAGGCTCAGCCTGCATCGCAGCTCCCCAAAAGCATCCCGGCAGGAAACCCCTCTGCCTCTGGCCGTCAGTGCTCAGTACTATCATTCGCAAAAATGCTTTCAGTACACAGGGAAAGCAGGGATGGCTGCCTGGCTCCTGGGGAAGCCCCACTCCAGTCCCCCGGCTTCTGAGCCAGCTCCACATGCCCCAGCCTGCCTCCAGAGTCCTGGGCCCAGAGAAACACACATCCCAGAGTCACACTGGTATTTCTGCCCCTGGTGCCCATGGGCAGATCACCACTCCAGAGCAGCGGCCCCAGACCTGGGGCTCCCTCCCTCCTCTCCTCTTTCCAATCCCCCAAATCTACCAAGGGAACCCTGTCCTCCACCGCTGTCCAAACTTCCTGGAGTTTCACGAACACAAGTGAGGGAGGGTTAAGAGACAAAATGGCACTCTTCCCATTGCCAGCAGGTGTTTTCTGGGGCTCTGGGGGCCTGGGCTGAAACCCTGACTTGCAGTGGATTCTGAGAGCCTGTGGGATGCGCCAGCCCTTTCAAGGGGGCTCTCCAGCTTGAGGCCCACGTTCTCTACCTGTTTCAGCAGCTGTATGTGAAGATAAGGAAGATGAGCTGCAGTGGGTCCTCTGAGCGCGCCCCCCCCCCCCCCGCCCAGGCATTCCCCATTGAGTCAGAGCTCCCAGGGGGCAGGGACCAAACCCTTAATCAAACAGCTCTGTAGTAGGAAATGGGGCTGGTAATCTCCCTGCTCACCTTCAGATCCTCAGCCCCGGGTGGGAACCAGGCAACGAGCTGGTGTTTAACTCCAGGCCTCAGACCGAATGCTTTCATTTCCAGCATTTTGTTTGGTAAAAGTTCGTCAAATTCACTGTACTTGACTCGCCCTCTTGGAACCCCAGTATTGCCTCAATTTCTTCCTCTTCCTTATCTCTTTCTCAGGGTACTTGGAGGAGGCAGCTGGCATTAATATTAACCCAGGGGCGGGTGAGGGGCGACCTTATCTTTCCAGCCCAGACTTGAACGCCTAGCTGCCTACCTCATGCATCACTTAGGTGTCTCTAAAACACAGTTTGCCCAGGAACAAACTCCTGATCTTAGGCCTTGTGCCTGGGGGACCCCAGTGCGCACCGCATGGTCAGGCCAGAACTCAGGGGTCCTCCTGACTCTTTTTGTCTAATTCTTCAAAGCCAGCCCTTGAGCACTCCTCTGGCTCTACACTCAGCATATATTCAGAAGTCGAGCACTTTTTAGCACCCTCTCCCTACTCCCTGCTGCTCCCTCGTCCTGGTCCAGGGGCCGTCCTCTCGCACCTCCAAGCCCCTCAGTAGCACCCCACCTCTGGTCTTGCCCCTCAGGCTTGGCCAAACCATCTTGTTTCAGCGTCCCGTAGGAAACTAACCCAGAGCTACCCTGGTAAAAATACAAAACATCCCATAGATACACCAGTCCACAGGTACACCAGCAAAAATACAAAATGACACATACACCACGTTCCTCAGTGTGCGGCTCTTTGTTAGAGGAAAAGCCCGGCCACAGGCCAACGTCCACGGATAAACTATGGCAAACCCGCATGATAGAGCGCCGTACGGAGGCCAACAAAGAATCGGGAGGATGTGTCCGTCCTCCGCCAGGGTGATCTTCAGGCTATAGCATGCGAGAAAAAGCAAAGTTCGGCACAGTGTTCAGAATGCGCTACTTTTTATGTATATAAAAAAGAGAGAGGTAAATAAATGTGTATTGTCGGGGCGCCTGGGTGGCACAGCGGTTAAGCGTCTGCCTTTGCCTCAGGGCGCGATCCCGGCGTTATGGGATCGAGCCCCGCATCGGGCTCCTCCGCTATGAGCCTGCTTCTTCCTCTCCCACTCCCCCTGTTTGTGTTCCCTCTCTCGCTGGCTGTCTCTATCTCTGTCAAATAAATAAATAAAATCTTTAAAAAACTAAAACTAAAAATAAAAAAATAAATGTATATTGTCCTTATATTTCCAAGAAAGAACAATGGAAAAAAACCTGATACAGGTGAATTCTTATCAGGGAAGGAAGGAAACAAGGTGGAAGAGAACAAGATAGAACTAGACTTCTCCCAGTTCATCTTGTTTTATT
The DNA here is from genome assembly GCF_023065955.2 of Ursus arctos. Lineage (NCBI taxonomy): Eukaryota > Metazoa > Chordata > Mammalia > Carnivora > Ursidae > Ursus > Ursus arctos. The sequence continues at coordinate 32,866,228 of NW_026622808.1, read as the reverse complement.
TGGAAACACATGAAAGTTCTACATAATTTTCATAAAATTAATTCAAAAAGATAACAGGACGGGAGATGGCATTGGTGTTCTCAATGGATTTCTGCCCTTTGCCATGTGACTTTGCAATTCCTCCCACTAAGGGTGGAGTCTATTCGTCCAGATGTGGCAGACTCTATTTTCCACAAACGGCCTCAACAAGATTTCCACAAGCTCTTATAGAACCTGGACATTCCCCAACCAAGAGACGGAGTCCACGCCTCCTCCACTCAAAACCGGGTAGTGCTTTAGAACTGCCTCAGTGAATAGAATGCAGCAAAAATAAAAATGGTCATAAAAGGCAGTACAGCCTCCAGCTGGCTTCCTCTCTCTCTTTCTCTTAGGATACCCTTGAAACCCAGAAACCATGTTGAGAGGAAGCTCAAACTAGCCCATGTGGAGAGGCACTGAGGCTGCCAGCTGCTACAGGAATCAACCGTGAGACAGGCAAGTGATGAACACACGTCCGATGATCCCAGCCCCCAGCCTTCGAGTCTTCCAGCTGAAGCCCCAGGCAGTGTGGAGCAGAAGGAAGCCACCCCATGTGCCCAGCCTGAATTCCTGACCTACAGAACCTGCGAGCGAAAGAGGGGTGTGTGACGTCACTCAGTTCTGGGGTAGTTTCTTACACAGTCAGAGCAACTGCAGCACCATCCCTTAACTTTGGGCTTACAAATGAATTGCTTTGACTAGAGTAGTGTTGGCTGATGTGGACTGAAGCATGTACGTGTGTGTGTGTGTGTGCGCACGTGCGCGTGTGGTTAGGCATGTCCCCTGTCGTCACCACCGGAAGACCATACCCTGGCTAGCCTGCTGCCCAAGGAGGATGAGAGACATGTAGGGCAGACCTGGACTCAGCTGGAGCCCAGAGCCCAGCCCAGATCGGAGAATTCTAGCCAGCATGCGGATGCCTGAGTGAGAATAAAAACTGCTGTTGAAGCCACTGAGTGTGGGCAGATTTACTATGCAGGATCATCGCGGCAACAGATAAGTGATCAAAAAGCAATCCTTACAAACTGAACACAAACTGGAAAGAAAGAGCTTAATTGTGGAGCTTAATTCTTAATGGCAGAACCTCACCGAGAAGAATCATTTCCTTTTTTTTTAAGAATTTTTTAAAGATTTTATTTATTTATTTGGGAGGTGAGCACAAATGGGGGGGAGGGGCAGAGGGAGAGGGGGGAACAGACTCCCCACTGAGCAAGGCACCCCCCACCCCCGACACAGGGCTCCATCCCAGGACCCCGGGATCATGATCTGAGCCAAAGGAAGATGTTTAACCGACTGAGCCACCCAGGCGCCCCGAGAAGAATCACTTCTAATAACTCTAAAACACAGAACTTATGCCCACCGACAGATGAATGGATAAAGAAAATGTGATAAATACACACACACACACACACACACACACACACACACACACACACCCCTTCAATGGGCCATTACTCAGCCATCAAAAAGAATGAACTCTTGCCATTTGCAACATGGATGGAACTAGAGGGTAGTATGCTAAGTGAAATAAGTCAATCAGAGAAAGACAATTATCATATGATCTCACTCCTATGTGGAATTTAAGAAATAAAACAGAGGATCATAGGGGAAGAGAGAAAAAAATAAAATAAGATGAAATCAGAGAGGGAGACAAACCATAAGAGACTCTTAATCATAGCAAACAAACTGAGGGTTGCTGGAGGGGAGGTGGTGAGGGATGGGGTAACTGGGTGATAGGCATTAAGGAGGGCATGTGATGTACTGAGCACTGAGTACTATATAAGACCGCTGAATCACTGACCTCTACCTCTGAAACTAATAATACAGTATATGTTAGTTAATTGAATTTAAATTTTAAAAAAGAAGAAAAATAAGTAAACGCAGAACTTGGACTAGACATCCCTGGAAAGAATAAACTAAGGACAAGAGAAACTACAAGGAGAGAGCGCCTGGTTGGCTCAGTTGGTTAAGCGTTTGCCTTCAGCTCAGGTCATGATCTCAGGGTCCTGGAATCGAGCCCTGCATCGGGCTCCCTGCTCAACGGGAGCCTGCTTCTCCCTCTCCTTCTGCCTGCCGCTCCCCCTGCTTGTGCTCGCGCTTTCTCTCTCTCTCAAATAAATAAATAAAATCTTCAAAAAAACCCACAAAAACCACAAGGAGATCTTAAATTACATTCATTAGTATTATTGTCAGTAAAAATATCTATATTATTATTTTGAACATGTGTGAGCGTGTGCAAACATGCAATGTTCGTTTGGATCCTGATTTGAACAAAACAACCCTAAAAAATCATTTTTGAGATAATCAAGTCAAATTGAACACGGATTGGGTATTAAGTTATATTAAGAAATTACAGTTAAACTTGTTGGCTGTGATAATGTTATTGGATTAAAATAAAAACAGCTCTTAACTACTAGAGGCACATCCTGAAGTAAGAGTGAAATGATATGTTTGGATGTGGATTGAAAATACTCCAGTCCAAAAAAGTTGGAGGAATATAGATGAAATGAGATGGCGAAACACTGATCATTGTTGAAGCTGGGTGATGGCTTCACAGGAGGGGGTGTCATCATTCCATCTCTTCTCCTTTTATGTGTGTTTGAAATTTTCATCTGCAGAGTGTTCGCTGCTCCTGAGGACATCCTCCCTACAGAGCCTAAGGCCAGTGTATCCCAAAAAGAGGCCAGGATGACACGGCCGACCAGGCAAGAACCGGCCCGTAAAGGACTTTCCTCTGCAGCGCGTAGAGGTTTCTGCACGTGCAAGGGGTGGCGGCCTCTCCAAGGCGACCCGCCCTACCGCCATCTTCAGCAGACACCACCTCTCACCAGAGCTCGCAAGGCTTTGGCCTCGAGGGCTCAACACTGACCACTCAAAGTGAGATACAAGGATTTGGAAAGTGGGCTCCCAGGGCCATGGGAAGGGGAGAAGTTCTCCCAGCATGATGCTGAAACCATGTACACTGTCTCAGTTATTATCCCTATTTCAGGAGACAGAGTCAGGATCCAAAGGGTCTCACTAGGTTGGAAGGGATCTCCAAGACATGGCAGAGAGCGGTGCAGCCCCCCCCCCCACTCACACACAGGAGGGAACCCAGGCTTCATGCGGAGATGCCCTACCTGAGGCTGGACAAGTGTGGGGTGCAGTGCCAGAGGGCACTCAGGGAGGTACGGGATGGTCTTCTCAGGCTGCTGTGAGTGAGGGCCACTCATCCTTCAGATTGTGTCACTCATAATCCATGTGACATACTGAGCTCTGGGTCCTGTTCTCTCAACCTCCCTGTCCTCGGGATATTGACAGCCTCGGGCCAAACATCCCAGGTCGGCAAGGGTCCCAGAGTCACATCCCAGCCGCAGGACCTGAAGAAGTCAAGTCTAGAGAAGAGCCCCGCAGTGGAGGAGGTAGGGGCATAGTGAGCTCACGAAACCTGTGAGCCAGAGGGCAGAGCCAGGCAAGAGACCGGATGTGTCAGGGAGCCCATTTCAGACAATCAGAAAGAAAGAACTTTCCACCGGTGGAGTCATCTGCCTGGGAGGGACCACAGGCCACTGACCACTGGGTATTCACCCCAAGACAGAGCTTCTCCTTCAGAAAAAATAGAAGCAGACGTTTGGCATCTGTTAGGAGTTGAATTAGATGCTCAAAATAAAAGGAGGACAGAATGAACAGATCACCCACTGAAGCTAAACCACGCTCCCGAGGGAAGAGGCCTCACGTGCCAGACCTTGACATTGGTGGAGACCCGGCCCAAGGCCACAGAACCCAGAGAGCGGTAGGAGAAACTGCAGAGAGCCCCACATCCCTCCCCTCCTGCTACAAGTGAAGGGTTCTGCACGAGGGCCCGCCGGGAGGAGGCAGAGCAGGCGCGGAGCACGTGGGGGATGTGGACGCAACAACACTCAGGAGAGAAGCGACCGTGCCCGGCTGGAAGCGGGGAGCCTGCGGCAGGCTCCACGGGCGCGAGCAGGAGCCCAGCCGGCTGACCAGCCAACCCAGGAGAAGGAGGCCAGCAGCCTTTCAAGAGCCCCCACCTGCCAGGAGCAACCGAGGGGCAAGGTGCCAGCCAGTCCCTCTTCCGGCCCCAAGTTTGATTGTGAGGTCATCTTGTCCACTCCGAAAGATCTCTGGAGCTCAGAGGAAGAGCAATCCTCTTCATTTAAAGCTCTTCTAATGAACCTCAAGTCTGCACGACGTGTCTATTTTCTCTCCTTGGTGGAGCTGAGGAATAGCGGGAAGCATCATCCTTCCTTCTTACTCATCTAACAAAAATAAGCTGTCAGAGATGGAGGGGACCTGGGATATCATCTAGTTCAATCTCTCCTTTTACAGATGGAAAAGAGTGAGGACCTACTACTCGCACAGCCAGCTTGGGGCAATGTCAGGGTTGATGAAAGCCTGAGTTTCTGACCCCCACCCGGGAGGCTTCCAGTATCCTTCATTCCCCACCCCACCCTATGCTGTCCTTTCCTCAAACGTCCTACTTCCTGATCCTTTTCTTGTCCTCAAAGCCCTCCCCACCCTATTGCTAAATTTTCCATCTTCTCCGAGCAGGAGGCAAGGAAGTGACGCGGTTCTCCAGCTGTGCTTGGTGTATGGCATTTCAGTTTGCTAAAGTCAGCTAGCTGGCTGTTCTTCTAAATCTCTCGTATTGGGCCTCCGGAGTTCCCAGCAGAATAAGTTAATGTTGTGAATGTGTTTTGTAAGCTGCAAAACACCATACAAATATATATTCTACTATTTCAGAACATGGAATAATACAATCCCTTTAAATCATGCTCTCATTTATCTTAACTCTGTGAGACAAAGAAAAAGCAGGAGCAAACTCTAATTTCAGGAAGTCGAGGGTAAAGATCTAAGCAAGCGCCTCTTTGTCTCCTACCAGACCGGGAGCTCCGTGAGGGCACAGCCCATTTCGTGCTCCTTCCTTTGCTCTTCATATCTCACCCAGGGATAGGCATCTAGTAGGTATTCAGCAAGGGGTTTCCTGAATACATGGATAAATATTCATTTTAAAATCCTCCTATTGCTAAGTAGAGCTTAATTGTAGAAATCCCTCACAACCGCTCCCATATACAAAAAAGGCAGGCGACCCTTATTACCTACCTGCATGCACAAATACATGGAATGTATAGGTGTGACTCTCAGGAAATTTCCTTACCCCCTTTCCTTCCAAAGCACCCAAATGCCTTACAGATTCTTCCAGCATCGTGGAAAGGGATCGCTCCCTCCCCGAGCCAATGGCACTGGAGAGCAACTCTGGGTCCAGGGGCAGCCCAGACTCGTTGAGCTGCTGCTAAGGCTTCTTGATCTCCTCAGTGGTTGGGGCCAAGTCCCAGAAGCTAACCCTTCTACTTCCGCTCAGGGAAAAGTCTTCACTTTGGGCCCTAATAGCAGCCCCATCCACTTCAGGGGCAGCCAGGCCAACCCAAAAGGTTCTGGATTTATCCCAGGGTGAGCTAGAGTTCCCTAGAGGCTCCCAATACAACTCCAAGTGACGCTCTTGTTAGAAAGAAGTGGGGGTATCAGGTAAGGGGTCTCTTCTAGAGCAAGGCTCTTTTAAGAAGCCTAGATACCCATAAGAGCAAAGAACAGATGGAGAGATCAGAGCAGGGCTGTGACCAGCCTGGGGCTGAAGGTACAGCACAGATGAATCAGGGAGCATGCTTACTGGCTCCATCCCACAGGCACAGCTGACCAGAACCGAATGTGTAAGACACATGAGCTGTGGGAATGCCAGGGGTCAACAGACACCCACAAGAGGCTCCATCAGCAGGGAAGGAACCACAGAGACTGGGACACCAGAATTCCATCTCCCCTACCACACATCCCAGAGGCCATGGTCCCAACTGATTCCCCAGCTATGACTAGCTTCCCCCACCATGCTGGTGAATGCAGAGGGAGACGGCCCTCGAAGCAGGAAAGGAGCCTCAGTGAGTCTTACCAATGCAGTACCAATGCCAGTAGGACAGGCCCCTGGCACCCGCTGAGAGACCCAGGCAGGAGTCCCCATGGGGCTAGATTGTCCACCTAGTCCCAGCTCCCCAGGAGGGCCTTAGTCCTAAAGCGACACCTGGCCCTTGCTGTAGGCAAGCAGGTCTCAGCCACCATGTCATCATTGTAAATAGTGAGACCCCAGGTAGAAAGGATGAGTAAGGCCCAGACAGAAGGGGCCTGCGAGAGCGGCATGGCCAGGCAGGGGGACTGAGGAACAAGGACGTGTAAACACACCGAGCAGAGTGTCCATGGTGAAGCAGACATCCAGTGAGAGTAGCTAGAACTGTGGTGACGCCTTTGCCAACCCACCTCCCCGGTCAGCCCAACTTCTTGCCCACGGGCCACAGCTTCCAGGAACGGATTTCCCCTCAAAGAGCCCGCACATAGCAGGGTCTGTCTCTCCCTGCTTCTATCACTAACATGAAAAAAGGGCACTATTGAGACGTGCAGGACCTCTGAGAAGAGAGAGGATTTACTGAAGCCCCAAACCCTATCTGCTGGCAGCCTACTACTCACATACACACGGAGGGTTCCTCAAAGCTGGGAGAAAAGCCATGACCCAAGGGCTCTGAAAGCTTTGCCCTCTTAAACCCAGAACCAAACCCACTCAGGGGAAGAACTTTAGAAAAAAAGAACAGAAAAGGGTCCCCACTGCATCATTCTTTTGTTCCCAAACTAGTCCAAAGCCTAGCTCTACTTTCAGCGAACTCCTAGCCCCTTCAGGCCAAAGCCCTCAACAAACTCTTTTTTAAAAAGCTAGCATTTCTTGGCCAAAAGAATGAAATTAGAATCCAAATGGCTTCTAGAGACAAGTTCCAGCTTAAAGGAGAAATACAGGACAGAGGAACATCTTAAATGACACCACAGAGACACAATCAGCATAATCCAGAATGTGAGAAACACAGGACAAACGATGCAGTTCTCCAATCACAGATGGCAAGGCGGAAAAAAGGAGGCGGCATCTGCAGGGTTAAAGAGACTCAGATGCATCCAGCAAATGCAACGTGGAGACCCTGTTTAGATCACAATTCAAACAAATCGACTGTAAGAATAAATTCATAAGATAATCAGAAAACCTGAACCCTGACTGGTATTTGCTGAAATGAAGAAGGGATTGTCATCAGGGTGCCCCCCTGCTCGGTCAGTGGAGCATGCAACTTCTGATGTCAGGGTCGTGAGTTGAAGCCCCATGCTGGGCAAAGAGATTACTTCTAAAAAAAGGGAAAAAAAAGATGGAATTGTTATCTATTTGGGTGTGATTGTGGTGCTGTGGTAACGTTCATACAAAGCCCTTATTCCTTAGAAATACACACTGAAATACGGATGATGAAATGTGAGGGTGTCTGGAAGTTGCCTCCATGGGGGATGGCAGGTGAGGAAGACAGACAAACTTCATCAGCCATGAGTTGGTGATAACTGGCTGGGCAATGGGAACATGGGAGTTCACTAGCTTATTCTCTCAACTTCTATGTAGATTTGAAAATTTCCATAACGAAGAGTTAAAGAAGAAGGAGAAGGAGAGGGAGAGGGAGAAGAAGAGGAAGAGGAAGGAGGAGGAGGAAGGGGGGGAGGACTTTCTTCCCCAACATCTCCATAACTTTTTTTTTTTTTTTTTTTTTTTGATTAGCAGCAATTTTTCAGTCTTACCAATGCTGGGAAAAGCTCTATTTTCAAAGCTGCCCCTTTCTCCCTGCCAAAGATGAGAGAAATGGTTGCCCCTTTGGGTGAAATCTTGACATCATCGCCATTCAGATGTTGGGTCACTTCAGCACAATCCCCGTGTCATGCCCTCCATGAGAATCCAGCTCCTGGGCCCAACAAGATCTCTGAATGACAAAGGACCATTGTTTCTAAACCTGGCAATTATAACCTTTTATTTCATCCTTACACATGAGTCCCAGATTTTTCTAGAGCCTAACAGTTAGCTGATACAGTATAACAAATCTGGCTAACCCCAGACCGAATACACTATACCTGACAAACCCATTTATTTTTATTTTTGTTTTCTTATTGGGATAAAATTGTGACAAACCCATTTCGAGAAAAGAACCCAGATGGTGGCTCACAGAGCAGCCTCACCCACCTTCCAGCACATGACCAGGCTCTGGGTGCCTGCTGCCGTTGGTTAAAGATATCTCCACGGCAGATGCGCTGGAGCTGAGTGAGAGGCAACCTCGAGGTGATCAGGGATTTTGATGGGTAATGAGGGAAAGGGGCCTTACCTGGTCTGCCCCAGCTCTCCTCCACACCCCGGCACTTGGCCCCATTCTCTGCTCGCCGTCCCTGCCTATGCAGACCACATTCCTCATGCTATGTCTCCCTCTCCACCTCTCATAACCCCACCATTTTCCCCGCATGCCTTGGGTTTCTTCTTCTTTTGAAGCCTGGCTCTGCCTCTCCACTCTTCTCACTTGACAACCGTTCTATAAGCACTGTCTGTTTGGCGCTTCTCAGACATGGAGCTGCTCAGACACCGAGCCTCCTCAGTCTGAGCTGCTCAGACACGGAGCTGCCCAGCCAAATTTTATGATTTGGCTCTTTGAGGGCTGTCTCATCAACCAGACTGCAAGGTGCTTGAGAACAGGGGAACACGTAGACCCTTCCAGACCCTCCACAGAGCCCAGAGCGGTGCTTTTGCTCTCGACGCTGGTAAGTACGCCTTGGCTCACTGACTGAAGATCAATCTGCAAATGTCAGAACATGTCAGGTCCACAGGGCTGGCATAGATTAGACAGGTCACTGGTATGTGTGGCTCCTTTGTGCAATTTTTTAAAAAGGTGCTTTCTGGGGTACTGATAAAGTTTCATCTTGAACGGGTGGTGTGTCATGGGTATGCATGTAAGTTAAATCCCAGCAACTGGAGCACTTCAGTGTACATCAGGCATAAATATAAGTGAATGAATGAATGGATGAATGAATGAACGAACGAAAGGGGCCCCTTCCTCTAGGAGGATGCAGCCCACACCAGGGCATACAGCTCGGACAGTAGAGCCTTCTCTGATCTGGCACTTCTTGAGAAAGGCACAACCTGTGTAACTGTACGTGCCACCCTGAGACCAGAAGCAGACAGCCCTGCCTTGAGGGACTCTCCGATGCCCAAAGTGCCGTATCATCCGAACGGGCTAAGAGGCAGCACTATGGGTGTGGTGCTACTGCCACTTACGGGATTCGAGTCAGGCTCTTCAGTCATAAATGGCGAAGCTGCCCCCTCACAGAACCCAAGCGAGCTCAGTATGAGGATGAAAAGACTAATTCTAGGGTAGCGAGGGGTAATACAGAAACAGGAAAGAGCCAGGAATCGACTCCCCCAGAACCTCAGTTCCACTCCCCTCTGGGGTTAGTAAAATGATCTCGCCCTTACCTGACCCCCCCCCCCACCTACCTCGATGAGGCTTCCAACTGCCCCCAAATTCGCAAGCTTGTTTGAAACTGTGCCGCTGCTCTTTCCTGAATGCCCAGAAGCACATGCCATGGGGCTTTTCCTCCATCAATGGGCCAATCTGTTCAGTAGCCTCTCTGAACAGAACAAGCTAAATTTGGCACCAGGTACCTGAGATGCTCTGGTGAGAAGCAGGAGCCATTCTAATGCTGAAGGAGAGACATACCACGGCCGTGCTGCTCTTCTGAGGTACTGTGACAAGCTGAATATCAGCTGAAGCAGTAAATCCCATCTCCTAAGGGCCCCTAGTCCTGCGCTTTGGTGACAAGTAGCCAGCTCACCCTGAGCTTGACAGCCCTAGGACCTTAGCACTACCGGCCCATGGGTGAGCCTTGCCCACAGCCAGGAGCAACTTACGAGCCTACTAACTCCAACAGGAGGCCCGTGGTTCCCCAACCCACAGCAGTTCATGGGTCTGCCCTGTAGCAGAATGCATAGATGGGGTAGAAACGAAACCCTGAAAAAGAATATGAGTAGTAGACCCCAGTCTCCTTCTTGCCCCTCTGAGCTGCCCAAATCTTTCCAAAATTTCATATGCTTAGCTCTGCAACATCCAATAAACCATAAGCAGGGCAGCCTGTTTGGTTACCAGAAGAGAAATGTCAAATCCCCCATATAGAGAACTACCAACAACAGGGTGTTTTTCCATTCAGCTGTAGACGCTTTCCCTTGGAGAGAGCTCTAAAGCCTGGGTGAGGCTCCCTCAAGCTAAAACTCAAACAGCAGCTCAACACGCAGCAAAATGGGCAGTATTTGCAGTGCTAAGAACTGTATGCTCACCAACTGCATTACTGTAAGAACTAATGTAAAATGGGCAGATTCCCCCCTTAAAGGGGGTGCTCACAGGCTGGCCTGTCTGCGTCAGGTTGCAGGCTATTAAGAGCCTTTCATTACTATTAGTTGTCTAAGAAATGACTTCTGAGAGGCACAGTTGGACAGCTGAAGAATCAGAAATCATGCTCCCTCACAGTGTATGTGCTCCCACACAGGAAAGCTAAGGCAACATGATCAGCAGACTCCCATGGAACCAGAAGTGCCCCTCCCCCCACCTCCCAGTCTGGGGGTTTGCTACTCCCTAGGCCCATTTGGTGTAAAGATAATGCCTTCCATTTTATCCTGTTGTCTCTTGATAGCTTTCCTGAGTTTTCAGCCTACTAATCTATCATATATTGGCATTCCCTTCCACTGCATTCACAACCACTTGAGTGTTTTTGTGGACCTCAGTTGGCATACATTTTAAACAAGCTGGTTTCACAGTATTTGATCAGATATGTTCTGCTAAAAGCATCCTCTGTGGGTTTCAGTTTTTCCCTGGTTCGAGGTGGTAATCTAAATCATAAGGCAATAGGAACATATTTGTAATAGATGCTTCAACAGCATTTTTGCCTCACCCCGGAGTGTTTCACCAAACCTTGGTGAAAGCACATGACCCTGTTCATATTTTGAGCCTAAATAAGTACTTTTTGGTGTCCAGTGACATTTTCCCTTCCTCCAAAGATGATTATAGTCACTAAATGCCTGAGGAAAGCGCATGACCAAGTTCATGGTTCAACTATTTCCATATCTCCCTGTTCCTCGCAGTGACACTTATCTTCCCTGACAGCCACTCCCATTGTGCTCCTTCCTTGGCCCAACACAATGGACACATGCAGACACCAGCAGACAGGGAGGACGTTTTCCATCCCACTGCTCCCCAGTGCGGAGGGACTAGGCTGAGGTTACATAAGCCCCTCCTGAGCCCAGCGTTGGGGGGTTAGCAAATTTGGGGTTCGTGACGGAGTCACGGTCTGCAGGCCCTGACTGACCCTGCGCTCACTCACCATCCTGCCTTACCAAGGCAGGGCGGCTTGAAAGAGAGGGCCGCTCCCTGAGACCACCGGGCTCCCGCCAATCGGGCCGGGTTCAAAGTGTGGCCGGACGTCTGACCTCGCTGTCCAGACTACATCGCGGGGTCGCGGGCCCCGGCCCCAGCCTCAGGCTGCAGCTCCCCGCCCCCCCCCCCAACCCAGGTGCCGCGACGCGCGCTTACCTGCCGGGACCGGGGCCAGGGCCAGGGCTCGGGCCGGGGCCTGGGCCGGGACCTGGGCCCGGTGGTCCCGCGGTCGCCCTCGCGGTGCCTGCAGCGGGGAGCTGTCCGCCGCCGGCAGGTGCTGAAGGCGGCTTCCCTGCGCCGGGGCCCGGGCCAGGGCCGGTGCCTCCCGGCGGCAGTGGCCCGTCGCCAGCGCCGCCCTCCAGGCTGGCCTCGTTGCCCATGGCTGGCGGGCGGGCGGGCGGGGTCGGGGTCGTGCTGGGCCCGGGCCGGCGGCTCCCGGGCTGCTGCTCACACGCTCGGCGCCGCCGCCGCCGCCGCCGCCATCTCCCAGCTCGGCTCGCGCCGCCGCTTGCCGCTGCGCATACGCATGCGCGGCCCGCGTGCCCCTACCCTGCACACGCCCCCCCCTCCTCCGGCGCGCGCGCGCGACTCAGCCAGGCAGTGAAGACGAGTGTCCACCAGCCAGCGGCGGGGTCGCCGGGAAACAGCCGCCGGCGCCGGCGCATGCGCCCTTCGAGGACGACGCCTCTAGCTTGTGCTACCTGGAGGCTAGCGGGGGTTGGCGGTGGCTGCCCACTGAACCAGGATGGAGGGGCACCGGCCACAAGATGGGACCCTGGGGGCGTCGCGCTGTGCCCTGGCCTAGTGTCAGTGGCGCTTCCTGTCCCGGGAAACTTGGGAGTAGGGGCTGTTCTTTGGGAAACCTCGGTGCCCCAGCCAGCAGGCTTCATGGGGACAGGCCTCAGAGAGGGGCCACCAAGTGTGGCCTCAAAGAATGTTTAGGAGTTGGAAAGGCAAGTGAACGAGGATGTTTGAGGTGCAAGGTCACAGAGGGACAGAGACAGGATGCTCGGGGATGGGGCCAGATTGTGAGGGTCCCGAAGGCCAGCTGGGGAGTGGAGAGTTTATCCAGATGGCCATGGGGAACCATCTGGGATTCAAGCTGAGGGTGTGGTCCCATGGGACAGGAGTCTCAGGAAGTGTCTCTGGGAAAGGTGGAGGGTGTGTCAGGGCTGGCCTAAAGCCAGATGGAAGGCCGCCTCTGTAGGCCCTGAGACAGTGACCCTGAGGATGGGAAAGAGGAGTTGATATTTCTCAGAGCCCTGAGTTGTGGCTCCCAGAGACTGTCTAGATGAGAGGCTGCAGGCTGCCTCTGCATTAACCCGAGAGCTCACCACATTACTTTACTGTTACCTCCCTTTTACAGACTTCAGTGTTTGCACAGTACTCAGGATGCTCTGCCTCTTGGCTCCTCCTACAAACCTGTGCTTTCCTGAGGGCAAATATTTCCTAGAAGATAACAGACTATATTCCAAACTATTCCTGGCTTCATAATTCGTGGCTGTGTAAAAAAACTTGAGTAAATCTGGACCCATTTTACAAACCCATTGGATTCTCCTAATGGTGAGGACTATATCACATGGGATGTCAGCAGTTCTAACCTCACCTGGAAAAACCTGAGCATCCCACTGAACACTGACAGCCAGGCAGCTGGACGGACCTTGGCTGGACCTTCCCCATGGACTCTGAGCTGCTCTTCCCAGCAAGCTCTGCTGTTCCCAAGCTCTTGGGATGGAGCTTCCTTGGAGCCTGGACTCTCTGACTGCCTGGAACGATGAGAGCCACTCTGCCTGTGCTATCATGGCCCTCACTGTGTTTCCTCCTGGTTTGGTTCATCTTTGTGACTGTCTGATGAATATATGTATGCACATCTAGGCTCCACAACAATCTACGTCTCAGCTCTGCCACTTCCCAGGTGGGACTTTGGCAACTAACTTAGGCTTGTCAAGCCTCCGTTTCCTAGCCTGCAAAGTTATGATAATGCTAGCCTCTCTAACAGGAATTGTGAGGGTGGAGTGGCTGGTGTAGTTAAAACACAAAGTCAAGTGGCTGGCATACATATGACCAACTTCATTATTAGTTGTCTTGCTGGTGGGTGGTCTGGGATTTGAGGATTTTGTGCTCACACCCTTTCTCCTGGGGAACAACATGAACACAAGCACTGGGGGCAGGCCAATGACCTGACCTTGGCTCAACCCAGGCTCTTCAGGCTTCATAGACACCGGTCCGTGTGGTTTGGGCTACTTGGAAGCAGGGGAGAGAAGGATGTTTGTTTTCTATTTTTGTAGAAGCCAAAGGAGCTATGGCTTTCCACCGATTTAAATCAACACACCCCCGGTTCCAGTGGGGGTAATTAGCCCTACCCAGCCAGCGGGCCTGGGGAGTTGCCCTCCTCAGACTGGATTCCTGGCTGTTAGCAGACCTCCAGGGTCTGTGCTGCCTTAGTGACAAATGACACAGTACAGTGGACCCAGGAGGAGCTGGAAGTGTGGGTTAGTGGTGCCCCTACCTTCCTTTCCAACTCTCAGTTCCACTTCTCGGAAAAACATACCCAGAAACGTGCCTGTTCTGTCCACATCCACACCTGGCAGGCAGCCCAGGGACTCCTGCTGGCTGTGGGGTGGTGCTGGCCTCTAATTGTCTGGGTCTTTGATTCAGTCTCCCATTTTTATTCACAGTTCAGGGGTTGTTTCCTTCCCCTTGACCCAGAGCAGGGGCTCTTCAACAGCAGGACTTTGTCTGACTTGTCCTATCCCCTAGGCTGGCCTTCACTGGGGCCTCAGGAGCTAAGGGTTGGGCTGGGTTCTCCATATGACCCTAAGCATCCCTCACCTGTACTTCCAAGGGGTTCACCAGCCACTGGGCTTCAGAGCACCCCAGAGAGACCTTTGGCTGTAGCAGTTGCGTCACTGCATTTAGATTGTTGACTTAAGTAACCAGGAGGGTGCTAAGATTGGGTCCAAACTTTCTGCTGGCTGAGGCGTTGTAGATGAGCTGTCTACACTCACCTAGGAGAATTCACTAGGCTTAACTTTATGACAAGTGAACAAACCAATCTCTCAGTTTGTGCAAACCAGTTGTGCGGTATGTCTGGTACCATTCCTTCCTGGATCCAGCTGCTGTCCAGCCAGGAACACGATGGAGCTGCAGACCCTGCAGGAATTTCCCAGCCCCCTAAACCTCACTCGCTGAAGGTATCTTCGTCCCACTTCAGTGTGAGATGGGGCACCTGGCATTTTGGAGAAAGGCCTGATGGGAAGACAATCCGTCCACATGCCAAAGCAGATGGGTACATGTCCACTTTCTTCTCCAGCCTGTGCTCACAAACACATGTAAAAGACTAGAGGGAAAATGGAAGCAGAAAAAAAAAATCCATCCAGGTAGGAAAAGGCCCGGTCAGAGCCATTTCACTACCGGGATTTATGGAAACACTTAGTCATCGGAAGGCAAATCTTGGGAGAATGAAGACATGCTGGGCCCCAGGAGCAGCACCTGGATGCCGGCTGGGCCGTGGGCCAGGCAACATGCAGATAAGCCCCAGGAAGGCGAGAAGGGACAGAGAGCAGGCTCTGGAGCTTTCCTGCTCCCCCGCACAGTCCAGTTTGCCCTGGGCTGCTATTTTCAGTTGACGAGCTCCACAGAGAGGCTCAGTCTCTCAAGTTGAAGATGCTGACGGGGGTGAAGAAGAACCGCAAGCTTTGTAGGCAAGAAGAGGAGGTGGACAGTATGAAGGTGGAAGAGAATGAGGAAGGATGATTGGGGACAGTTCTGGACCATGTGATGCCATGGCCTTTGGACGGTTAAAGAGAGGCCAGGAGAGCCGGCTCTATCTACAGAGGCTCTGCACTCTTTTTCAGTTGTGCTGTTGCTACAGCCCGTCTCACCTCCCAGTGAGAAGCAACTCAGGAAAGGGCTCCCTGCCCCCCTCCTCTGGCATGGAGAAACAGCACGGAAGAGGAAGAAAGGAAGCCCAAGGAAACAGAGGGTTTCCCCACTAGCTGAGGTTTGTCAGCACCACTCACTCCATGAGGAATAAGGCAGCTTCCCAAGCAAGCCTGGTATAAAGCTGCAAACAAGAGACCTGCTCTGTCCTGCTCGGCAGCCCACCTGGGCTGGCCTGGACAACCCTGTGTGTGTACTTAGGTCTCCAGCTGACCCATGGTCCTTGGCAGAGTAGGAAAAGGGAGTGAATGGGATGCCTGGGTGGCTCAGTGGTTTAAGCGTCTGACTTTGGCTCAGGTCATGAACCCAGGGTCCTGGGATCAAGTCCCGCATCGGGTTCCATGCTCAGTGGGGAGTCTGTTTCTCCCTTTGCCTCCCTCCCCCACCCCACTCATGCTCTCTCTTCATTCTCTCTCTGTCTCTCAAATAAATAAAAATCTTTTTAAAAAAGGGGGGGGAGGGAATGAAGCTGGAAGGTATAGAATTGCTTGATGTATTGTCTGTGTAATTCCTTTCCTGTTGTAATGTGCAAATCTTTATTTGCATCATGTGAAAAAAAGCCAGTAAAAAATCATCAGAAATGTTTACCACGTGCCTAACCCCACCGCCAATGCGTGACTCCAAAAAAAGCTAATTAGGTCCCATTGCTATTAGAGTTATGTGCTTCCAAAGGCTTGTTATGACAAGAAAAAATAACGAAGACACAGTTTCTCCAAGTTGTAAGTATCCAAGTCAAAACATGCTGCTTTCCTTGCCCCTCTGCACTCCCCCAGACAGGCCTCCCGGCTGGCTTTGCCTGTCTCGTGAATGCACGTACTCATCCCTCAGCCAGCGCACACCCAGCTCCTCCCGAGTGCCAGCCCCAGAGAAGACGGTGGGACTGGCCTCCAGGCACTCAGGTGGTAGGAGAGAGACAGGCACACAAATAGTTTCCCGTAAGCTATACAAAAGGCTGCCTTGATCCCTATCGCAATCCTGCCCACCAGGATCCCAGTTCCCATGGAGCTGCCTTTCCCTACCTCTGCTCCACGGATGCGGAGATGGGTGCAGGGTGGGGAACAGACCCAGGGTGGAAAGTCATGCCTGTATGTCCTCTCCTAACCAGCCCACATGCCCTACCACAGGTAACAGAGGTTCGAACATAACTCGGACGGTGTGGGGGAATGCGCAGTTTGCTCAGCGCCTCCGCGAGACTCAGCTCCACATTTCTTTGAGGAAGTGTCTTAGACGGTACCCCACCTCCTGACCCGTCCATGGCTTTATTACCGCAAACCCAAGCGCGTTACTGAGAATCACCACCAGGGACTTCAGCCTGTGGGACATAGCCACTCTCTCACTGAGCTTCCTCTTTGTCCCGATCAGAGTGGATTGTGACAGGGCCTGTTTCTCTCGTCATCTTTACCGAGTGCCCAGGAAGCCTCCTGGAAGAGTTCCTGCCTTCCAACAAAGCTGGACAGAACAGGGCAGGGTGTCTGATGGTGAAGCAAAAGCCCTGTGGCAAGGAGAAAGGTCCATAGTCCCTTAGGCCCCGGCTAGGTTGCATGATTTCAATTCGGTTAAATTTCAATGTCAGTTAAATTTGGTACTTTTGAGCCCCAGGACAAGGAAAGCACCCTCTGAGGCCCCAAGGACACAGCGGAAACCAAGAATGTTGAGCCTCTCTACCCTCCCTGGACTTGCAGTCTCCACGTCTGACCTGTGTCAGGCTGCTCCTCACACCAGGGGCGTGACTGCTGGCCCTCAGTGTAGACCACTGTGCTTCCCTATAGTAGGGGGTGCGGCCAGCGGACTGTGAGGACTGGAGTCAGACTGGGGCATCAAGGTGTCTGAGGGGAGCTCTCCCCGACTCCCCCAGTTTCTGCGCTGCGTAGCCTGTCAGGCGGGCAGCAACATCTGGGTTACCTCTGCTAGTTAGGTATTAATAACTCCTTCAGCAGGGAGGCCTGGCGTGGGCATGGTCTTTCCGACAGCTGACAGTGCAGACTGAAGAATCCCTGGTAAACCTGGACAAAGAAGATCCACCATTTGCCACCGAAAGAGCAGAAAGGCCATGTATTCAGCTGAGCCTCCCCCACCCCCCATCTTTGCTTACTCCAACCAAGCCCACCCGCATCCCCTGATCTGCTCCAGGGATCTTCTCGGGGCTCCCAGGATGGCTCTTTCCCTCTCCTACACCTGCCTGGTCCAGGGCTTCTCTGAGGAGGCTGGGGGTCCACGAATAAGCTGATGTGTGGCCTGGGAGCCAAGGCAGCGCTTGAGGGCCACGGGGGTTGCTGAGTCAGAGGACTGGGGTTGCAGTGATTGCCTCCTCCACCTCTCATTTGCATTCTAATCACTGTATGGGACACAAGAAGCAGAGCTGCCCAACTCTGAGCCCCCCCCCACCCCATACACTCCGTGCTCCTCAAACAAGAGCAGGACCCATCTCTCTCGCATCCTCCAAGCCCAGCTCCTTGCCCGGCCCAACCAGGCCCACTGTGCCCTGAGGGTGAGTTCATCCAGGACAAAGCAGGTCCTCCCTGTGGCACACCCAGAGCCAAGCGCTGCCACCTCCCAGCAGGACCTCCCCACCCCCGCCACCACTAGCCAGCGCCTTTCTTCACCTTTCTCTCCCAAGACCTTTTGTCAACAGAGGTGCCCAGGGAAGTAGGCAGGGAAGTGAGGCGTGATCCCTGGAAAAGGTGCTCTCCTGACCTAGCTCCCAGCCATTTCCGCGAGTCCCTGAGGCTGTGACACCATGAAGAAGAAGGCAACAGGAACGGCAGCTCTGGCCCCAGGAGCCTTGGCCAGCTGCCACCTGGATATTCCCAGCTGCCCCACTGTGTGCTGTGGAGGCAGCTTTGGGCAAGGTGTTCCCTGGGGCTTCGGGGTGCCTCTACGCCAGGATCAACCCAGAGAAAATCAATCATCTCCGGCCCCATCCCTGTCTGCTTCTAATGCCAAGTGTCCCCCCAGGGGAACAGACTAGGGGAACCCCCAACTATGCAACTGGGGGGCCCTCCTTCCGTTCAGGAGCCTTTCAGACCCCACAGTACTGTAGGCTATGCCCTCAGGAGCTCTGAGGCCGGAGGAAGGGGAGTCTCGGGGAGCATCCTTCAAGCGCTGAGCCCTACTGCGTGCAGGCGCCGCACAAAAAAGCTAAGGCGAGCGAGGGTGCAAAGGAAGCATCCTTTTTGGTTCCCGCCTGCTTACTTTGGAATTCGAGGTTTGCCCGCGGGGACCCCCGGAGCCGAGGCCATCCGAAAGCCTGGGCCCCAGATTCACCCCTCCTGTTCCCTGCCAGCTTCCCTTTCCGAAGGAGCACGGCCGCAGCGAAGGGCAGGCTCCGAACCCCAGCTACACTCCTCCCGGCGCCTTCGGGGGACTGTGCAGCGGGGGCGGAGTGAAAATGACCGGCCAGGCGGCATCCCCACTCTAGCCGCTTCCCCTGCGACCTTGGCTCTGCCCCAGCTCGGCTCAGCCCTGCCCTCCTGCAGGCCTCAGTCCACTCGGGGGCCGCCTCAGCGGCTCTCTAGGCCTGGTTCTCCCAGGCGCCCCCCGAGAGGCCTGAGCCCCGCCCACAGCGGCCCCGCCCAGCTCTCACTCTCCCCACGCCCTCCTCAGCCCGCCCACCGCTGCCGGCTTACCCCGGCCTCTGGCGCCACCTCGTGGCAGCCCGCGGGCACTGTCCGCCTCTTGGGCCCAGAGCTGCAGACAATCCACTCTGCCGGGCTCACCTGGGTGGGGGACACCTGCAAGCAACAACAAAGATTGAGAGCTACCCCATCACTGCCCTGAACCCAGCTAGTGGCATCGTCCTGGCTACATGGAACCTTCCGCAGGAACGCGATCAGACTAGCTTTGCTCCATCCCGGCTGGGACTTCAGGGTCACCCTCGCCAAAGCTGGGGACAGTAGGGCCCCAGAGGCCAGGTCTCATACTGCCCGCCTCACAGGCTGCTCCTGCACGGGCCCACTCCACCCCCAGCAGATGGGAACCCCCACTTTAAATCTCTTGCCCTATCTTCTCTGGGTCTTCTTTAGGGTCCCTACAAGAGACATGGTACCCAGCACCCCCCAGGGGGGTGGGAGGAGACTTCAGATAATTGTCTGCTGCTCCACAGTATGAACAAAATCTTACCATCAGGGAAAAAACCTGAAGTGTTCAGAATTGAACCTGCCTTGACCTAGCCGCGGGACCTGGACGCGTCTCCTCTCTGGGCCTCACTCACCTTGCCTCAAGATGGCGATCAAGAAGGTACGCAAAGCAGGAAAAGAGTTAAGTCATTAGCCAACTGGTATTTATTTTTTAAATATTTTATTTATGTATTTGACAGAGAGAGTACAAGCAGGAACAGAGACAGGGAGAGGGAGAACCAGGCTCTCACTGAGCCAGGAGTCCAGTGTGGGGCTCAATCCCAGGACCCTGGGATCATGACCTGAGCCAAAGGCAGACACTTAATGACTGAGCCACCCAGGCACCCCTAATTGGTGTTTTTTAAAAGATTTTGTTTATTTATTTGAGAGAGAGAGAGAGAGCACGAGCAGGGGGAGGGGCAGAGGGAGAGGGAGAAGCAGACTCCCCGCTGAGCAGGGAGCCCCGGTTGGTTTTTTTTTTAAAGATTTTATTAATTTATTTGAGAGAAAGAGAGAGAGAGAGGTGGGGGGGCAGAGGGCGAGCGAGAATCTCAAGCAGACTCTGCGCGGAGCATGGAGCGGCTCCATCTTATGACCCGGAGATTGTAACCTGAGCTGAAACCAAGAGTCAGAAGCTCGACCTTCTGAGCCGCCCAGGCGCCCCAGCGCGTTGGCATTTTTAAGAGATGGTAATCTTTAGTAAGGAGTGAAGCTCCCCCTCAAAAGGCTGACACTGGAGTGGGGCCTTCCATGCTTCAGAGGAGCTGGGGAAGGGCCTCTCACAGGAGCTTGCTCAGCCTGGGAACAAGTGGAGGCCAGGCTGGGGCTGCAGGGGGGTGAGTCATGTGGGGTCTTCCCACCACACTAGCAGTGCTCTAGAGGAGCTCCTAGACACCCCAGTATTTCCCAGCCAACAGCTTTGGTCCAAGACTAGCCCACGGATCTCGGCCCGATGAAGTGCTTTTACACTAGGAGAGAATGCAGATTCTTTTAGCCTCGCTCGGATTCTGTCCCTTTTACCGGCAGATGTGTTTGGAGTGACTCTATCCCAATTCTCAGTGTCTCAGAGCCCCTAGGAGACCAGTTCTGTCCCCACCTTATAGACGAGGAGGCCAGGGTAGAGGGAGCCTGGGAACTTACCCCGGGTCAGAGGTATATGGGAAGGTAGATTCCTGTGGGCCTGTCCCCTCAATTGTGTCCCTTCCTTCCTTCCTGCTCCTTTCTTCCATCACCCTCTCTCCAGCTCAGACGTAAGTACAGTCCCACTCCTACCAAGAAGTTACAGACTCTGCAGGAGTGCTGGGGAGCAGGGGCCTGCCGGTCCAAACATCAGAAATTCCCAAAGAGCAGAGCAATGCAGAGGCCAGAAGCCCTTGTGGCTTCTCTTCTTCCTGGCCCTGCAGACCTTACTATTCTCTGCCGAAGTTCAGAATAGTTAAGTCCACTCATAACCCAGCAGTTTCGGGTTAAACATTAAGCAGAACTTCCTGAGGCCGAGAGAGCAAGGGCAGGGCTATTTCCTGGGGCCCTGCTGCTAGGCCCAGGGGGTGAAGCACCCGTCCCTGAGTTGGGGACAGCCTTTCCTGGCACTTATCAGAGTGCTTTTCTACAAGTAGTTGTTGGAACTCAGCTCCTCCTATGATAGGAGACAGTCTGGCTCTGGGTCTTAAAGATTCTGGGCAGAGAAGCAGCCCTGGGGGCCACAGGTGGAGACAGTGAGGACCCTGTGGGGGTAGGAGCAAGCCCAGAAGAGGCACCAGTTGTTCTGTGACCAATGGCTCCTGATCCTGCCACTGGACACAGCTGCTGTGTCCCCTGCCTCCCACACCCTGGACAGTGTCCCAGGACAACCCAGCCTCTTCCTGGGCACTGAGTCATGCTACCCAGCTGGCCTGTCCATCCCAGGCAGGGCGCTTAGGGGCAGGCCCCCAGAATCCATAGGCCCAACCAAGGCAGAACAGTCAGGCCAGAAACCATTCTCCCCTTTCCCCCACTAAAAGGCCAAGGCCCAAACTGCCTTCTGCAGACTACCTGGGAGACTGACCAGGCCCAAGACCGCAAGACAGTGGGAGTGAGAGTTGGGGTGGAACTGCAGGGACTTCCTCACTCTGGGGTAGACAGCCTGTGGCAGGCGGGACCTTTCCCACCGTCCTCCCAGATGAGGAGACTGAAGCTCCCGATTTCTCCGCGGCTCAGGCAGAAGAGCGGCTAAGGAGAGCTGTGTTGTCGGCAGGGCTTCGGAAGCACACACCCACCCCTCTCGGGGGCACAAAAATGGTAAGGCATGGAGCCTATCAGGTCAGTGGCGCAAAGGCCACCTCCAAGTCCTCTGAATGGGCCTGGCTGGGTCCCGTCTTCCCTGTCATGCAGACACCAGACCCGAACCCCATTCATACCCTAGAACATTGCAGGGGCCGGGGAAATAGATGCTTGGAGGCAATGGCATTGTAATAAAGACACTGCTTTTATTTAGTTTGATATGTTTCTATACAGAATGCAGAAAACACATCTTAAAATCATATAGAAGGAAATAAAAACATGTCAGTGGTTGGTGAACAGCTGAATATGAGATTGGTTCTGTCTCACAGAGTCCACCGGCCATCGCCAGCCCGGCGCTCAGGGGACGAGGCTGCCTGCAAGGGCATTGTTGCTGTTGTTATTCTGTTCACTGCCCCATCGCCTCCAGTTGCTATGGCAACAGGCCATTCCGGGCCAGCCACGTCTCTGCATGGCAGTGCCTGATGGTGGGGTTGCTAGGGGCAACGGAGCTGTTTGGAAGGCCTTTCAAAGCCCTCACCTGGAACACTGGGAATTGTTTCTTTTTTGACGAGGTCATCAAAAATACTCTCACCGGGTCAGACCCCACTTGTGCTCCTGACTCGGGGGCAATGGGGAAGCTCTGGCTTGGATCAGGGCTGGGAGGCACGAGACCCAGTCACCAGAGGTCCACTGAGCCCTCATCCACAGGCTCCCCCCCCCCCAACAGGGGCCCTGCTCATTGGAGTACCCCACCAAGGGCTGGGCAGGGGAGAGAGGCTGGGCCCTGTGGGGAAAGGCAGAAGGAGAACGCCCTCCTGAGAAGGGCAGGCTGGAGACCCCCTCCTCTCTGACCAGCCCCCCCACCCCGAGGCAGCACACGCAAATCCTCTGCAAAACAGTCGATATGGCTTAGAAGTGGCTGCTCAGTGTGCAAAGGGAGCCTGGGTCCACCCACCAGCCCTCGATCGCAGAAGGGATACATTATTGCAAAAGGCATTCCTCCCTAAAAGGTACCCAAAATAACTCCTAGACATCACGAAAAGTCATGCTCAAAATGGTTTCTTCCAAAGGAGGAGAATCAAAGCAGAGTGGGCACCCCTGAGTCACGGGACAGAGATGCAGATGGACGGACGGACGTTCTGCTAAAAAAGGCAAAAGAAGCCCAGTGTAATTTGAGAATTTAAACCGTTATGAAAAGAAGGGGGAAAAAAAAATCAAAATGAGCAAAGCCGTCAGTTCCATGGAATCAACACTAAGAGCTCGTACAAACTGCTGTAAGCATCACCATTTTTAATCTTTTTTTTTTAATAAAACAATTTGAGGCTGTATAAAAACTTTAGTAAAAAATTAGCTTTGAGAGCCCACAGATTTTTACTATGAACTATTGCTGGCACTCCTCACCCGCCACCAGACCTTTCCCAGCCCAAGGCCCGGGACTGCAGTGCCAGAGAAGAGGGGTGGGGTGGGTCAGGGCAGGGCTGTGGACTGTTGGGACAAAGCGGCCAAGGTCAAGTGAGGAAAGAGCATCACATGACATAAAAATATTGCATCTTCACCAAAATGTCCCCCACTGAGTGTTTCAAAAACCATGATATTCCTTTCAGGAGGGGAAAAAAAACACACAGAAGAAGGTAAAAGAAAGTATGTTGATGTGGTCGAGTCCCTCGACCTCCCCAGCCACCCCACGAGCAGCCGGCCCACCCTGGAGCACCTAGGTTGGGGGCCACGGCCACCACTGCCTCTTGGAGTCCCTTTTCCATGGAAATGAAGACCCCTTGGTGGTGGGCCACTAGCGTGCATGGGGGGGGGGTGGATGTCCACGGCCAAGAGGCCCCTCGAGCTTCCGGCCCCTGGCAAGAGCGGGAGAGCAAGCCCAGCACCAGGACCCCGGCCCCAGGGCCACAGCCGGGAGGCCCCCAGTCAGGCTCTGCACTATCAGAGCCACCAAGTTTACATAGTGTGAAAAAATAGGATTCCTTTGATAAAAAATACTGTCCCTTGGTCTTCTCTTAAGTTTGAAACACCCTGGGAGCTTATTTTTAGCAAAGCAATTTCCCATACCCACCAAAAATTATACATACAAGTTTAGGTAAACAGCAGATTAAATGTAAAAACTTAACCTTAACTTCTGAAAGTCCTTTGAATTTAATCTTTAGCTACTGTTTTCCATGTTACATCCTGCAGCTAGACACACGTGAATAGAAAAAACAGTACAGTTAGTGTTAAAGGCAAAACGCAGAGCGCCGGGAGGCCGCCCAGCACCGCCTGCGAGTTCATTCACGGCTCCTCGCTCCCTCCGTCTACCTCTACTCCAAACAGCGCTTTCAGAGCCAGCCATCAAAACCGCAGCAAAGAATTTTCTATGAACAAACAAAAAGCTGTTAGGCAAAAAATAAAAGTAAAAATGTCCCCAAAGTCTCTCCAGCTGCTTTGGGGTTTTGGAGGACCAGAGAGGGCGGGCTCGGCCGGGCCTCGCGCGGGTCAGTGTGTGCTAGGTCAGGTGTCGGCTCCCAGTGGGCGATGGTCTGCAGGCCACCGGTCTCCACAGACAACACCGTGTTGTCTCCAGGGCCCTGCCCTACCCCTGCCTCCACCCAGGCGCTTGTGGGTTAAGGGGGCACGTAGGGAGGGGGCGACCGGTACGGGGTCATGTTCTTGGGACGGGAGCCCTTGCCCTCCATGGGGGCCGTGAAGGGTGGGGGGGGCTGGTAGGGAGGCGCGTTGGGATCCTCATCCCGCAGGGGCGTGTACTCTCCCACGGTGTCCTGGTTCAGAGGAGTGGTCTCGGGCACGCTCTGGTTGGGGTACTCAGGAGGGGGGAGAGGGGCTTTCTCCTCCTGCAGGATAAGTGGCATGCTGGAGGAGGGTGGGGGCTTGGAGTCATCCAGCTCGTCTGCAAAGATGATAGGCACCCCCTTCTTGATGAAGGTGGCCTGGTCCTCGAGCGTGAGCTTGCCCTTCCGCTTCTTGCGGTAGCAGATCATGGCAATGATGCCGGCGATGAGCAGGATGGCCGCGACCACCACGGCCGGGATGACCGTGTGCAGGTAAACGTCATCCTCGCTGCTCTTCTCGGGGTCCCTGTCCGGCACGTCCGTGGGTGGCGCCTCCGAGGGCACCCTCCTGGGCGGTGCCGCAGGGATAAACTGCAGATGCCGGCAGCTGCCCGAGCCTGTCACGGCGATGCTCGTGGCCTTGAAGTCAGGCTCCAAGGCGTTGGAGAAGGCGGCCCGAGGCTTCCCGTCATCCTCCGCGATCCTCCGGCTCAGGCCCACGATCTGCTCCTTGGGGCAGGGTTCCAGGGGCAGTGTGTTGTTAGTCCACTCCACCACGATGGAGCCCCGGGTGATATTCTGCAGGGTGATGGTGCTGCAGTTGCGGTCCCCGAAGGCAAAGGCCAGCTTCTTCACCAGGGCGATCTTCCTGTGGATGTCATTCACCACGGGGGCGGGGTCACCCACAAACTTGGCCTTGAACCGTGCGGGAGCCCTGTCCCCTTGAGGGCGCTTGTGGACGTGGATCTCGAAGGCATCCACAGCGGACAGGCCCCCCTTGTCCGTGGCGTGCATGAAGTACTCGTGCTTGCCCACGTGGCTGCTGTCGGGCAGGCCATACATGAGCTGGCTGTTGCTGTTGAACTGCACCCACGACTTCTCACCTACCAGCTGCTGCTCGCGAAGCTTCAGGGTCAGCTTCAGCTTATCAGTGGTGGTGTCCTCGTTGTCATAGAAGGTGTCCGACGGGATCTTCACCTCGAAGTAGGTGCCCACCCAGGCATCCACCCTGTCAATGTGGTTCTTCAGCTCTGGCCGCTGGTTGGGTTCTCCTCCACGGGGAACCCCACTTGTGGTGGTGCGGATGCGAGTAGGCGGGGAGGCGGTTTCCAGTCTGGTGATGGGAGCTTTGGTGGTGACCCGCGGCACCGGTCGGGGTGTCCGTGGCTTTTTGGTCGGCCTTCGAGTTGTGGTGGTGGAGGAGTCAGTAGAAGGCGTGGCTGGTTTTGGTGTGGATACGCGTGGCTTCTTGGTGGTAGTCGTGGGAGGGGTGGCGACGGCCGTGGGCTCCACGTAGCCAGGAATGGTCATTGTTGGGCGGATCTGGCCAGGAACTGTGGTGCCGGCTTCTGACACCCGAGTGGGCTGGATGGGGCCTAGGGTCGGGGTCTGAATAATGGCACCTCGAGTCCGAATGGTGACCGTGGGCTTTCCAGGAACAGGATCTCTGACTGGAGGAGCCATGGTCTCTGTTGGAGGAGCAATGGCTGGAGACGTGGGGGTAGGCACGATCCTGGATGGTGGCTCCTGGATGGCCGTGGTTGGAGGCCCAATGGCAGTGACAGGTGTGGGGGTGGCATGGATCTGCCTCCGGATGCGTTTGGGGAGAGGGGGCTTCTTGTTGGCGATATGCCAACCCACCACAGGGTAGCCAAGCTGGGCGGACATAGTGCCCTCCCTGGCGGGGGCCTCCACACCACGGATATCAGGCACATTGTTCTGGTTCAGGGAGCAGCCCAGCTTCCAAGAGAGCAGGGCCCCGTTCTCTACCACCTTTTTCGCATTGCCTGGGCCAGCCATGAAGGCTGACATGTCAAACAGCCTATTGTTCACCACGGGCACCAGCTTCATGTTGGGAAGCTCCACTTCGGAGAAGCTCTGCATCCTGTGCAGGAGCTCAATCCTCTGCTTTGGGGTCATCTTGGTGAGGTCAGCGTCCAGAATGACCGTCAGGACAGTCACAGGCTCGTCGGCAGCACAGGCAGAGGACAGCACCTCAGCAGGGTCTGGGGACGCCGCCCGCACAGACTGCAGCTCGCTGTGGTCCTCAGGGTAGACCTCGATAGAGAACACGCTGGAGGTCTGGGGGACGTGGCTCCCGTTGGCCCCCAGCCGCGTGGCACTCACTGAAATGTAATGCACGCCCTTATCGGTGTCCAGAGGGAGGCCCTCCAGGGTGTGGCTCTGCGGGTCCCAGTGCAGCCAGGACGGCAAGGCCTCTTTCCCCGCGGCTGACACCTGAAAGAGACACCAGTGTGAGTTCAGTGGTACTGTCGATGCATAAGCTGACAGTGATCACAACAGTTCCTCCCCGGCCTAGCCTGAACCGTGCGACAGGCTGAAGGTGTAACACAGAATGTCTGTTGGGGGAACCAACTCCTCTCCTGGAGCTCTCATTCACCTGTCATGAAAGACTGGGGCTGTCAGACAGGCTAGCGTGGAAGGCAAATGACTGCCCAAGGCCACACTACGGGGAGACGGCAGCAGTGGCACTCAAACACATATCTCGTCCCAGAGAACTGATGCCATGGAGCTCAAAATGTTGCGGGTTTCCACAACAGAGATATACCCTGCCACCTGCTCGCCCACTTGGCCTGCGGAGTCGGGCCCAAGTGTCTCAACCCTCAGCACTCCTTTCCAACCCTGTCTCAGCCTTCTCCCTGCCCTCTGCAGACATCACAGTTTTGCTGGAGTTGTATGCCCTTTCTGCCCGGAAGTGGAAATGCACATGACCCTGGGTGCAAGGGACAACTCAATGTCCCCAGACGCCTCACTTACAACTACCATGTCAGTGGGACATACATTCAAGTACAGTGGGACACATTTGGGGAGCAAATACAGTTAGCTATATCTAATGTCTTAATTACCCCGGCTTTTCAAACCTCAAGAAAAACTGCCAACACCCAGGGTGGGGAACTGGAAACTACTCTAGAAGAGTGTTCATCAGAGTCCAAGGAGCTCTGGTCTAAGGGAGAGTTCTTTAGTCAACTAAGTTTGGGAAATATACAGAGCCCACCTCTGTCCTTGGGAGAGCTGGGCCCAGAAGCAGGCCTAAGGAGCTTACCCCCATAATCCACCGAACAGCACCTCCCAGGTGCTCCTATTTTAGGGTAGAAGTCCTTTTCCGCAGGGACATAACTGGTAATAATTAAGGTACCCAAAGGAATGCTGCCAGAGAAACTTCTACCATCAACTGACAAGAGGGAAACAAGGCTTGTCTCTTGCCCAGGTCCTATCCATGACTACTCTCACCTCTGGGAAACACCTATTCTTGCCCCCAACACAAGAAAGGTGGCACCCACTCTCCGGTCTAATGAAAGGCACTCTCAGCTCCACGGTCCTGTCCCATCAAGCCCAGAGCCAACACTGGCCAACAAACGGCACGTCTTACTGCCGGCCTCAGCCCAGGGATGGCCCTGCACGGCCACTGCTTGTCAGCAGAGGGACACTAAAATGTTTCTCTGCTCGCAGCAGGAAGGCCAGAGCCATGCCTGCTGGGCTCCCTAGAGGCTCTGGTTCCTCAGGATTCCTCTTGCCAAAAGCCAGGCACCTGTCATTCCATTAATCTCACCAGAGACTAGATACTCCCCTATAAACAGATTCCCCACCTCCAGCAAAACCCACGAGAAGACATCTGACATTATTAGAAGTTACTGTTACTGGAGCTGTCCTTTAGTGACTGCTCTGAGCCACTGAGATCACAGAGGGTCTGTGAAGAGCTTCCTCTGCGACATCACAGCGCCTGAGGTGCTCCACCGTCTACTTAAGGCACCACGAAGAACCCCTCCTGTCAGTCACCATCTACTGCAAACGCCGCCAACATCAGAAATGGTAAAATATCTGTAAACATGGGTGTCTCCAAATTCATGAAAAACACTAAATATATTTTTCCTTTAAAATCTTTTTTAGCTACAAAAATAATACTTATTTCAAATGTTTTGGTTACAAGCCTATGCTTTAAATTTTTTCAGTTCAGTTATGTTAAATATGAAAACTGTCACATCCACATATAAACATGTAAAGCAAAGGCTAAATGCTCTCATTTTGCAAAAAACAGGAAGCAAAGCTGTAAGGGCCAAATGGAGTAGTCATGGAACCATGAAATGTTTTACAACGGTGGGGGATGGCTTGGGGTCCTGAGAGGCGGGCAGTAGGTGAGCCAGGGTGTAGCCAGGTTTCCAGCCACCTAAGTATGTTTCCTCACCGCACTCCATCCCAATGGCCACCACCAGGATGACAGCACACCCAGCAGAGGGAGGGCCTAGAATGGAGAGCTCCAGGTGAAGTCATCCCGTGGGACATTCCTGAGTAGCCAGGCCCTGTGCCCAGCCCTGTGTGTTCCCTCCGCACAGATGAGTAAGTAGTCCCAGTGCTTTTCCAAGTCTCACCAGCTACACAAGGGCACTTTATAACAGAGAACACCGAGAAGGGCCCCGCCTCCTCAAGCTTCCCAGCCTGGCTCAATTCCTATTCTGCTGACCCCAACAGCCACAGCTTTGCTGCCAGACATTTCCTAAGGACTCAGCCCAAGGCGCTCTCTGGCCAAGGCTCCCACACGGCCACCCTCGGAAGACATACACCTACTTTAACTATGCCAAGTAACATTATTACATGTTAATAACATGTAACAGCCTCTCCAGCCTACACTTCTGCCTTTCCTTCTGCAGATCCGGGCTCCTCAGGATTCCGGAGTGTAGGCCATGCCCTGCCCCACAACAGGTGTCTGACCCGGATCTATAAACCTGAAGCAGACAGTCCCCAGGGTCTTGAGGACTCCTCAGACAGGAAGGAAAGGTACCAACCCAAAAGTTCTAACATCCATGCATCTCTGAGCATGCTGGTATTGGGAACGTCAGGCCCAGACAGCAGTTTAAGTGGCAGTGATTCGCTTCAATAAAGGGCCACAGGAAGCAAAACAAATACGAGCTCTACAAGGAACCTAGCCGAGTCCCAAGCAAGCTGGTGTCTCTGCATTTTCAAGGCCATTTGGGGAAAGCCCCTGACCTGGGAAGCCTGAACATGCCTAAGGGGCTGGCAGTGTCCGCAGTCCCTGACGGATTCCACTAACAGTCCCTCCCTCCTGAGGGCGCTCAGCTGAGCGGCTGCTAACTGCAGCACCTGCTCTGCCCCGTCAAAGCGGGAGCCCCTCTGCCCACGGGAACTCCACACACCTTCCCAAGCCTCCAAAACTCCCAGGCTCTAGAATGCTTTTCCTCTCAGGGCCTAAGGGTGAAGCAGGATATGAAAGTTCCTCCGGAAAGAGATGCCCCCTCGACAAGCCAGGACTCATAGTTCCCTGTAACAACAGCAGACGCGACAGGAAGCCCCATCTCCAGGAGTCCTTGGCTGAATCCCGGTTCCAGGCAGGCTGGGGCTTGACCCAACCTCAGCCCCGGTTTCTCATCTGTAAAAAGGGGAAACGATGACCTCCCTGTACAATCACAGGGCCAGGCACAGGCTGCTGGATTCTCTGGGGGTGCTGATTCCCCGCTCACGTCTGGGCTGAGAGGAGCACCCAGTATGCATTGTGAGGCCGCTGCAGCAACAGCTGGACAGCCCACCCCCCAGGCCTCCTTCTGGCCCTGGACCCAGCACACACTGGGGCCCTCTCTCCCTGGTCATCCCCCAAAGCAGAAGCTCAAAGCATCAAAGGGAAGTGGGGAGGCCACAGGAAGGGAAAGCCAGGACTCTACAGGGAAACAAGTCCCTGGGACCTGTCTGCCAGCAGTGGATGAAAACCCTGAGGGGCCTGGGGGAGGAGAGAACTTGCTGCAGGGGCAAACCAAAAACCAGCATTCACCTCTTCGTTCTCAAACAGATGTGCTCTATCCCGGCACATTTGCACATGAGATTCAGACTATCCTTGGGGGTCTCTGGGTCAAATAAAGATTTCTGCCCTAACTGTACCACCCACAACTAACCCTTAATGGCAGGAATGACAGGCAAGAGGCAGGAATCAGAGCTTTGTGTGAAGCGCTCATCAGCACCAGTACGTGTGTTTGAGTGACAGGCTGGTCCAGGTCAGGGGACTCCCCCAGGGTTTCAGATCACTCAGCCCTCCATCACCAAATACCAACACGACCTTGGAATTGGGGGAGGCAAGGCCTGCTGACCTCATAAAGCAGCCACCTTGGAAGGAAGCCTTCAGGCTGTCAGTGGAAACACCTATAGGAGGCAGAAACTGCAGGAAGAAGGCTGATTTAAGATCATAGGCTCTAGCTCACAGGCTCACATAGAGTCAGAAATCTTTCCAATTTCAGCAACCCTCAGAGAAGACATGCTTCTGAGATAGAAGGCAAGCCCACCACTGAAGAAAACAAGATCTCCAACTGCCCCACACC
This sequence comes from Ursus arctos, assembly GCF_023065955.2. Classification (NCBI taxonomy): domain Eukaryota; kingdom Metazoa; phylum Chordata; class Mammalia; order Carnivora; family Ursidae; genus Ursus; species Ursus arctos. The sequence goes on along the minus strand of NW_026622808.1, from coordinate 32,835,473 downwards.
GTTTTAGAAATCTTGGTCCATAAAAGTACATCCAAAAACTAAGAATCAGGGGCGCCTGGGTAGCGCAGTCGTTAAAGCGTCTGCCTTCGGCTCAGGGCGTGATCCCGGTGTTTTGGGATCGAGCCCCACATCGGGCTCCTCCGCTATGAACCTGCTTCTTCCTCTCCCACTCCCCCTGCTGTGTTCCCTCTCTCGCTGGCTGTCTCTGTCAAATAAATAAATAAAATCTTTAAAAACAAAACAAAACAAAATAAGAATCAAAACCACAAAGCTTGGGCAGACCCACATGGAGCTCCAAAGACTACCCACCCGGCAATGCCCACAACGAATCACCATGACCAACGACTGGGGAACTGCCAAGTGTGAAGGTTTGGGTCACTCTTTCGTCTATATTAGCAGAAACTAGTAACTGACTCCCAGTTCAGTTCTGGGGCATTCTCTCCAACTGCCTCACTGCTGCCCTCTCTCTCACACAGTAGAACGTAGTAAACACCGGTTTGATAAAGATATAGCACCTGTTCCAAACACCATGCAACCCAAGCGACATGTCTCACCGCAAATCAGATTCTAAGCCTGGACAGAGAGCAAATGGACAGAGGAGCTTCCAGTACTTAATCCCTCATCAAAAAGCAAGTTTCCAATACCAAAACCAGATAAAGCCACCACCAAAAAAGAGAACCACAGGCCAGTATCTCTGATGAACATGGATGTAAAAATTCTCAACAAAACACTAGCCAACTGAATCCAACAATACATTAAAAAAAATCGTTCACCAGGATCAAGTGGGATTTGTTCCTGGGATGCAAAGGTGGTTCAATATTAGCAAATTAATCAATGTGATATGTCACATCAGTAAGAGAGAGGATAAAAATCATATGATCACTTCAACAGATGCAAAAAGCATTCGACAAAGTACAACATACATTCATGATAAAAACCTCAACAAAGTTGGTCTACAGAGAACATACCTCAACACAATAAAGGCCGTATATGAAAAATCCACAGCTAACATCATACTCAATGGGGAAAAACTGAGTTTGGCCCCAAAGGTCCGGAACAAGACAAAGATGTCATTCTCACCACTTTCATTTAACACAGTACTGGAAGTCATAGCCACAGCAATTAGACAACAAAAAGGAAATAAAAGGCATCCAAACTGGTAAGGAAGAAGTAAAATTTTCACTACTGCAGATGACATGATACTATATATAGAAAAGACTCCACCAAAAAACTACTAGAACTGATAAGTGAATTCAGTAAAGTTGCCGGATACAAAACCAATGTACAGACATCTGTTGCATTCCTATATGCTAATAATGAAGCAGCAGAAAGAGAAATTAAGACAACAATCCCACTTACAACTCTACCAAAAATAATAAAATATCTAGGAATAAACTCAATCAAAGAGGTGAAAGACCTGTACTCTGAAAACTATAAAACACTGATGAGGCACCTGGATGGCTCAGTCAGTTAAGCGTCTGCCTTCGGCTCAGGTCATGATTCCAGGGTCCTGGGATCGAGCCCCACATCGGGCTCCCTGCTCAGTGGGAAACCTGCTTCTCCGTCTCCCACTCCCCCTGCTTGTGTTCCCTCTCTCACTGTCTCTCTCTCCCTCTCTCTGTCAAATAAATAAATAAATAAATAAATAAATCTTTATAAATAAATAAATGAAAAAAAAGAAACACTGATGAAAGAAACTAAGATAACAAAAAGAAATGGAAAGACAGTCCATGCTCATGGATTGGAAGAATAAATATGGTTAAAATGTCTATACTACCAAAAAGAATCTACAGATTTAATGCAATCCCTATCAAAATACCAACTGCATTTTTCACAGAATTAGAACAAACAATCCTAAAATCTGTATGGAACCACATAAGACCCTGAATAGCCAAAGCAACCTTGAAAAAGAAAAACAAAATTGGAGGTATCACAATTCCAGTCTTTAAGTTATATTACAAAGCTGTAGTAATCAAAATAGTATGGTACTGGCACAAAAAAAGAGACATACAGATCAATGGAACAGAAAACCCAGAAATAAACCCACAGTTATATAGTCAGTTAATCTTCAACACAGAAAGAAAGAATATCCAATGGAAAAAAGACAGTCTCTTCAACAAATGGTGTTAGGAAAACTGGTCAGCTACATGCAAAAGAATGAAATTAGACCACTTTCTTACACATACACAAAAATACACTCAAAATGGATTAAAGGCCTAAATGTGAGACCTGAAACCATAAAAACCCTAGAAGAGAGCACAGGCAGTACTTTATGACATTGGCCATAGCTACATTTTTCTAGATAGATCTCCCGAGGCAAAGGGAAAAAAAGCAAAAATAAACTATTGGGACTACAATCAAAATGAAAAGTTTCTACACAGTGAAGGAAACAATAAAATGAAAAAGCAACCTACTGAATGGGAGAAGATATTTGCAAATGACATATCCATTCAAGGGTTAGTATCCAAAATACATAAAAAACTTATACAACACAACACCCAAAACACAAAGAATCCAATTAAAAATTAGGAGAGGGACAAGCAGACTCCACACTGAGTATGGAGTCTGACACAGGGCTCGATCCCATGACCCTGCAGTCATGACCTGAGTCCAAATCAAGAGTCAGCCACTTAACTAACTGAGCCACCTAGGTGCCCCTCAGTGGTCCATTTCAAAGTGGCACAGACTGCTGCCCTGGGATACCCCACCGCTTAGGCCTCTAGCAGCCTTCCCTGGCAAAGTCCCTGCCATCCCTCAGACCTGGTTACTGACTCCTGACCTTTCGGTTCCCCACTCCTCAGCCAAGTTGCAAGCTGGCCCAACCTGGAGCCATCTATGGCTGAGTACCATACGCAACACCCTAGAGGCACTGACACATGAGGTAATCAAGGCATCCTCTGCGCAGGCCTACTATGTGCTCTCCTCTGCCTAGGGAGAGAGGAAATTGTCCCTCTGATGGAGTCTGAGCCTCCAGTCCAGTTTCAGAGCCCCCATGGTGCAGACTCACATCCGGGTGATCCTATATCTGGGCCCTGGACTATGACAATGACACAAATCTACTCTGTGGCCAAGCTCAGCTTCTGTAAATGACACACACGGACAGTCACATGACTAGGCTGCAGGGAGATGGCACAGGTCAACCGGAAGAGCCTCTGGTTTGAGATCAAAGAGCTGAAACTCCGTCCCCACATAAGATGAGGAACCATGGTGGAAGTGGGTACAAGAGGCCTTTGCTTTGCTGAGTAAAGCAGAGCCATACCCACGAGAGACGAGCTTTGGTAGACATGCAAGCCTCAAACCAGCACACGGCTCTTGCCACAAAGCCCAAGGCCACAGGATCACATTCTGAACACAACTCGTCCAGTCCAGCCAGTGCCCTTCAGGTCTGAGTTAGGAATCATTTTACCTGATGTTAACTGTTCTCATCTAAAAACAAAAATTAATCTTTTTTCCCCCGAAAGGGACAGCTTAGCATAGTTACAGCCATTAATAAAAATCCTCAGAATTAGTCAGTCCCCCAATTCCAAAGTCATCTATTTTTACTTTTGTCATGCTCCTTCAGCCCTTGTCCATAAATTTTTCTTTTTTAAATACAGAAGTCAAGTCTACACCTCAGTAAGTATTTGAGTTGATGTGTCTAGGCAAATGTCATTCTTACAACCCACCCTCAAAGATGCCTTCCCTCGCCAACCCGCATTTCCCGGTGTGCTGTGTTCACAAGGGGTCCATTCAGAGCCAGGGAACACCCACTCGAGGCAGGAAGAAACTGCAGTTCATCTCATGCAGGCGGGGTTGCCACAAAGCTCTCAAGCATCCAAAGAAACGGTCCTTTCATGAGTTCCCCTTCCTGGCCAAAAAGAGTATCCATTGTTCTCAGGGGAACAATTGGGGGCCCACGCCAGCAGCTGAGAGCACAGTCCCAGGAAGGGCTGCTCCCAGTCTGCCGACATCTTGGGCTGAGGGTAAGTCCACATTGTATCCAGGCTAGGAGGATAAGGGGAAGTGGGAATGAAAAGCCAACCTGCGGGCTCTACCAAAATGAGACATCTGAAGGGGCAGCCAATCATTTCATGAGATGTAATGATGTCTCTCCTGACCACCCTAGAAAGGAGGGATAAGAATGTCTCCAGGCACATAATCACCTTCCTCAGCCAGTTCCTCGCTCACTCAAGTCAGAGGAGAGGCATCTGCAGGGAGCTGGAGCCACTCCTGAGGGAGGCAAGAGTCAAGATGGGTAACTTATACTGTGGCCAACTTGGGACAGCGATGATCTAGCCAACAAAGGCCAAGCTGGCTTCTGTGGGACCCATCCACACAAACTCTGACAAGGAGGGAGGGTGCTCTAGGGTCCCAAGGCATCTGTGAGGGCAAAGGACAGCTGACCTGGGGTGAGCTTTACATACAGGTACTGGTCCAAGGGAGCACATGCAAGGACCACCTGCTTTAGAGTGTTCTAAGGCTGCAGGAGAGAATGGAGTACTGGGACACAAGTCTCTCCAGAAGGTCATGCTGGCCCCTGGGCCTGAAGGTATCCCACAGCCCCCGCTGGCAACATCAGGTCAACAGAATCCATCTGGGAGTTAAGCTGGTGTCGATAACAGCAAATCCATTCTCGAGGCAGAGCCAGAGAACAGCAGGGGAAGTAACAGCCGCTGGGCAAGCTGCAACTGAACAAGGGCTGTCCGGACACCAAAAAAGGGTGTCAGGCGTGAGGCAGAGCAGAGGGTCCAGGACCTCAGGGCTACCCCCTCCAGGCAGGTGGATCCCCTCTTCTCTTATTTCCTTGTGGCCTGGTGTATAAAGTACAGGGAAGCCCTTGCTTTGGGAAGCTGATGTTACCTGATGGGCACATGTGGCTCATGCAAAGCAATACACCCTCTGCCACTGTGAGTCCCAGACTTGCCACGACCTGAAATAGTCAGCGTAACCACAAAGGTTCGAGGCACGCAAGTCAAACAAGGCTTGGTTAGGTGGCCAGGGCAGCTCACTTAGAATGAGACTCACTTTTCTATCCCTTCAATAGACTACTGATTGCTTAGTCTGTTGCAAACACTGACTTATTCCATCACCTATCCCCCATGCACATCCCCTGACCAGTCACAGCAAGAAGGACAACCACACTATCAAATCTCATCTGATCTCAGGAGAGGACCATGCTCTGCCTGTGAATCCTCATTAGGCAACTTGGCCCTGTCCAAAATGCCCAGAAGACCAACGCTCACCCAGGACCTAGGCTGAAGAAAGTGTGTGCCAGAGGCCAGGGTGGACCCTGAGCTTGGCATGTCCGTGGGTCAAGAAAGAGGCTAGTATGGCTGGGACATGATATACAAAGGGAAAGAGGAGAGAGAGGAGGCCAGAGGCCAGATCACATGGGCCTTAATCCTAAGTGCAGCTCAGTACTGGTTGGGGGAAGGGGAGGTGTTAGCAGATTTAAGCTTTACGAAGATAAGAATGTCTCTTGCCTCAGTGTGGAAAACAGACTGGGGTCAAGAACAGAGGGAAGCGGGATGCCAGGGTGGCTCAGCTGGTTAAGCATCTGCCTTCAGCTCAGATAATGATCCCAGGGTCCTGGGATCGAGTCCCATGTTGGGCTCCTTGCTCAGCAGGGAGCCTGCTTCTCCCTCTGCCTGCCACTCCCCCTGCTTGTGTGCGCTCTGACAAATAAATAAATAAAATCTTGGAAAAAAAAAAAAGAACAGAAGGAGGCAGCCTGGGAAGAGGCAAATAAGTGGTAGCTTGGATGATAGTAGTAGTTGTGATGGATACCTTTGGAAGTCCTCATGGATGACCATGAGGAAAAAACTCAAGCTACAGTGAATAAAAAAAGGTGGGTGTAGGGGTGCCTAGGTGGCGCAGTCAGTTGAGCATCTGACTCTTGGTTTTGGCTCAGGTCATGATCTCAGGGTGATGAGATCAAGCCCCGTGTCAGGCTCTACCGTCAGCAGGAGTCTGCTTGGGATTCTCTCTCCCTCTCCCTCTGTCCCTGCTCTCTCTCTAAAATAAATAAATAAATCTTTAAAAAAAAAAAAGTAGGTCTAAAAAGATGTCCAGTATGGGGGCGCCTGGGTGGCTCAATTGGTACAGCATCCGACTCTTTTCTTTTTTTAAGATTTTATTTATTCACTTGATAGAGAGAGACAGCACAAGCAGGGGGAGCGGCAGGCAGAGGGAGAGGGAGAAGCAGGTTCCCCGCTGAGCAGGGAGCTCTGATGCAGGGCTTGATCCCAGGACCCCAGGATCACAACCTGAGCCAAAAGCAGATGCCCAACCAACTGAGCCACTCAGGCACCCCAGACTCTAAATAAATCTTAAAAAAAAAAAAAAAAAATTACTCTATAACCCAGTAATTACACTACTAGGTATTTATCCAAAGAGTACAGACACAGATTCAAAGGGGCACATGTACCCCAATGTTTATAGCAGCAATGTCCACAACAGCCAAAATATGGAAAGAGCCCAGAAGTCCATCAACAGATGAACGGATAAAGAAGACATGGTACATATCTACAATGGAATATTACTCAGTCATCAAAAAGAATGAAATCTTGCCATTTGCAACAACATGGATGGAACTAGACGTTATTATGCTAAGTGAAATAAGTCAGAGAAAGACAACTATCATATAATTTCACTCATATGTGGAATTTAAGAAACAAAACAGGTGAACACAGGGGAAGAGAAGGAAAAATAAAATAAGACGAAATCAGAGAGGGAGACAAACCGTAAGAGACTCTTAACTATAGGAAATAAACTGAGGGTTGCTGGAGGGGAGGCGGATGGGGGGATGGGGTAACTGGGTGATGGGTATTAAGGAAGTCACGTGATGTGATGAGTACTGGGTGTCGTATGCAACTGATGAATCACTAAACTCTACCTGTGAAACTAATAATATACTATATGTCAATTGATTTTAAATATATGAAAAACAAAAACAAAATTAAAAATTAAAAAAAATACATGGCCAGTATGATTCCAGGTCTAAGATGTCTGTGTGTGTGTGTGTGAGATGGACAGCTCCTCATGAACACAGAAAATGACAGAAGAGTTCACTCTGAGTGGTAGGAACTACAAGAGATTTTTCTCTCCCTTTTCTACAACACACATTTATATATCATTATTACAAAGAGAAAAAAAAACCAACTCTTTTTATATAAAGATTTATTAATCTGTTTTACATCTAGGGAAACTGAAGATCCAGATATGAAGTCACGCTTTCTGATCTGATTTCCCACCCCATACAACCCTGATGGTAAGACCGTCTGGGACACAGTCACACATTTTCATCTGTTTTTCTACAGGCTGATCAGCTACTAAATGGTCTGCTTTCTACAGATAAATGTGCTCACATAAAATCCTGTTTTCCCAGTAAAATCTCTTTACTCCCCTGGTGAATAAGCCTGTTAAATATTTCTCTGCCAGATACAGCAAATACCCAGCTCACTGTATTGATTCAAGGCAGCTCTCGTCAAAACTAATCTGTGTAAAACATTCCAGTGACCACCGGAACAAGGGCAACCACTACAGGGTTTGGATATTCAGAAGATCAAATGTGAAGGTGGACAAGGACTGTACTTCCAAAACTGCCACTCTTCTTTTCCTAATGGTCAGACTAGGTACTGGCTTGCTGGGGCATTACAAAGATGACATGGAAAACTTCGCAAACTAGAATGAGCTCTGTGGAACTAAGCCAGGATCTGAGATCAGAAAGCCACCCTGAGAACAAGCCATGACCTAAAGAGAAGGGGGCCACCAGGGAAAATGAAGGGAGCACAGGGAAGATGCAGGTAAGGAGTGGGTCCACCCAGATTCAAGGGAAAGCGGCAGAGATCCACATCTCAGTGGGAAGAGTGGCATAGCGTTTGTGACCATGTCTAATGTAGATGCCTGGGGCTTGTGGGTCAGAGGGGAGAAAGTTGGTAAGGACCCACCAGAGGCTGCGTGTGCTTTGACCAACGAGTACAATGACGTGTTGCTGTACAAGTTACTAAGCCAGGCCTTAAGAGACTGGCAGCTTCCACTTCCTGTTTCTTGGAATACCCACTCTTGGAACCCAGCTAATTGCTGTGAGGAAATCCAAGCAGCCCATGGAAAGGTCTACACGGAGAGGAACCAACGACCCTGACCAACAGCCCCGGCTAAGCTCCCTGTCAACAGTAGCACCAACTTGTTAGCCATGAATGAGCCATTTACAGAAGTGGACCCTCTGGCCCCAGATGAGCCACTATGTGAAGCAGAAATGAGGTTTCCGATGAGCTCTGACTCCCTGAATTCCTGGGCACAAAATTGTGAGCAAAACAAACCAGGAGTTTTAAACCACTAACTTCTGGCAGTTTAAACACACCAACAGATAACCAGAACACTATGTGTTTGCAGAAGTCTAAAGGCAAACGAGAGGGGCTCCTGGGTGTCTCAGTTGGTGAAGCGTCTGCCTTCGGCTCAGGTCATGATCCCAGGGTCCTGGGATGGAGCCCTGATGCATCGGGCTCCCTGCTCGGCGGGGAGCCTGCTTCTCCCTCTGCCTGCTGCTCCCCCTGCTTGTACTCTCTTCTCTGACAAATAAATGAAGTCTTTAAAAAAAAAAAAGAAAAATGGGTTCTTTAAAAAAATAAAAATTAAAAAAATAAAGGCAAAAGAGATATAAAAACTACCATCACAAAGTACAAATCTTGGGATATTTTTGGTTCATTTTCAAGCCACACCTCTAGGGGAAGAATGCTATAGGACAACTAGGCCAAGAGCCAAACGTGGCCTACCACCTGTTTTTGTTAAGTCCTATGAGCTAAAAACGGTTTTTGCATTTTCAAATGATTGAGAGAGAAAAAAAAAATCGAAAGAATATCTTTTGACATGTGAATATTACATGAAATTCAAATTTTAGTTTTAGCGTCCATAAGTAAAGTTTTATTGGAACGTGCTCATGCCCATTCATTTACACATTATCTATGGCTACTTTTGTACTATACTGGCAGGGCTGAGGAGCTGCAATAGAAACCACATGGCCTGCAAGGCCTAAAATATTTACTATCTGGCCCTCTAAGAAAAAGAGTTGACTTCTGCTCTAAGAGATGTTCATAACTTGAGGGATATACCCAACCCATCATGTGGCCACTGTGCAAACTCACTCAGGATCCAGGGGAAATTCCAAGGACCCACAACCCCAGACAAAGGGATGGTACTTCTTGACACAAAAGCTTCCTATTTCACCTGATTTCCATCTTGGGCCAGCCAAGACACTCTTCTATCACAGGGGTCTCTGATCCCCTTGTTCTCTGGACTGCTTCCCCAAAGGAGATGGGGCAAGGCTGAAGTCTGGGTACTAATACCAGTTCTTAGGTGATCAAATATGTTAGTAAACATACAACACCAAATGAGAGCAAGACTCCTATATTTACTCATACCTTATTTTGTAAAAACAGGTTCAAATCATTTCAAAGTTCTGTATTTCTTGGGTTTAATGCCATGGTTAATGAAAGAAGACCTTTTCCTACACATAAGCCCTTCCATCAAATCCTACCCCAATGACCATGAAATTTTCCAAACCACAGATGTAAAGGCTTTTTAATGGTAACACCTTCAAAAATGGGAGCAAGAATAAAAGTTTAGGATGCTATTTGGAGATATCTGGGGACCCCCCCTGTGAGTATCAGTAGTTGTCCCTCTCTATGGTAACTGCACAGGTCCTGGAAGAACTGAGCTCAGAATTACTGGAACTTAGAATGGAAAACTAAAAAAACAAAAACAAAAAACAACTAAAACCAAAATGCAGATGAGGATTCTTCCTCATTTATATAAGCTTTATATCCAGTCTCACCTTGATGAGTTCTCCACTGGAGGCAATTAAATCCGTTGGAATGGTCACTCGAAATGAGCGCCCAACGACAGCCGTGCCATCAGGAATGCCCACCACTGTGGGAACAGCCTCGTGAAGGTCTGAGAGCACTGAGTGCATGGACGCCTCAAGCTGGTTCTCCCAGTCCCTGCCAGCCTCCGAAGGCCAATGGGACTGAGCCATGGCCACAGAAAGCAGAAGGAGAAAGGTCCTCCCCCACATGGGGAGCAGCAGCGAAAGGCCCGCAGACATCCTCATCCCGGCCTGGATCTGCTCAAGCCGACAGTCTCACTAAGAAAGGAGGCAAGTGACCTGGTCCCAGAGCTGGGTCCTCACCCTCTGCACACCTGCTCCATCCCAGGGCCTGAAAAAGAAGAGAGTAGACTCAGACTTTAACAAACCCCATGGTTTCCAAGTTGTACACAGGCAGTTACTACCCCCTAAGTGTTGAAAAAAACATCTACCCTGAGTTGGATCAAGTCTCACCCTGTGCTGTCCAGTACAGAGGCACCAGCTACATGTGGCCATTAAGCACTGGAAATGTGGCTAGCCCATTAAGGGCAAAATACACACTAAATTTTGAAAAGTTAGCATAAGAAAGGAACGTACAATGTCTCCTTAATACTTTTAAAATATTGATTACATACTGAAATGATATTATTTTGGATATAAAATATATTATTAAATAAAATGTTAAGTAAATAATACATATTAATAAATGATAAATAAAGAAATGTGTTAAATAAAATATATTACTGGAATTAATTCCTCCCTCTTATTTTTATTTTTTCACGTGGCTACCAGGAAATATTGAATCACACGTGTGGCTCACATTATTTTGCTGTTGGGCAGGGCTGCTCTAGGCCTAACTCCCAATTTATAGCAAACACAGGAGTCATGAAGACACAATCAGACAAATCTAGAATGTGGGACCTTCTACAAGATAACTGGCCTGGTCTGTCCAAATGCTGACACCCCTAAACACGAGGGGGCTGTTCTAGATTTAGAAACAGCAACCAGATGTACTGTGTGCATCTTGACTGGATATGGATTTACTTAGAACAAAAAACAAAAAACTAAAAAAACTTTAAGAAACAAAAAACTCATAAGCCCAGCTTCAAAAGGAGTAATTGGGGAATTTTATCACTGCGGTGGAGACTGGATTTACTGTTAATTTTCTTAGGTGAGATGACAGCAGTGTGGTTCTATAAGAGGCTATCCTTAATTTTGAAGGATTTAGGGATAAAGTATCAGAAATCTCTGCAATTTACTTTGCAATATTTCAAGGGGAAAAATTTTCTTCTGTATAGAGAGATCAAACAATGTGGCTAATGTAACAATTATTAAGTCTTAAAACAATGCTTTTGGGGCGCCTGGGTGGTTGGTTAAGCACCGGTTAAGTGTCCAACTCTTGATTTCAGCACAGGTTATGATCTCAGGGTTGTGAGATCGAGCCCTCCAACTGGCTCCATGCTGGGCATGGAGACTGCTTAAGATCCTCTTTCTCTTTCTCCCTCTGCCTCTCCCCCCGCCCCCGGCAAAAAAAAACCCAAAAAAAAACAATGCTTTTGAAGAGACTAAAAGACCAAGTATTTGCACAGACAAGTTCAGCAACTGCCCACTCCTCACAGCCCAAGCACTAATCACAGGACTGGTTTATTAAGCCCATATTTGCAAACTCAGTGCCAGTGAACAAAACTTATTTGGCCTTTCTTGCTCCCCACCCCCAAAAAAGAGATTAGAACGCTGCACATTGTCCCTCATACCCCTGACTTGCTTCAGTAGGCAGCTCAGGACAGTTGCCCCAAGGCTGACAGCCACCCAGATGCATTGTGGGACTTGCCTGGTATCCTCAAGGTGACCAGAGTCATCATAAGCAATTTACCATTCTAAAAAAGAAGTAAGCCCTGCCCTGAGCCAAGCTGCTGAGGGGCCACATGATATTTTTTTTGACTGGGGTAATGCAAAGTAAATAATATTGCTGAAAAAAACAAGGTCACTCAAGTGGGCAGTGTACTGTTAAGTCAATGCAAATCCAAGCCAATTCCAACAGGGTTGGGTTTTTTTTTCTTTTGCTATTGATTTTGCCATTCCTGTTCCTTTGTTTTTGAACTAAAATTCATGAGACAGTCAAAACCCAAGTAAAATAATTTTGAAGGTTCGGAGTCCTAGCTTACCAAACAAAGACTTATCATAAAGCTACTATATTTATTTATTTATTTTTTTAAAGATTTTATTTATTTATTTGACAGAGATAGAGACAGCCAGCGAGAGAGGGAACACAAGCAGGGGGAGTGGGAGAGGAAGAAGCAGGCTCCCAGCAGAGGAGCCTGATGTGGGGCTCGATCCCACAACGTCGGGATCATGCCCTGGGCCGAAGGCAGATGCTTAACCGCTGTGCCACCCAGGCGCCCCTTAAAGCTATTATATTTAAAGCAGCATTGCAGTGGTACAGTAGAAGTGGACTGTGGAACCAAAAGGAGAGCCCAAAATGAGCTTGCAAAGGAGCTGTTCAAAGGCACCAGGACCAGTGGCCATCTATGTAGAAAATCAAATACAATTAGGGTCCTCCTAACTTCTCCATCATAAATAAGATAAATCCCAGGTGGATTAGATATACAAATGTAAAAAGCAGAACTTTAAAATTTTTATTATTATTTTTTAAGATTTTTATTTATTTGTCAGAGAGAGAGAGAGAGCATAAGCAGGGGGAGTGGTAGGCAGAGGGAGAAGAAGACTCCCCGCCGAGCAGGGAGCCCAATGCGGAACTTGATCCCAGGACCCAAGATGATGAGTTGAGTTGAAGGCAGACGCTTAACTGATCGAGCCACCCAGGTGTTCCTGATTTATACGTATTTTTCTATGAAAATAACCTCATAAACAGCAGTTACACCTAGCCCTATTTTTTTAAAGATTTTATTTATTTATTTGACAGAGAGAGAGACAGCACAAGCAGGGAGAGGGGCAGAAGGAGAGGGAGAAGCAGGCTCCCTGCTGAGCAGGGAGCCAGATGTGGAACTCCATCCCAGGACCCTGGGATCACGACCTGAGCTGAGGGCAGATGCTTAACTGATTGAGCCACCCAGGCATCCCAAAATTTCAGAATATAGTAGAATGTCAGGATAACAAAGGATTTCATTTAACGAGACATCAAAAATAAAGCCTAAAAGAAAAAAACTGGACTTCCACGTCTAAGAAGATGAGGTAGATGTATTTTTCCCCTAGATTCCCACTGAACATTAGGTGGCTCAGTCGTTAAGCGTCTGCCTTCGGCTCAGGGCCTGATCCCAGGATCCTGGGATTGAGCCCCGCATCGGGCTCCCTGCTTGGTAAGGAGCCTGCTTCTCCCTCTCCCACTCCCCCTGCTTGTGTTCCCTCTCTTGCTGGCTGTCTCTCTCTCTGTCAAATAAATAAACAAAAAATCTTAAAAAAAAAAAAAAAATCGGGCTCTTAAATAGAACAAACTGGTAGTTGCCGGAGGGGAAGTGGGTGGGGGGTGGGTGAAATAGATAAAGGTGATTAAGAGGTACAAACATGGGGCCCCCTGGGTGGCTCAGCCGTTAAGCCTCCAACTCTTGATTTCTGCTCAGGTCATGATCTCAGCATCCTGAGATCAAGCCCTGAATTGGGGCTCCACTCTCTACTTCTCCCTCTGCCCCACCCCCTGCTCGCACTGCTCTCTCTCTCTCAAATAAACAAGTAAATCTTCAAAAAAAAAAAAGAGAGATACAAACTTCCAGTTATAAAACAAGAATCACTATATTGTCCATCTGAAACTAACAGAATACTGTATGTTAATTATCCTTCAATTAAAATAAAGGCTGAGTAAGGAACCTGGACTTCTATCTCTACTTCCCGGTAATCAGGCAGTACCTCCCTCCCCACCCCCTGCCAGTATCAGAAAAAGCCAGGTAAGGGGCGCCTGGGTGGCACAGCGGTTAAGCGTCTGCCTTCGGCTCAGGGCGTGATCCCGGCGTTGTGGGATCGAGCCCCACATCAGGCTCCTCTGCTATGAGCCTGCTTCTTTCTCTCCCACTCCCCCTGCTTGTGTTCCCTCTCTCGCTGGCTGTCTCTATCTCTGTCGAATAAATAAATAAAATTAAAAAAAAAAAAAAAGAAAGAAAGAAAGAAAAAGAAAAAGCCAGGTAAAACAGAACCAGAGTTTCAGAACAAAATACAAAACTGTTCAGGTTTCAATCAAAAATCACTCATGAGGGGTGCCTGGGTGGCTCAGTTGGTTAGACATTTGACTCCTGGTTTCAGCTCAGGTCATCATCTCAGGGTTGTGGGATTGAACTCCACATCAGGCTCTGTGCTGGGCGTGGAGCCTGCTTGGGGTTCTCTCTACCTCTCCCTCTGCCCACCGCCCCGCTCAGAACCAGGAAGATCTCGAACTGAATTTAAAGAACAATCAATAGATGCCAATACCGAGATGACAAGGATAGGTGAAAAGTAAAAGAACAGAAAAAGATACAACATGCACACGTTAATGAAGAGAAAGCAAGACAGGCTCTATCAATATCAGATCAAGTAGACTTCAGAGCAAAGACAATTACCAGAACAGAGGAAAATTATAAAATGATAAAAGGATCAAAGCTACCAAGAATAACAATCCTAAATGTACATGTACCAAACAACAAAGCAATAAAATTTGTGAAGCAAAAACTGACAGAATTGAAAAAAAAATAAACAAATCCACAATTCTAGCTGGAAACTTCAACACCACACTCTCAACAACTGAGAGCAACTAGAAAGAAAATCAGCAAGTATACAAAAGAATTCAAAAATATCATCAATCAACATGATCTGGTCAACATTTAGACAGCCTCCACCTGACAACAGCAGAACACACATTCTTTTCAAATGCCCATGGAACATATATCCAGAAAAACCATGTCTAGGGCCATAAATCAAACCCTGAAAAACTTAAAAGAAATGAAATAACACTGAATGTGTTCTCTAACCACAATGGAATCAAATTAGAAATCAGTAACAGAGGGACAATAGGAAAATCTCCAAACACTCAACTATGCAACATACTTCTAAATAATCCTCGGGTCAGAGAGGAAGTATCAATGGAAATAAAAAATAATACTGAACTGAATGAAGATAAAAATACATTTGTGGGGTATGTTAAAATTTGTGGAACACAGCTAAAGCAGTGCTTAGAGATGAACTTATAGCACTAAATCCACCAGAAAAAAAGGAAAAATCTCAAAACAATAATCTCATGCTCCCACCAAAATAACCTTAAAAAAAAAAAAGGCAGAATAAACCAAAAGCAAGCACAAGGAAAGAAAGAATAAAGAGCAGAAATCAATGAAATTGAAAACAAAAATAGGAAAATCAATTAAAAAAAAAAACTTGATTCTTTGAAAAGATTAGTAAAATTGACAAATCTCTAGTAAGACTGACAAAGAAAAAAGACACTAATTACCAATATCAGGAATCAAACAGGATATCACTATAGATCCAGATATCAAAAACTAATGAGGGGCTGGCTCAGTTGGCAGATCATGTAATCTTGATCTCAGGGTCCTGAGTTCGAGTCCCACATTGGCTGGAGAGATTACTTTAAAAAAAAAAAAAGATAATAAAAAAGCTTTGGGGCTCCTGGGTGGCTCAGTAGGTTAAGCATCTGCCTTTGGCTTGAGTCATGATCCCAGAGTCCTGCAATCGAGCTCCACATCGGGTCCCTGCTCAGTGGAGAGTCTGCTTCTCCCTCTCCCTGTGCTCCTCCCCCAGCTCTCTCTCACTCTTGCTCTTTCTCAAATAAATAAAATCTTAAAAAAAAAAAAAAAAAAAAAAAGACTAGGGGCGCGTGGCTCAGTCGTTAAGCGTCTGCCTTCCCGGGGTCCTGGGATCGAGCCCCGCATTGGGCTCCCTGCTCAGTGGGAAGCCTGCTTCTCCCTCTCCCTCTCCCACTCCCCCTGCTTGTGTTCCCTCTCTCGCTGTGTCTTTCTCTGTCAAATAAATAAAATCTTTAACAAAAAAAAGACTAGACAAATAGAAACAAAACAGACGAATTCCTTAAAAAATACTATCAACAATTCACCCAATATCATACAAACAATTTGTATTAAAGGAAACTATTAAGGCATTTGCATTGGTAATTTAAAAACTCCCACAAAGGGGTGCCTGGATGGCTCAGTTGGTTAAGCGTCTGCTTTCAGCTCAGGTCATGAGCCCACATCGGGCTCCCTGCTTGGTGGTGAGCCTGCTTCTACCTCTGCCTATGCCTCCCTCTCTCTCTCATGAATAAATAAAATCTAAAAAAATAAAATAAAATAAAATAAAAACTCCCACAAAAAGAAACTTCCAGGCCCAGATGGCTCCATTACCAAATTCTACCAAGTATTTAAAGAATTAACTCTAATTCTACATAATCTTTCCCAGAAAGTAGAAGGGGGAACACTTCCCTATTCATTTTTTTTTTTTTAATTTTAAGTAAACTCTATGCCACACATGGGGCTTGAACTCATGACCCTGAGATCAAGAGTCACATTTTACCAACTAAGCCAGCCAAGCACCCCTCCCTACTCATTTCATGAAGGTAGCATTACCCTGATATGAAAATCAGACGAAGACAGCACCAAAAAAAAAAAAAAAAAAAAAAAAGAGGGGGGGGGTAATAAGGATACAGACCAATATCACTCATGAACAGACACAAAAATCTGTAACAAAACATTATCAGGGGCACCCGACTGGCTGAATCGATAGAACACGCAACTCTTGATCTTGAGGTTGTGAGTTCGAGCCCCACTGGGTGTAGACATTACTTAAAAATAAAATATTCATCAAACAGAATTTAGCAATATATAAAAAAACGTATATAGGACCAGGACCAAGTGGTACTTATTCCAGGGATGAAAGGCCAGTTCAATATTTGAGACTCAATCAACATAATCCACCATATTAACAGACTAAAGAACAAAATCACATAATTGTATCAACTGATGCAGAAAAGGTCCCTGACAAAATTCAATACCCATTTGTGATAAACACTCTCAGAAAAACAGGAATAGAGGGGACTTTCTTGACTTGATAAAGAGCATCTACAAAAAACATACAGAAAACATTATACTTAATGGTAACATTCTGAATGCTTTCTCCTTAAGATCAGAAACAAGGCAAGGATACCTGTTCTTACCCTCTTATTTGACATAGTGCTAGAAGTTCTAGACAGCAATAATAAGGCAAGAAAAGGAAACAAAATGCATATAGATCAGAAAGGAAAAATTTTTTTTAAAAAGGAAAAAAAACTGTCCCTACTTGCAGATAACATAATCATCCATGCAGAAAATCCCAAGGAATCTACAAAATAAAATCTTAGATAAGTGAGTTTAGCAAGATCACAGAATACAAAATAATTATACAAAAATCACTCGTATTTCTACATGCTAGAAATGAACATGTAGATACCAAATTTAAAATATAATACCATTTCAATCACTCAAAAAATGAACAGCTAGGTGTAAACCTAACAAAACACATACAGGTCAAACACTGAAAAATACACAACACTGGTGAAAGAAATCAAAGATCTAAACAAACGAAGGGACATATTGTGTTAATGGTGAAAGGCTCAACACAGTAAAGGTGTCAGTTCTTGCCAACTATTATACAGATTTGTAATGGGCTAAATAATGGCCACCCAAAGATACTACGTCCTAAACTATGAAATCTATAAATGTTAGTTTACAGGAAGAGTCTCCCAGATTAATTAAATTAAGAATCTTTTTTTTTTTTTTTTTTTTTTAGATTTTATTTATTTATTTGACAGAGAGAGAGACAGCCAACAAGAGAGAGAACACAGGCAGGGGGAGTGGGAGAGGAAGAAGCAGGCTCCCAGCGGAGGAGCCTGATGTGGGGCTCGATCCCAGGACTCTGGGATCAGGCCCTGAGCCGAAGGCAGACGCTTAATGACTGAGCCACCCAGGCGCCCCTAAATTAAGAATCTTGACATAGGGAGATCCCAGGTGGGCCTTAAATCCAACCACAATTGTCATTATAAGAAAGAGGCAGAGGGAGATTATACACACCACAGAGGAAGAAGGGGACGTGAACACTGAGGAAGAGATTCGAGAGATACAGCCGCAAGCCAAAGAATGCCAGCAGCCACCAGAAAGTATAATAGACAAGGAATAAATTCCTCCCTGGGGCCCACAGGAGTACAGCCCTCGCCAACTCCTTGATTTGGGACTTCTGGTCTCCAGAGCAATGAGAGAATAAATGTATGTTACTCTAAGCCACTAAGGCTGTGGTAATTTTTTACAGCAGCCCTAGGAAACTAATTTAAGGTTTAATGCAACCCCTATCAAAATTCCAGCAAGAAATTTTGTATATATAGACAAGACCATTCTAAAATTTATATGGAGGCTGCCAGGGTGGCTCAGTCAGTTAAGCATCTGCCTTCGGCTCAGGTCATGATTCCAGGGTCCTGGGATAGAGTCCGGCATCGGGCTTCCTGCTCAGCAGGGAGCCTGCTCCTCCCTCTCCCTCTGCCCTTCCTCCCTTCTCATGCTCTTTCTCTCAAATAAATAAAATCTTAAAAAATAAAAAAAATAAAATTTATATGGAAAGTCAAAGGAACTACAATAGCCAAAAAACAATTTTGAAAAAGGAGAAAAAGAGGAATTAGTCTACCCAATATAAAAACTTGGCAAGCTGCAATAATCAAGACTGTATTAGTGGAAAGACAAACACATACATCAATGGAACAGACTGAGAATCCAGAAATAGATTTATTTTTTTTTTAAGATTTATTTATTTGAGAGACAGAGAGTCTTTTAAGCAGACTCTATGCTGAACGCTGTGGGGCTCGATCCCATGACTCTGAGATCACAAATTGAGCAGAAACCAACTTAACCCACTGTGCCACCCAGGAACCCCTAGAATCCCGAAATAGATTTAAACAAGAATGCCCAACTGATTTTTGACAAAGATACAAAAGGAATTCAATGAGGGAAAATAGCTTTTTCAACAAATAGTGTAACCCAGATGTCCTTCAATGGATGAATGGTTAAACAAACTGTGGTATATCCATATCATGGAATACTAATGAGCAATAAAAAGGAATGAACTATTGATACACTAGAGAAAGTGAATGAATCTCAAGGGAATTATGGTGAGTGTACAGTGCTAATCCTAAAAAGTTACATACTATATTTTTATACATACATTATATATATGTATTACATACATTTTATTTTTATGATATTCTTGAAGTGACAAAATTATAGAAATGGAGAACAGATTAGTGGTTGCCAGGGGTTAAAGAGGCAGTCAGGGCATGAAGGAAGTAGGTATAGCTCTAAAAGGGGCACAAGGGTCTCGAAATTTATAACTGCTTTATTTCCTAAAATAGGATCTTACAAAAATACAACAGAACAGGGGTGCCTGGGTGGTTCAGTCTATTGAGTTTAGCTCCATTCATGATCTCAGGGTCACGGGATCAAGCCCTGCATCAGAGTCCCCACTCAGAGCCATGCACTCTCTCTAAAAAATAAAGAAATCTTAAAACAAAACAAAACAGAACATTAAGGTATGACAAAGCTGGGTGGCTGATACTCAGGTTATGTGTAATGTTAGCCTGTGCTCTCTGAAGACTTGAAACGTAAAGGGCTTGGCTGAGTACTGTCATCTCCCAACTAATAAAAATCCTAAAACAGTCAGAGCTTCCTGCTCTGTGTCTTCTTCACCACCTTCTCAGGACTGGAAAGCCCTGTCCTCATTCATGTGTCTGGCATATTCTGAATGGCATCCAGATCCCAGCCCCTGGGGCTACTGCCCCACCCCAACCCTACCCCACCCATCAACCCCATCTCTGTCCACCTCTACCTCCTGGGGCCCATGTCACTCAAGTTTACACACTCCCAGTTTCTAGGACAGCACTTGCTCCCTAAAGGCTCAGGAAAAAACACATGAAGCCGCTCTACAAAGGTATGGAAAGGGATTTGAAATTTACCTACCGTAGAAAGTCAATAAAGACATTTTATCATTTGGCATGATCCCATCCCCTCATCAGTGCTAGATAAATACTAGGTATAACACTGTCCTCCTTCCTGTTTCCACTACCTTGTTCCACCCTAAGGCCATAGGTAACCAGGCAGTTCTCACGGGATTTCAGACCCATTTCCCCAAAAGGGACTTCTTCCAGCCAACTGGCTGTGTCACTTTTGCCCAGCACAGACTTGCCAGCAGTGTTGAATGCCACACTTCCTCAAAGGGATACCAAGTGACCAGGGACTTAGAAGCTGGGGTCCTGTGGGCACCAGCTCCAAGAACCACTTAACTCCCTGTGATCGCTGCAGAGTCCTCCACCAGGAAAGGCAAAGAAGGAAACACTCTGACTCCTCAACACGCAGGTTCACTGCACTCTGGGTAGAGGTCTTCTCCTCAGATCCCTATCAAGTGCCCCAAGTTAAAGGTTTTTCTTTGAATTCTTGTGTGTGTGTGTGTGTATCTCCCAGTTTCCTGACTGTGCCTTTGTACCCCTTTTATAGCTTATTTTATCACTTACAATTTTTAAAATTGTCTAGGTCTTCTGTTTTATACCATTTTAAACTGTAACTTTAGAGTTTACTGTTGCATAGTGCTTCTCTTAATGGCCTTTCCTTTCTTGTACATTTTAACTCTTGTTTAGTAAAGTGCTCAACTCATCCAACACCCCCCAAGACTGGAAGCTGTGGAGGGGCAGGGACACATCTGTCACAATCACTAATGTACACCAAGCACACACACAGTTTCAGACACACACCCAATGAAGGAATGGGGTTTTTTTAGCTTCTTCCTGAGTCTTCACTCTTTAATTTACTTATTTTCTACTTCTTAGATCCAGTTGATCTTTTACTTTTCTAATCTGATTCTCCATTTAAAAATTCTCAGCTTAGGGGCACCTGGGTGGCTCAGTCGGTTGGGCGTCTGCCTTCGACTCAGGTCATGATCTCAGGGTCCTGGGATCCAGCCCCAGGTGGGGCACCCTGCTTAGCAGGGAGTCTGCTTCTCCCTCTCCCTCTGCAGCTCCCCCCTGCTTGTGCTCCCTCTCTCTCCCTCTCTCTCTGTGTCAAATAAATGAATAAAACTCTTTTTAAAAAATTCTCAGCTTATTTGAAAACAGCAACAGTATGAGACACACCCTGTCCTACCAAGAACATAAGCTCAGTCTGCTATCTGCGGACACATGACGACATGGGGTATCTGTTTCATGGGCATGACTAAGCGGCTCTACATTTAGCAAGCAGGCAATGTCCAGGGCACAACTCCAACTGCTATATGTTAGTTTTCCATGCTCTGGGGAGAAAAGATCTTTTGGAAAGTTGGCAAAAAGCAGCCTTGTGTCTTTCTGACGCTGGCTTCCTATAAGCAAGGGTCACTTCTCCCCATGCTAAGAACTTGGCAGGCTGCTTTCAAACACCCAAACTAGGACATCCCATTGGAAGGTTTTTACAGAGTCTCTTACTCACACACTTGGTCATTCAGAGATGGAGGCACTCCAGAGATCCTCCTCCTCGTTTTTTCAGGGAACAAGGCCCCAAGAGAGGTAACATTCAACCATGGTCACACAGAGTCTGTGGCCAGAATATGGAGAAGGTGCTCAGGAACTAGAGAAAGACTCAGGCAGAATCACCCAGTCTTCCTGACACAGCCACTCATTTTAATACTGCATACGTGCACTCACATTATACCCTCTAGAACACCAGGAAGTGCTCAGGGCAGCCCAAGAATACGTTATGTCTCAGCTGAACTCACCACTACCTGGCTAACAGAAGCTGCCGAAGATCTCCTATTGAAAAATGGGTAGTGGGAATGGGTAACTCACTCCCTCTGTACCAGTACCCAGTGCAGTGCCTGCCACTAAGTCTGAGTTCGGTGCTGCCCTCGACGCCAGTGAAATACAACTCTGTGAAGAGGGACCTTCCCAGAGCCTTGGTGAAGCCCCCGGCTCTCTAAACACATGTTCAACAGCCATGAGAAAAGTGTGAAAAAAGGACATAGCTGCCAGGCAGCAGCTCCATCCCTTAGTTCCAGGCATTCCACCCCAGGGGGCAGAGAAACCTTAAAAGTGTTATATAGCCTGCAAAACCTGGGCACAGCACAGCCCTTTGGGACACTGCTATCCCACAGCAGCCACTCAGGCTGCCCTCTCCTCCTTCTCTTGGTAAAACCCTGCGCTCCTGCCCCAAGCGCCAGCAGCACCAGGGAAGAGAGCCCCACGATACCCTAGGTACCCATCCCACCCCTCCCTGGGCCAGATGAACATTCAGCACCTAACAGCACCACTGAGGCAGCACTCCCACAGCGCTGTCCAAGAATATCTGAGCAGGGGAACCCCGCACCAGGCTCCTGGGGTATGGGCCCCCAACAATGAAAGGACAGTCTGGGGTAGGAAGCCCAGGGGCCCCAGATCTTGAGACTCATTTCAGATAAGTGTCCTCACTCTCAGGAACCAGATCTAGTTGGGGTTGGAGCTGGCAGTCCCCTGCATCTCCCAATGGCCATGCCAATGCTTTCTTTCTCCAACTGTGACTTTGGGGACTTGCCAGTGATAAGGGAAAAAAAAAAAAGTCAAGTTTTCAGCAATGCCTAAAAGGTGGTGTCCTTCGTAAACCAAATATTTAACATCTGCCTTGGAGGAAAGTGTACTTTAAGTTTACCAAGTCAGTCAGCAAGGGACACAACTAGGGAATCAAAAGCATTATAGAGCAATAGGCGAGGACCCCAAGCTTCCGGGGGCCAAGTTCAGCAGGAATCCTTCTGGCCCTTCCTGTCACCAATACTAATCCCCAGCTATATATGACTGAAGTACATGCCTTGTTTTGGGGGGGCGGGGAGGGGGAGGATATATGCCCGTGAGGAACAAGGCCTTGTGACCCTACTCTGTCTAGACAATCTCAGGTCCCTGGGAACTAGAAGATTTTACTGGAAGCCCAGCTCCAGCAAAACAGCAGCTCTCTTCTGCTCAGCCTGCCTCCCCAGAGCTAATGAGTGCCCCATGCACACAGGAAGCTCAGTCAGTAAACGTTTTCCACTCAGTAAATGCAAGGAACAAATGCATATGTGGCACGGACTCAATTCATAGTAAACTTAATGTTTCCTCATATGCAAAAAAGCCCACAGGGAAATGAAACTAAGATATCTTAACTAAAATTCTGGAAGAACAGCTCCCTACTAGTTTTTGCTTTCTAAGAATGAAGGAAAAGTTGTGAGCTCAATCCATTACTAACTACACAAAATGAGGCTGAGGCAGGGCACCCCACCACTCCCAGGAACTGCTACTCCCCAATAGCCAGGTTACCTAAAAACTGTACTTAAACTCTCAAACTGCTTCTATTCGCCGTAGTAATTAAAACATTTAAGGGAAATGGGACTATCTTTTTAAACCAGACAAATAATAAAATTCCATGTCCCTGTTTCAAATGGTTTTGAAAAAGTCAAAAGTAAAACCAACTGAAACAACCCCTTGAGGTTCCATCTAGCAAAAATGCTTTTGTCCAGGGGCGCCTGGGTGGCACAGCGGTTAAGCGTCTGCCTTCGGCTCAGGGCGTGATCCCAGCGTTCTGGGATCGAGCCCCACATCAGGCTCCTCCACTATGAGCCTGCTTCTTCCTCTCCCACTCCCCCTGCTTGTGTTCCCTCTCTCGCTGGCTGTCTCTTTCTCTCTGTCAAATAAATAAATAAAATCTTTAAAAAAAAAAAAAATGCTTTTGTCCAGGGGCACCTGAGTGGCTCAGTGGGTTGGGCGTCTGACTCTTGGTTTGGCTCAGGTCATGATCTCAGGGATGCGAGGTTTCCCCCCCCTTCAGCTCCTTGCTGGGTGTGGAGCCTGCTTAAGATTCTCTTTGCCTCTCCCTCTGCCCCTCCCCACCCCTCACTATGCTCGTGTGCATGCTTACCCTCTCTTTTAAAAAAATAAATAAAATAAAAGCTTTTGTGCAGACACTCGGAAGTTAAAATTAAATGTCAGTTAAATGTCAGTCTAACATTAATATAAAAATTCTGGAGGGTTAACCAGTTTAAAACTTCTCAAACTGATGGCCAACAGGATGTACTCCACACAATGGAAAACAATAGTGTGAAGTCACTGTTTATTTGGGTTCTGAATACAAAAAAGACAGGCAGCTTTTTCTGCTTTGAGTTAAAAACAGGCTTTTTCACTCTTTAGCATCAGATGAGAAAGGTGTTGAACCAAGTCACTGGTGAAGATTCAAGGTGTTACCTCAAAAGCGCTCACAGCTCTGGAGGCAGATGAGGACTCCCTGACAGGAGGCACGTTCCTGCCTGGCCCATGCGCTGTGGGAATCTCGCCAGAGGTATGGGGGCAGAACCACAGAGACACCATCAGGGAGCTGGAGAACCCACTAAAGGAGTCTAGGGTTACATACACAGCAAGACACTTAAAGGAAAAATATGTGGAAGAAAAAAATTACCTCTGAGAAGCAAGCACTACATAATCATCTACTAGAAAAGCTGCTTCAAACTTTTCTCACTTGGAAAACTTTTGCAAATTCTCACTTACCACAGAGGGGCAGGAAGGGCAATGGTTTCTGCTGATGGTGGTTTGGTTTTTTTCAACAAAGGCAGGAAGGAAGCAAAGGTTTAATACCTGGGTACAAACTCAGGTGCAAACATGTCCTGGAGGACGAGAAGGAATAGGCTCAAAAACCCAGGGCTGCAGGCCATTCTCCACTGGACCGTGGTTTTTCATCTGGGTCAATTTTTCACATCTTCTGTGACAAAACTCACTGAGAAACAGTTCATTCTACACTCCACTGACCTCAGTATGCCGTGTGCTGTTAAACATTACTCACTACTCAACTGAACACTTAAAAATGATTAACATGGTAAATTCTGTTAGATGTTTTTTACCACAACTTAAAAAAAAACTTTAATGGGTAACATGGTAAATTCTGTCATGTATTTTTACCACAGTTATAAATAAATATTTTTTAAAAATACATTACTGGGGCACCTGCGTGGCTCAGTCGGTTAAGTGACTGCCTTTGGCTCGGGTCATGATCCCAGGATCCTAGGATCTAGCCCAGCATCAGGCTCCCTGCTCAGCAGGGAACCTGCTTGCTTCTCCCTCTCCCTCTGCCTGCCAGTCCCCCTGCTTGTGTGTGCGTGCTCTCTCTCTCTCCCCCTCTCTGTCAAATAAATAAATAAAATCTTAAAAGAACAAAAAAAACCCCACACATACATTACTCAGAGTCACACCAATTAGACTTCAAAAAAAACACTTCTGAGGCTTAGGTCCAGTCTTAATCGATGCCCAGGTAGGGCACTGAGAACAGAAACGGATAACTGAGCCCAAAGACAAGGACCATCTGGCTATAGCAGCTGGAGCGAGAGGTGGGGGGGAGGTGGGAGTAAGTGTGAGAGGTCGGCGGCCAGACTCAGCAGAATCCAAGTGAGAATGAATTACCACATGCGCGTACCCGTGTGGCATCCAAGAACCCAATTAAAGCAAATTACAATTATCTCAAGACAGCCCAACAATAATTACTCTTCAGTGCATATTTACCGACTACCTACCCTGTGCTCGGAGTGAAGCATCATCTGCTATGCATGCAGCCTTCTCAAATTTCATACAAAAATACTCAATTAAGATTTACACACATTACTAAGTCATAAAGCACAAGAGAGAAAACTAAGTACTTATATACTATAAATCGGCAAATTTACAAACACCAAGTAGGTGCTTACTGGAAACTAAAAAGTTTCCTTGTGACTCCCCAGACATCCCCCCGGCTATCCAAACCCCTCTCCATCTCAGCACGAACGTAGAGCAGGACTACGTTTTGAGGGCAAGATGGTCAATGTCTGTCTGCGTCAAGGCCGGATGCCGAGGGCTGCCCAGAGAGGAAAGGAGGCAGAAGAGGTCCACTGCTGGGGTCTCGGCAACATGTCCTCTCCTGCCCTCTCCCCTAGTAGATGCTTAGCATCAAGCAGGCACTCGGCAGACGTCAGAGTATAGGGAACCAGTTTCCACTGAATCCCTGAAATGATTCACAAAGCACAAAAGAAGTCACCACCTGATTTCACACTTTGAAGTTAAAAGCGGACTTTCCTGATTTTTTTCCATTATACTACAAAAGATTACAAATAAGTGCCATCACTCAAAACTAATATGCTCATCTGACTTCGATGAATTAAGCTGAGAAAAAGTGTGCTGATGGCTGGCCTTCCTGACCTAATTGGCTAATCAGACTCCAAAACGGAGGAGTGAGAGGAAACACCGAAGTGGGCCCAGCACCCCCAGCTCCCTAGTCCGGTCCCTCCTTACCCAGCCCTTGGCCCTGCCAGCAGCCTCACAACACAGATGCCAGAGAGGGGCGTCCTCACCCTGGTGAACGGGGGTTCTTGCACCTTCCCTGGAAGGCTGCCGCTGCACCCAGTGTTTATCTAGGCACATACTTCAATCTTCAGTATTTAAAGTCGTGACCTGCTCTGGCTACGCTCTTGTTTTGGGCCACATTCTTACGGCTCAACCACCAAGAGTATTTCAGCCATGCCAGAAACTGCCAGACCTACAAACCTTGTTTATGAAAGGACAAGACACAACTAGCACCCACTCCATTTGCTCAGGCTTTCTTGCTAGCTGAATTCCTTCCCTCCCACATATGGCTCTAATTGGCCCTTCCACCCACCTCAGCCTTGCAACAACTATAAAATCTAAATCATTACAAACCTCTCTGGTCGGTTTTAGAGGCATGCTTCCGAAGGCTGTAGAAAAACAGCCAAAAGATGGCCTTGCAGACTCTCGGAACTTCTGCTCTGTAAAGCCGCGGCTACGCCATCATCAGGCAGTGAGGAGTAGGCAAGGCCAATGCTGGGCAGGACAGGGACGCCTGACGCACGGACCTCACAACCAGGCTTGCCTAGAGTGGCACCTGAGAGCACCGGCTCCCAGCGAACGGGCGAAGGCAACACTCCTGGGCCAGGTTCCTGCACTGTTAGCCTTTTCCAGCAGAGGATGCTGGGCCACTCCTCAAGGAGATTCAGAGAATCGAAATCTCATTTCTGCTCAGATTTAGAGAAATGTATCCAGTTCAGGCTCCTCCCCACCAGGTATGCTGGATCTTCCATCTTATCAATATAGTGCAGGTCTTGGGCGCCTCAGTCAGTTAAGCGGCCAACTCATAATTTCCGCTTGGGTCACGAGTCAGAGCCTCACATTAGGTATAGAGATCACATTTCACACACACACATACACACACACACACATTCTCTCTCTCTCTCTCTCTCTCTCTCTCTCTCTCTCTCTCACACACACACACACACACACACACACACACACAAAGTGAGCACAAAGGCACCCTGCCCTTCCCAGTCTCCATGTAGTTATCTGCACTGGGAGCTGACTACTTAAAGGACCTCTTCGGTAAGCAGAAAATTTATCTTTGTCCTCTCGTTGTATACCAGTCCAGTGAATCTTAAATCAAAAGTTCTGTAGTTCTGTTTTGTTTTGTTTTGTTTTTTAAGCTCTGGGGCCTTAAGAATAGACCTAATTAAGAGTCAGGAACCTCCTCTTTGCTTTTCTTTCATGCATGAATCAAGAGGACGCTATCAGGGGTTTCACAGCAACACACACCTACCAGGCTAGCCCCTCTCAGAGCCATGGGGACAGTCACTGCCCTCCCTGCTCAGAACTTGCTTGGTGAGTAAGAGGAAAAGACCAGGAAGGTAGAGAGGTCACAGGCAAGAGAGAGAGAGAGAGAGAGAGAGAGAGAGAATGAGAGCTCTAATGTCTATCGCCTCACATTAAGCTGCCCTGCAGAGCTTGACTGATAAAACAGGATTTGGCCTTTGTCCCTCCACTTATCCCTCCACCTTAGTTATCTCTTGATAAGACTTCTATAAGGGAAGAGTGGGAAATGCAGAGATAAAACAGTCAAAGCAGCAACCAACAGGGAATGGGGGAGAGTTCCCTCCACACCCTTGCTGACTTGTTCATCCTGGGGCAGTTAAGACAGGCCGGCCTTGAGACATTTCTTACCTGGTTGAGAAAATGACCACAAAAACCACAGCCCTCACTCTCACTCTGTCGATCCCTCTGTAGGAACCCTTCAGGATCTCACGGACTGTTACAACCCAAATTAAGTGTCCCACCCAGCAACCTGCCCTCAGAACAGGAGAGGGAGCAAACAGGAAGCCACAGGTTCCTTAGAGCCGATTCTCATCCCAAGGGAGGGAGCGGCCCTCCAGTCCCTCTGCGGGCCTTAGGTCATTAACCATGTGCAACCAGTGCTTAAACGAAAATCCAGATTTCCTTAGGACAAAGAACTGAAAATATAGCAAGTTCATCAGTTACCAGTTTATTCATGTAGAGAGTTAGAGTTTCGTCTTTTTTTTTTTTTAAATAATCAAGCTCTCATAATCCACAGACACCTCAAAAAGTCACTCAAGCTCTCTACATGCACAAAGGCTAAGAAGCAGGAAGTCAGCCAGCACACTCTTGAAACCAGAGTTTCCACCTCTCAAACCCCAAGGGTTAGTGAAGCGGCAAATCGGAGCAGCGGCTTCTGGGAGGGTAACCCTATAAAGCAAGCAAGCAACTATAGGTAAGTCACAGAGGGCTAATTTAAAGTCTGCAAATCCATTTTCTAGATTACTTGTAATGCATCCAGGGATCTCAGCTATCTTCTGCTTTGACAGACTAACTACTTGGTAGTGAATTTGTCACTGACCGTGGAGCTAAGGAAGTGAGAGGGCTCACCTCCCCGACTCACTAAGCACCTCACACAGGACCAGTGTGCACCTGCCTGGTACTGGTTACCTCCCCGTGGCTCATGCCCTGCTGGATGACTCCACGACACTGACTGCAGCGCCTGGATACCAAGGCCTGCAAATGGTTAGTGCACAGCAATGATGGGCCTCGACACAGCGGGCTTTAAAGAAATCATTTCCAAAACATTCTGAAGGAGAGTGAACATGTTCTAACTTCATTCACCCCTCGACAGCAAAGAAGTAGTCCTGCCCAACAGAACCTCAGGTGTGACTGCCCTCTGGGTATGGGGCAGGCAAGAGGTCAGTGACTATCAGAGGTCCCAGCACTCCAGAGAACAGAGCAACAGAGGGGTAATGGGGCAACAGCGATTTTTCTGGCCAACAGGATTTTTTAAAAATTATTTTATAATCTAATTTTTTAAAATTATTTTATAATCTAAGTTCATTCTCAGAAGCCTTTTTTTCTAGGCAAATACAGAATAAAATAACACCAACTACAACAATAATAGCATGGACAGATATAATTTGGACAAATGGCAAATTAAATAATGATAACTTGGTATCTATTTTGCTCTTTAGATGAAAGACACGGGATAAATATTACAGAAACACGTACTGTTCGCTTTTGCAGTAATTACTTTTCTTTTTTTTTTTTTTTAAAGATTTTATTTATTTATCTGACAGAGATAGAGACAGCCAGCGAGAGAGGGAACACAAGCAGGGGGAGTGGGAGAGGAAGAAGCAGGCTTATCACGGAGGAGCCTGATGTGGGGCTCGATCCCAGAATGCCGGGATCACGCCCTGAGCCGAAGGCAGACGCTTAACCGCTGTGCCACCCAGGCACCCCAGTAATTACTTTTCTTTCTCCATAAGCACCTTGCTCTAACAAGAACATACATGAGAGGAATATTTTGATAATTTTTATTCAACAAATTTGGACCACGTACTCAGTATCAGATACTGTCCTACCTTCCCTACCTGTTCTTTAATTCCAAACCCATTCCATTTGTGTTTCAATCTCTCCAGAAAGAACAATATAAAATGAAAATGCCTATTTCTTACTTAGAAGATCGAAGTCTCAAAAAAAAATTATATGAGCTTCTCTTGTTTCCCAATAAAAACTTGCCCCACTAGACTGAATGTCCACTGAGGGCCAGAACAGGGCCTAATTCACCTGGGTCCTAAGCTCAGACTGGTTCAGTGGGAGACAAACAGCAAGGCCTGGACAGAGGGGAGGAGAATGTAGGTCAGCACCAACCACGGAAAGCCAAGGCCTCAGAGTATGGCCTCTATTTCCTAGACCAGTCTGTCCATCCAAGAACACTGGGAAGGAAAGGGACAGGAGGATCCAGGCAGACACCTGCTTTTGCTTGGTCTTTCGTGGGAGATGAGCCCACTGTCACCACCCAATGATGTGAGTCAAGACCCAGCCTTCCAGTCAAGTTCAAAAATAGGTCAAAGACCTGAGAAAGTGTACACTGGATCCTTACCCCCTTCCTACCTCCTGGGTGCCTCCTGCCTCACCTGCCATCTCTCCACTTCCCCGCACCCCCAGCCTTGGCCAATGCCTTATCCACGATTCCTGGCTCACACCTGACCTCTGGTCACTCTGGGCTCCTCTCCTCCACAAACTGGGACACTGCATCACTGCCCAGTGCTGACATGTCTACTGACCTTCAGGTTCTCTATTTATCTTCAGGACAGGGCTCCAAGTCCTTTTCTCCCAAGGACTGCCCTTCCTTCACCACTCCAAGAGTGCTTTTCCTCCTATCCAATCATGTCCAATCCCTGCCACTCATTTAACGATGAGTAACCTCCATAGCACGTCCTCCTGAACACAGAGCCACAGATGTTCCCAGAGCACAATTATGCTCCACTTAACTCGGACCGCTTACTCCCACTGCACGCAACCCAACCCTTCAATGGAACAGGTGTTCAAAAAACACAAATCAATGTTTTACCTCAAACGTGACACTCTACCGAAGTTAATGCCTTCCCTTTGCTTTACCACTTCACAAACAGCTAGATGCCTCCAGGGTCAAGCATGAGACTTCTCAGGAAGAGGGGAGCAGAAGGCACCCCTTTTTTTTTTTAAGATTTTATTTATTTATTTGACAGAGACAGAGACAGCCAGCGAGAGAGGGAACACAGGCAGGGGGAGTGGGAGAGGAAGAAGCAGACTCATAGCGGAGGAGCCTGATGTGGGGCTCGATCCCATAATGCAGAGATCACGCCCTGAGCCGAAGGCAGACACTTAACCGCTGTGCCACCCAGGCGCCCCAAGAAGGCACCCCTTTCTGATGCACTGACCACCCAAGGCCAACTTCAGCTTGCTTCCTCAGTGACCTTATTCCCCTGGTTTACCCAGCACTCAGCTGCCATAATGAGGAGTGTCGTGCTCTGGATGCAACACCTTAAGACTGGCATGTGACCCTGCAGCCTCACAGCAACCCTATGGAACACCTAATGTCTCCTTTATAACATGAAAAAAATGGAGATCCACAGGCAGTAGGAGGCAGAGCCAGCACCCGGAGCCCAGTTCACCAGATTAACTTGCCCAAGCCACAACTGCCATCACCCGGCTCTTGCATTCCAGGCAGCTCATGACAGCTGCCTGTGGCATCAGGTCCACCCTCACCGCCTGGCACAAAAAGAAGTACTCATAAGCGGTCATTAAGTGGAATTTTCTTCTAGCTCCCTCTCGCCCTCCCGCTCCCAGTCCCCAAATGCTGCTTCCTCCGGGAATCTGCCAAACTCAGCCCTTTAGTATCTCATGAGCCCTCCAACACGCCTTTCCTACTTTGTTAAATTCTCAGCTCTGATTTGCCCACATAGTCTAATGATGGCACAGGGAGGACACGGGTCAGACCCAAGTCTTCCCATGACACTGGCATCCGCTTGGGGGAGAACTATGTCAAGACCCCCTGAAACACAGGGGACATGTGCTCCACTGCCTCAAGGGACACTGCACCATTCGTTCAAACAGTCATGGACACTGCCTGGGGAGCTGGATTTCAGGGTCCCTGGTATCGACATCCAGGGATAGCCTTCCTCTTTAGAGATCAGTTCAGTGGTTCTGATAATATCCCTACCAATTGAGTAGCAATACATTCTTTTTGAGCAGGCAGGGTGTTCTTTTATTTTGTTGCTAGAGTCCAGCTTACTCTGATGATACCATGTTCACTTGTTCCACATACAACAAAAATCAAAAACTGGACACTCACAAAACTCCTTTATTCAACTGCAACATGATTAAGTAACTGAATACAAAATTAGTTTTAGAAGACTTTCAGTAAATAAAAAGATGTACCCTGCATCTGTACCTTGGTTTTAAATGACATTTCAACTAAAAGGCACCAAGGCTCCTTGTGGAAAGGGCTGATATCAGGCTGGGGCAAGGAGGCTGGAATGTCTAGTTGCATCAGAAAGGGAGTGCTCCAACAACGATGGGGACATGTCAAAAGAACACAGAAGGGACACCTGCTACCAAACCTAGGACACTCTGGGCATCAAAATAATGACAAGAATCATACTAAGTTAGCAATATGAACTAATAAGCCGATAACCCAATGAATAAATAAATGGGGGAGCCAAGAAAGCTCTTCTTAGGATAAGATGACACCAATACAGAAGGAATGATCTTAGAAGTATCAACAGATGCTCCAGGTAGAAGGTCAAAGTTTAAGGAAAAACAGGATAGCTACACAGTCTCAAAGCGTCCCGCCATAAACTACTTACTAATGGCAAAGGGAAAAACAGCAACTTTAAAGTAGAGAAACTTCTTAACCAGTGCTGATCATCAGAAACAAGCTGCATCTCAGGGCACCTGGGTGACTCAGTCAGTCAAGCGTCTGACTCTTGATTTTGGCTCGGGTCATGATCTCAGGGTCCTGAGATCAAGCCCCAGGCCCTGCATTGGGTTCTACCTCAGCGTGGAGTCTGCTTGGGATTCTCACTCCCTCTCCCTCTGCCCCTGCCCATACGAAAAACAGAGGGGCGCCTGGGTGGCTCAAGTCGGTTAAGTGACCGACTCTTGATTTTGGCTCAGGTCATGATCTCGGGGTCATTAAATCAAGCCCCACATCAGACTCCACAGTCAGTGCAGAGTCTGCTTGTCCCTCTTCCTCCCTCTCTGCCCCCCCCACCCTCTTTCTCAAATACATCCTTAAAAAAAAAAAAAAGAAAGGAATGTGGGGCATGGTCCACCTCCCCTCTCAGGACCTCAATTCTTCCCTGGCAGAGCAGGGCTATTCATCAACGGTTGTGAGGCAAAGTCAGCACTTGAGCTCTGTAAACTGTGACAGCCTATGGAACCCTAACCCCACCACTTACTTCACACCCCAGCACTCTGCCCACTAGCATTCCAGGGTCCAGGCACCAAATTCCCAGACTGCATGATTCAAAACACACATCCCACTAGGCCCCCGAGCCCTCCAAGTTTATAAGGGGAAATGGGGGTATTTTAAAAGCATTTTCCTCCCAGAAACACTACAAACACAAAAAAAGGGCTTTGTTTATTTGTTTTAAAAGTGACTTGGGTTATAATGGAAGAAAATGTCACACTGGGGCCTGAAATTACTACACTGGGCTATGTTTGCTTAAGATTAAAAATAGTTTCATCTTCCCTTCCCAGGAGCCTTCCCTCCTGGAAGAAAAAACCCCGACTAGACCATCACCAAGTTCAGAGGTCCCAGAGCTACATGCCAAGATCTAGGCAGGCTTAACCTAGTGTATCTCAGCATCAGATTCCCACTAACAATTTCCGATCACGACTTGGAAGATATACAGCAAGCCTCACAATGATGCTATCAGCTGTCCTGCAGGCTTAATGCAACAAAAGCTAATTCATATGGGGGCAAAACCAACTCTTGGTTTAGACTCAGGTTATGATCTCAGGGTCCTGGGGTAAAGCCCTGTGTCGGGTGAGGTGGGGGGGAGTCTGCTTGGGGATTCTCTCCCTCTGCCCCTCCCCTATATGTGTGCGCATGCTCTCTCTCTCTCTCAAATAAATCGGTAGGTCTTCAAAAACAAAAAAACAAAAGATTCTCTCCCTCTGCCCCTCCCCTTCTTCTAAAAAAACAAGTAATTCATATGGAGGTAAAACAAATTCCAATAATACAATAGGGCACAAGTGAAAAATAGGCTTCTTTCCCAGGCCCTCTGGTGAGCAAGCTGGGTTTCTTCAGTAGCTGTCCACAAATGGTACATTTAATGTGTTTCTAAATCCATAAATAAGTACATCAATCTTTGATTCATTCTTTTTTTTTTTTTAAAGTAGGTTCCACACTAGGCTTTTTTTTGTTAAGCTGTCCACAAATGACATATTTAATGTGTCTCTAAATCTATAAACAAGTACATCTCTCTTTAATTCATTCATTTTTTTAAAGTACACTCCATGTGGAGGACCTGGGTGGCTCAGTCGGTTAACCTTCTGCGTTTGGCTCAGGTCATGGTCCCAGGGTCCTGGAATCGACCCCCGCATGGGGCTCCCTGCTCAGCGAGAAGCCTGCTTCTCCCTCTCCCATTCCCCATTTGTGTTCCCTCTCTCGCTCCCTCTCTCTCTGTGTCGAATAAATAAATAATTAAAAAAAAACTAGGCTCCATGCAAGCCCAATGAGGGGCTTGAACTAACGACCCTGAGATCAAGACCTGAGCTGAGATCCAGTCAGATGCTTAACTGACTGAACCACCTAGGCACCCCTCTCTTTAATTCATTTTTTTTTTTAAAGATTTTATTTATTTGAGAGACAGCGCAAGTGTGAGCAGGGGCAGCCGGGGGGGGGGGGGGGCGGGGGCGCTGAGGGAAAAGCAGATTTCCCACTGAGTAGGGAGCCTGACGCGGGGCTTGATCCCAGGACCCTGAGATCATGGCCTGAGCCGAAGGCAGATGCCCAACCGAATGAGCCACTCAGGTGCCCCTCTTTAATTCATTCTTTTCTTTATTTTTTTAAGATTTTATTTATTTGCCAGAGAGAGAGAGAGAGAAAGCACAAGCAGGGGGAGTGGCAGGCAGAGGGAGAAGCAGGCTCCCTGCTGAGCAAGGAGCACGAAGCAGGACTCAACCTCAGGACCCTAGGATCATGACCTGAGCCAAAGGCAGCCGCTCAACCGGCTGAGCCACCCAGGCGCCCCTCTTTAATTCATTCTTAAAGCTCAAATGAAATCACGTATTTCATAACTGTTACTCTTTAAATTTTACTAGAACTGGGAGACCTCAGCCCCCTGGCTGCACCGACCTCCTCACTCACCCTAGCTGCCTGTAGCACATCTAGGTGTCTGCATCCTGCCTGTTCTGCTCTCGAGGACGCTCTCACTTTTACACCTGCATTCTTCTGGGAGGAAATCTGAACATAAAATCCTCGATGTGGAAATCAAATCAAATTAGAATTGACAAATATTGGCAAAATGCCTTCAATTTAGGTTTCTGCCTTAAAGATTGAGTGACTTTTCCCTTACTTTCACTAGAACTGAAGTATTGGCAAACTCCTTCATTAACAACATAAGAGGAAGGAGGGTGGGACGGGTTGAAACACAGGAGAGAGCAGTTTGCCCCTCTCGTATTGCTCGACTATTGGCCACGATGGGCAGCAGGTACCATACATTCAAACCGGGAGTAGAGGTGCTTCATGGTCAGTCAGCATGGCAGTATGGGAGGGTGAGCATCCAGACGACTAATGAATCAAAACATGTGCTATGTTTTTCTAGTCAAACTTGACTACCTCAGAGGAAAATTGCTATGGAGAATTTATGGGCGAATGACTCCAAATAATAAGGTGTTTGTAGTGCTCTTTGCTCCCATTGTTGCTTCCCTGGACCAGCCCTCTGAACCAGGCCACCTCCTGGGCCCACCCCAGAACAACTCCAGTGCTGAACACAAGGACAGGGGAGGGAAGCAGAGACTATTTTGGGGCTCTCAAGTCTAATCTTCATCCTGTGGTTTCACTGTTCTGAAAAACATTAACCTTCTTACAGCATTAGGTCCAAATCTAAGTTTGATGCCTGCTGTCCTTCAACTGCGGAGCAGGGCCTGACAAGGAATGCTGGAGCCCAGCTGTTCTGGAGGTGGCACGCTCCAGTCTTGGGGCCCTGGGGAAAGAACCATCTATCCCAAGCCAGTGCAGCCATCTGGGACAGGCAGTCTGCGCCTAAGCAGAGAAGTACTCACCAGTTCACGCTCATCTTTCTCTCAGATCAGCCTGACTTATATACATGGACAATCGACCCAACAGAAAGTGGTGCCCACAACAGCAACGGACATTCCAAAGTCCTAAAGTGACCTTCCCAACTCTATTTTCATGCTCGTTCCTGGTTCAAAGGCTGCCTGGAAAAACCGGGTGACCTAGGCAACTTCACCAAGATGAGGAGTAACAGGAACTGGGAGCCATACTCTGCCATGAGGACCAGGATACAAACCCTGGAGAACACCAGGACTAGAGAGAAGGAGCATGAGGCCCCTCAGCAGACATTATGGTTACATTATCTTCTAGAGCCATACACCAAACTACTGAGGGAGGAAATGACCGGTGCCTGAGACATGGTTCAAAATTATGTGGGGTGGGGTAGTGGTTGGAAGTGTGAGTAGGGATTCACTGTACTAGTCTTTGAGTGTACCTGAAATTCTCCATAATAAAAAGTTCAAAAATAAAATACAGTAAGAGGCATATATACAAAATTCCCAGTAATTAAAACATCAAATATATCCAGCAATTCATTCTTAGGTATACGCCAATAGAAGACATGGACAATGCCTGATTTCAAGCTACATTACAAAGCTGTGATCACCAAGACATCATGGTACTGGCAAAAAAACAGACACATAGATCAATGGAACAGAATAGAAAGCCCAGATATGGACCCTCATATCCATGGTCAACTAATCTTCGACAAATCAGGAAAAAATATCCAATGGAAAAAAGACAGCCCCTCAATAAGTGGTGCTGGGAAAATTGGACAGCTATATACAGAAGAATGAAACTCGACAATTCTCCTACACCATACACAAAGATAAACTCTAAATGGATGAAATACCTCAATGTGAGTCAGGAACCCATCAAAATTCTAGAGGAGAACATAGGCAATAACCTCTTCGACATTGGCCACAGCAAATTCATTCAAGACACGTCTCCAAAGGCAAGGGAAACAAAAGCAAAAATGAACTTTTGGGACTTCATCAAGATAAAAAGTTTCTGCACAGCAAAGCAAACAGTCAACAAAACTAAGAGGCAACCCAGAGAATGGGAGAAGATATTTGCAAATGACATTACAGATAAAGGGCTGATATCAAAGATCTATAAAGAACTTCTCAAACTCAACACCCAAAAAACAAATAATCAAGTCAAAAAATGGGCAGAAGACATGAACAGACACTTCTCCAAAGAAGACATATGAATGGTTAACAGACACATGAAAAAATGTTCAGGGACGCCTGGGTGGCTCAGCTGATTAAGCATCTGCCTTTGGCTCAGGTCATGATCCCAGGGGCCTGGGATCGAGTCCCACGTCGGGCTCCTTGCTCAGCGGGGAGCCTGCTTCTCCCTCTGCCTACCACTCCCCCTGCTTGTGCATGCTCTCTCTCTAAAATAAATAAAATCTTTAAAAAAAAAATGTTCAACATCATTAGCCATCAGGGAAATTCAAATCAAAACCACATTGAGATACCACCTTACACCAGTCAGAATGGCAAAAATTAACAAGGCAGGAAACAACAAATGTTGAAGAGGATGTGGAGAAAGGGGAACCCTCTTACACTGTTGGTGGGAATGCAAGTTGGTACAGCCACTTTGGAAAACAGTATGGAGGTTCCTCAAGACGTTAAAAATAGAGTTACCCTATGACCCAGCAATTTCACTACTGGGTATTTACCCCAAAGATACAGAAGTAGTGAAAAGAAGGGCCAAGTGCACCCCAATGTTCATAGCAGTAATGTCCACAATAGCCAAACTGTAGAAGGAGCCAAGATGCCCTTCAACAGACGAATGGATAAAGATGTGCTTCACATATACAATGGAATATTACTCAGCCATCAGAAAGGATGAATACCCACCATTTGCACTGACATGGATGGAACTGGAGGGGATTATGCTAAGTGAAATAAGTCAAGCAGAGAAAGACAATAAGCATAGGGTTTCACTCATATGTGGAACATAAGGAATAGCATGGAGGACATTAGAAGGAAGGGGAAAATGAAGGGGGGGAATCAGAGGGGGAGACGAACCACGAGAGACTCTGGATTCCGGTAAACAAACTGAGAATTTCAGAGAGGAGGGGGGGTCGGGGGGATGGGTTAGCCCGGTGATGGGTATTAAGGAGGGCACATATTGCAATGAACACTGGGTGTTATATGTAAATAATGAATCATGGAACACTACGTCGAAAACTAATGAAGTACTATATGATGACTAACATAAAAAAAAAAAAAAACCTAAAAAAAAAAAAGAAATACATTATAGGAAGAAAAAAAAAGACAATGAACAAGAATATTAGTATCAGTAGTATTCATGATGTCAAAAACTGGACATAGCCCAAATGTCTACCAACATGAAGAGCAGTAAATTGTGATATATTCATATGAAATATTATACAACAAAAGAGAACTGCTGTACAGAACCCACAGATGTCAGAGACCTAATGTTCAGCAAGAAAAAAGCAGACAAATGAGAGTACACACACACACACTCGATCGTTCCACTTACATGAAGGTCAAGAGCATCAAAACTAAGCCCATGGACAGAGGTCAGAAGAGTGGTTTATTTTGGGGAGATGCTGACTGGAGAAAGGCATGATGGAACCTTCTGGAAATGTTCTATATCTTAATCTGAGTGGTATATACATATATAAAAATGTGTTGAGCTATACATCCATGATTTGTGCATTTTGCTACATGTATAAATTATGCGTCAATTTTTTACAAAATGGTGACATCAAAAAATGTACTCGTTACCAGGTACTGGTTACCAGGAGATTCAGTGAAACAGCTTTAGCTATAAAAGAATACATTTTCAAAGCCTGAAGAATAAGAAAACTCAGCTCTGGCCTAGGATAAATTGGCTAGGGCCTACTCCCGGCTGACCACCTGAGGTGAAAGCAGGGACTCCCTCTAAGTACTTTCACCACTAGCTGACCACGGACACCAAAGAACACCAGAGCAGCCAACACTAGGAGACATGGCTTTAACTCCTGCTTTACCACACTAAGCAAGTAGCCATAGATGTATCTCACAAAAATCTGAGTAATTCAATTCTTTTTAAAGACATTTATTTATTTGAGATACAGAGAGCGCAAGTACAGGGCAGAGGGAGAGGGAGAGGGAAAGTCTTACGCAGACTCCTTGCTGAGCTCAGAGCCCCACACGGGGCTGGAAACCACGACCCTGAGATCATGACCTGAGCTAAAATCAAGAGTCGGACGCTCCACAGACTGCGCCACCCAGGCGCCCCCTGAGTAATTCAATTTTTAAATGAAATGGTAAAGATCTCTCTCACACAGGGGAGTCAGCACTCCCCTCAGCACCATGCTAGCTGCCTGACACCCACTCCTCTGGGCAGCTCCTGAGCATGGCTAAGCAGCTTCGGCAGCCCTTCCTCCAGCGCAGCCCACACCCCCCTGACTCTGGAATTCCTTACATTCTCCTCCCTGAAGGACAACCCTCAGAAAACCTGGATTCAAACCAAGAAAACAAAACCTGGTCTACCTCCTTAGGCCTAAGCAACCTTAGTGGACAGACATAATGCATGCAAAAATCTGAATTTACTTGGCTTCAAAATTATTTATGTCTAAAATAAATGAGGGGCGCCTGGGTGGCACAGTGGTTAAGCGTCTGCCTTCGGCTCAGGGCGTGATCCTGGCGTTGTGGGATCGAGCCCCACATCAGGCTCCTCTGCTATGAGCCTGCTTCTTCCTCTCCCACTCCCCCTGCTTGTGTTCCCTCTCTCGCTGGCTGTCTCTATCTCTGTCAAATAAATAAATAAAATCTTTTAAAAAAATAAATTAATTAATTAAAATAAAAAAATAAAATAAATGAAATCTTGAATGCGTGAAATAATACAACAAACACGACAGGCATACGTTAAGTGTCTCGGCACTAGGGGAAGGCCAGATAAATCCTGGTATGGTACATGATACCTCTTTTCGGGGGCAATTCCCACTGGTAGGGCAATGGGCTCGGTACACATATACAGGAATTTTAGGCCAGCCGCCAGCACAGTCCTTTACCTCCAGATCCTCCCAGCAACAGTGGATCAGACAGCTGCTGTCTGAGGTAAGCACAGAGTCACCCTCACTTTAGACACAGGCTTGGGCTGCCCATCCAATTCTGGGGTAAGCTGGGTGGGGCCTGCAAACCAGAAAGCCAGGGCCAGCTGACAGGTTCCCGGGCCTGGAGCCTGGGCCTATTCTCACGCGGAAACCATCTCTGGCCCTCCACCTGCCCACATCTTTAGCCACCTGCTGGCATGGCAGCACTGGCAGCTGACACACTTCCCTATTCTGAAAGGCAAGTTTCTGTACCCAGAGCCTGAGACCAGCAAGTGAGGCCACGACCACAGCCCACATGAGCCTTCCACTGCTCACGCAGCCCACTGGCCTAAAGGCACAGATAGGAGGAAAGACTGGATTCTGGCCATTGTCTATGCTCTACCCATTTCTCCATTTCCTTACCACTGGGGCTGTGCTCTACAAGGAGAAAAAAATCCTCTGAAACAGCTTTCAAACACAGAGAAAATTTGTAAAACACAATAGTCATGGGACAGAGTGTGAGGCAACCGTTTAAATCATCAAGACCAACACCTCCATTTTACAGATCAGTAAAATGAGGCCCACAGTCCCTGCGATGGTGAGCAATGAAACAGGATGAGACTCCCGCTCCTGAGCCTCAAACCTTTTCCCATCAAACACCAGATAAACAAAGGGAGAAAGGAAGAGAGGAAAGCTGAAGAGAGGTGACAAGAGGGACAGACAGGGAAAGGCAGAGGCACTGGGAGTTGGGGGAAGGGAGGGCCTGAGAGGTGGATGGTGCTGTGAGCCCACCCAGGTGAATTAGGCCAGAGGAAACATCCAGGCTCTTCCTCTTGCAACACCTGTCACACCGGTACTGGAGAGACGGGTTGGACGAGGACTGCAGAGCCACTGAGAGGCTAGGCTGGGCTGGGCCTGAGCTCTTCTCAGGGAAGTGGTGCCCTGGGTACCAGTTATGAGCAGTGTGGAACCAGAGGAAAGCAGCCCTCCAGAGGAAAGACGCAAACCACCCCAGCTCTGCCACAGGGTCCGAACCTGACACTGATCAAGGCTTTGGATCTAGCTGCCAATTCACAGGAAATAGGAAGAAGAGCACGCTGACTTGCACCCTAAGACAGCATCAGCTAAATCTGGACTGTGGGAAGATTCCCACAGGGGGTCTGAGGGTCCAGGGTCTTGAGCAGATAATTGCAAGGAAAAGGGATAGAGGGGGTATCTGTAGATTAAAGAGTCTTAAAAGATATATGAAGTTTTAAAAATGGACAAAATTAAACTACAGTGCCTAGGGATACACATTTGGGAAATAAAACCAAAAAGAAATAGAAGGAAATGGATACAAAGGTAGGTTGGGGGCCTTTGGAAGGAAGGAGAGAGGGGGGCTGTAGCAGGGATGGGACCCACCAAGGGGCCTCTGGTAGGGCCAGCAAAGCTTTATTTCTTGACCTCATAACTCACTAAGCTATACTTTTTTTTTTGGGGGGGGGGTCTTGTTTTCTCTATTTTTGTTTTATTTTATACTAGTGAAGTTTAAAAACAGTTTAAAAATATATTTTTAGGGGTGCCTGGGTGGCGCAGTTGTTAAGCGTCTGCCTTCGGCTCAGGGCATGATCCCAGCATTCTGGGATGGAGCCCCACATCAGGCTCCTCCGCTAGGAGCCTGCTTCTTCCTCTCCCACTCCCCCTGCTTGTGTTCCCTCTCTCACTGGCTGTCTCTCTCTGTCAAATAAGTAAATAAAATCTTTAAAAAAAAAAAAAAATATATATATATATATATATATATATTTTAGAATATATACAAAGACCCAATTATTGGGTTGCACACCTGAAACTAATATGGTTACATGACAATTTTTTCTCTATTAAAAAAAAGGATTGATTTTTTTTCCTATATATACATATTTTTTTTCTTTTTTTCCTTTTTTGGGGGCGCCTGGCTGGCTCAGTTGATAGGATATGCAACTCTTGATCTCAGGGTGGTGAATTCAAGCCCCATGTTGGGTGTGGAGCCTACTTTAAAATAAATAAATAAATATATTGTTTCAATAAGATAAAGTGATATTGCAACAGAGTCAATGCAGAAGCAAACCCAGAATTCAGCTGTCTCCTACAAGCCAGATATTAAGTATTTTGCAAAAATGCAAAAAAAGAAAATAATAATAACAAGATGAAGTAAACATAAACCTAAACCAGGGGCGCCTGGGGGGTGCAGGTGTTAAGTGTCTGCCTTCGGCTCAGGGTGTGATCCTGGTGCTCTAGGATCAAGCCCCACATCAGGCTCCTCCGCTAGGAGCCTGCTTCTTCCTCTCCCACTCCCCCTGCTTGTGTTCCCTCTCTCGCTGGCCATCTCTCTCTGTCAAATAAATAAATCTTAAAAAAAAAAAACAAACCCAAACCAACCCTGGAAGAGCTTGAAGACCACGCAAAGCAGCGCACGCAGAAAGAGAACCCAGCCAGGAGGGCGAACACAGAGGGTAGTGCCACAGGCAACTAGGTGGGGACCTCTAAATCTGGGGTTTGGCATTAGGAACCCCCCAGTCTACTCCCCTGGGCCCACACTCTCCAACAGCGGTTAGGCACTAAGCTGATATTGCAGTCACCTGTGTGGCTCCTTGAGCCATCGCTCAACTGGTTCCCAGCGATAGAGTAAAGGTGGCTGTTTATTTTTTTTTAAAGATTTTATTTATTTATTCATTTGTCAGAGAGAAAGAGAGAGCACACAAGCAGGGGGAACAGCAGCCAGAAGGAGACAAAGGCTCCCCACTGAGCAGGGAGCCCAATGCAGGACTCAATCCCAGGGTCCTGGGATCATGACCTGACTGAAGGCAGCCACTCAACTGACCGAGCCACCAGGT
This sequence comes from Ursus arctos, assembly GCF_023065955.2. Lineage (NCBI taxonomy): Eukaryota > Metazoa > Chordata > Mammalia > Carnivora > Ursidae > Ursus > Ursus arctos. Next base: position 32,792,831 of record NW_026622808.1, on the reverse strand, counting down.
GTCCCAAGTGTGCTGTTTATTTTTAAGTGGGTGACCAAAACATGTCCCCTCCAGGCATTATTCCTTCCACTGCTGATTTTCCTGACCCCCACAGCCTGAAGGGTTTTAACTTGCTTCCCTGGTAAAGCATACCAGCACTGCCTTTCAGATTCCACAATTCCTCAGCTCTGGCCTAGTCCAACCTCACTGCCTCAGTTTCTGTTCAGAAGCTACCTCTATTTATACCACCATGAACCCATCATGTCAGGGCTGGCCAAAGTCTCTGCACCCACCTCGCATCCCTACTGCTAGCCAACTTGACTCCACAATGGTCTCTAGTCCCCACCCCTCCCTGTCCCCTGTGCCTTCTACCTCCTCCAGCTGACCTGGGGATTAGCAGAACAAACCTAACAAAGTTCCTCCTCTCACTGTTATCTTCTCCCTCCCCTCCCCTTTCTCTAATTCCCCTCCCATCTCTTACTGCAGCTTCCTCAATTATCCCCCAAATCCCCCCACACATCCTTATCCAAATCACCAAACCAAGAGGGCTCCGTAGTTCACTTTAACCAGTCTCTGAAACACCATTTTGCAGGCCCCACCAGGGTCACCTAAGGCACAGCATCAGGGCCAGAAACTGGCCCAACGGGTCAGACACATCTGTGTGTGCCCAAATGTCAGCCTGGCTTTGAAATAATCGAGAACTGTAGCATTGTCTAATCGCTGTGTTGTATGCCTGAAACAAATGTACCACTATGTGTCAACCATACTTCAGTAAAAATATCATCACCATCATCGCCATCATCACCATCATCACCATCATCTAGAACTGCCTCCCAGGCTCTCCAAGATCCTCTCCCTGATCCCTCACATCAGCCTCTGAGACAGGCCTAGCATCCCACTCCCCCTTATGATGAATCAGAAGCACACTGACCGCCTGTGGTCACTTCCCCAGGGTGGGATCCTCAGCCTCTCCAAAACACACTTTCTTCTGAAAAATACCAATGGAGAGGAAATAATCTTTACTTCTCTTCCCTCTTTTGCCTGGTGCAGACGGGGCCCATACCTGTCTCACCCATCACCAGATCCAACCCTGGAGCCTCGCACAGTGCCCAGGGCAGGACAGGGACTAAAAAAACACCTGCTGAATAAAGGAACAAATCACTGAAACCCAGCACCAACAGGGCCTGCCCGTGCGTGCCAGCAGACAGTCCTCTCCACAGCCCAAAGGCTAGCCTGTCTTGTAAGACTGCTTAATAGTCAGTATTTAATCTTATACACTCCTAGATCCAATTCCTTTTGTCTTTAACTTTTTCCAATTATAAGCCTAGATTCATTAGGTATGCTAATGCACGTAAAGCACAGTAAGGAGCTGACACAAAATAAACGCGTCAAAATATACATACAGGGGGCGCCTGGGGGGCTCAGATGGTTAAGCGTCTGCCTTCGGCTCAGGTCGTGATCCCAGGGTCCTCGGATCAAGCCCCGCTTCAGGCTACCTGCTCAATGGGGAGTCTGCTTCTCCCTCTGCCTTTCCCCTGGCTTGTGCTCTCTCTCGCTCACTCTCTCTCTCAAATAAATAAATAAAGTCTAATAAAATAAAATAAAATATACATACAAAATACAAATAACCCAGTCGCCCATCATCTCATATGAGTGTAGTGTTTCTGTGCTTTAGACAACCTACGGGAACAGACTAGCTAAGGAATGTGGGCATCGCTCTGTATACCACTGGGTGTCCTGGTTGCTCCACCTCAGACCCAAATCTGAAATAAAACTCCCAAGGTCAATAATCCCCCCACAATAACGAGAAATGGACTTGCTTCCACACTGGGGTTTCTCCTGTTCTACTGAGAATCAGCTCCTATACAGTGGCCTCCTCTGGACCGCACTGGTTCTGCACTGTCTGGGACGACTCCCAGGCTGGGAGCAGCCCTGTGGGCTCTGCTTCCCCTCTGGCCTCTTAGAGGATTTAGAGCGAGCATTTACAGCTTGATTTTCAACTCCCCTCTGGTGATATCAGATCATTTTCTTATCTGATAACAACCAACAGCTCTACCCTCATCTGCCTCTAACACAAAGGTCAGAAACCAAATGCCTCCACTATCCGGAAATCACCTGGAGACTTCCCCACTGGAAACCCAGAGGCAGCTCCCACCCAACACAGAAATCATAAAACACAGTACCTGTATCACCTAGAGGCTGGAACCCAATTTTTGCCTTTAGGACAATTAATCCTGCTTAGAAGTTGGGCATCACTGCCCGTACTCTCATCACACTCCAAAGATTTGTGCTCAGTTTGTCCCTCAAGGAGTCAAGGAAGCCCAAACAGTTCCGATCTCCAGGGAGGATGCTGGCTTTACAGAGTAAGGTTCAGACATTCCATACTAAGTTCCTCCTATTAACCACAAAAAAAAAAAAAAAAAAAAGTACAATTCCTGTTCTAAGGAATTCCAACCCTAGAGCTCTACTGAATTACATGCTCCAGGTACAGAATCCGCTGCTGCAAACACCCACTTGCTCCAGGTCTCTTAGAGCTCATGCTGGCAAAGTCAAAGTTTTATAAGTTACCCAGTCAGGAGGTCATACGGTCATGCGGGGGAAAAAATAAATACAGGTGTAGTCCTTTGAAAACCAAGGGCTTTCTCTCTAAGGCATGCCCTGCTGTTGATAACTAGAAAAGATACCAACATTATACAGAAAAAGAAAACAGCATTTCCGGTCACTCGACTCACATGGCGACCTTGCTAGTCTACACTCCTTCTACTTCACTGGTGAGATTCAAGAAAAAACTGAGCACAATCTCCAAAGAAACACCTTAAAAATCTAAACAATGTTGGGGCGCCTGGCTGGCTCAGCTGATAGAGCACGCGACTCTTGATCCAGGGTCGTGAGTCTGAGCCCCACACTGAGCTCAGAGATTACTTAAAATAAGAAAATCTAAACAATGGTGGTTAGTTAACGGAGAGACCTTGGTCCTCAAACTATTTCAGTCCTCTACTCATCTTGACAGGGGCCAATGCCTCCAAGGACAATGCCCCCAACCCCAACAAGACACCACAGCATTCAAAGCTCCACAGGTAAGTGAGCAGTCAAGGCAGAGCTGCTTTCTGGGAGGCACCAGTGCCCTTGTGTCTGGGTTTGTTTCTATCAAACACCTGCTACTTATAAAATCACCTATCACGGCACTTGGGTGGCTCAGTCAAACATCGGACAGCTCAGGTCATGATGTTAGAGTCCTAGGATGGAGCCCTGAAACGCAGCTCCACACTCAGCGGGGAGTCTGCTTCTCCCTCTGCCTCTGCGCCTCCCCCCTGCTCGTATTCACCCAGGCTCCCGCTCTGTCTCTCTCTCAAATCTTTTTTTTTCCCAAATAAATAAGACCTTAAAAATCACCTATTACATATGTAATTGTAAAAGACAAAAAAAAATATCCCCGAGCCCCTATTTCAACCTAAGAAACACAGCCAGCCTTTATTAAGTATTAGATTCGTAGTTTACATTAGAAAGGAAATGACAAATTAACAAGCGGCAATTAGAGTGGTGTAGAGCACATGACCAGCCAACCTTTAGCTTTTTTTTTTTTTTAAGTTTTATTTATTTAAGTAATCTCTACACCCACCATGGGGCTCGAACCCAAAATCAAGAGTCAGATGCTCTACTGACTAAGCCAGCCAGGCGCCTTCTCAACAGTCCATGGGAAGGATATTCTATCCCAATTTTACTGAGGCAGAGAGGTCAAAGATCTTACTTAAGGCCACATTAGGATACAAGGGTCCCAGGGGACTCAGTACATCTGGTAGGCTCCTTCCTCAGGCCCACATTTCTACTGCTGAGGACACTCAGTGTTTTCATTGTCCAACCTCAGTTTTGGTGCCAAAACTCCTGCTGATCTTCCCAAAATGCAATGACCTTCAGTGAGGAGACCTCACATCTTGGGAAGTCTGACCCAAAATACTATGTATGACCAGGCACTATCTGAAAGAAGTTCTCCTTTATTTTTTTTTTAATTAATTAATTAATTAATTAATTTTAAAGATTTTATTTATTTATTTGACAGAGAGAGACAGCCAGCGAGAGAGGGAACACAAGCAGGGGGAGTGGGAGAGGAAGAAGCAGGCTCCCAGCGGAGCAGGGAGCCTGATGTGGGGCTCCATCCCAGGACCCTGGGATCACGCCCTGAGCCGAAGGCAGACGCTTAACGACTGAGCCACCCAGGCGCCCCAGAAATTCTCCTTTAGAACTCAATACCACCTTACAACAACTGCTGGCATTTGCAGTGGGGCCTCAGCATGGCAAATATGTTTTATTCCTTTATTTGATAAAAACAAAATGCAAGTCCCAATTCTAAAACAGAGAAAAAGAAATGTATCACTCTGCTCAGGCAAGAGGATAAAATAAGCTAGATTTTCCCCCCTCTAATAAAAGGAAAAAAAAAAAAAGGTAGGAGGAAGGCAAACATCCAGGGTAGTGCTAGTGCCAGCTGTTCCTTTCATAAGACACTTCCACAGAAGACAAAGAAATCATACATACTGAAGCATCATGGAAAGAATGGAATTTTTTTATTCAGATAATCAACAACAATTTACAAGACCATTCCGAAGTCTCCCTAATCTGGGTTTTAGAGGAAGAAATTTCTCAGCAGCCATCCACGCAATCACATAGACTTCATGGAGAAACCCCCTTGGCAAACTTCAAGGGGACTTGATCAGGCCTTTTCCATCTTCTTGCCCCACCAGCTCACTCACCTACTCCTCACAGACTCTACCTACTAAAGCCAACAGCTGACCACACATCTGGCTCCCTGTCGGCAGCTAACACCCCTCGAAAAGAAGCAGCTCTGTCCGTCCACTCACCAAAACTCTAAGGACCTCATACTTCTTTTTTCCAGGGACACACTGGCCTGGGGTCAAGAGAACTGCCTGATGGGTCAGAAAGGCAGCTTGATATCAGCGGAGCACCTATATCCAGACAAACCTGTTTTTTAAAAAGCTGAGTCCCTCTGGCTTCCCCTATCTGGAGAATCGTATTCTGGCATTTCATCTTCAACGAGTTCTACAGCTGATTAAAGCTAAAACAAATATTTTCCAGCTTCAATGAGATATAATTGAAGGCCAAAATAATTTTTAAAAATTTATAAAAATACTTTCATTCACAAATAGATTAATCCTATGCTTCCCAGAGGATTCCAAACATAAGAAAGGCCTGGAGGGAGTGCCCAGCCTCCTGTGACCAGGCACTAAGCCACCCTTGGGAGCAGCAGGCCTGCTTCTCCAAATATGGCCTCAAAACTGCTGCAAGCGTGAGCTCAGGCCTGCAAAGGGGTCCTCAAGAATGTTTATCAAGACGCGACAAAAGAGGGCAGACCTAGAGGCAAACAAAGCACAAGGACCATCCCTCAGAACAGTCCTGAAAGGCAGGGAAGCATGGAAGGAAGGGACTGTTTGCTGGGCCCTCAACACCCAGTAACCACAGCAGACAGGGCAGAGGCCACAGCAGACCTGACACTGCCGTGGAGGGCGGTGCCTGCAGGCACAGCCCACAATAGGCCCCATTCTCCCTGGAAGCTCATGGCAGAAGGGGAGAGGGGAGGCCAGGACATTCCTTCACCCCCTCACACAGAGAGAAAGGGCACAGGGAGCCCAGGGCGCCAGAGGCCTGCAGAAGAAGAAAGCATGAGCAGCCATTTTCCTTTCCAGCTTTCAGAATCAAAAAGAAACCCTTCCTAAAAGCAACCAGAAGAGAGACCTGAAGTGCCATCTGATTAACGTGGCCTTAGATGGTAAATTAGATGGCTTATACAAGAGCCCCCTCTCTAGTCAGCAGTGCCCAGCCAGAAGGGAATACAACTCAGAGCTCTGAGGGGACAAGGGACCCCACAGGCCCTGTCAGCTCAGGGCTGGCACTGCAAGCAGAAGAATCAACTTTTACTGCTAAGGATTTCTTCCCGGCACCAAGGAATCCAGTACCTTTTTTAAAGTACTTGAAAACTGGAAAAATCACATCTTCAGACTGGCAAACACAGTATTTTAAGTCTATACTGTTGACCCTTCTGACAAAATATTGTGATCCTTTCCAGGTAAGCAGAAGCAACAGCTGGTAGCACAAACCCAGAAGAGAGAGTGAGACAGGAATCCTACTGTTATCTATTTGTGACTTTAATGAATTCTATTTTTAGATCTTTAATAAAGAGCTTCTCTTCCAGTCTCCTCCCACCAAATTTCTCTACTCGGGCAATTCAATCTTCCCAATACTGCTCAGTCTAAAAATATATATGACACTTCTTCAGGCATGCTTAACATAACAGGTAGAATAAAGTTCTCTAGACTTCCTCATTTTCCATAAGACACAGAATCCACCTCTGCTCAAGGGCTACTCAGCAGACTGGTCTCCGTTATTAAAAAATCCAGTAAGCAAGACTCCCTGAGGTCAGGGCAGATCTGATGCAAAGACAACCTACCAGCCCAAACAAGAGTATACACAGGATTTTTACAGTGACGAGAGATGCATGTTTTATGCAGGCATTCCATAGTAAAACAAAGGCCCAGAAAATGGATGATGTCTCAGGTTCTGATTAATAGTCAAATTAAAAGGAAATGCTATTTGGAATTCCATTATTGACTGTATAATTTTTCTTGGCAAAAATTGGCTAGACAATCAACCCAGTCCTGGAGAACAACTGAGCTAATTAAGAGAGGCATTTATGTCAACCAAGGCAAAACCGGTTCATTCTGCTATAGACAGCCTTGGGAATCTTAAGTAAACCTGTATCAACCCCCAGAATGCTTGGGGAGAAATGTTCCCAGCACACAGAGAGGTAAAACAGAAACGACCGTATCATTTGCAAAAACAAACATCTTCCAAGTCCACTAATCTGTTTCAATACATAGATACCAACTATTAGGAATCTGGGGGCACCTTGCTGGCTCAGTCGGTAGAGCATACGACTCTTGATCTCAGGTCGTGAGTTCAAGCCCCATGCTGGGTGTAGAGCTTATAAAAAATAATTATAAATTAAATAAAATAAAAAAGAAAGAACTTGGTAAGAAGATTATAGATTGCCATCCTCCATATACAAAAATTCAACGCCCATAGAAAAGAAAAGCAAATGCCAAACAGGGGACCAAGCTGGGCACCGGCCATTATCTCCCTGAATATGACACATCCTTCCAAGTGTCTCACTTGTCCTTGAGCTCCCCTCAACTGACACCCTCCCCTACACTTAGGGTATTCAAGGGCTGTGAACACCTCAGAAGAATGAATCTGTGGCTACACATACCCTCAATGGCAGAGAACACTGAGGCTGGGCCTCTGCATGGCTATAACGACTGCACATCCATGCAAGTCACAGAAAAGGGACCAGGGAAAACGTTCATAATGGAAGGAAGGGACTGTTTGCTGGGCCCTCAACATCCCATAACACTCATAAAATAAAGACCAATACAAACATGCCTCACTTGACATTACAGGTGTGCTCCTGCAAAACTGTAAGTCACATCACACTCTTTTCAAAAGCTTTATATTTAATATGGTGATAAGAGAGATTATAAAAAACCCTAATGCCCAAAGATGTTAATAGCAACATTACCTATTATAACCAAAGTAAGAAACAACCATCTAAGAACTAGGGACAGGTTAACCATTAGAAATGCTGTATTTCTGGGGCGCCTGGGTGGCACAGCGGTTAAGCGTCTGCCTTCGGCTCAGGGCGTGATCCCGGCGTTATGGGATCGAGCCCCACATCAGGCTCCTCCGCTATGAGCCTGCTTCTTCCTCTCCCACTCCCCCTGCTTGTGTTCCCTCTCTCGCTGGCTGTCTCTATCTCTGTCAAATAAATAAATAAAATCTTTTAAAAAAAAAAAGAAAGAAATGCTGTATTTCTAGAACTCAGCTCATGCTATAATGCTAGCAGAAAAGCAGGATAAAAATGAAATCTATGCTGTAACCTAAACTCAGTAAAAGTGCTGCCCAAGGTCTACTGGAGGACAGCCAGGTCTCAGGGGATAATGGCTGTTCCTAGGGAGAACTGGGGATTGAAGGGATGGGTGGAAAAAAGCTTTCCCCTGTATAATCCTTTTGAACTTTCTGAGTTTGTACCATGTGTCGGTATTTCCTATTTAAATAAAGACTAGGGGCACCTGGCTGGCTCAGTCAGAAGAACATGATGGGATTCTTGATCCTGGGGTTGTGAGTTCAAGCTCCACATGGGGTGTAGAGATTACTTAAATAAAACTTTAAAAAAAGACTAAAATTAGGAGACAAAGGATTTTTCCTTTCTTTTCTACTTTTTACTTTCCAAATTTCTTAAAGATTTTATTTATTTATTTATTTATTTATTTATTTATTTATTTCAGAGGGAGAGAGAGAGAGAGGGAGAGAGCAAGGGGAGGAGCAGAGAGGGAGGGAGAGAGACAAGCAAACTCAGTGCCACACACGGAGCCTCACAGGGGGCTTGATCTCAAGACACTGAGATCATGATCTAAGCCGAAACCAAGAGTTTAACCAACTGAACAACTCGGGAGCCCCCGATTTTTTTCTTTTCTTTTCTTTTTTTTTTTTTTAAGATTTTATTTATTTATTTGACAGAGAGAGAGACAGCAAGAGACAGAACACAAGCAGGGGGAGTGGGAGGAGAAGCAGGCTTCCCGCCGAGCAGGGAGCCCCATGATGAGGGGCTTGATCCCAGGACCCTGGGATCATGACCTGAGCCAAAGGCAGACGCTTAACGACTGAGCCACCCAGGCACCCCGAAATTTCTTATTTTAAATATATGCATTACCTGATGCAGCTTTTTCCCACAACAGTGTTTTAAAATTCCATAATCATTTTGCCAAGTATGAAAGTATCCATCATCTTTCTTTTGCAGAAATCTCTCTGAAATTTTCAAACCTTACCTTGCCTTCTAGTGCTAGGCTGCTTTAAAAGCCTTATCTTCCTGAAGAGCAGAGGCCCTGCAGGAAAAGAAGGATTCAAAATTGGTGAATGCCCACAACCAAAATAGAATTACACCAAAGGAAGTGGGGAATGCCACTCAGTCTCCTGTCCACCCCACCAATCAGTCACCCTTCTTCATCAAAGGGTGACAAAGAAAACTAAATGTTTTCTGTAGAATTAATCTGGGACCAAAAATTATAAATAATTTCAAAGATAAAAAATAATTCCTATAGGGGCACCTGCTGGCTCAGTCAGTAGAGCATGAGACTTTTGATCTCAGGGTCATGAGTTCAAGCCCCATGTTGGGCACAGAGATTACTTAATAAAAAATAATAAAAATTAAAAAAAAAAATCTGGGGTAGCTGGGTGGCTCAACAGGTTAAGCGTCTGCCTTTAGCTCAGGTCATGATCTCAGGGTCCTGGGATCCAGCCTTGCGTCAGGCTCCCTGCTCAGTGGGGACCCTGTTTCCCCCTCTCCTGCTCCCCCTGCTTATGCTCACTTTCTCAGTCTCTGTCAAACAAATAAAATCTTTTAAAATATAAATAAATAAATAAAATTTTAAAATTTCCAATATCTAAAACTTAGTGATATTTTAACCTCAATGCTATTAAATGCACCCCATGATGTGTAGGACAAAGACATTCAGTCATAAAAGTGATTTTTTTATATTCAGCTGATTGTTCCCACTAGAAGCCTGCTTTTAAAATATGTTTAAAAAAATTTAAAGATAAATAAAATATAAATATAAATTGGGGGCCTGGCTGACTCAGTCAGTAGAGCATGTGGCTCTTGATCTCAGGGCTATAATTTCACGCCCCACACTGGCTATTGAGATCGCTTAAGTAAATAAATTTAAATTTTTTTTTAATTTAAAATTTTTTTAAAAATAAAAGCATAAATTAAGTTAGCATACTGCTAAAGTTTCATTCAGATTTACTTCACTCCAACAGAGAACTCAGAACAGTTTCACCAACGTAGACACCTTCAGTTTATGATACTGTCCCACTGCGTCCCATCTATCTTCCCACGCTGGACCCTGAGCAAAGCTAAGAAAATGCTTAGCTATCAAACCCAAGAAATAGGAAAATAGGAAATCCTATTCATTAAAGCTAAATTAAGCCCTCTGGCTGGTGTAATTTTGTAAACTACTCTAAAATCCTATTTACAGAAATTGCTATCTGAGCAGTATTACTGACTAATGATCAGAGTGAAATAGGACGGTCAAAAGGCAAAGCAGGTTCCGTGACTCACAGGAAGACCGCTTTCAATTAGTACCCAAAGGCATGGACTCAGAAAGACCCACTGGGAAATGACCAGATTAATCACCTGTATATTCAAAACCACTATCACCTTACTCCAGTGTCAACACAGGAAAAGCTGAAAAAGATGGGGGTAAGAACCAACAGCAGAGTAACACCAGCAAAGGCACAGAAACGCTCTTTAATGGGGAGGAAGAAAAAAACTTCCTCCAGAAAAGGATGGAGAAATCCTTGACCAACACACAGGTCACACTGAAGAACACACTACCTGAATTTATTCTCACTTTGAGCTCCCTTGAGGTTCAATACTCTCTAATCCCCATTTGGACCCCTTCAATGTTCAAACCAGCATTTCTTACTTCTCTGATACTCTGGAAGCCTCCAGCCTCCAAGCAGTCACACTCCTCAGTGGCTCCAATCTAAACAACACACCCAGAAAACCTGGATGTTGAATCAAACTTCTCATCACTGACTTCCTGTATAGGCTAGGGGAAAAGAAACAAAACAAAACACCTCACAAGGCACGGCACCTGGGTGGCTCAGTCCTTTGAGCATCCAACTTTTGGTTTCTGCTCAGGTCATGATCTCAGGTCTTGAGATTCTCTCCCCCTTCCTCCTCCCTCTGCCCCACCCCCTCTTCTGTGCACACACAATCGCACTAGCTCTCTCTCTCAAATAAATAAATAAATCTTTGGAGGGGGGGACCCTCACAAGGCCTCTTATTCTTGCCCATCCACTAAATGGATCTATCACTACTTTCCATTCTACTAGGCTAGGTGCACATCTCTTATCAAGAAGGCTATGACCAAAATAAAAACACAAAAAGGCAAGCAAGGTAAAGGGGGTCCAACTTCACACTATCATAGGCCACCTCTAGTTTACTCTGCACAGGTCAAGTCTGCAAACCAATGACATTCTTTCAATGAAGCCACTCGAAAGCCACACCATCCTTACTATCATTCTGAGTCTCCCAAACTGCAGACATTTTATATATACATATATATGTACTCTGTGTGTGTGTGTGTGTGTGTGTGTGTGTGTGTGTATGTGTGTGTATATATATCCAGCCTGGAGCCCAACGTGGGGCTTGAACTCACAACCCTGAGGTCAAGACCTAAGCTGAGATTGAGAGTCAGACACTTAACCAAGTGAGCCACCCAGGCACCACCAATTTTTTTTAATTCATATTTTTTATTAAGTAGGGGCCCAACACAGGGCTGGAATTCATTTTTAAACAGCAGACACTTTAAAACACACTACTCCCCTACCCACCAAGTGGGTCAACAAATCATGGTTTCTCCTCCCTGAGTACACCCCTTCCTTGCCATTTCTTTCAACCACCCTTTCTACCTCCTTTATACCTCTACCTTCTACCTCCTTCAAATGCACCCCTGCAACAGACTCAAAACTGGGGCACAAGCACTATCCCACTCAGAACTTCCAGGGACAGCCCACTGGCTCAGCTCAGTCTTTCAGGTCAGCCTTTTGCCCCACTTTTCCCCAAGGGACACTTCCTTTGGCTCTACTCCTTGGTCCTCGGGCATGGCCTGGTCTTTCACTCCTCCACCTTTTTCAGCTCACCCAAGGACAGCCACTCATCTTGCCTGCCTGCCACACACTCAGCCTTCCCCATCTTGCAGTTCAGGCACACCCCTGCTTATTCCGAGTCTCTCAAGTCCTAACCAGTGTTTGGCTGATGCTGCCTTACCTTCCACTGTCACCTCCTGTCCCTTCTATTCGATGGGAGATCCCTGACGATACCAGCACCAGTCAGGTCCCTAATGTCTGCTGAACTGCCTCATCTTGAACCTTCTTTCTCTCTCCTCACTCCCCCGCTGACCTATCTCCTTACTGGACCACAGCAGTAACCAATCTGCCTCCAGTCCAGTCTCCACACTCACAATGGGGGCTTTTTTTTTTTTTTTAATGTTTTTAAATAAACTCTATGCCCAGCATGGGGATCAAACACACGACCTCAAGAGCAAGAGTCCCATCTTCCACTGACTGAGCCAGGCTGGCACCCCAGGGTCACTTCTTAAAACCACCACAGCTGCGCTCAAAGACCTTAAAACCATCACCATAGCTGTGTTCCAAGACCTTAAAACCACCACAGCTGTGCTCCAAGTTCCTGCATAACCCCCCAAACTCCACCATGGAGCATTCTGGTTCCAACCCAACCTTCTAAAACATATAGAAGAGGTGCCCAGTCTTCTCTCTCCCACCCCTTGCCTCTGCTCACTTATTTTCCTTCAACGGAGATGTGACTTTCCGGCCATCAACTCCTTCGCCAATCAAAGCACTAAACTTTCTCGAGGGTCCTGCTCAATTGAACTCCCACCCTAAAGCCTGTCCTCCCCAGCCTGGGACCTAGGCTCCTTGGCTTACTTCAGCATGGTGCCCAGAGCACCAGTAGAGGCCCCAAGAAGGCTCAGACAAACCATAGTTTCTGAGAATGGTCCCTCACAGCATGTTCCTGGAATTCTGCGTGGAGTCCCTGATCACTTCTCCCATATTGCCCTGGCATTGTGCCCACCACCCAACATCTGGGCTTGGTCTTCACCTGAGAAGCTCCCAACCAAGGCTATCATCATCGGCCTGATGCAACAGAAACACAGGTGGACATAGCCAAATGTTCAATCTGGATTCAAATCCTGACTCTGCCATATGACAGTTGTGTGACCTTGGGAACATTCCCTCATCTAGGACTCTGCTTCTTCAGTCAATATAAAGGATTCTCATAGCCATTAGCAATGGTGCACATAGAACAGAAACAGAAGGCCCTTGACTGTGGCTGATGTATTCTATCACATCACTGACCTAGAAAGCAGGAAAGGCTGGAACAACTGTGAGGTAAAGGATTGAACATACTCATCTGCGTCAAGAATGAACATACCTCTTTAAAAAAAAAAAAAAAAAAGGGAATGAACACTCCTCTACTCTGGGATCAATACAACAGCCCTGCCCAACAGGAAATGCAATGCCTCAAGTTCAAGAGATAAGATTTTTAACAATCAAATGCCAGCCTCTTCTTTCCTAAACAATCTCAGTCTAAATGGCTCCAGGGACCCCCTCTTACTCCACCATTCTCAGTGTTTAACAGTGTTTAACAGTGTTTAACCAGCAAACTTGCAGAAGATATAGTTAAATCCTTGGTCATGCTTACTCTTCTGACCCACACATTCCTGAATACAGGCTTCTCCCTGCAACCCCCACCCCAACCCCAGCTTGGCATTCCCTCTGCTCAACCTTTTCAGCCTCTCAGAGGGCTCCTCCTCCCTCCTCTACTGGCTGACCTCACAGCAGAGGTCCTGAACCTCTCCCCTCCCTAACACTACCTAAGTGGCCACCAGCAAGATCTTTCTAAACACAGGTCTGGACCATGCCACTCCACTAATTTAAAAGCCTTCTCAGGCTTCTGCACCCTGAGGATAAACTCTGAACTCCCAAGCACAATGAGAAAGGCCTTAAGATTCCACTCGCCAAGCTGGAGGACGCACAGGTGCTATTTTAGGACCTCATGTACATGTGGTTCCCTGTGTCCAGACCTTGCTGTCCCCCAGCTAATTCCTGCTGGCCCTGCAAGCCTCAGGTTAGGAATTCCCTCTCCTCAGGCTCCCAGAGAGCCATGTGAGCACACTTAGTGGGCAGATACTATCAATCATAGGTTCCTGAATCCCCACTGTCCCTGAAACTGAGTTCCTTAAGGGCAGAACCATCCTCTTTTACCCGGGTCCCCTGAACCTACCACAAAATTAGGCAAGTAGTGAAGCCATATATTAAATGAATGAATGTATTTTGTCAAATCAACTTTTCCAAAACAGTAAAGACTTGCTCTCTCTCTCTTTCAACCAAGGCTCATATCAACAAGAGCTTTCATGTTCCAACCAGGTGTTTGCTGCCTATATGGTACTGCTTACTCTTCCTTTCATACAGTAGCCCACAGGCTTTGAACAGGCTCACACTCTGCATCCTACTCTTCCTCAAATCTGACTTCTCCAAGAAATGGCTCCTCGGCCTCCTTTAAACATGCAGGCCACGAGCTCTTCTTCCTCCGCTCCACAGCAAACACAGTTCCATTCAACTTCTCCACACTCCAACTAGAGATGTGTACGCCTCCAAGGTTGAATCTTTTTTAAAACAGGGACATTCCGAAATTATCATGTCTCTGAACACTAAGCATAGAACAACCTGATAAAGTTACAATAGCCCATCTACTCCAGACTCCAAAACACCTGGTAGCACATCCAACTCTTTATCTGGGCTTATGTCCTATAAACACCACCCTCCCTACGCGGAGTCTGGGTTCCATGCCAGGAATCGCTTCTCCTCGCTTATTTAGGGAAATAGCAGGCCGGCTCTTAAGTTAGAACTTTAAGCTATAAACGTGCTGTCCCAGGCTCTAGCTTCCACCAAGGCAAAAACTTCATGATCATCATTAAAACTAATTCTGAAGTAAGTCAGTTTACAAATCTAAGAGCTTCACATGTCATAGAGATTAAAATACGCATTTTTAATTAGCACTTGAGTTTGTATGAAATTAACTTGGAATTCTTGGCAGGATTCTAAGCCGAGACAGCATTTTCTCTGGAGACACTTTACAAATACACCCGCTGGTGAATCTGGATTTCCAAACACCAAGTAAAAAGGTGAAAAGGCATGAAGATTTCAAAGAAGCTCGAGTGTGTGTCTGTGTATTGGGGGGGGGGGGGTTTGACCCCAAGGCTCTGAGCAGCTCAGGTCCCAGCGGCTGCGGCGCCCTTCCCCGCCTCCTGCGGGGGGTCAGTGCCCCATCCTCGGGCTTCCGCCCAACTGGGCCGCGCGACGACCCTCTTTGCAAGCCAAGGGAGCGGCTGGAAGGCCGCACACGCCTGTGGCCAACGCGCAGGCCCCGCGTTCCCCGGAGCGCGGGCCGGGCTGAGGCCTGGCCCATCGCCGCGGCGCGGAGCCCGGGCCCGGCCGCGGAACGCCCTGAGCCTTCGCCTGAGGGGCCGAGAGGAGGGGGGCGGCTCTCCCCGGGCCGCGCCGCTGCCTCACCCGCAAGGACGTCCGCAACCGTGTCCCCACCCCGGGCCAAACCACGAGCAGCAGCAGGTGTTCCTCGAGAGGCTCGGCCGGCCACGGGGATGGGGGCCTGGGCTGCTAGGCTCGGCGGCAGGGGACGGGCGGCGCACTCACCGAGCGCCGGCGGGCGGGCCGCGGCAGGTGCTTGCTCCTCCCGGCCGCAAGACGCCGCGCCGCCGCCGCCGCCGCTCCCCGGGGACTCGGCGCCAAGCTGCCGTCGCCGCCGCTGCCGCCGCCGAGCCCGAGGAGCGCGAGCGCCGCACCGCAGCCTCCGCGCGAGCACGTACCGGGCGGTGAGAGGGCGCCGAGCGCGAGGGCGGGGCGCGCGGCCGGAGCCTAGCAACCGCCTGACACGCGAGTGCCGCAGCCAATCCCGCCGCCAGCTCCGCGCGGCACCGACCAGCAGTCCGCGCGACGCCCGCTTCTGCCTGCGTCCACCGCCCCGCAGCGCGCCGCACCCGCGCGCAGGCCCCGCCTCCATCCGCGCCGCTTTGCTCATTGGTCCGCCACGCCCCCACCAGAGAAGACACGCCCCCCCTGGAGGCCCCGCCCCGCGGCCGGCAGGGTCCGTCCCCGGGACACGCCCCGGCCCGTCCCGGTTGCCCCCAGCCCTCTGGTCTGGTAGTGGGGGAGGGGCGCCCCGCCCAATCTCAGGCCTTCCGGCCTCTAAGACTCGTCCGACCGACCCAGGGTGGTCGGGCTGGAGAACTGGTCCTGCCACAAATGACCACCTATCGTTTGACCCTCCTGATTTCTCTCAAACACAATATCAAGAGGTATTTCTAAGCCATGAAAACAATCAGGAAGCGTCCTCTAAATCGCTAAGGATGACTACCCTGTTGCTTGACCCTTACACGGATGGGGAAACTGAGGCGAGGGCCCGAAGGGCGGGAAGCTGGCCTCTCTCCAAAGGCCTATCCCCTAGCAGTCGAGGGCGTCCGGAAAGCGCCTCGGGCCTGACCCTGTCCCCTCCCCCTGCCCCCGAACTCCGGAATCCGATGCCTCCTCTGGCGCCAGAAATAGCTCTGACCCGCTGGCGCTGGTCACTCACTACTTGTGGCCCGCATTCTTTCAGGGGGTGGGGGAGTAAGGAGAGGAGGTACTGCTGAGGTCCTTCTCGCTTCAAGGGGAGGGTCCTAAAGGTGCTCTCGCTTCCCCCAGGGCTTACCTATGGCCTCCAACCCCAAATGCCCCAGAGATCTGAAAAATTACAGGGTGGGTCTGGGGATGGCACCCATGGTGGGCTCTGCTCCCTTTCGCTCCCAAATCCTGCTCAGAACGTGTCCATTCCCTCCTGGGCCTGTGTCCAGGTTGGAATTCCAAGCCCGCACTTTTGTCAGAGAGCACATTCTGAACACAGAACTGGCTGCTGCCTGCCTGGCAGTCCTCCCTGAATCCAGACAGGTGTGAGTCTCCCCTGCCTTCTCCCCTCCTTAAGGAGTGTTTGGAAGAAATAAATTTCAGAGAGCTGAAAGGAAAGTCATCTCCCAAACGCGCATACCTGTTTGTGATTCCTTTTTCTTTTTCTTAGATTTTTTTTAAGATTTTTTTTTTTTGACAGGGAGAGAGAAAAAGCACAAGCAGAAAGGAGTGGGAGAGGGAGAAGCAGACTCCCCACTGAGCAGAGAACCTGATGTGAGGCTGGATCCTGGCACACCCCAATCATGACGGGAGCCAAAAGCAGACACTTAACTGAGCCATTCAGGCGCCCCTAGATTTTATTTCTTTTTAAGTACTCTTTCCATCCAACATGGGGCTCGAACTCACAACCACGGATCAAGAGGCTCATGCTCTACCAGCTGTGCCAGCCAGACGCCCCTTGATTTTTTATGCTTAAATACATAGGCTCCAAACCTCATTCCCACAGACTAGAAAAGGAACTAAAAACCAGGGGAAAGGCCCCAAACCATCCTTTAGATGTTAAAACTAAAAAATTAATGGCCTCTCAAATCCAAATTTAAAATTCTGCTGCTTTGAAAAGACTAAGAATGTGAAAAATTACTTGGGTTTCTAAATAAAATATATTCTCTCATTCACTCCTTCAGTTTACTAAGTCTCCACACACACCCCACCCCCAACCCAACATACACCAGGCACTGGTTTGCAGCCCTAGGTTCTGCTGGTATTTTAGTGCCTAACTGTATAGTTATATATATGTTTTCCCAAAACAAAAGACATCAGTGGGCACTGGCCTCCTAAGGTACCTCCCTCCTACCATCCTCGCAGAAGCTGCTAGCCACTCTCGTCCTCACTGACCATCCATGGATGCCGGAGTAACTCCCCTTCTTCCTTTTTGGGACAGGTCTTCCTAGATGAAGCAACAGGCCTCATTCTGGCCTCCAGAGTCCCAGTGCCCCAGGCCTGAGCAGCCCCCAGATTTCTGACCAAGGAAGGGGCCTTAACTAGTTGGTGCCAGAAGGTGGGCTAGTCCTGGAAGGAGGCATCAACAACCAGAGCGTGCCTGAAGCCCTTACAGCCAAATCCTTTCCAGTCCTTGCCTCTCTAGGTTGGAGTTCAGTTGGAGGCACTGAGGCCCCCAGGCTGGCCCTAATGCTCTCCCCCTTCCCTAGCCCTTCACTCCTGGCAGATCTCACATGTCTTCCTCCCCCCAAGCCAGAATGGCTCTAACCTCTGGGCGTCATTGCTGGCTTTCTTCATTTTTGTCTGGAGTTGGAGTTCTCCCACCCCCCTATTCCAGGCACTGGAAGGCAGAAGGCCTGGCTGGCCAGAGTTGACCAGCCTTTTGGGGCCTAACTAGCCCCAGCTGGAGCCGAATCAGCTCCCACGGAGCCCATAGGAAAGTAAGTAAAGAGGGAGGTGGACAGCCGTCTTCATGGGCCCCTAGGTTAAGTGGGGGCTATAAAGGAAAGGCCTGTTATTCTCTGTAGTCCTGAGGGTCAAAGCCTTTCCCCTCCCAGGGAACTGAATAACCCATCGTAGTCTTCAGCACAAGGTCCCCAGTGACTCACCTTGGGGGCTATTCTAGAATCCCAGGAGGGCCTAGACCACCTGGGATGGTGCTCACAACCAGTTGGAGGGCAGAGCCAAAAGTGAGGCGCAGAGAACACCCCAGAGGAGCTGCCCACGGGGCCCATGTGGTATGGGCTGGGGGAGGATTGATCAGAAGCTGAGAACAGGGCTCTCCAGGCCTGACAGCCCTCAACTCTCCTGGCCCTTCAGCCTCCAGTGTGTCCTCCTCTTAGACCCCAAGCCAGAGGCTCCAGAAAAATAATCTGATTAAGGTTCGTCTCCTGCACTGGAACATGAGCCCTTGAGGCCGGAGACCAATCTGCTCAGCGCCATATTACAACCATCACCTAACTACCTACACATAGTAGAGGCTCCATTTCTGTTTGAGAAGGAAAGAATGAGATGTTGCCTGCCTCACTTCCTGGTTGGTAGTCACCACCAAGGGTCCAAGCCCTGGGCAAAGCCCAAGGCAAATGCCGCAGTGTTTACCTGGGGGCCAATATGATTTAAGCTAAAGCCTTGGTTCTAGCTCAGATAAAATCCAGCAGACACCGACATGGACCAAACTTTGCTCTGGTCCTAGGATTCCAGGACTTTTTACTCTGGCATGTTCCCAAGGAATTGAAGGCTAAGGGCAAGTGCCCAGCTTCAGACTCTTCCAGAGGAAGGGAGGCTCCTGCTGCTGCTGCTCCCCCAGGCCCAATTAAGAGGGGCAAGGGGCAGTGCTAGCTGAGGATGGAGGCTCCTGACCCAAATGCCCAAGCAGGGCCAGCCAAGTCAGGGCAAGGGAGGGGTCCCTTTTGTCTGGATTTAACAGAAGGCAGATTGTCTGGCAGCTCTGGCAGAAAGAAAGGGCTGATAAGTTCATCCGGGAGAAACTGCCAGTAGGCGTGTTTGCGGGTCACCACCAGCCTTCCCAGAAGCCAGTTCCTTCTCTTGCAGGGCCCTCCACTCCAGCACTTCTAGTAGGGCCCTTTCTCTGTGTCTGGCACAGGGCCTTCCTCCAGTCAGCCAGGTGGCAGCTTCCACACCTGTCCAGCCAGGAGTATACAGTCCTGTGGGGACATAAACCCCACAGCAAGAATAAGTGTTGATTGCATGCTTGAAGATCACGTCTTCCCTCTGGGTGGACACAAATGTCTCAGCCACATTCCACTCCCTGCTGGCTCTGAGATAAGACAGTCCTCCAAGGCTGACTTGGGCGACTGTTCCTAAAACACTGGGCTTGTGGCCTTGAACACTGGACTAAACAGCAGATTCTGTCTGGTCTTAGCCAGGCAGCAAGTGGAAGCAAGCAAACTGAAGGTCCTATTTGTTCATTCTCTTCAGTCACTGACCAGCTAGCCCCCAAACCCAGTAGTGGGCGAAGCTCCCCATACCGTTCTGGTTCAGCCAGATGGACAGTCCCTCTGTGCTCTCAGTCATGCGTCTAGGTCTGGCTCAAGGCTCTGCCACTGCCTCATGCAGGACAGAAACACCTCTTCCTCTCAGAGCGGGCCTAAGACCTGGGCCTGTTTGTCTCATCAGCCTGGGCTCGCCTTGGTGGCCCTTTAGTCAAGAGACATTAATGGGCTTCCCAACAATCACTGATTCTCATTCTGTTATCATGGCTGTTGGGTATGCCCTTGGAACACTGGAATGTGTTGGACCCGAGTAGACAGGCTTTGTTCTAGGCTCAGTGCTGACAGAGACAGACAGGGCCTCTAGGAACCCCACCTGTGGTCTGGGAATCCCCAACATTTCTGGGAGCCAATTTGAGGGAAACTAATAAAAGGATAAAGAGTGAATGTTGGCTCCTCAACCAAGCTTTGTGTTGGGTCCATATGAAGAATAAGTCCCCACTGGGACCTAGAGCTGAGTTCACTGTGTGATATTTCATAAGTTGTTTGCCTTCTCTGAGCCCCTTGGTCATCCCATCATCAAGTGACCCCGTGTTGTGGGTTTCCGAACTGCCTGCTCACTGAGAGTGACAGAAGACTGCTTTATGTGGCTGAGTCAGGACCAGGATGAAACATCATCATGTGTCGTCAATGCACAGATATTTACTGAGTCTATTATATGCTGGGAACACAGCAAGGGATGAAAGGAACAAACACTGCTGTTGTGGAGCCCAAATTCAAGTGTAACAAGGTAGAGACTGAATGAGTAAGTCAATCAGGGGCTGGGATTACCCGGCAGTAAGTCAGTCTCTTTAATCAGGGGATGGGAGGGCAGGCCAGGGGCTGGTCTGTGGTCCAGTTCATCTGGGAAGTATGTCCTGCAGAAGGTGAAGGAGGGAGCCCTAGGGTTTCCTAGGGAAGGAATAGCACAAGCCTAGGGAATGACCATGGTAAAACAGGGGAAGAAGTGGACAGGCAGGTCTGAGGAATCTCGGAGGTAGCCATGGACCGAACAGTGAATGGAACAGTGAACAAAGGACAAAGAACAACTGGTGGGAGGGGAGGCGCCAAAGCTGGATTTAACCGGGCTGGGGTTTGCCAGGAGTATAGGGTCCCAAGAGCAGGGGCATGGAAGCTGAAGGGTGGGAGCAAGAAGGAGGGGAGCGGGGATGGTGCCCTCAGGCCTCCTGGAAGGAATGTGGTGGGGTGAGGAACTAGAGGGCAGCAGCTTGGCCCCAGCCCCAGAGCCGCTCCTGCCTCTGGTAGGTGGGGAAAGAGAGGTGGGAGAGCAGGCAGGGGTAGGGGCAGAGATGGGGTCTTGCGGGGGAGGGGCATCAGGCACCAGAGAAGTCAAGCCAGAACAAGCATTTAGAGACAACATTTCTCACTTTCCCTGCCTCCACCTTCGCCTGGAATGCAGAGAGGTGGCACCCCTCCTCCCAGCTCCAGAGGAGGAAGGAGAAGGGGAAGAAACATCCATTCCCTTGGGCTTGGGCAGCTCCGAGTGGGTGCTACGGGTCAGGGCTTTAGGAGAGACCCTGCAGAGCCCACCCGGAGCACAGAGCACCTAGCACCAACTCCTGGTTGGAGGGAGGTCCATGCGTTGGGCCAAGGTGGAGGTGGGAGAGAGTGGAGGGCGGGTTAGGAAGTGTGGAGTAGGGGAAGGGTCCTGCTCCAAGACAGGGTCAACTCCCTGAGGAGGCTGCTGCCAGACACAGGTGCAAAGAAGGCAGGTAGGGTGGCAGGTAGGGTGTCATCTGGCAGGTAAGGGAGGCCTTGATCAGCTGACCCATCTCCCTCAAGCTTACTGCTGAAGGCTGATGACCTTCAAACGTCCCTCTCTGCAGTTGCCATTTACCCAAGCTGGACTGAAGTCCTGGCTGGGGTCACCCGTGAATGAGGAAAAGAGGGTCTATTTCCATCAGTAGGCTGAACCTGACAAGGGACCCCAGAGACCAGGAAGGCCTGGAGTGGGAAGCATTGGAAGTTGGGTTCAGTATGGGCCCTTGAGGTAGAGATACCCCGGCTTGAAGCTAGAGCTCTGAACCTCTGGGTGTGGGCATGGCTGGCGGCAAGCATGGTGATGGCTGCGGAGGCATTGACAAGTCCTATACAAAAAGACCCATTCATGATGGGTGGAGAGTTTTTCCAGAAAAGGTGAAAAGAAAACATTTCTTTCTTTTTCTTTCTTTCTTTTTTTTTTTTTTTTTTTTAAGAAACCTTTCCTCTCTGCCTCCCCCAGCCCATCCCCATGCCCCCAGGCACATCAGTGGTGTAATACAAAGGCGGGAGGGGGTGTGGAGGGAAGGCTGCTCCTGAAAGGGATATCCTGGACCTCAGAGCCAGGGCCCAGCAGCTGCTCTTCCATGTTGGAGGGGCCCCAGGAAAGAAGGCTGACCTCAGTTGACCCCTACCCTCCTTCTGCCTGAAACTTCCTTGTACCCTGCTGCCTGGGACCCTTGGTGATTGGTTCAACATCAGTGGCCCTAGTGTTGAGGTAAGCAGAACACTGGGCCTTTTTACAGGCCTCTTTGCTGCACCCACAAACACTGGGACCAATCTCACCCTCAGCGAGTCTCCTCAGCTCACAGGAGGCAGGGCCTGAGGGTACCCCAGTCTTCCTTGCACTTAAGGCCGGTGGGTACTAGTGGGCAGTCCAGGGTTGAGGCCCTGAGGGCTGTGTGCACACCTGCAGGCAGGGGCCCTGGTGCCTGCCTCTGACTGACTGGGCACTTGAGTAAACCCCTTTCCCTCTCCAAACCCTTTCCCTTTCTGACCCTTGTGGGCCAAGGTTTTACAAAAGGCCCATGGTTGTTTCCTCTCCTTCCTAGAAGGGCCCAGACACAGGTGCATACGAAGAGCCGGAGAGCCGAGCAGGGGAGGAGAGGGAAAAAGCAACCCAGGGACTAGTGTGGGCTAGGGGTCCAGAGGGGTCCCAAAGGAGGCAATGCACCCCAGAAGGACGGACTTTGGGGGAACCTCTGGAAGAGGTAGGAGAGCACTTGCCTGCCTCCCTAGCTCCCTTCTCCACCCTAGCATTTGCTTCCCTGAGGAATTCCAGCTGCATCTGAAGGCAAGGGAGCAAGCAGATGCTCCCCTTCCCAACCCCACCCCAACCCCCATCTCTTCACTGGCTGCCATTCTCCATTCCCACGGCCCAGCAACCAGGCAGCTTCCTCACCTGCTGCTGCCCCGGCTCCCTCCCCCTTCCGGGGCCTGCAGCTGTTCCTTGACAGCTGGACCTCTGTGAGGCACTGCCTCAGGCTGAACTGCCAGGACCTTCTCCTCCCCTGTCTTGATGGCCCCAAGGCCCACCCACAGCCCTGTCTTTCAAACGTCCTGACCCCCAGTCCTGGAGACCTGCCACAGCTGTGGGCCACCTGCACCTTTGCAAGAAGCGACAGCTGCCTTTTCTCCCAGGCTCCTCCAGGGCCAAGGTCCCCTTGCCTCCTGTCAGCCTGAGGGTGAGGTGCCTGCCCCTACCCTGCAGATCTCCCTTGTCTTCTCGGGCCTTGGTCTTCTGAGCATCCTCTCCCATAAAACACAGGGGCTTCGGGGAGGAAGGACTGTGGGGCCCTGTCCTCTGCTGGAGGCTGCCTTTGCACTACCCACTGACCCAGTCCCCATGTGGGAGCAGCCAGGGCCAACTTCCAACCTACCTGTCCTACTCAAGGCTCTGCCTGACTTCCTGCTGCTGGAGGACAGGGACTCCTCACTCTCCCCTCACAACCCCCTCACCTGCCCAGCTTGGCCCTTCCCCTCCAATACCTTCCCTCTCACCTCTCCACCCTGCATCCTCCCCATACATCTCCAATTCCGCTTCTCTCAATACTACCCCCAGTTCTTTTGTATCCCAGTTTTTATTTTTATTTTTTATTTATTTATTTTTAAGATTTTATTTATTTGATAGGGAGAGATACAGCGAGCGAGGGAATACAAGCAGGCGGAGTGGGAGAGGGAGAAGCAGGCTTCCCACGGAGCAGGGAGCCCAATGTGGGGCTCAATCCCAGAGTCCCGGTATCAGGACCTGAGCTGAAGGCAGACACCCAACGACTGAGCCACCCATGCGCCCCTTATTTTTATTTTTTAAGTAAGCTCTATGCCCAGGGGTGCCTGGCTGACTCAGAAGTGCAGGGGACTCTTGATCTCAGGGTGGTGAGTTCACGCCCCATGTTGGGTGTAGAGATTACTTAAATAAATATTACCCCCCCAAAAAAAGTAGGTTCTATGCCCAACGTGGGGCATGAACCCACCTCCCTGAGCTCAAAAGTCCCCTGCTCTACTGACTGAACCAGCCAGGCACCCCCTACCCCAGTTTTTTCTTTGCGCATGACCCGAGTCACATGGAGCCTCTTTCAGTTGCTACAAACACGCCAGGCATCTGCCAGCTCCTCTCAAGCCCTCCCACGTGCAACACTTCTGCCCCCAGCATTCTTCACCCACTTGGCCTACCTCGTTCCTGCTCATCCCGGTCTCAGTTTCTGGACTGGGCAGGTGTCCCTGCTCTGGATCCCTGCTGAGCCCACCATATTAGTATGTCAGATTTACAATTTATCCCTTGCACAGACTGGATGATCTGTGTCTGTCTACTCCCCACCCCTCTATCCCCAGAGCCTTTAGAACTTGAGGCGGTGCCCGGCACTTAGAATGAATCTAATAAAATTGGAATGAATGAATGAATGAATGAATGAATGAGTGAATGAATATTTGATTGAAAATGAGCCTTCCTAGAGCCTTCTGGAGAGATCTGCCAGAGAATCCAATTGGCATTTTGGAGCCCAAACTCCAGAAGCCAATACACCTTCAGGAATTCCAGCCACCTGCAGAATAAATTTAAGCCCCACCCTACACTACTGTGGGCAGTAGAGACCTGCCCCAGGCTAGTCGAAACCCACCAGTCTCATCCCCTCTCCCCAACTCCCTGCAGAGTACCACCTGTGAGGGGCCCTCTCCCTCCACCCACCCAAGTCCTGCTTATCCTACTCAAGAACAACACCCACAAGCCTTCCCAGCACCTGACTTCCCATGGTCTCTAGGAGACCCCAAGCTCCTAGAGGGGGAAGATGGCCCTTGATAATAATATCTGCCATCATTGGGCTCTGTCTGGCACCCCAGGACACACAGAATTTCTCCATGCCTCCCAACAACCCTCCGTGGCAGTTATTGGCCCCATGTTGCAGATGAGGAAACGGAGGCCCAAGATTTAAGTCACTTACCAAACGTTACACAGGAAGTAGCCAAGCCATGGATCTGTGTTCACTTTTACAGCCTTCACTGTGCCTGGCCCAGAGGAAGGGACTCCACTGGTACTTGCCGAATGAGTGAACAAATGGATACAGTTACATCAAAACTTCAAGTAGCATGACCCTGGAGCCCAGGACCCAGAGACCTTGGACTCAGGAGAGGGGCTTCCAGACATGGAAGAAACATGACCAGGTCCCTGTCTTCCCTCCCCACTTGGGCACATAGCCAGTGGCCACTCGGCCTCACCTCATTAAGGTCTTGACACTGTTGAGCCGTGAGAGTAAGTCACGAACCAGTAAGGGAGGGAAGAGGCTGCAGGACAACCTCAGTGAAGAAGGAAAGGCAGAGGCCTCCAGGTCAGCCAGCCTTTTTCAAAAAGCAGCAAAAAGGCCTGGGGGCCAGTGTTTGGACAGAGGTATTCTCAGGATACCCCGATTATAAATTTCTGCAGGATTATAGGATTATGCAGTTCTGGCATTGAATCTAAGCTCACTTCAGTTCTGAATTCTAAAGGGTAAGGAACTGGGTGGAGGGCAGGGAAGTAGGCAAGTCGAATCACAAAGCCCTCTCTACTGAGTATCTGGTCTGTCCCCAGATACACAAGAAGGCCCAAAGTAGAAAAGTAGAAGTCACAGCTGGGACAACTAAGAAGCACGTGTTTCCACTTGGCAGTGGGGAAAGTTACACACAGGAATCAAGGTGTGTGGAGGGGAGTCAAGCAGCCTGCCTGGGCTGAGGGGGCCACCTGGAGGAGGGGTCGCTGCAGCTGAGTCTTTGGGGAGGGGAGCCGCTGAGTTTCCTGTTGGCTTTGCTGGCTTGGTAAATTCCCAGTAGCAGAGCCTGTCTAGGCCTGGCCAGATGGACAAGAAAGGGGCAAAGGTGACTGCCCTG
This sequence comes from Ursus arctos, assembly GCF_023065955.2. NCBI lineage: Eukaryota > Metazoa > Chordata > Mammalia > Carnivora > Ursidae > Ursus > Ursus arctos. The sequence goes on along the minus strand of NW_026622808.1, from coordinate 32,767,116 downwards.
CCCGAGCAGGCCCTGACCAGGCCTCCTAGACTTTGCTGGAACTTGCCTGGCTCGGAGCAGAATGGTCTGGAGTGAGGGCCAAGTAAGGGGAGCCCAGGGAAGGAGATAGGGGCACTAACGAGATAGGCAGCCGGACCTGCATTGCCCAACACTAGAGTCATCTGTTCCAGATTCCTTTCATAATGGGATAAAATGTACCCACAGTGAGGCCCAGAGTGGGGCCTGGTAGAGCCCAGGGACTGCAGTGGCAGGACAGTTGGGTCCCAGGAAAGCCAGGGAAGCACACACATTCCTTGGCTTCTTGTCCCCAGCAGCTGCAGAAAGCTGCTCCAAGCTCCCAGCTGTGCCCAGCAGCCCCCATGGACAGGAGAAAGTCTTGTTTCTTACCATCCCTCTGACTGGACACAGAGAGAGTCCTGGATGGGGAGGCTGAGTACTCAACCCCGAGGGAGAAGGTGGGCCTGCCAGTCAACATTTGGAGAGGCAGCCTAGGTCCTGTCTGGGACAGAGCCTGGGAAGGGGGTACCATGGATTTCATTCCCTGTGGCAAGAGTCCCCAACTTTCCTTACCTCCATAATCTGAGAAAGTTATTAACACTTGTCCCAGACAAACATGCCCCACACACACCATCTTGCCTATAATTTAAAACGGTCCTAAACATCTGGCAGTGCTGGGAGGGACTCCAGGCTAGGAGCCTCTGGAGTGTGCTTAAGGTCGGTGAAATTCCAGGCTGTTTCTGCCTCTACTGGCTGTGAGTCATGGGCCATCTCCTGGCCATCTTGACTTGCACTGCCCTCTAGAGCCTGAGGGGTTGGGCTAGGGAGCCTCAAGGGGCCCACTGGCTCTGCCATCACCTTGGAGCTATTTCAAACCGTCCAATTGGAGACTATAAAAGAAAGAACAGCTTTAAACCCGGCTGAGAATCTAGACCTTCACTATCAGAGGTGGGCTGTCCCACTCACACTAGGCTTCCCCAGATTCCCAGCAGTATTTGCTGCCCGCCTTCCTTCTACCCATCCAGATGAGTCTGGCTGCCAATATGTGGGCCTCTGGGAGCTTTTGAGGTTCTGGGCTCTCATTCCCGTATACACTTAACACATCTTCTATTTTTCTTTGCATTTATTGTCTCTAACAGTCATTCACCACGTTTACTGAGCACCTACTAGGTATCAGGCCTGGGGCTCCAAGAGACACAAGTCCCAATCATGCCCATACTTCTGGGTCCTGCCCGAATCTCGTGTCCTCCCAACTTTTGACCACTACCCCCCACCCCATCCCTGCCCCGGTGCAGCCCTCCCAATTGGTTTCATTTTGAAACCGAATCCTTCTTCCACTCATCTGGGGCTTTGGGGGGCTGCCCAAGTGGTCACCTCTAGCCCAATGCAGAGCTCAGTCCCCGGATTCCAGGATCATGACCGGAGCCAAAGACAGACGCTTACCCGACTGAGCTACTCAGGCGCCCCTCCACTCAGTTTTCTTACCTGCAATGTGAGAATCATTACGATTTCTACCTTAAAGGGGAGTGGTTGGAGTGAAGAACGGGAGCATCAGGAGAGCAGTGCCTGGCGCAGAGTAAATGCTAGGTACGCGTTAGTGATGATTATTATCATTACTATTCTTATCCTGATTTGTTCCTTTAACGTTGCCAGGAGCTTTCCCCACCTGGATCAGAAAGTTGGTTGCTGTTAGAGACCCACTATGCCATTGGACTGCAGTGCCATTCACTCAGTCCAAGTTTATACAGACTTACTCTTTCTGGATCCCCAAACATTACGAGCAAGAACAACTGTGTACGTGAGAGAGAGGGAGAAAGAGTGTGTGTGTGTGTGTGTGTGTGTGTGTGTGTGTGAGAGAGAGAGAGAGAGAGAGAGAGAGAGGGTGCACACATACACACACAGCACAATCTTGGAGGAGGCTATGCAATGAGAACCCTGTCGTGGTCTTGTTTCTAGTTATGCATGAGATTCTCAATACAATAGCTGTGTTGGGGGGCACCTGGCTGGCTCAGTCAGAAGAGCATGAGACTCTTTGGGGTGCCTGGGTAGCGCAGTCGTTATGCGTCTGCCTTCGGCTCAGGGCGTGATCCCGGCGTTCCGGGATCAAGTCCCACATCGGGCTCCTCCACTGGGAGCCTGCTTCTTCCTCTCCCACTCCCCCTGCTGTGCTCCCTCTCTCTCTGGCTGTCTCTGTCAAATAAATAAATAAAATCTTAAAAAAAAAAAAAGAAGAGCATGAGACTCTTGATCTCAGGGTTTTGAGTTTGAGCCCCACATTAGGTGTAGAGATTACTAAAAAATAATAAATGAAGTTAAAACAAATAGTTGCCCTGGTGATACTGATAACGTCTGGAAAAGACCTTTGGCAAGTTGAGGGTCCAAGGCTCAAGTGAAGAATTCCATTCTGGACCTCCAGTGTCCACCTCCAGCCTGTGCCAGTCCCACCAGCCTTGAAGGGAGAAAGCCGAATTCTAATGGAAGAATGACTCCATTTCCCAGCAGGTGGCGCTGCTGTCCTGACTATGTGTAAGGGTTGCCAGCTTGGAGCTGTTTCCTAAGGCTGGAGCCTACACGAGGCCCAGGAGATAGCACCAAGGAGGGCAACGCCATTTCATTCGTTCATGAATTGAGCAAACATTGATTAAAAAAAAAAAGATTTTAAAAGATTTTATTTATTTATTTGAGAGAGAGGAAGAGAGAGCACAAGACAGGGGCAGAGGGAGTGGGAGAAGCAGACACCTTGCTGAGCAGGGAGCCCGACACCACCTGGACCCTGGGATCACGACTTGAGCCAAAGGCAGACACTTAACTGACTGAGCCACCCAGGCAACCCTATTTTTTTTTAAGACTTTATTTTTAAGTACTCTTGAGCCCCCATGGGGCTCAAACTCACAACCATGAAATCAAGAGTCACATGTGCCACTGACTGAGCAAGGGCCGTGCCCCTGCATTGTATTTCCATTGAACAGACACCCTCTGTTGTAGAAGGTGAATCAGACAACATACAAATTAATAAATGTGCAATACGATGTCAGCTGGGGAACTGTCGGGGCCGAGAAGTGACAGAAATGAGTGAACAAACGGGTAGAAATAAACACATGAGCCTGGAGATAGCGTGGAGGCCAGTGTGCTCAGAGTAGGGGAGTGAGGAGTGTAAGGAGAAGAGGGCCAGTGGCACAGTTTAAAAGATTATTGCTGGGACACCTGGTGGCTTAGTCGATTAAGCATCCGATTGTTGATTTTGGCTCAGGTTGTGATCTCAGGGTGGTGAGATAGAGCGGAGCCCCACTGCAGGCTTGGTGCTCAGCGGGGAACCTCCTAAAGATTCTCTCTCCTTCTCCCTCTGCCCCTCCCCCCTGCTTGCACTGTGCACTCTCTCAAATAAACAAATAAATCTTTAAAAAAAAGATTATTGCTGTATGATCATTTGGGAAGAAGTATGATGTTACTGATAAATTTAAGGACATGCAGGGGCACCTGGGTGGCTGTCCATTAAGCATCTGCCTTCGGCTCAGGTCATGATCCTGGGGTCCTGGGATTGAGTCCCACTTTGGTCTCCCTGCTCAGCAGGGAGTCTTCTTCTCCTCTCCCTCTGCCCCTCCCCCTCAAACAAATCAATAAAATCTTTTTTAAAAAAGGAACCCCTGGGTGTCTCAGTGGTTAAGCATCTTGCCTTTGGCTCAGGTCATGATCCCAGGTCCTGGGGTCGAGTCCCACATTGGGCTCCAGTCCCACATTGGGCTCCCTGCTCAGTGGGGAGCCTGCTTCTCCCTCTGCCTACCACTCCCCCTCTTGTGCTCTCTCTCTCTGTCAATAAATAAATAAATAAAATCTTTAAAAATATATATTTAAAAAAAACTTAAGGATATGCTTTCTCCTATAAGCGTATCCAGCAATTTGATTGACTCAAATAAATCCCAGAGGGGCGCCTGGCTGGCTTGGTCACAGGAGCATGTGGCTTTTGATCTTGGGATCCAGAGTTCAAGCCCCATGTTAGATGTAGTAGAGATTACTTAGATAGATGATAGATAGATAGATAGATAGATAGATAGACAAATAGTTTTTAAAAGATTTTTTAAAAATTTATTTGACAGAGAGAGAGAGAGATCACAAGTAGTCAGAGCCAAAGGGAGAAGCAGGCTCTCCACAAAGCAGAGAGCCTGATACATGGCTCTACCCCAGGACCCTGGGATCATGACCTGACCCAAAGGCAGACACTTAACCGACTGAGGCACCCAGGTGTCCCATAAATAAATAACTTTTAAAAAATGAAATAAACCTACAGTAGTGAGTTGCAAAGTTTTTAATCACAGAACAACATTACACTCTTAAAATTACTGAGGACTTAAGAGAGATTTTATGTGAGTGATATCTATGGATGTTTATTAGAAATTAAAACTGAGAAAATTTAAACTATTTGCTTGTTTATTTTTATTTTATTATTTTAAAATTAAATTTGTTTTTAAAATTTAATTTAAATTTTCTTAGAGCACACTCTCTCTAAAAATAAAATAAAATAAAAAAGAACACTCATAAAGGCAACTCAGTAAATATGAAAGCCTGTATCGTTGTATTTTTTGGTTTAGTTTGTAACTTCTCTTTTTTTTCTATATGATTTAAAAGGTGGGGGCGCTTTGGTCAACTCATCTTTGATAAAACAAGAGAGAATGTCTGATGGGAAAAAAAATAGTCTCTCCAACAAATGGTGTTGGGAAAACTGGACAGCAACATGCAGAAGAATGAAGCTGGACCAGTTTGTTACACCATACATAAAAATAGACTCAAAATGGATGAAAGACCTGAATGTGAGATAGGAAACCATCAAAATCCTGGAGGAGAACACAGGCAACAACCTCTTTCACCATGGCTACAGCAACTTCTTACTAGACACGTCTCCAGAGCAAGGGACACAAAAGCGAAAATGAATTATTGGGACTTCATCAAGATAAAAAGCTTCTGCACAGGCACGAAAACAATCAACAAAACTAAAAGGCAACCTATGGGATGGAGAAGGTATTTACAAATGACATGTGGAATAAAGGGCTAGTACCCAATATCTATAAAGAACTTACCAAACTCAACACCCAAAAAATAAATAATCCAGTCAAGAAATGGGCAGAAGACATGAACAGATGTTTCACCAAAGAAGACACACAAATTGGCTAAGTTGAGTTGAGTATGCTCAACCATACTCATCATCAGGGAAATACAAATCAAAACCACAATGAGATACCACCTCACTCCTGTCGAATGGCTAACATTAGCAACTCAGGAAACAACAGATCTTGGCGAGGGTGCAGAGAAAGGGGAACCCTCTTACACTGTTGGTGGGAATGCAAATTGGTGTGGCCACTCTGGAAAACAGTGTGGAAGTTCCTCAAAAAGTTAAAAATAAAACTATTGCCCAGCAATTGCACTACTAGGTATTTACCCAAAGGATACAAAAATACTGATTCAAAGGGACACATATACCCCAAAGTTTATAGCAGCATTATCATCAATAGCTAAATTACAAAAAGAGCCCAAATGTCCATCGACTGATGAATAGATAAAGATGTAGTATATATATACAGTGGAATATTACTCAGCCATAAAAAAATTGAAATCTTGCCATTTGCAATGACATGGATGGAACTAGAGGGTATTATGTTAAGCGAAATAAGTCAGTCAGAGAAAGACAAATATCATACGATTTCTTTGTATGTGGAATTTAAGAAACAAAACAGATGGACATAGGAGTAGGAAGGAAAAGTAAAATAAGATAAAAACAGAGAAGGAGGCAAACCATAAGAGACTCTTAACTATAGAGGACAAACTTGAGGGTTGCTGGAGGGGGGGATGGCCTAAATGGGTGATAGGCATTAAGGAGGGCACTTATTGTGATAAGGACTGGGTGTTATATGTAAGTGATGAATCACTGAATTCTACTCCTAAAACCAATACTACACTATATGTTAAATAACTTGAATTTAAATACTTGGAAGATAAATAAATAAATAAATAAATAAATAAATAAAAGGCGCCTGGCTGACTCAGTTGGTAGAGCATGCAACTCTTGATCTAAGGATTGTGAGTTCGAGCCCACATTGGGTTTAAGAGATTACTTAGAAATAAAATCTTGGGGCACCTGGGTGGCTCAGTCAATTAGGGGGTCCCACACGTGATTTCATCTAAGGTCATGATCTCATGGGTCATGAGATTGAGCCCCGGGTTGACTCTACACTCAAGGGGGAGTCTGCTTGAGAGTCTCTTCCTTTGCCCCTCCCCCTACTTACACTTGTGCAAGTGCTCTCTCTCTCTCAAATAAATAAATCTTTAAAAAAAAATTTTTTAAACAAATGCATAGAACAATTATAAATTTATGTCAGTAGCCATAAAGTGTATAAAGATATTATTTTTGACAATAACAATATGAAGGGGGAGGAACAGATGTATGGGCATAGAGTGCTTATAAACTTGCTGAAACTAAGTTGGTATTATTTAAATTAACTTCTTATAAATTTAAGATGTCAGTTGTAATCCCAAGTTAGCCATCAAGAAAATAGTTTAAAAATATACAAGGGGGGGCGCCTGGGTGGCTCAGTCGTTAAGCGTCTGCCTTCGGCTCAGGGCATGATCCCCGGTTCCTGGGATCAAGCCCCACGTCAGGCTCCTCCGCTGGGAGCCTGCTTCTTCCTTTCCCATTCCCCCTGCTTCTGTTCCCTCTCTCACTGGCTGTCTGTTTCTGTCAAATAAATAAAATCTTAAAAAAAAAATTAAAAAAATATATATACAAGGAGCACCTGGCTGGCTCAGTCGGTAGAGTGTGAGACTCGATTTTGTGGTTGTGAGTTCGAGCCCCACATTGGGTGTAGAGCTTACTTAAAATGAAACAGAACAAATATACAAAAAAGATGAAAATAAATACAAAAAAGGAAAGAAGGAAAACAAAGTAGTACACTACAAAAAAATTAACTAAATTTTAAAAGGCAGAAATGGAGGAATTGAGGAACAACAACAACAACATACTGAATGCATATAGCTAAACTAAGTGTCATAAGAAATCCTTTATCAGTAATCACAACAAATGTAAATGAATTAAACTTTACTAGTAAAAGTTTGGAAGATCGGATTTTAAAAGCCCAGATCTATAAAAAAATAAAAATAAAAAATAAAAGCCCAGATCTATCTATATGCTATCAATAAGGGACTCACTTTAGATACAAGGACACAGAGAGGTTGAAAGTAAAAAAAGGTAGAAAAATATACTCCAAGCAAATAGTAACCAAAAGAAAGCTGGGCAGCTACGTTATTATAAGACAATATAGACTTAAATCAAAACAGCTTACAAGAGACAAAGAAATATATTTTGGTGTTTATTTATTTAAGTAATCTCTACACCCAACATGGGGCTTGAACTCACAACCCCGAGATCAAGTCACGTGTCTGACTCTTGCTCTCAGCTCAGGTCTTGATCTGGGAGTTGTGACTTCACCCCGCATTGGGCTCCATGCTGGAGGTGGAGCCTGTTTAGAAAATAATAATAAATTTAAAAAATAGTAAAATAAAATCTTAGCAAACAAAAAACAACAACAAAAAACATACTCTGTGATGGTTAATTTTTATGTGGACCACAGAATATCTACACATTTAGCTAAATATTGTTCTGGATAAGTGTGTTTGTGAGGGTGTTTCTGGGTGAGATTAGCATTCAAATAGACTGAATAAAGCACATTTCCCTCCCTAATATGGTGGGCTTCATCCAATCAATTGAAAACCTGAAAAGAACAGACAAGTTTAGTAAGGGGAAACTCCTCCTGCTTGGTTGCTTGAGCCAAAACATTGGTTTTCCAGCCTTTCGACTGGGACTGAAACATCAGCTTTTCTTGGGTCTCAAGCCTGCTAGCTTTGGACTAGAATTTATGCAATCAACTTTCCTCATTCTTAGGCTTTCAGACTTGAACTTGAACTGAACATTGGCTCTCCTGGGTTTCCAGCTTACCATCTTGCGAGTCTTAGGGAGTTCTCACGCTCCAAAACTGCATGAGCCAATTCCTTATTCTCTCTCTCTCCATCTGTGTAAAATACAACATGCTCAAAAAACAAAAACAAACCATGGGGTGCTTGGCTAGCTCAGTCAGTAGAACATATGACTCTTGATCTCGGGGTTGTAAGTTCTAGCCCCATGTTGGGTGTAGAGATTACTTAAAAATAAAATCTTTAAAAACAAATATGCTCAACATTTCTCTTTAACTTTTAATTTTTTAAATTACTTTTTTCAATTTTAATTCCAGTGTAGTTAACATACAGTGTTCTATTTGGTGTAGGAAACAAAGGTAGGGGGTGCGTGGGCGGCTCAGTCCGCGTTAAACAACTGCCTTTGGCTCAGGTCATAATCCCATGGTCCTGGGATCGTGCCAGCGTCGGGCTCCCTGCTCAGCAAGGAGCCTGCTTCTGCTGCTCCCCCTGCTTGTGCTTGTGCGGTCTCTCTCTGACAAATAAATATATAAAATCTTAAAAAAAAAAAGATGGGCCACCTAGGTGGCCCAGTCGGTTAAGCATCTGCCTTCAGCTCAACTCATGATCCCAGGCGCCTCAGATCAAATCCCACGTCGGGCTCCTTACTTAGCAGGAAGCCTGCTTCTCCCTCTGCTTGCTGCTACCCCACCTTTTGGAACTTCCGTTATCTTTACTTCTCCCAACCCCAAGGTATATAATCATTTGCTCCTCACAATCCTGGGGCAGCAGGGAGCAGTAGGCAGCAGCATGCAGAAGCTCTTTCTGCCTATGGGTCCTGTCCCTGTGCTTTAATAAAACCATTTTGCATTGAAGAGGTCTCAAGAATTCTTTCTTGGCCATTGGCTCCAAACCTCACCAACACAATACAGCAACATTCAAAAAAACTACATTAATATTGTCTTCTACTTTCTTGAATTTAGCTAAGAGGGTCTTGGCTTCATGAAGGATGGAAATCAGATGCGAGCCAGCAGAAGGTGAAAGCAGAGTTTATTGAAGATATATGTATACAGAATGATACGGACAGAATGTCTAGGAGACCTGGAAAAAGCATGAGTCTCGTTTTTGCTTGAGGCCTGGGGTTTTTATTGGAGATTGTGGTCTGGTGCACATGTCCTCTTAGACATCAGGATCTGGTCAGAACAAGGAGAGGGTCCAGGTGCTCTTCAGAAGTCATTCATTTCCTGAAATCAAGGTCCTTGATGTGAAGGTGTTTGGAGTCAGTGGTCTTGGAGAACGTTCATGATGATCCTGCCCCATCACTCCTTAGATGTGATCTATTGTGCTAGAAGACTCGAAAGATATCACTATCTCTTTATTCCTTACAAGGAAGACATACGCTTTTTGCATTACTAGGTATGTGTAGAGTGGGGTGAGGGTGCTGGTCCTAGTAAGATTAGAAGCCAGGGCAAAGGTCCCAAAGATACAAATGTAGTGATCTGAAGGGGCACCTGCAACCCAATGTTTACAGCAGCGATGTCCACAATAGACAAACTATGGAAAGAGCCCAGATGTCCTTTGACAGACTAATGGATAAAGAAGATGTGGTATATATAAACTATGGAATATTATGCAGCCATCAAAAATGAAATCTTGCCATTTGCAACAACGTGGATGGAATTAGAGAGTATTATGCTAAGCAAAATAAGTCAATTAGAGAAAAGACAATTATTACATGATCTCACTGATATGTGGAATTTAAGAAACATAGCAGAGGATCATAGGGGAAGAGAGGAAAAAAATGAAACAAGACGAAGCCAGAGAGGGAGACAAACCACAAGAGACTGTTAATATTAGGAAACAAGCTGAAGGTTGCTGGAGGGGGGTGGGGGATAGAGTAACTTGGTAATGGACATTGGGCAGGATATGTGTTGTCATGAGCACTGGGTATTATATAAGACTGATGTATCACAGACCTATACCCCTGAAACAAATATCACATTATACATTAATTAATTGAGTTTAAATTTAAAAAAAAAGAAGCCCGAGCAAAAGAAAAAAATGGCTATTTTTGTGGGGTTCCTTCAGTTTCCATCTCATTAGTGTTTTGTTTTTGTTTGTTTTGTTTTTTACTAATGGCTGATGGGAACACAAACTTTCTGGCTCTAAGTAAGATTTGGTGTTATCACCTTTTTTTCTTTAGGGTAGTTCTTTCTTTGGCTTTGGGTAGTTTCCTTACATGCATGGGCTGGTTATTACTAAGCTGAAGCCTCAAGGGGATCCCTCTAGAGATCTCTGGAGTCATCTCTCTGAGCAGTTCTGTTCTGTCTAGCTTCTAGCCATCTTTGCTCCCCAAACTCCCAGTTTTGTCTCCTCAACTCAAGGAGCCTGCCACTCCACCTGGGTTCCTCCTCACTGTATTTGGAAACTCTTTCCAGACAGTAAACTGAGACAATCATTGAGCTTATTTTGTTTCTCCTCTTTTAGGGATCGCTGTTCTGTGCTGCCTGATGGACAGTGTCTGAAAGTGATTGTTTTGTATATTTTGTCTGGTCCTTTGGTTGGGTCAGGTGGGAGGGTAAATCTTTTCCTATTTACTCCATCTTAGCTGGAAGTAGAAGTATCTAAAATCGAACAATTTGTTCATTTGGAATGTATTCATTGAGCGCCATCTATGTCCAGCATGATGCTAGGAGATGTGAGATACAAGCCAACAGACTAAATTCCTACCCCATGTAGCCCAGTGTGGGAGACAGGCTTTGGGGGGATGATTACAATAAAATGTGGAGAGGCTCTGACAATGTACCATGATCTAACTTAGTCCCAGAGATCAAGAAAGTACTCCCTGAAAAATCAAAATCTAAACCAAGAACTGAAGAGTAGATAGGTGGTTGGTGGTAGGGCAGAAGTGATCTAATGAGTGTTCTGTGAGCAGGCTAGAAGAAGAGAGCGGGCACCATGTGGGAGGAACTGGAGTGAAGGTGCCAGGGATGTGGAAGGGGGCAGGTTCATTGTTTATTTTTTAAGTTATTTTTGTTTGTTTATTTGTTTGTTTTGTAATCTCTATGTCCAACTTGAGGCTCAAATTTACAACCCCAAGATCAAGAGTCACATGCTCTTCTGAATGAGCGAGTCAGGGAGCTAGGGAGCTAGGGAGCTAGGGAGCAGGTTTTGAGTGGCCTGTGGCAGGGGCCATTCATGCTTTGGGCTCATGGACTTACCCAGAGCTTTTGGCTTTTACCTTGAAGCAGAAGAATTCCATGAGGATTTCACACTGAAAAGGTTGTCTTGCCACAGAGTAAGTAATGGATTGGAGGGGCTGGAGTGGAGGTGGCTGTCTACCAGGGAAATATGAGGTGAGACTCATCATCTGCAGTGAGGGGCCACACGGCTCTGTGTCTGCCATTGTAACTGAACTACATGAGTTCCCTCCTTGGTGAGTCATGGAAACTATCCAGGTGGAATTGTCATACAAAGAAAATTTACTTGCAGTAAAGAAGGAGATCACCGGGAATAACTTCCAACCTTGACTCCCAGAGCAAGTGTGAATGGGTTCCTTTTATTTAGGGTTAGGATAAATATTTGTTTACTCACTTATTTCATGTATTTTTTTAAAGATTTTATTTTTAAGTAATCTCTACACCCACTGTGGGGCTCAAACACACGACTTTGAGATCAAGAGTTGCATGCTCTTCTGACTGAGCCAACCAGGTGCCCCCTGGGGTTAGGATGCATAGAAATAGGAGCCTTGGGGTGCCTGGCTGGCTTAGAAGAGCATGTGACTCTTGATCTCAGGGTTGTGTGTTTGAGCCCCACAGTGGGTGTGTAAAGATTACTAAAAATAAATAAATAAATAAATAAATAAATAAATAAATAAATAAACTTAAAAAAAAGAAGAAGATAAAGAAATGGGAGCCTTGTCATTGCATGTAGAAGTAGGCATAAGCTCATGCATGTGCCTTAAGGAAACATGCCTATACATATCTTATATGTTATGTAAATGAGGTTTGTGCTTCTCCTTGGGTGGAGACGTTAGTATTATGATGAGGTAAGGGTAACTGTCAGTGACTCCATGGGTCACTCCATGGTCCATCCACCCAGGCATGAGTCAGAGGTTAAGCTCAAACTGGTCTGGGTGATCTGGGCTGCCAGAGCTCTTCATCCAGGCAGTCGTTATTGCTTGAGGGGTAGTTTTGGTTTCCATCACAGGATGCTGTGTCCATGGGGTCTTTTGCCTGAGTTAAAAGATAAGCTGGAAAGGAAAGCTTAGAGAAAAATGTGGGACAAAAGTTGATGGATACTAACAGGCGAGCAGTAAAGGTCAAGTCTTGAGTTCTAGCTGGTGACACTAGGACTATGCTCTCAGAGCTGAGTCCTAAAGCCCAGAACTTGTGTGTATCCTCCTGATTTCCAGGGGGCCTATAATCTTGTGGGATTTGAGAAAGCCTCTGCTCTAGCATGGGGTGGTCTTCATAAAGAGGAAACTCTCAGGAACCTGGAGAGACCCAGGCAGTGGATCATTAGTCTGAGTCCAAATGGAGACAGCAATGGCCAGTCCAGGAGACCCAAGGACACAAATTATTTTCCCTTGACAACAGCCAATGAAAAGACAGGGAATGTTTTCTGTCACTAGAAGTCTCTGGGGGCACCTGGACTGGGAAGGCATAAGTCTTCCAGGCTGTTCCTTGGGCTAGCCTGGAATCCTGGTTTTGTGTCTGTCTGATACACCCCTCTGAGAGCCCTGTGGGTTATACTGGGCCTGTGTCTTTGGGTTCCTCAATAGGCCCAGGTCACCAAAGCTGGCCATTACCCAGAGTGTTCTGACCTATGAGGAAGGAGCCCCAAAGAGGCCCTTATTCCAGCTCTACTGCATACTGCTTTATTGTCTTAGGAAATCACCAGACCACTTCTGGCCTCAGCTTTGTTATCAATAAAACAGACGTAACTAATGAATGATCTCCGAAGCATTGTTTCCACAAGTGCCTGGAAGGATGGTAATGACAATAAACATAACGGTTAACATTCATTTTTTGCTTTGCTTATTTTTTCTTTTATTTTTTTATTATTTTTTTAAAAAGATTTTTATTTATTTGAGAGAGAGAGAGAGAGAGAGCACAGAGGGAGAGTAAGAGGGAGAAGCAGGCTCCCCCCTGAGCAGGGAGCCCGATGCAGGGCTCCATCCCAGGACCCTGAGACCATGCCCTGAGCCAAAGGCAGACACTTTACTGACTGAGCCACCCAGGCGCCCTTTCTTTTTTTCCTTTTAAAATCATGTTTATTGAGGTATAACATAGATATAATAAAAATGCACAAATTTTGGGGCATCTAGCTGGCTCACTTGGCTCACAGAACACGTGATTCTTGATCTCGGGGTTGTCTGAGCCCTGGGCTGGGTGTAGAGATTACTTAAAAATAAAATCTTTAAAAAAATTCACAAATCTTAAGCATTCAGTTTAAAAATTTTTGACAATTGTCTAGACAAATACAACTATCACCACAATCAAATTATAGAACCTTTTCATCACCCCCAAAGTATTCCCTTGTGCTTCTTCATAGTCAATCTCTTCCCTTCTCTCCCTGCCCCAGGAAAAACTGCCCTGATTTGTATTACTATAGATTAGTTTTGCTTTTTTTAGAATTTCACGTAAGTGGAATTATACAGTATGTACTCTTTTGGGTATGGCTTTTTTTGTTTAACATAGTACATTTGAGATTTAGTGGTGGTGGTGTGCATATAATTGTTCATTCCTTTTTAAAAATTTTTTGGTAAAATATACATAATATTTACCATTTTACTCATTTTAAGTGTATAAGTCAGTGGCATTAAGTATATTCGTAGTGTTGTACAACCAACGCCACTATTTACAGAAATTTTTGTCATCATCCTAAACAGAAACTTTGTATCTGTTAATAACTCTATTTCCCCTTACCCCCAGTCCCTGGCGACCTCTATTTTACTTTCTGTCTCTATGAATTTGCCTATTCTAAGTACCTCATGTAAGTGGAATCATAATACAATATTTGTCCTTCATGTCTGTTTTCTTTTTTCACTTAGCATATTTTCAATGTTCACACTAAAGCATTTATCAGTTTCATTCACCTTTAAGGCTGAGTAATTCCATTGTATGTATATACCACGATTTATCCATCCATATGTTGACAGATACATGGATTTGTTCATTTCTTTTTATTGCTAAGCAGTATTCCATTGTATGGATACACCACAATTAGTTCATCTGTTCATCTCATGGACCTTTGGATTATTTCCAATTTCTGGCTATTAAGAACAGTCCTTGAGCGGGCCTATACATCCATTTCTCTTGGGTAAATACTTAGAGGAGTACAACGGCTGGATCACATTGTAGGTATGAATTTAGTTTTTAAAGAAACGCCAAACTTTTTCAAAATGGCTGAAAATTATCAATGGATTAAGGTTCCAAGCACTCCACATCCTCGCCAGTCTTTAATTTTAGCCTGTTCGGTGGGGTTGTGGGAGTTCTGATTAGAACGGCCCTGATGAATAATCATATTAAACATCTTTTCACAGGTTTATTCGCTATTTATATTCTTTTGTGAATGATCTGTTCAAATCCTTTGTCCATTAAAAAAAGGGGGGGTGTTCATACCTATTTTTGCAATTAATGTCTGCCGGGCACTATGCTCATTATTGCTCGTGGCTTTATATGTTTTAACTAACCACCGCCCTGTACAGAGATAGTAACGGTGCAAGGCTTGGCCGCGGAGTACGGACGGGATCGCTCCGATACGGAATGGCTCGAACCAATCTGGGCAGGGACCACAGCTCCTGAAGGCTCGCGCCATGATTGGCCGAAGGAGCACTTCCTCAGGCACTTCCGACTCCCGGCCGGCCCGAAACATCAGTAATTGGCTGGGCTGGCCCAGCGCGAGTCTTCGCGGGAGTTGTAGTTCTTGGGGCTCTGCTGGGGACGCCGGGAAGGGCCGGTGGTCAGAGGCCGGGAGCGGCAGTTGGGCTTGGTCGTGGCTGTTGACACTATGTCCCGCGTGTCGGTGCCCTGCCATGTGAAAGGCACCGTGGCCCTGCAGGTGGGCGACGTGCGAACCTCCCAAGGCCGGCCAGGTGTGCTGGTCATCGATGTCACCTTCCCCAGCGTCGCGCCCTTCGAGGTGAGCAAGCCCCGTGGGCGCGACCGGGGCTCCTGGGCGGGGCTGCCCTGGGAACTCGGGCGTGTCCCAGGCATTTAATTTTTTACCGAAAGCCTCTGCAGTGTCCTCGCCCTTGCAAATCAGTTAACCATTTATTTATTACTTCAGTTAACACATGTTTACCGGAATGCAGTTTTCTGTCCTGTTGTCTTCAACATCTCTCCCCAATGTCCAGGACAGGGCAGGCGTAGAAGTGCCAAGATAGTAGAGTGATGCTGGAAATACAATTGTGAACCAAACAGAGGTGAAAGGTGAAATTTTGTTCCTGGCCACTGGGCGGGGGATCATTAGACAATGAGTTACTCCGACACCTGCCTCCTGCCCATTCCCTATCGTCCCTGCTGGAGGTCAGGTTCAGCGCATTCCTCATCAGGATCCCCCCAGTGGCTCCAGTCTCCAATCTCCAGTTGCCCGTCCACATCTGCTGGCAGAGTGACTGACACTACAAGACCTCAGCACACAGGACAAAGCCCACTTTCTAATGGCTTGGCCTTTGGAGCCACTCTGTGTCTGTGCCCCGCCTGCCTCTTGACCCCATGCACTTTGTCCCGTAGCATGTGGTCCTCTAACAAGCAATTCCTTACGTAAGCTGGGAAACTTCACTAAAAGGCCCAGCCCTGTAAATACTGATTCAGTAGGTCTGGGTGGAGCCTGTACATTTATATCTAAAAAAACAAAACTTATTCAGGTGATTCTGATGAGTGTCCAGTGATGAGAATTGCTGTAGCCAGGCTGAATCACTGCTGTTTCAGGAGTGTGCCAGGTTTTCTCACCCTTTGGTGACCCTTTGCTTATGTTACTTTTACACTGTCTCTTTCCCAGTCCACTTGGTGAACTCCTTCTTTTTAAGTAATCTCTACGCCCAATGTGGGACTCGAACTTACAACCCCAAGATCAAGAGTTGCATGCTTTACTGACTGAGACAGCCAGGAGCCCCTGAACTCCTCCTTCTTGAGGCCTCATTTTGTACATTTTCTGCCTCCTCCAGAGTTAGGATTCTGGCAGCATCTTAGACTTGTGACCAGATATGCGGTCATGGTTTATTTGCATGACCTGCTCATTTGGACTGTGAGCTCTTCTAGGAAAGTGAAATTGTCTTTGGGCCCCAGTAGATGCTTATTGAAATTGTTAGATTGGTAGAAGAGTACATTCCTAAGGGGAGGAGGAGATGGTATGTTTGAGCCTCTCCAGCCCTGGGCCTGGGTCTGATTTGTCACGGTGGGTTGTGTGTGCTCTAGTTACAGGAGATCATGTTTAAGAATTACTACACAGCCTTTCTGAGCATCCGTGTTCGCCAACACACCTCAACGCACACACCGGCCAAGTGGGTGACCTGCTTGCGGGACTATTGCCTCATGCCCGACCCGCACAGTGAGGAGGGAGCCCAGGAGTATGTATCGTTGTTCAAGCACCAGGTCAGCTGGGACTCAGCATGGCTAGGGAAGTCCAAATGAGGGCTCAACAGGGGGTCTGGGGATTGGGCTAGGATACCTGGAGGGAAGAGGGGAGGCAAGGCTGGCCTGGGCTTGTGCCCTGGAGGGATTACTGTTCTTTCCTTCCTAAAGTTCTGGGGAGGCAGCGTCTTGGCTCATTGCTGGTTGACAGGCTCTTGGGCAGTGAGCTAGGGCCTTGCTGGGTCCTTGTGTGTGTGTGTGTGTATCTATGTCAGATGCTGTGTGACATGGCCAGAGTACTGGAGCTGCGCCTGATTCTGCGACAGCCATCACCACTGTGGCTGTCTTTCACAGTGGAGGAACTGCAGATTTACCAGCAGGGACCAAAGGTAAGTGACCAGCTCAGAGCTGTTGGTTGGCCCTTTTGCTAGGAGGCTCTTAGCTATGGGTAGGAGAGCTGGGTGGGGGCTGGGAGTGGACAGTAAGACTCAGAAGGAAATTAGCCAGGAGAGAATGCTGGAAGCTAAGGGTGAGAGGTGAGGTCATGTCCTCGTATCCCCTGACCTTTGAGGCCACCTGCCCCTCTCAGAGCTTGAGCCTTCAGGTGCTGGGAGATACTTCTGTTCCTTGTATTCCCGGGGGCTCCTGCATACCAGAAGAGCTTAGGTAGTCTCTAGGTTCTTAGGTAGTCTGACTGCCCTGTGGACCTCATGGACCCCTGGACAGGGTTTTCTCAGTGTCTGAGGCCCTGGTGCCCTTTTCTCTTCTCTGAGGACCTTGGAATCTGGTCCTAGGGCTTTTCCACTCTGCCTCCTTCAGGGCAGTATGCCTTTGCTTTGCAGAGCCCCTCCATGACCTTCCCCAAGTGGCTCTCCCACCCAGTGCCTTGTGAGCAGCCTGCTCCCCTCATTGAGGTAAGCCCTCATCGTGGGTCAGAACCATGTGTGGACAGCTCTTGTGTCCAGCACAGGCCCAGGTGGGCCTCTTTCTGCAAGAATCTGGGGCTGGACCCAGGGCCCTTTGTTCACTCTGTGCCATCTTCCTCTTGGGTGGTCCATGGGATTTGAGACGTCTCTGAGTGGGACTGGGCTGCTTCCTGCACATCAGGCACCAACCTCATGTTTCACAAGGCATCTGGGAATGTTACTGGTCTCAGTTGGAGGGCCCCATAGCCCAACTTGGCCTCTCTGGAGCTTCAAGGGCACTGCTGGGGAGATACCCATGGCCACTGACCCCTCCTTCTGGAGCAGGGTCTCCCAGACCCCAGCAGGGTCTCCTCCGAGGTGCAGCAGATGTGGGCGCTGACAGAGATGATCCGGGCCAGTCACACCTCCACAAGGATCGGCCGCTTTGATGTGAGTGATCGCTTCCCTCTGCCTTGCTCCCATTGCCCTGAGCACGTCAGATATGATGGTCTTTTGTTTTGCAGGTGGATGGCTGTTATGACCTGAACTTGCTCTCCTACACTTGAACCGTGGCTGTTAGCCAAGATGTTGGCCTTCCGTGCCCACCCAGACCCAGTTTGGGCCACCAGAGGCTGAAGTGCTTTCCCCGTGCATTCTGAGTGCTGCCTGCATGCCCACTGGGTCTGGGCCGCGCTCACCCATTCAGGATTCCTGGGGCTCACTGTGTTGCTTCAGCATGAGCTCTCGGCAGGGGTGTACTCTGTCCTCATCCGACTGCAACCTGAAACTCCTTTTTCTACCCTAAAAACACTTCAGTTCTATTTGCTAAGAATCCCCTTGTGCCCTCTGCTCCTTCTGCCAACATGCACACTCCAGTCTCCTGCCTGCTGCTTCACCCTGAGTGCAGTGGGTTGGGGTGACCTAGTAAACCTGCTCTAACTACAGCTGAAAGGCTGCTGTAGCCATCACACTCCTAGTTTGGAAGCTTGAGGGAAAAACAGGAGCCCATTTCTTCTTTCTGCGCCCTCTAGTGGTCTTCTTTCCCTTTGTGTTATGCCTGTAAGAAGAAATTTCCTTTCTTAACTCTTGCTGCCTACCTAGTGAGCAAAGCTGGAGATTTGGGCAGCCTGAACCCCTTGGTCCCTGAGCTGGCTCCTGGATGTGTGTTCAAATGGGTCTTCCCATCCAGCCCCGGCAGGTGTCTCCGGCAAGGCCGGGGTCTGAGAATGAGTTCTGGGACCTTGGTGCCCAAAGTACTTCCTTGTCCGTTCTCCCAGCTGCCCCCTTCCAAGAGTTATGCTCAGTGTGATGAAAGATCAACCTAGGTAGGGTGTGGGTCCAGGTGAGCGCTCTTATTGGTGTCTAAGAGGCTGAAGTCTGCTACAACCCCAGGCCTGCTGCTGAATAGGGCAGGCTGCTCTTAAGGGAAAATCTTCCTTCTCCGTTTTTTTCTGGCTTTGCCCCCAGGGGCTATGATGCAGCAGTACTCTATAACTTGTGCTAGACCTGGAAAATTGGACATTTGTGCGGCTCAACAGCTTTCTGGAGGAAGGTCAGCCCCCTTTTGGTGGCCACCCTCTGCTCTTACCAGAGTTCTTGCAGGTGTTATCTGCAGGGTCTTGCAGTTATCTTGCACGTGCCTGCAGGGTCATTTACTTAGCCCCATTCAGCTTTTGCTACGAGGGTAATGACCACGATCCTGTGCTCAGGGAGTAGCAGCCCTCAGAGAGGGAGTGTGTGTGTGTGTGTGTGTGTGTGTGTGTGTAAGAGAGTGGGGGGAGGTCCCTGGGGGTGTAGTGTGTAAGAGAGTGGGGGCTGGTGTCTGGGGCGGTGGCAGGGACCGTGCTTCATTCATGCCCGGCATAGGGCGTAGTGTGCAGCAAGATCAATAAACACTTGTGGAATGCATGACTGCTGGTTGCCTGTGTCCTCCCAGTGGGAGAGCCAGAGACCCTCACTAGAGGCGGGATTACTGATGCGCTCAGCCCACCAGGCCGGCTCCACCCTCCTGCGTCCTCTCCGCCCCCTCCCCTCCCCCCATGTGACCTTACACTGCTGATGTCCTGAATGCGCAATTCAGGCCTTTTGGCCTTTTATAGAACTTTGATCTTTTGGAGGCAGGGCTGTCAGCAAGGGGAGGTCTAGCCCCTAGCTCTGTCTCTGAGCCGCTTAACTGGTTTGGATTGCCTAATCTACCCTGGAAGATCAGCTGGAACTGCCTGGGGCTGTTTCCCTACAGATTGGAGTCACTGCACACTGCTTGAAAGCCCCGCCTGCCCTTTGGGCTGCCTTCCTTTGGGGCTGCCCTCCTTTGGGGCTGCCCGCCCCTTCTGATCCCCTTTGTGGGAGACAGACCTGTCCAAGCAGAGCCGGGACTACATCTCCCAGCGTGCCTGGCAGAGTGGTGGCCTCTGAGTGCCGGCTGCACTGGCTGCGGGCAACAATGCAGCGGGCAGTGAGCATGGTGGCCCAGCTGGGCTTGCGGCTGCAGGCGCTCCCGTCCGCCCTCCGCCGTCCACTCAGCTGCGCACAGGTGGGATCGAGGGTGCCGGGGCATGGTGCCAATTTTGGAGGTGGGGGAGGGAGGAGGGTGGAGGCCGGGACACTGGTGGCCCTGAACCCAGCCACCCGCAGGACGTACTCCGCAGGACACCACTCTATGACTTCCACCTGGCTCATGGCGGGAAGATGGTGGCGTTTGCAGGCTGGAGTCTGCCTGTGCAGTACCGGGACAGCCACGTTGACTCACACCTGCACACACGCCGGCACTGCTCGCTCTTTGACGTGTCCCACATGCTGCAGGTGAGTCAGGGGAGCACCCTGGCTGCCTAATCAAGGCTTCTTCCCCATCTACAGTGGTGCAACCCTTGGCTTTGTGGGGAGCTGGGTTCCAGGGGCCACCACCCTCGCAGACGAGGTAGAGGTCTCCGGTGGCATAGACTATGGCCCCCAGGACATTACCTCAGAGGGCTCTTGGTTGTCTCCTCTTTAATCTCCTCAGCCTGCTCCCACTCAGTGGTGTGCCTCTGTGTCCTGGGTTCCCCCGGGGCTGGCGCCCATTCCCATTGGCTCTCCTGGGTGTTGGTTTGGAAAAGGGGGTATTTCAGGATGGTGCTGGGCCCTTTCAAGTTCCCTAACCTCCCCCATTGCACCCTCTCCTGTATTGGCAGATGTGGGGGAATCAGAGGATGGGGCTCTGCCACCTGTGGAATCAAGGGACTGCTCAGGCATTTTGGCTGGGTTGGACTGGACTGTGGACAGCAGGGAGGATACCTCCTTGATCAGTGGCCTGAGGTTTTTGATCTCTTTCCCAGACCAAGATACTTGGTTGTGACCGGGTGAAGCTGATGGAGAGTCTAGTGGTTGGAGATATTGCAGAGCTAAGACCAAACCAGGTGGGCCCCTGTTCTCTCCCATTTCTGCTCAGTGGGTGTTCTTAGTCTTCAGCCAGCAAATGGGAAGGGTGCGGACACAGTGGTGGCTCAGACACAGCTTCTCAGGGCTTGCAGTCTTGGGGAATGGGGTCCCTGAGTCAAGTCCAGATGTCCAGTTATCTGCAGGGAGGGGGCTTATTCCATCCTTACCACATCAGGCTGGGAAGCCAGAAACCTATGACCTGTTTTGTAACCTTCCATGCTGTCAAACCCCTTGCAATGCAAAGGTAGTCCCTAAACCAGCAGCCTCATCATCACGAAGAGCTTGTTAGGAATACACTCTCAGGCCCTGCTCCAGATGTGCTGAATCAGAACCTGCATTTTAACAAGATCCCCAGGTGATTCGTGTGATCTCTCAACCTCAGGCTCTGTCCATCCAGTGGGGAGGCTGTGAGGCCAGCCTCATGGTATTCTGGAGTATTGCTGTGGCACTCTCGGGATCATCAAGATGGACTTTGAAGTCTCTGTCTTGGGGTTTGGGGCATGGACTGAGTTGTCTCAGGTCTGGGTGGGATGAAGCAAGTCCTAGATGCCCTGGATAAAGTGTGAAGTGGGGCTGTCAGTACTGAGTGGGGAGAAGTACAGAGGCTCCACCAGATCAGGGAGGTCTCAGACCCAAGATGGGGAAGGCATAAAAAACTTTCTCAGCGCATGAGGATCAAAAGCCCTGGGCTTGGGCGGGGGGCCTGGGCTTACCTAGCCTAGCTCCTTGCCCCTCCTCCCCTCCTAGCCCTTTGCTTGAGGGTTCGTGGATTTCTGGTGGCTGAGTGGGCCCAGGGGTGTGTCTGACTCATACTTGAACTGGGCCTCCTGGACCTGGAGGCAAAGATGTTCCACTTTGGCACTAGGGGACACTGTCGCTGTTTACCAATGAGGCCGGAGGCATCTTAGATGACTTGATTGTGACCAGCACATCTGAGGGGTACCTGTATGTGGTGTCCAACGCTGGCTGCCGAGACAAGGACTTGGCTCTCATGCAGGTACACACCCTTTGTGTTCTAAGTACCCTGTCTTTGCTCACAGAGCAGCATCCTTGTTGTCCAGGACAGACCTGGCAGGGACAAGGGGCTCAGACAATGGCTCTTTTGAGTGAATGAACAGCAGGCCCTCCATGGAGAATGCCAGGTTTCAGTGATGGGGGAGTAGGGAAGATGAGACTGGCCCCCGCTCCCAAGCAAGCATCCTCTGGTGAAGGTGGAGGCTGGAGCCCGATGTGAGTATTGGCGGACCTGGGCTTGGGTCATTCCTACCACTTAGTTATATGACCTTGTAAGATGGGAACAAGCCTACTCTGCCCAGCTCTTCAGCTCTCAGCCCGCAGTAGGTGCTCAGTAAGCGGTCCCAGAAGCTGATGAGGTGTTTCTGTCTTTCCTTTCAGGACAAGGTCGGGGAGCTTCAGAACGAGGGCAGTGATGTGAGCCTGGAGGTGGTAGATAATGCCTTGCTAGCCCTGCAAGGTGAGCAGGACAGGCTAGGGTTGGAGTCGACCTTTGCCTTGCTGGCTTTTTTGACTGCTTAGCATAGGAACCATTCCAGGAGGAAGGTGTGGACGGTGTGGTATTTGTGTGCCCTAATTCTAAGTTTGGAATTACGCCCTCCCTCTACCTGCTATAAGGTTCAGGGGCTGTGGGCAAGAGCATCTTCACTCACCTGCAGAGTAGGACTTGCTCAGTCCTTACTCTGGCCCCTGAGTAGGGGCTGGGTCCAGGTTTTAGGGGAAACTGGGACCTGGACACTGGGTCACTGGCTCCCTGGGCCCAGGCCCCACTGCAGCGCAGGTGTTGCAGGCCGGCGTGGCAGATGACCTGAGGAAATTGCCCTTCATGACCAGTGCTGTGATGGAGGTGTTCGGTGTGTCTGGCTGCCGTGTGACCCGCTGCGGCTACACAGGAGAGGACGGTGTGGAGGTATGTCAAGAAGTGGGTGTAGGGTAGTGCAGGGCATCCACTCTGGACCCAGTTGCCCATCAGCTCTCTGGTGTCCCATGCAGATCTCCGTGCCAGCTGCGACGGCAGTCCATCTGGCCACAGCTCTGCTGGAAAACCCAGAGGTGAAGCTGGCAGGGCTGGCGGCCCGGGACAGCCTGCGCCTGGAGGCAGGCCTCTGCCTGTATGGGAGTGACATCGATGAACACACCACGCCTGTGGAAGGCAGCCTCAGCTGGACATTGGGTGAGTTGGGCTAGTACTCAGGGATAGAATCCTGAAGGCTGGAGTGGCCAGCCCATGACTGCTCCCAAGGCTGTGTACCCCGGAGCAAGTGACTCAGCCTCCCTAAGCCTCCTATCCCTGAAGTTGCCACTGTGGCTTTGCCCATTAGACGCTGAGGATCTTCAGCTGGCTGAGGTGGGCAGCACAGCCTCTAAGAGCTGAGGATGGGCGGTGGGTGGCTGACTGCATTGCAGGGGAGGAATGGGGCTTCTGGATGGATGTTACTTGGGGTCCCACTAACTAGGACCTGCTGTGGCCAGGAGCCTTATGGACTGTGGCTTAATCCTTGTGTGTCATGCTTCAGGGAAGCGCCGCCGAGCCGCCATGGACTTCCCTGGAGCCTCGGTCATTGTTGCCCAGCTGAAGGGCAAGGTGCAGCGGAGACGTGTGGGGTTAATGTGCGAGGGGGCGCCCATGCGGGCGCACAGCCCCATCCTGAATACGGAGGGCACCGTGATTGGTAGGTGAACCAGAGAAGTTGGAGGGCCCTTGTCCTTTCCCCAGGAAGGTGGGCATTGGACTGGCAAGGTGATGCTGACATACGGCCTCTGCTCACACAGGTACTGTGACCAGTGGCTGCCCCTCTCCCTGCCTGAAGAAGAACGTGGCCATGGGTTATGTGCCCTATGAGTATAGTCGGCCAGGTACCCCACTGCTGGTAGAGGTGCGGCGGAAGCAGCAAATGGCTGTGGTCAGCAAGATGCCCTTTGTGACCACAAATTACTATACCCTCAAGTGAAATTGGCTTGGGGCAGGGCCCCTCCCATCCAGGAGCCTGGACCTGGAGGGCATTCTACAAGGGTTAGGAAGCTAAGGCTGAATACACTGGGGGTAGGTGGCTAGGGTGGAGGTTGGTTCTGGTTGTCTGGTTGAGGGGGGTCCCATGCCACTTATTCCCACCCCCCTCCTGTGCCTTTCCAACTTCAAGACCCCATTTTTGAGCAAGGGACCAGCTCATGCAATGTCAGCCTGTGCCCCCACCGACCTCATTCTTGTCTGCCTCCCGGAGGGCTGTGGAAAGCTTTAGTTCTGGCATCCATCCCTTCCACTCGGCCAGGTGCTGGCCGTGGAGCAGAGGCTTACATTTAGGGAATAAAGCCTGCCCAACCTACCTCACCAGGGTTTCTCACACTGCAAAAGGGTTATTACCTTGGGCAGTGCCAGCCATCTCCTTCAGTTTACTTTCCATGAATGCAAACTGCTGCCTCTCCCTGGGTCGGAATGATTCCTGACTCACTGAGGGCTGGCCCTGTAGGCCTGCTGTGCCTGTGTAAACTCGGGGACAGCTGAGGAGGCACAGACTCACTCGTCCACATTCCCGAGTTAGCCCAGCCTACTGCCCAGTAGCAGACCATGCCAGGCTCACCACCTGTTCTGAGCCCCAGGGCTGTTGTAGGACAGGCTGGGCCTCCTCCTGGACTTGACTTACGCTGGCTGACCTTTGCCCCTGGGGCCCATTACTGGACTCCACTGACTTCTAAAATAACATTAAATGAGCTTCCTTTTCTTCTTGCTTGCCAGCCTCTAGCTTCATTGTGTTTTGTCCACATGGTTCCTGGGGTGCCAGCCCAATGCCAGTTTGCCTGGCCTCTGAGGCAGGCTCAGAGTGGGTTCCCCCTGAGAGGGGCAGGTCTATAAAAACTAATGAGGATAAAGCCCCTTCCTATTGGGCACTCACTACTGCTCCTCCAGGGGGCTGGCATCACCTCTCCACCTCTGCAAGTCGTTGCATTCTGGGCGCTGAGGGGCAGTAGCCCCCCATGTTCCCTCTCCAGTTTCCCCTGTGCATGCACACCCTTGTCCTGTCTGAATAATCACACAGCTGATGCACTTACACATTTAATAAGCCACATCCTCAGTTGAACCTGGGGTGAAACGTGAGACCCTGATTCTGTGTGGTGGTGTCAGTGGGTGGGGCTGGGGCTGCAAAACCGTCATCCTACCAGCCAGAAGGTAGCTCCGGAGTAGGTACACGTCCATCAGTGCAGTGTGGTCCTACTCCCAGTGCACCTCTGCTGCCAAGGTGGCCTAGCCAAAGGCTGCTGGTTGGAAATGTGACCTCTAATAGAGGAAGCAGGCGGCGGGACACTGAGGTAGCCCAGCAGAAGCGGGTAGGAGTACGGCCTTCAGGAAACGAGGCGGTTCTAGCGGTACGCTGCTTTCAGAAATGGCACATGCCACCCACACCTTTGGAAGCTCCCCTGGCCCACTGTGTAGGTGGCAGGCCTGTGGCTCTTCCCGGTTGAGGGTTCTTGGGGGCTGAGATGGTGCTAGTGGGGAGCCTGTGGCCTCTTAGGATGAAGCTCCTGTGGTTCCGGGTCAAGATGGGAAGTGATGAAGCTGCAGGGCATGGTGGGGCAGCGCCACTCCACATTAACTGTCTCCCTATGAAGGGGCAGGGTACAACCCCATGGGCACTTAAAACGGTGGGGGTGGAAGGTCACCCCCCGGGGCTCAGTCTCTTTCAGGTACCCAGCTTCCCAACAAGAACGACTGAGAGGAGTATGAATGAGGTGGCTCATTCCATAGCCTGGCTCATACCTGGAAAGCTCTGGATGGGCCAGGGAGGTGGGTGTTTGGTGCCTCCAAGTCCGGATGGTCCAGCTCCCCCTGCCTTACACTTGAATGGCCGGCTAAGTAACTACAGAGTGAAAGGCCATGTCCAATCCAGAATTCCCTGGCTCCCTGCCCACAAAGCAAAAACAAAGTCAAGAGACCTAGAGCTTAGGGGTCAACAGACTTCTCTTACAAATCCCAGAGCTGGTCAACCTCAAGTTTCCTCTCAGGATAAATTTCTATGGGGTCACATCCCAGGGGGGTGGCAAGAGGGACAGGAAAAAGCCAGAGCAGAAAATGGACTGTTGGCCTCCCCAACCCAGAGGCTTCTCCTGAGCTGACCCCTGAGAGAGGAGGGAGGAGCATGCCTTCTCCTTAAGGCACCCAGATCAAGGTAGAGGCAAATTTTACTGGCCCAATGCTTGGGGCTGCTGGAGGCAAGGCCAAGAGCAGTGGAGGCCCAGGCCTGCAAGCACTGGGGTACTCCCTGCCCCCAACCCTGACCTCCCGGCCGTTGTCTCTGGGGTCTGGGCAGCAGCAGAACCCAGTGTGAGAACCAGCAGACCCGGTGATGTCCCTGGAGATCCCTCTGCTGCCTTCCCTTATTCTCTGTGGGTTTTGAGAGGTTCGTTTGCTGTTGTTTCCCTAAAAATGGAGAGAAGAGAGGGGTTATTCCACCGGCAGCCCAACAGTCTCTGATTGGCTCTCTCTAGCCCTTTAGGGGCTGAGGTGGGCTCAGTAAGGCCACACTACAACCTAGACCGCTCTACTGAGTTCCCACAGCCCACACTGGGTCCCCCACCTTTATCCTGTTGACAAATTCTTCCTCCTGGTTCCTCGCCTTATCATGGTGTTCCTGTCTTTCCCCAGTTGCCCAGGATCTGGGCAGTGGCAGGCCTCCTAACTGGCTTCTTGCCTTCTCTATTGGACCCTTTATCTTCTTGCCATGAAGCAGGCAGTTACAAAGACAAATTAGATCAGGCCATAGCCTGGCTGAGTCCTTCAATAGTTTCCTGAGATTTAGGATAGGGTTTCATGGTCCCTCCATGCCTTCATGTTTGAGCTGCAGTGTCACAGCCTTGTCTAGTCTTCCAACATGACACTCTTGTTCTTGCCCTGGCTCTTGTGCTATCCATTCTCAGCCTGGTACACTTGACCACTCCCTAGCCTTTGCCCTCAGCTTAGCTGTTTGGGGAGAAAACTCTGACTGCCCTCACCCTCTGCTCTGCTGCTCTTCCCTTTTTTTTTTTTTTTTTAATTTTTTTGCTGCCCTCCCTTTTAAATCTCTGGCTCCCCCTGTAAACAGGGACTCAGTTCTTGTTCTCTGGACCTAGTGTGGCCTCTGTCATATGGTAGGAGCTCAGAGATTAGTTGAGTGAATGCTGTGATTAGTGATTTGATGTTTTAGAAATGAGGAGGCTGACCCAGATGAGGCCAGTCAGTGCAATAAGGACAGAGGCTCCTGCCTTCTTAATTGAGGGGCTTGCAGTAGAGTGGAATCCAACAGACTTGCCACTTCAACTCTGAAATCACCACCAGCCTCACAGGTTGCTGAACAGCCTATTGACGGGCTGTTCAGAAATTGGTGTCACTTGAAGCCTGAGTTCTACTTGCAGGCCTTGGAGCTTTCTGCAAAGGCCACTAAACTGGTGGACTCCTGCCCTGAGAACTTCTTGCCCCTTTCCCTGGTCCCAGCACAGGCGTGTCCTCTGCCTGCCAAGCATGGGGTTGCCATGGGCACAGATTTACTCACCACGAAGTGAAATGCGTGGAGCCATCAGGTGTGGATCCGTTCTGGCCGCCCAGACCTGGGGGCAGGAACACATCCAGAGCTGCAGCAGGCTGGGGGTGGGGATCTGAGCAGGTATCAGCCCAGGTCAGGTTAGAGGCCAGTGGTGTTGTCTGGTGGAGTCTCGTGGGGGCCCTAAAGGGACTATAGTAGTGTCTGATGGAGGTTCAAGGGAACAATGAAAATGTAATGGGTGGACCGGGGTTTCTGGCATGAAATGGTATCTTGGCATGGGTCAGGGTACAGCGTTAAGTAGTGATAAGGTTCTTAGGGGATCAGTGGTAGTCTACGGGGTTCCGGGGAGCCCAATGGTACAGTCCGGTGGGGGTGGGGAGCCTCACCTGGGCGGTGATACAGCCCTGTCACCGTGCTCCCGTAGAACCCCCACGCCAGCTGGATGCCCAGGAGACTTAACACCAACCACAGTAGCAGCAGCTTGAAGAGAGTCACGCGCATGTCCTGCGCCTCCCACTCCCGCAGGAACTCGCTGCCCAGGGTGCCCAGCGCGCCCAGCACCGTAGTCGGCAGAGCCTGTAAGGACTGCCCAGACCAAGGCTCCGCCATGACTGGTCCATGCCCCACCCCGGGGACTGTCACTGTAGTCCCCACTGCGCAGGCGTCTGGTCTTCCGGGGCCAGGCCCGTTAGTGCGCACGCGTAAACCAGGCAAGGCGGGCCTACTTCGCTTGCGCGAAGAGTTGGCAGTTTGGGGCGGAGTACTAAAACCGCGCACGCGCACTAGCCCCACCCTGCTTACTTAAAGGATGAGTGAGTCGAGGAGCATAAAATAGCAACCGGGTCTTTTATAGCCCCGGAGTTCCCGTGATGCCCCACGCGGCTACAGTGATTGGTTAAGCGCCTTGCTGTTAGGGCGTGGACGCGCTCCTGAGCAATCGTGGCTGAGCTGTGAGTGCGCGCGCGCGCGCGAGGCCGCGGCTGGGGCTGGCTCGAGCCCGCTGGCACACGGGGGCGCGCACGTCGCTCCCCGCCCTCCCGCCGCCGACCGCCCTCGCTCGCTCGCGCTCCCCGCCCGCCGCCCGCCGTCCTCGGTCGGTTCTCTCGTTAGTCTGCTGCCGTCTCCTCAGCCACCCGCCCGTCTCCGAGCTTGCGACTC
Organism: Ursus arctos; assembly: GCF_023065955.2. Lineage (NCBI taxonomy): Eukaryota > Metazoa > Chordata > Mammalia > Carnivora > Ursidae > Ursus > Ursus arctos. The sequence continues at coordinate 32,738,598 of NW_026622808.1, read as the reverse complement.
GCGGACAGGCGTCCTCGGCGCAGAGAGGCCGGACTGCGAGTCGTCGCCTGAGGTGAGCGAGAGGGTTCCCTCCTGGCGCCGCGGCGCCCCGGGCCCGCCCGCCCGGCACTCTTCCGGCCGCCCGCCGGCCCGCCGCCCCGCCGCGGCCGCGCCCCACCTGCTGCTCTCAGCCGGCTGCCCCTGGGTCCCGGCCTCTGCCCCTGCCTCCCGGCCCGGGCCCCGCTCCCCAAAGCGGCGGCCCCGCCCGCGCAGTCCCCGGAAGCGCGCCCCGCGGCCTCCCGCGCCCCTTCCCCCGCCCGGCCAGGCCTGGTGGAGCCCAAGCCGCCCGCCCGCGGTCCCCGGCTCTTCCTCTCTCACGGCTGTGCCGGGCAGGGCGGGGGCTTCGAGCCGGGCCCGGGCACCGCGCCGTGCAGCCGGCCCCGGCGAAGCGCGCGTGGCTGTCGGGGAGTTGAAATGGGAAAGAAAAACTCTTTACAACTCCATCTTGGCTTTTACATTGAATATGAAACATGAATCACCGTTTTATACAGGGTGAAGTCCAGTTATGTTTTGGGTAGATTTTCTTTTTAAATGCAGTATTCTCGGAGATTGTGTAAGTAAAGTACTGTTGAAATCTTATGGCTTAGGATTCTTGGGTATTGAAAAGGGAATTTTCCAGTTGAAAACATTTTTTTCATGATTTAAACTGTGTTGCATCGAAATAGAGTATTAATTTGCAATTTTGCTTAGTTTAAGTTACTGCCTTGATAGGAATCATCTAAACAGCTGTCCTTCGTTACCGATTGAACCCAGTTACAACCCGTCTTTATTAAATAGCACTGTTTGCACTCCGATTTGGTCAAAAGAATGTTTAGTAGTTTATGGTGGAAAATTGGCGTCCTTTTTGCCTGAGTTGGTTTCACTTGTGTTTTTTAATGGTCCTGATTTAAAATTTTTACCAGTATTGGCGACTTGTTTCCTTCTTTTTGTGTTATTTTTAAGTTTGTGTTTGAAGTAAATGTTTCTTGCAGGTGTGCGGTCAGATTATAGTCCTCCCTGCCAGATTTGAACGGAAAAAATACTTTTAAAAAATTCTTAAAAATGTTAAATTTGGTGAGAATTTTTCAGTCACTTAGTGTCAGATACCCAAATGTGTAACATGTATATACCATTGCATGATTGTCACTTTAGGTATGGCTAAGTTGGTAGAGATACTGGTACGAGCATTGGGCACAAGTGACATTGCTTGGCCTGAAAATACAAGACTAATTCTTAATTGTGAAGGGTAACTTACTTAAAGATCTCTTGATAAGTTGTCCGGAGAGTAGTTCCATCTACTTTTGTAGAGCAGTGGTGGCTCTTGAGGAACCCAACAAAATAGAAGAAAACTTGCTTTGTAAGTCAGAGTCTACTCCTAGAGTTATGGCTTCTGTTCTCATAAAAATCTGTACTAGATGGAAGAAGAGAATAGGAATCCACCAGCTTTTTCGTAGATCCAGGATTTTAGACCCAAAAGGAATCTTCAGGACTTAATATGGTTCAACCCCATTTGTAGATGAGGAAACTGAGTCCCAGAGACTTATGTAAATTTCCTAAGGTTATTTGTCCAGTCAGGTGCAGGCCAGAACCATTTTCTCTTACTGTATTCTCCTTGTGCTCTCAAACAGCTTGCTTAGAGTTAGGTAAAATTCGGAACGTAACTTATTTCCAGTGTTTTTTTTCCTTTTATGTGTTACTGATTTTATATATGTTGTGAGAATCTGAAAAATTCATTTTCTAAACAAATTTCAGTTCTTTAGCTTCACAACATTAGCCTCCCTGAAACTGGATGGTCCTGCAGAAGTTGATTGAAATACATAAATAAATATACAGGGTCCTTGGTTGGCCTAGTTTTAGCTTTAGGTGTTTGGGTTCTTTTTTTTTTCTATTGTAAGATTTATTTATCCATTAGAGAGAGAGAGAGAGCACGCGCACACGCGTGTGTGAGTGTGGGGAGGGGTTGAGGGAGAGGGAGAGAGAAACCATAGCAGACTCCTCCCTGAGCTCGGGCCAACTCCGGGCCCAGTCCCACGACCCCAAGATCATGATCTGAGCCAAAACAGAGAGTCAGATGCTTAACTGACTGCACCAGCTGGGGCCCCTGGGTGTTTGGGTCTTCTTGGGGGAAGAACTTCTTCCAAAGGGAGGCCCAGACTCCCCTGTTCCAAATCCAACTTAATTAGGTCAGGCCAAGATGTTACCATGTGACTGAGGGCTCTTTTGCCTATTGATTTGAGGTGAAATGGAGAGAAACTGCGCATATCAAGTACATAGTTCCCTGTGTATATGTGTGTGGTGGTAGTAGAGTGTTCTCGTTGTCCTGATTCTTACTAGGAGAGTGAAAACAGGTAGATCTTGAGGTGTTTCCTGTCCATGGAGTAGAGTTCAAGCAGTGACAGGAGGAGGAGTTGCTACTTTGGGACTTAGTTGTCCTAGAGCTGAGAGATTTATGTTAACTCTGTCAGAAGAAAGACTGATACTTCAACTTCGAAAAGAACTAATTTGGGCTTGCTGAGCTTCTATAGACAGCACTTTGGGTTTAATTGCACTAGTGATAATGATAAATGGTACATAATCACTGAATTTTAATCACATACATTTGTACTTGTAAAAGGTACCTGAAAGTTATTTTACCTTCCCTTACCTCTTAAGTTTATCCCTTTATCCCTGGCCAGTGGAACCTAGTTTGCCTGCACCTTCACTTTAAATGTAACTAAATTTTAAACGTGTTAACGTGCTCTTTGGGGATATGCTCACTGCTAAGTACTTAGGAGATTAATAAATTAAAATTTCCAAGACAGTTTAAAGTTAGTAATTACTGTAAAATTCCTATTTCAAGTGTTTCTATTTCAAATGACTCATTTTTAATCTGTGGTGCTGTAGTATTAAGTGAAGGCCTTGTATACTCATAATTATGGTAGTCATGTGACAGAAAATCAGATAGGCATTGAAGCTGCTCATTCTGGGTGTTGGTCTGAATTTATTGGTGCTTCCTCCAGATGATCCTGGTTAACATTTTGTAGTTAATAATGATCAAAATATGAGATACACTCTGTTACATTGCAGCCAGTTTGCAGTTTGTCCCAAATTGAGCTTTTTTTTTTTTTAAATGAAGAGCGTGGATAAAGTAAATATGCTTAAGCATGTTTATACTAGTATCTTACTATTCAGGTGAAGGGAAAGAGGAGAACATAAGCAACTGAACTGTTTGGAGTGGAGTAAAGGGAGAAGTGGAAGGTAAAATGAGAGAGGTGGGTAGGGACCAGATCATGTAGGGCCTTTAGGAAATGGGAAGTCCTTTGGGTTTGTTCTGAAATGAGAAATCATTAGATTTTTTTTTTTAAAGATTTTATTTATTTGCGAGAGAGCACACAAGCATGGGGAGCGGCAGAGAGAGGGCGAAGCAGGCTCCTCGCTGAGCAGAGAGCCCGACGTGATGCGGGGCTTGATCCCAGGACTTGAACCCAGGACCCTGGGATCATGACCTGAGCTGAAGGCAGATGTTTAATCGACTGAGCCACCCAGACACCCCTTATTAGATGTTTGTTAGCAGGAGAATGATACGATCTGATATTAAATAACTAGAATCACTCCCCAAGAGTAGGAGTAGATCTGAATCCATTCTGACTTCAAATAGTAAACTAATATATATATATATATTTATTTAATATTTAATTTATCAGAGAAAGAGCACAAGCAGGGGGAGGGGCAGGCAGAGGGAGAAGCAGACTCCCTGTTGAGCAAGGGACCTGATGTAGGACTTGATCCCAGGATGATGTGATCATGACCTGAGCCCAAGGCAGATGCTTAACCTGACTGTGTCCCAAGTAGTAAGCTAATATTGATCATTTCTGACAAAAATATCAGAAAGATTTCCTAATATTTTCCTTGACCTAAGGACTTCACCCTGATTTTTTGAAGCCATTGATTTTCTGACAGTTGCCTTTCAGCCTGTAATTTCTCTGTAATGCCATATTAAGAAGAATGTGTAATTAGATAGAGCAAGTTATTCAAATGTTCATGGTAGTCTAGGTGGTAGGATTAGAGGTGTTCATGGTAAGATTCTTTTAACTTTGCTATGTGTTTGAAAATCTTTATAGTGTTGGAAAATTAATTTGCAAAGGATTCATTTGCTTTTGATTTTTGCTTTTAAAAGGGCAGTATTATAATATTCACGAGATAATGTTGATTGTGAGCATTTTATTAACTGAAGGAGGTTAAGACTTGTATAAATGTGATTAATTTGGTGGTATATCAATCAAAGATTAAATTCTACACTTTTTCGCTCTCTTGGATTCTAAATTACTTAACGGAACTTTGGGCAAGCCTGTTTACATCCTGTGTTTTGTTTTGTTTTTTCCTTGTAAAATGAATGGACATAATTCCTGATATTTTTATATTTTTATAGTGCCTTTCATTTGAGAAGTTCAAGGCACTTGTAGAACTTCTGCCACACAGGCTGTGGGTCTTGCAGCACATTCGTAAGGTATGTAAGTAGAAACCTCTTTTACTCCCCTTTTCCCATGGAAGACAGATTATTGTATATTAACGTTAAGTTCTAGGGAAATGTGAGTGCATTATTGTTAATGAGTCTCTTCACCAATCTTGAATTCTTTATCTTATTCCATACCAAGCTTTCTGGTCTTATTTTCTTATGTCTCCATAAGGTACTCTTCTAATTTCCCTTTTTACTTCTAAGTGATCTTCCTTTCCTTTCCTTTCCTTTCCTTTCCTTTCCTTTCCTTTCCTTTCCTTTCTTGATGGGGGGGGGAGGAGCAGAGGGAGAGAGAACACCCCAAGCAGGCTCCATGCCCAACACAGAGCCTGACACGAGTTTTGATCCCACAACCTCAAGATGATGACCTGAGACAATGACCTGAGCTGAAACCAGGAGTCAGACGCTCAACCAATTGAGCCACCCAGGCACCCTAAGATATTTCCTTTTTTCTTATTTTATTGAAAGATTTTATTTATTTGTCAGGTTGAGAGAGAGAGCACAAGCATGAGGAGAAATAGGCTTACTGCTGAGCAAGGAGCCCAATGCGGGACTTGATCCCAGGACTGGAGTCATGACCTGAGCTAAGGGAGATGCTTAACCAACTAAGCCACCCAGGCCTCCCAAGATATTTCTTTTTTAGATGAGGATATATTTCCTAAGGAGATGGACTGGACTCCCTGTGTTACACACATATTCTTTTACTTCTGGGCCATTCCCATCTTACTCCTTCTGTTTTTCATCTTTAAGCTTTCATTTTTTCAATAGTTTGGTTGTAATATAGTTTATCCAGAGCTTGTGCTTTGGGTATATCAAATTATCAATAACAAATGAGCCAGTTAGAGAAAGAAGATCAGAGGACAGTCTTTCCTCTTACCAGAGGGGGTCAGAGACATATTGGCTTAGGTGGGAGCAATATTAACAGCTGGTGTAATAGCCTGTCCAGGAGTTGTTTAAATATTTAAACTAATTACAAATAAAGGAAATGGAAGTATCTTAATTGATACCATGATAAATATCTTGGTCTAGTACTTTTTAATCACCTTTCCTAGTTCTCTTTGGTCTGAGGGAACTCTGTATATGGAGAAGTGAGCTGTGAAGAGGATGAATATTTTTTGGTGAGATGGGCTACCTGGCAGTGAAGGCATATAATGGTAGTGGTTTTGGTTGGCTTTGAACTCCTCCATGTCATGGTAGAAAGAATGGCCAAGCTAGGTTGTGGTTTTGTCATTAATTCATTGAACAAGTAGTTACTGAATAGCTACTGTATGTCAGATGCTGTTCTGGGACAATGTGAAGAAAAAGGTCCTTGCTTTCCAGGTGTCTGGCTGGCTCAGTTGGTAGAGTGTGCTACTCTTGATCTTGGGCTCTCTTGATCTTGGGGTCATGAAATCACGCCCCACTTTGGGCATAGGGCTTACTTAAGAAAATAAACTGTAAGTCTCACATTTAAAAAAAAAAAAAAAAGGGCGCCTGGGTGGCACAGCGGTTAAGCATCTGCCTTCGGCTCAGGGCGTGATCCCGGCGTTATGGGATCGAGCCCCACATCAGGCTCCTCTGCTATGAGCCTGCTTCTTCCTCTCCCACTCCCCCTGCTTGTGTTCCCTCTCTCGCTGGCTGTCTCTATCTCTGTCGAATAAATAAATAAAATCTTTAAAAAAAAAAAAAGAAAAGAAAAGGTCCCTACCCTTAAGAAGTTGTTCGTTTTAGGATATCTTCATTCCTAAAAATATGAACAGTTGGTTTGGAACTAAAAAGTTTGTTGATTTTGAATCTTACCTACTTTTCTCAATATTGTTGACAAGAAAGTAGAAAGCACATCAGGTGTTAATAATCACAAAAATATTAATAGTCCTGCTTTCAGAGTTACTGTTATAGTAGGGAAGTCTGATGATAGGTAAGGGATGGGCTTGCCTTTTTTTAGGGAACAGCAAAAAAACTTGAATGGTTGGAACCTAAAGAACAAGTGGGAAGAGAGGAAGAAATAAAGTCTTAACAGGTAGGCAGGGGCCAGATGTTGTAGGAACTGGGAATTTAGAGTTTATTCAGATTGTGTTGGAAAGCTATTAAAGGGTTTTTATAATGGGAGTAGTGTGATCTGATTTATTTATATTTTTAGCTCGTGTATGGAGAATAAACTGTAGGGTGGCAAAAATGGAAGCAGGGAGCTCTGGTGGAAGCTATTTATTTATTAGAGAGAGAGAGTGCGTGCTCTCATGCACAGTTGGATGGGAGAGGGAGAGAGAATCTCAAGCAGACTTTGTACTGAGCGTGGAGCCTGATGCGGGGTCCATCTCACGACCCTGAGATCATGACCTGAGGTGAAACCAAGAGTCAGATGCTTAACTGTGCTACCCAGGCATCCCTATTGGAGGCTCTTTAAATCTAGTGACAGATGATAGTAGCTTGGACAAGAATGGTAACATGGAAGTGAAGGGATTCACAGTATATTGTAAAGGAGTGCTCATAGGTTTTGCTCATAAATTGAAAGATGTGGCTTCCTGAATCTCTGATCCGTGGCAAGATAGGAAGACAACTAGCCCAGCGCCCCTTCTCCTTTAAGTACTTTGAGTAATGCATTAGAGTGGTTTGATTGATGGCCTCCCCTGTAAGAGGGGAGACTATGTTTCAAAGTTGTTTTCTCAATTGTGTATTTCTACATTATTGTATGTAAAAACAAAACAAAAGGAAGGAAGGTTATGCTTATCAGATTCTTTACCAAAAATGCTGATGGCCCTGTAATTACAAAGAAGTTCTGCCATAGGAGAGGTGTGTGTGTACATATTGGCGTAGAAGAGGTGTGTGTGTACATATATACACACACACAGATATTTTAACCAGATTATTTATTTGTTTATTTAAGATTTTATTTATTTATTTGACAGAGACAGTGAGAGAGGGAACACAAGCGGGGGGAGGGGGCGGGGGGCAGGGAGGGAGAAGCAGGCTTCCAGCTGAGTAGGGTGCCCAATGCCGGGCTCGATCCCAGGACCCTGGGATCATGACCTGAGCCGAAGGCAGACGCTTAACAACTGAACCACCCAGGCACCCCAAACCAGATCATTTCTGTGAGCCTTGGGACCAGTTTATAAAATGAAGATTACATTCATTTTATAGGAGTTTTGTGGAATTTTTTTTTTTTTTTAAGTAGGCTCCACACCCAGCGTGGAGCCCAATGCAGGGCTTGAACTCAAGACCCTAGGATTAAGACCTGAGCTGAGATCAAGAGTCAGACGCTTAACTGACAGACCCATCCAGGTGCCCCCATTTTATAGGAATTTTAGATGAAATAATAATGAAGAGCACAATGCTCAGTGCATACTAGTTTTCTCCCTTGGTGGAAATACTTGTTCTGACTCTAATAGATTCTTTAAGGATATTTTGCTTTCAGGTTATTAGTGGATTGTATTTATATAGTGACCATTTGCTTTCAGAGTGACAGGGATTTTATTGGTAGAAAGCAAAAAGTTATGTGAATTTCTTTACTGCCACCTGACTGAATCAGGAGAAGCACATGTTTGGTGTTTGCATTTTCTTGTCTTTTGGTTAACTGTAGGAGTTAGTATGTTGGCACTTAGGTCCTAGGATTTTGCCATCATTTTTATAAATGTTGCTTGACATTATAAATAATAGTTTGATAACATGAGACTATAAATCACAAATTGTCTTGATTCATTCTTGGGTTGTAGTAAGGATTCTGCCTTTATTTAATTCTGGGGTCATTTAGTTCCACTCTTTAGCGGTAGAGATGGCACCCTCCAACAGGTGGACAGAAAAGTAGATGGTGGGGTGAAGATTTTTTTCTGCTGAGACTACCTTTTATAAGTAAAGGATTCTTGGACAATTTCTAACCCGTGCTAACTCGTACACACTTGTGTGTTGAGCTGCGGCTTAAGAGGGTTCAATCATGAAGCCATTTATTTATCATGTACCTGCTATGTGCACACTTCATTTATCTTTTAGGCTTATTCTTTAGAAGTTAGATTTTTCATTAATTAAGTTTTCCAATTTTAGTAATGCTGCATCCTGGCCATAGTCACTAAAACTATTTTTTTTCAAGTTTTATTTATTTAAGTAATCTCTACGTCCATCATGGGGCTCATATTTATGACCCTGAGATCAAGAGTCACATGCTTTGGGGCGCCTGGGTAGCGCAGTCGTTAAAAGCGTCTGCCTTCGGCTCAGGGCGTGATCCCGGCGTTCCCGGATCGAGTCCCACATCGGGCTCCTCCGCTGGGAGCCTGCTTCTTCCTCTCTCTCACTCCCCTGCTGTGTTCCCTCTCTCGCTGGCTGTCTCTCTGTCACATAAATAAATAAAAAATCTTTAAAAAAAAAAAAAAAAAAGAGTCACATGCTTTTCCAACTGAGCCAGCCAGGTGTACCTAAAACAAATTTCTAAAACGTATGGGAAAATGTTTTTTTGGTGTTTTGTTTTTAAGATTTATTTATTTGACAGAGAGCACAAGAACACAAGCAGGGGTAGCAGGAGAAGGAGAAGCAGGGTCCCCACTGAGCAGGGACCCTGATGTGGGGCTCAGTTGCAGGACCATGAGATCATGACTTGAGCCTAAAGCAGTCACTTAACCAGTTGAGCCACCCAGGCGCCTAGCTCGTAGCTATTTTAAAACACAGAGATTTAATTCTGTTACTTTCAAAAATTGTTTAGACTTTAAGCATATGGTTGAGAATTCTACTTTTGTTTTTATATATATTTTTACCTTTTTCTCATTGTGTCCAAGTCTCTCTGGTGCAGAGCAGTTGGTCACTTAATGTCTCTCTCATGAATCCATAGAGCAAATGCTATGTCACTTTTCTGGTGTACTTTTATGTAACTGTGTTTTTCGGTATTTAGGTTTTGAGAGCCTAAGGAAGTATATTTAAGGTGGATATTTAATACTGTAGCTATACAGTTTTTGCCAGGAGATAATTTTATTACATGATTTGGCAGTTTTGTTGGAAATACTGCATTTAATTTTTTGTGGAAAAGTTCTTTTCTGGATGAAGTCTCTTTAGCTTTTCTAGTTACTTGGAAGGAAATTCCTGTTTATCTCTTGAAGGTCTTAAGTTCAGAAAAGGAAGGCACTAGAATATGTTGGGTAAGAACATGGGTCTGGAGAGATACTGTGACAGTTAAGTACTAGTTCTTAACACTTTTTTTTTTTTTTTAAAGTAAACTCTGCCCCCAGCATGGGGCTCGAACTCATAACCCTGAGATCAAGAGTCACATACTCTACCAGCTGAACCAGCCAGGTGCCCCTAGTTCTTACACTTTACGACTCTGGACAGTAATATGACCCCTTTGAAGCTCAGTTTCCTCTTCTGTAGAGGTGTGTATCTATATATCTTAGTATGTATATAGGGTTAGTATCGGAGTGCTATGAGAGTTCAGTGAGAGAGAAGCACTTAGCTCCAGTGCCAGATGTGCAGCCCTTTAACTTTCACTATTCAGGCCACGGTTTGTAGTACTTCCAATAATCACACTAATTGAACGTGGAAGAAATTGTTATTTTAAGTGTTTTGTTTGTTTGGTTGGTTTTTTTGTTTTGTTTTGTTTTGTTTTGTTTTGTTTTAATATTCTGCACCCAGTGTGGGGCTTGAACTCACAACCCCGAGATCAGGAGTTGCATGCTTTATTGACTGAGCCAGCAAGGCACCCCAATGTGGAAGAGATTTTTGGGGGGAGGAAAGGGGGGATAGCATCCTAAGATGTAATTCTTAGGGAAATACAGCAGGGCTCTTATGCTTGGGAACAGTAGCTCCCAAACTCGGTATATCCCAAACTTGGGATCCAAGTCTCAAAATTGGAGTCAGTTTGGGAGGGTTTTTTTGTTTCTGTTTTTTGTGGGGTTTTTTTGTTTTTTGTTTTTTTTTTCCTAATCACCTTTGTTTAGATATAAATTTACACATAGTAAAATGCATCTATTTAAGAGACAAGTTTTGGTACATACGTACACGTGTAATTGCCACCCAATCAATATACAAAAGATTTCTTTGAAAGCTTTAAAGTTTTTGTTTTTGTTTTTTTAAATAAATATACTTTTAAATTTTATTTTTAAGTAATCTCTACATCCTGAGTGGGGCTTGAACACACAACTCCGAGGTCAAGAGTTGCACGCTCTACCAACTGAGCCAGCCAAGTGCCCAAAGTTTTCTTTTTTAAGTAGGCTCCACACCCAGCATGGGGCCCAGTACCAGGCTTGAACATGGACTTGAACTCACAGACCCTGAGATCAAGACCTGAGCTGAAATCCATAGTTAGCTGCTTATATTATGTGTATTTTACCGCAATAAAAAAAGAGAAGGGGTGTCTGGGTAGTTCAATCAGTTAAGCAGCTCTCTCTTAGTTTCCTCTCAGGTCATAATCTCAGGGTCATGTAGGGGCCCGGACTCAGCGCAGAGTCTGCTTGTCCCTCTCCATCTGCTCCTCCCCCTGCTCGTGCTTTCTCTCTCTCTCTCAAATAAATAAATAAAATCTTAAAGAAAGAAAAAAGTTTATAATAAAAGATGGGAGTGTCTGGCTGGCTCAGTTGGTAGAGCAGGTGATTTTTGATCTTGGGGTTGTGAATTCAAGCTCCACGTTGGGGGTGGAGTTTACTTTTTAAAAAAAAATGTGTATTCTTATTCCAGAGCATAGTCCTCTCTCATTGTATTGCTTCCTTTGGGGCTTTAAAAATATTTTATTGGGGCACCTGGCTGGGTTAGTTGGAACATTCAACTCTTTTTTTTTTTTTTTTTTTAAGGATTTTACTTATTTATTTGACAGAGACAGCCAGCGAGAGAGGGAGCACAAGCAGGGGGAGTGGGAGAGGAAGAAGCAGGCTCATAGAGGAGGAGCCTGATGTGGGGCTTGATCCCATAACGCTGGGATCATGCCCTGAGCCGAAGGCAGACGCTTAACTGCTGTGCCACCCAGGCGCCCCATGAACATTCAACTCTTGATCTTGGGGTTGTGAGCTTGAGCCCCACGTGTAGAGATTACCTTTTTTTTTTTTTTTTTTTTTTTAAGATTTTTATTTATTTTAGAGAAAGGGAGAGAGAGAGAAGGAGCAGTGGGGAGGGGCAGAGGGAGAGAGAGAGAAGCTGACTGCCTGCTGAGCAGGAATTCCCAGTGTGGGGCTAGATCCAAAGGCAGATGCTAAACTGAGCCACCCACATGCCCCAAGATTACTTTTAAAAATAAAAAAATTTTTTTTAATTTTTAATTTTTAATTATTATTTTTTAATTTTTTAATTGTTTTAATTTTTTTAATTTTTATATTTTTAAATTTTATTTATTTGAGAGAGAGAGCAAGAGAGAGGTGTGAAAGATCACACAAGCATGGGGAGAGGGAGAAGGCGGCTCCCTGCTAAGCTGGGAGCCAGACTTGGGGATCAGTCCCAGGACCCTGAGCTTGAAAGCAGATGCTTAACTGACTGAGCCACCCAGGCACCCCTTGATTTTTTTTTTTTTTTAAGATTTTTTAAATTTATTTGAGAGAGAGGGGAGTGAGTGAGAGTGAAGGAGAGCACAAGCAGGGGGAGTGGCAGGCAGAGGGAGAAGCAGACTCCCTGCCCATCAAGGAGCCTGATGGGGGACTTGATTCCAGGACCCTGGGATCATGACCTGAGCTGAAGGCAGATGCTTAACCGACCCAGGTGCCCCTAAAAAAAATTTTTTTTATTATATTAGAGCAGGGAAGTTGATGAAGCATGTGTATGAAACAGTGCAAAAGGGGTATGCATGAAAAGTAAGCCTTTCTCCCATTTTAGGCTCCCAAAGTCCTCCTTTAGAGAAAACCTTGTAACTGTTTCCTGTGTATCCTTCTAGAGATACTGTGTCTATATGTTACATATTTTTCCTTTTTTTAGATACATACTGTTGCACATCACAGTGTTAAGGATGTTATTCTTTCTCCGTAACAGTAGGTCTGGGTGATTATACGGCAAGATATTTAATAGCATACACTGTGGAAAATAGTTTGGCAGTTCCTCATATAGTTTATATTATAGAGAGTTAATTTGGAACCCAGCAATTCCATTCCTAGATCTATACTCAGAAGAATTGAAAACAGGTACTCAGACAAATGCTTGCGTATAAATGTTCATAGCATCACTATTCATATAGCCAAAAGGTGGAAACAATCCAAATGTTCACCAGCAGATGAGTGGATAAATAAATGTGGTTATGTACATAGAATAGAATATTATTCAGCTGTTTAAAAAGATGAAGTCCCTGCTACAAAAGGGATGAACTTTAAAAGTGTTGTGCTAGGGGCTTCTGGGTGGCTCAGTCCGTTAAGTGTCTGCCTTAGGCTGAGGTCTGATCCCGGGGTCCTGGGATTGAGCCCCTCTTAGAGCTCCCTGCTCAGTGCGGAGCCTGCTTCTCCCTCTCCCCCTGCCTGCTGCTCTCCCTGCTTGTGTGCTCTCTCACTGTGTCAAATAAATAAGTAAAATCTTAAAAAAAATTTTTTAAAAAGTGTTATGCTAAATGAAAGAAGCCAAACACAGAAGGTCACAGGTCACATATTGTATGATTTCATGTATATGAAATATCTAGAATAGTAAATCTATAGAGACACAAAGCAAATTTGGTGGTCGCCAGGTGTTAGGAGAGGGGAAACTGAAGACCAACTGCTTAATAGGTATGGGGCTTTCTTTTGTGGTAATGAAACTATTTTGGAACTAGATAGACTTGGTTGTTGTGCAACATTGTGAATGTGCTAAATATCACTGAACTGTACACTTTAAAAGAGTGAACTTTATATTATGTATATTTAACCTTAATTAAAAAAAAAAGATTTTTAAATAGATTGAGGCCTCATCCTGAAGAGTTTTCATCTGCTAATTGTGGAGCCTTGAGAGGAATAGAGATGTTTGTGCCAGAATGCAGGGTTTCTGGCTGTGTATTGTCGTTGCTGAAACACCTAGGCAGCTCACTGGAGCTACCTCCTGGTTTATTCTTCTCTGTATGGCAGTTCTCCAGACAAGCATTGTCTTGTGGGCAATGTAAGTGGAGAATTAGGCTGCACAAAGTCAAGTCCTGATTCTGCCCATCCATTTAAGGTTAACCCTGGAATATTTACATTTTGAAGTAAATGATAAGATGTGCTTAACGTAGGACGCCAGAAGGAAGTGTTTCTTTCCTCTAGCCCCAAAGAAGAATTTAAACCTGGGGTTGTTCTCGTTTGGCCTTATATTACAGGCTTTGTGGGCTTCTCCTCTGCTTGCCTTTATGTGTTTTAGGCCTGGTGCTCTTCGTATCTAAGGGCCCTTGAACTGACATCGACCCTTGACAGCTGCTTGATCAAGATGGCAAAATAACGACAATACCAGGCTCAAGGGCATTATGAACAAATGGACAGATGGTTTGAGCCTTTTTGCTAGAGGTCTCCTATGTTGTCTGCAGATAAAATAAATGGCTTTCTGTTTTCAATTTAATTTCCCGGTGTTTAATGGTGTTTTCTGTGTGCCAGGCACAGACCCGCTGTGGGTGAACCTGGAGTTGATAGGACAGGTTTCTGCTCACTGCTCTGAAACAGTTTCAATGTAGTGATTTTCTTTGACTTAATGAAGTACTGTGTATTCTATTCATTTTACATGTGTACTCTAGCAAAGGACAAAAGCAGTAGAATGGAAGGTATTAGAGAAGGGAGTGCCTGTGAAAATCTACACTTTAAACCAGGTTTATTGTTTGAACAAAAATTTGGGTCTAATTTGGTTGTTACTTTTAGGACTGAGTGGAGAAAAGGCTGTGTTTTGACCGTTATTTTCAGTTTCATAATTCTAATAGCTTTGCTTCCAGAGAATGCATTGTAGGGCGTCTTTTAAGTTTTTATGGGATTCATGTGTGTTTAGGTACAGTATGGCTCATGTGGGAAAATTGAGATCTTAAACCACTGAAATAGTATCATTGTGTTCTAAATAACTGAAGCTTGCTTTCTTAAGCTTTAAATTTTGTTTTGTTTCTGTAGTGGATGTCTTTTTCCTGTCTTGCAGTATCTGAGACTTAAGCTTCCCTGTGTAATAATTGAGGTCTTTCCTCCTAAGGGAAAGAGTTTTTGAGTTCTATCTGTGGAGTATGTTGGCGTGCTTTAGGACTGGCCAGAATGGCACTTCTCTTGCTCCCCATTTTATATTTCTGAGCCTGATTTACAGGGTTTTCTGTCTCCTGTGTCTTGTCATAGGCTGCACCTCTTTCTCACCCAAGCATGGATTTTTCTAACTGCTGTGAATTCAGCTACTGGCCAGTTAGACTTACAGAGTTTATAAAATAAGAGCAAATGAGTTGATAGGGAGGATCTGAGTTTTAACACTCCTGTTACAGATAACTTAAGTTTCTGATTTATATGAGGGGTTTCCCTAATTCTGTGAGGGCAGACTCTTTTTTTTTTTTTTTTTTTTTAAGATTTTATTTATTTTGACAGAGACCGCAAGAGAAGGAACACAAGCCAGGGGAGTGTGAGAGGGAGAAGCAGGCTTCCCGCCAAGCAGGGAGCCGGATGCGGGGCTCGATCCCAGGACCCTGGGATCGTGACCTGAGCTGAAGGAAACGCTTAACAGCTGAGCCACCCAGGCGCCCCATGAGGGCAGATTCTTGAACTACTAAAACAAGTGTCCTAGGAGATAGCCTCACCACTAGTGTACACAGCTGATGTTGTTTTAACGGTTTTCTTTTTAAAATATGTGTTCAGCAAATTGGTTATATAAAGCTTCTTTGCTCCTGGAAAATGTATTTTTTCAAATTGTTATTTGAACACTTAACCACTATGTGTTTGCACCTATTCTTGTCTGACAATGGTGAATAAGACAGATAATGATTCTAATATTAATAGAGTTTGGGAGGAAGAAACTTTGGAGGGTTGTGATGAATGAGGCAGAGAGAGATGTTTGGTGCTGGGGGAGTATCCAAGGGGCCTGATCTAAGTAGGGAGCTCAGGGAATGCCCTGAGAGACAGTGACTTAGCCTAAAGTATGAGTTATCTAAGGGGGGGCGTGAAGCGTAAGTGGGGTACATTCAGGGCAAGAAAGAAGGAAGAAATCATGGTGTAATAGCTTGAGTTATAGAATATTGTTTTGGCTGAGTGTGGTTGTAGCCTTTGGGTTTTATAATTTCATAAAATATAAATCTTGGGATTTATATATTTTCTTATCTGCAATATGACATTTTGTGTCCAGCTTTCATCCAAAGTATTTTTTGCATAGTTCCCATTGACACTACACCCTCTTGCGGAAACTGACATTGACAAAACCTGGGGTTGGGAGGAAGTTTTTAATGTGCAGAAGGATCATCATTCTTCTGTGTGAAATTCACAGGATTAAGTTTGCTTTCCAAAAGACTGTACAACTTTTGCTTTTTAATAGTCATCTGTATAATACTGATTCATAACAACTTACTTGGAGAGAGAAATAAAACACACACTAGTTCTTCTTACCCATGGTTTCTGTTACCCATGGTCAACCGTGGTCTGGAAGTAATGATCCTTTTTCTGACATCTGTCAGAAAGTCAGTAGTAGCCTAATGGTACATCACAGTGCCTACGTTATTCACATCACTTCATCTCGTCACATAGGCATTTTATCATCTCACATCATCACAAAGGGTGAGTACAATATGGTATTATGAGGGGGTGAAAGGGGACTACAGTCACATAACTTATTACAGTGTATTGTAAGTGTTCTATTTTATTAGTTATTGTTTAGTCTCTTACTGTGTGTAATTTATAAGTTAAATTTTTTCATAGGTATGTATATACAGGAAAAAGCTTAGTATATAGGGTTCGGTACCCTCTGTGGTTTCAGGCATCCACTGGGGGTCTTAGAATTTATACTTCGGAGAGAAGGGGGTACCACAGGATATAAAATTGCAAACTGGATTATATAATTGAGGCATAGGGATGTTAAAAAGGTAAGTTTTATGAATTCAGCTTCTAATTGTGTCCACTGCGTTTAAAGTAACAGGTACAGTAAAAAAATAAAAATTAAGTCATGTCCAAAGCTATGCTGTATTAAATGCTTTTATTTCTTGGCTGGTTGAGAAACGGTAGAATGCTTGCTGTAATCATCACTGCTTCTTTTGCGTAATTAGTTCCTTTGAAGAATTATGAGGTAAAATTATAATTATCTCAAGTATGCTAAATTAATCATTTTAAAGCTGTGATTATTTTATCTGCATAGAAATTTATTCATTATCTTTCCAAAATATTGTAAAGATCTTGATCCAGCAGAAGCAGCATAGTTATTCAGTTGAATTATTTTTACTTCTGTTTCTT
This sequence comes from Ursus arctos, assembly GCF_023065955.2. Taxonomy (NCBI): domain Eukaryota; kingdom Metazoa; phylum Chordata; class Mammalia; order Carnivora; family Ursidae; genus Ursus; species Ursus arctos. The sequence goes on along the minus strand of NW_026622808.1, from coordinate 32,721,837 downwards.
GGCTGGAGAACTGTTTTGTGCCTGCTTATAATGAATGTTTGGCTAATAAATGTATAATACGTGCATTGTAACCTAGTAGCACCATCTGAAACATCTTTGGTGGCTTCTTATCTGCCAAAAATAAGCTAAAAATTGTGCACAGAGGCAGATTTACTGTGAGTCTGAGAAAATAAGTATTACAAAATGTGTAGTCCCTGAACAAGTTACTGAAATTATTCAGCTAATTTGGGTTGTAGAATTCAAATTACTGTCACCCCTGAAGTTTAGTTTAAATGAACATCACACCCAGTCTCCAACTTACCTAATTTGAAGTCTATTTTTTAATAATTTCCCAAGAGAAATAGCAGGAGGGGCTCAGTCCGCGTCTCTGAGGTAATAGCGTGGTTATCAGTCAAGGAAAATCAGACTTGAGGGCATTAGAAAAGGTGCTTAAAAAGTATTGAGAGCAATGTGATTGTGTGTGTATGTTTAAAACAAATTGGCATTGGATTAATGATTTTTTTTAAAGATTTTGTTTATTTGCTAGAGAGAGAACATGAGCACACAAGCAGGGGAGAGGGTCAGAGGAAGAGGGACCCTGGGATCATGACCTGAGCCAAAGTCAGATGCTTAACTGACTGAGCCACCCAGGAGTCCCAGGGATTTAAAAAAAAAAATTATGTATTTATTTGAGAGAGAGCACGCATGCACGCACAGAGGTGCAGAGGGAGAGGGAGAAGCAGACTCCCCTCTGAGCAGGGAGCCTGACATGGGGCTTGATCCCAGGACCCAGAGATCATGACCTGAGCCTAAGGCAGATGCTTAAGTGACTGAGCCACCCAGATTAAGGATTTTCATAGCTGCCTTTTGGAAAGTTCTGAAAACTACAAACTCATTTGATGGCAAAACTTGAACTGAACTAATGAGAGGTTGTTTAGGCTTTATCCTCCTTTGTATGAATGCTCGTTTATTTTACTGAAGTATTAACCCGTTGGATGTGTTATGGAGTATTTGGCATTTGCACCATATCATCTTTCTAAAATCTGAAAAATTCTGAGTTTGGAAACATCTAGTCCCAAGGCTTTTGGATGAAAGTGGGCCTATAATTCCAGACAAGAGATAAGCTAAATAGTAACTTCTTAATTTTATCAGTAGGAAAGAAGAGGGTGGGATGCGGTATGGATGTGATATATACTTTGGAAAACTAATTACAGTTGATTCTTGAACACATGGGGGTTAGGGGCACTGACCTTTGTGCAGCTGAAAATCCGAGTATAACTTGACTCCCTGAAAATATAACTATTAATAGCCTACTATTGATTGGAAGCCTTAGTGATAACATAAACAGTCTATTAACACATTCTGAGTATGTTATACAGTGTTATATACTATATTTTTACAGTAAAGTAAACTAGAGGAGAAAAGGATACTAAGAAAATCATAAGGAAGAGCAAATACATTTAGTACTCTAATGTAAATCTGCATGTAAGTGGACCATGCAGCTCAAACCCATGTTGTTCATGGGTCAACTATATTTGCTAGGTAGGGAAATTTAAAAAATTTTAGGAAAAACAACATTCTTTTCAGGTCAGGCCATATTACAAACTGGTCTTCAGGTTCTGGACAGTTGGAATTTAGAGTTGCCATTTGTCCAAAATAAGACCTAAATAATAATGAGAAACATTTGTTGAACACTGACCTATTTTCAGTAGGTAAGCTCTTTTTGTCTTAATCTTCATACCAACACTTTTTAGAAGATTTCATTCTCCATTTGACACATAAGGAAACTGGTTGTAATGGGGCACAAAGCTAGTAAGTGATAGAGCCTGGATTAACTCTTAGGTAGTATAGCTCCTTTACCAGTACTTTTAAATGCCTATTATCCAATAACTATTGCTGCTTATAACTGAAATTAATTTCTAGTAGAATCTTTTCCTTTGGCTAGTCTGGAACCTGTCCATGTAATGAATATTTCTGATTTTACTGAGTAGTCCATATGGTAGATGCTGATGTTCATTAGACACACAGGATGGGACTCAGATTTTGAAACCCAAATATGTTTGGTCAAGTAAGGTTTTTGGTAGTGTTTTGGGTGGGGATGGGAGGTGGGTAAGAATCATCTGGAACTCTTTGAGAACATGTGTCAGAGGGCCCCTCCTAGAATGTGTGGTTGGGGTAGGGATTGGAATGCATGTGTCACACCTTCCTCCAACTACAGAAGAGTGGAGATTATTCGTTCACAAGGTGAAATACGGTGATTGTAATGCACAATTTCCGGGCCTTTTCTCTGCTGCTTGGGAACACTTACTAGGATACAAGAAAGGAATCCTAATAGGCCTTAAAAACACTTGTCCTTGGGGCGCCTGGGTGGCACAGCGGTTAAGCGTCTGCCTTCGGCTCAGGGCGTGATCCTGGCGTTATGGGATAGAGTCCCACATCAGGCTCCTCCGCTAGGAGCCTGCTTCTTCCTCTCCCACTCCTCCTGCTTGTGTTCCCTCTTTCGCTGGCTGTCTCTCTGTCAAATAAATAAATAAAATCTTAAAAAAAAAAAAAGCAAAAAAAGACACTTGTCCTTAGGGGTTCCTGGGTGGCTCAGTCCATTAAGCATCTGCCTTCAGCGCAGGTCAGGATCTCAGGGTCCTGAGATTGAGCCCCCCAGGTCTTGGCTTCCTTCTCAGCGGGGAGTCTGTCATCCCCCCCCCCCCCGCCCGCCCCATGCTCTCTCTCTCAAGTAAATAAATAAAATCTTAAAAACACTTGTCATTAAAAAATAGTTACTTTGCTAGATTGGGGAAAGTTTCAGTTTTGAAAAAACACCACTGTATTCAGGTAACCTTGAATTTGCTCTCATCTTCAGTGCTTTAGCTGTTAACAGATTATTTTTGAGCTTCCATAATGAATCTCTTCAGCAGTCGAAATTGCTGCTCTACAGTATTCTAAGAATGGGGCTCCTGGCTAGCTCAGTTGGTAGAACAGGTGACTCTTGATCTCTGGGTCATGAGTTCGAGCCCCACATTGGGTGTAGAGATTACTTTAAAAAAAAAAAACAAAAAAACCTTAAAAAAGAATATTCCAAGAGTACTAATTTGTCTTCAACGCTTTTTGCCATATGTAAGATGATAAGATATTTAGTCGTCTTTTTTCCCCTCCCCTTTATGTTGTTTCGTATATGAATGTATGGACTAGGGAGTTTTATATACAGTAGTTCGTTACTTGTAAGTCTAGTTTGAAAAGAAGTAACTTCCTACTTGAAGAATGAGACTTAAGGCCAATTTTTAAAAGAAGGGAAGTGCTTAGAGGAAGTAAATTTGAAGGCTAATGTCTAATCTTAGTAACTTGAGATTTTGAAAGTTTGCTTTCAAAAAGTTAAATTAACTCTTTCTTATACCGGTGCATTTTTAAATTTTTAAAAAAATTTTTTTTAAAGATTTTATTTATTTATTTGACAGAGACAGAGACAGCCAGCGAGAGAGGGAACACAAGCAGGGGGAGTGGGAGAGGAAGAAGCAGGCTCCTAGCGGAGGAGCTTGACGTGGGGCTCGATCCCAGAATGCCGGGATCACGCCCTGAGCTGAAGGCAGACGCTTAACCACTGTGCCACCCAGGCGCCCCACCGGTGCATTTTTTTAAAGTTTATTTATTTTTAGTAATCTCTACACCTATCATGAGGCTGAAACTCATGACCATGAGATCAAGAATTGCATGTTCTTCTGACTGAGTCATCCAGTTGCCCCCATACCATAGCACTTTTTATCCATTAACTTAGGAAGGCTAAGTTTCTTATCCTTGATTCAGTCGGCAAACACTTCTGTTGAGTGCTACTTTTTACCTTGTCAGGCGTTATAGGGAATACAGAAATGAAGATACAGTCTTTTTACTGGCGTTTACAGATAATAGTATCCAACAGTTAAAACATTAACTATTATGTGCCTAAGTATTGTTCATTCTAAGCCCTTTCCTTTGTTAACTCATTTAATAATTACCACTATCTATAATGGTAGGAACCATTTTTCCCCCATTGGTACAGATGAAGAAGTAGGGGTACAGGGGGTTAAGTAATTTGCCCAAAGATTCACAGCTGCTCTGAATACTAGTACCCTGCTTCAGAGCCTTCTCTCTACCATTGCAGATAGAACATCAAGCGAATGTGGGCTTACATAATCATTTGGGAAGCAGCACCTAGTAGACCAAGTGCTATGGGAGTTAGGGATGAAGAATGAGTAGTGAGGGAGGCCTCTCTACAGGAGGTTGTAACTCTTGGCCTAAAAGGAGATAAAGAGAAGTAGTAGGAATCAATTGGCAGTGTTATATACTGTACTGGAACAGATAATCTTGTTTTATTTAGGCGTGCCTGGGTGGCTCAGTCAGTTAAGCATCTTAAAAAAAGTTTATTTTATTTATTTGAGAGAGCGAGCGAGCACGAGCAGGAGGGAGAGGGAGAAGCAGGCCCCCCACTAGACAGGGAGCCTGATGCAGGGCTTGATCCCAGGACCCTGAGATCATGACCCGAGCCAAGGGCAGACGCTTAACTGACTGAGCCACCCTGGCACCCTCTTGTTTTACTTCCTTGTAGGGAAGAGAGTCTAGCCTAGGGAAGTTGTAAGGGCGAGAGCGGACAGTATACTTTTAGAGCCTCCAGCAGCAGGTCAGATACCAGGATGGATTTTTTTTTTTTTTTTAAAGATATGATTTATTTGTGGGGGGAGGCAGAGGGAGAGAATCTCAAGCAGATTCCCCTGCGTGCAGAGGTGTAGGGGCTAAATCCCACAGCCTTGAGATCATGACCTGAGCTGAAATCAAGAGGCCTACGCTTGACCAGCTGAGCCACCCAGGTGCCCCTCTCCTGTTTTTAGATAGCACCACCACCTTTAGCTCAAACTTTGTTTCCTTTCCGCAGCTTCACTGTCAACTGATGATCTTCTTATTTAATTGAGAAAATGGAAACAACTAGAAGGGTCTGCTACTACATCTACTCACTTGCCTATGTTTGGCTCTTGTGGTTCTCTTCCTCCTTTGTTATAGTGGAGCAGTCCCTTAGGAGTCCATAGTTCATGTCTAGGGTTATCCCTTCCACTTGTGTGCCCCTTAATCACAATGTAATGTATTCCCCTTAATCACAAATGTTGCTGTAGCAATTCTTCTCTTTCCTGCCCCAATTCGGCATACAGTCCACTGGCCAGACCTTAATGACCTCACCTAGCTGCAGCAGAGGTCAGGAAATGTAGTTTTTCTTATTGGCAGCCACGTGACCAAAGAGGAGAAGGATAGATCATGAGGCAGACAACAAGCACTGTCTACCACACCTTCCAGACCGTTTTTTCTTAATTAAAAAAAACTTTTGCTGGTAGCAGTTTTATGAGGTATAATTTACATGTCATACACTTCACCCATTTAAAGTGTATAATTCAGTGGGTTTTAGTATATTCACAGAGTTGTGTAATCAACTTTAGAACATTTTCATCACCTCAAAAAGGAACTTTTCAGCTGTCATTCCTCGGTCTCCTATCACCACCCCTAGCCTTAGGCAACCATAAATCTTCCTGTCAGTGTAGATTGCCTGCTCTGGACATTTCGTATAATGAAACCACATAATATTTGGTCTTTGTGACTGGCTTCTTTTACTTAGCATAAAGTTTTCAGCGTTCATCCATGTTGTAGCATGTATTTCCTGACTTTTTGAGATCGAGCGTTTTATACCACCTTCCTCGGAACCCTCATCTCCTCAGGCCACCACAGTATTACTAATACTCTTTTCTCATGGCCAATGAACAGGTTTCCTCTGTGTTGCTAGAGGCCTTTTGGTTGCTTTGTCTATGCCCTTTTCACTAGCCATTTCTTGAAATGCCCTCTTCCTTTCTCTTGGTGCTGGTTGTCATCATAGCTTTCTGACTGTTCTTTTCAGATATCTCTGTCTTCTTTATGCCTATGTTTTTCATGTTACTAGTAGTCTCTGGAGAGATCACTTGCTTCTCCTCATTCCATACACTTGAGGGCTATGCGGTTGTTTTTTTTTTTTTTTAAGATTTTATTTATTTATTTGACAGAGAGACAGAGGGAGAGGAAACACAAGCAGGGGGAGTGGGAGAGGAAGAAGCAGGCTCCCAGCGGAGGAGCCTGATGTGGGGCTGGATCCCAGGACTCCAGGATCACGCCCTGAGACGAAGGCAGACGCTTAAAGACTGAGCCACCCAGGCACCCCGGGGCTCTGCGGTTTTTACCTTAATACACAATTTACCTGGACTTTAATCTCTTTTAGCTGGTTTGGAAGGGGGGGTGGATATGTGTAGGGTTAGGGAAAAGCCTGTAGGTTGTGCTCCTTCCACCTCACCCTTTCATTACGCTTCTCTCTCCAGGGCACTCTCATACCCTCACCATGGTCTTCTCATCCCTGTCCAGTTCACCTCCTAGCCATCTGTCATGCTGCTGCCAAGGCTGTCTTCATAAATCACAGATCTGATTGTGCTGTTTCATTGGCTTTCCTTTGCTTACAGAATAGAATACAGGTTGCTATGTATGACATTCCAGATCCTCCAGTCCAACCATCGCTCATATTTCTAGCTTCGATTTCTAAGCCTCCTTTCTGAATTTTTATATTAAGTGTCATTGAGGTTATTTGCTCGGGAAAGTGTTCCTAAGCTGCTTTTACTTTTCTCAACTCCTTCAGGGTACTTGGTCTTATTCCTCAAGGTCTAGGCCAGATGTTATCTTTTCTGAAGACCTCTGGCAGAATTGCTTACTTTTCTCTTTATTTTATGGGAGAGCGAGAACTTTCGTTATAGTGCTTAATTACATAGTTTGTTTTCTCCAAGACTGTCTTCCACATAAGGCTGCTCTAGCACTTAGAACAGAGAATGGCCCGGGGTGTCTGGGTGGCTCAGTCGTTAAGCGTCTACCTTCGTCTCAGGGCATGATCCCGGTGTTCTGGGATCGAGCCCCACATCAGGCTCCTCCGCTGGGAGCCTGCTTCTTCCTCTCCCACTCCCCCTGCTTGTGTTCCCTCTCTCGCTGGCAGTCTCTCTGTCAAATAAATAAAATCTTAAAAAAAAAAAAAAAAAAAAAAACAGAGAATGGCCCATAGAAAACCCACAGTTTGTGTTAGGCTGATCAAGTGTAAGGGAGATAAGAATTGAGACAAGGCCACTGGACCTGGCAAGGAGGTGATTGGCATTGGGCTGAAGTAGTGGATGGAAGAGTGACTTGGAGGAAGCATGAGGGATGGGTGTTAAGTGCCTGTCAGAATTTAAGTGATCTGATTAAATGTTTTCTAGAAAACCTATAGAATGAAAATATGGGTATGTTCTCTTTGGTGGGACCCTTGTAGTGTGCAAAAAAAAAAAAATAATAATAATAACATTGAGTAAGAATTCTGCATCTGCCAAACAGCCATGGGAGAATTATTTAGAAGACTGCTATCCAGTAGACTTTGTAATGATGGACATTTCAGTATCTGCCCTGTCCAGTATGATAGTCCTATGTGTCCGTTGAGCATCTGAAATGTGGCCATTGGGACCAAGGAAGTGAATTTCAAAATTTTAATTAATTAAAATATTAATTAAGAAATAGTCACATGTGACTAGTGGCTACTGTGCTGGTCAGTGAAACTGTGACAGTACCATTTTGGGAGTGTATGCAGCCCAAACACTCTGTCTCTTGTGTTCAGGTGCTTCAAACAATGACTCTGCTCCCCATATATGTTTTTTTCACTATATTTATGTTCTATTGTAGAAGTCTTTGGCTTCCTCCCTGCTTATGTTGATTGAGATATGAGGGAAGTCTTTCTTCATGGTATTGAGGAGGGCTTCACATGTGCTTCCTTTGAAAGGTGGAATGAAGTTAAAGTTTTATTTCTGTATTTAGCAGCCACTGGTAGATTACACAGTGGTTTTTTTTGTTTCTGGGTTTTTGGGGTTTTTTTTTTTGGTTTTTTGTTTTTTTTCCCCATTGAGCAAACACATGTAGATAGCCTAATGGTGTCTGCCATTGATGGTGTAAAGATGAATAATAATACTACCCCTGCCCTAAATTAGCTTTCAGTCTAGTAAAGAGAGTCTTGATTAAGTATGAATGATACGTAAGGGTGAAGATACTTATGAAGTAAGTTGTGTGGGTTGGGAAAAGGAAATGGAAGATATCAGGAAAGAAATGACTTTTTGTCCTCTTGAAAGGTAAATATTTACTAGATAGACAAGAGGTGGGGAGGTTTCCTAGGCAGAAGGAAGGTATATCTAGGACCACATATACCTTTAATTTTATGAAATTGTATTGTGATGCTAAGATGATAATGGAAAAAGTGAACTGGACCCTTTGCCTGGAGACTTGGAGGTGACTTTTAATTTCAGAGAACTTTGTTGGAAAACATTGATTCTGCAGTGCAGTCCTTAAAACCCAGAAGGTGTCTCGTGATCCAGTTTTAAATTAAATTTCTGATCTTTGATCCTTGAGCTGATTTTTCTACCTGACCATCTTTCTTACCTAACTCTAGGTGAAGTTCTTGTTTGTTATACTAGCTTCATTGCTTAGTAAAATCAACTTTGTTGGCAGTTATGTAGGGTTTTTTTCCCCTTTTTTTCAGATTTTATTTTTAAGTAATCTCTACACCCAATGTGGGGCTCAAACCCACAACCCTGAGATCAAGAATCACATGCTCCACTGATTGGGCCAGCCAGGAACCCCAGCAGTTATATAGTTGTTAATGATTGATGTATAAACATGTAGTAGTAGGTACTTTGTATTTTCTGTCATTGAAATGTCTCATGAATCCTGCAGGTGCCTGACTTTGAGCAGCTTTCTGCTCATCTTTGTTCCAGTTAAATTGTAATTAAGGTATGCTTTTTAAAATCCCAAATCACAACAGTATTTGCAACAACTAGTTACCTGCACTTGTCACTCTGGGCGCTTGGAAGATCTCTTAGGTGACTTCTTCACTCTTCTTCATTAAGTAAGTTTTTCACTTTGATTCCCTATTTTCCCCTTTGTCTGTTCTTTCATATTAGTAACCATGATTCATTCCTTTTGACCTTTTTTTTTTTTTTTTTTTTTTTTTTTTAAGTAGGTTCCATGCCCGGGTGCCTGGGGCACCTGGGTGGCTCAATCGGTTAAGTGTCTGCCCTCAACTCAGGTCATGATCCAGGGTCCTGGTATTGAACCCTGCATCGGACTGCATGCTTAGCAAGGAGTCTGCTTCTCCCTCTCCTCCCCCCACCCTGCTTCTGTGTGCGCACCTGCTCGCACGCACCCTCTCTCTCTCTCTCCCTCTCTCTCTCTCAAATAAATAGAGTCTTAAAAAAAAAAAAAAAGGCTCCATGCCCATCGTGGAGCTCAGCGTGGGGCTTGAATCCATGACCCTGAATTAAGACTGAGTTACCCAGGCACACACACCCCCTCCTTTTGACTTCTTTTCTTTTTTTAAGATTTTATTTGTCAGTGCACAAGCAGGGGAAGCTGCAGGCAGAGGGAGAAGCAGGTTCCCTGCTGAGCAAGGAGCCCAATGTGGGACCTGAAGGCAGACGCTTAACTGACTGAGCCACCCAGGCGTCCTCCCTTTTGACCTTTTTTGAGAGAATTTTCTTTAGTTTCTCTATTGCCACCATTAACATTTGTAAATTTTCCTTGGAATCTTGAGCCCAGGATTAGGCCATTATGTTTTCCTAGTCCAACTTTTGTTCCATTTGTATTTTCTCATTATATGTTCACTGTTTCAAACTGATAGCATTTCACATGAAGTCTGAAAAATCATGACATGGGCTATCAGGGTGATTGCCTTTTACAGCCTTTGGACACTATGGATGAAACACAGACACCCGCCAACAAAGGGAGGGAAAGGAAGCTTGCTTTCTTTTGTAAAACTCATTTGCTTTTGTCTTCTGAATCAGTGTATAGACTTGAGCCTACCAATCACTTTTTTTTTTATTGAGTTAAAATACACATAACAAATCTACATAACATTGTAGCCATTTTTAAATGTTCAATTCATTGGTATTAAACACGTTCATTTCGTTGTGCAACCATCACCACTATCCATCCCCAAAACTCTTTTCATCTTGTAAGTCTGAACGGTACTCATTGAACAATAACTCTCCATTGCCTCCTACTCTCAGCCCCTGGCAACCACCATTCTACTTTCTGTCTTTATGATTTTGACTACTCTAAGTACCTTATATAAGTGGAATCATACAGTATTTGTCTTTTTGTAAATGTCTATTTCAGTAAGCATAATGTCCTCAGGGCTCATCCATGTTCTGGTATATTGCAGAATTTCCTTTTTAAAACTGAATAGTAGGGACACCTGGGTGGCTCAGTCGGTTAAGCATCTGTCTTCAGCTCTGGTCATGATCCCAGGGTCCTGGGATCGAGTCCCGCATCGGCCTCTGCTCAGCAGGGAGCCTGCTCCTCCCTCTGCCTGCTCCTCCCCCTGCTTATGTGCACTCACTCGCTCTCTCTCTGACAAATAAATAAAATTTTAAAAAATAAATAAATAAAAACAAAACCGAATAGTACTCCATTGTATGTATATTTAACATTTTGCTTATCCATTCATTGTTTGATGGATACATGGATTTCTTCCATGTCTTAGCTACTATACATAATGGTGCTATGACCACGAGTGTACTTTGTATGTCTCCAAGACCCTGTTTTCTGTTCTTTTGGGTATATACCCAGAAGTGGAATTGCTGGGTAATATGGTAATTCGGTTTCTAATTTTTTGAAGAACTGCTATACTGTTTTCCACAGCAGCTGTACCATTTTACATTCTTGCCAATGCTTGTTATTTTCTGGGTTTGTTTTGTTTTTTTGTTTGTTTGTTTGTTTTTAGTGGTTGTCCTGATGGGTTTGAGGTGTTACCTGATAGTTTAGATTTGCATTTCTCTAATAATTAGTGATGTCAATTATTTTTTCACATGTTTATTGGCCATTTGTATATCTTTTGAGAAATTTCACGTCCTTTGCCCACTTTTGAATCTGGTGGTTGCTTTTTTTATTAAGTTTTAGGAGTTCTCTGTATGTTCTAGATAGTAATCCTTTATCATATGTATGATTTACAAATATATTTTCCCATTCTGTGTGTTGCCTTTTTATTCTCTTGGTGGTGTCCTTTGAAGCACAAAAGTTAATAATTTGGTGAAGTCAAATTTACTTTTTCTTGTATTGACTTTGCCTGTAGGGTCATATCCAAGAAATCATTGCTAAATTCAGTGACAAGAAAAACTTCCCTCAATATTTTAAGCTTTTTATAGTCTTCCTCTTAGGTTTAGGTCTTTTATCCATTTTGAGTTAATTTTGTTTATGTACAAGTTAAGAGTCTAAATTCTTTTACCTGTGAATATCCAGTTTCCCCCAGCACTGTTTATTGAAAAGACTGTCCTTTCTCATAAAATATCTTGGTACTATGTCAAAAATCAATTGACCATATTTGTGAAGGTTTGTTTTTGGTCTCTTTGTCCTATTCCATTTGACTAAATGTCTGTTCTTATACACTGGCATTTTGATAGGGGTTCTATTAGTCTGTAGATCATTAAAAAAAAATTTTTTTTTTCTAAGTAATCTCTAGACCCAGTGTGGGGCTTGAATTTACAACCCCGAGATCAAGAGTCTCATGCTCCACTGACTGAGCCAGCCAGGTGCCCCTCTGTAGATCATTTTGTATAGTATTGTTATCTTAACAATATCAAGTCCTTCAGTCCATGAACATGGGATGTCTTTTCATTTGTGTCTTTAATTTTTTTCACCAGTGTTTTGTAGTTTCCAGTGGACAAGGTTTTTGGCTTTCAGAGCTCTTTTGCTGTACCAAATCATCTATATGGTGACGTTTCCTTATGATGACACAAATGGAATAATGACACAAATGGAGTATAAACCACCTTACTCCTAAATCCTGAAAAATTCTCTAACAACAAAATGAGAACCAATTTGCAAAGGGAAAAGTTGCTTTCCTAGATGGAATGAAAGCAGTCAACCAGCCAGCATCTATTCTGGCCTTTCTAAAAGTACTCCTTTCTTCCCAAATCAATTTTTATAATACAAATTCCAATTTCTTGAGTAATTCTCTCAGCTGGGTGTGAGGAAGACCAGTAGATTGTGGTAATATATAAAGTGTGACAGGCTGGACTCTTTTTATAAGAACCTATAAAGTCCAAATAAACACCCTTAGATGATTATTACATGAGAGATAAACCTTCTTTGACTATTCCTTGGCCACTCTAAATAACTTAGTTTGTGCTTGGGGGAAAAAAAAGCAATGGGAAGGTATATAAAAAAGAGAAAGACTAAACTGTGAAAAAGTCTTTAAGATATCGGAGGGAAGCAATAAACAGAACCATGATACAAAGCACTAGGAAAGAAGTGATAAGTTAAAGAACTAATAGTACAGGAGTTAATTTTTTTGGATAAACAATAAATTTTGTGCACAATTCAGGAATTTCACAAAGAGAGGAGATCCATGTAGCCACCACTAAGATCAAGAAGCAACACAACAAGCATCCCCAAAGCTTCCCTATGTCTTATTCCTCTTAAGGTACTCCTGGACTAGTCTGATTTCTCTTACTATTGATTAGCTCTGCATGGATTTGAATTTCGTTGCTGGATTTTGTTTGGACCTGGTTTATTTAACAACCTTTTAGAGATTCATCCAAGTTGCTTCAGGTAGCAGTTGGTTTACTTTTCATTGCTTTGTAATATTCTGCTCTTTGATAACACTATGTATCTACTTAACTGTTGACTGATGATGATTTCTATTAGGAAATCTTGCACATGTGTTTGGAATACTTATTTAGTAAATATTTCTGTGGGTTTATACCTAGGATTGAATGTTCTGCTTTAGTACACACTATTTTTTTTTTAAGATTTTATTTATTTATTCGACAGAGAGAGAGACAGCCAGCGAGAGAGGGAACACAAGCAGGGGGAGTGGGAGAGGAAGAAGCAGGCTCATAGCGGAGGATCCTGATGTGGGGCTCGATCCCATAACGCCGGAATCACGCCCTGAGCCGAAGGCAGACACTTAACCGCTGTGCCACCCAGGCGCCCCTTTAGTACACACTGTTAAACAGTTTTCAAAGTAGTTGTACACTCCCACCAGCAGTAAATGCGAGTTCCAGTTAATTAGCATCCAGCAGCACTTTTTTTTTAAGAGGGAGAGGGTGCATGTTGGGGGGAGGGGCAGAGGGGAGAGAGAATCTTTTTTTTTTTTTTTTTTAAAGATTTTATTTATTTATTTGACAGACAGGCAGTGAGAGAGGGAACACAAGCAGCGGGAGTGGGAGAGGAAGAAGCAGGCTCCCAGCAGAGCAGGGAGCCCGACGTGGGGCTCGATCTCAGGACCCTGGGATCACACCCTGAGCCGAAGGCAGACGCGTAACGACTGAGCCACCCAGGCGAGAGGGGAGAGAGAATCTTAAGCGGGCTCCATGCCCTGAGATCATGACCTGGGCCAGAATCAAGAAGTGGACACTTAACCAACTGAGCCACCCAGGTTCCCTCCAACAGCACTTTTTACATTTTAGCCATGCTGGTGGGTGTGTAGTGAAATCTCATTGTGGCTTTAAATTTTTTAAAGATTTTATTTATTTTAGAGAGTGTGTGTGCATGCGGGCAGCAAGGGGGAAAGAGAGGGACAAGCAGACTCCATGCTGAGCATGGAGCCTGATGTGGGTCTTGATCTCACAAGCCTTGAGACCATGACCTGAGCCGAAATCGAGTCAGATGCTTAACTGACTGGACCACCCAGATGCCCTTCATTGTGGTTTTAATTTTTATATGATGACTGATGGTCTTTTCCTGTTTATTGGCCATTTTAGAAAGCTGCTTTTGTGAAAAAGGATTACTTTGGACTAAGAAGTTCAGTGATTGGAGGAAATAAGATGCCTATGAAACAACCTAAGATGTAGGTTGAAATTTTATAATAGAAGCCAAAAGAGAGGCAGAGTAGCTCAGACGATCAGATAAGATGCCTATGAAACAACCTAAGATGTAGGTTGAAATTTTATAATAGAAGCCAGAAGAGAGGCAGAGTAGCTCAGACGATCACTAAGAAGCAGATGAAAAAATTTCAGAGAAATTGTAAGACTCACTAAAAATTAGCTTTAGGTACCTGGTGGGTGGGCGTTTCATTTTACCTATAAAGATAGCATACACTAAAACAGGTTCTCAAAGTTGAGCATGAGTCAGAATCACCTGGAGGGCTTGTTTATTTATTTATTTATTTATTTATTTAATTTTATTTTATTTTGAGCAGGGGCAGAGGGAGGCAGAGAAGCAGACTCCACACTAAGAAAGGACTGTTCCAGGACCTTGGGATCATGACCTGAGTCAAGGCAGACGCTTAACTGATGAGCCACCCAGACGCCCCTGGAGGGCTTGTTTAAACCCAGATTAATGGACCCACCCCCAGGAGTTAATGATTCACTAGGTTTGTAGTGGGAGCTGAGAATTTGCATTTCTATCAAGTTGTCGGGTGACATTGATAATACTTGTCTGGGGACTACTTTGAGAACCACTGAATAGACTCAGGATTCTTAAGGAAATAGCTAATTGAACTGTGGCTAGATAATCGGTTTAAGATTATTTTGTTAATTGAAAATGAATGATTGAAGGATTAACAATACAGGGTGTTAGGTCAATCAGTAGTGCCTTACAGTATTTGATTTTTGTCCAGTGAGCAGTACTTTTTAATTTCCGTTCAATTAAACTAGGAAGACTAGAATGCTGTATGTTAAACTCTCGGCTAAATGAACAGTCCAGAAAACCTTCAGGAAGCTATTTAGACAAATATGAGTCTACATGATGGTCACAGAAACATGAGGAAATCACCAAATACTGCTATGTGAAGTGGAGAGAATTGAATGTTAATGCGTGGTTGTGGTTTACCTGTCCAAGTGCAGGAAGCAGCCACTCTTAACTTCTGAAAATGTCTGATGGACAGACCACTCCCCCACTGCAACTAGATGAGCAAGGCAGGTAGGAGTGCAAATTGGCTGTAGTTACCACAGGAAATCATTAGATGTGTAAAAAGAAGTGTGAAAAGGGCTGGCCACCACTTACTCAGTCTTAGGGTAGCAGAGTTTCCTGCAGCGCAGAAAGCCACAACCCTTGCTTGACATCATCTGTCCCCCAGTGAGAGTAAACAGGCTTAAGACACACTAGAACCAAGAGTTGCTAACTTCATAGCAACTCAAATATACTTGACATTTGGCAACTCTCTCTTCCTCTTTTTATGTAAATGACATTCTGAAAAGAATGTGTGCAAAAAAGTCACAAAAGGCTAGAAAACAACCTGGGAAACATCAAATAAATATAACATGGTTTTAAAACCACAAGACTTTTTTTTTTTTTTTTTTTTTTTTTAAGGTAATCTTGAAGCACATGGTTGGCTCAGTTAAGTGTCTGCCTTCAGCTCAGGTGATCTCAGGATCCTGGGGCGGAGCTCCCTATCTGTGCGTGTGCACACTCTCTCTTGCCCTCTCTCTCTCTCTCAAATAAATAAAATCTTAAAAAAAAAAAAATCTTAAAAAAAAAAAGTAATCTCTACTCCCAGTGTGGGACTTGAACTGAAAACCCTGACATCAAGAGTTGCATGTTCTCCCTAATGAGCCAGCCAGGTGTCCCAAAAACACGATCAAATACATCAAAACCTCAAGGAGAAATAATTAAGAGTAATCAGTTCCCTTCAGTTACAATATTAATTGATTGACTCTTTCATGATGTCACCAAGGTTCACGTGGGTAGCAGAGGCGAAAAGGACACTATTAGCTGTATGATAGCTTCTTGACATTTGGGGAGAGGAAGGAGGGCAAGAAAGTGGAGTGTTTAGGAATGGGGGCTGTGGAACAGATTGCTTATTAGTTCAGTGCCCAGTTCTGCCTCTTACTGGTTAGCTGTGTGACCTTGGGCAAGTTAGCCTTTTGGTACTTCCCTTATCTGGAAATGAGAATACTAGGCTCTATCTCATTGGGTAGTTACGAGGATTAAATGTGTTAATAAAAAGTAAAGTTTGTAACAGCATTATTAAAGTGTTTACTATTTCTGGCATTTTCCACAAAGTGGTGGAAGACAAGATTTCTTCACCTTTAGCTAAATGCCTATGGGTCTAGGTGTAAGTTGGAGAAAAAGGAAGCTGTGGAGGAGAAGGTTGAAAAAAACCAAAAGATCTAAATAGATGGAAAGACCTCTTGTCTTCATGGATCAGAAGACTTAATACTATAAAGGTGGCAGTAATGCTCAATCTATAGATCTATAGATGCAGTGCAATCCTTACTTAAAAATCTCAACTGCCTTCTTTGCAGAAATCGACAGCTTCTCCTAAAATTCATTTGGAAATCCAGGGGACTCGGAATAGCCAAAACAATTTTGAAACAGAACACAGTTGGAGGACTCACACCTCCTGATTTCAAAAGTTACTACAAACCAACAGTAATCAAGACAGTGTGGTGCTGGCATAAAGACAGACCTACAGATCAATGGAATAAAATTGAGAATCAAGAAATAAGTCCTCACATTTAGGGTCAGTTGCTTTTCAGTATGGTTACCAACACCATTCAGTGTGGAGAGAATAGTGTTCATAATGCTGGGATGACTAGATTTCCACATGACAGAATAATGAAGTTGGATTCCTACCTCATATGATGTATAAAGATTAATCTAAAATAGATAAAAAGTCTAAATGTAAGACTTAAAACTATATGAGTCTTAGAAAAAAATATATAGATTTCTCATGACCTTGGATTTGGCAGTGGTTTCTTAGATGTGATGCAGATTGACAGCAACCAAGGAGAACATTAGATAAAATTGGACTTCATCAAAAGTGTGCCTCAAAGGACACCATCAGGAAAGTAGAAGCAACCCAGTTCAGAAATGGGCAATGGATTTGAAAAGACATTTTTTCCAAGGAAATATACAAACATCCAATAAGCACATGAAAAGATGCTCGACATTATTATTTATTAGGAAAATGCAAATTGAAACCTTGTGAGATACCACTTCACACCCACTCAAATGGCAGTAATTAAAATAGTGTTGGCAAGGATGTGAAATAATCGGAACCTTTGTACATTGCTAATGGGAATGTAAAATGGTACAGCTACTGTAGGAAACATTTTGGCAATTCTTTAAAAAGCAAAACATAATTGCCTAACAGTTCCACTCCTAGGGGTGTGTGTGTGTGTGTGTGTGTGTGTGTGAGAGAGAGAGAGAGAGAGAGATCTGTATCTATATACTAAAGGAGTTGAAAGCAGAGACATGAGCAGATACTTACTGGGCGCCAGTGCCCATTGCAGCATTAGAACAATAGCCACAATGTGAAAGTAACGCCATGCATCCACCAGCAGGTAATGGGCAAACAAAATGTATATCCACACCATGGAGTATAATTCAGCCATAAAAAGGAATGAAATTTGATATATGCTACAACATAGATGAACTTTTTTTTTTTTTTTTTTTTTTTAAGATTTTATCTTAAATCTGAGACAGAATATGAGCAGGGAGCCTGAAAGGGTCTGGATCCCGGGACTCTGGGATCATGACCTGAGCTGAAGGCAGATGCTTAACTGACTGAGCCACCCAGGTGCCCCAACATAGATGAACATTAAACATTACGCTGTGTGAAGTTAAGCACAAAATGGCAAATATTGTATGATTTCATTTATATGAGGTATCTAGGCAAATTTATAAAGACAGTAGAGTAGAAGAATTTATCACGGGCTAAGGGGAGAGAAGAATGAGGAGTTACTGCTTAATGGTTACAAGTTTCTCTTTGGCGTGATGAGAAGGCTTTGAAAATAGTGGCAGTGATTGCACAACATTGTGAATGTAATTAATTGCCACTAAATTGTTGGAAGGGAAAAAAATCTCCTGTTTGTATCCTTTACTCTCAATGCTCCCTACGACATCTTCCACTTCTCACACTTTTGGTCACCAAATATTGGGGGGGAGGGTTCCCATACCAAGCAGTTCCTTAACACTGACTGGTGTCCTATAATTCAATTCAGTTCTGACACTATCTACCTGAAGTTAGCATCAGATCCCACAGGTTAAGCCCTTTGTCCCACAAGACTGCCCCGCAGCCTCCCACTTCAGACCGCAGTAGCAAGTCCAGGTTATTACCTGTGCTTCTGGCTCACTGAATATAAATCCCAGGATCCCACAATCTCCTCCTGGAGTTCAGTTAATTTTCAAGAGCAGCTCACAGAACTCAGGAAAATATTTTAATCGCTAGATTACCAGTTTATTATAAAAGCATATAACCCAAGAACAGCCAGATACGTAGGATAAGATATGTGGGAAGGGATGCTATGTGGGAAGGGATGGGGAGCTAGCTTGCCCGACCACCCCAGATGTGCCATTCTCTCGGTACCTGCACATGTCCACCACCCTGAAAGGTCTTTGAAGCCTGCCTTTTTAGTTTTTTGGTGGCTTTAAGTAGGCATGATTGATTAAATCATTGATCTTTGGTGATTACTTCAACCTCCCGTCCCTCTTCCCTACTCTAGGTTGGCAGGGAGGGGCTGAAAGTTGCAATCACGGTGCTTGGTTCCCCTGGCAACCAGCCCCCATCTTTAAGGGGTTTTCCCCAAGTCCCCTCATTTACATAAACTCAGGTGTGGTTGAAAGAGAGTTTGTTAAGAATCACAAGGCACTCCTTTCACTTTGATCGATCCTTCCAGAGCTATTTCAGGAACTGGAGCTATTTGAGGACAAAAGATCAAACATAAAAAGTTCTTCCATTGTTCATATAATTTAGGAAATTACAAGGGTTTTAGGAGCCCTGTGCCAGGAACAGGGACTAAGACCAAATATGTATAAATTACGGTATCACAGTTGTATACTTAAAAATAATTAAAATGGCAAGTTTTGTTATATATTATCACAACTTCTACAAATAATGTAATATACTAAAACTCACTGAACTGTATACTATTTTCTCCACTTTTTTGAGAGATAATTGACATCAGACATTGTGTAAGTTAAAGGTATGCAAAGTGTTGATAGGTTAGCTAACATCTGCATCATGTCACATAATTATCATGTCTTTTTTGTGGTGAGATCATGTACGATTTACTCCTTAGCAACTTTCAAGTATATAATACAGTACTGGGGCGCCTGGGTGGCTCAGTCATTAAGTGTCTGCCTTCGGCTCAGGGCGTGATCCTGGAGTTCTGGGATCGAGCCCCACGTTGGGCTCTTCCGCTGGGAGCCTGCTTCTCCCTCTCCCACTCCCCCTGCTTGTGTTCGCTCTCTCACTGGCTGTCTCTGTCAAATAAATAAATAAAATCTTTAAAAAAAAAATAATACAGTATTAACTGTAATCACTATGCTGTACATTAGATCCTCAGAATTGTATACCTTAAATGTGTAAATTGTATGGTATATGAATTATATTTCAATAAGCTATTTTTAAGAAACATACTGTATATCACACTTGAATAGCTTCTTTTCACATGTCTCCAAACCGCCCCCCTTGTGACCAGTAAGGTGTTCTTCCACAACATGTTTGCTGAGTAGACCTGGCCTAATTTATCTGTTGACTGGCAGAAATATAGGCTAATAGAGTTTAAGTATGATTGACTTGTAGGCAATGAGTAAATCCTTTCTTGTCTGTCCCAATTGCACAAGTTCTGTTTCAGCAATGTCTCTAAAAACAGATGGGAAGCTATGTACCTCAAGCCGGAATGGTTTTTCAGTTTGAAAATTAATGTGTTTTAGTATACTGGCCTTACACTCAATAAATTTTAGTAACTAAGCTTCTTTCCCTGTTGGTAAAATAGAAATGAATGGTAATTATACCTCCCTTTGGAAGTTCAGGATCAAATAAGTTCCTGTCAGATGTATAGAAAGGGCATTGTGATACACAAGTGTGTAGGTGTCATGGTCGTTCATGAAGGTCAACACAGTTTGTTAGGATCTGTTGTAGCAGACACCATTTGTATTAAAGGGAACACCAGGAGAATGGTTAGTATAGTGTGGTTTTGTTTTGTTTTTTTCTTAAAGAAGTTGTATGTCAGGTAATAGGCGGAAATGGAGTTGAGAGCCACAACTAGCCTGTGATTAGCGGTGGGCATCACTATCAGACATGGCAGTGAAGTGTATCTCGTGGTTGCTGTGATTGTCCCTCTGATGGGGCCAGTGAAGAAAATGCTTTGGAAAGTGCTTATCAGCAATGCCAGCAGAGGAGTCACCCTGAAAAACGAGGCATTACTCCGAAGTACTTATTTTTTTTAAAAAAGATTTTATTCATTTGAGAAAGAGTGTGAGCAAGAGAGCAGCAGAGGGAGAGAGAAGCAGACTCCCCACTGAGCGGGGAGCCCAATATGGGGCTTGTTCCCAGGACCCCGAGACTATGACCCGAGCTGAAGGCAGCCGTTTAACCAACTGAGCCACCCAGGTGCCCCAACTCACAAGTACTTACAACCATGTCAACCAGGATTTGCACATCACAAAAAAGATGTCTTACCTTCTATCCTTACTGCTGTTCAGGGGAGAATGTTTATGTCCAGACAGCCCTTATTTTTCTTGTGAAAGGAAGACACAAGGGTGTCATCTTGCCATTCATTCCCAGCACTGCATCTCAGCAGCAGGGCCAGTCCCATCCTCTTGAGTTCCAAGTAAAAGCCAAATCTTGGTAAGTTTCGAGTCTTTGGACCAATAAGACAAAGGTTCCTACTCTTCTAATAGAAACCATTAAATAGCAGTAACAGGGTTTTTTTGTTTTGTTTTGTTTTTTATACTTTAACCACAAGATGATTGAAAGCTAGCCATAGATAGCCACCCACATGTCATTGTTAAGTCTACCCTATTGCTGTAACTTAAAGCTCTGTGTCCAAGCATTCTGGACACAGTTAGAAGGTCTTACTGACACTGTGTGTGATTATCAGTAACTGTGAGTGAGACTAGACCAGGAGAATGGAGGGGCTTACATTTTGCCTATAGAATAGTAACTGTCTATCATTAAAGCAAGGTACCAGAGGCAGGGCAGGCTCCATATCCAAATCATGGTCACCTTCTTCTTATTGTTTTGGGTTTTTTTGATTTGCAGCATCTGTTGATACTGATAATTGCCTGTGTTTCCCTTCCAGGGAATTTTCTTGGCCTTGTAAATCAAAGGGCAGGACGAGGCCTGATAATGCTTGGTACAGTGTCACACTATGAACAGTAACCACTAACAGGAGTCATCTTTGCTCAGGTGCTACCTGGCTTTCTGGCGGCATTTTATGGAGATGTTTTCAGGTGTGAAGGATCCAGTGGTGGTAGAAAGTATATACTTAAAATTGGAGACTTTTGAAAGGCAGCTAGCAAACATTATATCAGAGCTAAAGAGGGGAAGCTGGAATGTTGAGACTCCAAAATCATCCCTAGTAAATCAGGTTCAGGTTAACCTACTTTAATTAGTCTGTTTTTTTTAAGATTTTATTTATTTATTTGACAGAGAGAGAGACAGCCAGCGAGAGAGGGAACACAAGCAGGGGGAGTGGAAGAGGAAGAAGCAGGCTCATAGCGGAGGAGCCTGATGTGGGGCTCGATCCCAGAACGCTGGGATCACGCCCTGAGCCGAAGGCAGACGCTTAACCGCTGTGCCACCCAGGCGCCCCAAATTAGTCTGTTTTTCAAAGGAATATCATTGAAATTCTCAGTACTGAGTATAGCATATATGCAGGTCCGAATAGTCTTTTTCATTATTTTTGTGCTTGGCCTATGTTAGTTTGATTAGAATTTCAGTTGTTTGATTCTTCGCTGTTGCACCAATTTTTTTTCCCGATCTCCTGAATTCTATAAAAAACAGTCCTTGCTCCAAGAAAAGAGTAATCAGAGGGGCGCCTGGATGGCTCAGTTGGTTGAGCGATTGCCTTCGTCTCAGGTCATGATCCTAGAGTCCCGGGATCAAGTCCCTCAAGTCCCATATCTTGCTCCCTGTTCTCCCTTTGATCCTCCCCCCTCTCGTGCTTGCTTTTTCTCTCTCAAATAAATAAATCTTAAAAAAAAAAAAAAAAAAAAGAGTAATCAGAATATCAAGGAGTCAAGTTTGTGGTTTTTTTTTTTTTTTTTAAGATTATTTATTTATTTGACAGAGAGAGAGAGAGAGCCAGCGAGAGAGGGAACACAAGCAGGGGGAGTGGGAGAGGAAGAAGCAGGCTCCCAGTGTAGGAGCCTGATGTGGGGCTCAATCCCAGAACGCTGGGATCACACCCTGAGCCTAAGGCAGACGCTTAAGACTGAGCCACCCAGGCGCCCCAGGAGTCAAGTTTTTTTATCAGTATTTTTTTTTTTATCAGTATTTTTAGGAAATAGAAAGTCCCTTCTTTGGACTTTTGTTCCTCTGTATAAGCATCCCGTTCAGCATATCCTTGCTACAGTAATAATGCAGCTCCAAGTGGGACAGACCAAGCCAGATGTGGTCCCTGTCTTTAAGAAACTTATACTCAGGAACAGATAGGAATCAAGCACACAAGAAATATAACTGCTGTCTCTCTTCCATAGAGTAGGGTGCCTGGTAAAAGTGGTTGAATTGAGGTGTATATTATAAGGACCAAGAGAAGACCAAAGCCTCACTTGGAGGCAACATTTGATTTTGGGGAGTGAAAGATGTAGGACCAGAATTAAGAAACGGGCTTTGGGGGGGTGCCTGGCTAGTTCACTTGATAGAACATGTGACTCTTGATCTCAGAGTTGTGAGTTTGAGCCCCACATTGGGCATAGAGATTACTTAAAAATAAAAAATCTTAAAAAAAAAATAAAAAGGAAAAGAAATAGGCTTTGGAACAGAGGGCAATACTTGGGGTGGACTGATGAGGTATTATTTTCTGGACAAAGGGAGAAAAAATTTCAAATAAGGTGTTACTTTGAGCTGAGGTGGGGGAGTTTTACAAGTCCAGTTAGTGGAATTGGGTCTGTGATAAGGAATGGAGAGAAGGTGGGAAGAGAAAATTAGAATTTTAGAGGACCCTAATGGTAAGGCTGCGAAGTCTTTTTTTTTTTTTTTTTTTTTTAAGATTTTATTTATTTATTTGACAGAGAGAGACAGCCAGAGAGAGAGGGAACACAAGCAGGGGGAGTGGAAGAGGAAGAAGCAGGCTCCCAGTGAAGGAGCCTGATGCGGGGCTCGATCCCATAACGCTGGGATCACGCCCTGAGCCGAAGGCAGACAGTTAACAACTGAGCCACCCAGGCGCCCCAAGGCTGAGAAGTCTTGACCTGATTTTGGCATTGAGGACCTTCTGAAGGCCTTTGGGTAATGGCCTGATGGGCTAAAGCCCAGGCACAGGAATGGAGAATTTGGCTGCAGCAAGCAGGACAGAAGGGAGGTGAGAGCAGTTGGATTTTTGCTTTTTTCCAGGTAGGTAGTACTGAGGACTGAGGACTTGAACAGTGATGGAAAGTCAAAGTGGGTAGTGGTAGTGGTGGAAGGGAGACCCGTGAAGGGACAGAATTCCCCAGAACTTGAAAGCAGTCTTGCTGTGAGAAACAAAGGAAGTAAGAGAATTGTGTAACCACAGGGTTTCTTTTCTTTGCTTTTTTATTAGAGAGGGAGGGGCAGAGGGAGAGAGGGAGAATCTTAAGCAGGCGCCCCGCCCAGTTCAGAGCCAGACTTGGGGCTCCATCTCACAACCCTGAGATCATGACCTGAGCCAAATGAAGAGTCGGATGCTTAACTATCTGAGCCACCCAGGCACCCCAAACCACAGGGTTTCTACAGTGAGTTGAGTATTTAGGAGTATAATTTTGTTTTCATCACCAAAATTGAGGTAACTGGGAAAAGAAGATTGGACAGAAGTTGGGATGATGTCTGGAAGATGTTGAATTTGAGATGCAAGTAGAGCATAGAATTGAGGTGTATCAGAAGTTTTAGAACAGGGACTGGGTCAGAGAGAGAGATTTGGGAATGAAGTGTTTTTTGAAGAATTGAAATCCCCGGAGATAGGTAGAATATTAGGAGAATGAGGGAAAAACCCAGCATTTCTGAGAGCGATTAGGTGTGGAGGCTATAGCTAATGAGACAGACAACAGAGATCAGTACATCAGCATTATTTTGTTAGGGAGGTAAGTCACAACAAAAAATACCAAGGAGAATGTGGACTGTATTTTGTGAAGGGAAGTCATTGGTGATTTCTGAGAAGGTTTTGGTAGTTTGGGCAGAAGGCAGGTTGAAAGGATTTTAAGCAAGCCAGTGGGTATGAAGAAACAGAAATGTATAGCTTTTCTTTGAAGCAGGCCAGAGAGAGAACAGTAACCAGAAGAAAGCATGAATGTGGGAAGATTCATTATTTTAAAGTAGGGGCACTCTGCACTTTGTTGTAGACTGAGAGAAGGAAGCCCTTAGAAAGGAAGAGATAAAGGAGGTGTGGGATACCGCATGTGGCAATACTGTATGAATTGAAAGGTGCTAGAGGACGTGAGGTTAGGCCTAGCTGGAGGGAGAGACCGTGACCGTAGTAGTAGGAGCTGCTATTCACTGAGTGCCTCCTCTGATGCCAGACCCCATAAGAAATGCTTGCTGAGATACTGTACCCCCTGTAGAGGAGTGCTGCCCTGGAGGCCTATGGTGTGGGCTCCTGAGTCAGTGAGCTAGCTGTCTGCTCTTGTGTCTGTTAAGTATCTATTGCTTTTCTTGGGCATCCATTTCTATTTGCATGTTGGTGGGAAATATATTACAATATTGGTGGTCTTTGTTAACAGTAACTGCATAATGTAATTTGCCAAAGTCTGGTCCACATCCAGAACACAATTTTTTGAGACTGGGGGGAAAGACTGGTCTTGTGATGGCAGATAACATAAATTGAAGTAGGTATTTTCTGTGCCCTCTCAGCACCATGGGAGATCAATCTCCTTTCAACCTTTCTTTTTCCTTTTGACTTCCATGAGGGTGGCACAGTAACTTACATAAAGGTTTTGAACTGAGGAAGGAAATTTATAGTCATTTACGTACTGTTACAGGTGACTTAAATATGTCATATCTGACTTATACTGGACAAATAAACTTCTCCTCAAAGCTCTTAAGAATTGTTTCTGAGGCTGCATTCAGCCTAGAAAATGACACATCTGGTGGAGCTGAGTGTGATTTCCTTTCTTAAGCTGTGGCAAGCCATGTACTTGAAAAAGATGCTAGATTTATAGCAAAGTTAAAAGGAAAGACTAGAGTAACATTTTCCTGGGTCATTTCAGGAAATGACCTGATATTTTTACTTTTCACTTCTTGACAACAACTCTGGTTGTGTGGCCAGACCCCCAGAAATCAGCTTGTAATTCTAGGCTTTCATTTTCATTTTGTCCCATAATCACTTGTAATTTCTGTCTTTCTCACCAGTAGAGGCTGATTGGTTTTACACTTTTCCTGGGCCGAATGTTCCCCAAGGAAAATTTCCCAAAGCTTTTTTGATTGCTCCCTGACATTTCCATTTCGTGCATCTTTAACCACATTAGATTGAGAGAAATTATTTCTTGAGACTTGAGTGCCTTCTAAGAAGGAAGTATTCAGAGCTGGCAGCCTTTTTTTAAACCAGGGATTTCTTGAATTTTGTTTGCCCTGGTTGTTTGACTTTGGGCACAAACCAGTACAAGTTAGGCCTGAAGAGATGTGTAAAGTATATAAAATCTTGAAGTGAATTTGAGAGCATGAAAAAAACAGAAAATGATTAAGATGTTAGCAGTCAGACTGAACCTAGAGGAACGATATTTTAAGAGGTAAATCCATTAGTGTCTGTGCCCTGGATTCTGAAAATGAGGTAATCTATCTCCTTTCTCATTTAAAAAAATGTTTTTTGGTTTTTGGTTTTCTTGTATTTATTTAATAATACCTACTACATGCCCACTAAAGTACCAAACTGCATAAGGCTGCAAAGAAATTTAAGATATATTTTTTGCCCTTGCGTGATTTGCAGTCCATTTGGAAGAGAAAAACACAAGTGAAAAACTACAGGACCCTGAGACAGGTCCCATATCCTTAGGAATCCAAAGCAAAAAAGGAAAAGGGAGCTGAAGGGGTGGCCAGGGTACTGGGCTGTAGTTTAAAGGCTGGTCTCAATACAATACTGTTTTTGTTTTGTTTTTTATAAAGATTTTATTTATTTATTTGACAGAGAGAGAGGCAATGAGAGAGGGAACACAGCAGGGGGAGTGGGAGAGGGAGAAGCAGGCTCCCCGCTGAGCAGGGAGCTGGATGCAGGGCTTGATCCCACAACGCTGGGATCACGACCTGAGCCAAAGGCAGATGCTTTACAACTGAGCCACCCAGGCGCCCCTATAATACTGTTTTGATTGCATGCTCCTATTGTTTATTTTTTTTAAAGTAGGCTCCAAGCCCAATGTGGGGCTTAAACTCACTACCCCGAGTTCAAGAGTCACATGCCTACTACTGACTGAGCCAGGCAGACTCCCCTGCATGCTCCTGCTGTTTGAAGAATATCGAGCACATTTCCTGTTTATGCTTATTATTGTACTTTTGTTATTAGTATTATCCTCGATCTAAATGCTTTTGTGCAAAAAATAAAAAATCTTTAAAAAATCACTAGATCACTTTTGGGTTTGGTTCACACTTCATAAAGTCTATGTATATATTTAGGCACATATTGCTGTATGTTAAGCATACTGAGAACTCACAAATTCATGATGGCAGTACTGTGAGCCCTTCCCATTATGGGATCTTCTGCTTACAAGTTTATGCAATTAAAATTTTAAAGCTAAATTCCTTAGGTTTTCTGGACTTAAAAATGTGTTTCTCGTGTTTCTTTCATGTATCCCCAGTGAATTATCATACCTGCTCCAGTTTGGGAAGCATTCCCTTTAGATAGTCTGGTTTTGTGAGCATGTATTGTTGAGCATTGGTTTGACTACAGGTAACAAAGACCTGAAAAATATCCTCTTAAAGAAGACAGTTATTTATTTTTCACATGACGGAGTGTGGAAGTGTAGGCAGTCGGGCTGAGATGGTGGCTCCCAAGAGCATCTAGGATCCAGGTTCTTTCTGCCTTTTATTTCTACAACTCTGGAATGTGGCACCTATGTTCTTCATCCACACATCTACATCCTCACATTCCAGGATGGCTGTTCAGAAAGGAGCCTTGGCTCCGGGTTTAAGCACCAGGAAGGAGGAAGGGAATGAGGAAAGGCATGTGACTTCACTTTAAGGAAGGCTTCCTGGAAGTCCCACAGGCATTGCTGATTACATTTCATGAGCTAGAACTTCTAACACAGTTATACCTCTAATGTAAGGGAGGCTAAGAAATGTAGTCTTTTAACTTAGGCAACAGAGTACACAGCTAAAAGCTGGAGTGCTGTTCTAAGAGGGAATGGTGGAAATTGGGGTGATTGACTATTAGTTAGTCTCTGGCAAATGGAAGGATTCTGGAGGGTTTGTTTGGTGTTGTGTTTTTTTTTGTTTTTTTTTTTTTGTAACAGCTTTATTGAAATACACCCCACATACCTTACAGTCTACCCATTTGAGCGTACAATTCAGTGTCTCATATTCACACTATGTAGTATACTCATAGAGCTGTTGCTGTGCATCCATCTCATGACAATTTCGTCATCATTCCCTTTGTAATCATTTTCTTTCCTCCTTCCTCCAACTCCCTTAGGCAACCACCAACTTACTTTCTGCCTCTGTATTTTCCTATTCTGAACATTTTATATATACACACATATACATATACATATATACACACACGGATTGTTGTTTTTTTTTTTTTTTTTAATTTTAATGTGGAGCTTGAACTCATGACCCTGAGATGAGTCCCGTGCTCTACTGACTGAGCCAGCGAGGTTAACCCTGGAAATTTTATTCAAATGGAGACACTTAATATGTGGTTCTTTGTGGCTATCTTCTTTCACGTATGTAATGCTTTCAAGTTTCATTCATACTGTAGTATGTATCAGCACTTTTCCCTCTCTTTATTGCTGAACATGATTCTGTTGAATGGATATATACACCACATTTTATCTGTTCATTAGTTGTTGGATGTGTGGTTTGTTTCCACTTTTTGGAGGAAAAAAAGATTTTTGGGGGCGCCTGAGTGGCTCAGTTGGTTAAGCGTCTGCCTTCAGGTCAGGTCATGATCCTGGGGTCCTGGGATCGAGCCCCACGTTGGGCTCCCTGCTCCGTGGGGGGCCTGCTTCTCTCTCTCCCTCTGCCTGCCGTTTCCCCTGCTTGTTCTCTCTCTGTCAAATAAATAAAATCTGTTTAAAAAAAAAAAGATTTTATTTATTTAGAGAGTACACAAGGAGGGAGAGGGAGAGAATCTTCAAGCTGACTCCTTGCTGAGTGCTGAGCCCAAGGTGGGGCTCAATCTCGCAACCCCAGCCAAAACCAAGAGTGGACAGTTAATAATGACAGAGCCACCCAGGTTCCCTGACTGTGATGAATATTTTTTTTTAAAGATTTTATTTATTTATTCGACAGAGATAGAGACAGCCAGCGAGAGAGGGAACACAAGCAGGGGGAGTGGGAGAGGAAGAAGCAGGCTCATAGCGGAGGAGCCTGATGTGGGGCTCGATCCCACAACGCCAGGATCACGCCCTGAGCCGAAGGCAGACGCTTAACCGCTGTGCCACCCAGGCACCCCTGTGATGAATATTTTAATGCTGCTATGAACATTTGTGTATAAGTATTTGTGTGGACATAGGTTTTCATTTTTTTCAGATGTATGTCTAGGAATGGAATTGCTGGGTCATATCTATTAGGATCCTTTGCGCCTCTCTTTTTTTTTAGATTTTAATCTTTTACAGAATGCATGAGTACGGGGGGGAGGAACAGTGGGGGAGGAGGAAGAAGGGGGAAAGAATCTCAAGCAGATTATGCACTGAGTGCAGAGCCTGATGTGGGGCTAGATCTCACTACCCTGAGATCAGGACCTAAGCTGAAACCAAGAGTCAGATGCTTAACCAGCTGAGCCACTGAGGCACCCCCCCAAATCAACATCTTTATTGCAATCTCATGAGAGACCCTGAGTCAGATCAACTGCCTAAGCTGCTTTTTTGTTGTTGAGTTCTAAGGGTTCTTTATGTATTCTGCATACAAATCCCTTATTAGATATGATATTTGCTAACATTTGTTCCTATTCGGTGGGTTGTCTTCTTATTTTCTTTTTTCTTTTCTTTTCTTTTTTTTCTTTTTAAACGTAGGCTCCACACCCAGCCTGGGGCTTGACCTCAGGACTCTGAGATCAAAACTCATATGCTGAGCCAGCCAGGTGCCCCAGGTCTTCTCATTTCCTTGATGGTATCTCTTGAAACACAAAAGTTTTAAAAATTTTGACGAAAAGTCCAATTACCTATTTTTTCTTTGGTTGCTAGTGATAAGTATATATATATATATATATATATATTTTTTTTTTTTTTTAACTTATTTATCAGAGCAGGCAAGCATACATGGAGGGGTGGGCCAGAGGGAGAGGGGGAGAGAGTCTCAAGCAGACTCTGTGCTGAGCATGGAGCCTGACACAGAGCTTGATTTCAGGACCCCAGGACCCTGAGACCACGACCTGAGCTGAAACCAGGAGTTGGACACCCAACCAACTGTGCCACCTACACCCCCCCAATATATTCTTAAATATATTATTCACAGTGGCCAAGAGGTAGAAGCTGCCCAGTATTTATCAGTGGATCAATGGATAAACAACGTAGTGTATACACATTCAACGGAATGTTATTCAACTTTAAAAAGGAAGGAAATTCTGACACGTGCTACAACATGTGTGAACCTTGAAGACGTTATGCAGTGTGAAATAAGCCAATCCCAAAAGGGCGAATGCTGCTTGATTCCACGTCCATCCACATGAAGTAGCTAGTAGTAAAATTCAGAGACAGAACGTAGAATGGTGGTTGTCAGGGGTGAGTGGGGAGGAAAGGGGAATAGGGAGTTAAATATTTTATGGTTTTAGCTCTTACCTTTGGGCCTATAATCTTTTTTTTTTTTTTAAGAGATTTTATTTATTTGAGATAGAGCGAGCAGGAGTAGGGCAGAGGGAGAGGGAGAAGCAGGCTTTCCACTGAGCAGGGAGCCGGTGCACGGCTTGATCTCAGGACCCTGGGATCATGACCTGAGCCAAAGGCATATGCTTAACTGACTGAGACACCCAGGCACCCCTGGGCCTATAATCCGTCTTGAGTTAATTTTTGTGTATGCTGTGAGGTGTAGCTTTCTAACTTCATTCTTTTGTGTGGCTCTATTAAGTTGTCTGAGTACCATTATTGAAAAGATGGTTTTTCCTTCATCAGATTGTCTCGGCATCCTTACTTGACCCTAAATGTGGAGGCTTATTTCTGGACTCTCAATTCAAGAAGCCAGCTAGTATTTTGTTAGGGATTGTCTTGAATCTGTAGAATAATTTGGAGGATGTTGCCATTTTACAGTATTCCAATCCAAAAAGATGAATGTCTTTTCATTCATTTTGATCTTTCTCTGAACAACGTTTTGGAGTTTTCAGAGTATATTTTGTACTTTTGTTAAATTTATCCCTGTTCTTTTTGAAGCTATTGTAAATGAAATTGTCTTCTTAATTTCATTTTCACTTTGTTCATTGCTAGGTTATAGAAATACAATTGGTTTTTGTATGTTCATCTTGTATCCCGAAACCTTACTGAATTTGTTCTAGTAATTTTTAGTGGATTCCTTAGGATTTTCCATATATAAAGTCTTGTCATCTGCAAATTAAGATAGTTTTATTTCTTCCTTTTCAATCTGGTTGTCTTATTTTGTTTTCTTGCTTAATTACTCTGGCTAGAATCTCCATTATCATTTGGATAGAAGTGGCAAGAGTGGCCATTCTTGTCTTGTTCCTAATCTTGAGGAATAGTTTTCGGTCTTTTTACCATTAACTATAGTCGTTAGTTTGGGGTGCCTGGACACGGTCAGTTAAGGGTCCGATTCTTGGTTTCAGCTCAGGTTGTGATCTCATGGTCCTGGGATAGAGCCCCAAGTCAGGCTCTGCATTCAGCACCGAGTTTACTTAAGATTCTTCCCCCACCCCCCGTCACTCCACTCACCCACTCTCTCTCTCTCTCTCTCTCAAATAAATAAATGAAATCTTAAAAAGAAAAAAAGCGTAAAAGGTATAATCATTAGTTGTGGAGTTTTGGTGTCAAGGGGAAAGTTGTATTAGCATTTTGTATTTGGGTGTGGTAATAGAGGCTTGTGCCCCATGGTCAGAAAAGTGTGTGTCATAGCCTGAAGCTATTAATAGCTTCTTGTGCGTTCTAGATAACAGCTTTGTCTCATGTTTCAGCATGGCTGCCATCCGGAAGAAACTGGTGATTGTTGGTGATGGAGCCTGTGGCAAGACTTGTTTGCTCATCGTCTTTAGCAAGGACCAGTTCCCAGAGGTATATGTACCCACAGTGTTTGAGAACTATGTGGCAGATATTGAAGTTGATGGGAAGCAGGTGAGTACACTTTTCATAACAACTGGTTTCATTTTGCATCTTAGGCAAAGATGTTCATAGAGCCTGTAGAGAATTAGGCCTTTTTGTGTCTTTAGTACACAATAAAATAGTAAACACGTTTGAATCATAGCCCAGCTTGGTTCATTTGTGACTGCTATCATCTAGACTTTACTCACATCCCTATGTATTTTACATAGGGAAGCCTCTTTACAGCTTTATGTTTGAAATTTAGTTTGTTGCCAGATGGATAATGCTAAAATGAATCTCTTCGTATGGATGGACTCCCCCCCCCCCCATTCTCATGATATTTCATTCAGTGAAGTATGAGGTTACTAGGTCAAAAAGGTCATTTTATGGGTCTCAAAGGGGTATACTAATCTACACCACCAGCAGTGTGACATTTAAATAACATCCTCATAGTTAATTTTTTGTAATGGTTTTTTACTTTAACATAAATAGGCCGCCACCATTGCTTCAATTACCTGTCACTGGCAACAAGGACAGTGTCTCTTCGTGTCTGTCCTGAAAGTCCACTGGCAAGACTAGAGCAAAACTCTCCTGGAATTAGAGTTTATATATTTTTAAAATTTTTTGTTCCGTTTTTTGGCAAAATAATGTCTTACCCAGCTCCTGTACAACTTTTGAAGAGGCATGAAATTCTTACTGCAGATGGGTCAGCTGAAAAGAAAACTAGAACAAGGGGCTCTTCAATATAGTCAGTCCTTTTGGGCATTCAGTCACATGTCTCATGCTGGTAGCACCTAATATATTGGCCCCCATAATTCCATGTCCTTTCTCCCTTCTCATTTGCCTGCTTTACCTATTAATCTCTTTCTGTCCCAGTGCTACCTAGCTTCAGTTTGTGGCACCGTGTATGGAAAACACATAAGCCAACTATTCAGAATTCTGGGGTCCCCGAAATAAAAGTGCTTGATAGCAGCTTAGTAGCCTCCAAGTTGAGAGAGGGTGCTGCCTAGGAATGTTCATTTAAGAGTATACAGAAATAGCCTAGGAAACCATCCAAGATTCTAGGTGATTGTGGTCCCAGGAACAGACCTACCAAAGATGGAAAAGCCCATTCTGACAAGAGACAGGGGCAACACCCTGAAGCATTTCTCAGGAGATAGTCAGGGCTGGATGTGTCTAACTGAGCACACATGAGGCCTGGAGGGGCCAAGGTAGTGTGATCTGGCAGAGAGTGAATGAGCTGTACCATTCTGAGGTCCATTCTGTTGTGAGGCTTGGGTATCAGTGTATTAGAAATACACATACCAAACCTGTGGTGTATGTGCATGACAGAAGTACAGTGGGCCTAGTGGAGGATGTGAGCGATGCATCCTAGGGCAGAGGTCTCGGAGGGTGGAAGAGATAATTAGCCATCAACTTTAAGGAAAGAATGATATTTAGAAACTTTGAAATATGGGTTGTGAAGTCTCTGGGGAAAAAAGGATATTCCAAGTACTAGAAAAAGAGCTTCTGGCCCCAAAGTGTCCCTGAGCAGAAGCATTAAAATCCCATTCTGGTTGTGAGAAATCACAAGGCTGGCTGCGGTGCTGGACAACATGGAAGGAGACCTATGTCCAGAGCCCAGGCATCAGTTTGCCCTCCTACTACAGGAAGGTGAGCAGGTTCCCAGGGGTGAAAGGGCTACCCTGCTCTCTTAGTGATGCTTTCATTCAGACATTTTTTGAGTGGAAAAGGGAGATCCAGAGACCTTTCTTGTCCACTCAGACCTTGCCTAACATCCAGCATGGTGTCTTTTCTTACCCACCAACTCAAATATAATCTTTTTAAGAATTTATTTATTTATTTGAGAGAGAGTGATCATGAGTGCGGGGAGGAACAGAGGGAGATGGAGAGGGAGAAGTAGACTCCCCACTGAGTAGGGAGCCCTATATGGAGCTGGATCCCAGGACCCTGAGATCACAACCTGAGCGGAAGGCAGACGCTTAACCGACTTAGCCACCCAGACGCCCCTCAAATACAGTCTTGTCTCCCTGTTTGCACATTGGGGCATAATGATGAGACAAAGTAATCAAACAGTTGAATTAGATTGTATTGGGAAAAGTTACTCAGGTCTGGTGTTTCCCTATCTTGTTTTGTACACCTGATAGAATGTTGTTTACAGTTTGATATTTCTTGTTCATCTGTTTTTCTACGTAGAATCTTGTTTATAATTAAATACTGTGCTTCTTACAAACTACAAAGTTATTTTTGACTTGATATTTTAAATTATGTACTTTATATAGTTCTAGTATTTTGGGAAATTTCAACCTAAAACAATTTAAACACCCCCTACCTCAGGCTTGTTTTACTATTTTGGGCAGTTTGCCATTTGAATGTACTCTGGTGAGTACCACTTCTTCTGAGAGTGGGAAGGATTAACCTTGCATTCTTGTGTTTATTTTTCCTATCACAGGTAGAGTTGGCTTTGTGGGATACAGCTGGGCAGGAAGATTATGATCGCTTGAGGCCTCTCTCCTATCCGGACACTGATGTTATACTGATGTGTTTCTCCATTGACAGCCCTGATAGTTTAGGTGAGTAACTCCACAGCCTGATGTTTGTCACTGTCTGTGAGCCTGGTGACCCTTGGCTTCTCAGGTCCTTTCTGTGCATCCAGTGGTTGAAAAGCAAACATCACCTTCACAGAAGGAATCATCAGTGACCAGAGTCCTAGAGCTTTGGAACTATAAAACCTGGGCCCTGGGTCACTTTTCAGCCTAGGTCTCCTGTGTGTCTACCTTGTAAAGTAGGTGGGTTCCAAATACAAAGCCATCTTTTCAACTGAGGTTTGGGGAATGCCTTTTTTGGGTGCTCACACCTTTTTTCAGTACTCACATTGAGCCTGTTGCTTCCTGATATCTAGACTGGTGATTTGCTACTTCTTGGTAGTGTGTTTGTTTGTTTAAAGGTTTATTTATTTATCTGAAAGAGAGAGTGAGTGCGCGGGGAGGGTCATAGAGATGGAGAGAAGCAGACTCCCCTAAGATCAATAGTTGGATGCTTAGTCACTGAGCCACCCAGCACCCCTCCTGGTAGTATTTTTAAAGCTCCATCTTAGCCCTTTTCTACAGTATCTTAGCTAATAGAGACTTGAACTAAACCATTTCACTAGCTCAGTTGGTCACATATCTCAGAAGCCACCTTTTTTCAGAAAAAGACTGAATAATACTGACCTAACACTCTGCAAAGCAAGGCTCCAAGGCCTGAAACAAAACTAACTTTCAGTTTATACCTAAGAGGATAAAATGTCTCTCTTGGTGATGTAGCGCTCTGTCTTTACAAGGTAGCAGTTGGGCCAAGAACATTGTCATCATTAACACAAACCTTGGAGGGCCTGCTGGTGATGTGGGCTTGCGCTAGCAGGTTAGGGTTATCTGAACTTTTTTTGCCGATCGTGGTTGTACTCATTTTAATGACAATACTTGGGCCTTCTAAGATTTTGAACCACTTGATCAAGGTTATGCTTCCCAAGGCATCAAGCTGAGACTGAGCCCTCTGTGCACTGTCTCCCAAGACTGAGACAGACAGAGCAAGTACTCTCTGCCATTGGTTCATTTTGATCATTTTAAGCAGTTGTTTTAGTTTTAGTTTCTCAGGTGAACCTGGCTTCCTTTGGGGGGCTGTTGGAAGGCCCTAGAGGATGGGGCAGAGGAAAAACAGAGCCATGCAACACCCTCCCTTCACACACACATCGTGGACTTTGAGTCCCATGGGAATGAGGAGGAATGTGCGCCCTGTATCTCCTCATCCTAGGTATAATCCTTTAGGGACAAAAACACTTTCAGGGCAAAAAGTTACTTTTCTACATGTCTCCTGGTCTCAGAGGAGGTCTGTAGCCTTCCATCCCAGCACCCTGGGTTCATGACCTGAGCTGAAGGCAGATGCTTAATTGACTGAGCCACCCAGGCACCACTTATTTTTATAAGTATTTTTTAAAAGTAGACTCCAGACAAGATTTTATTTGCTGACCCCTGATCTAGATGATAAGGATTCCTTCTCTCTAGCTTTCTGGAATTCCCAAAGGCCCTCATACAACCCCACTGTAAATTCATGCAAAGTGATATTCCTCAATGTGATCAGATTATTTTGGGGGTGGGAGATACTATACGTGATTGCTGTCACCGATTTAAAAAATAAAGTTTTAGGGCCGCCTGGCTGGTTCAGTCAGTAAAGCATGAGACTCTTGCTCAGGGCTGTAAGTTCAAGCCTCATGTTGGGCATGGAGCCTACTTTTTTAAAAAAGGGGGAAGAAGAGAAAAAAATAAAGTTTTAAAGTTATTCATGAAAAAGAAGGCAAGACAGGGGCAATTCATTTTAATTTGTGTGTCCTGAATTCCAGGGGGTAGGAGGACTATTGGAGTAATAATTTCATATTTTTTGCAAATATGTTTTTTGCAAATAATTACTGAAGACCTATTTATGGAAGAAACTTCTAGATTAAGGGAGACAGAAGAGCAAAAACAACAGTAAATCTAAACAGTAAATCTGATAGAAGAAATTTTACAAATAACATTCTTAGAGGTGGGTATGGAATGAACTGTGGTAGTATTCTGTTTCAGAGGATGACCATAGAATAGTCAGCAACCATACTGAAAAGGTGACTTCTGGAAAGACCTAAAGGATCTGAGGAAAGCCAGTACAGATACCTAACAAAAGAACCTTCCAGGTAGGGGGAACAGGAGATGCAAAGTCACCACGGTAGGAAGAGGAAGGAAGGAATCCAGTGTAGCAGAAGGGGTGGGAGTGAGGGTTGCAAAGCCATGTGGTTAATGGTGTAGACTTTTCCTTTCATCGTGAGTGAGATGGGAGCTCTTGAAAGATTTGAGCAAGGGAGTAGTGATGTCTCACCTTTTAAAGTGACCACTGTCACAGCTGAACTGAAAAGTGACCACAGGTGCAGAGGTGAGAGCAACGTTCGGGCTGAGGCTGTTTGGCTTGGTTGGTAGATGGATTGGTCCTTTTCTCTTTGTTACTCTATATTCTGAGGACTGGAACACTGTACTTCTTTGGGAACCTCTTTGTTTCAGAATAAAACTTTTGAGTTTTAAGTTGTGACATTGATGATACAAATTGACTCTGTTGTTGCTGTAGCAAAGGAAGAAGGACACCGTCAAGTGTCCATCTTCTGTGGTGAAGAATAGAGCATTAAATTGTAAGTTTCCTGACCTCACTCATACAGCTTCTTTATCTGATGTGGTCTTTCAGCCAGAAGACAGAACATCATCTTTCCATATTCTAAATAACTCTTGCCTTTTGATAATTTGTGTTGAAGTCAGAGAATGAACCGTTTACCTATTTTATTTTATTTTGTTTTGTTTTATTTTATTTTTTTATTTATTAATTAGAGTATGCATAAACAAGCGGAGTGGCAGGGAGAGAGAGAAGCAGGCACCTCTCTGAACAGAGAGCCCAGCATGGAAGTCCATCCCAGGATCCTGAGATCATGACCCAAGTTGAAGGCAGACGCTTAACCTACTGAGCCACCCAAGACGTCCCTGAATAGTTTACTTCCAAAATATAGCCTCAAATTACAAGCAGACCATTTAAATGATTGTCATTATTAAGTACTTTGTATGCATTGACTTAGAATAACCCTCTGTAAGGCAGGTAATACTATTATCCCAATTTTATGAAATCATGTCTGACACTGGGATGCCCAAGGCCGTGGTTGTGGGAGGTTGAACCTGGGCTACTTACACACCATGGTGTACATCCAACCTTTGTAAATTAGTACAGCATTGGCAAGAAACTGGTTATCACTCATTTTTAGAAGTCATTCTTGAGCCATTTGAAATACCAATAACCTACAAGATGGGGGTCATGCTGAAGGTCCATAAGCAAAGTATAGAGAGAACATGGGGACCGTGGGCCAGCTGCAGCCCTAGAATGGAGACCCTTTCTGTAAGATGTGGTCAGAATTACCAGCCAGCAGTGACAGAAATGGTCCATGGATAGCTTTCCTCCTTGAGTCAGGTTGCATCGCTGTGGACCCTTTGCTCCTCCAGAGACTTTAACTGGGCCCTACTTCCACAGGAGCTGAGCTCCTTAATGGGGACTGAGGAAAAGCTGGTGATTCTGTGCTCAGTGGAAGAGGGGTTGTCTTTTTCTGTGGTTTTGAAACTAGTGAGATTCCATTAAATACCGAGCATACTTTTTAAGTAGTTTCCTTGCAATTTAAGTAGGGCTCTTGGACATTCTTCAAGATAGAATTGTATGTATCTCCAAATTTTGTTTCTTTCAGAAAACATCCCAGAAAAATGGACCCCGGAAGTCAAGCACTTCTGTCCCAACGTACCCATCATCCTGGTTGGGAACAAGAAGGACCTTCGGAATGATGAGCACACAAGGCGGGAGCTAGCCAAGATGAAGCAGGTATGGTCTGGTGCAGGGCTCTGTTTTCCCGTAGCATTCTTAAACCCAGGGCCCAAGGTTGGATGCAGGGGGCCCAGCAGAGAGTCCTAGAAGCCTCTTTTTTGCATCTGTTCCTCATTCACTGGGGCCTGCTCAGAGGGTCCTTAAGACTCCCTACTCATATGAGATGGGAACCTCTCCTTTGAGGTGCTCTGCCTCCAAGGATTGCCTGCCTGAGAAGGGACCATCAACAGCAGTAGTCAGTACCCCAGATGCAGGAGCTTTTTATCAGGCTCTTGATTTCCCGGTTCAGTTATTACCTTGGTATATGTGAGACCAAAGATTAAATTGGTGGCAACTAAAGGATCAGGAAATCCTGAGGACAAGGAGTCCAGAGAGCCCTGATTCTTTATAAAAGTGATGATGGAGGTTGCATCTTAGCTTCTGAGAAGCCGGGTGGCCCAATGGCAGGGCTTCCCCAGTGCAGGACAAGAGCCTTGAGGTCTTTCAGCCCAGGTTCCTCCACTGAGGTTTCTCTCTGAATGTCAAGGTCAGGATCTGTTTCCTTCCAGAGGCATTCAGTCCTCTGTCAAGCTAAGTACAGGAAGACCCAAGTGCTTACCCTGGATTGACAGCTTGAATCATTTTGCCCTTGATTCCCTCCTTAACCCTGCGGGGCTTCTCTGGCCTCTCCCTGCTTTCTCTCTACTTCCCAGAGAAGAGCTTGTTTGGTAGGGATTTTATATAGGGTAGGGAGGGTCACTGCATATGAGTTCATAAGACAGAACTCAAATCTGGGTTTGGCAGCTTTTAAAAGAAGTCTCTTAAGCTGAATTTGAGTACTTTGCACTTACTTCATATATGTGACACTTAACTGAAAGTGCTCTTTTCTCTTTGGTAGGAGCCAGTGAAACCGGAAGAAGGCAGAGATATGGCAAACAGGATTGGCGCTTTTGGGTACATGGAGTGTTCAGCAAAGACCAAAGATGGAGTGAGGGAGGTTTTTGAAATGGCCACGAGAGCTGCTCTGCAAGCCAGACGTGGGAAGAAAAAATCTGGGTGCCTTGTCTTGTGAAACCCTGCTGCAAGCACAGCCCTCATGCGGTTAATTTTGAAGTGCTGTTTATTAATCTTAGTGTATGATTACTGGCCTTTTTCATTTATCTATAATTTACCTAAGATTACAAATCAGAAGTCATCTTGCTACCAGTATTTAGAAGCCAACCATGATTATTAATGATGTCCAACCCACCTGACCACCGGGGTCCTTCTGACACTGCTCTAACAGCCCTCCTCTGCACTCCCACCTGACACACCAGGCGCTAATTCAAGGAATTTCTTAACTTCTTGCTTCTTTCTAGAAAGAGAAACAGTTGGTAACTTTTGTGAATTAGGCTGTAACTACTTTATAACTAACATGTCCTGCCTGTCATCTGTCAGCTGCAAGGTACTCTGGTGAGTCCCTACTTCAGAGCTTTACTCCTTAACAGATTTTATTGGCATAGCTCTGTGATGGGCATCCAGTTTTTTTAAAATGCCCATCCAGAAAGGCCCAAGTCCATGCAGCTGTGGCAGAGTGTTACAGTTCTGTGGTTTCATGTTAGTTACCTTATAGTTACTGTGTAATTAGTGCCACTTAATGTATGTTACCAAAAAATAAATATATCTACCCCAGACTAGATGTAGTATTTTTTGTATAATTGGATTTCCTAATACTGATATTTGTCATCCCTGCAGAAAGTGTATTGGTTTTTTAAAAAAGAAAGTGTATTTGAAAATAAAGTCAGATGGAAAATTCATTTTTAAAATTCCCGTTTTGTCAGTTTCTCTGATAAAAGATGGCCCATATCACCTCTTTTCGACCCCACATACCCCTCCCCAGAGCTGGGCTAAATAAATAGGAATTTGGTTTCATGCCTGAGGCACTTAGACACTTCAGAAGGTGGCATAACCTGTCTCACCTGGATTGCAGGGTCTGGCTCTAGTTCACAGTG
Organism: Ursus arctos; assembly: GCF_023065955.2. Taxonomy (NCBI): domain Eukaryota; kingdom Metazoa; phylum Chordata; class Mammalia; order Carnivora; family Ursidae; genus Ursus; species Ursus arctos. The sequence goes on along the minus strand of NW_026622808.1, from coordinate 32,682,151 downwards.
CTCTTTTTCCTCACTGTATCCAGGTTCCCCCCCAGAGCAGCCGCCAGTTCTCTTGGGTGGCACTCACTTTCTTCTCTCCAGCTGACTAAACTTTTTTTCTGTACCAGTTAATTTTTCCAACTACTAATAGAATAAAGGCAGTTTTCTAAACTTCCTGTATCCTGGTGTTTGTGTTGCTCTCTCCAGGGCTGGGAGTGGGAGGATATATCCATCCAGCCTAGCTCTCGTTGGAAGGTTCCTTCAGAGTGCGAAATACCAGGTTGCCCCTCCCCATTCTGACCCCCCCCCCCCCGATTTGGCACTAACCTGGCTCCTCCTAAGAAGGTGGAAATGCTTATTTTGTGTCACATTAAAGTTCACAGTGGCCTAGTGTGTGGAGTTCAGTGTACGGGGGAGACATGTGGGGTACTCCAAGCAGTCATTCCTCTGGGGGAATCTCAGGAGTGTGACATTTTTCTCTTCCTGTCCATTTTCAGTGGAACCTGAGCCTCAGGTGAAGTTGATTGGGTATGGAGGATGGCCTGAAATCGGCTGGGTCCACTCCAGAAGCTAGGGAGGGGGTGGGCCTCAGTGGCTCCTTGGGAAAACCAGAGTTAAGGACAGTGCCACACTGGAGATAGAAAAGGAGAGACCAGAGGCCTGGATGAGAGGATGCGCCATGCAGCCCCAGAACGCAGGGAAAGGAGTTAGAGCTGCATTTTGGAGCCAGAGCCCTGGCTACCCCGGGCAATGCCCACTTTCCTCCAGCTTAACCTTCCTAGAGCCACAGCGCCTCATCGCAGAGAGAACACTGCCAACTGCACCACCACAAGTCGCAACTCGCTCTGTGCACCTGGCGACAATAGGGCACTGACAGCAAGAGGAGTAATATGGCTTAGCACCCGCTGCTGTTGCTGCCCAGTCTCCTTGGGCCCTGCCCGATCCCTTAACTAAATACCTTGGAGAAGGAATCGGAGCCCTCTTGGGCCCGAGTCTTGGGCGGGTAACTCGCGGGAACGCCACCAGCGCTGCGCTGCCCAGATGGAACCTGGCTTGCCTGCGGCTCCGCGCTGCATGGGCGGTGCCCGCATCCGGCCAGACCGCACCCTCCCACCCGGCTGGAGGGAGGGCGGAGGCCGGATGAGGCGAGGCGGGGCGGGGCGGGGAGGGAGGAGGAGCTGCCGGGAATGTCCCTGCGCCACGTGACTCCACAGTCCTTGCTGTCCCCCGCGGAAGCTCCGCATTGTAGTCGGAAAGTCCGTCATGTGCGCCGCTCCGCTCGCCGCCGCCGCCGCCGCTGCTGTAGTGGCGGCGGCCCCGCGCTCGGTGTATGCCTTCTCTGCGCGCCCGCTGACCGGCGGGGAGCCCCTGAGCCTGGGTTCCCTGCGGGGCAAGGTGCTGCTCATCGAGAATGTGGCGTCGCTCTGAGGCACAACGGTCCGGGACTACACCCAGATGAACGAGCTGCAGCGGCGCCTCGGGCCCCGGGGCCTGGTTGTGCTCGGTTTCCCGTGCAACCAGTTTGGGCATCAGGTGCGCGCTGGGGGCAGAGCGGCGGGGGCGGAGGGGAGGGGGCGCCTGCCGGGCGGGGTTCAGGTCTGCCTAGGGGTTGTACAAGAAGGACAAGAGCCCGGTGACTCATCGAGAAACTTCTCGTTTGCGGTCCGATCGTTTCCCCTCTTGCGGCCCCGGGTTCCAAGCTCTTCTTCCCTCCCGCAGGAGAACGGTAAGAACGAAGAGATCCTGAATTCCCTCAAGTACGTCCGACCCGGCGGCGGGTTCGAGCCCAACTTTACGCTTTTTGAGAAGTGCGAGGTGAACGGCGCGCAGGCGCACCCTCTCTTCGCCTTCCTGCGGGAGGCTCTGCCTGTCCCCAGTGACGACGCCACTGCGCTCATGACCGACCCAAAGTTCATCATCTGGTCTCCCGTGTGCCGCAACGACGTCGCCTGGAACTTTGAGAAGTTCCTGGTGGGCCCGGATGGCGTGCCTGTGCGCAGGTACAGCCGCCGCTTTCCAACCATCGATATCGAGCCTGACATCGAAGCCCTGCTGTCCCAGGCGCCCAGCTGTGCCTAGGCAACCCTCCTATCCCTGCTGCTTGGCAGTCACAGCGCTGCCCTCTGGGGATTTCGTCCATGACGGTGTTTCCTCGAAATCTGCATGGAGGAACGCCTGATTTCCAGGAAAATCCTCTGAGCTGGGCGCTTCTTGTCCATCCCAGCACTGCCCCCTCCCCCCCTTACAAGCCTGCTCAGTAATAAAGTGTTGGGTGTTAGCAGAACTCTGTGTGTGTCCTGTGTCATTTGGGGACATCTTCCCTAATAACCTTATTGTCACAGGGCTGTGAGCTTAAGTCCCCACCCCTTGGCCTTTGTTTTAGCCAAGCCTGAACTTCCTTTGCTTTTGTCTGCAGTGTCTGGAATCCACTCTTTCCGGTGTTTAAAGCCTAACTCCTGTCCCAGTGTTTTTCCCTCTTCCAGGATATTTAGTAGGGCCATCCCAAGGCCCTGTTACAAGAGAAAGTCCGGATTCCAGAAAGAGGAAGACAAGTCAAGAGCCAAGTGCCAAATGCCGGCAGTAAGCCTCCTTTCTAAGTATGCTAGGCATGAAATGACATTCGCAAAAGAGAACACGAGTTCCCACACACATTCAGAGTCTGTGGCTTCTCCAAGTGTCAGGCCCACCTACTTTACACAGTTGTAAAACCATGCCATTTTACAAAAATTTTCCCATTACTTTGTTAGATCTTTGCATGTTGCTACCCAGACTTACTTATGTCTGCTCTGATGCCGCCCTTACCCGTTGTCGCCTCTCATGTATTCAGAGTGAGAAGAATATACAACTGGCCCTTCTGACCATGCCCTGCTTGGCACTTCGCAGTTGGAATTGCATGGTCAGGCTCAGAGTAGGGGCTTATCTTGGAAGCCAGCTGCTGCTTCTCGGGTGTGGTTTGGGTCTAACCTCTCTCCCTCTCTTGGCTCTGCTGCCTATCTTTTGAGACAGACTTGGAGTCTTTCTTTCTCTTTCTTTCTTTCTTTCTTTCTTTCTTTCTTTCTTTCTTTCTTTCTTTCTTTCTTTCAAGATTTTATTTTTTTATTTATTTGACCGAGAGAGAGACGGCCAGCAAGAGAGGGAACACAGGCAGGGGTAGTGGGAGAGGAAGAAGCAGGCTCCCAGCGGAGGAGCCTGATGTGGGGCTCGATCCCAGGACCCTGGGATCACACCCTGAGCTGAAGGCAGACGCTGAACGACTGAGCCACCCAGGCGCCCCTGGAGCCACTTTCTATCACAGTCCAGGGGATTCTGGACGGCTTGGATGCAGCTGCTGCTTGGGTAGACAAGGACGCACAAACACGTCAGCAGTGTCACCCAGTCCAGAATGTGGGCTCATCATTCGGTCCGTGTCATGTGTTCTGTTGGCTGCCAGGAACGCAGTCCTCGGGAAGGCAGACTATATCGTTACTAAGAGCATGTGGAGTTCGAGGTAGTACAGGGTACTTTGAGAATAAGAGAGCCCGGCCCAGTAGGGAGATCATGCTTCCCTCCTGGAGGAAATGGCAGTGAAGCTGAAGAGAAGTCAAGAAGCATTCAGCTGAGGAATGAACTGATGGAGGGTGGACAGGCAGGGAGTACAATGTGCAAGGGTCTGACGTGGGAAGGGGGCATCACTGACTGGGTTGGACAACACAAGGACAGGCAGGCTTGGGGAGAAGAGTATGTGTTCAGATGGAGACATCTTGCATGAGACGCCCAGATGGAGTATCTGGAGCAGGTAGTTAGAAGAGGCTCAGAAAAGGAGTATGGGGTGGAGACGAAGGTCTAGCCAAGGGGACGGTAAGTAGCCATTGGAGACTATGAGATCACTTGGGGAGAGTGGCAAGAAATAAACCGGGGTCTGGGGGCCTAGACCCGAGGCCTATGGATTCACAATCCTGGGTCAGGTAACAGGCACAGCGGGGAGCACAAGGATGGAGTCAAGGGGCCATGAGAAGGGATATTTCGTAACGGTTGCTGGGGCAAGTGCTTGTGGATTGAGTGTTCCTCAGCAAGCACAGTTTGCGGGGGGGGGGGGGCAGCTGGAGCTGAAGCCAGATAACCAAGTGTCTGAGATGTGCCAGGTGCTGTTCAAGGAGCTAAACATAGAGCCTCCAAGAATCACCAGGGTACTTGTTAAAACTTGTGTTCCATGGCCCTCACCCAGAGATACTGCTTTGGAAAGTCTGGGGACTTAGGATCCTACTCAGCTACCTCCCAGCTGAACCTGAGGACAGACCTTCTGCTCCAATTCTCCCGTTTCTTGTAAAGAGTCAGTGCTGCCGCGGCCACATTCTCTGGTTAGGCTCTAGATGGGAACCCAGGGCTTTCCGGACTAACTTCAACCTCTTCCCTCCCAAGCTGACTGGTGACTCACTCTTACTCGCCCACTTTTTTTTCCCTCTCAGTTTATGCCTTGGGTTGCCAAAGAAGGGAACTTACGAGTTTCCAATGTGGGTGCCCCTGGCGGGCATATCCTCCTAAGACTTAAGCTGCCTGCCTCCCTTAACTGAAAGTCATTTCCAACCCTCTCATCTTCAGGAAGAACCAGAATAAAGCCAGTTACCACCACCTCCTCCTCCCCAAGAAACTGGACATCTTCCCCCAACACACACAAACACACACAAACACACACGCCTACACATACACATTCCTTATCATTCAACCATGAAACCGCTACTGGCTCCGACCTGCACCCGCCCCACCTCATCGTGAATCAGCAGTTCAAGTGAACAAGGAAAAGCGAAGGAATGCCGGGGAGCCCGCCAGAGGTCCCAGTGTTGAATTAAAGTGGCTGCAGGACCCTGCTTGATCTGGGAGCAGGCAACAGCATTTAGGCCACAGGCCTTCTAAGAAGGGAATGGGCCCTGCTGTTACTCAGGTTCACAAGCTTCGTTTTTGCAGTTCTTCCAGAAATACTGGGTTTTCTTTTTGTTTTTAAAGCATTAAATCTCAAAATTATGTAGAAGTACATCAAATCACCACAACGTACGCTTCAAATATTTTACAATTTTATTGGTCAATTAAACCTCAATAAAACTGAAAAAAAAATCTGATAAAATACAGACACTTCTTGCACAGTTAGCTCTTTATCAGATGACTTCCTCATTCTGACTCAACGTAGTTCCACAAACAACATTTGAAACTAGCTTTTTTTTTTTTTTTTTTAATTAAAAATAGGGGCTCCTGGGTGGCTCAGCCAATTAAGCAGCTGACTTGGGCTCAGGTCATGATCTCAGGGTCCTGGGATTGAGCCCCACGTCTGGCTCCTCACTCAGCGGGCAGTCTGCTTCTCTCTTCTCTCTCTCTCTGTCTGCCCCTCCCCCTGCTCTCTCTCTCTCTAATAAATACATAAAATCTTTTTTAAAATTTTAAAAATAAATGAATAGGGGCGCCTGGGTGGCACAGCGGTTGAGCGTCTGCCTTCGGCTCAGGGCGTGATTCTGGCGTTACAGGATCGAGCCCCATATCAGCCTCCTCTGCTGGGAGCCTGCTTCTTCCTCTCCCACTCCCCCTGCTTGTGTTCCCTTTCTCCCTGGCTGTCTCTCTCTCTGTCAAATAAATAAATAAAATCTTAAAAAAAAAATAAAGTAAAAAATAAAAATAAAAATAAATGAACGAATAAATAAAACAAGTTTATTTTCTCAGAAGTATTCCTGGCCCTATCAGTTCAATAAATCTCTTCATATCTTTTATTTATGTATTTATTTAGAGAGAGAGGGAGAGAGACCACATGGGGGGGGGGTTTTGGGGGCAAGGAGCAGAGGGAGAGGTAGAGAGAATCCCAAGCAGGCTCGATACCCATTACAGAGCCTGACACAGGGTTTGATCCCGTGACCCGGAGATCATGACCTGAGGGGAAAGCAGTTGGGTGCTCAACTGACTGAGCCACCTGAGTGCCCCAGTTCTATCAATCTCTTGAGTTTAAATTTTTGGATAATACTGAGTAAAAAACACTGCCTAAAGATTTCCCTAAGAGAACCCAGCATGGATCTATAAAGAATGGGCAGTGATCCTTGCCAAAGAATCCTGAAGTTGGCAGGTTTTTGTTATATTAACAATCAACAAATAGGCTGGGAGAGCATGCTGTCACACACAGAGATGTGACACGGCTGGGATGGCGCGAAAATAAAACCCAGCTTCAGCTGGTCACACAAGTCACCAGACACATGCTTTGCATCAGGCACTGCTGGATTGGGAGCTGGGAGCCCAAATAAGAGAAGTTCTTGCCTAAGGAGTAAGGGCCCATGAGTCTGGACCCTAACCCTGGGAGTAACAGAGAAGCAAACTCTGAGCCCTGACAGCCTTCAGCTTTGATCTCCCCAAGAACTCAACTCCTGATTTGTCATGTGAGAAAGCAAAACAAAAATCACGAACTAGGTAGGCAGCTTGCTGATGGGTATTCTGTTAGTTGCATCCAGAGGAAGTGAGACTGACCTGACATGACAATGTTGTGCTAGGCAGAGGCCCAGGGGCCTTTCCATCATTTATCTCTCAGACAGAACACCCCCCCCCCCCCCAGTGTCCCTCTCCCCAGGCCTAGTATAGTTGCAGCCAGAAAGGCCAGAGTAAGAGACCACAAAACAGACCCACTTCATCCAAATGCCCAGAGTTCAAGCAGTATCCAGGGCATTGTGTAGCCTGCCTTGGGTGGTATCTTACAGACCTACAGGCCACCAGGCTCCACAGGGAGACAAGTGGAGGAGATCTGAGTCTCCATACAGAGGAGGCACCTGTTACCCTAGCCTCCTCTGTCCGCAGCACATAACTATGCCTGTGTATATGTGTGTATGAATCTAAAGACGCCCCGGTCCCCTGAGCATCTGTTGCGGACTCATCGAACATGCCCAAAGCCCAGGGGGAATGATAGCATGTCTTGGCTTCCTATGCCAGCTGCTTGGGTTTCCTTCCCAGCAAAGTGTCTGCAGCATCACCCTCCATGTTCCTGGACCACTTCGTCACACAACACACAGACTGTAATTACATGTGAAAACATCTTCCCCAGCCATACAGGCTGTGAATCTCTGGAGGGTAGGGACAGTGAGTTCCGGTACATCATGGATTATTAGTCAAATGAAAAAATGACTAGTATCTGGTACTCTTCCATTCATTCATCTGAGAAATGCCTATTGAGGATTTGCTCTGTACAAAGGGCAAACAACACAATAGTGAAATACTTGCGTATTCAGAAGACATCAATGGTAATAAAATTAGAGGAGGAAGAGAAGACACTGGCCACACCTGGGCCCAGGAAGCCACACCCTCTCTGCCAATCAGGGCTGGCCACCAATAGTGGCATAACCAGAATGGAATCTGTCCAATAGCTGGAGTCTTCAGTGTAGGAACGCTGATCCCACTTCCTCTCTGAGATTCCTTCAGGTCTTTGGCTGTCACCTTCCCCAATAATCTAATCCTTCTATAACAGAGGTTATAATGTCACTGCTAAGATGTTTAATTCTTCTGAAATGTACTAGAGCCTTTAACTTTTTCATAGTTTCCTGGGCAGGTTAAAGGAGCACAGACAAGAAGAAAACAATGTTCTCCCCTAAAGAGACCTGTAATCGAAAGCTGCCCAATATTTGTGAACACTGCCACATGTGCTCTGTCACTGCTGGCCTAGTGTGGACCATTGGGAGGGCCAACTCCACTTAGATGTAGAGCAAGCCACAGTGCCAGCCAAGGCAAGAACTTTATGATTTGGAACCAAATAAAGCTTAAAGTTCACACACCCAGACATTACAAACTCTCACTTAGGTCATCATGGTCCAAGATCAAGCAGTATGTGACCAATCAGTCAAACCTGTTTCCTCTAGCTCCCTTCCTGCTTTCCTTCCTGTTCTTGTGCCCCAAGCTGCCATGGCAATGAGGGGGTTGTTCAGTTCTACGTTTTGGTTATGAGGCCAAGTGAGTGCCCTACTAAGCCTACACCTGTCCCTAGGGTAAAAGGCCCAAGAGAGAACATGGCCCTGGTGCCAGGGTGTCCCCTGAGCTGAATCACTCATTTCCTCCCAGATCCACAGGTCACCCACAACAGCAGGAACACACAGGCAGAGGTTCATTTTGTTTCTAGTTCCCAATCTTAAAATTTTAATCAAACTCACTAAAAGCATTCTATTTTTTAAAAATTTTATTTATTTATTTGAGAGCAAGAGCAAGGAGGAGAGGCACAGGGAGAAGGAGAAGCAGACTCCCCCACTGAGCAGGGAGCCCGATGTGGGGCTTGATCTCAGGACCCCGGGGTCATGACCTGAGCCAAAGGCAGCCACTTAACCAACTGAACCACCCAGGCACCTCAAATGTTCTATTTTTTAATTTGATTTTTTTATAGCTCTATTTATTTAAGTAATCTCTATACCCAACATAGGGCTTGAACTCACGACCCTGAGATCAAGAATCACATACTCTTCTGACTGAGCCAGCCAGGCACCCCATTAAAAATGTTTTAATACTTTGGAAATAACGATTTTCTGACTATGAAGTTTCACTTTATTCCTCGCATTGTAACTATTGGCACTTTGTGATCTTAGTATAAATTTTTTAGGAACTACCCATAATTAGAGCAAGATTTTTACAGCCACTTAATAACGCTGAAGAGATCGTGCCTTAAAAAGGTTTTCCAAAGTTTTCTTATTTATAATTAGGTTTTGTCCCCTTTTCTAGTGGTACTGAGGACTTGTCCTACTTCCTTAAGACTCTGACCCAAGCCATAAATGGTATAGGAGAAATTGCTAAAAAAAAAAAAAGAAGAGAGTAGACACTCTCTAATGTAGGTTCTGAAGTCATGTCGATAACCCAGCTTTCTTTTTCCATAAATAATGGGGCTAAAGGTAGTGTTTCTCATTTCACAACATTTTTAACACTTTCAAATAACTTTCACAGGAAGGCACTCAGATTGTCAGGGTTGGCTTCCCAGATGTAGAATTATCACGCAGTGGTAACTTCTCTGCAGAGGATTAACAACTATAAGGGTATTCAGTTATTCAAGGCGGTTTTAATTCCAAATTTCCTTTTCCCCTCCCATTTACCCAACTGCCAAGAGGCCTGTGTTACCAGATGCTACTTGCGGGGTGTCCCAGACAGTGCAAATTCGATTCGTGTTAATTTCAATTAGCCAAAACCTGACATTAAAATAGTAAATCTGCTCAAACAACCTACCACACTGTCACCCAGCCAGTGCTCCCTCCTCCATCCCCAACACTGAACATGGCTCATCTGTTTCTATTCTGCTCCCTCACTGCCATCTCTCCAGTTAAAGGTTCTTAATAGATCTCTTCTGGGCTTCATCATTATGCGTATAAAGGACCCTCAGCCATTTTGTCTGTGCTCCAAAATCTTTTACAATATCTGTGAACCATTTAAAGCAGAGTATGCGGCCCCCCGGCCTCTGTTTTAGCTTTAGATCGAAGGTTCTTTCCAGTAGTCTGTGCCCAGCTTAATTGGTCTAATCCTCAATCTCTGATTCTGACCTTCTTGTTTCAGAAACTGATCCCGTAGTCTCCCTTCCTGTAGAATGCACCACCATTTCTATGCTTCTTTAAAACTACACTAGAATGCTACCAAGTCAAAGTCTGACTCACAAGCTCAGGGGTCTAGTCTTTGGTTCATAACCCTTTAATGGCACTTACCTACCACACACTGCTTCACCGTGGGGTTATTTGTGGAAGATCTCTTCTCCATTAGCTTGTTTGAAGTCAGGCACTGTGACTTATCTTTGAGGGCCAGAACTGCTAGACCAGCTGCTAGCCAGCTGCCCGGTCTCCTCCTTGCTCTGGGCTTACTTCCCACTCCATGAGGGCTGTGCTTTTTGTATGCAGGGTCGAGTGGAAGACATAGGGTTCAGGACACTGCATCTTGTTGCAGCAACAAATTAAGCAGCGGCTTGGGTACTTAATGTGGAGAACACACCCGGACCTCTCCTGCTTCCCCCATTGCTATCGCCACTCAGCGGCTGCTTGTCTCCCCGACAAGGCAAGTAGCTAGCTCAGTGTGGGGGGCTTGGGCAATTCGGTCGTGGGCTATGATTCTGGCGTCTAAACTGAGAGGACTGTTAATGACTAGATCATACCGAGTCCCGGTCCCAAGGCGCTGGTATACCCGGCAGTCCCCCAAATCCCTGTAGGGCCTCCAGGGCAGGCACCCCGATCCCACGTTTGGGCGGCTAACGACTGGCCTAAGGTTTCCAGCTAAAAGCAAGAAAAGCTAGTTCCAGGGCTTCCCGTACCTGGCCCTGGGTTTATCTAAGGACAGGCTATCACCGCGGGCCCGGATGGGGTGCCCGAGTGGTCGAGGGGCCTGCGGTCAGGGGCCGAGAGATGGCGGGGCTAGACAGAGAAAGGGATGCGGAACAACCACCCCGCTGCTCCGCCCGCAAGGCGGGAGGAAGGGGCGGCTAGTTCGCTGGCGCCCACCGCCTCTTCCGGCCCTCTCCTGGCTCCGCCGCGCACCCGTGGGAGAGGGGCGGTGCGTGAGAGGCTGGGAGAAAGAGCGGAGGCCGGCTGGCGGGCGTTCGCGGCCGCGGCGCGAGGTGGGGCTTGGGCGCGCGCTCGCGTGCGTGCTTGCGTGCGTGCGTGGGCGCGGCCCACAGCACGCCGTGCGCGAGGCGGATGTCCGGGCCGGCTGGGCCGGGGCCGCGGACGAGATGGCGGAAGGTGGAGGCTGCCGTGAGCGACCGGATGCGGAGACCCAGAAATCCGAGCTCGGGGCCTTGATGAGGACCACGCTCCAACGAGGGGCGCAGTGGTGAGCACCAGACCCGCGTTTCCGCCGCCCAGGCCCAGAGGTCCCTCAGGCCGGACCCCTCTTTCCCGGCTTGGGTAGGGGCCGGGCGGAGGCGGTGTTAGTCACCCTGAGAGGGTGTCCTGAACCCTGCCTCTTAGGAGAGGAACCACAGGTTCTCCTCCGGGAAAGTGTGAGGGTTGTCCTGGCCCATTCGGAGCCCCAGAGGGCGGACCCGGTGGGGCGAGGGCTGCAGGAGGGGGAGAAGGGGAGTGCTTACGGGGACCTCCCGTATGGGAAGAGCCCTTTACCTTCGAGGACTCGCTGTGTGTGACCTTGAGCGAAGGCGACCACACCTCCCAGACCCCGGTGTCTTACTATTAAAGCCAGGGTAGCAGTATTTGGCACCCCCACCTTATGGGTTGAGGAGAAGGTCAGAAGTAGTTACTTTTGTAACTTATAAACTGCCGAACAGATGTCAAGGTCAGAAGTTGAACAAATGTTTGAGAGCCCCAGGTTATTTTGGTAGCAAATGTCAAAAATGATTGTGGCAGCGGTCTCTCGGAGTGGGAAAGGAGGATAGCTTAGAGCCGAGATAAAAAGATTAAAAGTCCAGGGTTTAGAAGAGCAAGTCTGAGGAGGTTTCTTAATAAATTGTTTAGTAGAAGGGACAGTACTTCCACTAGTGAAGAGATTCCTGGGTGGTGTTATCATGTGAGAGTAGAGAGCTAAGGCTTGGCTTTGCATCGAATATGATTGAACATCCATCTTTAAGAAATTGTGGTGGTGTTGATGATGCTACTTAGGGTTACAGAGGAATTGACCAGGGAAGGGAAACATTGGGCTTAGGAGGAGTTCAGATAGGGCTGCACAGCTGGCCAAGCTGTGAGAGGCAGGGCAAGCAGAAGTTATCCTCCATAGGGGTGATATATGAAGAATACTCAGCAGAACCAGAAGGAGGGTGAGATAGACTAAGATCACACATGAAAGTGTTTGGAGGGTGTTGTTCGAGGCGTTTGGAGGGAAAAGAGCATTTTAAAGATTTGGGTGTGTTTATGGATCCTTGTGGGCTCTGGGAAGCTGCCTGATTGCTGAGGTTTGTTTTTTTATAAAACTTAAAGATTTGGGGTGCCTGGGTGGCTCAGTTGGTTAAGCATCTGCCTTCAGCTCAGGTCATGATCCCGGGGTCTTGGGATCTCTCTCTCCCGCTCTCTCTCTCAAATGAATAGATAGATAAAATCTTAGAAAAAAAAAAAAAAGACAAAAAAACTTAAAGGACTCTCCAGTATAATGGTTGTGTTTTTTTCCCCCACAGAGATTTACTTCTCCTTCTGTCTTAATTGTAAAACAGCATAGTGATACTTTCATTTTTTTATTTTTTCATAGTGATACTTCAAAAATATAACCAGATCAAATTAATAACTAGAGACTATTATTTGTGTACAGTACCATACCTAGACACTATTATATGTGTATGTGCATACATATATGTGTACACAACACTTTTTTTATTTTTGTATTTATTTGACAGAGCATAAGCTGGGGTAATAGCAGACGGAGAGGGAGAAGCACACTCCCCGCTGAGCAGGGAGCCCGATGCGGGGCTTGATCCCAGGACCCTGGGATCATGACCCGAGCCGAAGGCAGATGCTTAACCATCTGAGCCACCCAGGTGCTCCACACACTATTTTTTTTTAGCATACATTTTTAAAGTGTCCTCTTTGGTACTCAAAGGAAACCTGAATTGTATGGTGTTATTATCCTGTTTTCAGAAAGAGAATTAATTTAATGCTTTCCATGTAAACCAGTATAACCAAACTGTTCTGGACAAGGATCTCTATAAAGATCATTATGAAATTAATGACTTGGTCATTAGCAAACAAGATTTTACCCATAGGAGGACTTCAGTTAAATAAGCATTTTGAAGCCAATCATTTCCTTTCATTTACTCATTAAAAAATTTTTTTTTCTTCTTAAATAGGCTCCATGCCCAGTGTAGAGCCCAACACCGGACTTAAACTGACAACCCTGAGATCAGTACCTAAGCTGAGACCAAGAGTCAGATGCTTAACTGAGCCACGCTAGGCATCCCTCTTTTTTTTTTTTAATTTGAAGATTTTGTTTATTGAGAGTGAGAGTGCATGAGTGGGGGGAGAGGTGGAGGGAGGGGGAGAGAGAGAAAAAAAAAATCTCAAGCAGACTCCATGCTGAGTGAGGAGCTTGACATGGGGCTTGATCTCACGACCCTGAGCTCATGACCTGAGCCAAAATCCAGAGTTGGACACCCAGCCAGCCGAGCCACCCAGGCGCCTGTCTTTTTTGTTGTTTTTTTTAAATAAAGATATTTATTTTTATTTTTTATTTTGAAGATTTTATTTATTCATTTGACTGAGAGAGAGACAGCCAGTGAGAGAGGGAACACAAGCAGGGGGAGTGGGAGAGGGAGAAGCAGGCTCCCAGCGGAGGAGTCCGATGTGGGGCTCGATCCCAGGACTCCGGGATCACGCCCTGAGCCAAAGGCAGATGCCAAACGACTGAGCCACCCAGGCGCCCCTAGATATTTATTTTTAAGTAAGCTCTGTGCCCAACGTGGGGCTTGAATTCATGACCCCGAGATCAAGAGTTGCACACAAACGCCATTGACTGAGCCAGCCAGGCACCTGTATTCATTCTTCAACAGTCATTTCACTTAATGGACTCCTCTCCTGGGCCAGGCTCTCTGTGCTATCTGAGGCCTAGCCCTGCTCTTGTTCTTGAGAATGTGTTTTTGAATGGGGAATGTGTGTTCCCCGGGTGGAAAGATCGTAAAAAAAATTAAAGGAACAACTGCAAAAACTTAGAACCTCAGTTTTTCTGGTATAGTAAATTTTTATCTGTCTCTAGGTATCTTATTGACAGCCGGTGGTTCAAGCAGTGGAAGAAGTATGTGGGTTTCGACAGCTGGGATATGTACAATGTGGGTGAACACAATTTATTTCCTGGCCCAATAGATAACTCCGGACTCTTTTCAGGTATAGTATCCCATGCTTTTCTAATTGAAATGCCCACCTAGGCAGTGGCCTGAGGCCGTGTTTATCAGTAACATGGACGCTGTGAACCCGACTTTCTTGCTGTGACAGGATAGAAACAAGTGCCCTTGGTTTGCTTCTACAGCAGAAGTCTTTGTAAGACCCTCAGGGAGGAGTGAAGCTACTTTTTTTCTTTTTTATTTATTTATTTTTAAAAGATTTTATTTATTTATTTGACAGAGATAGAGACAGCCAGCGAGAGAGGGAACACAAGCAGGGGAGTGGGAGAGGAAGAAGCAGGCTCATATCGGAGGAGCCCGATGTGGGGCTCGATCCCCTAACGCCGGGATCACGCCCTGAGCCGAAGGCAGACGCTTAACCGCTGTGCCACCCAGGCGCCCCGAAGCTACTTTTTTTCTAAACTAACTGCTTCACACAAGAGCCTACTTCTAGTGTTTTTTTTTTGCCAGTTAGTTTGTTAGAGATGTCAGATTTTAGATTAGCATGTGGAATGGGAAGAGATAGGATATGATTTTGAAATTGCATCTGGAATCTGAAATTTGGGCACCAGAATTTTCTGTGTTACCTTTGCAGTGGAACAAATTGCAGACCTGTCTATATCCATCAAGCATTCTTGTGATGGTTGTTTGTCATAGGAGTGTGTGAGGAGAGGTGGAAGATAGTTACTATCACAGTCAGCTCCCATTGGACGAAGTGATTGAAAAAATGATGCATGACCTCCCAGAGCTGGGCTTGTACCTGTAGATGCATAGATATGACAGTTGACCTTTCCCAGGCTGTGTTCTGTTTAGCTTTAGACTCTCTTGCAAGCAGAATGAGGGTGGTCTGTCGATTGTGTCCAAAATCAGGGCAGTAGGAAGGCAGACCATGTATGAGGCTTGATCTAAGTGCTTAACGCTGACTTGGGTGTTTTTAAAAATGGGCAGTGCTTCAGCTCAGACTTGTTTTAGGAGAGGTCTGAGTGACATAATAATTCCTGTGCTTTGTTTCCTGATGTAGGTCAGATGGTGGCATCACACCATGCGGTTTGGCATAAGGGAACATAGCGGTGTGTTTGCACTTTTCCTCCCCCTGCCCCCCCCCCTTTTTTTAAGTAATCTGTAATCCCAGTGTGGGGCTCAAACTCATGATACCGAGATCAGGAGTTGCATGCTCTGCTGACTGAGCCAGCCAGGTGCCCCTCTTTTTTTTTTTTTAAATAGAAGATTTCTTAATGCTTTTAAGAATACTAATGATGAGACTCCTAGGGCTAGAGGGGCTCTGTGAAATCATTTTGCATGACCTTCAGCTAAGGGTAAGCATTTCTTCCATGGTCCCCCAATTTGATGTCACCTGGCTTTTCCTTGAAACCTTTGCTGTGTGCTTGGGAGGTGAGAAGTACATTGTGTTCAGACCCTGCTTGGAACATTGACGGTGCATGAATGGTGATGCTGAAAGCTGTGTGTTCCTTTCCCACATTTAAAGGTTTCTGGCTGCTGCTTGGCACACTGTGTATAGACAGATCTGCGTAGTGCTTAGTGTCAGAGATGAGGAATCGGATCTCCCCAAGTAAGACAAGAAGTGAATAACTTCTGTGAGTTTTACTTTATAAATCAGAGAAGAGTTGAATTTATAAATCAGAAAAATTTAATTTATAATCAGAGAAAAGTGTCAGTTTTGGAGGGAAGCTTTTGTCTCAACGGACTGAGACAAAAGGTGGGTCATCCTTCTTTTGCTCAACAGAAAAGCCCTGATCTGTCAGTGTTAATAGTCATGCCAGAGCTGCTGTGGAAAGTGGTTGGCTTATCAATGTGGAGGATCCATCTTTTTTTTTTTAATTATGGTAAAATACACATAGTAAAATTTATTCTAACCATTTTTAAGTGTATAGTTCAATAGTATTAAGTATATTCACATTGTTTTGCAACCAACCTCCAGAACATTTTCACCTTGCAAACTGAAACCCCCTACCCATTAAACAATAACTCCCAATCTCTTTTCCTCCGAGCCCCTGGCAGCCACCATTCTACTTTCTGTGTCTGAATCTGACTATTCTAGATACCTCATTTAAGTGGAGTTGTTCAGTGTTTGTTTTTCTGTGACTGCTTTATTTTATTTAGTATAATATTCTTGGGTTCATCCTTGCAGCATGGGTCAGAATTTCCTTCCATTTGAAGGCTGAGTAATATTCCACTGTAGGTATATACTCCACCGTATGTCTTCATTCATCCATCTCACCTTGGTATTCCTGTCCTTCACTGCTATTCCTTTCCTCTTCTCCCTGGAAATGAAGAAGGCAGAGGTGGATCAGATCTGAAACTTGCTGTAAGGAAGGGCAGAAGAGCTGATGGGATAGGGTATAAACTGGTTGGGGGGGCATGCGGGTGATGGGAACCCCCAGTCACTTTGTGAATGCTACTTATGGTTTTAGTTTTGGTTTTTAACATGATATACCTCAAGTTACAGATGAGTTGCACCATTGTGGGTACTTTTGCACCCGCTGCGGAATGGGTGTTGATGGGCACAGGGAGGCTCCGTTGGTGGGAGGTGATCAGTCTTCTCTTGGTCCAGTTCCTTGGTCCTCAGTTGAGGGAGTGTGTTTCATGGATGTCCACTTCTGATTCCTGGTCATGTTGCCTGCGTGTGGTGGGTGTGAGGTGGACGTATAGCACGTTAGGGCGTTAAAGACATTTCCCTCCATAAGGGGTTGTCCAGCTGGGTTTTGGCTTGGACTGTGGAAAACTAAGTATACTTGAATGACTCTTAAAGTTAACTTCAGTGATGCGTTTGTTGCTTTCTTAGTAAATCTTCCAGAAGATATTTGACCTCAATAAAGTTTCACTAAGCAGAATATTATGTTAAATATTCATAATTAACAGTTTCATTGTGGAATCTGGAAGCATGTTGAAAATGTAATTTGGAGTTTTTTATTCTCCCTACTCCCATTTCATTATAGAAGAAATGCACATTCCTCTGAGGGCATGGCTGAAGACAGTTGTCAGGTCTGCTCTGTGTTATGGCCAGTGACAGCATTTTGGAATTTTGTACGTGTTCCTATAAATAATTTTCTTGTTTCTGAAAAGTACATAAAAATCCTGTAAAACAAATATTTCTGGGGAGAAGAGCAGTGAGTTATGAGCTGTTTTCTTTTTTCAGATCCCGAGAGTCAGACCTTGAAAGAACATTTAATTGATGAATTGGACTATGTGTTGGTCCCAACGGAGGCCTGGAATAAATTACTAAACTGGTATGGCTGTGTAGAAGGCCAGCAGCCCATTGTCAGAAAAGTGAGTACACAGATTGTCGCAGCTGCTGGTCAGTGTCTGCGAGTACTCCCTGGGGACACTGACTGGTGTTGGCTTTCTGGGGTACTGGATGTACCTAAGTGGTTGAATAGAGGTGTTTGAGGCCTTGTTTCTGGTTCTCTTTAGGAATTGTGGGCGTGAGTGGTGGTGAGTGAGTTGCTCCCCTGAGATGTTACAGTGAGTGGCCTCCAAACATCAGAGCTGCCCAGTGGCTTGGGATGTGTCCAGCAGTGCCATGAGAGCACTTTCTGGAAGGCTCAATGAGAGAAAGTTTACTTGGGGTCAAATGGACATACAGTAATGTACTGCTTCTTGTTTATCTTACAACTTTTCTGAGAACGCTTTTTCCTCTGTGTTTATGAGTCTTTGGCCATACTGTTGAATGTCTCAAAAAGCAGGTGTTTATAAACCAGAGAAGAATAGCAGGCCATGGGATAGAAACCCAGATTCTTCACCCCTCTGGTAGATGGGACTTACGAGAAGACCATCCACCCTGACTCCCACAGTCATTTGCTTGTCCTACCAGAGGGGAAATCACATGCCTGCTAATAGGTAGACATTGGGTAAATTTCTCACTCTCCCTGGTATATAATTCCCCTTCTCAGAGTAGGAGAGATCTACAGTCCTGAGGCCATGCTTCTAAGAGTCATTGTTTGGGGCCAGAACTACCTTCTTTCTCCAACTGGAAACCTGGGCCCCTGAGAGGGGCTAGGGATTAAAAAGTTGGGGGTGTGCCAGTCTCCTGCAGATGTCCCCTAATGCCCACAGGCCCACAGTATTGCCATATGGTGGGTGTTCTGCTACCACAGGGATTTAGCTGCATTCTCTAGTCCTCCCATTCGACAAACCCTGCAAGGGAGACATCATGATCCCGACTTAGAGATGAACAGTGGCTTCCCTGTTGTGCAGTGTTGTAGCTAGCTCTGGTTCCAGCCGGGTGCTCTTCCTCATGAAAGAAGAAAGATTTTAAACTCTTGGACACATGCTGGTGGCTTTAAAAATCTGTCCTTCTGATCCCCTGATCACTTAGGAAAACTGATTATTGTGTGGATTCTGCCTCTTACCACTGATGAAACCTCTCGTTTCCAAGACTGTCTGGTGTGGAATCACTGCTTCTTCACCTGTGCCTCTTGTTCGCAGGTGGTGGAACATGGCCTGTTTGTCAAGCACTGCAAGGTGGAGGTGTATTTGCTGGAACTGAAGCTCTGTGAAAATAGCGACCCCACCAATGTGCTGAGTTGCCATTTCAGCAAGGCAGACACCATCGGTGAGTAGCTTGGCTGGGGGTTCCTGTGTATCCCAGGGGAGAGTGCAGAGCACTATGGCTGATGGGAGCAAAGCTGGGCACCCACTCCAGAATTGTTACCCACGTAGTCTCAGGTTGTGGTTACCAGTCCTGACCTGGTTCTTGTGGAGAGCTAAGCCTGGGAATCAGGTTTTATAAAACCCTGGGTGTGCTCCCTGACATGAGGTGTTATGGTGATAAAGACGAGGAAACACAGATTCAGAGAGGTCACAGTAATTTGTTAAAACATCTCTGCGAGAAAGTGGCAGTGCTGCTATTTGAAACCACATTTATTTTAACTTCAGAGGTAAGTTTTCTCACCTTTCTGTGTTGCTTGTGTGCTGTAAGTGGTACTCACCTCATCAGAGAAGGAGAACCGTAGGGAAAGTTTCTAGGTATGCGAGTGCAAGAGGATGCCTGTGGAAGACATTTGGCCTTAAGAATCACCACGGAGTTGAGGCCGGTCAGAACTTTCTGTTCAAAGCACTCTGTGACTGACCATCTGAACAGGAAGGAGGATGAGCATTAGCTTGCTACAGCTGTTTTTAGCCTTGTATCTGGAGGAAGTCTTGAGTGATCTTTCTTCCCGTCTCTAGCAACCATCGAAAAGGAGATGCGGAAGCTGTTCAATATCCCTGCTGAGCGTGAAACACGGCTGTGGAACAAATACATGAGCAACACCTATGAGCAGCTGAGCAAGCTAGACAACACTGTCCAGGATGCTGGGCTCTACCAGGGTCAGGTAGGAGGGCTCAGGCCGTGCCCAGCAGGCAGCCCTGCCAGGGTGTGAGGCCAGATATCTTCTGGTTCTGAGCTCATCACCAGTGAGGTGCTTTGCATATTCCTTATTTGGTTTCCCCTTTCACTCAGGTGCTAGTAATTGAGCCCCAAAATGAAGATGGCACATGGCCGAGGCAGACCTTGCAGTCAAAGTAAGTGAACTTTCTTTCCCTTGTAGCTGGGCGTAAAGGTGTAAGAGAGACACTATTTCCTAAGGCATTTACTTGTGCTAAGTAAAATTCTTTGGGGTCAGATGAGGAAACATTCCGTTTCATATCCAGAGTCTGTAATACTGGCCTTTTGGTAAGCAGCATGCTGGGCAGCCTTCTGAGGAAAGCTCTCAAAGTGTGTGAACACAGTGGTGAGGCTGTCCTTCTTGAGAAGGAAGAGAAGGGACCCAGATCCGGGAATGAGCAGCATTCCCAGCAAAAACAAAGAGGCGGCTTTGTTTTTGCCAGGGCTTTTATTTTCTCCACCTGTGATTAGAAGCTTGGCTGGAGAAAAAGAGGGTTCAGGCATGGGGTCCTGTATGACTTAAAGTTTGATCCCACCGCACTTTTTACCCACAGGCCTGTTAGTCATTGTTGCCCTTTTTGCATACTGGGGGGAATATTCTTTTGTTAAACTGGGACTCCAGGCACCTCTCTCTCAGGAGAGGTTTGTGTGTTGTGTGGAATTGTGTGTGTCCTGAGAAGGGGACAGAAGTGATGAGTTTTTCTTACGGTATAAGGTAGGGAAATTGTGTCTGTGTTCTGATAGTTATGGGGATAGTGTTGGTCTTTGCTGTCTTCCTTCAGTCAGGTCTTGGACAGTGACTGTTTGCTAGTGATGGGCTTGTACGTAACTCTGTTGAGAATCATGAAAGCTATAGGCTCTCTCTTGAGAAACACGTCAGAATATGCAACATTTTGCCAACAATCTCAACAGTCAGGTTTTACAGATAACTTGAAGCCTAGCCATGGATTCCAGTTTTAGAGACCCTGATCACCAGTTCCTGACAAGATAACATATAGCTGTGGAAGGCAGAATAATGCCCCCTCCATGTCCAACTCCTAATCCCCAGAACCTATGAATATGTTAGGTTACATGGCAAAGTGATTAAGATGTGATTAAGGGTCTTGACATGGGGAGATTATCCTGGATTATCTGGATGGGCCCAGTGTAATCACGGGGTGAACGGGGGAGACAGAGTCAGGGAAGGAGATGTAAGGACGGAAGCAGAGTCTAAGTGATGATACGTGAGAAGGACTTCACTGGGCGACTTTCCAAGATGGTGGAGGAGTAGGAGACCTTAGTTTCATCGGGTCCCGGGAATTCAGCTAGATAGTAATCAACATTCTGAACACCTGCGAACTCAACCAGAGATCTAAGAAAAGAATTGCTGCAATTCTACAAATAGAAAAGTGACCACTTTCTGCAAGGTAGGGGGTGCAGAGAAGTGAATCTAAGGTGATATATGGGAAGGTAAACCAAGAGGGGAGGGAGTCCCTGGCAGCCAGCACCGGAAAGTGATAAAGCAGCTGAGCACAAAATCAGAACTTTCAGAGTCTGCTCTGGGGAGGGACGTCCCTGCCTGAAAGGCGGTCAGGTGGCAGAGAGGGGCAGAATCCTAGATGGGACAGTGTGGTCTCAAGATCCTTGGGGTCCCAGAAAAACCAGGGGTGCCTGAGTGTGGCAGAGTTCCGAGGCATCAGAGTGGGGAAGCTGGCTGCTATCAGTGAGCCCATGAGTGGGCTTTCAGCTCGGTTTTGTCATAAACTGCAGACTGCAGCACGGTTGGGCAAGAGTTCTCCGAGCAGGGGCCTGCCCAGCAAGTGGCAGAACCGTGGCAGGACCCATTCCTCCTCCCCGCCCCCGGGAGGAGCGGTGCGGGAGCGCGCTGCAGAAGCCTGCAGGGTCTGGAGACTGGAAGCGGGGTTGCTTGCCTGAGCTAGAAATGCACAGTCACAGGCCTGGTGAGCATGGAGTGCAGCTGGAGACTTGGAAGACAGGAGTGATTGACTGCTTTTCCATGAGGGCACACTGAGGAGTGGGGCTCCGAGTTCCGCTCCTATTGGGAGGCTGCCATTTTCATTCTCATCCTCTAAAGCTGAAAGGAAAGCCTTCAGGGAACAAAAGACACATAGAGCAATCTGAAGCCGCTTGCTTAGCCTGGCCCCTGGCAAGGGCAGTGCGACTCCATCTGGGCAAAGACCCTTGAGAATCAGCACAGCAGGCCCCTCCCCCAGAAGATCAGCAAGAACCTCCAGCTAAGACCATGTATACCCATCGTAGAGACCTGCAAAGCTCCAGCACTAGGGGAGAATAGTATATAGAATTCATGGGTTTCTTCCTGATTCTTTAGTCTTTCAATTTTAATTTTATTTCTCTTTTCAACCAATTTCTTATTTTAGTAACTCTTTATATAACTTTTTCTTAATTTTCATTTTTACAGTTACATTCTATCCTTTCATTTTATTTTTGTACATAAAAAAGTTTTTCTTTCTTTACAATTTGGGATGCAGTTTCTTTTAACAAATAGACCAAAATACACCCAGATTCTAGCATATTGCTCTGTTCTGTTCACCTGATTATATTCTCTTTTTTTTTTTAAGTCTTTTAAAATTTTCACCTCTACAGTTACATTCTATCCTTTCATCATATTTTATTGTATTTTCATATATATGTAAGTTTTTCTTTCTGTATAATTTTGGGATATAGTTTCTTCTAACAGACCAAAATACACCCAGGATATAGTATATTGCTCTGTCCTGCTCACGTGTCTGTTTATACTTTCTTTTTTGTTTGTTTTTGTTTTTGTTTTTTTTCTTTTCTCTTTTTTCATTTTTGCAGTTACATTCTATCCTTTCATTGTATTTAATTTTATTTTGTACATATATAAGTTTTTCTTTCTTTACAATTTTGGGATCTAGTTTTCTAACAAACAGACTAAAATACACACAAGATCCAGTGTATTGCTCTGTTCTGTTCACCTGTCTGATTATATTCTCTCTCTCTCTTTTTAAAATTTTATTTATTTATTATTTATTTAATTATTTTTGGTTTCGGGTCACCTCTTCTGATTGGTTTAGTGTATATTTCTCTGGGGCTGTTATTGCCATTTTAGTATTTTGTTCTCTCGTTCATCTATTCTTCTCTGCACAGAATGACAAGACGGAAAAACTCACCTCAAAAAAGAGAACAAGAGGCGGTACTGACTGACAGGGATCTAATCAGTATGGACATAAGTAAGATGTCGGAACTAGAGTTCAGAATAACGATTATAAAGATACTAGCTGGGCTTAAAAAAAGCATAGAAGACTCGAGAGAATCCCTTTCTGGAGAAATAAAAGAACTAAAATCTAACCAAGTCGAAATCAAAAAGGCTATTAATGGGATGCAGTCAAAAATGGAGGCTCTAACTGCTAGGATAAATGAGGCAGAAGACAGAATTAGTGGTATAGGAGACAAAATGATGGACAATAAGGAAGCTAAGAAAAAGAGAGATAAACAACTACTGGACCACCAAGGGAGAAGTCGAGAGAGAAGTGATACCAGAAAGCCACACAATATCAGAATAATTGGGATCCCAGAAGAAGAGGAAAGAGAGAGGGGGGCAGAAGGTATATTGGAGCAAATTATAGCAGAGAACTTCCCTGATTTGGGGAAGGAAGCAGGCATTCAAGTCCAGGAGGCACAGAGAACCCCCCTCAAAATCGATAAAAATAGGTCAACACCTCGACATATAATAGTGAAGCTTGCAAATCTCAGAGACAAAGAGAAAATCCTGAAAGCAGCTCGGGACAAGAGGTTCATAACTTACAAGGGTAGAAACATTAGACTGACAGCAGACCTATCCACAGAGACCTGGCAGGCCAGAAAGGATTGGCATGATATATTTGGGGTGCTAAATAAATAAGAAAAATATGCAGCCAAGAATACTTTATCCAGCAAGGCTGTCATTCAAAATAGGAGAGATAAAAAGCTTCCAGGACAAACAGAAACTAAAAGAATTTACGATCACTGAACCAGCCCTGAAAGAAATATTAAAGGGGGTCCTTTAAGTGAAGAGAGAGCCCAAAAGTAACATAGAACAGAAAGGAACAGAGACAATATACAGAAATAGTGACTACAGGTGGTACAATGGCGCTGAATTCATATCTTTCACTCTGAGTGTAAATGGCTAAATGCCCCAATCAAAAGACACGGGGTATCAACTGGATAAAAAAGCAAGACCCATCAATACGCTGTCTGCAAAAGACTCACTTCAGACCGAAAGACACCTCCAGATTGAAAACAAGGGGGTGGAAAACCATTTATCATGCTAATGGACATGAAAAGAAAGCTGGGGTAGTAATACTTAGACAAATTAGATTTATAATTAATAGGTCTATCCAACAAGAAGATGTAACAGTTGTAAATATTTGTTCCCCTAACATGGGAACAGCTAATTATATAAACCAATTAATAACAAAATTAAATAACTACATCGATAATAATACAATGATAGTAGGGGGCTTTAACACCCTACTCACTGCAGTGGACAGATCATCTAAGCAGATCAACAAAGAAACGAGGGCTTCGAATGACACGCTGGACCAGATGGACTTCACAGATATATTCAAAGCATTCCATCCTAAAGCAACAGAATACACATTCTTCTCGAGTGCACATGGAACATTCTCCAGATCACATACTGGGTCACAAATCAGGTCTCAACCAAAAGACTGGGATCACTCCCTGCATATTTTCAGACCACAATGCTTTGAAACTTGAACTCAGTCACAAGAGGAAATTTGGAAAGAACTCAAATACATGGAGGTTAAAGAGCATCCTACTAAAGAATGGATGGGTCAACCAGGAAATTTAAAGAAGAATTTAAAAAATTGATGGAAACAAAAATGAAAACATAACTGTTCAAATCTTTTGGGATGCAGTAAAGGTGGTTGTAGGATGGAAGTATATGGCAATACAAGTCTTTCTCAAGAAATAAGAAAGGTGTCCAATATACAACCTAAACTTACAGCTAAGGGAGCTGGAGAAAGAACAGCAAATAAAGCCTAAATCCAGCAGGAGAAGAGAATCAGTAAAGAGTAGAGCAGAAGTCAACAAAATAAGCGAAAAGAACAGAACAGATGAACAAAGCTAAGAGCTTGTTCTTTGAAAGAATTAATAAGATTGATAAACCCCTGGCCAGACTTTTCAAAAAAGAGAAAAAAAAAAGAAAAGAGAAAGGATCCAAATAAATAAAATCATGAATGAAAGAGGAGAGATCACAACCAACGCTAAGGGAACATACTATGAGCAACTACAGGCGAACAAATTAGGCAATCTGGAAGGAATGGATGCATTCCTAGAGACGTATAAACTACCAAAACTGAGACAGGAAGAAATAGAACACCTGAACAGACCCATAACCAGCAAGGAAATTGAAGGGGGTAATCAAAAATCTCCCAACAGAGAAGAATCCAGGGCCAGATGGCTTCTCAGGGGAATTCTACCAAACATTTAAAGAAGAAATAATGCCTGTTCTTCTGAAGCTGTTTCAAAAAATAGAAATGGAAGGAAAACTTCCAAACACTTTGTATGAGGCCAGCATTACTTTGATCCCAAAACCAGGCAAAGACTTCACCCAAAAGGAGAATTACAGACCAATATCCCTGATGAACATGGATGCCAAAATTCTCGCCAAAATACTAGTCAAGAGGATCCAATAGTACATTAAAAGGATTATTCACCACGACCAAGTGGGATTTATTCCTGGGCTTCAGGGATGTTTCAACACCCACAAATTAATCAGCGTGATATACTACATTAATAAAAGAAAGGACAAGAACCATATGATCCTCTCAGATGCAGAAAAAGTACTTGACAAAGTACAGAATCCTTTCTTGATTTAAACTCTTCACAGTGTAGGGATAGAGGGAACATATCTCAATATCATAAAAGCCATCTGTGTAAAGCTCACAGTGAATATCATTCTCAGTAGGGAAAAGTGAGCTTTTCTGCTAAGATTGAACACGGCAGGAATGTCCACTGTCACCACTGCTGTTCAACATAGTACCAGTCAACAAAAAGAAAAGTCATCCGAATCAGCAAATAAGAAGTCAAACTCTCACTCTTTGCAGATGACATGATACTGTACCCCAGGATTGCTACAACCCATACAGGAATTCAGCAAAGTAGCAGGATATAAAATCAATGCACAGAAATCAGATGCATTTCTATACACTAAAATGAGACAGAAGAAAAAGAAATTAAGGAGTCGATCCTATTTACAGTTGCACCAAAAACCATAAGATATCTAGGGATTCACCTAACTAAAGAGGGGCATCTGGGCAACTCGGTTAAGCATCTGTCTTCCGCTCACATTATGATCTCAGGGTCCTGGGATCGAGTCCCAGGTTGGGCTCCTTGCTCAGCAGGGAGTCTGCTTCTCCCTCTCTCTCTGCCCATCCCCACTGCTCGTGCTAACTCTGTCTTGAATAAATAAATCAAATCTTAAAAAAAAAACAAAAACAACTAACCAAAGAGGCAAAGGATCTGTACTCAGAAAACTATAGAACACTCATGGAAATTGAGGAAAACACAAAGAAATAGAAAAATGTTCCATGGTCATGGATTGGAAGAACAAATATTGTTAAAATGTCTGTGCTGTCTAGAGCAATCTATACATTCAGTGCAATCCCTATCAAAATACCATCAACTTTTTTCACAGAGCTTGAACAAATAATCCTGAAATTTGTATGGAATCAGAAAAGACCCGAAATAGCCAAAGGAAGGTTGGAAAAGAAAACGAAAGCTGGTGGCATCACAAATCTGGACTTCAAGCTATGTTACATAGGTAATCATTAAGACAATATGGTACTGGCACAAAAACAGACACATAGATCAGTGGGACAGAATAGAGAACCCAGAAATAGACCCTCAACTCTATGGTCAGCTAATTTTCAACAAAGCAAGGAAAGAATACCCAATGGAAAAAAGACAGTCTCTTCAACAAATGGTGTTGGAAAATTGGGCAGTCACATGCAGAAGAATGAAACTGGACCATTTCCTTACACCATACACAAAAATAGTCTTAAAATGGATGAAAGACCTAAATGTGAGACAGGAATCCATCAAAAGCCTAGAGGAGAACACGGGTAGCAACCTCTTTGACCTTAGCCACAGCAACTTCTTGCTAGACACGTCTCCAGAGGCAAGGTAAGCAAAGGCAAAAATGAACTATTGGGACTTCATCAAGATAAAAAGCTTTTGCACAGCAAAGGAAACAGTCACCACCACCAAAAGACAACCGACAGAATGGGAGAAGATATTTGCAAATGACATATCAGACAAAGGGCTAGTATTCAAAATCTATAAAGAACTTACCAAACTCAACACCCAAAGGACAAATAATCCAATCAAGAAATGGGCTGAAACATGAACAGACATTTCTCCAAAGAAGACATACAAATGGCCAAGAGACACATGAAAAAATGCTCAGCATCAGGGAAATACAAATCAAAACCACAATGAGATACTACCTCATACCAGTCAGAGTGGCTAAAATTAACAAGTCAGGGAATGACTGATGTTGGCGAGGGTGCAGGAAAGGGGGACCCTTCTACATTGGTGGTGGGAATGGAAGCTGGTGCAGCCACTCTGGAAAACAGTATGGAGGTTCCTCAAAAAGTTGAAAATAGAGCTACCCTATGACCCAGCAATTGCAGTACTGGGTGCAATTACCCCAAAGATAGAAATGTGATCTAAAGGGGCACCTGCACCCCAGTGTTCATAGCATCAGTGTCCACAATAGCCAAACTATGGAAAGACAGATGAATTGAAAAGAAGATGTGGTATATATCCACAGTAGAATATTATGGAGCCATCAAAAATTGAACTCTTGCCATTTGCAACACTGGATGGAACTAGAGGGTATTATGCTAAGCAAAATAAGTCTGAGGAAGACAATTATGTGATCTCACTCATATGTGGAATTTAAGAAACAAAACAGGATCATAGGGGAAGGGAGGGAAAAATAAGACGAAATCAGAGAGGGAGACAAACCATAAAAGACTCTTAATCATAGGAAACAAACTGAGGGTTGCTGGAGGGAAGCGGGTTGGGGGGATGTGGTTACTGTGCGATGGCCATTATGGAGGGCACGTGATGTAATGAGCAGAAAGACTTCACTGGCCATGAGCCAGGGAACGTGGGTTGCCTCTAGAAGTCTGTAGAGCCTCCACAAAGGAACACAGCTCTCTAGCTCAGTGAGAATCATTTTGGATTTCTGACCTGCAAAATTGTTAAGATAATAAATTTGTGTTGTTTTAAGCCAGCAGGTTTTTGGTAATTTGTGACCCCCAGCAATCAGAAGGCTAGCCCAGATTGCTAATTCCCTCTTGGAACTGTAAATGCTACAGAACTGAGAGAAAATAACATAAAAACTGTGAGGAACCCCCAGGGGAGACAGAAGGTGGATTCCAGTCTGGGAGGTAGGGTTGACAACTTGGAGCAGAAGAGGCTGGATGTACTGGCCAAGGGAGACTGTTACAGTTCTGCCTTTTTCTCTTCCCCGGTGCTGCTGCTTCCCATCCCTTCCACACCCTGAGGTCTCAGATTCCAGTGAAGGGAGCTAGCTTTTGGAAAAGCAGTACCTCCTTGAATTTGCCTGACGGTTAGATTCTCCCTGCAAAGTGTATCCAGTGGCCAGTGAGCCCAGAGTGAGATTCCTGAGGTACACTCCCCTCCCCCACTCTCCTAATAGTGCCAGACACTGTTCTAGATATCGAGAATACAGCAATAAAGTTTCTATCCTCAAGGAACAGTAAGTAGGCAAGAACTATCCACATGTCCAATGGTTTATAAGTACTGTGAGAAAAAATCAGGGAAGAAAATCAAGTGCTAGGCTTTGGGAAGGGGCAGATTTAAGTAGGGTGATAGGTCCCACTGAGGTGCCATTTGAACATGGTCATAAAGGAGGTGAGAGAATCAGCAGCGAGTGGAGTGCTTAATGAGAATAAGGTGGTGAGGCTGGGGCACCAGCAGCCGTGGAAGTTCTGAGGCAGAAGCAGGCTTTGTTGAAGACTGGCATGAGTTTGTTGGGGCTGGTGCCGGGAGGGCTGGCAGGAGGGTTCGGGGGTCAAGGTGGTAGACCCCCTGGGCCATGTGAGACTCTCGATTCTAGTGGTACCTCTGGGGGAGGTAGGGAGTTCACTGGAGGGGGTGCAGTGAGTGGAGGAATAGCATGGTCTCACCTGGTGAACAGCTCATAGTGAGCCATAACGAGAAGCTGCCAGGTATAGTCGAATGAAAGGAAAATTGGCAGATTGACAGCCTGTGCTAGTGGGGGCACAATTCGTGTTCCCAGCCTCCTGGGAGGTTGGAGTAAGCATAGTGAATATCATCGAGGAAAGGAAGTGGGTACCTGAAACGAAAGTAAGGAGGCATACTTGGGAACAAAGAATTCAGGAGATGGATTGAGTAGCAGAATGGATGTAGCTGAAGACTGATTAGGAGGGATAGAGAGATGAAAGACAGGCGAAGCAAAGTGCCATGGAGGATGGGGGGTAGAAACGTCAACATTTGTGTGATAGGAATCTCAGAAGCAGAGAGGAAATGACAGGAGGAAGGGGAAGAAAATGTTTGAGGTTATAATGACGAAGAGTTTCTCAGAAATCATAAAAGAGGAAAGATCTGAAATTTAAAGAATGCTAAACACGACAAATGGAAGGAAGAAAGCCGACGCCTAGACACACTAGGGTTAAAAACAACAAAGATGTAGAGAAAATTCCAAATCTTTTTGAAATAAAAAGTCTCAAATAAGCAGACTAGTATCAAACTTGTCAGTAGCAACAATGGATCTAAGATACTTTCTCAGCATCAAAATAACTTTAAAAGCAGAATTTTGTATCCTGCTAAATTGTTATTTAAATGTAAAGATGAAATATGTTTTTCCTCTAGCATAGCTGTCCTTGGAAGGTTTTCCACACAGAACTCCTGAGTGGGGAAAGTAGTTGTAGAGCCCAGGGGCATGCAGTGGAATCCATAACTTGGGGGAGAGCACACACCTAAGGAAGTGTTGTGTTGGCCAGAAAAGCAAGGGCTTTGGGACTGGAGTGAGCAAGGATTTCTGACGCAAGGCACAACAACGCTACAAACCATGGGGGAGGAAGTAGATAGAGGGGTGACTGTGACTTTTGAGTTAAGAACTTCTGTTCGCCAGAGAGTAAAAAGGCAAGCCACAGGGTGAGAAAAGATACTTGCAATACATATGTCTGACACACTGCTTACTTATACCCAGAATTTTGAAGAAACTCCTCCCAAGTCAGTAAGAAAAAGTTAGGCAAACACATTAGAAAGGGGGCAAAAAAATCTTTAACTGTTCGTTTACCAAAGAGGATACCGGGATGGCTAGCAAGCACGTGGAGAGGTGTTAACCTCTGCAGTCATCCAGGAATGGCCAGTGAAAACCACAACACAGTGCTTCTGCACACCCGCCAGGATGGCTCAGTGAAAAAGATGGACAGTACCAAGTGATGTTGAGGTGTGGAGCACCCTGAATTGTTGGGCCCTGCTGATAGGGCGTATAAATTGATGCGGTGATTTTAGGAGATTTGGCAACCCTTATTAGAGGAAGAATTATGTACATAGTCTGCAACTCAGTGGGCCACTCCTAGGCATACAGCCAACAGAAGTACATCTCATATTCACTTAAAGGTATATTCAGAGATGTTCACGACAGCACTGCTTGTCATAGTCACAAAGTGGAGTTAAACCAGATGTCCACCAAAAATAGAGGGGATAGATACATTGTAATGTATTCACACAGTGAAAGTCAGTAGGGACCCAGCAGTGTTGAGGGTCATGAACAACTTTGAAAAAGAGAAGCCAGACGCAAAGCATGGCGTCCTATGTTCTCTTGATAACAAGTTTAAGAACAGGTAAAACTTAGCTAGGGGGCTCAAGGTCATGGTAGTGGTTAGCTGTGGGAAAAATCATGACTGAAGGGAGCATGAAGAGGACTCCTGGGGTCTAGGGCTGTCCTGATTCTGGGTCAGGTTACGGGTTATGTAGATGTATTCATTTGGTGCAGATTTCTTGATTTTGATTTTCATTATATATTCTCTGTGTAGTACTTCAATAAAAAGTTGAATACTAAGGAAAAAAGGTGTAAGAAAGCAACCCATATCAATAACAGTCCAGAAGTTAGTTCTGGGTCATCCCACCATGGAAGACAAGTGAGGAAATGGGAGGCAGTGTGGAGCAGAGAGAGATGGGAATGTGCTGTACTCTTTCTCTATGGAGAAATGTAGGTAGTTACAAGTCTAAGTAATTGATGGGGGAAAATAAAAATAGTTATAGGTCCTTATAAGTTAATGGAGTAACTGCCAGAAATGTAAAAATAGAACATATATCTTTGAAATATGCTGTGTTGATTAGGAAAGTTTCGATGGCTATTAAGAAAGATAGATGCTTAAGTCTTTCTAAGAAGAATTTCTGAGGTGGGCAGTCCAGTGCTGGTATTATTAGAAACCCAGCCGCTCTGTCATGTTGTTCTGCTGCGTGCGGCTTCTACTTCAAAGGTGTTTCCCTGTGGGTCTAGGATCCTGGAGTTGCTGTGGTTACACCTGCATTCAAGTGGCAAGGAGGAGGAAGCAGGAGGGACATAGCCCTTCCTTTTAAGGAAATTTCCCAGAAATCAGGCATAAAACATCCCTTTGCCTCTCTTTGGCCAGTGATATGACCATACTGGGCTTCAAGGGAGACAGGAAAATGCCTTTTAGCACGTTTGCAAGGCGTCTGGCTAAAAATTGAGTTTCTTGGAGTGCCTGGGTGGCTCAGTTAGTTAAAAGTCTGCCTTCAGCTCAAGTCTTGATACCAGGGTCCTGGGCTCGAGCCCCGCATCAGTCTCCCTGCTCAGAGGAGGTCTACTTTTCCCTTTCCCTATGCCCCTACCCCTGCTTGTGCGAGTGCGTGCACGCTTGCTCTCTCTCTGTTTCTCTCTCACTCACTCTCCCTCAATTAAGTAAATAATATCTTAAAAAGATAATAAAATAAAAAATAAAATAAAAATGGGAGTTCTTTTTTTTTTTTTTTAAAGATTTTATTTATTTATTCGACAGAGATAGAAAAGAGACAGCCAGCGAGAGAGGGAACACAAGCAGGGGGAGTGGGAGAGGAAGAAGCAGGCTCATAGCAAAGGAGCCTGATGTGGGGCTCGATCCCATAACGCTGGGATCACGCCCTGAGCCGAAGGCAGACGCTTAACCGCTGTGCCACCCAGGTGCCCCAAAATGGGAGTTCTTTAAGGAAAAAGGGGAGAATAGTTTATTGGGAGGTAGAACGGGGGGAAAAAAACCCCACAAACCCTCTTTTTCTTTCCTACCAGTACTTCTTGCCACCCACCACGTGTAGGTTTTTCCCACACCATCCAGTTCTCTGACACCTGCTGGGTGTGCACAATTTCACTCAATTCTGGCGCCATCTACCTGGAAGTAGCATCAGATCCCACAGGTTAAGGGCTCAGTCCCATCAGACTGGCCCACTTTAATCCCAGTTCCAAGTCCACATTGTTACCTGTGCTTGGGATGACTGCCAATTAATCAGAAATTCCTGTGATTCCTTTGACCCCTCCTTGACTTGATAATTTGCTAGAACAATTCACAGAACTCAGGAAAACAGTTTACTTGCTAGATGTCCAGTTTGTCAAGAAAAGCTGTAACTCAGGAACAGTGAGATGGGAGAGGTACAAGGTGTGGGTATAGGAAAGGGGTGAGGAGCTGCCCTCAGTCATTCCACCCTTCTGCCATCTCCATGTTTTCACCAACCCGGAAGTTCTCCAAAAATCCCATACTTCAGGGATTTTTGTGCAGGTCTCAGTAAGCATGATTGATTAAATCATTTAGCCACTGGTAACTGAACTCGGATTTCCAGCCCTTCTCCCCTCCCCGGGGGCTGGGGGTGGGCAGCTGCAAGTTCCAACCCTCTAATCACGTGGTTAGTTCTTTTGGCTAGCCTCATCCTTTGTGACTTTCCAAAAGTCATTAACATTAAACTGAGGTGGTTGAAAGGGATGTGTTGGAACTGAGACCTTTCACTTTGATCACTTTGAAGCTATTTCAGGAACCAAGGACAACAATGCAAGTATAACAAAAGATGCTCCCATCACTCATCACTGAGGAAATTACTGAGGGACTGTGTACCAGGAATTTTGGACAAGACCAAAGTGCATATTTCTTACTATTTTTTAAAAATACATATTTCTTACTATAAATCACAGTACCCTAGGAGACAAGTAGGAAACTGCCATACCTAAGAAAGGAAATAGAGAGCAAGAAGTAAAAAAGAACAACTGAAAAGTTGCTAATTAGAAAACATGAGATAAGGAGGCGGAATTAAGGGCAGCTTGAGTAGTGATTAGAATAATATAAATGGGTTAAACTCATCAGAACTCTCAGATTTTATTTTCTTTCTTTTTTTTTTTTTAAGATTTTGTTTATTTATTTGAAGGTTTTATTTATTTAAGAGAGAGAGCATGAGTGGGGGTGGGGGGTGGAGGTGAGGGAGAAGCATGCTTCCTGCTGAGCAGGGAGCCTGATATGGGGAGTCGATCACCAGACTCTGGGATCATGACCTGAGCCAAAGGCAGACGCTTAACTGACTGAGCCACCCAGGAACCCCAAGATTTTATTTATTCATGAGAGAGCATAAGCAGGGGGAGGGGCAGAGGGAGAGGGAGAAGCAGGCTCCCCGTTGAGCAGGGAGTCTGAAGCTCAACTTGGTCCCAGGACCTGGGGATCATGACCTGACTCGAAGGCAGACACTTAACCAACTGAGCCACCCAGGCACCCCTTTTCATTGGATTTTCTTTAAAAAACAAAACAAAACAAAAAAAACAGCTATGTTTAGTAATGCATCATCTGTCAAGCAGACACAGGTTAACCTTGAGGGGGTGATAAAATTCCACAAGTGAATTTGTCATCCAGGGGGAAGTCATTGATTGGCCTAACCCTTTTTTTTTTTTTTTTAAACCGGCCTATAGAGTCCATTTTACATGTGTTGTGGCAAGAGAACAGCAAAATTGTTTCTGTTCAGTTCTTTTATTAGTGAGGGCCACCTTGTTAATTCTGAACATTTTTTTTTTAAGATTTTATTTGTTTATGAGAGAGAGAGACAGCCAGCGAGAGAGGGAACACAAGCAGAGGGAGCGGGAGAGGAAGAAGCAGGCTCCCATCAGAGGAGCCTGATGTGGGCCTCGATCCCAGAATGCTGGGACCACACCCGGAGCCGAAGGCAGACGCTTAATGACTGAGCCACACAGGCGCCCCAATTCTGAACATTTTAAGACAGTTTTCTCTTCCTTGTGGATTGCTCCAACCTTTGCATTCGTGCTTCCAAGGTTTTCTGTAGAGCAGGCCTCACTTCTCTCTCCCTCTTCTTCTTTCTAACCCGATAACTCCCTCTGATTTTACTTGCCTGAGGTCTCTAAGGCCTGGTTAGCTCTGCACCATGGCCCCCTTTTGAGGCTGCCTGTCCAGAGATAGAGGAGGGCAGTGTTCCTGAAGTGGAGATGTGGGTGCATGCAGATGAGTGTTAACAGCATTGCTGTGGGGAGAGCATAGCTTAGGATGTTGTGAAGGCAGTGAGGATTCCAGTAAGAGTTGTGTTACCTTTTTTTTTTTTTTTTAAGATTATCTTTCGTTCTTTCCCTAAGATTTTATTTATTTATTTGACAGAGAGACAGCCAGCGAGAGAGGGAACACAGGCAGGGGGAGTGGGAGAGGAAGCAGGCTCCCAGCGGAGGAGCCTGATGTGGGGCTCGATCCCAGGACTCTGGGATCACACCCTGAGCTGAAGGCAGATGCTTAACAACTGAGCCACCCAGGTGCCCCAAGATTTTATTTTTAAGTAATCTCTACACCCAGTGTGGGGCTCAAACTCACAACCCTGAGATCAAAGTTGCCTACTCTACCACTGAGCCAGCCAGGCCCCCGAGTTCATTATTATCTTAATGATAATGCCAGGTGCTGGACTCTGGTTACTTGAGGTCATCCCTAAAGGCTGGGCTCATTTGCAGAGCAGCTTTCAGCCTAGAGAACATCTGAGAAGCATGCAGAGGTCAGTAGAGCAAGGAGGGCAGGCATGAGAGTGTTACAGGGCCTCAGTCATGGGCTCAGGGTATGTTCTAGTTGTGATTGGTAAGGACTGGATATGCCTAGAAGCAGGAAATATCTGGGTAGAAAGCTACTGAGAGACCAGAGGCTTGACCAGAGTGTCTTTTAAAGGAGCAGAGGAATCTTTCTTTGGAGTTGTAGCCTCTGTTTTCAGAGTATTTGTGGCATGAGACCCAGTGAGGTCTTGCCTCACTTAATATGTACCCTTGAGCATAAGGTGTTTCCCACCAGTTGCCTGTTTATCAGCCTGCAGTGCCCCAGAATGTGCCCTAAAGCTCCCTGATGACAAGTGACAAGTGCCCAGGCGTTTCCCAGATAGTCACTTTTCTGCACAGAGGTCTTGCTTTTTATCTGTCAAGGGTGGAGTTTAAGAAAAACTTTGACTGGGGCACCTGGGTGGCACAGCGGTTGGGCGTCTGCCTTCGGCTCAGGGCGTGATCCCGGCGTTGTGGGATCGAGCCCCACATCAGGCTCCTCCGCTATGAGCCTGCTTCTTCCTCTCCCACTCCCCCTGCTTGTGTTCCCTCTCTCGCTGGCTGTCTCTATCCTGTCGAATAAATAAATAAAATCTTTAAAAAAAAAAAAAGAAAAGAAAAACTTTGACTTGTGGTGTATAAGTGGCTCAGTTGGTTAAGTGTCTGACTCAGTTTCAGCATGATCTCAGGGTCATGAGATCAAGACACCTCCCCCCTCCACCGCCTTAGTGCAGAGTCTGCTTGTCCCTCTCCCTCCCCCCTGCACCTCCCTCCACCTTCTTGCCTTTCTCACTCTCTGAAATAAATAAATGTTTTTTAAAAAAGGAAAACTTTATCCTTTTTTTTTCAAGATTTTATTTATTTATTTGACAGAGAGACAGTGAGAAAGGGAACACAAGGAGGGGGAGTGGGAGAGGGAGAGGGAGAAGCAGGCTTCCTGCTCCCCCCGGGATCATGACCTGAGCCGAAGGCAGATACTTAACAACTGAGCCACCCAGGCACCTCGAAAAGTTTGTCTTAAGTAAATTTTCAAGCATATAAAAAGAAGTCCTATGTTCTCATCATTGGGTTTCTTTTACACTGAATTTACTCTGAAAACTACTGGCATTATTTTCTAGAACATTTTTAAACAAATGTCAAATACAATTTTTCTTTGTTTTCTTTCATTTCAGCCAGAAATGTCTGTTTAAGAAATTGACAGATCTTGGTTATGCATAGCTTCTATGGATTTTTGCCCTTTTGAGTTCAAAGAAATGGAATAAGTTACTAGTGAACAGTTAGTAAAAGGGGAGTTTTTAGATTACATGCCTTGAGGTTCTGCATGTCAGAATTCGAATTTCACTATCTTATAGTACCTGTCAACAGACCTGAGAATGGTATGTCATATCAGACCAGCCTTGGGTAGCGACTTTTCTGCCTGCATAGGAAGCTGGGAATACCTTTTTTTTTTTTTTTTAAAGATTTTATTTATTTATTTGAGGGAGAGAGAGAGAGAGTGAGCGAGAGAGAGCACAAGCCAGGGGAA
The DNA here is from genome assembly GCF_023065955.2 of Ursus arctos. Lineage (NCBI taxonomy): Eukaryota > Metazoa > Chordata > Mammalia > Carnivora > Ursidae > Ursus > Ursus arctos. The sequence goes on along the minus strand of NW_026622808.1, from coordinate 32,646,402 downwards.
AGGCAGGAGAAGCAGACCTCCCACTGAGCAGGGAGCCTGATTCGGGACTCGATCCCAGGACCCCGGGATCATGACGTGAGCCGAAGGCACAGGCTCAACCATCTGAGCCACCCAGGTGCCCCTGGGAATACCTTTATCACATTGGACAGGTTTCATATATGTGCTAAAGTCCCCCTCGGAGCCCTTGGCTCTGCCAAGTCTCACTTATTGAGGTATCTGGGTCTTTGGACCTCTTCGCAGCATGAGGATGAGGCTCTATGAAGCAAATGCTCTTCAGGATTTGAGAAAGGTGCATTTCCCTATGAGAAGTTGGGGGGCTGGGAGCCCTCTTTCACTCTCTCTCACTGTGACGTCAGCACGTGGAGCGGAACTCAGTTCCTGATGCCCGCTGAGGCCCCTGGATAGTTTCCTGATGTCTGGCCACTGCATGTGTGGGTGCAGGGTCACTCCTTATTTCTGCTGCCTTGTTTCACTTTCTTGCAGGGAACCCTGGTTGAGATCAGATCCCATTAGGTTGGGCTGTCTGCTGGGGCGTATTGTAATCATTTTCTGTAATCTAAAAATAACCCCAAATCTAGAAGGAAAATCACATTTGTACACATTTGAAACAAAGCAGAACGACTCACTTTCTTCTACATTGTAGTAGAAATTTGATAGAATTTTAGTAGATTTTAGTAGAAAATTGATTTTAGTAGAAAATTGATAAAATTCATGCCAATTTAATATTTGGCACAGCGCTTGCATTTATTAATTGGCAAGTTGGTGTAAATCTAAAATACGATTCTGTGAAAAATATTGAAACATGAGTTTGAAACAGAGGTTACTCACATTGGATAAATTTGAGGAAGCAAAAGCAATTCTCCTTGAATAACATAGTGAAACCAAATTACCATTTTTTTCTTATAGTGTACTTATTCCCAGCTGTTCATTTCGGGTCAGGTATTTTCGGGGATATTCATCTTTTATTGCCATTTTTCTGTGTCTTTCACTAGTAACACTTATTAGGGAAGCTTATGATTTATAAATTGAATCAGGATGCCCTAAGGATTAACTTTGTGGTTTATCCTACTCAGGAATTGGGTGGGTGACCTTGTGGATTAATGAGACCAGGAGGATCAATTAATTTCTTGAGTCACTTAAATAAAATATATCTTGAAGTTGTATGACAGTAGGCCTTTTGCAGTTTATTTTAAATAACTGAATATGGAGAACATTTATCTCTTTTTTTTTTTTTTTTTTTTTAAAGATTTTATTTATTTATGTGACAGAGAGACAGCCAGCGAGAGAGGGAACACAGCAGGGGGAGTGGGAGAGGAAGAAGCAGGCTCCTAGCGGAGGAGCCCGATGTGGGACTCGATCCCGGCACGCCGGGACCACGCTCTGAGCCGAAGGCAGACGCTTTAACGACTGCGCTACCCAGGCGCCCGAGAACATTTATCTCTTGAAAAGAGATCTAAGGCATTCAGTAGGGCTTGCTTTTTGCAAAAAGTCAGTAGCGTTGTCTCTGCTTCCTCTCTCCCAGATCAAGCACTGCGCCTAGCAGAAATTTTCCTACCTCTCCAACATCATCAGCAAGTCCCTATTCCTCAGTGTCTGCCTGTCCCATTGCAAATGGTGATAGCACTAACACCTCTGGGATGCACAGCTCCGGTGTCAGCAGAGGGTAAGAGCAGGCCCTTTCACTTTGCTTCCCTCCCCATGAGTCCTTTCCCAGCCTGTGCCTGGAGAGCTCCTCTGCTGCCACACTAAGCCTAGTGGGATCAGGGTTCCCCGTGGGAATGTGCTGCATGTGTTTTCTCTCTCCCTTTCATACTCACCGTAAGGTATGCCTCCTACTTCTCACTTACGTTGCTTGTCCTTATATGAGCTGCTGTTTTGCCCACAGCCTAAGTCACTGGTGGTACTAGGGGGTTGCCACTTTTTGTGTGAAGGGATGGGCTGGCCACATCAGCACAGTAATAGCTGTGAGGGAATGGTTCTCAGCTGTGGGGGAGCCCTGCCTGTTTTCCCTCCGGATGGCTGTGATCCTTTGTGCAAGCACCTCAGGAGTGCCTGCCATGTAGCACAGACTGAACGGAGGAGGGTGAGGCGAGAGAGTGTACATGAATACTCAGGCACAGTCAGGACCGAGTGTGGCCTGGTGAGTGGTGGCAGGTGTGAGCTCTTAATCTTGGTAACCACATGTTCTTTCCTGAAGTCACATGGCAGTTAGCCTTCTAGAGGCATACACAGTTAGCATTTGCCAAAAGCCTGAGAGTAGAGAACTCAGATAGCATTTCTCCCCTTAAGGATGTGCTTATACCTGCTGTCATGTCAAATCAGGGGCAGGGGTGGGAGAAGGGAGTGGCTGGAGGGCTGGCAAGGGGAGTAGAAAGAACTCGTATCATGGAATTATTACGAGATAAGAATTGTAGAGGCCCTGGAGGAGCCCCACAAGGTATCCTGAGGGCATGTGCATAGCACCCGCTTTTATTGCTGATGTGGGTTGTGTTTTCCAGTGGATCTGGCTTCTCTGCTTCGTATAATTGTCAGGAGTCCCCCTCGTCTCACATACAGCCTGGACTCTGCGGACTTGGAAACCTGGGGAATACCTGCTTCATGAACTCCGCTTTGCAGGTAGAGGGGAGAACTGTCATCTCAGTAACACTGCTTCTTCACAGGACCGAGGCGTGGTTAGGAAAGGCGTTAGGGGGAATCCTTTACCAGGGGTCCCTGCCTACCCTTTGTTAGTACTTCAGGGATCCCTGTCAGGGCAACTCCCTACTGGTTAGTATAGAATGGGCTTATCACTGTTAATGGTCCTAAAATGTCTTCTTTTTTTTTTTTATTTAAAGATTTTATTTATTTATTTGACAGAGATAGAGACAGGCAGTGAAAGAGGGAACACAAGCAGGGGGAGTGGGAGAGGAAGAAGCAGGCTCATAGCGGAGGAGCCTGATGTGGGGTTCGATCCCAGAACGCTGGGATCACGCCCTGAGCCGAAGGCAGACGCTTAACCACTGTGCCACCCAGGCACCCCCTAAAATGTCTTCTTAATCAGTTCTGGGGTTCGTTTTACAGTAAAAATATTTTGAATTTTGTTGGCCATTAGGGAATGATCTCTCCAGAAAATATTGGAGTACTTGCCTGGTTGGTTTCTGCTGGGATGAGAACTCACTGCAGCTGGTACCATCTTCTTACCAATGAGAGCTGTCTTATCTCATGCCCCTGATTGTGCAAAATCCTAAAATCCACCTTTGATACCTCATTTGTTTGTTGACCAAATATTTATTGGGGACATACTATGTGACCATAATTTGGTGGACATGGGCTGGAGTTAGGAGTGCAGAGTTCCCAAGACTACTTTCACTTCTTCCTTTTTTTTTTTTTCCTACTTTCACTTCTGACACCAGCTGCAAGTTTGGGAGTCCCCAAGACCGCCTTCAGTTTTCAGTAATTTGGTAGAAGGACTCATAGACTCACTTAAAACTAACATACTCACAGTTGTGGTTTATTGTAGGGAAAGGGTACAGGTTAAAATTAGCCAAGGGAAGGAACAAATAGGGAGAGTCCAGGAGGGTTCCCGTGCAGAGTTTCTGTTGTTCTCTCCCTTTGGAGTCAGGACGCATTATTTTCCTGACGTTCATGTGTAACAGTCGGCATGGGGTATTGCCAAATACGTAAACTCACCCGAGCTTTGGTTTCCAGAATGTTTATTGGTGGTTTATTACATGGCATGATTGATTGATTGATTACCCAGGTGGTTAAATTCAGTCTCGAGGTAGACTGGTATGATATGACCCAAGCTTCCCCCTGCTCCCCCAAGTCACAGTGTTGGTCTTTCTGGAGTGGCTAGCTCTCACCTAAGACGACAGTGTAAGTGTGACCGCCACCACCCCAGATCACAGTGTTAGATTCTCCAGTATGACTGATGACCTCCAGACAAACAAAGATATTCCTATCAGGGATAACATTCCAGGGGTCAACAGAGTACCTTCCAGAAGCCAAGAGCAAGGTACGCTTGGCTGGCTCAGTTGGTAGAGCATGTGACTCTTGATCTCAGGGTCGTGAGTTCAAGCCCCATGTTGGGTGTAGAGCCTACTTTAAAAATAAGTAAATAAAGATTAAAAATTTTTTAATTTTTAATTAAAGAAGCCAAGGGCAAAAGCTAGACTTTTTCTTTGGGCAAGGGCAAATTCTTTAATATACAGAGAGACTCAATGGTGAGCAAATGAGACATGGTTCTTGTACTCACAGGACTTACAGGCTAACTTTGAAGTTCGTGGAGTAGAAAGGAAAATATGACATGTAAAAAAATAGGTAACTCTTGGATTTGGACATTATTTTTCCCACTGTGGTGAGATGGGAAGAACAGAGGACTAAAGAAAAGAAACTTGTGATTTGGCTTTTCATGGGTAGGTTTTCTCAACTCTGCATATCCTCAATTTTCCTCAACTATCAAATGAAGATAATGATAACGAGGAGGTCTGTAGCGCTACATGTAAATCTCAGGGGAAAAAAAAAAGTTTAATTCCATGATTTAAGTTTCTGTCTCTTAATGCTAGGGAAAGAACAAACAAAACCCAAACGTAGTGGAAGGGGAATAATAGAAGAACAGAAATTAATGAAAGACAGGGGTGATTTACACTGTAGCCAAATGTGATTCTTTGAAAAAAAAAAAAACCAATAAAATTGACATAAATGCTCAGGGAAACTGATGAAGAAGAAAAGAGAGAAAATATAAATGACCAAAACTAGGAGTGAAAGAGAAACGTCACTACAGACCCTGTAGCCATTAGAAAGATTATAGTAAACTAAACCAATATTGCACTGTGTGTTAACTAAGTAAAATTTAAATAAAATTAAATTTAAAAGATTTTTAAAAAGATTAGAAGATAGTAGAACAACTTTATGCCAATAAGACAATTTAGATGACAAGTTTGGACAAGTTGCTTTGAAAGGCATTATTTATCAAACGGACACAGGAATAAATAGAAAATATGAATAGTCCTGTATTTGTTAAAGAAATTGACTCGGTAATCAAAAGCTTTACAACAAAGAAAATTCTTATTCTGGATGGCTTTATGGGTGAATATATTCAAAGATTTAAAGCAAGAAGTGATACCAATCATACAAACTCTTTCAGGAAATGGGAAAAGAGGAACAGTTCCCCAAATCATTTCACAAGGCAGCATACTCTGATACCAAAATTTGACAAGGAATTTTTTTCCCCCTAAAATTTTACTTATTTATGTATTCATTCATTCATTCATTCATTCATACATTGATTCAGTTTTTAAGATTTTATTTATTTATCTGACAGAGGGCACAAGCAGGGGGAGTGGCAGGCAGAGGGAGAGGGAGAAGTAGGCTCACTGCACAGCAGGGGGAGCCCGATGTGGGACTCAGTCCCAGGACCCCGAGATCATGACCTGAGCTGAAGGCAGTCACTTAACCAACTGAGCCACCCAGGCACCCTCTAAAATTCCGTTTTTAAGTAATCTCTATACATAGTGTGGAGCTTGAATTCACAACCCTGAGATCAAGAATCACATGCTCCACCGACTGAGCCAGCCAGTACCTGCGACAGGAATTTTTAAAAAAGCAAAATTTTAGATGGTCATATCTCATTACTGTAGATGCAGGTAATGTAAATGAAATTTTAGCAAATCAAATTCAGTGATATCTAGATGGAGGTGAAGAAAAGGAGGATTTGTACCAGGAGAACTTGGTTGGTTTGACACCTGAAAAATTAACGTGTGTCACTTAGCATAGTCACAGAATTAAGAAGAAAACCATATGACCATCTCAGTAGATGTAGAAAAAACACTCGATAAGATTCAATTCTTGAATTTGAAGAGTTAAAATTAGTATGTACACACATATATCGATGTTATTCATTGTTTTTTCCACTATCTCGTTATCCTGATCTTTTCCTCCATAATGTTTCCGTTCTAGTAAGATATTTTGTCTTTAGCTTATTTATATTTTGTCTTTCCATGAGACAGTGGAATGTCCTAATCAATTCCAGTTAAAAAAAATTATCATCTTAAAGTTATGATGTTAAAAATTATCATCTTTCATTGAATAGAAAAGTATTCTGTCATTCACTTGGGGCATGCAGCTTGTGCCCTCAGGTAGTTACTTCAGAGACCGTGTGAGCCCCAAGACCATGTCCTTGGGAGGTTAGCTGCCAGGTAGGCCACCAGCGTGGGCTTCTGAGGCTGTGCCTTAGAGTTGTGAGCCTTGTAGAGAAATTGCTGAGAACCTCGTTTTGTTGGCAGTTGACCCTCACTGGCCCTTAATAACTTGGTTTATCTTTATCTCTGTGTGCTCGCCAGAAGGGGCGTGAGCTCTGATTGTGTCCTCTTTCAGTGCTTGAGCAACACCGCACCACTGACCGACTACTTTCTCAAAGATGAATATGAGGCTGAAATCAACAGAGACAACCCTCTGGGAATGAAAGGGGAAATTGCAGAAGCCTATGCAGAGCTCATTAAACAGATGTGGTCTGGAAGGGACTCTCACGTGGCACCTCGCATGTTCAAAGTAGGTTGTTGTATATACGTCCTTTTTTCCGTTTTGTGGAGGTTGATTTAGTGTTATTGCTGTTGCACTGGGTTTAAGATGGGGTCTGAGATTAAAAGCCCCACACGATGAGATCCTCCTTTTCTGTTGTTCAGTCATTCAGCACACAATTGCTCTAAGTGACCTCGGTCCCCACCTCTGGGCTGGGGATACTGCAGAAGTCTTTGTAAGCTGGTTGCTCAGAATGCTGTATTCTGTGGTGCCAGATTTGAAGTAGGAAACATCCTAAGCCAGACTAACAATTCAGTTTAATTTCTAGTGTTATCTGAAGGATATTCGTAGGTTCTCTGAACCTGGAACCTAGCCCTCCTGTGGGCCCCCTAAGTCAGGAATTGGGTTGATATTTTTGGAATGTGGTGTGAAAGTCAGTTCTCCCTTGGATCCCTCAGCTAGGAAGATTGGGTGAACTGGAGTGGTGGGCTCTTGGAGCAACTTGGGCTTTCCTTTGCCTTAAGTGTTTTTTCCTGTTGAGGGGAAGTACCTTGCCTTCATATTTGAAATCTGAGAGACCCTATTTGGCCTGTACCAGTGGAGTTTAAGGAGCCTTCGTGAAGCACATGGTAGAAAAAGATAGGCTTATTTTTTATTCAAAGGGGAGGGGGGGTCGTAGCACCTTGGCTCAGTGAGAAAATTTAAATGTTTTTTTGAAATTGAAAACTAATTCTTTTTACCCCTGTGGTCACATTGATCCATGGGAAATACATGTAAATCACTACTCCCATACCCTGAAGTCAGAAGGAGACTAGAATCAGGTGATGGCACATTAAGCTCAAACTCATGTAAGTGAACAACTGGCAGGCCGTATTTAGAGATGTTAGGGGTAGTTCAGAGCTTCCTTGATGATGGACATTTTCTCTCTCTGCGCTCTCTGGTATGGCAGCCACTAGCCACTTGAAATGTGACTAGTGTGAACAAGGAACTGAATTTTTTTATTGTATTTAATTTTAATTTAAATAGTCACATGTGGTCAGTGGCTATGGTAGTGGACATCACAGGTAGAGAGCATTGATTGCCCAACTTTAGGATTCATCAGAACCTCTGGAGGAGCTTGTTAAACACGGACTGCTGGACCCCCAAGTTTCTGAATCTGTAGGTCTGGGTTGGGCCCAAGAATGTGCATTCCTGACAAGCTCCCGGGTGATGCTGGTGGTGCTAGTTGGGGGTCACGCTCTTGAGGATCGTGGATGCAGAGCAGTACAAGGCAGACCATTATTTAAGGGCAGGAGGACTGTTAGATACGGGAGGATTCCTCTGGCTGATGCAGATTCCATTTGTAAAGTTCTCGTGGAGATGCTGAACCAAGGAAGGAAGTAAGAGAGGGATCCGTGTCGGTACTTGCAAGGAGTTGGCCACTCGGGATGCCACCCGTCACTTCACTCTTCTTTTAGGGTAGTGGCCCCGGTGCCAGGTCTACTATTGTTCTGGCTTTTGATTTGAGCCCTCTCTCTGTTGAGAACTACTGGCCTCCTTTAGGCTCTTGACGAATTAATTGGGTCACTAGGCCAGATGGTGTGTGTTCTCCCATACTATCCCAGCTGACCCTGCAAAGTTATTATTATTGTTTTTTAAGATTTTATTTATTTATTTGACAGAGAGAGAGGCAGCGAGAGAGGGAACACAAGCGGGGGTAGTGGGGGAGGGAGAAGCAGGCTTCCCGCTGAGCAGGGAGCCCGATGCGGGGCTCAATCCCAGAACGCTGGGATCATGACCTGAGCCGAAGGCAGGCGCTTAACGACCGAGCCACCCAGGCACCCCTGCAAAGTTATTTTTGATGGCAAGTTCCCATCTGACTTCACTGGTTCCTTAAATCTTATGCCTTCTGATGTGATTGCTTTTGTTGTAGACCCAAGTGGGACGTTTCGCCCCTCAGTTTTCTGGCTACCAGCAACAAGACTCCCAGGAGCTGTTAGCCTTTCTTCTAGATGGATTGCATGAAGATCTGAACCGAGTCAAGAAGAAACCCTACCTGGAGCTGAAGGATGCCAATGGGCGGCCAGATGCGGTATGATACTGCATTTTTCATAGAAGTTGCTTCCTACCGAGAGTTTCAGGGACATTCTTTTAGTCTTTGAGTATTGGTGCCAAGGCCCTGGTTGCCCTTTGCTGTTGACGACATGGACACGAGCTCTTGTAGAGAAATGCATTCCAGGTCAGAAAGAGGCAAACTGTAGTTACTCCTGATTCTCCTGCTTGGGCTTCTTTAAGTTAGTGCCAGTTTGTGTAGTATAATTCCATTGCTGAACCAGAGACTAGGGCAGTCTGAAAACTCAAGTGCCTGTAGTATGGGCTTTGGGATTATTACTGCCCTCGTTGAAATACACATATGATTATTAAAATAGTTTGTTCTTAACATTATTAGGGCACTGATTTTTTGCCTCGATTTTCTGATGTATGAAAAGGGAATTCGGTATTTAAGTTACCCTATCACGTTGGGCTTAATCATTTGAAAACTTGGAAGTAGTATTTATATCTTGAAGGAAAAACTATGAGTTAGCTGAACGACAGTATAAATTAAAACCTCACTAAAGGGACTTTGGATCATTGAACACCTTATAGGAGGCAGTCTTTTCCCTCTTCAGGTCCATTTGCCCACAGTGCTGTCAGGGCTGTCTGTCTCCTATCAGAGGGCACACAGACGCCTGTATGCCCCATGATCCTATGTGAAGACTTCGTTAAGTGTGGGATTGGGCATAGAGCTGGCGTGTGGTTGTGAGTATGGTACACTGAGAGCAGTCCAAGCCCTGGCCGGCCTGGGCCAAGTTCTTTGCTGTAGAGACTGCCTCGCAGTGCAGCTCACATTCTATTGTAGATCGTTCCGGATGAAGGGGTAAACAACTCAGGTGTGTTGAGAATGTCTTGTTTATCTTTCCTTCCAGGTGGTGGCAAAGGAAGCCTGGGAGAATCACAGGTTAAGGAATGACTCTGTGATTGTGGACACGTTCCACGGCCTCTTCAAATCTACTTTGGTTTGCCCAGAATGTGCAAAGGTTTCTGTGACCTTTGACCCATTTTGCTATCTAACTCTCCCACTGCCCCTGAAGAAAGATAGAGTTATGGAGGTCTTTCTGGTTCCTGCTGACCCTCGCTGCAGACCTACCCAGGTAAGAGGATCTGCACCCTCACGGCACCCCTCCCCGTGGGACCCTGAGCACGGCTTCTTCTACCAGCTGCCTCTGAATCCCTGTGGCGCTTGCCTGAGTGCGCGCCCTCGGCCTCCGCCAGGCCTTTGTGTAATCCCGTATCACTCAAGGAAGACTGTGAAGGTCCTCTGGGTTTCTCTGTCACTTTTTGCCCCCTGGTCCATTCATTCAGCTAGGATAACATGACTGATCTGCTACGTGGTCCTGGCATCTGAGTGCTGGGAGGCAGCAGCAGGGTCCTTCTTGGTCAGTCAGCCAAGAGAGTCTGCTAGAACAGAAGGCTAGATGGATGGCATGGCCCGCGGGGCTTAGGGTCCCGCCCTGCTGCTGGCTCACAGGATGACGGTACTGCTTCGCCTTCTGGCTTTGGTTTCTTCACCTCTTACAGATGCATGACTTAGCAGTCTGTAGAATTTTCAGCCATTCCTTAAAGGAAGTAGTGAATGACTGCCAAAAGTGAAGAATAAGACAAAGCAGTATTTAGGAGGGGAAGGGGTGGCCGGGCTCCTGCGCTGCTGCCCGAATAGAGAGGCGGGTGCTGAGGCGGAGGGCTTGCCGTTGGCTCTTCTGTCTGCTCCTCTGGGCCCTGACCTCATGGACACTGTTCCTAGGAGGTCATCTCTGCACTCTGCGATGCCTGCTTCTCCCAGCTCGTCTCCTACCCTTTGCCGAGCACCTTTGTCAGCCCTCCCGTCTTTCTTTTTGCAGTACCGTGTGGTTGTGCCGCTGATGGGGGCCGTGTCTGACCTGTGCGAGGCTCTTTCCAGGCTGTCCGGCGTTGCTGCGGAAAACGTAAGGCGGAGTGGTCAGTGGCACTCAGCCTACTGGGGCCACTTCATAGTCCTTGGGAGTGTATTTTCAAACTTGTAGCCATTTTTAGGGGGTGGTTCTTACTGGCCAGCACAAATGTGATTGTATGTGGATGCCTCAGACCTCCTGACCTCCTGGCCCTCGCTCACTGTGCACACCGCGGCTGGGACTGTTCCTTCGGCCACGGGGAACACTCTTTCCTCCGTTGATGGAGCATTAGCCGTGGTCAGAGGGCCAGGAGTAGGGCTCTGCTCTCAGCTTTCCTGTCCCTTCCCACATGACTTTCTCTGTAGTCTGAGAAGCTGTTTCTTTCCTACACTAAACCCTGTAAGTCTGGAGTGACATTATGATGTTCTTGATAGAAATCTTTATTTAAAAGCAACTGCCTTCCTGAGTTTTCTGCAGAGGCTGGCCCTGTGTGGCATGGGGAAGGCAAAGATCCCTTCCCCATTCTCCTGCATGCTCCGAGCCTCCCCCCCTTGTCCTAGCGCTCGTCAGCGCCCTTGCTCAGCCCCACTCCCGTTGCACCCCAGCTGGTTGTAGGCAGTTGTGTTGTTGAGGTCTGGTGTGTTCAGCTGTGTGCCGAGGCTGGTTTCGAGACTCTTGGTCCCGGGGGACACCCCAGAGGTTTCTGGGTGACTACCAGTCTCTGCTCAGCACTCACTCCCCACCATTCCTGCCACTTGAGGGCAGATCCCATTGTAAACCTTAGGACAGATGTTACCAGCGTGCTTTCTGCTGGTGGCAGTCATGCTGTTCTGCCTTGGGCCCTGGCCCCTGAACTCTGGGGCTGGTGGCGTGGCGGTCTCTCTGGAGGCCACACTTGGCTCTACATTGTTTTCATTTGCTTCTGGGTTATGTAGAGGCTCTTAACCAACCTGTAATCTTTCTGTTACTGTTGATTCTTAGATGGTGGTCACAGATGTATATAATCACCGGTTCCACAAAATTTTCCAAATGGATGAAGGCTTAAACCACATCATGCCTCGGGATGACATTTTTGTGTGAGTACTCAGTGGTTTCTGCTGCAGTGTGAAAGGAAACATTCTAGAGGCTTTGCCTTGTAGGCGTCTCCAGAGCAGAAGATCTGGTAGTCAGCGCTCAGGTGCATTTGCCCTGACTCCTGGGTGCAAGGGATGGGTATTCAGAGCACTGTGGGCAGCCACCAGTGCTAAGCACCGCCTGGCACTTCAGAGCTAGACATTCCAGATAATTCTCTTCAGCACGGACATAGTCTTTTGTCAACAGTTAACTACCTTTTAAGAAGGTCTGTTTAATGGTTCTACAGATGGACTTGCTGTCAGAAATGCCTTTCTCAAGAAGAGTTAGAGCTGTGCAAGGGGCTACGGGAAGGTGAGAGAAGGGATGTGGTACACGCAGTGGCTCCTTGGGCAGGTACCGTCTCAAGAGTGACAGGGAGGGTTGATAGAAACAGCCTTTTTCTGTTCTAACATTCTGTAAGCTCTGAGACTTAGTTTTCTCATCTGTGTGGGGATAGTACACTGCCAGCTCCAGTGGCCCCCTGGGCCCCTCCCAGGTCCCCTTACTTCAAGGCCTTGTAACTTTGTGTGTGACCCTCTCCCAGGTCGGGTGGAGTGGAATGTGAGCCTGCCCGTGCTCCCTGACAGCCACTTGTTCGGGGAAGCTGAGATGTAGACCACACCCGTGCTCTTTCTCCCTCATTCCTTCTCACTGGAAACTTGACTCTGCTGAGAAAGGTTTTTAGGATTTGTTTGGGTTTGTATTTTGGTTGAGGAATGCAGTACACAAAGGAGGGATTTCCTTCTCTTTCAGTTTTTGGGCCTGTGACTTCTAGATCACTCTAGAAAGAGTACTTCTTGAGCACATCCAAGATCCTGGTTCTGTTCACACTTGCACAGGCTGCCTCCCCACTCACAGCCATCTTCGCTCACTTTACAAACGGGGGGCACCAGGACTGATGCTGGGCATCGGGCTAAGGCAGACCATTTCCGACCCCAAGCCCTGGACAGTGTCTCCCCTCAATTCTGGAAACTAATGCTTGCATACACTGGAGCTTAGACGAGCTGGGGCATTGCCGTGTGGGGAGCTTGGCAAACTACTACCAGTGAATTTGTGGAGGCCTGAGTGCCAGCCATAAGGAAGCAAGTTGTTTTAAAGATGAACTGGTAATTGTCATGAAAACACACTAGTACCGCTGATAGTCTTTGAGCATGTGGAGCACTGTGCTGCTGAGTTACTGAATTCTCACAGCTGCCCTCTAAGGTGGGTGACCCCATTGTTCACTGAGTAAGCAGTGTCAGAGGGGAGCACTTGGCCCTGTTACCAGAGAGTGACAGCAACAGACCTGGAATTTGGGCCAGCCTCACTCCAAGACCTGGTTCTTGACCCTAATGCTGGACCATAGGGCCTTTACCTAGAGTACATCTTGGACATTTTTGTTGAGTTTTTCTTAGAATTCCTCCTGCACATACTTCCTTTAGGATCGTTTGCCAGGCATCTGGGGAGGGGTGTGTGTGGTGTGTGTGTGTGTGTGTGTGTTCATAGTTCTCAAAAATTGAATCAGTAAGTTTGTGTCTCCCCCTATAGGAAGAGGGAAAGACTACAGTCGGTTGCCAGCAATTTTGGTAACATCTGTTCCAGGATAAAACATCTATAAATCTCCTCAATCCCATGTATTCACTAAGTAAGACACATTTTTCAAAATCGTTGATTTGTATTTAGCATTTTCTTTGGTTATCTATAATTTTTTAAAAATATTCTTTAATTTCAATGTTTTTGAACGAAGATGGCAGTTAGTTTTATAAATTTGCTTCCTCATTTGAAATAAAGAATCTTTGTCTAATATTCTAGGTGTACATTCTGGTATGATATTTGGTTTTATTAAAGGTCAGGGCACGTAGGAATACCTTTTTAAAAGTTGAGCTCCTTGGTTACAAAAGATGAACTTGGTGGCCAGGCCCCCCCCCCCCCCGCCCCCGTGCCTCTGTGTCTGCAATGATGGTCCGGATGATGGCTGTCATCTGTGTTGAATTCCATTTGAAGGACCACAGAGTTGAGGCCATGGTTGGCGGAAAGAATCACGTTAACCCCAAGTCCCGGGTTGTGTCGGTTCACGTTTTGCTGACAGTGACCCTTGGGATTGCTGACCCAGCTTCTAGAATCATCTTGGAAATGGTTTATCCACCTTTTATGCTGAGGTATGGTTTGTCCCAGCAACCACAGTCCTGGCCACCATGTAGCTGCAGCTCAGATCTCTGCTGCTCGTAGTGACCCGCTGCTGAAAGTGCCCTCTTGTGTAATTGACACAGGTACGAGGTCTGCGGCACCTCCGCTGATGGCTCTGAGTGTGTCACGCTTCCAGTCTACTTCAGGGAGAGGAAGTCCAGGCCGTCGAGCACTTCCTCCGGGGCTGTGCTATACGGGCAGCCGCTGCTGGTTTCTGTTGCCAAGCACAAGCTGACCCTCGAGTCTTTGTACCAGGCTGTTTGTGAACGTATCAGGTTGGTGGCAGGAACGCGTTTTGCCTGTTATCTAAAATCTCAATGGGCCCAGTCACAGTAGTACCTGCCCCCCCCCTCCCCCCGCCCAAGAGTGCCCGTATTGGTCCTGGGTGCTCAGTCCTATGAAAATGCAGTTGGGCTGGTCCCCAGGAGGGCCAGGTCAGGTGCTGTAGGGATGGGGCATCTGGCTTAAGTGCCATGACACTGGCACCTTAGCTTCCTCTGTGGTCCCTGGAGTCGTGTCTGTCACACTTGTCAGTCACTGGTTTTAGGCCCTCTTAGTGCTTTGATGTCAGTTTGTGTTTGAACACAGTTTCCGAAGTACTCCACTATCATTTTGAAGCTGGTGATTAATGTTAACTGAGAAATACTTCTTTTAATGATGGTGCCACGTGACATTCATAGAAGACTTGAAACAGGCATTCACAGCAGACTTAGAGTCTTCAGTGACTTGGTACTTAAACATCGTATCTTTTGGGTTCCTCTCAATTTCTTAAAGTACTGAGCCATCATGTGATTTTGTAGCCCTTTGATTTCCCTGAATTGCTTTGTGAGTAGCTGTATGTCAGTTGTGAACCGCATCTAGCTGAGTAGTGGAGAAAAACAGGTAAGTGTTACGGCTAACCAGGAATTCCTTTTCCTTCTTTTTTTCCCAGCCGCTATATCAAACAGCCTTTGCCCGAGGAGTCTGGCAGCTCGTCCTCGGAGCCGGGGGCCTGCAACGGCTCCAGGGGCAACTATGAAGGTGAGCGCTCGCCACGTTGTGGGGCTGTGACTGACCAAATCCCTCTTGGCCTCCCTCTTCTTCCAAAGGTACACACAGGAGAGGGAGGCTCTGAGGCCGGGTGGGAGCTCTGGCTGGAGAGCAGACCTGGGAGCCCTGTTGCGCCGCTCCACGCTGCCGGCGCCTGCTGTCCAACTTTGGAGCCTCGTGGAATCTTCTTAGACATGTAGACTGGCTTTCACCTCAGGTAGAGTTAGCTTGACAGGACTGAGCGACTTGCCCGGGTCACGAGGCAAAGTCAAGAGTCGATTCTGGTCCGTTGGGATTGCAGAGTAGGAGCTTAGCCAGCCCTGACGCCTCCATGACCGGGCTTCTGCCTGCAGAGCTAGCGTGTTAGCCCTTACCCGTCACTCTGGTACGGTACCGCCTCCGGGAAGGACAGGAGTCCTGGCCAGCCAGTCAGACGGCAGAGACAGTTTCTCTTGAGTGTTTCTTTTGTTCTACCCAGGAAGCTACAGGTGATTGCTGACTCTAGAAGGCTCTCACTGTGGGAGCGAAGAGAGCCACACTGTGCAAAGCGGTAGGCTAGGCTGGTTGCAGGAAACCCAGAGCCCTCGCCATCCTCCCGTGGTCAAATGCTCACAAGCTCATCCCTGACTGGGGACTTGTGTTGGACCTGCATTATGGTTGTCACCCTTCTTTTTGGGGCCTAGGTGGCTTAGTGGGTTTATCACTATAAAACCACAAATGTCCTGCAAGTTAGTGCCATAAATTTTCAGCTGCAAATCCAAATGCTCAAATTTCTCTGAGACACGCACGGTCTGGGAAAGCGAGAGTTGACATTAGAAATAATGCCTACGAGGCTCCGTCCTTGCGGGATATTGCAAGTCATGAGTAATTTAGGTTGAGTATTTAGTATAGGTCTAATGTTATTCTTGCCCAGAATATCAGGTCCTCCCACTAGGGATGAAGAGGAGGGGGTTTTGTGCGCAGGTCCCACATGCAGAGATGGCACGGTAGCCATGGCGGTCTCCGAGCAGACCCGGGCGACCCGCCGGTTCTCGGCGCTCTGGCGGTTAAAGCACTGTGATTCCTAGCTTAAAGTGTGGGGTGGACTTCAACAAGTCACCTTATTCCTCTGAACCTTGATGCAGCCACCTGCAGGATGGGATGAGAACATCCGCTTCCCAGAGTTGAGGTTACAGTTTAATGAGATAACATGGGTTCAAGTACTTGGCACGTAATGGGTGCTCAATTAATAATCCCACCAGGTAAGTATTTGCTGCTATTATAATTAGCCTCACTTTTTAGACATTCCAGTTGTCAGTCTCCTGTTTGGGAAGAATTAACTGCCTTCTTTTGAGTCCTTTAACGGAGTCTTGGTGCACAGACTTTGAACTCCGTTTCATGTTGAAGTACTTCTAACGTCTTCACTGCCATGGCTGCTTGTCAGGCCTGTGGTGGCTGTCTCCTGCTCATTCTCTCAGTGATCTTGGGTAGCTGTCACAGGGTTCCTGTGACATCCACTCCTGCCTTAGCAGAAGCTTCCTGAGATTGTCCAAGTAGCTGGCAGCCAGTGGCACAGCCAGGAAACACAGTTTTTATAGTTCCTGGGCTCTGTTTGTTCGCTGAGTGGGGCTGAAGGAGCTTTGGCTGTGTCCCTCTCAGGGGTAGCAGGTAGGGCAGGGTTTCACTTGCTGGTCTGGGAGCGGGGTAGGCTCACCTGGGGGTAAAAGGGCAGTGCAGCTGTTTCAGGAAAAGGAACGTCTGTGAGGGGCAGCCTTGCTGTCGTAGGCCAGCTGGCTGTTTGGGAATGGTGCCGATGGGGGTCCGTGTCACACCCTCACCGTGGCTGTGTTGTTCCTGTGGCCTGAGAGGAAACTGCTGCATTGTCCTGGGCCTGACTTGTCGTCCCTTATGAACACGCCCAAAGCAGGCTGTCTTTGAAAAAGAGGATTCTTACATTAGAACATCCTCTTTTCCTCAGTTTCCATGTCTGCTGCTATTTCCCAAGTATATAAACCTCATATTTTAAATGTTTTCTTTTCTTCTTACTTTTACATTACCTTTTGGAGTTGTCCCATTTTTGTTGAAATTACTTACCCAATACCCGGACCTTCCCTATTTCCCAACAACAAGAAGTGCGATGACTGTGTTTATGGATCATTTTACTGCCGCCACATATACCAGTTCTCTGGAAATACCTGGGAAATTTACTCCTCAGTGTATGTCTCTAGAATGCCTATTAAAACTCTTGAGGGGCGCCTGGCTGGCTCAGTTGGAAGAGCATGCGACTCTTGATCTCGGTTGTGAGTTCAGGCCCCATGTTGGGGGTAGACATTACTAAATAAATAAATAAACTTAAAAAAAAATTCTTGAAACTCAGCAACCTCAAATGAATAAGACAAAAAAAAAAAAAAAAAAAAGATAGGGAGGACCGTGTCTGCTGTGTCCCTGGGACCCAGCCCAGAGCCTGTACCTGAGAGACATTCACCGACTGCTTGTTGAAGAACAGTCAACATGTTTCTTGTAGAGGAACTGAAGGCTTTTGCTTAGTATTTGTAATCATAGTGATATTTTTTAAATTGATTTGTAAATTGTGTTTCTTAACCATTTGGTCCTTTTCTCTCTGATTGTCAGATGACGAAGTTGAAAAAGTCAGAGGCTGGGGGTGAAGCCCAGTAAGGTACCAAGTGTGGAGGCACCCGCATTAGGACGGGTGGGCCTGCTGACTCACCTCATGCCTTCAGGGGCCTCCGTGAGCTGCGCTGGGCCTGCGCTTCCTCATCACGCGTTAGCAGGGCCCCTCCGTGTGTCTCACCGGCTCATGGTGAGAGTGAATTCAGGTGCCTTGTAAAGGGCTGGAGGGAGTTTCACATACACAGGACAAAATGTGGGAGGAAGCACCAGAGTCAGGTATGAAGTAACATTTTTTTTTTAAAGATTTTATTTATTTGTCAGAGAGAGAGAGAGCACAAGCAGAGGGAGCGGCAGGCAGAGGCAGAGGGAGAAGCAGGCTCCCCCCGAGCAAGGAGTCCAATGCGGGACTCGATCCCAGGACCCTGGGATCATGACCCGAGCCGAAGGCAGATGCTTAACCGACTGGAGACACCCAGGCGCCCTGAAGTAAAATTTTTAACATTGAAGTGGTGGCAGATGATATACCCTGGTTTTTGTTTGTATGCCAGGAGAAGACGAAGAAGAAATGGAGCATCAGGAAGAAGGCAGAGAGCAGCTTTCAGAAACAGAAGGCAGTGGGGAGGACGAGGTGGGTGGTGACCACGGTGAGACCACCCAAAAGAAGGTCAAAGGCCAGCCCTGCCCGAAAAGGCTTTTTACCTTCAGCCTTGTGAACTCCTATGGAACAGCTGACATAAATTCCCTTGCAACCGATGGAAAACTACTTAAACTCAACTGTAAGCACTTTCTTTGACCTTTCAAACTGGGCTGGCGGGGCGGGGGCGCTAGACTGTGTCTGAAAATCCTGTTTGCAACCAGTACCCACTGCACTGGGCTCTCACCATCTCCCTGTAGCGCCACGAACAGACACTTGTGTGGGCCTTGGCTTAAAGCTCCCTAAAGACTGTTTCCGAGACCTGAGCCCTGTGCCAGCCGTCTTGTCAGGCTTGTCTCTCTGGTCCTCTCTCCGCCACCACCGCCCTTGGGGCCTCTGCTCTGGGGTGATAACATTTCTCATGCCTCCTGCGTGGCAGCATTTCCCTGGACTCCTCTCCCTTACGAGACTACGTGCCTATTTCTTTTGTTCCATACGACCACTCGTGACACGTGACCCATCTAGACGACGGTCATGGGTTTCGAGCGCTGTTTGTTAGCTGGAGCCTGTAACGGGGGCTGCCGAGCCCATGGAAGGGGCCCCCACGCAGGACGCGTGTGGAGAGCACAAGAGAATGGGGAAGACCCCTGCCCAGAAGCACGTCTCTGTCTCCTTCACTGGAAAAGAGATGAGCCTTCTTTCACTCCCTTTCTTTTTTGTTAGATCTCTTTTAAAATGTGTTCATACCAGCTTTATTGAGGCGTTTTCGGGTCTCTCTCCCTGTCTCTGTAGCTCCCTCTTCTCTGTGCAGCCGCCTCCTCTTGTCAGTGCCTTGCAAATTCTAGCCACTTCCTCGAAGTCCAGTCTTTGGCTCCCCACCTCCGCCTCCCCATCTTCTTCCCCTTTTCTCGCATGCTGCGGCCTGGAAAGTGCCTGCGGGCAGGAAGCTGGGCCGGGGTAGGCCTCACCTTGTTTGTTTGCCTTCTCTCGGGGATCTCACTCTTCCTCTGCCTAGTACCCATCATCTCAAAACCACGGTTTCGTTATTTCATCAGGTTTTCTCATGAGTTAAGGTGGGAGGGTTAAATCTGGTCGCTGTTACTTCATCTTGACCTCTGCTCTATCCTATATAGTTAGCGCCTCTGGAACTTACTGTAGCGTTGAGGAAATCTTTGCCAAAGGATTTGGGGGTCCAGGGGTTCCGAGTTGGCTGGCTCGGGGCAGAGCATTGCTCTTGCTGCGGCTGGTGATGGGGAGCAGGAGTTGATGGTGCAGCCCAAGTGTGTTCTTCTCACTCCATCGCCTGAAGAGCCTCTCCTGTTGCTGGCTGTTAGTACCAAGTGACACTTTGGTCCTCCTCCACAGCTCGATCCACACTGGCCATCGATTGGGACAGTGAGACCCGGAGCCTTTATTATGATGAGCAGGAGTCTGAGGTGGGCGACTCGGGGTTCCTGGTCGGGGGGGATGCTGGGCTCTGCTCCGCTGTGTATTTGGGTCACTCTCACCAGTTCCCCAGCAGTTGAACACATTCTGTGTCAGACTGAGAATGGAAAGCACTTAAAGATTTTGCATTCTATGTTCAGAGGCTCCAGAAAGTACATTCTCTTCTGGGCATGGGAGTTTGTGAGGTGTTGGCTTCGCCTGGAAGAACTTACCTCCCCCCAGAAGTCAGCGCTCTGTTCCCACAGGCCTACGAGAAGCACGTGAGCATGTTGCAGCCTCAGAAGAAGAAGAAGACGGCCGTGGCCCTGAGGGACTGCATCGAGCTCTTCACCACCATGGAGACCCTTGGGGAGCATGACCCCTGGTAGGCAGCTCCCCGGTCTGGGCAGGGGCACCCGTACACCCCGGACTGAGATCTGCTGGGGCTATCTGTGTGCACAAAAACGCTTTTATGGGGGGGGGGGTCACTTCTTGTCACTTCTTTACATGACTGATCCTATATCACAGTCTTTCCGTGCAAATTGTTTTCCAGACAAAGAAAGCCATCCCCCTGTTTCAGAAGGTGGCTTAGAGACAGCCCCCCCTCCCCAAGCTGTCATGCTGAGCGCAGGAAAGGATGTTGTGGGACTGTGGCTGTGCCTCGGTGTTGGGTGCCTGGGGGCCCTGGCTCCCCGCCTCCCCGCTAAGTGGAGGTTTCTCTTTTCTCTGCAGGTACTGTCCTAACTGTAAGAAGCATCAGCAGGCCACTAAGAAGTTTGACCTCTGGTCCTTGCCGAAGATCCTGGTGGTTCACCTCAAACGTTTCTCCTACAATAGATACTGGAGGGATAAGCTCGACACAGTTGTGGAATTCCCAGTCAGGTGGGTCCCTGAGCTGCAGTGTCCTTAGGAAAATTCAAAAGTAGGCAGGAGACCTGGGCACTGATTGGCTGAGAGTTTGTCCCCAAAGACTTCTCTGCATTAGGATGTGTGTTGCTGGGCCCCAGGCAGCTGGACTTTGGCTCACCCCCCCTCCCCCTCCTCCTACCTTTGGAGAGAAGATTCTCCAGCAGAAGTGCTTCCCAGGCTCAGGGTGATGCTGACCCCTGCTGCCCCGTAACTGAATGGCCTCCTGGCCGTCGTTGGTCCAGGGGGCCTGGGCCCAGCTGACAGCACGCACACCACACTGCTTCTCCTTAACTGGCCAGAAAGCAGCCGGAGCGTAGTCTGCTGAGGAGAACTGGAAAACGGGGGGCTGTAGCGGGGTTCCAGAGCCACCTATCCAGTCCCTGGGGCAGAGAGTGGGACTGGCTGTCTACTCGTGGCCCAGGGTCCCAGGATGTAGAGGGACGGGCCCAGGAAAGTAAGTCAACCACATAAGAGTTCGTCCACAAAGTGCAGATTGTGAAGTGCTTCCTGGGGGGTGGGTGTGGAGGTAGAGACACGGACAGAGTATAGACGTTTGTCTAAAAATGTGTTTAACTTTTCTGTATGTTTGAAATTTTCAAAATAAAATGTTGGGAGAAAACGTTTTCTGGGACCTGTTTGGTATTAAGCTGAAATGTTTACGGCACTGACCGTAATGTTGACCCTGACGGCCGTTTCTGCATGATGCTGCGGCCCTCTTATCTGTGCCCAGAGCCCTTCCCCGCCGCTGGGTGTGGGGCTGTAGTGACCTGGGCGTCCGGTGGTCCGCACGAGCCCCCTGTGCCCCTGCCGCCGCGGCCTCTTCATTCATTCCTGCTGCAGTTCGTGTTCGAGTGCTCCCGTGTTCCAGCCTCGTGCATAAAAGGGGTTTGCTGGGTTACCCCAGCTTCTTGCTCTGAGTTTAATGTATTAAAGGCCATTTTTGTGTTTTGTGCCCAGAGCTCTGAACATGTCCGAGTTTGTGTGTGACCTGTCGGCCAGGCCTTACGTGTACGACCTCATTGCCGTGTCTAATCATTACGGAGCCATGGGGGTTGGCCACTGTAAGTACTGGCATCCGCCGCCTCTGACGTGTTGAAATGCCCCCGGCCAGTCTCCCCGGCCGCTCCCCGCATGCCGGGCCCTGTCCCAAGCACTTCACACGGCATCTCAGTCCTCTGCTGTCAAGGCTTCAGGCTTGGTCCAAACTGCTGCTGCTCCTTCGCCACTCACTCTCTCTCTGTCTTTATCTTCATATTCTTCTTCATTTGTTTTTAAGACCTTAGTTGTAAGTAATATCTGCACCCAGCGTGGGGCCCGCACTCATGGCCCCGAGATCAGGAGTTGCGTGCTCCACCGACTGATGGGCCAGGCACCCCTGGTCTTCATGTTCTTGAATCCCGTAGCCCCACCTCTGGGAAGCTGGCCTAAGGGAAGTACTTGACACTGGGAAAAGCTTTATGCCCAAAGATTCACCTATTTGTGATAGTGAAAAATGAGTAGCTGCCTCAGTGACCCAGCAGTGGGCACTGCCGTCCATCTACGTGATGAAAGAGTGCACGGCCCTTGCAGGATAAAATGAATGATAACTTGGGGACATGCCCATGACGTGTTCAAACTTGCGTCATTGCAGAAGCTGGTATCACAATTATGGTAAAGCAAAAAGCAAGGAAACTTCTCTTTGCCCTACCTTATCTTCCAAAATGTCTGAAATGTGTAGGTTTTTGTTTTTGAAATGATTTATTTTTTTATTTGAGAGAGCAAGCGTGTGCAGTGTGGGGGGGCAGAGGGAGAGGGCCAATGGGGGCAGGCCCTCGGCATCTTTTCCTATGTTCTTCACCCCTGCGGTAGGCGCTCCAGTGAGAAGTAAAGGGCTGACGCAAAGTCATGGAGCCGGTGGAGACGAGCAACCAGTTCTCCATTAGAGTCCGTCATTTCGTAGACTCTGGAAGGGACAGGAGTTGCTCATTGCCGCTGCGATTGCTGCTGTAAACACGTCCTGCTGGGGAATAGTATACAGTCAAGACAGGAAGTGTTGGCTGTGGGGAATGCTTGGACCACTGTGAGGAATTGTTACCCAGCCACAGACTTGGACTCACAGTTTCAGAGAAAGATACGTTTAAGGTGTCTTGTCCACATCCCCGTACCGCAAACCCATCGCCCAGCATGTCCCTCACTGGGATTACCCCAGAGGCTCCAGAGGCAGAAAGAAGCAGTAGTAGCCATCTACTGGACCAAGTGGAGTTTAATTTGACCTGTTCTTTTGAGGGCCATTTTCGCTTAAATCTTAAAAGTATCAGCTTCTTTTATGGGTTCCTTAGCTCTGGATTATTGCTTATAGCCATCCTGAAGATTGATATGGGATTTCTCTATTCTTTCAATTCGTTTCCCAAAATTACAGCTTAGAGACTTGGTCCCTTACAGTTCCATTTTTAGCCCCCCCCCCACCTTTTTTTTAAGAGCAGGAGGGAGAGAGATTATGGGAAGGGGAAAGACAATCTTGAGCAGGCTCCACGCCCAGCATGGAACCCGACATGGGACTCAAAATCACAGCCCTGAGATCATGACCTGAGCTGAAATCAAGAGTCGGACACTTAACCAACTGAGCCACCCAGGCGCCCCCATTTTTACCCTTTTTGAGAAAGAACAGATTTAAAAAAAAAAAGGAGTTATCTTTTGGTTGTCACCTGTAAATTACTGTTAATTTCAGGGTCTTTGCTTTATTTTTTTCAGAGTTTTATTGTTGTTTAGTGCAAGCCTGGTAAATTAGCCAGATTAGTTTTCTGGTGAGTGCTAGAGGTGTTTTCTTTGTTGACTTGGCAGACACGGCATATGCGAAGAACAAAGTGAACGGGAAATGGTATTATTTTGATGATAGCAACGTGTCCCTGGCCTCTGAGGATCAGATAGTGGTGAGTAGGCTCTAGTACTTGGTTCCTCCTCTTACCTGACCGGTTAAAGCTGGGAAGTGTCTCCTGTGCTGGTTGGTTATTTGGTCATCCTGATGTGCCAGTGGGTGCTAGATGTGAAGAGAAGAGTTGACTGCCTTTCCTTCCAGGACCCTTCCTAAACGAGAAGCGCCACTCTCTGGGTTCTGTCACAGGCGCCGGCCCTTCCCTGCTCTCTGGGTAGGGTCACCTTTCTGGTGGCCTCTGTGCAAGGATGCACAGGGCAAGACGGCAGATCCCTGAGAGTGGGTTTTAAACAGGGAGCAAAGAGCTGGGAGAATGGGTGATAATTCCAACCGCTGAATGAACTTTACCCCTCTTGTGTTTTAGACAAAAGCAGCTTACGTGCTGTTTTACCAGCGTCGAGATGATGAATTTTATAAAATGCCTTCAGTCGTCGGTTTTCCTGGATCCTCTGAGGGAGGGACGAGCCCAGGCAGCTCACAGCAGGGCACGGGGGACGATGAGGCTTGCAGCATGGACACCAACTGATGCCGCCTCCAAGACCCTGCCGCCCCACAGCACCAGTGTAATCCCCCAGGAGAACATCTTTGACACTTTGAAGACTACTAGTGTTCGGTCTAAAACCCAGATGAGGAAATCCCCTTCTTTTATGAGCAGAAGAAAAAAAAGACCCTGTTTGCTCAGAAGGGTTATGTCAAGAGGCTGAATTATTTTTCTTTTTATACAGGTGGTGAGAAATTTCTGTAAGACCTGTGGAGCTGGAAAGTGGGGGGTCGGGAGGAGGGTGCACAGTGGAGTAAGGCCGATGAGTTCCAAAGAATGGAGAGGAACACTGTAATTGAGTATGGTGGCCACGAAGACCTGCGCAGGCTGCCCTGAGTTCCTGGATTTCTTATTCTGGTGCTGGTTCCTGGTCACCCCAGCAGTCTGCCCACAGTAAACCAAGCCTCCAGTTCACTTGATGTTGTCCCCTTCTCCCTCGCTGTGCACTGACATGGGTTTATAATTCCCTCAAAATTAGTCCCTGAAGCCCGTTTCTGTTTCCCTTTGAGCCATCTTGGAATTTCCAGCTTTCTTCCCCCTAATGAAATGAAGATCTTTCGTGTTGGGGTCTCCCGCCCCTCAATCTCGTGTGGAACCTAGCAGCTCTGTTATGTCCCTTACCATCCTTGATGAATTGAGACGGTTGGAGACGGTGTGGCGCTTTTATTAGGTATCACTTAAAAGAAGTCGGTACACAAAACTGGGTACAGTGGCCCATCCCGTTTTCTCTCCACGTTGGTTTGGGAATGGGAGCCTTCTCCTTCTTAACGACTTTGGTAAGAAGTGAGATTATGCGCCCCCCCCCCCCCCCGCCCCCAGCGGCTTCTGGGCGGTCCCCTCCCCCCCCTCCCCGCCCCTTGCCCCGGCCACCCCCACCCTCCGTCCACTGCATCCGGCCGTTTCCCTCGCTGGTGGGGTGGGGGGGGCTCGCTTCCGCTCCGGCCTAGTGGGTTTTAAGAACGGGGTGGTCGGTCCGGGCATTCTTGTCTGACCTTTAACCTTGGCGGGGGGAGCAGGGAGCGCCATTCTCGGGAGAGCCATCGGCCGGGGCGCGCGCGGCGACCGTTGGCGGGGGTGGCGGTGTGGCCGCGCTGCCGGGTGAGGACGGGGCTGCGGATCTTCCGCCCGAGGGCCGGCTGGGGCTGCAGAGTCGGCCGGGGCGGCAGGGGCGGGCCGGCCCGGAGCTTGGGGAGGCGGGGCCGGGCGTCCCTGGGGCTCCCGCCCGATCGCTGGTTCCTCCGGGAGAACCGCGGGCCACACCCAACACCTGGGGAGGAGGGTGCCCGGAGTGTGGGTTCCTCTGCCCCCTGGCCCGTGGCGTGGATCAAGCTCCAGGAGATGTGTCTTTCGGGGGTGGTTTGCAACTTCGTCTGTAACGTTATTCTCGTGTTGCTCTGTGCATTTCCAATGTGTTACATAATAAAGACGTGGTCGCTTTTAGGGGGAAATGTCTGAAAAACTGAGAAGATGCAGAAAGGAGCTGACCGCAGCCATTGACCGGGCCTTTGAAGGCGTCAGTCATTCCCAGGAGTGCTCCGGCCGGCAGAGGCTGGAGCTGGACGCTGCGCCGCCCTCCTTCCCCCTCCCCGTGCACCGGCTCGTCTGCAGGAGACACCCCCTGGCAGCCTGCTCCTCCGGGGCTCCTTTCATTCCGGCCCCGTGTGCTCCAGAGAGCGAGAGCCCTGCCTTTGCTCCAAACCATGCCCCAGTGAATGCAAAGCCACATGCTTTATGCCCGAAAAGAAAACCTCTGACCAGTAAGGAAAACGTACTGATGCATTCCTCCGTGCTGGCGCCCGAAAGACAGTTTTGGAGAGCCCCGGGAGATGGGGAGAACTGGAGAAAAGACAGCCTAAGGTGATTCCAACCTGACAGTGTAAAAAGTTACAGTCGGGGCTCTCATTTCTGAAAATCTTGAAGTTCCTAAACTGAGTCTGTAGCGGTGCTTCCCCTCTAGGACTCAGACCGTTTCTAGAAACCACTTTGCCCTTCCCACAGGGCTAGCGAACGTTACCTGATTTCTAAGTCACTTTACTTTTTATCCTGCAGAAACAAAAATCCTCATTCCAATGACCATACTAGGGAGAGGCCAGATGAATGGCTGGACCCTACTTCCCGCTTTCATCTTTGCTGCTTCTCCCTTCACCCCCCTTCCCACCCTACCGCGCCCCGCCTCATGAGGTCTTAGACCATCCCTGGGTCAAGATCTCCCCTAGACCGTTTTTTCCCTGATAGCTTTAAAGTTTATTTATTTATGTGATCGCTACACCCAACGTGGGGCTCAAGCTCACCACCCCAAGACCAAGAGTCACACGCTGTTGTGACTGAGCCCACCAGGCACCCCTCTCCCTGGTAGGTTGAAACTGCCTGGTTCTAGGCATCTTGATTTGGAGCAAGGATGACCATATGGGATGGAACGTCAGGGTCCTGCCATCTTGGCTGCCCTGGAGGCAGAGAAGGAAGAAGCCATTTCGTTGGTTCCATTCTAACAAATGTGAACACGGGTGTCTGTAGGCATGAATGCGCTGTCCTTACTGCTGTCGCTGATGCTCATGAGTCATGAGGGTGATGCTGTTAAGTCAACTTCACTGGCTTAGGTTTCCAGTTGTCCTCTCTGATCACAGCATAGGAGCCGATTTAAAGTTACCAGTATGTTTCTGCTTTTAAGATTAACACTGAGTTCCCTACAGTATTTTCTTGAAAGAGGCTCTAATCCTCCACCTTTTCTTCTTTCCCCCCCCCCCACCTGGGGGTTGCAGGAAAGATATGGAGAAAGATTTGAAGGTTGACTCAAACATGCCACTCAGCAATTCTAGCCAAGAGGTCACAAAAGATCTGCTTGATATGATCGGTGAGTACAAAGCACAGGTCCATCCTCTCCTTGGGAGGATAGGTCCTTCACGCAGACTCCTGAGTCAGCTGGTGCCTTAAAAAAAAAAAAATCAACCCAGAAAACAAAATACACTCTTAGTTCTCATCCAGCTACGTGGTGGGTTTGTTCTGGCAGGCTCTATGCGTGGAGCCCTCACGGAGCTGGTAGCCTGAGGAAGTCACACGTGAGTCAGGTCATTCCATACACGGTTACAGTGAATCCCTGGACGTAAGGGACAGGGGTTCCCCAGGACTTGGTGGTTGGGCTTAGTTCTGGAGATAGGACATAGGCAAAGATGGGGTGGGTGGGGTGCAGTCCAGCTTGGGTAGATAATACCAGATGAGAAGGAAAGTTAGAATCGATGCATAGCCTTGGGGGCTGCCTGGAGCTGTCGGCTCTGGAAGAAACTCCAGGTTTGGGGGATGAAAGGGAGGCCTGGTGGGAGGGTCGCTCCCAGGGCCACAGAGCAAGCCGGGTGCCATGCCGCCACGTGAGGGGTTGGAGTCTCCTCCAGGAGCGGCGGGAGGGGAGCTGAAGTCCTCTGCCTCGGCTCGCCATCTTCCACAGTCCTTGCCAGCCCGGGCAGCATTTGAGTCCCCGAAAGACTCCATTTCTTCACCCGATGTCTTGTCATGCCTGCAGGTCAGGGAGTTCCCTGAGGTCCAAGACAAGCCCGTACGTCTCTGTACCCTCCCACTTGCACCTTCCGTGGGTACTGGCGGGTAGTTGGGCTCAACAAAGGCGGAGCCGAAGGGGTGGGCGCCAAGACCAGCTTAGAATTCGGCGCTCGGTCTGGTAGCCTGCCTGCCCTGAAGTCCCTGAAGAGTGGCCACCCGTTTGTGCAGTGTGTCCCGAAACCACTCCCTGGAATTGTAATGCTCAATGTTCTCATTTTTAAGACCATACGAGCATCCGAACTATTGAAGAGTTGGCGGGGAAGCTAGAATTTGAGAACGAGCTGAACCGTGTGTGTGGTCGCTGCGGAGATTCGCCCTTCAGGGAGGAAGCCTGGGCCTTGCTGGTGGACGAGAGCCCTCAGAAGGCCCCAGACAGCGACCCCGGCAGCCTCAAGCAGGCTTTCGATGATCACAATATTGTCGAGACTGTGCTGGACTTGGAAGAGGACTACAATTTGATGACCTCTTTTAAATACCAGATCGAGTGAGGACAGTTGACCGGAGCTTTGGTTCTCTCCAGCAGGCGGCTGCCGGAGTGGTCAGTGTCACTGGGGGCCGCCGCCACGTGGCTGGCAGAATCTGAGTCAGCACACCCTCTTTCACTTCTACTTGTGTCCCTTTTTGAGCTGAAAGCCCAATTTTTTTATTCTGTTGCTTTGAGTTGTTTCTTACTGTTGATTTTTTTCACTTTTCTTGACCTCTCCAGTGTGTTTTTTGATTGCTGTTTAATACACCCCGTACCCAAGGCGGGTGCGGGTGGTGGGCCTCTGCTGTGTCTCCTGGTGTTCTTTTCCATGGGCCCCGGAAGAAGCACTGGGACCACAACCAGGGTGGGCTCGTGCACCCCCGGGACCAGCCCAGGCCAGCACAGCCCGCACAGACTGTGGCCCCAAGCCCTACTACCCTTGCACACCTCGCATACACGGCTGTTTGTTCTCTGCATGGGCTCCATACCCTCCTCGTGTCCAGACCAACGCCTCTCAGCACCCCCAACCCTGACCCTGCTCAGCTTGAAGACTCTGCAGGGGCCTCGTGGTTGTGTTGGAGGGGCTGATCCCCGCCTGACCCGACATTCCCACGAGGCCTCCCCACCACACGCCCCACATCACACACCTGGGCCCCCAGCCAAGGGCAGGGGGAGGAAAAGGTAAACAGAGGTCCTGTCCATCCACCTCCATGACTGAGCCCTCACGCATCCCACGCCAGGCCTGGAGACCCTGGAAGCCACGGGCAGTCCCTGTGGCAATGACCCTGCTGGGGCAAGATGGGCAGGAGGAAAGGAGGAGCCAGGCCCAAAAGCCTAGCCGCAAAAGCCTAGCAGGGCTGGTTCCAACCACACCTCTTGAAAGAAAGGACAAGGACAGCATCAGAAATTATTTTGACAAATGTTCTTTCAGGAAACATAAGCTATCGGGCAAGATTTGACACCTCCCAGAAATGGAGTCTCCGAGAAGTGCCTGCTTTCTGGGCTCAGACGGGGAGCATGGGGTGCGGAGGCTGGTTCAGGGCCTACTGGTAAGACCCAAAGCACTGGGAAGGAAGGCCCCAGTGGCCAAGGGGTCCCCTTGCCAGGCCATCTTTTAGGCTACAGACCTGAGCACAGGGCAGGCTGCAAAGCTGGTGACCCAGGCTCTCAGCGGGAGACCGCACACCCACCCCTGATGGGCCTCCCCTGCTGGGACAGCGTTGGCCACTGCCCTGCCTGGGGCAGAGGGGGACAAGATTAACCGGCGGCTCCTCCCTGGCCACCCCACATTCAGTCCCTGCAGGGGGTGGCACCCTCAAGCACTCACCGCCCGTGGAGTTGGGGACCAGTTTCTTCTCCCTTAGCAGGAAGGACAGGAGCAAATGAGAAGAAAGGCTTACAGCATCCCGGGCTGCCCTGCTCGGGTGAAGAACGGCTGTGTGCGTGGAGCGATGTCCGCTGATATCCAGAAAAACCAGGGCTCACAACCGTGCTTTCCAAGTACTAAGTGTTGATGTGGAGTCTCCCGTGGAGAAGGCGGAGCTTAATCCAGCCCCTGTCCTTTCACCCCCGCCTTGAGGCCGGGCTAGCCTTAATGACACACTTCCAAGGAATAGAGCAGGGAAAAAGAAAAACAGATTTTTTTTTTTTTTAAGATTTTACTTATTTGTCAGAGAGCGAGAGCTTGCACAAGCGGGGGGGAGGCAGGGAGAGGGAGAAGCAGACTCCCTGCTGAGCAGAGTCTGATGCGGGGCTTGATCCCAGGACTTTGGAATCAGGACCTGAGCCGAAGGCAGACGCTTCACCGACTGAGCCACCCAGGCGCCCTAGAACAGTAGATTTCTATGGAAAAGCTGACAGCACCTAAGCGAGTGATGGAGGGGAACACCACCAGTGATGTTGTGTGCATGCCCCCCCCACCCCCGCCATAGGGAGCGAGGAGAAGAGGGCTCCACCTCTGTCGGGTTCTTACCCAGACCCCATGTCCCCGGTCTAGTCACAAGCTATATGTCAGGCAAACCCAGACTGGGGGACGTCCTGCTGGATGCCTGGCCAGCATTCCAGATCGTCAGGGTCATGAAGAACAAGGACAGACTCAAAACCCGTCACAGACTAGCGAAGACTAAGGAGACACTGACTGAACCCCCGTGTGGTATTCTGGATTGCATCCTGGAGCAGAAAGAAGACAATGGAAAAACTGGGGAAGTCTAAATAAAGGCTAGAGTTCATGTGTTTTCTTAGCTTTGACAAATATGCCTCAGTTACGTAAGATTAGGGGAAGCTGGGTGAAGGGTAGATACAAACTGTCATTGTAACCTTCCTGTAAATCTAAAGTTATTCCAAAATTTAAAGTGTATTTATTTTTTTAAAAGTGCACTTGAGCTCCAGTTTGTACAGATGTGTGTGTGAGCACAGTACGTACAGGAGATCGTTACAGAGGGACAAGGGGGTTTGTCTTTTTTTCCCTTGTCCCTATTTTCTAATTTATCTGCAGTGGACAGTATGGCTTCTTAAAGCCCTCATCTCCACCAACCAGCCGTGGGTATCCTTCACCAGCTAACTGACCCGAGCTGACCTTCACAGTCCCCAGAAACCGGGACAGAGGCCAGAGGACCTTGACCCTGAGGATGCTGGGTCCCAGGGACCGGAAGCTCTAGGTCTCCTGGAGCCGCTTCTCAGCATTCCATTGCTGCGAGGGAGGGGGGTGGGCTGGCCCTAACGGGAGAAGACTGAAAAGAAAGGATTCTTTTTTTTTTTTTTTTTAAGATTTTATTTATTTATTTGACAGAAAGAGCCAGCGAGAGAGGGAACACAAGCAGGGGGAGCAGGAGAGGAAGAAGCAGGCTCCCAGCAGAGGAGCCTAATGTGGGGCTCGATCCCAGAACGCCAGGATCACGTCCTGAGCCGAAGGCAGACGCTTAGTGACGGAGCCACCCAGGCATCCCTGAAAAGAAAGGATTATTTCTGCCAGTAGAGGAGACTATGGTCCTTGAGAACAAAGGTCAGCATGGGGGAGGGACCCGGCTCTCCCTGGCAGGACAGACAAACATATTGCTGTTTTAGCTAAGCCTTTATGTAAAAATTCAGATTTACCAGAAGGGTAATTCATCCTGGGATCCTTGAATGAGGAGCTTTTCGTCCCTGTAGAAACACAGCTGTCCAGTTACAGCCGGTGAGCCCTGAGCCTCTGGCTGTGCAGTCCCAGATGAACAGGGTAGTCGTATGGTCATTTCCCCGGTGACATGGACTGCCATCTCTGCATCCCCCGCTCGCTGGGGTGCCCCAAGGAGACCTTCCTGCCTTTGTCATCTGCTTTCCTGGGCAGATGTGTGCTCATTTACATACGCGGGGGTGTTCGGGGAGTGGGTCTCCAGGGACTTAGCTAGAAGGGGAACAGGAGTCTAGAACATTTATTTTAATACAACTTCCTCAGGTTTTCAGGGGGCTGGGACCAAAGGCTCCTCGGGGAGACAATGATAGTCATATTTGAGAAACTAAAAATGTTTCACGTCATTTGGTTCTCTCCCCCGCAGCTCGTCTTGGCAAACCAAACAATCACTGAATTGTCTCCGTGGAAACACCAAACTGTGATTTGGATTAGCCACTCAAAATAGAAACAAGGCAACCTCGAGAATAAATAGGGGCTTTGGAACCTGCTAGTCACAAACTGCGAATTCAAGCCACAGCACAAGGCACGTGAGAAGAGGGGCCCATCCAGCCGTGTAAGAGGTCACCAGGTCCCCTGGCTGCGTCCCACCAGTGTCCCTGCCCAAGCCACTAGAAACCAGCTCTATATGCAGACTGGGAAGACTTTGTAAGGTGGGGGCTGGTCCATAGGAGGTCCTAGGACTTGCTGAGGGGCAGGCAAGGAAGGCTGAGGAGGAAGGGCTAGGGCAAAGGAGAGAGATGAGCCAATGGTTGAGCGAAGGTCGGCAAGGAGCAGAGAGCCACAGCTGAGGCCTGAGAGCCGAGCAACAATTCTTTCAAAAGGACAATTCGGGGATGGCCATGGGCTGGAAATGTTGACCCTGCCTCAGCCTCGTCCAGATTGCCACGTTCTCCACATTCCTGGGCATGGCTGTCTAGCCACATGGGTCTAGAGTCTGAACTCTTGTCAGGGCAGCTGGGGGCGCTTCTAGTTAGCACGCCTCTGCTACTGTGGGCTCCGGCCAGCGCAACCAGGCCCTGGGGCCTGCCTTCTCCTCTCCGGGTCTCCGGGCTCCTCTCCCCCTGCCTCCTGCTCCCCCTCCCTGGGGGACTAGGGGAGCCACCGCCTGGCCCACCTGTCCTGGCTCCTTGGACCCTCCACTTCTGATCCCAAGGCAAACTGCAAGGGTATCAGGAGACCAGGCAGAAGGGAACAGACAACCTGGAGCATGAGTCCCTCACCTGTGCACCCGGGAATGGGCTGACAGGGCAGCGACACCACCCTCCCACTAGAGGAGTCGCGAGCTGTTAGTGATCAAGGAAATTGAGGAAGAGGATTTGCAAAAGAGGCCTAATTCAGGCCAATCTCCCTCTTCCTCAATGGCCAGGCCAGGGGCCCACCGGGTGCCAGCGTGCCACCTCGGCTAACCGGAGCACATAGCGTTCAGTATGGCAGTGACCAGTGAAGAAGGCACGCAGACAAGGGTGGGCACTGCACCGGATTGTAGAGAATTACTGAAAAGGCTTTCATCCCAAGACTCTCCGAGGCTCTGGCCATTTGCTTTCTCCCTGGAGTATGTGGGAGAATGTTAATATTTTATGTTCCAGCTAAATATTTATAGAGTAGACCAAGTTTTACTTAGGAAATCTACTTGACAATGAATCCCAGCCTTAGTGGGGAAGGACTCTCTGTGCTTGGCCGGCTAGAAGATGACTGATTGGATGAAGAGTTTTGGCCTAAAGCCTGGCAGGAAAAAATTTTCAAACCTGCTCAACCCTTGTAGGAAACAACTATCTTTTTCTGAAGGCAGAAAGGCTGCTTTCTGGGCACTTTGGGTGGAGAGGGGTTGCTGGGGAAGAGCGCATATTGCAGGAGACCCCTCATCGGGAGCCCTCTGGAACCTCTGAGACAAAATGCCAAAAGGGAAGTTGCAAAGGGAACCTAGAGAGACCTGACTTTGGGGCAGGGCTGCAAGGAGCTGTTCAAATGGTAAGCAAGACATCCCTGCTGTCAGCACTTGTCAAGTGTCTGCTCGTGTCAGACATTCTCCTGGATGCTGAGGACACAGCAGGCATGAGGCAGATGCTGCTATTGCTTCTGAGGTTTATTTCCCAACCTGCAAGGCAGGTGAAACGTAAGTATGCACATGGTACGCCATTTCAGATGGAGCGGCAGGGGAGAATTAGAACAGGGTAAGGACATGGGCAAGGAGTAGGGCAAGCTTCTACAGGAGTGGTCACACAAGGCCTCTCTGTAGGTGACATTTTTTTTTTAAAGATTTTATTTATTTGACAGAGGGAGACAGCCAGCGAGAGAGGGAACACAGGCAGGGGGAGTGGGAGAGGAAGAAGCAGACTCCCAGTGGATGAGCCCGACATGGGGCTCGATCCCAGAACACCAGGATCACACCCTGAGCCAAAGGCAGACGCTTAACAACTGAGCCACCCAGGAGCCCCTATAGGTGACATTTAAATTGATACCTGAATGTCAAGACAATTAGGTGCTGTGGTTGGCTTTATTTCCATCCTCAGATGTAGCTGGGGTCATGAGCAGAGGGAGGCACCCCTAGGGGGCTCTCCGGGTCCTAGGTCCCTAGACCTCCCATGACATCCGCCCCTGTGTAGCCACATCTCTATCAGCATCCAAAGAGCCAAAAACGTTGTGTGCTCTGGGGATGTGCCTGGGCTATGTCACGCTCACCAAATCTGGCAGGAACACAGTAGTTTAAAAAAAAAAAGTCTTAGGAATAAAATAAGAAACAGAATATCCTTTCTTGATGATTACCAGAAACAGGCGGTGTAATTTTAATTAACCCAGGCTTGTTAGGAGATAAATTTACTGCTCATTCTACAAAAACACCCAGCTCATGGAACACTGAGTCACTCTGATCTTTGACTTCATGACACAAAAAGAAATACTTCTGAAGAAAAACAGAATTTCGTAACTCACAACAGAATCAAAGAACAGAGGGTCCTGCTTTGACATTTCAAAATTGGACAGACCCTTCAATGAGAAGGAAGGCCACAGTCATAAATATTATGAGTTAAAATGATTAAACTTTTCTAATTTTTTAAAGATTTTTATTTATTTGAGAGAGAGAGAGAGAGAAAGCAGGGGCAGAGGGAGAGGGAGAAGCAGTCTCCCTGCTGAGCAGAAGGCAGCCGCTTAACCATCTGAGATACCCAGGTGCCCCAAAATGATTGAACTTTTCAACTTAAAGTAATAAAAGATTTCCAGATACAAAACCCTATGGTCTACAAGCCTTATGCTAACCGCTCAACAGCCACCTGTAGTCAGTTTGAGAAGGGCTGGAAGGAACCCATGGCGTGGCTGGGCCCCTTCCTCCCATGCCTTCCTCGCACACGCAGAGCAAACCAGTAGGGAAGGCAGGAGAGGCTGACGGAGGGCAGGGCAAACAGACACCCAGTGAGGCTCACAGGGCGAGAAAAGGCCCGGCAGCTTGAGGCAGAGCCCAAGTCTGCACTCCCTTGGCCTTGGACAGGGCTGCTGCCATTGCCTATGGCTCCCAGCTACAGGCCACAGGACGTTCTTGATCTGGAAACAGGAGTCAGAGCAGCTGCGGCTGGTGCCTGGTATCCCTGCCAAAGGTGACGAAGGCAAATTAAACTCAGACTTTTGTGGGACACACACCCTTGAAAATAAAGAATGTAAAAATAAGAAAAAAATCAAGAACCATTGCTTTCTATAACGGTCCACTCAGAGGCCCTAGTGTCATTTACTACTGCCTTGAAAATGGTCAACGACATGGATGGAACTAGAGGGTATTACGCTGAGCGCAATAAGTCAGAGAAAGACAAATATCATTTCACTCATATGTGGGATTTCAGAAACAAAAGAGATGAACATAGGGGCAGGGAAGGAAAAATAAGATAAAATCAGAGAGGGAGACAAACCATGAGAGACTCTTAACTCTAGGGAACAAACAGGGTTGCTGGAGGTGGGGGAGGCATGGGGTAACTGGGTGATAGGCGTTAAGGACATGTGATGTAATGTGCACTGTTACATACAATTGATGAATCACTGAATTCTACCCTTGCAACTCATAATACACTATGTTAACTACCTTGAATTTAAATAAAGAATAAAAAAAGAAAAAAGAAAATGGGCAGATTCTGGAAGCCAATCCATCCAGTGAGGATTTTTACTTTCAAACAACAAAGGAAGAGGAACCAGTCTGAGTAGGGTGGTGTTTATTCAAAATCATCTTGGGAGAAGCCTACAGATTAAAAAGATGGTATGTATCTTATCCATTTGGTTTTCTTAAGTTGATGGGAGATCACTTCAATAAACTTAGTGAAAAAATATGCTTTTTTTTTTTTTTAAGATTGTATTTATTTATTTGACAGAGAGAGAGACAGCCAGTGAGAGAGGGAACACAGGCAGGGGGAATGGGAGAGGGAGAAGCAGGCTCCCAGCAGAGCAGGGAGGCCAATGTGGGGCTCAATCCCAGGACCCTGGGATCACGCCCTAAGCCAAAGGCAGTTGCTTAACGACTGAGCCACCCAGGTGTCCCCCCAAAAATATGCTTTTAAGTGTTCTGTTTTTTGTGGGTTTTTGAGAGCGAGAGAGAGAGCAAGCAAGTATGAGTGGGGGGAGGTGCAGAGGGAGAAAGAGAATCTTAAGCAGGCTCCACTCTCAGTACAGAGCCACACGTGGGGCTCAATCTCAGAACCCTGAGATCATGACCCGAACCAAAATCAAGAGTCGGACGCTCAACCAACGGGAGCCACCCAGACGCCCCCCCAAAAAATATGCTTTTAAATGTTTTATATGTTTTATTTTTTGTTACAAAAGAAATATATAACAAAAATTCAAAACTTCTGTAAGATATAAACAGAAAGCCAAAGTCTCATATAAGCCCAATGTTCTCCAGAAATATTACTGGACCTTTAGATGCTTTCATTAGCTTGAAACAGGATGGGGAAAAACAGCCAGGAAGAGAAATGGATTGTGTGGCTTGTACACAGCAGCACTCCGGGCATTCGCTGGGTGCACGTCAGCTCTCCTTCATGGCAGCTTCACATTTTCTGTCCCTCTGTGCGCAGGAGGACTGACAGCGCGTTCTGCAATACATCTACTGATCAAAAATGCGCGCGCTGACTGTGAAGCTGGATAAAAGTAATAGTGAAAATACTGAGCCTGGATAAGTATTGGTTATATGTAGGAAACACTGTGAAGACCAAAACTGTTGTGTTTGGGAGGCATGTTGCCACAGCAACAGTTCTGCGAGAGCCCTTCTGCCACTCGATAGCCGTCCTTTCACCAAAAACGGCACCTCCTCCTGCTGCCCTACACCCAGGCCGCTGCCCCAGCTCCCCACCACTGTCTTCACACATGTCACTCCAATAGGTAAGGATGCGTGGATCTCTTCTGCCTGCCACGGGCAGCACCTGGTACCCCGCATGCCAGAGCTGCTCCCCCAGCCCCGCACCCATCCCGCACTGACCCCCAGCAGGGCCTCTGAGCCTGAGGGCTCCCATCAGGCTTCAGGGACTTTCTGCTGTTGCCAGCTCCAATGCGCGATCCTTTGTCTTTCCGGCTGAGACCAATCAACTATCAGCTGAAGACATTTTGCGGGCTGGTCAGAAGCCATCGTCACTGCTGTCAAAACCCAGGTCATAGAGCATATTCTTCCCTGGCTCCTTGCACAGAGGGGGTTCTGAACTTCCGAGGTTGAGGTCGCTGAACCAGCTCATCTGGCGGTCCCCCTGGGAACTGGGAGAAAGCAGGCCGTTGTCTTGGGAAGAATACCCACTGAGTTGTAAGATGTTTCCTTGTGCGGCCCTCGTTGCCTTACTGCGCATGACTGTTCCTCCCAGAAGAGGGCTGTCTGGCTTTGTGGGGCTGCTGGGGCCCCACAGGCGCAGGGGCTGAGCAAGGGGTAGGGGGGGCCTTTGTGGGCCAGAAACTGGAGGCTGAGGATACTTAGAAATGAAAGCACAAGTTTTGCTAGGGGCTTGTTCTTGCTTCCTGGCTAGCAGCCTGCCTCTGTGGGATTTCCTGGGCTGCTGCTTCCTGCCTTTCCGCCCTCTTTCCCCAGCTCTGCCTTTCTGTGCAGCCACCAACCTTTCTTCACCAGGGGCACATGGAGACACACCTTCGGTTTGACATTTTTGGCAGGTGTTCTTAATGCTGGTTGCACGGTTGTTTAAGTCCAGGGGTATAAGCCTTGAGGTTCCTTGAGAAACCCGGTCCCTACCACCAGGAACTTCAGGGCCTGGGAAGCCGGAGCCATGGTTCTCAGAGCTGGTTTTAGTAAGGGTCTGCACGACCCTGTCCTTGACTTGCCGGTTTCTTTTGCTGGTTCCAGCTGCCATCAGCACAGCCTCTTCTGGGAGAGCATCACTTTCCTCTCCCTTCGTGCAGACACCAAACTCTCCAGGCTGCAGGGAGCCCATACTCCCATCCCACACCGCAGGGCGGGCCGGGGCCTGCCACAGAACCGGTTCCTCCGGAGCAGCTCTGTCCTGCCTGGTGAAATGGAGGCTCTGGGCCAGAGCTGGTGAGGTCTGGGAAGTGCTGTCTTTCACGTGCCTGGGTACCCCAGGGACTGAAATCAATCTCTTCAGCTCTGCTAGGACGCTGGCCACATTCAGCTGGCCTAGCTGCTCACACAGCTGCTGGAAGTCCTTGCTCTGCTGGGCAACTAAAACTTCAAGTTGCTTCAGGTCGGATTTCATTTCTATAAATTCTGCTCGTCTCTAGGGAAAGACAGTGAGGAAAGAGTCATGGACACTGCAGCTCAGAATGTACAATGACATGTGCAAACCAACCAAAGGATGTGCCAGCAGAACCAAAGCTTGTCCCTTGCTGGGTGCTTTACAGAGGAAGCATGGCAACGTTCTGGAGCAGGGCCCCTTGGGTCCATATCATGCCAGAGAACCTTGGAGGAGGAAGTTGGCCCTACCCTGGTCCATCACCAAGGTACCTATCTGGCTTCTGGTCTTGGCTGAAACAAATTGCAACTTTAAAGGTGTCTCTCTGGGTCTTAGTGACAAAGCTAAAAACATACTTGAGGAAAGAGGTTGGGATCCGCACTTACAGCTTCAAATCTCTTCTGTATCTCAGAGATGACCTGCTCCATGTTGCCTTTGTTGTGAACTGATTCCAACACCAGATCACTCTGGGCCCGCATAGCCTCTTGCACTAAATACAGGAAAACGACAATCACTTCATGAAGACTACGGCAATGCCCACCCTGCCCAGACCACAATGGTGATAAAGGGGGGAGGTGGAGTCTGGCTTGGGCCACATGAGCCTGGTCTGCTAGGAAAGACAGGATAACAACCAGATCAGCCTTGGTGAGGACAGGAAGCCAGAGTAGGGTGGTTCTTCCACTGTCTCTTCTTCCCTCCCTCCCTGAGAACATTCTGGCCAAGGCAGACTTAATCTCAGCAACACCTGGGGACTCTGAAACCTGCTGCCCAGACGATGGCACTAACCTCCTCCTTGGCCTACCTTTTTGGTCCTGTCATCAGAGTGATCTCTTCAGAATGTAGATATGTTCATGCCTCCTCTGAAACCTGCACTGAAACTTCCAGTAGCACCTCAGTGGCCACTGGATAAAGTCCGAATCTTTATTTATTTTATTTTTTAAGATTGTATTTTTTCATTTGAGACAGAGAGAGCACAAACAGGGAGAGAGGCAGAGGGAGAAACAGACTCCCCGCCAAGCCGGGAGCCTGATGCGGGCCTCAATCCCAGGACCCAGAGATCATGACCTGAGCTGAAGCAGATGCCCAACCATCTGAGCCACCCAGGCGCCCCGAAGTCCCAAACTTTGAATTGGCCATGAAGACCCAGGCTCACTTCCCCTTACCCTCTCTGTCCATCTCCACATCTCTGAGGTCTATTTCCTGTGTAATCTCTCTCTCACCATTGGCCTTGTCCGTGCCGTTCCCTTGGCTTGGAGTACTTACGTTCTATCCCTTATCAGCTCTACCCATTCCCCTCACTCACCACCTCAGTGCAGCTAATTCCTTTTTTTTTTTTTAAGATTTTATTTATTTATTTGAGAGAGAGAGAACACGAGTAGGGGGAGGGGCAGAAGGAGAAGCAGACTCCGAGATGAGCAGGGAGCCTGACACAGGGCTCAATCCTGGGACTCTGGAATCATGACCTGAGCCGAAGGGACATGCTTAACCGACTGAGCCACCCAGGTGCCCCTCAGTGCAACTAATTCCTATTCTTCCCTCTGCTCTCAGCAGTCACCTCCTTGGAAAACAGCATGTTCTGGCTGGCTTGGGGGCTCCTTTTCTCTGCTGTTGGCACCATGTGTGTGCTCTACCATCACTTATCACCTATCACCCATCACTTATTTATCCCCTATTTACACTTGGTCTGTAATGAACTTGGTGACCTGAGTGCTAACCACTCAGGACTGATACCGATTCTTCTCTTTGGCATAGGGAGATTTTACACACACACACACACACACACACACACACACACACACACACACTACCGAGTCTTCTCTTTGGCATAGGGAGATTTTACACACACACACACACACACACACACACTTAACACATTGTGTTGCAGTCAATTATTGCCACCCTCTTGCTAAATGGGAGGTCATGTGAAGACACTCTTACATTTATTCAACAGTATTTGATGAATATCTACTATATGCTATAAACTATTATAATTTCATATACATATTAAATACATAAAAATATAATTTACAAATAATCAGGAATAATACACCAGATACTCCTTTTATCTTCTCCTACCTATCTAAAGGGTGTTTCAAGATTCTTGACAAATTTTTTTTTAATTTTAGATGGGTAACAAACAACTTGGCAACATGAGAGTGCTAAATTCTTCACAGTAAATGGAAGGAAAATCAGAGTGACATCTGGTGATTGAAAAGACAGGATAACAAACTCAAATTTATGGGATGCTTGGGTGGCTCAGTTGCTTAAGTGTCTGCCTTTTGCTCAGGTCATGATCCCGGGGTCCTGGGATCAAATCCCACATCAGGTTCCTTGCTTAGCGGGGAGCCTTCTTCTCCCTCTGCCTGCTGCTCCCCCTGCTTGTGCTCTCTCTCTGACAAATAAAATCTTAGGGGAAAAAAAAACCCCACAAAAAAACATATTTGAAAACTTGCCTCAATCTGATAGGGCTTTGGTTAGTTCCCCGTGTTCTAACTATTCTGTCTCTTTTATCTTCTCTTATCAGCCCAAGGGCAGGAATTTAACACACGCTATCTAATAAAGCTTAAGTGATTTACTTCAGAGTTTCTCTTTAAAATAAAACATAATCCCCTTCCTAAAATGAGTCTTACACTTCATATTTCTTATATTAACATAAATTCTAGATAGATTAACAATTTTAGTATAATTAAGTAAATCATAAAGTACAAGAAAGAAACATGGGGGAAATTGTAACTTTGTAGGGGAAGGCCTTTCTAAGCAAGACATAAAACCCAGAAGCCATTAAAAAAAAAAAAAGGTGAGTTGTGTATTCTTAAGTTTATTCTTAAGTTGTTTATCTTCTGTGTTACATTTATAAATGGCATCTTTTTTCCCATTACATTTTTTGTTAATTTCTGCTACCTTACTAAATTATCTTATGGTTTGTGGCACTTTCCCAGTGTGTTCTCAGACTATCAAGGGAAAACATGAGACTCAAAAAAATGTCTATAAGGGATTGTACCCAGATAACATAAAGAATCAAGCAGCAAAATGGCATCAAACATCTCAATAGCCAGACTAAAACTAGAAGACAATGGAACCATGCTTTAGAAATTCTGAGGACAAAGCACTTCCCCCTAGGATTCTAGACCCATGTGGAGATAGAGGACATTTTCAAACATGTAATGTATAAAAAAGTTCCCCTCCCATATACTCTTTCTCAGAAAGCTACTGGAAGGTGTGTATCACCAAACACAAGTGTAAACCAAAGTCCAGGAAACAAAGGGATCCAAGCTTGGGGATGAGAAAAAGAGGATCCTTAGAATGACAGTGAAGAGAAGTCCTAAGATTGGGACCTCAGGAGTAATCTGCCCAGTTTGGAGCTGGAAGACTGAGCTCCAGGCAGGGCATCTCTAATGAGAAAATGAAACAGAAAGAATTCTTGATGTGTTTGAATGTATTATTTAGAGATTTACAGTTTTATATGAAAATTATTATCAGATACTGTGCTAGGAATATGGAAACAATCTTGAACAAAACTGTCTACTTACGTACATGAATTTTTGCGGTTTTTTATTTTGAAAAAATAAAAAAGTAAATAGGCATGTACAGATATAAATGAAAGCTGTAATAAATGCTATGATAGGGATTATAATAAAAATAACAGAGTGGGGAACACCTATTTCAGATAAGGCCATCAGAGATGGAGACATTTAAGGTGAAACCAGAAGGATTAAAAGGAGCTAGCCCTGCAAAGATTAGGAGAAGGTTATTCAGATAGAGAAACCAGCAAATGCAAACTGAAAGAGCCTGTTATGACTAGAAATAGACAAGCCAGTGTAGTCTTGCAAAATAGCAGTAAGAAATGATAAATTTTATGTTATGTGTATTTTACCAAAGTAAAAAAAGATTTTTTTTAGAAAGCAAATTTTCTATTACTCAATACAAAGTTAAATTCCATATGTCAACCAATTAGAAAAAGGCTGTTTACTTATGTTTCAAGTACTAGATTCCTATTCCTAAACCCAATTTGTCAAATATTTTTCCAGACATCCTTGTAGATATTTGTAGTAGAAAGCAAATGTAATTATCCTATCCTAGATGAATTCCTAAATAGCGATGTTTCTTAGCAACACTGAACATTACCAACCACAAAAGCAGAGAATGGGGAGGCAAGCAAAGTGTTTAATTCAGTCCTCAGAAAGCATCTATCTGTGGTCCCACATATCCTTTCCTTGTCCCCTGGGAAACGTATATTTGGGATCTTCTCTTTCACAGGAGCTTTTGTATCGAGCTCATTACTTCCAAAGTCTATCCCTTTCTTTTCCTTTTAAAAAGTTCATTTAAGAAAATAACTCAAACCTGTAACAGTATAAAAAAGCATGCAATGAAAAATTGACCGATTCTCTCCCCTGCAGACCTTGGTTCCACTTCCTGGAATTTAACATTATGAGCAGTTTCTGGAATTTTGCATTGATACATTGATACATGTGAATATCCATGTATAGATTATAGATCGTGTGTGTGTATGTACGTGTATGGGTGTTCTCTAGATGGGGACTCATTTCATTTCTGCTTTGGTCATAAACATCAGGTATTTTTAGCTTTTTTGTAAAAATGCCATTTAAAATCCATTTCCATATTCTAGACAGTATCTCTATTTTCTTTGAAGATGAATTTTTTATTCATTTCTATTTTAGCAATTTGATATGGGCTCTACTGACATGAGATCAGATTCTGATCCTTTTCCACCGATGGCCAGTGGTTTTCCTTTTATGTACTGTGTAGTTTTGCTCTCCCTGCCATGCTGATGACAGCCTGAGGAAAGGTCTGGGAGCCTCCATGTATAAGAAGAGATTGCTCAGTCTCCCATTTTATTTGGGATACCCTTCCCAATTTTCACTAACTGGTCACACTCCTTCACCAGATGTGTTCTGGAGTAAATTATGTGCACACAAGCAGCACGCTGCTCTTGTTATTTAACGATGAATACATATTTCCATTTCAACATGGTTCATAAAGATAGACCTCGGGGTGCCTGGGTGGCTCAGTCATTAAGCGTCTGGCTTCGGCTCAGGTCCTGATCCCAGGGTCCTGGGATCGAGCCCCGCATTGGGCCCCCTGCTCCATTGGGAGCCTGCTTCTCCCACTCCCCCTGCTTGTGTTCCCTCTCTCGCTGGCTGTCTCTTTCTCTGTCAAATAAATAAAATCTTTAAAAAAAATTTAAAAAAAATAAAGATAGACCTCATTCTTCTTAATGATTATATGTGCCTTGCTTTGAAAGGCATTTCTCCACTCCAAAATTATAAAAATGTTGCCCATTTTTTCTTACAGTTTTTACGATTTAATCATTACACTTACTGTATTGATTTATATGGAATTTATTTTTATGTATAGAGTTCTCTGTTTTCTAAAGAAGACATTTTTCTGATATTCTTTCTTCTTCCTTCCTTTCTTTATATTTTTTTAAACATTTTATTTTTTTATTTGAGAGAGAGACAGTGAGAGAGAGAGCACAAGCGGGGTGAGGGGCAGAGAGAGAAGCAGACTCCCCGCTGAGCAGCGAGCCCAATACGGAGACTCGATCCCATGATTCCGGCATCATGACCTGAGCCAAAGGCAGATGCTTCACTGACTGAGCCACCCAGGCGCCCCATCTTTTTTTATTTTTTTAAGTAGACTCCATGCCCAGCATGGAGCCCAACGCAGGGCTTGAACTCACAACCTTGAGATTAAGAGTTGGATGCTTAACATCCTGAGCCACCCAGGCACCCCCATTTTCTGATTTTCAATAGAAGCCCCTCCTTTTTATTTTCCTAATGATCATATTTTTCGGTAGAACTGATACCTATTAGGTGGTACTGCTCTTTACTAATTAGCCCACCTAAACCTAAAGTAGATGTGGACAGCCTTGGTAATTCATTCTATCACTCTGGTCCTCAGTCCTCAGCTGAAGAACAAGAGGCGTTAGATTAGATGGCTTGGAGTGATTCCTCTGGTCGAACAGGCAGACCGTGACTGGGGAAAGATTTCATGACCTCATTCTGTGAAGGTGCCCATTACATAATAACACAAGGGAGCACTTTTACACAGTACCTTTCCCTTTTCCTTAAGAGCCACAGTGAGTGCATACCGAAGGCTGCCGAGTGTACTGACTGGCAAATTCAGGGCTTCGGGCCAGCTAGACCGGGCCACACCATATGATGATATGTCTGGTTCCTTTTTCAATGACTAACTTCCTGATCCTGATCACTACCTACCAAGAAAAGGAATGACTCTGAAAAGGCCACTTGTGCCGTTTTCAAGAATGATCTGGCTTTCTAGGAGCGCCTGGGTAGCTCAGTCGATAAGCATCCGACTCTTGATTTCAGCTCA
The DNA here is from genome assembly GCF_023065955.2 of Ursus arctos. Classification (NCBI taxonomy): domain Eukaryota; kingdom Metazoa; phylum Chordata; class Mammalia; order Carnivora; family Ursidae; genus Ursus; species Ursus arctos. The sequence continues at coordinate 32,602,425 of NW_026622808.1, read as the reverse complement.
GGTCATGATTTCAGAGTCTTGGGATCAAGGCCTGCTTGAATTCAACTAAGCCTCCATGCTGAGTGTGGAGTCTACTGGGGATTCTCTAGCGCTTTCTCTCTGCCCCTCCCTCCGCTCAAGCTCTCTAAATACATACATACATACATACATACATACATACATACATGCATAAAATCTTTTTAAAAAGGAGAATGATCTGGCTTTGTAATTATTATGATGTCACAGTGTCTGTTACTGTTTGCCCTATCAATGTGGCTCCTTCTCCTGAGTCTTATTCTCTAAGAAGGAACCATCAGGGTGAAGGATCAGGATCCTTATGCCTACTATAGGCCAGAACCAGTTCTAGTCCTCGCTCTGCCTTGACCTTGTATTGGGAGCTTGGGCACTTCCATTCCCTAGTCTGGGCTAAGAATGCCACACCTTTGCTGCATGCAATCTTCCTTTTTGTACTTCACCTAGTTTTAACGTAGAAAGCAAAAGGAGTGCTTTCCTTGGGCACTTACAAATGAGTTATTCTATCATCTTATACAAAGGAAGCATTCCTGATTTAATTGTGCTGTCTTGTTACTTCTTATGAGGGCAACAGTCCCAGGCTTCCAGAACTGCTTTCCAAACAGATGCACAGTTGCCCTGTGTGTGGGATACCCAGGTTGGAAGCCAGCAGACAGTACAGTGCTTTTTTGCAGACAGATGGAGATTAATTTCTAAGCCACACAAAGACATTAATTTTTGTAAATCATGAGCAATCCATTCCAAAGCATTTAAATAAGTTGACTTCAATTTGTTTAAAATAAAAAAATAAACACAGAGACAAATGCAAACAAGTGCAGATGCAGTCATCATCTTGCTGTTTAGTTGAGAAGCTGTTGGCTCTACAGGGGTGTCTGCCTAAGGAGAGCAATGGTATGGCTCTCTCTTCTGTTCAGTAAGAGCCAGGACCATGATTTTACCTAAACATAAATCACTAATTTGTAGAGCAGGAGACTTTACAGATCACTAACTATAACTGAAATGGAGAAAGATGCTGTGATTCACTACAAAACAGCTCTCGTTGAAACCAAGGCAGCAAGAAGAAGATTAGGTGACTGGAGTATTTCTAACTCCTAAGGGAGCAGTCTTCATTTCTAAGTCCTGAGGGAACAATGTCTTTACAGACAGCACAGCCAACAACTCATCAGGGACTCAGGGAGGCTGCCGATTCACTTCGGGCAGTGAGCTGAGAATCTGGCAGAGCTGCGTCTCCCGAGCGGCGGGACTAGTGGGTGGAGGGTTAGTGCTTCACAGAGGGCGTCTAGGGACCAGGAACACTCCCAGCACCTAGGTGGGTCCCACTACCCAGTCCAGCGTGCTCCGCAGCTCTTCAGGGCTAAGCTGCGTGTACCCATCCTCTCCTCTGAAACACTATGGAACCTCATCCCTGACAGAAACGTGGCTAGGGTCAGAAAGTTCAGTTCACTGTTCACTAGTGCCCTCTGCTGATAACCTCAAATACAAGATACTCACATGTCTTGGCCACAGTCTCCAAACAATCCAAAATAGACTGGCTTCTTGAGCTGAGATGTTCCTCAGACTTCTCCACAGATGTCTGCAACTAAGCAACCCCAAATTAAGAATGAATTCACAGACCATTGCCTTATTTTCCAAACTTGGAGTATTGTCATTTAATGATAAAAAAAGGTAGTTAAAATACTGCTATGCTATATGAATTAAGGCCAATGTAATTAGTAAACTTCTTAAAATGTAAAATGTTCTAATTCCTTGACATGTAGCTATACTTACCCTGTGAATGCTTTCTCTGATATGGGAAATGAAGTTGTATAGAGTCTCACTAGAATAAGCGAGAAAAAAGAAAATAAATCTTTGTGAAATACTGAAAAAGTATGTAACAGAATTGATGCCATGAACATGGCAGGCCTCCTCCTGGTATAGCATCAACACAGTGCTTGATTAGCGTTGGATCAGCCCTGAAGAATTTTAGTGTCTAGCTACCAAAAAACGAGAACATTGACTTTTTGTGACCATTGCCAAGGCAAACCACTTTTTTCTTTTTAAAATGTACTCTATGTGTATCTTAAATAAGATAAATATTAGCAACTCAAGTGGTTACTACAGTAAAACAGACCAACTTTCATATTCCTAGGAGCAACGGCTTCAGAAAATAGTGACTTCCTTCAGGTAGTCCAAAATTCCTGGAAACATCTTAGCCTAACGATTACTTCTTTGACTGTAAGAATGGGTAGAGATGATTCTGGGAGTAATATTAATTTCTTTTTTTAAAAGATTTTATTTTATTTTGAGAGAGTGAGCAGGGGAAGGGACAGAGGGAGAAGGAGACAGAATCTCCAGCAGACGTCCCGCTGAGCAAGGAGCCTGACTCCAGCTTCATCTCACGACCCTGAGATTATGACCTGAGAAGAAATTAAAGGGCCCCTGGGTGGCTCAGTCATTAAGCGTCTGCCTTCGGCTCAGGGAGTGATCCCAGGGTCCTGGGATTGAGCCCCACGTGGGGCTCCCTGCTCAGTGGGAAGCCTGCTTCTTCCTCCCCCACTCTCCCTGCTTGTGTTCCCTCGCTTGCTGTCTCTCTCTGTCAAACAAATAAAAATCTTAGAAGAAGAAGAAGAAAGAAGAAGAAGAAGAAGAAGAAGAAGAAGAAGAAGAGGAAGAAGAAATAATCAAGAGTCAGAGGCTTAACCGACTGAGCCACCCAGGTGCCCCTCTTTTTTTTTTTTTTCAAATATTTTATTTATTTGCTTGTTTGTTTATTTGAAGTGGGGGGAGAAGCAGAGGGAGAGGGAGAAAGAATCCGAAGCAGACTCTGTGCTAAGTGCAGAGCCCACCCTGGGGCTCAATTAAACAACTGGGAGATCAAAACCCGAACAAAAACCAAGAGTCAAACACTTAACCAGCTGAGCCACCCAGGTGCCCCAGCAATATTAATTTTTAATGAAAAAGAAACTATAACAATTATTCCTCAAATATTCCACTTTTGAAAAGATTCAGACATGGATTGTCATTAAAAATTTTTTATAGGTTTTGTTTCTTCAATCTACACAATATAAGTGCAAATATCAGGTTTTGAACCCTAATAGGACTACTCTTCATACCAAGTCTTTTGGATGCTCCGCCAGACTGACTTTAAAAGGAGAATTTTGGGGCGGTTCAATGGCTCAGTCAGTTAAACGGCCAGTTCTTGGTTTCGGCTTAGGTTGTGATCTTTGGGTCGGGCCTCGAGCTCAGTGGGGAGTCTGCTTGAGAGTCTCTACCTCTGCCACTTCTCCTGCTCATGTGCTCTCTCTCTTTCTAAATGAATAAATAAAACATTTTAAATAAATAAATAAATAAATAAATAAATAAATAAATAAATGGAGAATTTTATAGGACCACTAGGGGTCTACAAATCTTACTTATTATGAAAGAGATTGGGATGGACATTACCTGAAAAATTTCAGTGTCCAGCTACAAAAAATGAGAACATAGACTTTTTGTGACCATTGCCAGGCAAACCAGGCAAACAATAAAAATATTAAAAATAAAATAGTTAATGAATTAGGGGCACCTGGATGTCTCTGTCGGTTGGGCATCTGACTCTTGATTTCAGCTCAGGCCACGATCTCAGGGTCATGGGATTGACTCTGTGCTGGGCTCTGGGCTCAGCGGGGAGTCTGCTGCTCTCCCTCTCTGCCCCTCCCTCCTGCTCACGCATGCACACTTGAGCTCTCTCGCTCTCTCTCTCAAATAAATAAATCTTTAAAAAAGTTAATGACTTAAGGATATTAAGAACAGAATGCTATTAAATTATAAAACCAGAGAATAAGAAAAGGATCTAGAAATTAAAAATAGCAGAAGCAAGTAGAATAGTTAGAATATAAAGTTAAGGAAATAGCATAGAAAATAGAACAAAAGACAAAAGAGATGGAAAATAGATCAATAGAAAAAAAAAAGAGGATAAATGCAGGAGTTCCAACACACACCCAAAACTAGAAAGAAGAAAGGAAGAAAGAAAAGTAAAGAAGAAAGAAAAATTAAAATATAGAGATTTTCAAAGATAACAAAAGAAAAATTCCCAGAACCAAAAAACACACGTTTATAGGTCAAAAGGAACACCTCAATGCCCAAAGATTATGACATGCTACATGAAGGCACATTACTGTAAAATTTCAAAAGTCTATGGATAATGAGAAGGCCTTAAAAACTTCCAGAAAGAAAAAAGCAAGTGATGTACACAAGATCAGGAACTAGAGTGGCAACAGACCTCTTAAAAGCAACATACAAAGTGATACGGCAATGACAACAATGCTTTAGAAATTTTGGGGGAAAATAATTTCCAATCTAGAATTCTATATCCAGCCTAATTTGCAATCTACTGTGAGGGGAAAATAAAGAATTTTAGGTGCCATGCACCCATTGTCAGGAAGTTTCTGGAATATATGCTCCACCTAAACCAAGGAGTAAACTAAGAACAAAAAGGAGATAAGATCAAAGTAACAGAGAACTCAACACAGGAGAGAGGAGGTAGGAATGCCTAGGATGACAGTGAAGGGAGAACTCAGGATGACAGCTGCGCTGCAGAGCAAGAGAGTACCAAGTTCAGATCAGAATTAGGAAGGGGACTCTGAGAAGAAAATGACACTGAAGAATTTCTGATGTGTTTGGGTATAAAACAAGGAGCTTCTGGGGCACCTGGGTAGCTCAGTCAGTTAAGCGTCTGCCTTCAGCTCAGATCATGACCCGGGGTCCTGGGATCGAGCCCCATGTTGGGCTCCCTCTGCTCATGCGCGCTCTCTCTCTCTCTCTCACACACACACTCTCTCTCTCAAATGAATAAATAAAATCTTTAAGAAAAAATAAAACAAGGAGGTTTTTAGTTCTGCTGCAGAATTTGGGGATGGACTGTGATTCCTACATGGAAAAAGCAGCAAAAAAGAAAACAAGGCAATTTTTAAGATCAGGAAAATGTAATCATAGTATATATAATTTTTCTAGGCTATCTAGATAAGGATTTAAAGATTGAAAACTGATTTTTTTGTTTTGTTTTTAAATATTTTATTTATTTGTCAGAGAGAGCACGAGCAGGGGGAGGGGTAGAGGGAGAGGGACAGGGAGAAGCAGACTCCTTGCTGAGTAGGGAGCCTGACGCAGTGCTTGATCCTAGGACCCTGGGATCATGACCTGAGCCGAAGGCAGACGCTTAACTGACTGAGCCACCCAAGGGTCCCAAATGAAAACTGATTTAACTAAAATGATGGAAGATGAGAAGTTTATGGTGGAGGAAGCAGAGACGCAAATTTTTATTCCAGGGTAGAAGTCATTCTCTGAAGCTGAAAAAAAATCAAGAAATGACAATATAAGCTATCTATCATATGCTATAAGATATATGGACCTAAGTACTAGCATAGCTAAAAGGGTTGCAAGTTGGTTGCAAAAAGGAAAAGGGAACTAAAAGTGGGGGAAAACAGGCCTGCTGTTTTTCACTATAATCCTAATTGAATTTTATTTTATTTTAAGATTTTATTGATTTATTTGACAGAGAGAGCACACAAGTAGGGGGAGCAGGAGGCAGAGGGAGAGGAAGAAGCAGGCTCCCCACTGCTGAGCTTTCAACTCTTGATTTTGGCTTAGGTCATGATCTCGGGGTCATGGGGACCAAGCCCCATAACCAGCTCCTCACTCAGCACAGAGTCTGCTTGAGATCCTCTCGTTCCCTCTCTGCCCCTCCTCCTGCTCGCTCTCCCTAAATAAATAAATGAATAAAATCTTTAAAAAAATATGTACATGTAAAAACTTGATTAAAAAATACATAAAAATCGAGGTGCCTGGGTGGCTCAGTCAGTTAAGTGTCTGCCTTTGGCTCAGGCCATGATCTCAGGGTCCTGGGAGCAAGCCCCACACTGGGCTCCCTGCTCAGCAGAGACCCTACTTCTCCTTCTCCTTTGGCCTGTCTCCCCCAACTTGTGCACTCTCTCTCTCTCTGAAATAAATAAAATCTTTTTAAAAAACCATAAAAATTTAAAGATGTCTAAAGTCTAATAATGCTACCAAAATTCTTCCCGTGAAAGCCCCTACTATATTATACCACCACTTATACCATGGTATATCACCAGTTAAGAGTGATTCTTTATTCTTATGACCTCACTCCTTATTAGTACATTTGGGAACCGATGTTCCCAACAGGAAACTATATTATACAAATTAAATACTGTTTGTGTATAATTTTATATTGAAATGTTTTTTTCAAAGATTTATTTATTTTGAGAGGTGGGGAGGCAGAGGGACAGGGAAAGAGAGTCTTTAAGCTGACTCTGTGCTGAGTGGGGAGCCTGATGCAGGACTTGGATCTCAGAACCCCAAAATCACAACCCCAGACAAAACCAAGAGTCAGACAATCGACTACGCCACCCAGGCGCCCCTATATTGAGATGTTTTATATATAACTGATAGCTCCCATTACCTTAACTGTTTATTAATCCTTGATTCCACCATCTAAACTGAAATTCTGATTTACCCAAAGGCCTTAAATTAAGATGCTTAATAAACAGTAAAAGCATTAAAAGCTTGATAATTGAACCTTTCATAAAAAGCTGGTGTTTGTTTGGAAGCCATTTTTATTATTGTTTACCAAAATAAAATAAAAAAGGATGCTTAAAAGTAGAGATTTCTCACCCACCCGATATTATGTATAGGTTCATAGGAAGTCAATTATGACCTAATCTTTTCTCTAGAAAAAGTCAGTTAGGAAATTCTCTTTATTTGTGTTAACGCGCGCACACACACGCACACACACACCCTATTTTTAAGAACGGAAGTAATTTCTGTACTGTCCTATGTTGGTGTGTTATTTTGCTTTGAAAATCCCTCATTTTTTCAACAACTATTTATTGAGCCTTCTTTTGTGACAGGTCCTTGGTTATAAGCTTTAGTGAGATGGAGTGAAAAAAATTCAACTCCCTACCTTCAAGGAGTTTAACTAGCTGGTGTTTTTGAATGTGGTTTCAAAATCCACTCAAATCGAGTGATCTTCTTTATTAAAAAAATTGATCAAAGTGTATTGAATCAAATCTGCTTATGGAGATGTCCATTAACAATGTACTTATGTAAATTACAGTACATGCAGAGCTGACAGCAACCTTGCGTGAGAACATAGCTGTGCCAATTGCTTATAGTCAGCATTTTTTCTGAGTGGTTAGTATTCAAGTTGTATTTTTTAAAATCACTTTATTGAGTTAAGGTTGATATACAAAAAGCTGTACACATTTAATGTATGTAAGTTTGGAGATAAGTACACAACTGCTAAACCATCACCACAAATCTATTCCATACACATATCCATCACTTCCAAAAGCTTTCTCTCACTCTCTTTAATAGCAGTGGTAGTAGTGATAAAAACACTTAAATTAAAACATTTGCCATCTTAGCAAATTTTAAAGTATACCAATACTGTGTTGTTAACTATAGGCACTATGCAGTATGGTAGATCGCTAGGATTTATTCATCTTGAATAAACTGAAACTTTGTACCCTTTAACTAATACCTCCCTGTTTGTCCCACACTCCAGTCCCCAACAACCACCGTCCTACACTCTGCTTCTTTGACTCTTTTACATTCCTCATGTAAGTGCTATTAGTACAGTTGGCCCTTGAACAATTCAGGGGTTAGGGGAGCTGACCGCCCCCCCACACAGTTGAAAATCTGTATATAATTTTTGACTTCCCAAAAACATAAAAGCCTACTGTTGACCACAGCCTTACTGATAAAACAAATAGCTGGCTAACACAAATTTTACGTTATATGTACTATATATTGTATTCTTACAATAAAGCTAGAGAAGAGAAAATGTTAAAGTCGTAAGTAAAAATATTTACAGTACTGTGCTATGAAAATTTCAAATATAAGTGGAACTGTACAGTTCAAACCTGTGTTGTTCAAAGGCCAACTGTATTTGTCCTTCTGTGTCTGACTTATTTAATTTGGCATAACATCCTCCAGGTTCATCCATGTTGTCACAAGTGACAGAATTTCCTTCTTTTTAAGGCTGAAGACTATTCCATTGTATGTATATACCGCATTTTCTTTATTCAACTCATTGATGGATATTTAGGTTACTTCCATGTCTTGGCTATTGTAAAGAATGCTGTAATGAATATCGTAGTGCAGATATCTCTTTGAGATCCTGATTTCAATTCCTTTGATATATACTTAGAAGTGGGGTTGTACCAATTTATGTTCCCACCAACAGTGTATAAGGATTCCCTTTTCTCCACATCCTTACCAACACTTGGCTTTTTTTTTTTTTATATAATGGCCAAGCTGACTGATGTAAGATGATATTTCATTGTGGTTTTGATTTGCATTTTCCTGATGTCTAGTGATCTTGAGCACCTTTTTCATACACTTGTTGGCCATTAGTATGTCTTCTTTGCATATATGTATATTCAGTTCCTTTGCCCACCTTTTAATTGCGTTGTTTTTATACTATTGAGCTGTAGGAGTTCCTTATATATTTATTAACCCTTTATCACATACATGGTTTGCAGATATTTTTTTATCATTCTGTAGGCTGCCTTTTTATTTTGTTGATTGGTTCCTTTGCTGTGCAGAAACTTTTTAGTTTGATGTTATCCCACAAGTCTATTTTTGGTTTTGCTGCCTGTGCTTTTGATGTCATATCCAAGAAATCATGGCCATTGCCAATGTCAAGAAGCTTTTTACCTATGTATTTTTTTTCTTCTAGGAGTTCTACAGTTTTGAGTCTTATGTTTAAGTCTTTAGTCCATTTTGAATTTTTATGTATAGTATAGGATAAGGGTCCTTTTTCATTCTTTTCCATATGGATCCAGCTTTTCCAACACTATTTGTTGAAAAGATTAACCTTTCCCCTTGTGTATTCCTGGCACTCTTTCATGCTGTGCTAAATATTTAAAACATAACCCCCTGAAAGATCCATATGATAGAGTACAATGCAACCATTAGAAATGATTTTGTATATGGAATAGAAACATAATCATTAAAGATTATTAAATCTAAAAAGCAGATTAAAAAATAGTCCATAGGAAACAATATTTTTATTTTAAAAAATACATAAAAATAGAGCAGCGTTATATAAAACATTGTTAATGGTGGTTCACAGAGTAAACTGATCTAAGAGGCAAACTTGAGGTTCTGACAGACCCAAGATCTCTGCGCAAAACTCCTAGTTTAGATGTGCCCCTTTGGATGGAGTGTTTCCTGACACCCCCAGTCAGAGCTGGGAGCCTGTCCTAGGGCTTCCAAAGCATTTGGATGCAACCTCTGCTATACCATTTACAACTTTGTACTTAGAGTGGAAAGTCCAGAGTCTATTTTAGGCTGGTTTGTATTTGACCCTGTTTTCTGTTTAAGTAGTTCTTCAGGTTAGCAATCTTGGGGGGAACCAGAGCCTCTTTCTTCCTCTAGAGGTTGAGAGTGCCAGGGGCTTGCTTTCCTAGTTTCTCCTGAACCCTGGGCTCTTCCTTCACACATAACTTGCCAGACCAGGAGTCAGGAGAAAAAGACTGAGTTCTCTCTCTAGTGGCTGTGGCTCCAGCAGAAGGAAGAGAGAGTTCTAGGAGAATGGTAACAGGGTCTAGGACTAAACTGGCTACAGTGCAGGGAGGGTCTACTACTCTCTGGGCAGGGGTTAGTGGGCAGCAGAATTTGTACTGGACTAATTTTGTGGCTTGGTTTGGAGAATTCTCCATGATGCGTAGCACCTGGCAATTGCAGGACTGTTGCAAAAACTTAAAGTGGCCTCATTTTCTTCCTTGGAAATCAGAATCCTGATTTTTTTTTTCTCCCTCGATGCACTGCTACCCAGATAGATGACACTCCCCGACTCCCCCGAAGCTAGGTGTAGCCATGTGAGTAAATTTTAGCCAGTGTGAGGTATAAGGAGTGTTGCGTGTAACTTCAAGAAGAGTCCTAAATAGAAAGGAAGATACCCTTTCTTCTTTCCTTCATCCATTGTTTGTCTGGAACTCTGACAACAGCTGGAACTCCAGCAGCCACCAAGCACTGTGAGGACAGGAGCCACACCTTAGGGATGCAAGACCAGAGTGCTAGAAGGAGCTAGATCCTTAAGAACCATGAAGGTACCATTCTAGTCCTGGACCACACGCTTCATGATGATTTTTGCATTAAAGAAAAATAAACATCTATCTTTTTTAAGGTTTTGTTATTATGAGTGTGTGTGTATATGTTATATGTATATATGTTATATATGTGTGTATATATATATGTTATATGTATATATATATGTTATATACAGATGAACATAATCCTAGCTAATAAAACAAGCCACCCAATATCTTTTTCTCTCTTTTTAAATTGTAATTGACACTCATCACCCATCTAATATCTTTTAATAACTTTTTAACATTAAAAATTTTAAGTTAACATATAAAATTAACTGTGTATGTGTGTATGTATACAATTCTGAGTTTTAACACAAACTTAGGGTTCATGTAACCATTACCACAATCAGGAGGGCAGTATCCAAAGAAAACCTTCATGCTGTCCCTTTGTGGTGAAGTCCAGCCGTCCCTAACCCCTGGTAATCATTGATCTATTCACCATCTCTATAGTTTTGCCTTTCTTAGAATGTCACATAAATGGAGTCATAAAGTTTATAACTTTTGGACTGATTTCCTTCACTCAGAATAGTGTCTTTTAGATTCACCATGTAGTTGTATATCAGTAGCTCATTTTTTACTGCTGAGGAGTGTTCTGTTGTATGGACATACCATAGTTTGTTAATACATTCATTTATTTAAGGATATTCACGTTGTGTCCAGTTTTTGGTGATTATGAACAAAGCTGCTATAAACAAACATTACTGTACAGGCTTCTGTGTAGACATAGTTTTCATTTATCTAGGGTAAACGCTTAGGAGTAGAATTACAGAGGCATATAGTAAATTATGTTTACTTTTATTTTTAAATATTTTTATTTATTTATTTATTTGAGAGAGAGTGAGAGTGAGAGAGATCACGGAGGGAGAGGGAGAAGCAGACTAGCCATTGAGCAGGGAGCCCGACATGGGGCTGGATCCCAGGACCCTGAGATCATGACCTGAGCCGAAGGCAGCCACTTAAACGCTTGAGCCACTCAGGTACCCCTTATGTTTACTTTTATAAGAAACTGTCAAACTTGTCCGGAGAGTCTATATCATTTTGCATTTCCACCAGTAAGAATTCCAGTTATTCTATATCCTTGCCCCGCCTTGGTATTATCAGTTTTTATTTGTTTTAAATTGAGCCATGCTAATAGATGTGTAGTAATGTCATTGCGAGTTTAATTTCTATTTCCAAAATGGCTAATGATGCTGAGCATCATTATGAGCATTTTTGTAATGAGCATTTTCATGCACTTGTTATCCATATGTACTTTTTTAAGTTTATTTATTTAAGTAATTTCTACATCCAATGTGGGGCTTGAACTCGCAACCCTGAAACCAAGAGTCACATGCTCTTCCAACTGAGCCAGCCAGGTACCCCTGTTACCCATATACTGTCTTTGAAATATTTGTTAAAATCTTTACCCATTTTTTTTATTGAGTTGCTTATTATTTAATAAGTTTTAAGAGTTCTTTTTTATATTCTGAATATAAGTCCTTTGCTGAAAATGTTTACAGATATTTTTCCCACTCTGTTGTTTTATTTTCTTTTTAAAGATTTTATTTATTCGACAGGATAGAGACAGCCAGCGAGAGAGGGAACACAAGCAGGGGGAGTGGGAGAGGAAGAAGCAGGCTCATAGAGGAGGAGCCTGATGTGGGGCTCGATCCCATAACGCCGGGATCATGCCCTGAGCCGAAGGCAGACGCTTAACAGCTGTGCCACCCAGGTGCCCCTGTTTTCTTTTCTTATTAAGGTTTTTTTTATTTGAGAGAGAGAGAGCACAAGCAGGAGGGAGGGGTAAAGGAGGAGGGAAAAGCAGACTCCCCAGTGAGCAGGGAGCCCAAAGTGAGGCTGGATCCCAGGACCCTGAGATCATGACCTGAGCCGGAGGCAGACAGACACTTAACTGACTGAGCCAACCAGGTGTCCCTGAAGCTTGTGTTTTTCATTCTCTTCAACAGTGATTGTTGCAGAACAAACACTTTAAATTTTGCTTGAAAACAAAAACACAGGAAATTCTAAGCCAGAGCTTTCATACTTTGAATTCAGGTTTCCTTCCCCAGTTGCCACCATTTACCTTTCAGAGTCCTTAAATGCCACATGGACTGTGTCCGGGGCTTTTAGTTGCATTCAGTCGGAGAGATAGGATACAGTATGCTTACTCTGTCATACCCAGAACCAGAACCAAATAAATAAATTCCTTTTCCATTTAAATGAACTTATTTCTATTGTTTACAACCAATAATTCTGGCCTAGTTGTATTATTTATCCAACAAATGTCTGTTTGCCTACCCAGACTGAGAACTACAAAGACAAATTCGTAGTACCGGGCCAGCATAGTGTTTGTTTAGTGAATGAATGAATAAATTTCACTATTGTGATCAACAATTATTGAAAGAACATGGTTATTTTATATTCTACTTGTAGTATTTAGGTGATTTATTCATAATGAGACTAATCTGTTTTCTCAAATATTACAGACAAAAAAACCCAATAATCTGGGTCATGGTCATCCAATGTTTGGTGTACCCAGAATCCTCCTCTAATGGGGAACTGCGTCTTTCTGCATCCAAACAGTGGTTCTGGTGAAGACTTCCAGTCACACCTCCTTCCTTTCACCCCTAAGATCTAAGCAAGCCTATCATAAGCTTCCACTAGGATTTTTCAAATTCAAACCAAGGGAAAAGACTGCCTTTCTCTGTGTTGATAGGAAGCTGGTCTCTAATAGGAAAGAATAAAGTATAGATGGAGAGAGAAGCACAGAAAAGAGATTCTGATTTCATTTCATTCCCTGTCCTTCCCAGATTGGTTAAAAGAGCTAATATAACCTCTGTTTTGTCAAAGCTAGTTTGAGGTGAGTTTCTATTTGCTACCAAAATGGTCATAACAATGCAATCTGAGCTAATCGATTGGGATTCTTTTAAGATTTCTTTCCCTCATACGTTTTCTCTATAAGTTTGGGAAAATACGTACTTTCAAAACACAATATGTAAATCCATGTCTTATAGGTTTGTAGCATCTCTTATGTTTGGACCCTGCACCATGTCTTATCACTTTCCTGCTTCCAAATTTACAGTGGTATGCATTCTCTCTCTCATTTAAAAAATTTTCACTCCTTCTCACATTCTTAAAAAGATTTTATTTATCTGAGAGAGAGAGAGCATGAGCAGGGGAAGGTCAGATGGAGAAGCAGACTCCCTGCTAAGCAGGGAACCCAATGCGGGGCTTGATCCCGAGACCCTGGGACCATGACCTGAGCCGAAGGCAGACACTTAGCTGACTAAGCCACACAGGCGCCCCTCACATTTTTTTTAAGTAGGCTCCACACCCAACATAGGGCTTGAACTCATGACCTTGAGATCAAGAGTTGCATGCTCTACCAACTGAGACAGTCAGGTACCCCATTCTTACCACAGTTCTGACAAGCACTAATTGACACACACACACAAAAACAAATCTAAAACTAAAATCTTGAGTTTTGGGGCACCTGGGTGGCTCAGTCAGTTATGCAACCGACTCTTGATTTTGGCTCAGGTCATGATCTCAGGGTTGTGGGATGGAGCCCCACATCAGTCTCCACACTTAGGGTAGAGTCTGCTTGAGATTCTCTCCTTCTCCCTTTGCTCATGCGCGTGCTCTCTCTCTCTCTAAAATAAAATCTTTAAAAGGAATAATAATAAAATAAAATATTGGGTTTTATTTTTGCCAGAATTTATTAAAATTATGATTTTTTGCCTATTATATAAGTATCTTAAGCTTGAACTTTTAATGGAGAGAGATTCTTCAGAGTCCTCATTATTTGTTCTATTTATTTTTTTCTATCTTGTAAAAAATTGTTAACAGAAACTCATTTCACTACAAAAAAGAGAAGGAAATGATAAAGGGAGAGAGAGAGGAAGGAAAGAAGAAAATGTTGAGAGAAATTTAATGTTTCAAAAAAGTTTTTTTAGCTGCAGAATCCTTTTTTTTTTTTTTTTTTAAGTAATCGCTACCCCCAATGTGGGGCTCAAACTCACAACCCTGAGATGAAGGGTCTCATGCTCTACCAACAGAGTCAGCCAGCCTGCCCTTGCTGCAGAAATCTTGATCAAACAAAATATAATCCCATGCCCAGAGAACAAAAAAATTTAACATTCATCTATCTGAAGGAGTAAGAAGGTGAGTATTCTGCAGTACTGTACTAAAGCCATGAGGGGCCTCTGAGAAACTGTAGGGTCCTAGAGCCTGGATTCCCAGGGAAAAGAAATCTCTCAATGTCTGGGAAATGTTTATTTACCAACAGAATCAAACACTTCAGAGCATTTTGGTTTTCTCACTAAAGGAAGATAAGTATTCAACAGAAAGGATACTTAGTCTAAGAATCCTTAAAGAAACTTTGGCTCTTTCAAAATGAAAGTAACAGTGGTGACTCTAAGTGACACATCTTCACTGTCACAGAAATAATAAAGTATATCTCTGCTTGAGTGTTATAATTTCCATGACACCTAAAGATGTTCCCTGGTAACTTACTACCAAGAAATGAACAACTTAATTTCCTCAGTGACTTCAAATTATTTATTTATTAATACAGGAGCCCTAATTTATCTCATGTATTTGCTGAGGTAAATGAATAAACATAAAACTAACAAATAAGACTATGTATAAAATTTAGGGTATATCTTAAAAAATACCAACATTTTGCAGCACCTGGCTGGCTCAGTCAGTGGAGCATGTGACTCTTGATTTGGGGGTTATGGGTTCGAGCCCCATGCTGGGTATAGAGATTACTTAAAAATAAAGTCTTAAAAAGAATACCAACATTTCAATGTGAGAAAATCAGCCTGAATAGCCTGAATCAGCTTTTTAAAGAATTCATGTGCTGTGCTCACTTCGGCAGCACATATACTAAAATTGGAACCATACAGAGAAGATTAGCATGGCCCCTGCGCAAGTATGACACGCAAATTTGTGAAGCATTCCATATTTAAAAAAGAAAAGGAATTCGTGTGTTATATTCTTGACCCTAAAACAACTGTTACCTAATTTCCTAAATCAGATGATCTGAAAAGATAACAAATTAAAGAGCAGATTTTGGCAAAATAAACATAACATTACTTGAATACTGTATTTCTCTAAGAAGTCCTTTAGCTTACTTTTTCAGAGGGCCAGAACTGTGGCAGCCAAATTCAAATCTGCCACAAGTCACACTGACAAGTAAGCAAATAAAGAGTAATTATTAGATGAGCTATAAAGGCAACAGTATTATCATACTGAAATAAAATTATTTGACTATTAATATTCCATTTCTGTTTCCCTCAAAAGATATGAAATGTCTCATCCACTTGAAAAGTTTGCATACCTGTCACATTTGTCTTTTGCCCTTTTCTTTTTCTCTTCAAACTGTTCCAAGAGGCCCTTTGATTTTCCAACTGACAAAGGAAGAGGAAATAAACCTCTATCGTTTGTATCTCCTCCAAACAGCTGGGGTTTTGTCTGGTACTTTGTGAAAATACTAGGTTCACTCTGTTAAATGAAAAAAAAATCACAGCATTTCAGACATGAAAATATTTATAGCATTCACTATTTTCTACACAATGTAGAGTCACCTTTACGTGCAAAATACTACTAAAAAACAACATGGCATGTAGTATTTCCTTTTTATTTCATATACATCAGAAAATTACATTAAAATAAAGCAACTCTTTTTTTATTTATTTTTTAAAGATTTAATTTATTTTATTTATTTGACAGAGAGAAAGGCAGAGAGAGAGGGAACACAAGCAGGGAGAGTGGGAGAGGGAGAAGCAGGCTTCCCGCTGAGCAGGGAGCCCGATGTGGGGCTCCATACCAGAACGCTGGGATCATGACCCCAGCCAAAGGCAGACGCTTAACAACTGAGCCACCCAGGCACCCCAGCAACTCTTTTTATTAACAAGGTTTCTGTCTTACCAGCCCAGAGATATTAAAAATGTCAGCTATGGGCGCCCGGGTGACTCAGTCAGTTAAGCGTCTGTTTTTGGCTCGGGTCATGATCTCAGGGTCCTGGGATTGAGTCCTGCATGGCATCAGGCTCCCTGCTCAGCAGAGAGTCTGCTTCTCTCCTCTCCCTGCCACTCCCCCTGCTTGTGCTCGCGCTCTCACTCTCGCTCTCTAATAAATAAAATCTTAAAAATATATATATACATCAGCTAATCAGGGTGCCTGGCTTACTTAGTCAGTAGAGCACATGACTCCTAATCTCAGGGTCACGAGTTCAAGCTCCACGTTGGGTGCGGAGCCAAATTAAAAAATAATAATAATAATAAAATATCAGCTAAAATGGCTTAAAATCCATTGCACAAATTTGAAGGCAATAACAGAATTCTTTATGCTGTCTCTGAGATGATATGTTAAGTTTACATAATAAGTTTAACTCAATTACTAGTTGAACTAGACTTGTTGATAAGTTTGACCTGGACTTGACAGTAAGCATGCTGAAATGTGGTGAGTCATTTTCAGCATTCTGAGGCAAAAATTACCCTGAAACATTCAGGGAGTACATTTTCTCCTTCATATCACTGGGTACCAATTTCTGTACTGAAATACTTATCTGAGAGCATACCCTACATCTTAAAGCACTGACCTAATCTTATCCATGGACTCTCTATTTGATTCAGTTAAGTCTATATATAAAGTTAAATCTAGTTTTAGACCAAAATAAATAAATATAGAAAAATATTTCTGACCCATGAAAGAAGACAGGCTGGTCTCAAAAAATTGAGGACTCAGGAGACTCTGTTCTTGATTCTGGCCCTTATTCATTAACTAAGTCCTCAGAATCCTCACATCCTTCTTCAAGGAGATAATGTAGCACAGTAGGCTAAAATCCACAAAGCACCTAAAGTTTCTTAGAAAAAATTTCCATTTAAAATAAAATTTATGTTACTTTATTCCTATTTTTCTAAAACTCTTGTTTCTTATGAAATTTTCACAAACAATAGTATGTGTTAGAAAATGTCATGCAATATTTGTCTCTCCCTGAGGGTCAAGGCACTGGCAATATTTTGCAATATATATATATTTTTTTTTCCATTTCAGACTACCAAGTTTATCAGACTACTGAGTTATCAATCGAGTGTAAATCCATTTAGGAGAGTAATCCTTAGAGATGTATAATTCTAAAATATAATAGAACAGAATAAGTCTTCTTTATTGCTTATCTCCATAATGACTATGAAATGTGTGCAGAGAAATTCTGGAAATGAGACTCACGTCCAGAGAATTCTGTTGTGACTGTTTTGGATGTCTCAAGTGGACACTGTCCAAGGGTGCTGACAGAGTCTCTGAACTTTCCGGACAGAACTGGGATCCAAAGAGGAACTGGGAATCACTGAGACTGGAGTAATCAGTTTGATTATTATTCCAGCTAGATGACTTAGTGGTCCTGAAATTAAGCAAGAAAAGAGAAGTATATCAAGTGGGCAAACTTTCTGAAAAAGTGAAATCATAATTCACAGCTACTCATTTCTGAATATTCTGGGCAGAGTACTAGTTTGTCCTGACCTCCTAGTCCCCTGCACACTGCCAGTACTACCTATAAAGAAACACAAAGAAATTCTGAATTCCAGGCATTTTGATTACAGAAAAACAATCAGATGGAAATTCAAACACTAAGGACTGGCACCATTATTCCTTGTACAACAGTACTGTGGGCTATAACACCATTTGGGGGATCAAAGTTCCTGAAATCTTTAGGGATTAAAAGAACATTATCTTTTAAAAAGTTGAATCTGGGGGTGCCTGGGTGGCTCAGTCAGTTGGGCATCCAACTCTTGATTTCAGCTCAGGTCATGATCTAGGTTCATGGAATCAAGCCCCATGTAGGGCTCTGTGTTGGGCGTGGATTCTGCTTGGGATTCTCTCTCTCCTTCTTCTGCGCCTCCTTCCCACCCCCATTCTCTCACTCGGTCTCTTGCTCTCTCTAAAAAAGAAAGTTGAATCTGTTAATCACTAAGGGAATAGATAAAAATAAAATACGGTGTATGCATATAACTGATGCATTAGTCAGAAGCAATAAACTAAATTTACATATAACGCATGAATAAGTCTCAAAAATGTAATTTTGAGTGCAGAAAAAGAGTAAAAATGGAATGAACTCTATATCATTTATATAATCTTTTAAATCTACATCATACCACACCAAATAAGTATATAACTGTGTGTGTAGAAGGTGAATTAGACTCTCGTTAACTTTCCTAGAGTGTGCCTACAGGGAAGGGAGGCAGCAGGATTACAGGGAGAATAGGAGTCCTAATACAAAAAAACACAAGACAGGTTAGTTACAGACTGAATATTTTGTGTTCTCCAAAAATTCATATGTTGAAGTCCTAATCCCTAATGTGATAGTATTTGAAATGCGGCCTTTGGGAGGTAGTTAGGGTTAGACAAGGTCATGAGGGTGGGGCCTTCATGATGGGATTAAGGCCCTTACAAGTAGAGACACCAGAGAGTTTGCCCTCCTTTCTTTCTTTTTCCTCCATGTGAGGACACAGAGAGAAGACAGTTGACCGCAAGCCAGGAAGGGAGCCCTCACCAGAAATGATCCAGCTGGCACATGGTTCTACGACTTCCAATCTCCAGAACTGAGAAAATAAATGTCTATTGTTGAAGCCATCCAGTTTAGGGTACTTTGTTATGGCAACCTAGCAGACTAATACAGGCCTCACCCAGACTGAAGAATATCATCAACTCAGATTTGTGCACAGGAGGATCCATTAAACATTGTTTTTGAAACAAAGTGGTGTTCCCTTTCACACCTTTAGTGTATTATTCTTGCTTGAAGGACTTCCAGCTGTGGACTTCCAACTTGCTTCCCCTGGATATCTACACCAGTCTTTAAACCTCTCATATGAAAGGGAGAGTGATATTGATAATGATATAATCACACCTGAACACAGTGTACTGAGCCTATTACAGAGACAGCACATAAACAGGCAGACAAGTAAAAGACAGTCTTCAAGTTTTTACTTGAAAGATATCTCAGTAACAATTTGTGTTACTTAACGCTGTTGTGCAACCTGAAAAAATATGCTTTTCGTTAAAACACACAAACACAAACCATTCCTTTTTAAAAAAGCTAAATCTAGGGGCACCTGGGTAGCTCAGTTTGTTAAGCATCCAACTCTTGATTTTGGCTTAGGTCATAAATCTCAGGGTTGTGAGATTGAGCCCTGAATTGGGCTCTGCTCTGGGCATGGAGCCCACTTAAGATTCTTGATTCTCTTTCTCCCTCTCCCTCTGCCCCTCCCCCGGCCTGCTCTGTCTTTCTCCCCTCCTCCCAAATAAATAAATAAGCCAAATCTAAAATAATTAGATAGCATATAAGTACATATCCTAAGCCAAAGGAACCATCATATATTAATGCGAGACAAAAAGAAACTCTAATAGTTCAGCACAGGAAAGAGCAATTATTTCACTGATAGAACCATTTTCTAAGATTAGCTAAGGTAATGGGCTGCACACATGTATTATAATACGGGTTGCGTAATCACTGCTCAAAATGGCTTAAATAGCTCTCTGTGACTCCCCTCTCAGGTCAAAGAGAATAATTAGCTGGGCTAGAAAAAAAAAAACCTGTGAGGTTATAGAAATTACATAGGATTTACATCTTAAAGCTATGATCTAGAATTTAACAAAGATAGATTTTTCCCTACTCAATATCAACTGTAAGCATTTTTTTTTCTTTTTGAGAAATAAAAGCACAGTGCTCTAGGTTTTTATTGAATTAATCACTGTCTTCAGGAAGGTGCTACGAAGAAAATAAACTATCCAATAATAAAACATGCCAAAAACAATTAGAAATCCCTTAAATATATACTACCTCTGGGGCACATCCACCAAGTTAGCAATGGCAGGCCCACTGCATGTCTGGCAGACACAAATGTAAATACTTCAGGGGAGCAGCAGAAAGGGCAATATCTTAGTGAGCCTTGTCAACAGCTGGAGTGGCTCTTAACTCCACAGCGCCTACGAATGGTACTACACAACTGAATACGTGCCTGAACGTTGTCTTGATGTCGCTCCCTGCTGTTTCAATAGCAATCGCTCCAACCAAGGTGAATTTCTAGATGTTGGGCCATGTCTAATTCTCACAGGCCCCATAGTCCTTGGGCCCAGTGCTGCACACAGAGCCACTGCTCAGTTAACACACACAGCTGAACTGACATTGCTTTTATAATCAGAAAATCGGGCAAAAGGAAAAAGACGAGGATGGGAGAGCAGTGAAAGGAAGGGAGAAGAAGGGGAAGAAGCTGTATGAAGTAACTCTATTACTAATTAACTAATAAGAAGGAGAGCCTTTTTCTATGAAATCAATACAAATATAAGACCCTCAGTATCAGAGAATATAACCAGAAAACTTACCCAGAGCCTGAGGGCATACTGAGCATCTCTTTGATATTCCAGACATTGAAATTCATTTCTTATGGTTAGCCCTATTCAAAAGAGAGGAATATTAATTTAAAAGGTTAAGATAGTATAACTTCCCCCCAAAGATTACTTTACTGGTGACTATTAAATGTAGATGAGGACATTTCAGCAACTACATTCCCATTCATTTGGTGAAAACTCCCATTACGTATGTGTCAGAAACAGGTATTTTCAGGGCACCTGGCTGGCTCAGTCAGTGGAGCGTGTGACTCTTGATCTTGGGAGTTATGAGTTTGAGCTTCGTGTTGGGTGCAGAGATTACTTAAAAATAAAATATTTTTAAATATAAAAGAAATAGGTATTTTCTGCTATTAAATTGCATACAAATCCCCTCCTTCTTAATACCAAGGAGAGCCCAGTCATCTATGAAACAGTAAATTTGCATTCCATCTTCTGCTCTCTTGTCCTTTTCTCTTGCCATCCTATTAATAATCTGCTTTTAGGAAAAGACCAATAAACTCTATTTTTCATTGCATTGATAAAATGAATGACTTAATCTATAACCTCTCCCAAGAAGACTAGTTCTCCCCCAATCATAGGATATGGGAATGCCAAGAGTGCTGTGGAATTTGGGCAATAAAGAAGCTTGATGAAGAGTGAGTGTTTTGGGCAAAGTGCTTTCCCACACCTCTTATGAGCATACCTCTTATTGGCTACCCTGCTCACTGCCAACCCAACACACTGCACACTATGGTTCATTATTATGATCACAGAGCCTGGATTTTATTAAACAAGACCAATTTCTAAATTTCTAAATTTTGTCTTCCTGATCTCACAGAACATTCATATTTATCAGATTATATATTACCAGGAGGGCATCAGAAAATGATTCCCACACAAATGGTAGGCATATGTGACCAAACATCAAATATTGTCCCAACAGAGATCTAGATAAAATGAAACACAAGTTCTGAATAAATATAAACAGTTTAGTATACTTTTATATAATTTAATCTTGTTTAGAGAAATCTGTTACATTGAAGTTTTCTAAATTTTTTTTTAAGATTTTTTAAAATTTATTTATTTGACACAGAGAGAGACAGCCAGCGAGAGAGGGAACACAAGCAGGGGGAGTGGGAGAGGAAGAAGCAGGCTCCCTGCCAAGGAGTCCGATGTGGGGCTCGATCCCAGACCGCCGGGATCATGCCCTGAGCCAAAGGCAGAAGCCCAACGACTGAGCCACCCAGGCGCCCCAAAGTTTTCTAATTTTTTAGAAAAATAGATGCATTGGGGTGTTTATAACCACTTGTTTTGCAAGACTAGTAAGCACAGATCACAGGATCAAGGGGTGAAAGGCATTATCATTTACATAACCCTACTATGTATTGGGCACAGTGCTAGATATGCTGCAGGATACAAAGTTAATGATTTTGTGAGGCAGGTGTTGTTATTCCCACTTAGAAGTTTGTAAGGACTCACATGGTCTAAATAATTAGTTCAAGTTCTATCTGAATTTGGAGGTAAATATGTTCTATGCTAGGTCAACCCATTACCGAAGGCCATGCTGTGCTCTCGTTTCTCAACACTGGGTCTGTCTTAGATACTTTCTAGAAACAAGCAACTCTGTATTTCTTCCTTTATGAGCAGCTTGGTAATGACTTGAAAGGATATGACTTTAGAGGAATAAGATCAAGGTTCAGATCCTGATTTATAGTGTGAACTTGGGCAAATTAGCTAACTTCTTTGTTTTTTGTTTTTTTTTTTTTCTTTTTTAAGATTTTATTTTTAAGTAATTTCCACATTCAATGTGGGGTTCAAACTTACAAACCTGAGATGAAGAGTCACATGCTCTACCAACTGAGCCAGACAGGCATCTGAAATTAGTTAACTTCTTTGAATCCCAGTTTCCTTATCAGTTAAATGAAGACAACACCTATCTTTAAAAGTGGGGATAGGGATTCAAGAACATGAATATCCAGTGCCTGGATATGGATACTGGCACTTTTTAGGTGCTTCTTAATTACTTCCTCAGAGACTGTGGCTTCACCATTTTCAAACAAATCTATGGTCTCGTGGAGACTTTGACATTCACCTACTCTCAGTTCAAAGGACTCTCATATGTAACACACCAAGTCTCTCGCATTCACCTAGCTGAGAATAAAATTTCTGCAAGGTTGGGACTAAATACCAGAGTTAATTAATTATTTTGTCTCAGCACTCTTGAACACAGTTTAGACTGTGTAGAATACCTTCAAAGAAGTTCAGTGTAATATTACTATCCCATGATACAAATAAATTAATAAAATACCTCATTGAGATGAAAACTGAAGAAAATTCATTTTAAAAACTGGCAATATTGTCCAGGCAGATCCACAAGTGAATTCTACCAAACAATTAAGGAAGAAATTATGCCAATTCTCTAAAATCTCATCCTATTACCAAAACCAGATAAAGACATTATAAGAAAAGAAAACCACAGACCAAGATCTCTCATGAACATAGGTGCAAAATCATCAACAAAATATTAGCAAATTGAATGCAACAATATATAAAAAGAATTATACACAACTGAGTGTTATTTATTCTAGACACACAAAGCTATTTCAACATTTGAAAATCAAATAATGTAAACCATCACATCAACAGACTAGAGAAGAAAAATCATGTGATCAAATTAATAAATACTAAAAAAGCATTTGGGGTGCCTGGGTCACTCAGTTGGTTGAGTGTCTGACTCTTGATCTCAGTTCAGGTCTTGATCTCAAGGTTGTGAGTTTAAGCTCTGTGCTGGGCTCCATACTAGGTGTGGAGCCTACTAAAAAAATTAATTTATTAATTTTAAGAAAAGCATTTGACAAAATCCATCACCCATTCATGAGAAAAACTCTCAGCAAAGTAGGAAATAGAGGGGAACTTCCTCAACTTGATAGAAAACATCTACACAAAATTCCAAAGCTAACATCATACTTGATGAGAAACTAAAAGTCTTCTCTCTTAAGATCAGGAACAAGGCAACGATTCCCCCTCTTCTCTCAATACAACATTGTACTAGAAGTTCTAACTAATGAAATAAAACAATAAAAGGAAACGAAAGGTAAATAGATTGGAAAAGAAGAAATAAAACTGTCTTCGTTCAAAACCACGTGACTTTCTATGGAGAAAATCCAAAAGAAGTGACAAACTCCTGGAACAAACAAGTGATTATACCAGTGTTGCAAGATAAAGATTAATACACAAAAGTTAATCACTTTCCTATATACCAACAATAAACAAATGGAATTTGAAATTAAAAACACAACACCATTTACATTAGCACTCCTAAAATACTTATAACAAAATATGTATAAGATGTATATGAAGAAAACCACAAAATTCTGATGAAAGATATCAAAGAAGAACTAAATAAATGGAGAGATATTCATGTTCATGGATAAGAAGACTCAATATTGTTAAAATGTTGTTCTTTCCAACTTGGTCTATATATTCAAACAATCTCAATAAAAATTTGAGCAAGTTATTTTGTGGATATTGACAAACTGACTCTAAAGTTTATATGGAGGAGCAAAAGATCCAGAATAGCCAACACAATATTGAAGAAGAAGAACAAAGTCAGATGACAGACACTACCCAATTTCACGATTTACTATAAAGCTACACTAATCGAAATTATGTGGTACTGGCAAAGGAATAGACTAATAGATCAATGGAACAGAATAGAGTGCCCAGAAATAGACTCACTCAAATATAGTCAACTATCTTTGACAAGGGGGCAAAGTCAATAAAATGAAGAAAACATAGTCTTTTAAACAAATTGTGCTAGAACATCTGGATATCCACATGCAAAGAAAATTTAGACACAGACCTTATACCTTTCACAAAAAATTAACTGAAAATGGATCACAGACCTAAATGTAAAATGTGAAGCCATAAAAAACTCTTTGAAAATAACATAGGAGAAAATATAGATGATCCCTGCATTTGCCAAAGACTTTGTAAATACAACACCAAAGACATGATCCATGAATGAAAGAATTAATAAGCTGGACTTCCCTAAGATTAAAAACTTCTCTGTGAAAAACACGGTCAAGAAAGTGAGAAAACAAGGCACATACTGGAAGAAAATATTTGCAAAAGACATCTGAAAAAGGTATCCATAGTTTCCAAAATACACAAAGAACCCTTTTTTAAAAAAAAAAAAACATATTATTTTTTATGGGGCGCCTGGGTGGCTCAGTCGTTAAGCGTCTGTCTTTGGTTCAGGGCGTGATCCGAGGGTCCTGGGATCAAGCCCCACATCAGGCTCCCTGCTCCGCTGGGAGCCTGCTTCTTCCTCTCCCACTCCCCCTGCTTGTGTTCCCTCTCTCGCTGGCTGTCTCTCTCTGTCAAATAAATAAATCTTTTATATTATATTATATTATATTATATTATATTATATTATATTATATATTATAAATAAATCTTTAAAAAATTATTTTTTAAAGTAATCTCTACACCTAACATGGAGCTCAAACTCACGACCCTGAGATTAGGAGTCACATGCTCCACTGACAGAGTCAGCCAGGTGTCCCAAACATACAAAGAACTCTTAAAATTCAATGATAAAACAAACAACTCGACAAATACATCAATGGAATAGAAAAGAGAGCCCAGAAATTAACCCATGCATATATGGTTGATTAATTTATGAGAAAGGAGTCAAGAATATACAATAGGAAAAGAATAGTCTCTTTAATAAATAGTGCTGGGAAAACTTGACAGCCACATACCAAAGAATGAAACTGGACCCTTGTCTTACATTACATACAAAATCAATTCAAAATAGATTAAAAATTTAACACCTGAAACAGTTAAATTCCTATAGGAAAACATAGGGGGTAAGCTCCTTGACCTCAATCTTAGCAATGATTTTTTGATCTTGACATGAAGAGCAAAAGCAACAAAAGCAAAATAAACAAGTGAAACCACATCAAACTGAAAAGCTTCTACACAGCAAAGGAAATCTTCAACAAAATGAAAAGGCAATCTGTGGAATGGGAGAAAACATTTGCAAACCATATAGCTGATAAAGGGTTAATACCCGAAATACATAAAGGACTTGTACAAACCCAAACAAACCAATTAATAAATGGGCAGAGGAACTGAACAGACATTTTTCCAAAGCAGATACACAAATGGCATAAGGTACTTGAAAAGGTGCTCAACATCACTATTCATCAGGGAAATGCAAATCAAAACCACCCAGAGATGTCATCTCACACTTGACAGGATGGCCATCATCAGAATAACAAGAGATTAATATTGGTGAAGATTTGGAGAAAAGGGAAACTTTGCATTGTTGATGGTAATGTAAACTGGTGCAGCCACTATAAAAAATAGTATGGCGTTTCCTCAATAAATTAAAAATAGAACTACAATATATAATCCAGCAATCCTACTTCTGGGTGTATATCCAAAGGAAATGAAAACATCTGTACTCCATGTTCATTGCATGCACTCCATGGAGACATCTGTACTCCATGTTCATTGCAGCATTATTCACATAGTCAAGATCTAGAAACAAACTAAAGGTCTCTCAATGGATGAATGGATAAAGAAGGTATGATACACACACACAGAGAGAGAGAGAGAGAGAGAGAGAGAGGAATATTATTCAGCCATGAGAAAGAAAGAAAGTCTGCTACTTGTGACAACATGGATGGAACCTAAGGGCATTATGCTAAGTGAAAGAAGCCAGACAGAGAAGACTGCATGGTTTCACAGACATGTGGAATCTTAAAAAAAAAAAAGAAAAGGGAAAAATAAGGTCAAACTCATAGAAACAGAGAGTAGAAAAGTGGTTTGCAAAGGCTAGAGGGTGATGGAAATAGGGAGACACTGGTAAAAGGGTACAAACTTTTAGCTATAAGATGAATAAGTTCTGAGAACCTAATGAATTATGTGGTGAGTATAGTTGATAACACTGTACTGTATAATTGGAATTTGCTGAGAGTAGAACTTAAATAGTTTCACCAAATAAATACACACATACATATATAAACAAACAAATAAGCGATTTACAAAGTGATGAATGTAATAATTAACTAGATGGGGGAGATCTTTTCACAATGTCAAATCATCATGATATACACTTTAAATATATTATAATTTTGTCAATTATATCTCTTTAAGGTGAAAAAAGAAACCTAGGCAAAAACTTAACAAGAAATGTCCAAAAGTTATGTGAAGAAAGCTATAAACCATTCTTGAATAATGAGAAAGATACATCATGTTCATTGATAGAAAGAATCAACATCACAAAGATGTTAAATCTATCTAGGTTAATTTATAACTTTGAAATGTCCCAATAAAAATACCATCATTTTTTTTTCTACAGGGAAAAAACTGATTATAATGCTCATTTGGAAATGAAAACAAGCAAGACCAGCCAGGAAAATCCTGAAATAGAAAAGAGGAAAGAGGAGGAGGAAAAAAAAGGGGGGGAGCAGCCCTACCAGATATTACAAACATAAAGCTTCTACAATTTTACATTATATTGGTACATGATTAGACAGACAAGCCAGTAGAATAGATCATAACAAAAGATCTAATTGAAAGTGGAAATGTATATGAATATATGATAAAGGTAGCATCTCAAATATATTGAGGAGAGAAAAACATTTTAAAAAGTAGAGTTGAGGGGTGCCTGGGTGGCTCAGCCAGTTAAGTGTCTGCTTTCAGCTCAGGTCATGATCTCAGGGTCCTGGAATCGAGCCCCACATCAGGCTCCCTTCTCAGCAGGGAGTCTGCTTCTCCCTCTCCCTCTGCCTGCCGCTCTCTCTTTCTCTCTCTCTCTCTCAAATAAATAAAATCTTAAAAAAAAAAGAAAAGAAAGTAGAGTTGAGGGGTGCCTCGGTGGCTCAGTCAGTTAACTGTCTGACTCGGTTTCGGCTCAGGTCATGATATCAGGGTCCTGAGACTGAGCCCTGAGTGGGCCTCTGCGTTCAGCATGGAGTCTGCTTGTCCCTCTCCGTTTTATCCTCCCCCCAGCACACTCTCATTCTCTCTTTCACATAATTAAATAAAGTCTTTTTTTTTTTAAAGTAGAGTTGGGATAACTGAATAGCTATATGAAAAAAGATTAAGACTGAATCTAGTCCTTTCACCGTATACCACAAAATATCCAAATGGATCAGAGATCATATAAAAATAAAACCATAAAAGCACTGGGGCGGGGGGGCAGGAGAGAAGCTGAAAAATTCCTCTATAGCCTGGACATGGGGAAAAGTTTGATTCAAAATTCAGAAGTAATAAGAGAAAACACTGATAAATTTGACTGCATAAATTTTTTAAAAAGATTTATTTACTTGAGAGAGAAAGAGAGTAAGTGGGAGGGAGAGGGAGAGAGGATCTGAAGCAACTCTGCACTGAGCGCAGAGCTGGACGTGGGACTTGTGGGGCTCGATCCCAGGTCTGAGAGATCATGACCTGAGCTGAAATCGAGAGCCAGATGCTTTACTGACTGAGCCACCCAGCGCCCTAACTACATAAAATTTTTAAAAAGAACATTTTGTGGGGCGCCTGGGTGGCTCAGATGGTTAAGCTTCTACCTTCAGCTCAGGTCATGATCTCTGAGTCCTGGGATGAGCCCTGTCTTGGGCTCCCTGCTCAACGGGGAGTCTGCTCCTCCTCCCTCTGCCTCTTCCCTGCCCACCCCCCAACTCGTGCTCTCTCAATGAATAAATAAAATCTTTAAAATAAATAAATAAATAGGACATTTTGTTTTACATTAAAGTCTTATAGAAAATGATCAAGACATATAAGCCAATAATTCACACCCAGCTTTTGGTCTTAAAATACCACTCACCACTAAAAGGAACCAGGTCTGGGACAGGAAATGTGTGAGATGAGTCTAGGACATCTTGTTGTCCCAGAGAACAAAGAAGTTAATTAGACTACCAGGACCAAAGACTACTGAAGAGCTAACTTAAAGGGGCTTTAAATTTATAATTATGGTTTTTTTTAAACCCTCATCAGTCACTTTGGAGGATAGGCAACAACTTATTATTCTGAAAACTGGTAGGGTAGACAAAAGAATCAATCATTTATCTTACCTTTCTAGAATAGATGTACCTCAAGGTAACCAACATATAGATGGTAAGAAAGTTCTTCTTTATGGAAGTATTCCAGCTAATAAACACAGAATGAATGGTAGAATTAGATTATAACCATTTTGGAGGTCCAATGAAAATAATGAATCTAGGCAATGATTATCAATGGCTGCTAAAACCAAAGTAAGAACCTCTTGTTGCAGTTCAACAGGAGGTGCCAAGCATTACCAAAGAAGTAGGTATACTTGCCAAAAATATTGAGACTTAATCTGGTTAAGCTTCTAGATCTAAGAACCAGTTTACAGAAAATACAGGGGTTAAGTGGAACCAGAGGAATGTAATCGGCAAAATCCAGAGTGGTTAATTCTATAGTTTCAATGACTATATTCTTTTACAGCATAAAAGACAAGGGGTGGGGGCGCCTGGGTGGCTCAGTCGTTAAGCGTCTGCCTTTGGCTCAGGGCATGATCCCGGCGTTCTGGGATCAAGCCCTGCAACAAGCTCCTCCGCTGGGAGCCTGCTTCTTCCTCTCCCACTCCCTCTGCTGTGTTCCCTCTCTCTCTGGCTGTCTGTCAAATAAAAAAATAAAATCTTAAAAAAAAAAAAAAGGCAAGGGGTGCCTGTGTGGCTCAGTTGGTTAAGTGTCCGACTCTTGGTTTCAGCTCAGGTCATGATCTCATAGGTCGTGAGATCAAACCTCCAGTCAGGCTCTGCGCTCAGCATGGAGTCTGCTTGAGATTCTCTCTTCCTCTCCCTTTGCCCCTCCTGCTCATGCTTTCTCTCTCTCTCTCTCTAAATATTTAAAATAATCTAATGTTTGTGCTTTGCTTTAAAACATCCAATCTGTCAGCAAATACTATGGCTAATTCCTTCAAAACATATCCAGAATCTGCCCACTTCTCATTCCTTCCATTATAGGTTTACCAGGTAAAATATAGGATGCCCAGTTAAATCTGAATTTCCCAAATATTGCATGGGACACATTTGTACTAAAAAAAATATTGTTTACCCGAATTCAAATTTAACTGGGTGTCTTATATTTTTATTTACTAAATCTGACAACACTACTCTACTGCCACCAGCTTGGATTACTGGAATGGCCTCCAAACTGGTCTCCCTGATTTCACCCTTGTCCCAACTTTATAGAGTCTTCTTTATGAAGCAGAGTTCAAACCTTAAGCCAGATCATATTGCCCCTTTGCTCAACTCTCCACTGCTCCTACTCTACTCAAATACAAGCCAGAGTTCCCATGATTATCTTTGGTGTCTCCAATCTCCCCTTACCCTTGCTTCTTTCCCACCAACACTCCATTCCATACCTCTTACAGGGCTCCTCACTGTTGTTCTCCTTGCTGGGCACACAACCAGCTTCAGGTCCCTTTCCCATACTGTTTCCTCCACTTGGTTCATTCACTCTTCCCTCCGATATTGGCATAATAGGCCAAACTACCTCCACCACCTCCAGATGTTCTCTCAAATTATCTGTTTAAAATTGTAATGCCTCAATATTTACTGTTTCTCCCTTGCTTTTTCTCCACAGCATACCATTATTCTAATACATTACGTATTTTATTAACTTATCTTGTCTATTTCAGCATGTACACCCAAGCCTACTACAATGTAATGTTAAGCTTTTTGAGGATAGGAATTTTTGTGTGTTCTGTTCCCTACAGAAAACCTAGTTTTCTATCTTAAAAACCTAGAAATTGTGCCTGGCATACAATAGAAAATATTTACTGTTTTAAAAAAAATTTTTTTAAATGAGAACTATGGGCACCTGGATGGCTCAGTGGGTTAAGCATCTGCCTTCGGCTCAGGTCATGATCTCAGGATCCTGGGATCCAGCCCTGCTTACCACCCCCCGCTCAGCAGGGAGTCTGCTTCTCCTTCTCCCTCTGCTACTTCCCCCTGCTTGTGCTCTCTCAAATAAATAAACAAATCTTTCTAAAAATGAGAACTAAATTAGGACAAGAGAGCAAAACTTTCCAAGTATCCACAATATTTAAAAATATATGATTTTTTTCAATTACTACATTTCAAATCCCTAGATCACCACAGACTTATTACATATTTTAAGAAAGGGGAAGAATTGAAGTAAATTTAGGATTCCGAATTCTTACATTTACTTATTTCTTTGATAATCTGTTTTTTATTCTATCCACACTTGTGAAAATTCCTCATTCTAGATTTAGAATCTAGACAATTTTATACACATCAATACAAGACCATTATTTAAGACCATTATTACTACATCTAGATGATAAATCCTCTATCATCTTCCATTTCTGTATATGCTGAGAGAGGACAATAATTTACACAGTATATAGCTTGGCGTTTAGAATAACTACATTGGGGGTTCCAAACTAACTTATTCTTAAGAGGTTTCATAAGGACCACATGGGGCTGGATGTGCTCAGCCTCAGGTTTATCTGTTCTCTGTGCACTTATCTCCATGCTACCTACATAGGCTTCTAAATTCCCATCTGCCTAACCTGTCCTTGTAGATGCTAGTATACTAGTAATAAAGAGGTAGTCATTCTTAGGTAGGACACTAGGTAAATGAAAACTGATATGCACACATTACAAACTTTCAAAGGCAGGGTTCTCCCCCCCCATCCCCCAATCCTATTAAAAGAAGCATAAAAGCAGAGGAAAGGTTTGGGGGCGCCTGGGCGTCTCAGTCGGTTGAGCGTGGGACTCTTGGTTTCGGCTTGGGTGGTGATCTCATGGGTCCGAGGATAGAGTCCTGCGGGCTCCGCGCTCAGTGGGGAGTCTGGGGATTTTCTCACTCTGCCCTCCCCCCCCCCACCACCACCAAAATAAATAAATGACAAAAAAGACAGAGGAAAGGTTTAACTGCATGCCAGGAACACGGCTGTCTCCACAGGACGGGCCCTGGCAAGGTGGCAGGCAGGGGAGGAACGTGTGGGCTGAAGAGAATAACCTAAGGGTCTCATAGAGCACCCCTCACCCCCATCCGACCCCGTTTTCAACAAAGAATCCTGAAGCCACACTGTGAGGTCCTCTACGTGCCCCTCTGCCTCCTCCACTAGGTCGCAGAAAGCAACAGTCCTGTCCCTCAGACTTTGTGGTCCCGCGGGCCAACATCCTGCAGCCATCCTCTCTTCATCTCTTTTCAACCAGGAGACATGTTCTGGGCTCCTAGACTAAATCATTTCAGTGTTCGTTCCAGAGGCCTCCAAAGGATACTGCATAATAATAAAGGCAAATCGCAGTCGGTTTCCCTGGATTCCTGTTCACCCTGACTTTCTGGGTCAATTCTCTTCCTCGCGTCTAATTCCGGACTCGGGATGAGAGGCTGTGGAACCCCGCGAAACTGACGAAAACAGCTCTCCAAAGATAAGCACAGAAAGTAAAGTCTCCTCGAAGACCCAGAGTGGTCTTTCGTCACAGGGAAAGAATGAACGGCTAGAACCTCTAGGGCAAGGATCAAGTGGACAAGCCAGCGTCCCAAGAAACTCCTCGAGGTCCCCGGAAATCCCGAATCTACGCGTAAAGCCCCATATGGCTCCCCAGCCCCCCCACCTTCGCCCCACCCTCCCCTCCCTGCCCTCTCTGACCAAATCCCTCCCGCCTCCACCTCTGAGGGCTGGCTCGCGCCCCACCTGGGGCGCCAGTGATCTCGCCTCAACGCCAGTCCCGCCGAAGTTGCCGGAGCATGCGTGATCCCGCCCCCCAGGGCCAGGTCTCACCAATGGGGGTTAAGCCCCGCCCCTGGGCCCGCCCCCTCTGCGTCTCGAGACTAACGGTTCTAACGGTTTTAACGGTTTTAACGGTCCTAACCATTTTACCAGCAGTTCATTGGCCGCAGGTGGCCTGCCTCTCATTGCGTACCGCTACACGGCCCACGTGTACCTCGCAAGATGTACCCGCTCACCTCCACAGTCACACCCCTGCCGCCACCCGCACCCCACCGAGCATGCCCTCACCAATGCAGACCCGCTCAGGAGTTACCTGACCCATCCTGCTGTATGCGGAGTGGACTGGGTGCCCAGGGGCTAGGGCATGACGGGGGCCCAAGAGGTCCTAACAAGAGCTGGTAGGGAGAGCCGCTGGGAGGCAGCCACAGAACTGGCTGACTGGTGGGGAGAAAAAGGCAAGAAATAGTCCAGGGAACCTGGCCTGCTAGATACTGAGACAATCTGAGAGCAGGGTGGGCAGGGGCAGAGGGTGTAGGGAGGAAGGGTCTGTGGAACTCTGCCTCTGATGGTTATAGATGGCTTTTAACGCCATGAAACAGAGATCACCAATGAAAGAGTATGGATGGAAAACAGATTGCCCTGAGCCCCAGGACACACAACTTTAGAGGCCTAGATAAGGAAAAAGCAGCAAAGGACCCCAAGCAGGTGCGGTCAGGGACAGAGGAGGGACACCCAAGAGAGCGAGGTGCTGTGGAAGCCTCCTGGATCATCCTTCAAAGAGGAGGAGGAGACCAGCTATGTTGTTACTGGTGGGAGAATGGAGGAGTGAATGGAGGTCTCAGTTCTTGAATTCTCCATGAGAGACTTACATGAGGATCCCCACTTGAATAAAGACAGCCAGAAGGAAAGTGGCAAGCACAGAGCAGTTTATTAAGTTTAAGACAGGAGAGTGGGCAGGCCCAGAGATGGGAACTGTACCAGGGTTAGGGGTGTCTTTTTATGTTTGCAAAGTTTATGGGTCACAGTGAGGGAAGTCTCTGACAGAGGTTGTTTCCAGTCATCTAATGGACTCCTCCTACTGGTTAGGAGGAGGCGTTTTGGGCCCTACAAGTGAACTGTGGTAATCCAGACAATGGAATATTAAGCAGTAAAAAGAAATGAGCTATCAAGCTAGGAAAAGACATAGAGGAAACTTCAATATATTTTACTAACTGAAAGGAGCCAATCTGGAAAGGCTATATACTGTAGGATTCTAATATAACATTGTGAAAAAGGCAAAATTCTAGAGACAGTAAAAAGATCACTGGTTACCATGGATTGGGGAGAATCAGGGATGTATAGGTGGAAAAGAGAGGATTTTTAAGGCAGTGAAACTATTCTGTATGATAGTATAACGGTGCATACATGTAATTGCAGTATACTTTTGTCCAAACCCATAGAATGTACAACTGCAAGAGTGAACTCTAACACAAACTATGGACTTTGGGGGATAATGATGTGTCACTTTAGGTTCAGCAGTTATAACAAATGTGCTATTCTGGTGAGGGATATTAGTAATAGGAGGGGTTATACAAATGTGGGGCAAAAGGTATATGAGAAATCTCTGTACCTTCCATTCAAGTTTGCTGTGAACCTAAAATTGCTCTAAAAATTCTATTAAAAATATATATGCATACATATATGTATATATATGGAGAGTTTTGCATATCCATACAATGGAAAACTACTAAGCCATAAAAAGGGATGAGTGATTGATAGGCACCATGACATGGATAAAACACAAGGTAATTACCCTGCATGGAAGAAGTCAGACACAAAGAATACATATTGAATGGTTCCATTTATATAAAATTCTAGAAAATGCAAAGTAATCTATAGCAACAGAAAGTTAACCAGCAGTTGCTTGAGACCAATGAGTGCCATAGAGGAGGATTACCAATGGGCAGAAGGAAACTTGAGGGTGAGGGATACGTTTACTACCTTGATAGTGGCTATGTTTCATACATGTATACATAGGTCAAAATGTGTCAAATTGTACACTTAATATGTGTAGTTTATTGTGTTAGTTATACCTAAATAAAGCTTTGAAAAATAAAAACACATAGAGTTGAAGCTCCACTCTGCCTTCCTTGATACCATTCCCCAGGTGACTTCTATCCTGAATTTGATGCTTATCATTTCTATGCATGTTTTATACTTTTAGTTCATATGGTTGCATTCATAAATAATATATAGCATTGTTTTGCATTATTGTATCATGTTATAAATGGTATACTTTGTGCATTTTCCTACAATTTGACTTTTTGACTCACAATTTTTAAGATATATATTTGTAGATTAAAGTATCTTTCCTATTGCCCTATTGGTAAAACATTCAGCTGCTTACAGTTTTTCCCCTATGCAGATGCTGCAATGAAACTTTTTGTACCTGTGAATACCTGTGAGAGTGGGTCTTCAGGGTAACTATAGTAGGGTGGTTTTTCTGGCTGGTAGGGTTGTATCATGGACACCAGCACGGTCTGAATGTTTTCTGCTCGTCAACTTTTTATTGGAATATTTTTAGAGGCTGATTGCCAGCTCTTTTTGGTTAGTGAAAGAGATGAACTTGAACTGTTCATGTCCCTGTGTTACAAATGAGAGAGAAAGAGACAATAATCTGCTGAAGTATAGCTTGGAATGGAACCACAATGTCAGATATTTTCATGCTCCTTCTTTTGCTCCTCTGATATGCTCTCCTTCTTTTCTGGGGCCCTGGTAACAGTCACCTGCCCAGTGTTCTCAGGTGCCACAGACTCCTAAAAGAAAAGTTGACAGAACCTTATTCTGAAGCAGCAATTTTATCCTAAGAACCATCAACCCTTTTAACATTTCTTCTGACTCTGTGGAATGCTTTCTTTTTTTTATTTTATTTTAATGATTTTTTTATTATATTATGTTAGTCACCATACAGTACATCCCCGGTTTCCGATGTAAGGCTCGATGATTCATTAGTTGTGTATAACACCCAGTGCACCATGCAATACGTGCCCTCCTTACTACCCATCACCAGCCTATCCCATTCCCCCACCCCCCTCCCCTCTGAAGCCCTCAGTTTGTTTCTCAGAGTCCATAGTCTCTCATGTTTCATTCCCCCTTCTGATTACCCCCCTTTCTTTATCCCTTTCTTCCCCTACCGATCGTCCTAGTTCTTATGTTCCATAGATGAGAGAAATCATATGATAGTTGTCTTTCTCTGCTTGACTTATTTCACTTAGCATTATCTCCTCCAGTGCCGTCCATGTTGTAGCAAATGTTGAGAACTCGTTCTTTCTGATAGCTGAGTAATATTCCATTGTATATATGGACCACAACTTCTTAATCCAGTCATCTGTTGAAGGGCATCTCGGCTCCTTCCACGATTTAGCTATTGTGGACATTGCTGCTATGAACTTTGGGGTGCCTATGGCCCTTCTCTTCACTACATCTGTATCTTGTGGAATGCTTTCTAAATTTATGTTCCTGGCAATATGGTTACACAATTTTAAAATGCAAGATTCACCTTTAAAATTCTTTGATATTTCATTGACTATGAGTTCATCACACTCCACTGTGGAGTATATGTTTCTATATGTAAGGACTCTATCTAGACTGTTAATGCTGAGGGGCAGATTTCTCTCATAAAGAAGTAAAAACAAGCAGGAAGCACAAAAGGGTAGCAGGCTGGGCACTGTCTCAACAATCTCAGCAGCATTGTGCAGTCACAACCTCCCTTTGTCACTAAGCAACAAGAAGCTGAGATTCTCTTTCCTCAGACATAGCCTCAAAAAGACAAAAGGAAAGTTTGCCTTTTCTACTTCCTTCCTGGAAAGATGCAAAGTGCTTTAGTAGGCTCCTGGGTAAGAGCGCACTTTACAATTAATCTTGGCTCCTGGCCCTGGGGTAGTACCTGAAATGTGAATGAATCATGGAGTAAATTTAGCAAGAAAGATTTCATCCAGCATCCAGGCTGGAGGAGGACCCTGAACTTCCCACTCCCCCTCCGTCATTCTAAGGTTACCCCTAGAACCTACCTAGTCTTTCTGATGCCATGTCCTTTCTCATGTGTCCTGGTCTCACACTAACCAGCTGAATCTCCTAGTCTTCTAGCCACCCCATTTATTCCCAGTTTTTTGCTTGGTCTCCCCAAACTTCTGGAGTTTGACTGCTCTCTATGCTGGGAACATCTTGAGGGCAAAGACTGTTTTCTACCTGTATATCCCATGCCCAGTCCCGTGCCTGGAATGCAGTAAAGGCAGCCCAGTAAATAATATTGAACTAAACTGAAGAGAGAGCAAGTTAAACAGATAATAGAAAGATGGACAGACAAGTTGGGCAACCCAAACCCTCAGTGGGATGAAAAGATAAAGGGCTTTTCAGTCATGTATAGGAAACTGCTGTGATGGCCAGAGGCCACAAACTTGGGTCAGCTTCTTTCTGCTCAGGGCTATGACTCCTCATATTCAGGTCCCACCCTCATTGTCATGAGGGGCTATTCCTGTACCCTGTCACTCTTGATCTAGTCATCAGGTTATTTTGTCCCTGATCCTATTCGTTGTTTCTGACTCCCTCACCATAAGGAAGTTTCACAAGGTCCAGGATAATTCTGTCCTTTCACCATGGTCTCTCCAGCTCATATTAGGATCTTATGAAAGAAAGAGGGGAAGGATGGAAGACAGGAAAAAAGGGAAAGGAAAATAAAGGTGCCCTTTCCCTACACATAGATAGCCCTCCCAGGTGGGCCAGCACAGCTGAGGCCAACTGTTCTTTTTCTTTTTCTTAAAGATTTTATGTATTTGTTAGAGAGAGAGAGAGCACAGCAGGGGGAGTGGCAGGCAGAAGGAGAGGGAGAA
This sequence comes from Ursus arctos, assembly GCF_023065955.2. Taxonomy (NCBI): domain Eukaryota; kingdom Metazoa; phylum Chordata; class Mammalia; order Carnivora; family Ursidae; genus Ursus; species Ursus arctos. The sequence goes on along the minus strand of NW_026622808.1, from coordinate 32,565,292 downwards.
CACTCTCTCCTCTCAGCAGAGAGCCCAATGCGGGACTTGATCCCAGGACCCTGGGATCATGACCTGACTTGAAGGCAGATGCTTAACCGGCTGAGCCACCCAGGCATCCCAAGGCCAACTGTTCTAACGATGGATGACAGATGGGTGTCCCTCTCCTCAGATTCTTTTTATTCTCTCAGTAGCTCTCAGGAGAGGCTTCTGGCCTGGGGACCTTGAGGTCTGAGACTCAGGGTAAGCATTTGGGAGGGATTCACCCTCATGCCTGCCTTATTATAGCACAATGCTGGCTTCTATGGACACTACAGAGGCCAATTCAAGAGTGAAAGTGCTCAAGAATACCGCCTTGCAGCCAAGCCCCAGCCTCCAGCAGTGTTCCTGCAGCGATGTCAGGTACAAGGCAGCCCTGGGGGCAACTGGGGTGGCTGGGCCAGTTTCTGTTTCTCTTGGACCCCAAAAACATCTTCCCCAGACCTACCACTGCTGAACCTTAGGAAATGCATGAGTCCTGGCCACTCTTCTCTGAAATAGCATTATTTCCATTTCTCTACCTATAGAAAGGGTGGAGAAGAGCTAGTACCAAGCTGGACAGTCTTGCTCAATGCTCCTCTTAGGCAGAGGGAGGGTCAGGGTCCAGTTTGGGTAGGTGACCATGGGAAAAGACCCTCCAGAACCCAGAAAATAAGCCTTGAGTTTTGCCAACAACTGCTCTCAAGCTCAGATTCCTTGATGTCCTAAAAGCCCATGGTCTAATCCACAGTCAGCCTTGGAGTCCAGAGGCCCAGGAGGCTTCCTCTGGTGAAGGAAGCAGCATAAAGTGGCTGGGTACCCACCCACATGAGTAGCCAAGGAGGACTGGAAAGGAGTGGTGGCAGAAGTGGCTTTAGGCTTCCAAAGAACAGGAGAGAGAGAGATGCAGGGCCCAGACCCTCTACTGCTTCTAGGCCTGGAAACAAGGAAGGGGCAGTGATCATTGGTTGGGGTCCCAACAGTAAAAAGCTCACTCAAAACAGGAGAACTCAGCAGAGTGTAAAGGCAAAGGAGTGGATGTGAGGGCCTCAGGTAAAAGTGGTATCACAGGTTGGTAACAACCAAGTGGTCAGTACCGTTGGGCCGAAGGGACAGGGCAATGTATGGCTCCCAGAACCCAGAAGGAGAGGGTGGTGTGGAGAGAACCATCCTGAAAGGAGTGGTGATTTTGGGTGGAGAGACACAGACAGGTGGGGGTTAGTCTGGGAGGGAGTTAAGAGAAGAAACATCTCTTTCCTTCCCTCCTTCTCTTCCTAGGGCTTTTCAGTGGCCAGAGGGAAGGCAGGCTGGTGAGAAATGCACTTAGATCAGCCCCCTGGGCAACAGCAGGGTGGAGAACATGGAAGAGTGTCTGGAACATGCTCTGTCCACTGCAGCTTCTTGCTTCCAAGCCTCTAGCCAGATCCTACTTGATCTGTCATCTGAATTCTCCATGACTTGCTTTCCCAGGCCAAGAACATGGTCTGGAAGTTCCCATGTTATGAAGCTTGCAATTCCTTAGCATTCTTAGTTGGAAGGGTTGCCTGGCACTGCCTACTCAGAAAGCCAGGCCCAAATGCAGCTCCAGACCACTTATCTGGGGCCACCACCTCCCCCTTGAGAATAATGGGACCTGGGTAATACAGGGACAGAGGCAAACTGGGGACTTTCTGCTGGGTGTTTGTAGTTGCCCAGTGGCAGCTGTCATCCTAAAGACTGGAACATCATCTCAATCTGTCTCCCAGAAACAGAAGTAGGGAACGTGTTTTGGGATATGTTTTAACTGAAGACTTGTTACACAAAGCATTTACTAGCATTACCAACAGCTAGCTCCAAACAGCATGATCTATGTGTCTTGGGCTCAGATTGTATAAATGCCAAGTCTGGTGGCTCATTCTACGTCTAAAGCTCCTCTAATTAGTGGGACTGTTTGGGGAAGGTGCACATTTTATTTTCCTATTAGCTAAGAGATATCAGGTTTCAACCCAACTACTTGTAGTTATTACTGTTGAAAAACTTTTCAAGATGTGACACCACTTTTCTTTAGTTTTGGTCAGGTAGAAATTTTATCTGTGTCATTCAGGTGCAAGAAAATTCTCTTTTCTTCTTTTTCTTTTTCTTTTCTAGACCAGATTAACTTATTTCTAGCTATCACCTGCCTGACTCTTGGGACATGTAATCCTGGTCTTGTTTGTTCTTAAGGTCAGACAAGAGTCCCAGGGACTCATGGTTTGGAGTAGGTACTTCATTGGTGGTACCATGATTGTTGTATCCCTCCCTGTCCCACCCTGCCATGCCTCAGTCTGCCACAGGGGCTCCTTACTCAGCATCCTACTGACTGCAGAATGCCCAGCCTCCACAAGGGCCCTTAGCCCTCCCACATGCAACTACTGCCCCCTCCCAGGAAATCTACCTTTCCTCCAAGGTCTCTTCAGTTGGAATCCCAGCCTAAGCCCACCTGCTCAGAGACCACGGGTTTTACAGCCTCAATGGAAAAGGATCCTAGAAACAAAGATGCAGGGGAAATTCTCTCCAGGGACAAGAATACTCAGAACTGCCTGGGTGGAAGGAAACGACTGCACTTGTTACCAGGCTCTCACTATTTTGAGAACAAAACTTGAGTCAATGGGAGTCAATAGAGTATCCTGCCACTGTTGGAATAGTGAGTTTCACTCTTCCAGGGACTGTGTCTAGAGGCATTCAGACTAATCCAGAATCTGACATCCCATCATAGGCCATCCTACAGTACAGCCTCTAACAAAACTAGGCTGTCCTGAACCCTTGATAATGGAATTGTGTACCTTTATACCAACAAGGTTGGGAAAGCACCACAATCCACATGGGGCAAGTGAGCAGGCTGACTTCAAGAAGTTTGTGTTGTAAGACCTAAAGTTCTTATGAAGTTGTCTGAAACAACATGTCAGCAGGGCCTGTAGTGATTCCCTATATGCTACGTGTGTCTATGACCAGATCAAGTGTGCTTTCCTTACTGAGGAGCAGAAAAGCACTGTGAAAGTGTTGAAGGCACAAGAACAGAGTCAGAAAGCTAAATTTTTCTTAATGAAGATTTTTGGAGTAATAAAAAAAAATCAAAAGGCAAAAATACATATATAGTGAGTTTTCAGAGTCAGAGCTGCCTCCAACAACAGAGGCATCCACATTCTTGGGCTGTGTACAATTCTTTAGCCAAGGATAGAGATGGAGAAGAAATTTGGGGGTCAATTGGAACTTGCTGCATACTCCCAGGGTTTTTTAATTGAAATTTTTATTGAAATAACTGTGAATTCACAACCTGTTGTGAGAAATAATAGAAATCCCTTCCATATTTTTCCCAGTTTCCCACAATGATCGTATTTTGCAAAACTGTCATATAATATTGCAACCAGGACATTGACATTAATGAAACCCACCTATCTCAGATTTCCAATTTTACTTACACTCATTTGTGTATATTAAGATCTATAAAATTTTATCACCTATTCAGGTTTGTGTTTCCACCACTACAGTTAAGATACTGGCCAACATCACAAGTATCCCTGGTGGTGCCCTTTTATGACCACACCCACCAGCCTCCTGCTCGTCTACCCTTTCTCTGTCTCTAATCCCTGGGAACCACCAGCCTCTTCTCCCTTTCCAAAATTTTGTCATTTCAATAATGTTATATAAATGGAATGATATGGCTTGCAATATTTGGAGATCGGTTTTTCTTGCTCAGCATAATTTCCTAGAGATTCATCCAAGTTGTTCATGGTTCATTTTTCTTCATCACTGAGTAGTATTCCATGGTATGCATATACCAGTTTGTGTAACCATTCACCTATTAAAAATATCTGGGCTGATTCCAGTTTTTGGCTCTTACAAATAAAGCTGCTACAGGTTTTTGGGTGAACATAAATTTTCATTTCTTTGGATTAAATGCCTAGGAGTGCAATTGCTGGATTATATGGTAGTTGTATGTTTAGTTTTTAAAGGAAGCTGCCAAACTGTTTTCTAGAGTGACTGTACCATTTTACATTCCCACCAGCAATGTATGAGTGATCCAGTTTCTCTGCATTCTCAGCAACATTTGGTATTGTCTCTGTTTTATTTTAGCCATTCTGATAAATACGTCGTGAGAGCTCATTGTGATTTTAATTTGCATTTCACTAATGTTTAATGATGGAAAACATTTTTTCATGTGTTATTTGCCATCTGTATATCCTCTTCAGTGAAATGGCTTCATGTCGTTTGCCCATTTTCTTTTTTTAAAATTGAATTTCAATTCATTAACATATAATGTATTATTTGTTTCAGGGGTACAGGTCTGTGATTCATTGGTCTTATATAATACCCAGTGCTGATTACAACACATACCCTCCCCAATGTCCATCACCCATTTACCCCATCCTCCCTCCCCTCTCCCCTCCAGCAACCCTCAGTTTGTTTCCTAAGATTAAGAGTCTCTTACGGTTTGTCTCCCTCTCTGGTTTTGTGTTCTTTCATTTTTTCTTCTCTTCCTCTATGATCCTATCCCTTGTTTTTTAAATTCCACATATCAGTGAAATCATATAATAATTGTCTTTCTCTGATTGACTTATTTCACTTAGCATGATATCCTCTAGTTCCATCCACATTGTTGCAAATGGCAAGATTTCAATTTTTTGTTGGCTGTGTAATATTCTGGTGTGTGTGTGTGTGTGTGTGTGTGTGTATCACATCTTTATCCATTCATCTGTCAATAGACATCTTATGTTTGCCCATTTTCTAATTGGATTGCTATTTTACTGTTGAGTTGTGAGAATTCTTTATATATTCTAGGTATTATTCCTTTATTGGATATTTGGTTTGCAAATATTTTCTTCCAGTCTGTAGCTTATCTTTTCATCTTCTTTACACAAATTTTCACAGAGCAAAACTTGAAGAATTTTTTGATGAGAGCCAGTTTATCAATTTTTTCTTTTATTGCTCTTGCTTTTAGTATCAAGTCAAAGAACTCTTTGCCTAGTTCTAAATACTGAAGATTTTTTCCTATTTTTTTTCTAGAAGGGCTCTGGGTTTTTAATCCCTGTCGTGTCAGCTTGCTTTATGAGGAATGAAAGGTAAGGCTGGCTGGCTTCTCACCTTCATGGAGCTTTCATTGTATTTGGAAACCAGCACCAACTGTCTAGGGCAGGAGGTCCTGATAGGGGAGCTTGTTAAAGACACACACCACAGAAGATTCTGGTTCAGGGATCTGGGATGGAGCTAGCCCCAGCCTTTTATTTAGGAACCTGCTGTCAGTCATTGCTCATACCCCAACCCAGCCAAGACTAAACTCACCAGATCAGACACTTCATTCAGGTCTGCAGCAGGAGAAGCTGAATGGCTGGGGACAGGGAATTATGGGGCTAGAGACCAGGCACAAAGGCAAAGTGGATGGTCTTAGAAGAGATTCCTATTGAGATCTGGGGGTCTGTGGAGTGGTCTTTCTCTGCCTAGGTATAGGCCATGGTTCTCTGGCTCCAACTGGGCCAAAGCAAACGCCCTGGGAACTTTCTGAACCCTGTTCATTAATTAAACAGCAAACATGTATTTGCCCAGGCACCGGGCTCAGTGTTGGAGTTACAGATGAGAGCAAGACAGACAATAACCTTTGCCCACAAGGAGCTTATGTTCTCATCAGGAACATTAAGCAACATCATACTATGTAGTCACCTACTATTCCAGAAAGTGGAAAATGCAGAGTTGGGGTGATGGCACTGCTGCTGTTAGTGCTTGAAGTCCTCCCAAGAGGGAAGTGAGACGGAGTCCTACGGCCAGCTACAGGAAGAATCCCAGACAGAAGGCACAGGTGGTGCAAAGGCCCAAAGTGGAAATAGCTGGTGTGTTTCAGGAGCAGTAAGAATGCCAGTGTGGTTGCAGGAAATGGAGAGATCAATATTGTGTGGGTCTCATGGACCACTATGATGACTTTGGCTTTTACAAACGTGAGGAACTGTTGCAGATTTTCAGCAAACAAGGGAGATGATCTGATCTAAATATCAGAAGAATTATTCTGCCTGCTAAGAGGACAATAAACTGGAAGGGAAAGCTTGGAAGCAGGGACACCAGGCAGGAAGCTCTTGCAATAACTCAAGCAAGAGAAGAAGGTGTGTCTTTGATCAGGGAAAGCAGTGGACATGCTGAGGAGTGGTCCAATCCTGGGTACATATTGAAGGAATAATCAACAGGATTTCCTGACACTTTGGATATAGAGTGTGAAAGAAAAGAATCAAGGGGACTCCAAGGTGTTCGGCAGGATCTAGCTACCATGACCTGACCTGACCATGACCTGAGGCTGCGGAGGGGTGGGGTTGGTAAATGATCCAGAGCTCAGGCATGTGTTTGGAGATGCCTGTAAGACATTTACAAGGGGATATGGAATAGGCTGTTGGCTACTGAGTCTGGAGCTCAGGAGGGAGCTCAAGCTAGAAAAAGAAATGGCAGTTTCCAGGTGGTACTCAGGGCTAAGAGCTTGGGTTGCTCTTGTGTGGACAGAGGGGAGGAGAGAACCGAAGCCTGGTCCTGGGCAATCTAAGAGTTAGAGGGCCTGACATGAAACTTGAACCACTCCCCTTCTGGTGGAAGGATGTCTTAGGAGATGCTTCAGCCCCTTCATCAATCCGCAGCCCTAGAGACTTCTGCTTTGGAGGCAAATACCAGCACGAGGTGTCCTAGGAGTGAGGCATTGCTTTAATTTCTAATTGCCTTTTCAGGATTTTGGCAAGTTTAGCAGTTTAGGGGTAGTGGCTCCTGCCAGCTTCCCTCCATTACAGGTCCTGAGGTAACATCTTAAGGGCAGGTAAGCATCATTTTTTTCCCCATTCACCTTCTTTCTCACTGTCTTTAAAGGAGCCGGCACAGCAACACTTGTTCTCCAAGCATGACAACCGTACTTCTTTCGACAAAGTGAGTGCTGGAGAAAGGAAGGAGAGTGGGCAGGGCCCCAGCCTAGGTTGAAGTTGAGGTAGGGTGGAGGGGATAAGACACTGAGGGGAGGGAGGGCTCCTGACAATCTCTCTTGTCTGGGAAACAGCCCATTCCCCAAACAAAGGTACCTCTGCTTTGGTTTCATCCACTAGCTTGCCTGACAGTGAGCAAATATCCCTGGGGCCACTGACTTTCTGGATGTTTCACCCTGGAATGGAAGGCATGGCTGGGGAGGCAGGCCAAAGAGGCTGGGGTATAGGCCAGGGGGGCCAGGCATCACCAAGTAGGCTTGGGTTGAGGAGGGGGCAAGGGCGTGCTTGGTGCCAGGACTGTGGGCCAAGGGCCCATACCGTTGAGGAGGGCCCCTACTGCCTGCTGCAGGGAATCGGAAGGCGGAAAGACCTGGAGCGCCTGGGGCAGCGGCACACCTTCCTGCGCTGGGCACCCCATGAGCTGGAGTTGAGCCAGCAGCGGCCCCTTGAATCCTCCTACCAGGCCAATTTCCGGTCAGGCCCAGGACTCAGTGACCTCCCCCAGCGCCTTATCCACTTTGTGCAGATCGCGCCTCCCCGTACCAGCACCACCTACCAGCAGAACTTCTGCCACCCTTCCCGGGGTGGCCACTGTGGCAGCAACAATATGGGACCAATCACCAACACACTGCCTGACCTCCCAGGGATCCCAAGACCCAAGCTGCTACAGCATTACCTTCATGCTGGGGTCTCGGAGTGTCTAAATTGGTCCAGAACATTAAACAAGGACAGCTGACACAGCGGCCTGTCTGTGCGTGCAGCCCAAGGGGCGTAGAAGCTGGAGAGCAGTAAGGCCCATGGCACCTGTGCGTTGGGCAGGGGAGGTGCTGCCCTGGGAACCCTGCCACTGAGTGAGAAGCCTGCAGGAGGCTAAGGGTCCTGGAGGGTCGCCATGGTCACAGCAGATCAGCGCTGGGACCCCAAATCCATTCTTGCAGTAAACCCAGCTGTGAGCCCCTTGCACTCATGCGGCTGCAGGGAAAGCAGAGTCAGTGGGCCCTCCTAGTGAGCAGCAAAGTCTGGAGGAGGAGGCAAAGGCTGGCAGCTCTGATTTCTCTGGGAGGCTACTATGCCTCTAGGGATCTGGTGGGAAGCCACATAGTTCTGCCTTAGCTGGGACAGGGGGAGTCTGCCCTGGCCTAACCCCCCACTGGACCACCCCTCCCCATGGAGGTGCAGAGACTTTGAGGAGATCCTGCGTGACATGGACCTAGAGGTCATCCTGACTCTGTGGTGCTTTGCTGTGGTTTTCTGAGCTCTTCTGGCTGTCCTGTGAGTGCCCTCTAACACCCAGGACAGTGTGGGGCAGCAGTCATCCTATGTCACCAAAAGAGAAACTAAGGCTTCAGTGGGGCTAAGACACCAGAACACTTTGGGGGCAGAAGCCAGATCCAGAGGGCTACTCTGGACACTCTTCCCTGGGAGAATCAAGGCCCCTGAAGGAGGGCAAGGGGCTGCAGGGGCAACGCAGGAGTCCACACCAAGGGCCATATGCCGGATTTTAGCAGCACTTTTACTTTCACATCTGAACTTCCTGGGTCCTCACAACAGCCCTGTGAGGTAGGTAGGGCAGGAAAGTTTCAGAGATCCCCATTTACAGATGAGGATGCTGAGGCACAGAGAGGTGAAATGACTTGCTCAAGATCACACAGTCAACAGTGTAAAGGGCCCAAAGCCAATATTCCTCTGGTCCTCTGGAGGTTCCTACACCCACTCCTCCACTCCCTCTGTGTCCTCTGACCTCTCTCAACTCTCCTGGGGCCACAGAGGCCTTCAAGGCAGGCTGACAGGATTTTTCAGGAACAGCCATTGGGGTGAGCCCGGTCAACTCCAGGCAGGCACTAATCCTGTGGGGCATGAGGCCAGCTCTCCCATCCTCCCACTTTCCAGTTGGACAGAGGGCCCAGTAGTTCCAGAGCAAGTGTGGAGCTAGGCATGGTCCATGAATGAATGGGGTAAAGGTGGGTATAAGCATATGTGTCCTGCACTAAAGACAAAGTCCCCTCCCCCTCTGAGACATTTGTCTCAAGTACCTGACCCTGTGCCTCCCTCATCCCACAGAGCCACAGTGAGCTGCTTCAGCAGCAAAAGGAGCCACAGACATTTGCCTCTGGCGCTGCGCTGCTCCAGATGACACATCCCATCAGGCATTCAGACCCCATCACGCAGACACAGCGCCTCCACAGCTTGGCTGGGACCCTGGGCCACACCCCCAATGACAAACAGCCGGGGCCCAGCCTGCAGACTAGAACAGGAGCAGCGGGCTGTGGGCATGGCAGGCAGGGCCTCCCAGCGCCGCCGTGCAAGGCTGAAGCCCTCCACAGAGCCCAGAGGGCACGGCTGGTTGCCTGCAGGAAGGAGACAGAAGTTGTAAAGGGCACCGGCTGCAAGGGCCCCCACTCTTTTGCTCGCTGAGCCCAGAGACGGCCCAGCAGGCATCACCCTAGGATGGGCTACCCGTGCCTTCCTACTCATTGCCCCCATTCATCATTTGTTCATTTCTTCAGATTTCTATTTGTCCGTTCATTCAGTGGTCACTTGTCCTGTTTCTGTCTCCACTGATGCCGGTACAGAGCCATCAGGTGCTGAGGGACACCCCAAGAGTGAGGCTACGCAGACTATCCCCTGTCTGCTTCACAGAGCGGGAAAGGGAAGCCCACAGAGCCCTGACCCCTGCCGTGCCTGAAGAAGGGCAGAAGGTAGTGCTCATGCTTCGGGTTCCTCCTTCCTGTCCTGGGCTCACCTCCTATCCCTAGCCCCACAGATACTCACCAAGGCCCCCAATGGCCATGATGTGGCCCCCAAGGGAGCCAACCACAAAGTCGGCCCTCTTATCCCTCATGCGCAGGCTGCGGGGCAGCTTGGTCCAGGACCCTGCAAGAAAGGGGAGGTCGGATCCAGTCCCACGACACACACGGTGCCCCTCCCTCCCATGGAAAGGAGGACAGCCCAGGCTAGCCACTGCTCACCATGTTCCAGGTCGAACATCTCCACAGTGTTGACAAAGTGTGGGCGGGAGTAGAAATTGTGGGGCCCAGGCTGCTGCAGGCCACCCAGGCTGAAGACGTTGCCTTCCGCCATGGCACAGCCAGCAAAGGCCCGGCGGCTGGGCAGGCTCGGGTGCCGGGTCCAGGTACAGGCCTCCAGATCAAAGGCCTCAAAAGCAGTCACTGGGAGCTTTCCCTGGCGGCCCCCTGCCAATGGAATTGGAGCACCTGGGAAGGAGCCTGGGAGGCCTAGCAGGCTCCTCCTCCACCGGGTTGCTAAGCCTTCACCACTGCCCACCCTAGCCCCCCCATACCCAGCTGTGTGCACACCAGAGCATGGGTCACCTGCCCTGCAGATCCTGAGGCACTAGGGTTTGGTTTTTCAGCCCAGGAGGGCCACCAAAGGTCAGAACCTCTAAGCAAGCCTGGCTCACTCAAAGCTGCTCTTGTCCTGCCATCTCAGGCTTAACCTGATCCCGGCCAACCTATGGGGATAGGTGCTTCTGCACTTCGAGCCCCTTCTCCGCCTCCCCCAGGCCCTTACCCAGGACATAGATCTTGTTCCCGTGCAGGAAGGTAGAAGCCCCGTAGCAGGGTGTGGGCATGGAGGGTAGTGAAAGCCAGCAGTCCCGCCGGGGTTCATATACCCGAACTTGGGCCTGGGGAGCCGTGTCTGGGCCCATTCCCCCCAGAGCATACACCATACCATCTGCATAGAAAAGAGCAATTCAGAGTTCACCTCAGCCTGGCCAGGGCACCCTACCCTGACAGCTGCCCTGGTCGGGCCTGGGGGTGCCTGGGGACCCACATGTTTGTAGTACCCCTTCCAAGCAGCAGAGAAACCCTCCTTCCTTTCCAGAGTGGGGGTTGGGAGAGCTAGGATTCCTGCTCTGGCCAGGGCCCCTCCAAGGGAAGAGCAGGAGGCAGATGATCTAATTATAATCCATCTCTGTCTCCCTGGAGATGCTATGGCAACCAAGTCTGGCATCTAAGCAGGACCGGTGGTCAGACCTGGAGGCCACAAGGTGGGGGCTCCCCTAGGGGAAGGAGGGTAGAGGATGGTTTAAGCTAGGGAGGGGCATATGGGGATCTGCTAAGCATAGAACTCAGACTGGGGAGGGATCTCCGGGGATCAGCTGGGGGCTAGGAGAGGGGCTTATGCCTGTAGGGTGGAGGTGCTGGCCGCAAGCCTTCTGCCCAGAAGCCCTGCCAGGACCTCTGTATCCCACCCTTTCATTACAGGAGGTTCTGGTCCTGTTACACCCTCCGGGTCAGCTGGGGGCATGTCTGGAGGCCTTGGGGAGATGGGTCAGTCAGCTGAGGGCTTCCATGGCAACTATCCCCAGGCCAGCTTGGCCTTCCCATCTCAGGCTCCCTGGTAAATGTGTATATGGGAGGAAGAGGGGGGAGGGAATCTAAGCACTCACTGGGCTCTGAGCCAAAGCCCTGCTCCCCTCCCCCTTCCCTAGACTATTTATAACCTTGAGAGTCATTGGGCTACCCCTCCTTGTCTCTTAGAGAAGAGGAATGGGCAGGGAGGTGGATGGGGCCTCCCATCATGCTGGGGGCCAGCCTGGGCTCTGCCCCCCACTTCACAGTGGGAAAGGGCGGTTAAGGCTACTGCTAGCTCAGCTCAGACCCAGGGAGGAGAGGGTCTTTATGAGAGTCAAAGCTGTGTCCAGGGCACTCAGACAATGTTTACAGCTCTTGTCCAATCTCTGAGGGTAAGGGACCAAGTCAGAAAAGAATAGAGGGTGTTGGGGCACCCGAGGGACTCCCTTAAGGCCACTCACCTCTCTCCACAGTTGCAACCCCCATGGCTGCCTGAGGGAGGGTGGCCCGACGCTCCCAGCGGCCCTCATCAGCCAGGAAGGCCTCCACGGCAGCTACAGGGCTCTGGCCCTCATCCACACCGCCCACCACTAGCACCTGCTTGCCCAGCACCACAGCAGCCGCACCGGCCCGGGCAGTGGGCAGGGGTGCCAGTGCGAGCCATGTATGCGAGGCCATGTCCAGTGTCTCGGCAGTGTCCAGGGGCAGTCCAGCCCGGCCACAGCCCCCCAACACTAGCAGGTGCCCATCCTGGTATGCCACTGTGCCATACACCCGGCAGGTGGGCATGGGTGGGAACACCTGCCAAGCAAAGGCTCGGCCACCTCCTGTAGCCATGGTGTTCACCTCCAGTGGCAGGCCATACTATCTGCTCAGGCTGCCGGCCTCACTGAGGGGCATCATGGGGCCTTATCTTGACTCTATCAGGGCCACAGGGAGTGTCTGACCAGTTCAGGGACCTTGCCTTCACCTGGAAGAGAGAGGGAAAACAAAGGGTCAGGGCCACTGACCAGTCCCTGAGGATACAGTTGAGCAGTCTGTAGCTGAGGGCAGGACTGGCCCAAAATCACTGGTGGGAAAGGCACAGGGAGGACCTACCCCTCCTGGCTAGCACGCCACTATAGAGGCCCTGCTGGGTGGGAAAGAGGGCAGATTCCCAGGCAACTTCCCCCCTTCCTATGGGGCATGAGGGATTCTCCCTCCACCCCTGCCCTCACCTAAGAACACCCAACATCCCCCCGCTTCACATCTAGGTCAAGGTGGGAGGTAAGTTGACTAGGATAGGACACTCCACCCTGGCCCCCTTCCCTTCCTCTTGACAATCCTCGTTCTGGTGCTCTGCATGAAGGGAGTTCTGTACCCTCCCCTTATTGCTTTCCAGTGTGCCCTGGACAGCCAGGGAGCAGACTCCAGGGTATACTTACAACCCTTTTGGGGGCCATTCCATAGAGATCATCCATTCCCATCAGCAAAAGGCCAAGATCAGGGCGTTTGGGACTGGGAGGGGAGGAGCTGGACGCCAGGGTTTCACATTCCCCCTTCAGGTCTACTCTTAGGGGTTTGCCCATGCCAGGTTCCCAGAGGCCAGTCTCCTTGGTGTCCAGAAGTAGGGAGGGGGATGATTTGGGGATCCCATGAGCATTAGGACTCTAGACTCCCATAGCCAGGGCGTTTCCAGTAGGAATGAGCAGCTGGACTTCCGAGTCCCTTCACAGCAGATCCCCAAGTTCCTCAGCCTCTCCTTTCCCGCGGGGGCCACGCTCCTGGGACCCTTGGCATGATGGCCTCCTGGCCCCAAACTTCCAGCTCGCGGGAGGCGGGGGAGTGGGGGGCGGGTCCAGGCGAGCACGCTTGGGGCTCTGCGCCCCGCGCCCCAAACTTCCCCTGAGCGCGGCTCCTGCGGGACTCACCGGCCGGGGCTCCGGCGCCGCCGGGGCGCGGGGTCCGCCGTTCCGGCTCCGTGCCGGCTCTGGCTGGGGCTGAGGCCAGGCTCCGGCGGGGCTCCGGCGGGGCTCCGGCTTGGCTCGGCGCGGGGCGGGGCTGGACCAGGTCCGCCCCTCGTCCCCCCCTCCCGACTCGGGAAAATCTCCCCCCCGCCTTAACCCTGCACCTGCCGTGGCCAGAGCAGGGCGCGTCGACCCATAGTCACACGCAAATCGGTAAACAGACGGATAGACATGTGGACGCTGGGCCTGCCCAGCATTTAGGGTCCGACCTCGGGCGGGGTGGGGGAGAACTGAGGCAGCAGTGAGAAGCACAGCACGTGTATGGTGGGGGACCGTTCTGAACGCGACCCAGCCTCGGAGCACCCGCGGGGTGGGAGGAGGTGGGGGGGCGGGGGGCGGGCCAGCAGAACCAGCAGGCTTGAGGGGCCGGCGCCCGCCCACCGGCATTGAGCTCTTAGGAGCCTGAAGACAGGCTTCGCGGCGGCGCCCCCTGGAGGCCACTTGGGGAGTGGCCTGGGCCTCTGGTAGGGGCGGCGGCTGGGTCGCACTTCCCAGGCACACAGCGAGGCGCTTACGGTGGACACTGAGACTAGCAGGTGATGGAGGAGCAGGCAGTGCCGGCCTCAGGGCCTGACGGGCCCTTCCAGGCCTGGGTGGGGGAAGTTCTTGCTGGGAGGGTAGCTCTGAGTGAGGATTGAGCTTCAAGAGTCAGAGGCCAGGGGACCTCCCAGACAGGTCACTGCAGGGCCTGAGGCGGCTATGATGGGACCCGAGACATTTTGTGACTGTTCATATCCAGGGGCTGGGCCTGCCTGTAGCCAACTCTGGGATCAGGTGAGAGCAAGTTGGTGTGACAGAGGCCTATCTATTTCGGAGCCAGGCCCTGGCACAGCCTGTCTTCTGGGCATTCAGAGTACTGGCTAAGTCTGTGAGCTGCAGGACCATTTGTGCAGGTTGGTGGTCACCTAGAAGAACTCCTTGAGGTTGTCTGTGCTTGCTACTATCTTGTCCCTCTTTTATGGACTGTGTGTGTCTCACTTTCCCCAGAAGCACATCTGGAGACAAAGATATCAGTACATACAGTTCATGTGGGAGGTGAGGCCAGGAAGCACCAGCAGATGAGTGGCAAAAAGAGAAAACAGTCAATAAAGGCCGTGTCATCAAGCAAGTTACCACTGTGGGCAACTGGGACCAAAGCTTGCTGCGTTCCCTCCCAGTGCAAAGGTTGCTTGAGGAATTCATTCTCAAATCTCCATCAGTCGTGGGCCGAGAGCTGCTTGGGGGCACTAACTCCTTGGTTTGCCTAATTTCCGAAGCCAACCCTGAATGTGGGCAGAGCCTTCTTCATGTCCAGAGAGAGCCTCCAGCCCCTTTTACAGGCTGGCAATTGGAGTTGGAAGGCTTCCATGGAAATGGTGGTACCGAGGCCAGTTACAGAACCTAGACAGAAGGCTTCCATCCTCTCCACTCTGCTCCCGACTTGTTCTTCACTTAGGGCACTGGTACCTTTCCTCCACAGGGTGTTCCCACTGCTCTGCAAAACCCCTCACATTTCCCACTCTTCCCTTTCCAGGCCCTTTCCCCTCTCCAGCAATTAAGCACTTAAAATCCTCCTACCTTGAGATACCTCCCAGTACCCTCAGTCCCTCCAGTCTCCCTTTCCTCCCCTCTAGTCACCTTGATATCTGCTACCCTGTGTCCACTGCTCCCCCTAAATTGCTCTTGCCGAAGTCACTATGAAACACCATACAGGTAATACTACGGGTCCCTATGGTCTTTGTCACAGCTGAAATCTTGCTGACATCTTCAAAGTTTCATTTCTTGTGACCTTGGCACCTCTGCTCCAACTTGTCCTGCTTCTCAGAGTCTTTTGAAGACCCTGCTTCCTCTTCTCCCCAGGAAGTAGTTCCTCAAGATCCAGCCCTGGCTTTTCTCCTTGGCACACAGACTCCCTCCCAGGCCCACTGGCCTCATGCACAACTAGATCTCTACCATATCTCTCTGGTCAGGTGGAAATGAACCTAGGGCCCATCACTCAGGCCGTAAAAGATGCCAAATGGAGAGAAAGGGCTGGATCCTGGGATGACCCTGGGGTCTCTACCAACCTCATCCTTTCTAATCCCAGTTACACTTACAGGGTCAGCATCCACCAAAATCCAGGTTAAGTCACACTTTGGTCTGATGAATGCTCCCAGAGTTCCAACTGGCACATACTGACCACCAAGAGGCCGAAGAAGGCTCAGCTTCCCCTCAGGATACTAGGTACTCATGACTCTGACCCCTAACCCCTACTATCCTCCCAGTTCTAATGTCTGCAAGCCTGGGGATGGACCTGCCCTACCTGGTCCTCCATTTTGCACTGAACTCTGGGCTGGACATCACCAGAGAGGGATTCCCTTTCCAGGACACACCTAAATCCATGCCATCCCTGGAGGCTGGGCCCTGCCTCTTCATGGGACTGGCTTCTGTTTACACAGCGCTGGCACTACCTAAACATGGAGGGGCCAATGCTGCTGGCTTTGGAGAAGCTGTGGAAGACAACTGGCACAGAAGGTAAGGCTAGATTGGTCCTGAGCTAATCCTCAACCATGGATGGGGCAGAGACAGGGCTCACCTACAGCTGGGGACTGGGCATACAAGGTGGGACTTCCTGACTGCTCCAAGAGACCCTGGCCCTTGGAACTCCACACTTCCCTTCTTTCTGACAGGATGGGGGGCTAGAAGCACTGACCCCAAAGGAGCAGGAGAGTTTGCATTTTACTGTTGGGACACCTTGGTTATGCTTGAAGGCACTGAAGACCTCACTGTCAGTGCTGAGGCCCTGGGAAACTCAGAGTTGCCAGAGGAGGCCTAGGGTGGGTTGGGCATTACTCTTTAGGGGTACCCAGACCTTTCCATATTGACAGAAAATGTAGAGCAAGCCTGAGGATCCTGGGGTCATACGGGGAGAGAGAAAAGCTATTAGTCCCTAAATGAAGCATCCACCCACACTCTTGTGACTGCCCATAGGCTTTCACCCACCCCCAGCTATCAAATATGGCACCATTGTACATGTCACGGTCCGAGTATTGTGGCAATATTTCTGCCTCCTAGTTCAGGCTCTGACTGAAGTGCAAATGACCCCACTATCTCATCCATAAAACCAGAGCTTCCATGCTGGCTCCGAACCTGGACTTGGGGGGGCCTCTAAGAGGGGCCTTTGGTCAGAGTCTGACCTCTTAGACTTCAAGGGTTAATTTCAACCGGTGTCCTCTCATCTGGTGCTGCTTGGGCAGTGGGCCCTGTAACCACCAGCCCTCTGCTGACCCCAGGGTTCAGGTAGCAAGACTGAGGTCCCAGTCTCCTGGGCAAAAGGACAAGGATTCTGGGCCGAGTTAAGACTGGAGGCAGGACTTCCTGCCATTGATGGGGCTGAGGCTGGGCAAAGGTTCTCCCACTACACCCATGCACATGTTCCTGGGCAAGTACACAGTATGCTAGGACTCTCATATTGGACATGCCCAGCTTTGGGGTTGTGTGCAACATATGCGTGCCCACCAGCCTTTCATGCCACATGTGGTCCTCATTCTTGGGAAGAGAGGAGGGCCTGCTGCCCTTGAGAAGATAACCCTGCAGCACTCCCAGGCAGGCAAGGGGCATTCCTCTTTCCTTCTGGTCAGGAGCTCGGGACAGAGGCAGGCCTTGTCCGTGGCTGTGGGAGGACCAGAGCCTGGAGGATGGCTTGGAGCTTGCAGGGAATCCCTCCCAGATGTTGCTGCACCACCAGGCCCCTCAGAGGGGGTGTCAGTTAGGCACTAATCCAGTCCTAGGAGGGCTCCTGTGCAGTCCTGTCTGGGACAAATCTGAGAGCACCTCTGCTCCTCAGACTCCTGCTCAGGTCCGGATGGATTTAGAGCCGTCCCTGCGGTCACCTCCTCCAGGAAGCCTTCCTTGGTACCCACCTGCCCTGCCCCCAGACTTTGGGGGAAACGGGGTCTCGGGGGGGTCAAGGGTCACTAGGGCGGGCCAGGTCCCGGAAGCGGAAGTGCGGCACACTTCCGGTGCGCAGCGGGCGGCCATGTTGGAGCAGCGGAGGCGGCGCAGAGGCGCGTCCTGGGTCCCCGCGGCGGCGCCGGTAGGTTGGGGCCATGGGCCTAGCCGCGCCGCGGAGGGGCCGTCCGCGAGGCGACGGGGCGGATGGGCCGGGCGGCCGGCTCTTTCGAGACCCGCTCCCTCCACCGGCTTGGCCAAGACTCCCCCCACCCCCCTACCCCTTGCCCAGCGACCCCACCCTGGGGCTGCGCGACCGGTCGGGCTCGCCCCGCTCGCCCCGCTCGCCCCGCCCGCCCCGCGCGTTTCGCTGCCTCCAAGATCCCTGCTCCTATCCGCGGCTCAGGCCCCAGGGACACGGACTCCCAGGCCAATGGCCCTGATCTGCCCCCATCCCAGTCCCCCTTGTATGAGGCCTCTCCCGTCCCCCATCTTTCATCAACTTCCCTGTCGGCCCCGGGGGCACGTGTGAAGGGAAGTCGGGGGCCAGACTGCAGCCTCTGTTTCCGGAGCCTCTTGGAAAGTCCAGAAGACCCCTCCCAAGAGTCTAGACCGACCTGGGCGGAAGAGCCCCCAGTTCACCCCCAATATCTGTGACTGCGGGGAAACAGGCCCCTCCCTATTCAACAGTTCACAGTCCCGGGAACTACACCCCTTGGAAAAAAAAAATAATAAAAGAACTAAAGTCATGTGCAAGGACTGTGCTTGGAGAATGGCCTCTGGAGAAAGGAAGTGCCCGAGACACCTGAGGATCCAAGAATGTTTCCAAACAAAGAGCCCCAGGGCACTTCCTCCAGGGGATTCTGAAAACTTCCTCTGCTCCATTAGGGCGGTAGGAAGAACCTGCACAGACGTGCCTCCTGGCCCCAGGGACCTGCCTGATCCCAGCTGATCTTTTAATGCTCCCGTACAGCTGGGGAGCTCCCTCTGGGAGGCCTCAGTGTTGGGTTGGGCATTAGACATTAGTCCTGACTGACAGCCTGCGGCTTCTTCAGAGAAGAAGCCTGGGACAAGTTGGGTGTACCCAGACAGCTCCATGTGGGCTGTACCGAGGTCTGCAGCCCTCCAGACCCTAGTTAGGACAGCTCAAATTTCTAGTGTCTACCTTATTAACCATCCTGTTGGAGCCTTTGGCTGTCAGACCTTGGGCTCTTGGTCTGGCTACCTGGCCCCCAGGCTACCCGATTACCGAGACATGTATCTTGAGTACCTGCTAATTCTTAGTTTCTGTCGAAGGAGAGTCTGGCTCTTGCTTTGGGGTTAGTCTCCATGATTTGAGTGCCAGGATCAGACCTCTGAGCCTGTCTGGGGACTCCAAAAGCAAAATGTCTGGTGGGCAGGGAGGTTCACCCCTGAGCACCTTAACACCAGAGCTGGAGGAACAGAGATGGGCATGACTTCAAGGCACATGTTGTCCTGCTCTTAGCTGTTTTTCCATCTAGACTTCCCAGCCCTGACCACAGACTCCAGTCACACACATTAAATGTGCCTTACTGTTTCTCATTTCCAAGCCATTGCATAGGCTGTTCCCCTTTTTGCTCCATTTCCATCTGGGCCTTTCTATTCATTAGTCACATCCCATCTAGGTGTTGCTTCTCCTAGGAATCCTTCTCTAACTCAGTGGCAAGCTGGGCTGGGTGACATTGTGCACCCCCAAGAACTTTGATGGTCTCTGTCTTGCCTTCTGTATAGGGCTTCTTGAAGACATACTCACCTGCGTTCCCAGGGTTGTGTCTAATACCAGGTTTTTGGCCTCAGAAAACAGAGAATTGAATTAAAATGGGCCAACCAAGCCCAAATCTTTCAAGGGACCCAACAGCAGGTTGGATGGCTCTCTTGAGCTTCTGGACATTTATCTTGAAGAAACCGCCTTTGACCCAGACCCATGTGGGTCCCCCCTGCCACCCCAATCCTCAGTCTGCCACCATGGTAGTTCAGGAGACCAGGGGTTTGCCCCAAGCAGTGGCTTACTCTGGCCAGGACTTTTGTATCGATGATTGTTATGGAGAGTGCAGGCCCTGATGGACTTATCTACCTGCCTTGCCTCTTACCTCAGTGCTGGTTTGTTTTTGTTTTTTTATGTAATGATATATTTTCTTTAATGCAATATATCTGAAGTATTATCGTTTTTTTAAGTAAACTCTACACCCAACATGGGGCTTGAACTCACGACCCCAAGATCAAGAGACGCATGCTCCACCAACTGAGCCAGCCAGGCGCCCCTCGGTGCCGTTCTTATTGATTCTTTTCCTCTTGTCTTGGAGGTGCCGAGCGCTGGTTTGTGGATACCCAGGCAGATCTGCAGTGCCTAATGCCATGAGCGTGGTGCAGCATGTGGAGGAGAAAGCTGTGCACTCCTGGTCGCGGATCTCCACGGCAGGGAAGAAGGCCCTGGAGGAGGCGCTGCTTGTCTTTAACCCCATGAGCCAGGATCTCAGTGCCACAGAGGCCCAGCTTGTAGCCTTCCTGCAGGGCCTGCGGGATGATGGCTTCCAACCCACCATCCTGCGCAGCGGTGATGTCTATGGCTATAGTTCATGCACAGCCAACCCCCCAAGCCAGACGAAGCTGCAAGCTCGTGCCCCCACCCCAGCTGCCACATCACCTCCAGCCAGTGCTCCCCGAACTGCCATGCGGCTGCCTGCAGGCCGGGCCACGCTGCTCCCTATGCCACTATCTGGGAGGCTGGCCAAAGCGTCCACACCAGCCCTTGCCAAGCATGCTACCACCAACCTGCTGCTGAGCTCCCTGAAGCAGTCAAGTGCCAGCCGTGCCCGGGGTGCAGCAGTGGGCTTCCCCGCCCACCTCTATCCAGGTGTCTACCCTGCCATGCGGCTCTCTGTTGTCCTTGAGGCCCTGGTTCCACTAAAGTCTCCCATGCCCTGCTTGGGTGCCAAGCACAAGGCACAGTCACTGCAGCTCTCACTTGCAGACTCTCCCCTGAAGTTGCGCAAAGGTCCAGGGAAGAGGCAGGGGAACTGTCGGCCCAAAGCTCCCAGAAAAGCCACAGGCAAGGGCCCCAAGTGTCTGACTCACAGACGCCGCAGGGCCAGACCCCAACAAGGCACTACACCCCGGAACAAGACCTACAAAGCCACTGGGTCCCTTGGTGGCTTACGAATGAAAGGTGGCTCTGCCCTGGGCACCAAAACGTCCCAGGCCAAGGCAGCTCGAACACTGGCCAAAGCTGCCCAGGCCAAGGCGGCTCGAACACAGGCCAAAGCTGCCAAGGCTCGGGCAAAAGCCAAGGCAGCACAGATCAGGGCCAGGGCCAAGGCGTCACGGATCCGGGCCAAGGCCAAGGCAGCACAGATCAAGGCCAAAGCCAAGGCGGTGCGGGCCAAGGCCAAGGCGGTGCGGGCCAGGGCCAAGGCAGTGCGGGCCAGGGCCAAGGCGGTGCGGGCCAGGGCCAAGGCGGTGCGGGCCAAGGCCAAGGTGGCTCGGACCCAGTCCAGGAGCAGGGGCAGGCCAAAAGGGTCTGTTCAGGCCAGGACTGCGAGGAGGGGCCCGAAAAGCCGCCCTGAGACTGTGGGGCAGAAGAGGAAAAGGGCTGAGGCGGCAAAGGATCTTCCTCCCCGGAAAAGAACACGACTTGGGCCCCGATCCCCTAAGGCGTGGCTAGGGCCTGGAACAGCAAAACTGCTGAAATTCCGGGCCATCAAGGTGGACAGGCGGTCCTCGGACGATGAGGTGCGGCAGCGGGCTCAACGGATCCTCCGTGTGAACCTGTCCCCTGTGATACAGCTCCAGCCGTTGCTGCCATACTCAGCGCCCTGATTCCTTCGCATAGCAACATTTGGGGAAACTGAGCCCAATTGTCTGTGTGGCCAGTGGCACAGTGTGCAATGCCCATGGATTCTACAACCCCAAGGACTCCAGGTGCCTCTCCTGGGCCCTGAGAGCCACCATTCTCCTTTCAGAGACTGGAGGATATGGGGTGGTATGGGTGGGCGGGAGGGCCGTTCTCATGGCGCGATGCACTGTGATTTGTTACTCTTCAAGTTGTACCTCCACTGTTCCATCTATCACGTTTTATACCTTTCCACCTTCCAGTCTCCCTGCCCACCCTTCATGGTCTTTTTTGCATTTGTAGCTGCTGGTAGGCCAGCTTGAGCATACAGGAAAAGTGGCCCCAGGAACAGGGCTGCCAAAAGGGGGTCCCAGTAGCCTGAGATAGGTCATCGCTGTGAGTGGGAAGAGTAGCTCTCAGGCTCCTCTGGAGGTGCTGGCCTCTGTGGATGTGCGAGAAGCAGCCCCTGTGGACAGGGGCAGAGCCACTCTGAGGTGGCACACCTCCCATTCAGGCTGCGCTGGTTTGTTTCCCAGTTAGGCCATACTACGCAAGAGGACAGTCGGTGGCCCTGTGGGGAACCTTGGCAGCCAGCAGGTTTCTAGGCCAGGGAAGGGGGATTTTGTGGTACTGCTCCCCAGGGGCCATTCAGACAGCCTGGCCTTGTCTCCTAGCTGGCTGTGGCTGAAATCTTGGGGCTTTACCTGAGCTTGTCTGGGGAAGGGCCAGGCCTAAATTACCTGAAGTACCTCTGTCTGTCCTTCCAGCCTCGACTTTTCCAGTTAGTGGCAAGGGTTTGGGGGTAGTGTCAGAGGCCAGGGCTCTGGGTTGTTTGGCCACTGAGTCTGTCCTCACTGACTGCAGAATTTTCTCCTTGGATGAGTGGGGTACGGTGTTAGCTGAGCCAGGAGAGTTTCTACAGCTGCTTCTCCCCATCAGCAGTGCTTTCTGCCTGAGTCCCAAGCACTCTGTTCCCAGGTTCAGCCTTATCAAGCTTCCCGACAGGGGTATGTGTGTGTTTCAGACACTAACAGCTCTTCCTGCTTTGGAGAGGGGGCTGGGCCCCAAACAAAACTAGCTCCCCGCCCATCTGCCAGTCCTTCCCTGTCTGCCCAGCCTGAAAGGCAGTGGCTGGGGCTGGCAGTGAGGGGGACACATTCCCCAGAGGTTCCTAGAGACCAGCAGCCTTTCAGGGCTTGGGGTGGGAGCCTCATTTGAATGAGAATCGGATCTCTTCTGTCTCTGTGGGTTGGTCTGAACCCTGGCCCCACTAGCGCCAGCTACATCAGGTGGTGGAACTGTAGAGAAGTTCTGCTTGCTTTTTGGTACCCCCCTACTTACCTTTTTTTCTGCATCTGATGGCTGCCATTAATAGGGTGCGGCCTCCCTTGGTTCTCAGGCTCTGGGGAACCCCTTGCTGCCAGCCTCACTGTGGCTTCACAATCCTGCATGCTCCTTGTGTCTGGCAGTGCTGCTTTCATCTATGTGAGTGTGGGGCGACACCCAGCTTCTCAAGGTCAGCCTGCTTGGGACCCACTCTTCATCCTCTCTCTCAGGCCTGATTCCAGTTCCCATGGCCCAGGACCCCCAGCCAGGCTAGGCCTCCTTTTTTGCAGTCTGCAACTCCTTTCAGTTCTGCTGCTGCTGCTGCTGTCATGAGTGGGTGAGAGGTTGGCTCTTTCCTTGAGAGCTATCCAGAGGGAGAGAACTCTCAAGGCCTCCCTGTGGGGCAGAGTGAGGTGGGGGGTACCCCTAGGATCTCTACTCAGACCCTGTCCTTCCCAGTCCAGGCTCCCAGAACAATTGCTGAGGAGGTGCCAGACACACTAACCCCCCCACCCCCACCCAGCTGCTCAAGTGGCAGCTGCTACCCGCCTACTGGCCACTTGATTGTTGGCCGTGGCCAGAACCTTCAAGCCTCGTCCACCTGTGGCCTCCATGGCCCTGAGCCATACTGCATGGCCAGTCAGCTACAGGTGGGGAGGAGTGTAAGGGCTCTGGAGATGGTATCTCTGGGTTTTCCTGCAGGTTTGGCCTTGTTGGGTTCAGGTCATTGCTGGGGGCTGGAGGGGGGAGGACTGTGCTGTGAAATTTTGGAATTGGGGGCCAACCACCTACCTCTTGCCTTGTCATTCTCCTTGGGCATGCCCCCAGGAATCTGAGAATTGCTTCTTTTGTGACTCGGGACCAGGGAGGCCGTGGCATTTAAATGTGATCTGGATTGATGGTAGTGGCAGCAACAAGACCTGGTGGCAAGCAGAGAGTAGTGAGGGTACCCATGTGCCCATGTGTGCAGGTCTAGGGTCAGGGCCTGGTCACTCTGACAAGCCCTTGTGGTTGCAGGTGTTGAGAATGTCACCATCCAGCTGGACCTAGAGAGTGCCTTCTACTTTACCCACCCCATCATGACTTTCAAGGTGACCCAGTGCCCCAGCCTGAAGGTGTGGTCGGTGCCTCCTGACCTGATGGGCACCAGTGATGCTTGCCCCTGGTGACCCAAGGATCCCCCTCCTGTCCCCAGACATTCTGCCCAGCAACTCTGCTCCTGGGGCGCTCAGTGGACCATGGCCACTCCTGGCATGTGTACCGATACTTTGCCTACAACTGCTTGGGCCTTTTTCCTGGGATCCCTCCTGCTCCTGGCCACAGAGTGACCTTGTTTGTGACCAGCGTTACTCTGACATCAAGCCTTCCACTGAGGGAGAGGTCACACCCAGAGGAAGGGGGTTTGGGCCCTGGGGTGAAGCCAGAGGCTCAGGTTTGCTTTTTTTCTCTCAGGTAATTTTCAAAGTTCTGGGCCCAGGCACTCTGGTGGAGTACCCAAACAACCCCAAGATTCAGGGTAGTCGTCCCCACAGCCAGTCTTGTACTCCTTGCATGTTAGGACAGCCAGATACTGGGGGGAGGGGAGGTCCTGCCTGAGTGTGTACACAAGTGGGGCAGGGGTGGCAGGCAAGCCAGCATCACTCCCCAGCTCTGCCCCGTCATGGTCCTCCATTGTGGGCCCTGTTATGGCCCTCCATTCCTGTCCCATCATTGTTCCCCGTACCTGTGCCCCGTGCATAGGGACTGGCATGTGTAGCAGTTTCTATCTCTGCCCCATCATAACTCCTTTATGGGGCCCCATTGGGGTTCTCATCACTACTTTCTATGCCAGCCCCCAACAATGTACCTATAATGCACCTATAACCTCATAACTGTCCCCGTTATGAGCCTCCATCACTGCCCCCATCATGGACCCCTGGCGTTGCCCTCCCTGACTCATCACCTGGGCCTTAGTTGGTACCCTGCATCTCTGCAGCTGCCTCTAGGTGGCGCCAGGGCGTCTCTGGGTTGTGACCTTTTTCTTGTAAAGCAGAAGTCTTGAAAGGTAAGAGACACAGAGCCAAAACCCAGCAGGGCCACCCAGAGTCAGGTCAGGCAAGTACCAGAGCAGGAGATACCCCAAACTAGCATTTTCTTTGTGCTTTCCACCCCCCATGACTGATTGTTACCAACTACTCACCAAGTCCCCCTGCTAGGTTTCCAAGCAGCTGTTGCTCTTCTGATCTGATCAGGAGAGAGACACCTGGCAAAGGAGGGGTATAAGAGAGAACCTTGGCTCAGTAACTGACATAAGCTGTGGAGCAGAAAGGAGCCATGGACCCATCTCTCCCATGTGTACGTTGAGCAAGTGCCCATTGAGCTCTGCTGTGTTCCGGGCATCTGTCTTCTGAGCAGTGCTCAGTGGGGAGCAGATAGACAAGATGTCTTCTTGGAGCTGCCATGAAAGTGAGAAAAACAGTGGATAAATAAGCTAATACCGTATATGGTTTGGCTGGATGATAAACTGTTTTCTAGTTTTGGTGATGGGCTGGGGAATGGAATGCTTTACTGCATTGGGGAAGCAGGTTTCAAATAGCTAGTGATTCCAGGATGGGGTGTTCAGGAAGCAGTGGGATGTGCAGGTCTCAGCTCAGGAGTGATACCAGGGCTGGAGCCATTCAGAAGTGGAATTCTCACCATTAGGCTGTAGTCACCCTAAGATGGTATGCCCAGAGGAGCAGGAGTGGGGGGGGGGGGTCCCACAGCATGAATGCCGGAGGAGGTGGCTGTAGGGATGCAGAGAAGAGGCCCTACCCCCATTCCTCCCCCTTCCATTTCAGCCATAGAGGGATGATGACCAGTGCATCTGAGGTCCCCCAGTCTGTGTCTCCAGAACTCTGCATGTGACAGACCTCCGTGTGAACTTCTCCAAACTGCACACACTGGGTGACAGGCCTCTGGGGGGCCTAAAGGGACACCCCTTCAACTACTATGCGTTTTATAAGCTCGTGGCCCCAGAGGCAGCTGCCTGTGCCATGGCCATGCCTCTGAGTGTAAGCCCACAGCTCGGACCCCAGCCAATGTGAAAGGCATGGCGAGCACCATGGGAGGGGCATCCTGTGGCTGGTGGGGCGGGCAGGCTGGGGGGACTGGGGCAGACTCATCTTGCCCTCCTCCCTGGCAGGTGCATGGCCTTTGCATCTGCCACCACCACACAGCTGGTACCTAGTGTGAGCGCTGCCAGGACCTGTACCAGGAACACCCATGGCATGCAGCAGAGCCTGGGCACCCTCACACCTGCCAGGGTAGGTGCCATGCCCTCTCTGCCTGGCCGTATTTGCCTGGGTCAGCCCACTCCATATCCGCCTAGAATGCAAGTGCAATGGGCATGCCCGCAGTTGTCACTTTGACATGGCCTTATATCTGGCACCTGGCAATGTGAGTGGAGGTGTGTGTGACGCATGTCAGCAAACACAGCTGGGCATCGCTGTGAGCTCTGCCAGCCCTTCTTCCACCGAGATCCCAAGGAGGATCCCCGTTCCTTCCTCTTGCAAATGTGAGTCCTCCAATCCCCAATTCCAACTCTGACCCCGATCCTTCAGCTCCATGGTGACCTCTGACCTAACTCTGTCCTCACCTCTGACCCATGATCCAGCTTGTGACTGTGACCCTGTGGGGACCCTGGAAGGGGGTTTGTATCATGCCCACACAGATGAGACTCGTGGCCTCCTCTCTGGGCAGTGTCGCTGCAAAGTTCATGTCTGGGGCCAGCGCTGTGACTTCTACCGGCCTGGTCACTATGGCCTCAGCCCCACCCACACAGAAGGTTGCCAGCGTGAGTTACCCTGGGAGAGGACCCCAAACCCCATGTCCTTGCTCTGCCTTCAGTCACTGCCTTAATAATATACACATGCACCTACCCTTGCAGCAGTCCCAATAGCACCCTGAGAGCCTGGTGCCCTAGCCTGCAGGTGTGACCTCCACGGCTGGGTCCCTGGCACTCATGCCTGTGATCCCACTAACGGTGCCTGTCACTGCAAACGCTTTGTCTTTGGACACGACTGCAGCCATTGTCTGGTAAGCCTTGACCCACCTCTGATTTGACCTTGATCTTGGGCATTGAGCTTCTAGAAGCTGATAAGTATGAGGCTATAATCAGGGTGACTATAGACTGAGCCTTGCACATGGGTTGGTTCGACTCCCTGCCCGGGCTGTCAGGGTCAATGCCACCTCAGTGTATGTCCTCAGGTGGGAGCTTTGGGAGCATAAAAAGGAAAAGCGATGGAACAAGTTACAACAGTATTGGTTTAAAGCACTGGGTTTAAAGGTGTTTTGCAACAAAAATATTTGAAGGAACACTCGGTCCAAGAAACAATTCCATCCCTTTCTTGCCTCTCCTTGAACATAAATCCTTGGCTTAACTTTTGCTTTAACCCCTGCAGCGTCTTCATCCTACCACTTACGAAGTTGTGCATGAGTACACAGGGGTCTCCTCACCCCCTCTCAGCAGTAAGCAGAGGAGCATTCAAGCCCTGTGCCCACACCCTTTCCTCCTGCAACAGGCAGTCCCAGTATTTGACCTCCCAGGCTCCAGATCTTCTTGTCCTTTCTCCACCTACTTGCTCTCTCTTGCAGCCCGAGTTCTGCGGTCTGAGCGGTGACTCTGTAGGCTGCTGGCCCTGTGACTGTGACTTTGGGGGTGCCTACAGCAGCAGGTACAAGACAAGGCCTGGGAATTGGGATCAAGTGGCAAGAATCAGGAGTTGACTCTCCTTCCCCACCCCCATCTTGCTCAGGTGTTCTGCTGGGGAGGGCCTCTGCCTGTACCGCCCTTACCTCCGTGGCCGCCGCTGCCATGAACTCCAACCTGGGCACTTCTGTGCTGCTCTTGACCAAGCCACTACTCAAGCTGAGCTTGGCCAGGTCCTCCGGCCAGCTGACCCCCAGTTGCCTATGAGTGTCCAGGAGGGGGGGAGGGGCAGGGGCAGGAGGAAACCAAGGCTCAGACTTGGTTTTCAGGGGAGGGAGGGAGTGTGTAGAGAGAGCTAGTTGGAATAAGAGGCTGAGCAGGGTTAGGAAGGTGAGAAAGTCCAGGTGGGGGCATCAGCATGGTTAGAGGTTTGGTGTCTTAGAACCCCCATTTTCAGGGCAGTGTGGGAGAAGAGCGGGCCAGAATGTTGGAGGACACTGACCCCCGACTGGCCCCCAGGGAGCCCCCTGGCCTGTTCCTGCCCACTGTACACAAACCTCAGGGACATCTCCTGATTGGCTTCAGCCCCGACTTCGGAGACAGCGTGACCCTCCATGTGCCCGCCACCCTGCTAGGCAGGCCTATTCAGCAGCCAGCTGCCCAAGGTGAGGAATCTGAGGAACAGGGTGGGGTCATAGGTCGCCAGGGTCTTAGTAGGGATGGGGCCCTAGCCCTGGGGATGTGGGTCCCTGAGGTCTTGGGGTAACGGGAGCCTAAATCCTGAGGGTCCTGGTCTTGGGGTGATCTAGGCCTGGGAGTGTGTCTCACATCCAGGCCCCAGAGGAACCCCTGCCCTTGCAGCAGGGAGCTGGCTCTGCACTGCGGACTGGCTTGGGCTTTGCACATGTGATTGATGGAGCTGGCCTCTCTCTGCTGGCGCCCACAGTGCCTCGTGCCATGGAGTATGACATGGTCCTATGCTATCTGCACTCAGAGCAGCTCTTCCAGGTGGCCTTGACCTATCCACACAGGCAGGACCCTAGGACCTCCATTAGCAAGACCCTATTATGCTGCCAACACATTTGAAATAACATTTGAAGTGGAAAATCTCCAATATGCAATATCATCATGTCATAGAGCAATCAAAACAGGGACTGAATGTGACACAGAGTGGGATTTAAGAAGTTGGTCTTTTTTGCATGGGCCATATGATGAAATACTGGATGCAGCTGAAATGGGACACCCCTGGGACCACATGATCACAGCCTCCTTACCCCACCCTTACTCCTTCCCTGCTCCAGGCGGTGCTGTGGGGTTTTTTTTGTTTATTTGTTTTGTTTTTTGTTTTTTTGTTTTTTTGATTCATTTATTTGACAGAGAGAGAGACAGCCAGCGAGAGAGGGAACACAGGCAGGGGGAGTGGGAGAGGGAGAAGCAGGCTCCCGGCAGAGGAGCCTGATGTGGGGCTCGATTCCAGGACTCTGGGATCACGCCCTGAGCCGAAAGCAGACGCTTAACAACTGAGCCACCCAGGGGCCCCCAGAGCTGTGGTTTTATCCAGACCTTTTTGCTTTGAACCAGGAACACGCTACTCTGCGATCCTACGGCTGTGGAAGACCAAGGGGGTGCGGAGACCTGAGGGGGGCACTATCCTTCTGGATTCAGTGAGGTCCTAGGGGCTCCACCCCACATCTGGGGGAGACAAATTACAGCAGGATGATGTGGATGCGGGGGGCTGGGGAGTAGGCATCACAGAGGCCTGGAGTTGCACCAAGAGGACTGAGACAGGTGGATAGATAAGGCGGGGGATCCAGGCAGGAGCAAAGCACATGCCAAGGATAGAAGATGAGAATAGGCAGCCACCAGACCTCAAAGGACCTATGGGCCGGGAGAGGGGCTTAACCTTTATTGTGGGGCTATGGGGAGCCGTGGAAGGGACTTGAACGGGGCAGATTCATGGCGGAGAATGGATCATTAGGGGGAAGCTGCTGCAATGATTCTGAGTGAGAGGCGGCATTGCCTGGACTAGATCGGGGCCATTGGACAGGAAGGAGAAACAGACTCAGAAGAGGACGAGAAAAGGGGCAGGAAGGGGCTGTGAGACCCACTGCAAGGAAGTGTAGTTAGTAGGTTTAGTGAGTGGGGCTGGGCTTACTGCCCTCTGCCTGCCACCCTCCACCCTCCTACTAGATTGTGCTCTTGCCGCGGTGAAGGAGTCGCTGGCGCTGCGATCTGGGGCCACAGGGCACGTACAAGAGCTCCACAAGGCAGGCTGCATGGGGGCAGCGAGGACTGGCCTCCCCAGCACTGTGCCTGAGGTTTGTGCCCACCTCGTCTGCAGCATCTCGGCCCTGCTCCACGGGGGCGGCCTTGGTGAGTGTGTGCCCCTGGCTTGAGGGGGCTGCAACACGGGTTACAGGAAGCACCGTGAGGTTCACCTTATCTTGCTCTTTCTCCTGCCAGCCTGTGACTGCTGCGCGTCTGGAACATATGGCTTCGGGTCCACTGGCTGCAGTGGTAAGCCTTCAGGGCCAGTGAGTATGGGTGTGGGGTCTGGGACCAACCATCTCCTTTCTCTGATGGCCCTGTCATTCCCCACAGAGTGCCGCTGCCACACCGAGGGGGCCACTGGTACCATTTGCAACCCTGTGAGTGGGCAGTGCACATGCTGGGCAGGCCTTGCTGATCGCCGCTGTGACCACTGCCTCTCTGGCCGGCGGGGCTTCCCGTGCTGCTGGCCCTGCGCCTGCAGTGGGCACGCTGAGTTGTGCCACCCACTCACAGGCATCTGCCAGGCGTGCTGGGGAGCCACCACAGGCCAGCACTGTGAGAGGTGAGCACTGTCACCGGAAGGGCTGGGTAGGAATTATGATGAGTGGGCCATGTCCCATTCCATGTGCTACTGTCCGCAGGTGCTTGGATGGCTACTATGGAGACCCTACGCTGGGCTCAGGCCAGCAGTGCCGACCTTGCCCCTGTCCTGGGCATCCTGGCTCTGGCCTCTATCATGGGATTTCCTGCCATGTGGACAGTGTGAGTAGACGTGTCTTGTGCCTCTGTGCACCTGGCTATGCAGGTGAGGGATGTTTGACAAGGGAAAACCTGAGGCCCTGCTCACTTGTTCACAATTTCATCAGGTCCACGACACCTGTATGCCGAACTGCAGGCTGGGCACCTCTCCTGGAGGAGTTGCTGTTGGGGGCGGGGGGGGGGGGCGGTCAAATGGGAGGAGCTATAGGCATGGAATTTGTAAGCCAGGAAGGTGGGCTGTAATGTAGCTCCTGTGTTCTCTGCCCTCTTGGCTCGATCTCAGACTTTCTGGCTGGGTATGTGGGACCCACAGGCCACAAGGGTACAGGAAGCTACCTGAGACAACCCACACATACCTCGATCCTTTCTAGGCCCCTGCTGCGACCACTGTTCCTCTGGATGCTTTGGGCACCCTTGGCCAGAGGGAGACCCCAGAAGGAGTCCATGCCGGCCCTGTCAGTACAACAATAATATCGATTCGCATGACCCTGCTGCCTGCGACACCCACGGTGGCCACTGCCAGTGCTGTCTGCACCACAGCCATGGTCGCAGCTTTGCCCACGGCAGGCCTGGCTTCCATGGCAGTGCCCTGCATCCAGGGGGCTACCGTTGTGAGTGTGTGGCTAGGATGGGTGAGAACATCCCAAGGCAGGTGGGTGGGTTCTCCTTCCTCAGGCCCTCCCTCGTCCCCAGGCTGCAGCTGTGACCCCCAGGGCACTGTCCCTGCACGGTGCCCCCTCGGGCTGAAGCCTCCTTCTGCAACCAGGTCAGCGGGCAGTGCCCTTGCTGCCCCCATACACCGGGGAAGGACTGTAGCCACTGTGCCCCCCTCTCCTGGCACCCGGGGGGACCCCGGGGCTGTGAGCCCTGCACCTGCCATGCCCAACACACTGTGCAGCTGGCATGTCACCCAGTGAGTGAGGCCATATTGCACATAGCTTGTGGCAGTGTCCGGGTGTGAGTGAAGGTGTGTGTGCCTCTGACAAGACGTTATTTGTGGCTGGTGTGAGTGTTCACGTGACCATCAGCAGCGGGCATGTGGCTGCAAACAGCTGTGTGAGTCTCTGCTTTTGTGTGACATCGGCTATAAGATGGTGGCGGGATTTGGGGTAGAGCAGACATGAGACCACACGTGCCTGACCCCACATGCAGCCGTGTGCTAGTATGTGGGTGACCCACTGTGAATGGGTCCTGGCAAGTGGAGTGAACGTGGTGGGGGTTGGGCGGGGGAGGCTGAGGAGACACCGGTGAAGGGTGGGGATTGAGAGCTGGTGTAGGCAGAGGGGGATGGTCACTGTGAGCAAGAGTTTCTAGGAGGAGAATGGTCAGCGACCGAATGAAATGAGGCCTGAAGTATGTGTTCTTCTGTCCTTGACAAAGAGACAGTGGGAGTCAAGGTGAAGGAGGCATCGGGTAAGGGTATGGAGACAGCGGGGTGTTTGGATCAGGACACAGAGGGGCAAAGAACAGCAGGTCAGGAGTTGAGAACCCAGAGGGTCTGTGGGAGGCTGGCAATGTGGGAAGGT
Source organism: Ursus arctos (assembly GCF_023065955.2). Taxonomy (NCBI): domain Eukaryota; kingdom Metazoa; phylum Chordata; class Mammalia; order Carnivora; family Ursidae; genus Ursus; species Ursus arctos. The sequence continues at coordinate 32,533,692 of NW_026622808.1, read as the reverse complement.
GGGGCTGGCCAAGGAGGTCAGGCCAGAGGAAGCAGGAAGGGAGAAGCCTCCGGCCAAGCACAGGTGTGGGTGCTGCCCAGGGCAGGAGCAGGTCAGGGAGAAGACTCTGGTGTGCATGCACTGCCTTCAAACACTCGTGTCCTTCTCCCTGGCCCAGAGGAGGCTCTGTGCTCCTGCCGACTGGCTCATGCTCTCTTCCCTCAGGCCACGGGTCAGTGCACCTGCCGGGCAGGATTTGGGGGGGTGACCCAGAGCAGGACTGCAGAGGTGAGAGGACCACTCACACAATCCACAGCAGCAGGGGTGAGGTTGTCCTGAAGGAGCCCAGTGTGGAGTAGCAGGGGAGCAGCGGGGCTTTCCTGAGGGCGAGCTTAGCATGCTTATCGCAGTTTTCCCCAAAACTCAAAGAAATACTCACGAAAACGGCTGTCGGCAAGGCCAGGTGGGGTATACCTACAGAGAGCACACATCAGGTGGCTCTTTTCTGAACCCATCTGCCAGTTCTTCACCCCAGCTGACCCCTGACTGGACTGTAGAGCTTCCGGAGCATTGTGCTGTTTCCCTGCCCAAAGGCTGCCATGCCGTATGGCCTCTGTGGCCAGGGAGGATGCCTGTGCCCGTGGTCATTCTGAGCAGTGGCTTAGGCAAAGGCTTGCGTGCGCCCTCCCACTCATACAGGGCTGTCCCCCAGGCTTCTTGGAGGCAAGGCTGGGGCAAGTGCTGCCTGCTCCCTGCTCCGACCCTGTCTCTCCCCCACAGCCTGTGCCTGTGACCCACACGGCTCCATCTCGCCCAGTTGTGATCCACATGCAGGCGCCTGCCTATGCAGAGAGGGCATCTCAGGGCTGAGGTGCCAGGCGTGTGCACGTGGCTCCAGAGGTGGCTTCCCACACTGCGTGGCCTGCCCTACCTGTTTCACCTCCTGGGACCTATGTCTAGCTCTGCTCCAGCTGCGGCTGGGAATTGTGGCCCAGAAGGTCACCTCCCTATACCAGGTGATGCCTGACTGGGGTGCTAGGGGCCAGGGTGGACACCTGCAGGCCCTGGAGGGGATACTCCAGACAGGCACAGATTCTCCTGGAATCTTCTTCACCCATTGCGGGGACTCTGGAGCAACTTACAGAGTGGATAGGCGGGTTCAGGCAAGGGGTCTTGGGTCAGTAAGGAGGAGGTCTCCAGCTAGCTTCTTAGGGTCGGGGATTTCAGAGAGTCTCAGGTTGGCCTGAGTCCTGGGTTTGGGAGTCAGGTGGGTTCTCTTGAGCGAGGCGTCATGGAGGAGAGTACATCTCTGGTCAGGCTGATAACGCCACCTTCCTGCAGAAGGAAAGTGATTGCATTTGTCCAGACACTGTGGGCCATAGGGCAGTTTGTGGCAGAAAGAGAGCCATGGGTTAGGAGGCAGTGTGCACAGCTGGAAGAATTATCCCCGGAGCTAGACTGTGTCAAGGGCTTGGCCTGGCCCAAAAGGGCCACAGGAGCCCAAGGTGAGGCCTAATGGGCAGGTGGGTGGGCAGGTGAGGGTAGGGGCTAGGCTGGGACAGAAGGAAGGGGCCAGGTGTCCTGGCTTATGTATCTGGGGAACCCAGAAGGCTGATTGGCCCTGCCTCAGCCAGTGGAACCCTGAGTCACCCCTCTATCCATCCCTGCCATCCCCCGCAGATGCTGTGGCCCAGGTCTCCTCAGCTGCCCTGCTTTCCCAGGAGGCCCTGCTTGGAGCCCAGGTTGTGGCCACATTTGGAGAACCAGACAGCATCCTGGGAAAGGCCCAAGAGGCCCGGCGGTGGACGGAGCAGCTGCTGTGGGGGATGGGCCAGCCAGGGACAGGGACAGCTGTGTGGGAGCTGAAACTGAAGGAGCTGGTCAGCAGGGTCCAGATGTTGCATCCACAGCTTCTGAGACTCCTCGTCAAAGCTGGAGTGGTGGGTGGAGATATGGATCACTAGAGAGGTTTTACCAAGGCGAGGACTCTCTTCTACGGTAACCTGGGTGTAGGGCAATAGGGGATTTGCGACATTCATTTCTCACTGGATCACCTGTCTTGTTTGCAGGAATGCAGGGGTTGGGGACCTGGGCTGTCTGTATTTCTGTACCCTGTGCTGTTCCCTCTTGCCCTGGGACCCTTCCCACTGCCCAGTGGGCTCCACTTGCTTCCCGTAACTCTTCCGATAGCCTGGACATAGCTGCCACAGCCTTAGAGCAGCGTCAGCAGCTGGTAGGAGCCATTGGGGCCATGAATGGGAGCCAAGGGGGGAGTCAGAGGGAGCCATAGCTTGGCCATAGGGTTGCAGGAGACACAGTCCACATCTGACCCACCCCTACCAGCTGCAGCGAATCCAGGCCCGGGAGACATGGCATCGGGCAGGGGGGCCCTGGGGTGTGGCCACCGTAGCCCACGTGCAGATCCTCCAGCATTTCGTCTTGGGTACCTGTCGGCTTGTTGTGTGTCTGTTCATAGCTGAGGGCAGGGGCAGGTAGGCATCTGGATATTGCTGTGATACTCCTTCCAGAATGAGGAATGCTCATAAGGGCTGACCAGGGGTCAGGTGGGAGCAATAGCGTGCTGCTAAATATTTAACAATTGGCTGGAGGTCAGAGGGAACTGATTGGTAGTGAGAGCCAGTTTCCATGGTGTAAGTAAATCCACCATGGCTGATTTTAGTCCGCCCACTGTGTACCAGCGGATTCACAAAATTCCTGAAATTTTAGCACTTGGCTCTTGTTAGCCCCCAGCACACCATGTAGTCATGTCAGAGGCAGGACCAGTGAGAGGTTAGGGTCAGGGTTTGTTGGGTCAGAGATCAGAGTTCATATCTGAGATTCCTACCCCAGTTCCCACAGACGAAGGCGCAGAGGCTGTGAGTGTGGAGCTGGTGGCATGGCGTGGGCTGGTGGTGCCCCTCCCCCAAAGTGGGGCAGTGGGCATTGCCTTCCTGCTGGGTCAGATCCAGAGTGCCCTCCCTGCACCAGACGCCATAGGCCAGGAACTGCCCTGAGCTGAAGGCGTCCTCCATCAGGCACAGCAGACCAGGTGGAAGGGCCGGGAGGCTGGAGGCAGAGGGCAGAGGGTGGGGAGGAAACTGATCATCTGCACCCTTCAGGGAGGGGACATCTAGGGCCAAGGACCAAGCACTGGATGTTCAGGGGGTGCTGGTTGAGGTGAAAAGTCACACAAGGGCTGCAGAGCGAGGGCTGCAGGCAGCAAAACAGACACTAGGAGGCCTGGAGGCCAGTGTACAGGAGGTGACACCACACCCATACCCCTCAGCTCCTTCACACCTCTTGTTCAGTGGCTGCTATTATCCCTATCCTCCCCCTGAGATCCTTGAGCCACTGTGATACCATGGTGCTAGGAAATACACAGACCATGAAAGCACCCTACTTAGCTGCTATCCTGCTGGGACCTCCCTGTGATCCTCTGACCCTTGCCCCAGGCAGTGGAGGTGACCTCAGTCCTGGGGCATCTGTCCAGTGCAGCTGTGGCTTTCAGGACCTCTTTGGCCCTGAGTCAACAACAGGCCCAGGAGGCAGAAGAGCAAGCAGTCCATGGAATGGGGGTGGCTGGGGGCCTGGGCAAGGTGAGATGGGTACACTGGACATTGAGGTCTCACAGGTGAGATTTAGGCTGGGACTGGGCTATGCTGGGCTGAGGCAGGGTTTCAGTTCTAAAACCCCCTATCCTGCCCCCGCAAGGTACCTTGGGTAGTAATATGCCTGAGACAGTAGGATCTAGGTGGGGTGGATTTCAGGTCAAGTCCGGCTCTAGGAGTTGCAGGTGGCCCAATTAGGCATGGCAGAGTTGCAGAAGGGCACACATAGCCTGGTGGCCATGGCGCAGGACGCAGGAGAGCGGGCACAGCAGGCCCGAGCTGAGGCCCTAGAGCTGCTGAAGTGGGTGCAGAACAGCTGGAGCCAGCTAGAAGGGATGGAGATGGGCCACGGTGGGGCGGGGATGGGGTGGGATAAGGGTCAGGTGGGAGGGTCAGAGTCAGAACAGGGATGGTATGGGAGGGTCAGGGCTGGTGTCAAAGTTCAGAACAGGGGTCAAATGTTGATTAGGGTTAGAGTTCATTTAGGGCTAGGGTCAGAGTTGAGGTCATGATGGAATTGAGGGCCAGGGTCAGAGATTAGGGCCAAGGTCAGAGCGTGGCTCACATGACCTGATCCTCAGGGTTGGAGCGCTTCCTGATGCAGAATGAGCAGACACTGGGCAAGAAGATGGCGGCCCTGAGGGCCCTGGAGCAGCGGGCAGGAGAGCTGCTTGAGCACATGCTGCTGTGGGCAAATGTGTGTGCCACCTGCTGACTGCGGTCCATGGATGTCAGTTAGGTGGACTCGGGGACTACCTGAGTGACTCCAAGTGACTCCAAGTGATTGGCCCAAGAATCTCCCCACCTTGAGAGATCAAGGACCCCACTGAGTGCCCGTTGACACTGAGTAACCCCCCATGTGACCCCATGATATCCTCCAGTGATCCTCTGTCCTTGAGAAACCAGATTATCATGTAAACCTCAAAAAGCCCATCTAGTGCCTTTGACCCTGACAGAACATTTTCTGAGTGATCTAAAATTCTGAGTCACCTCTAGCATCGCTGAGCCCCTCAGGTTGACTACATGACCCCTGGGGGTAACTGGAGACCCCTACTCCAGATAACTGCAATAACTCCCAGAGACCCTGAAAGTCCAGTGGATTGACTACTATCCTGCTCGGATTCTTCTTGAGAAGCCTGGTGATTCCCCCCAAGAACCCCCAGCTTTCTCCCCTGGTTCCACAGCCCTGGTTACTCTCCACCTGGCCCCAGACAGAGTGGGCACAGCTGCGGAGCTCAGAGTCACCAGGCCCTGGCCCTACAGACCCACGGAGTCCTCTGTCCCGCCTGTGGTCCCAGGGGCCAGGGTGGGGCACTCGCTCCAGCTCGCATTCCAAGCCCGGGCTCTGGCCTCCCGGCGGGCCAGAAGGTGTGGACCGGATGAATAGTCACGAGATCTGGATTCACTCACTGCCTCTGCCATCGTTTCCTCAGCACCCATTGTTTCACGCTGGCAAACTGAGACAGCGCTTCTTGTGCCTACTTGTTGTAGTGACTAAGGGAGGTGGAGACCCCTGGAGCCGTGACTTGGGCAGGGGATGACCTTTCTCCATCTCTCCTTCTACCCCCATCTTGTCCTGTCACTTGGGCCAGGTCAACCTGAAGTTTCCCATGTCCCTAAATAGAGGAGCTTGATGTCTCTGTGTGTGCCCTCTCACCTCCCCACTGATGCTGGAGCCCTGGGACTGAACAGCCTCATTGATGGTGACTTCCACAGCACCTACAATGGTAGGGACAAAGGCTGTGTTCCAGGGGGCCATTTGAAGTCTCACATCAGACTCCTTTCCTTTGCTCATGCCACACCCCCTCCTTGGTGCACCCCCTAACTGTGGAGGCCTAAAGCCAAAACCCTTTCCCCTTGCTCTGCACAGGTGTGGGTAAGGGAGCTCAATAAAGATTTGCAGGTGAGCTGGCCTGTATCCGATTTCTAGAATGAGGGTTTTTTTCTGGGGAGGTGGGAAGAGAACTACTGTATGGTATTGCACTCCTGCCCAAGATCCGCTCCATGCTTTCCTTCTTGCCGTGCTTCTCAACTTTGCTCAAAGTCGCAGGACTCGGCTAGTGGAGGGGCCTCCGGCCGGAGGATTGAGTGGGAAATCAGCCACGGACTTACGCGGGCAGGGTCTGCACGGGACCCCGAGGGAGGGGGAAGGTGGGCACAGGCTCCTGACTTCTTATCACCCCTCATTTGGATTCCCCTCCTCTTCAGGATGGAGCGGGCCTCAGGGGACCGAGGGAGGGACCTGCGGGGACAGCCTGGGCCCTGGGAGCTTCGACTGGGCCTACTGCTGAGTGGTGAGAGGGCCTAGTGAAGGCCTGGGGTTTTGGGATGTGATGGTGGGTCCTGGGGAAGCCAGCCCTGGGGCTCCTGGGTGGGAGCGCAGCGGAACTGGCTGACCCACTGTTCCTAGTGCTGGCCACCGCCCTGGCCCAGGCCCTGGCCCCGGATGTGCCAGGCTGTTCGAGGGGAAGCTGCTACCCTGCCACAGGTGACCTGCTAGTGGGCCGTGCTGACAGACTGACTGCCTCATCCACCTGTGGCTTGCATGGCCCCCAGCCCTACTGCATCGTTAGTCACCTGCAGGTGCGGCTGGGTGGGATGGGGGTATTGGGGGGTAGGGGGTGCTGGCACTGCCTGAAACACTGACCCTGACCTTGACTCTGACCCAACCCAGGATGAGAAGAAGTGCTTCCTGTGTGACTCCCGGCGCCCCTTCTCTGCTAGAGACAACCCAAACAGCCATCGCATCCAGAATGTAGTTACCAGCTTTGCACCACAGCGCCGGGCAGCCTGGTGGCAGTCAGAGAATGGTGAGGCCGTGGATGGGGCATGGGGTGAGCAGGGTTGCCCACCAGTAGTCTCAAGTCCCTGACCTCCGACTCCTGCCCCAGGTGTCCCCGTGGTCACCATCCAGCTGGACTTGGAGGCTGAGTTTCATTTCACGCACCTCATTATGACCTTCAAGGTGCCCGCATGTCTGGGAGCCTGCTTGAATCACCCTGCTTGGCTCCCCATTGCCCCTGAACAGGGTCCCAGCTCCTTAGCCCAGCCTTGCTGAGCTCATAGGCTGTGTTCTGGCTGCATGGAAGGCTCCTTCGCCTCCCATACCTTCTGTTGCCTTCTGCCTCCAAGCCTTTGCCCATGCTGCCCCAACATGAGGCTGGGTCAGGTGCTGCCTCCCTGGGCCCCATGACCCCTGAGCCTTCCCCCTAGAAGTGGCTGCCTTCCCTGATTATTGCTTGGCTTCCAGTGGTCACCCCCGCCTGTCCATGAGCTGCTTAGGGGCAAGCCCCAGCTGGGCAGGGCTCTCTTGATGGGCTTGGGCTGGTCTTGAGTCCTGATGCTCACTGATCAGCCATGCCCCCCACCCAGACATTTCGTCCTGCTGCCATGCTGGTGGAGCGCTCAGCTGACTTTGGACGCACCTGGCATGTGTATCGGTATTTTTCCTATGACTGTGGGGCTGACTTTCCAGGAGTCCCACTGGCCCCCCCAAGGCACTGGGATGACATAGTCTGTGAGTCCCGCTACTCAGAGATTGAGCCATCCACCGAAGGCGAGGTGAGGGCTGGGGTCTGACGTAGGGCGGGGGGAGGGGGGATAATGGGCCTGAGGCAGGGTCCAGTGTCTCTAAAGGCTCCATGTCCCTCCAGGTCATCTATCGTGTGCTGGATCCTGCCATCCCTATCCCAGATCCCTATAGCCCACGGATCCAGAGTGAGTGTTCCTCTCTTAGAGCCTGGCACAGTCCCAGCGTCCGGCTGGTGACTATTTGGGGCCTCAGTAGCTATTTTGGGTGCTTCTTAGGGCAGGTGCCAAGTCCAATTTAGCTCATACAGCAGTAGACAGGAGGTCTCCCAAGGTGACCTTGGCAGCTGCAGCCCCTGAGTGGGCAAGGGGCAACAAGAGCCTGCCTGGCCAGCTGGCTCCCAATCCTTTCCCCCCACTTAGACCTGCTAAAGATCACCAACCTACGGGTGAACCTGACACGGCTACATACACTGGGGGACAACCTGCTGGACCCACGGCGGGAGATCCGTGAGAAATACTATTACGCCCTCTACGAGCTGGTTGTGCGTGGCAACTGCTTCTGTTATGGACATGCCTCGCAGTGTGCACCCGCCCCAGGAGCTCCAGCCCATGCTGAGGGCATGGTGAGGACTTCAGCTGGCTGGAGTAGGGCTGGGGGCAGGAACAGGCCTGGCTGGACAGTGCTGACCACTTGCCTGCCCGCCTCCTAGGTTCATGGGGCCTGCGTCTGCAAACACAACACTCGTGGCCTCAACTGTGAGCAGTGTCAGGATTTCTATCATGACTTGCCCTGGCGTCCAGCCGAGGATGGCCACAGTCATGCCTGCAGGAGTGAGTGAGATCCTGGCCCCCATAGCCCCAGAACACTGTGGCCTGGCTGTGCCATGGGTAGAACTTAGAGCTGGCTGGTCAAGCGCCTAACACCCGGGCTATCTCCGAAAGTTATCCAGGCCTTAAGGGACTCCCTTAACCCTTTTCCACAGTCTGCTCTGGGCAGGGGCCCAGTACGATGCTGAAACCTTAAGTACCTGAGCCCCCACCCACAAATTCTGGCCTGTCGTCAGGGACCTGCACTGTCACTGGGACCCCTATTCCCCTTATCTTCAGGATATGGTTCCTCAACTGGCCTTTGTCCTGCCTTCCCCTCCCCCAAGAGTGTGAGTGCCATGGGCACGCCCACAGCTGCCACTTCGACATGGCCGCATACCTGGCATCTGGCAACATGAGTGGGGGTGTGTGTGACGGATGTCAGCACAATACAGCTGGGCGCCACTGTGAGCTCTGCCGACCCTTCTTCTACCGTGACCCAAGCAAGGACCTGCGGGACCCAGCTGTGTGCCGCTGTGAGGCTGGGTTTGGGCGTGGGAGAGGGAAGGCTGAGTCTGGGGTAGGAACTAGGAAGCCAGGCTGCTGTCCAGGTTGCAGGAGTTTGGGGTGGAGCGTGGGGGGTGGAGGGTGGAGCCAGGCTGGGAATCCAGCATGGGGGAGGCTTGGGAGATGCGTGGTGGTGGGCTAGTTGGGATAGGGTGACCCTGCGTCTCTTTTTGCCCTCAGCCTGTGATTGTGACCCCATGGGTTCCCAAGACGGTGGTCGCTGCGATCCCCATGATGATCCTGCTCTGGGGCTGGTTTCGGGCCAGTGTCGCTGCAAAGAACATGTGGTGGGCTCTCGCTGCCAGCAATGCCGTGATGGCTACTTTGGGCTCAGTGCCAGCGACCCTGCAGGCTGCCGGCGTATGTGCTTCTTGCCCTAGCTCCTGTACTGACCTTAACCCTTGACTTCTTACTTTCGACCCAATTCAACACCAGCACTGCCACAGCTCCCCAGAGTGTGTTGGGTCTCCTTCCCTGCAGGGTGTCAGTGTGATGCACGGGGCACAGTGCCTGGGACCACCTCCTGTGACCCCAACAGCGGAACCTGTTTCTGCAAGCGTCTAGTGACTGGACGTGGCTGTAACCGCTGCCTGGTGCGACTGAAGGGGCTTGGGGTTCTGGGGTCCTGCACTTATCCTCAGAGCACAGGGCTAGGGATTGGTGTCTATGCCCCCACGGGGTCGGTGCGGAGAGCTTAGGGTCCATTCCTGGCTGAGAGGCCTCAGGTCTGGGAGGCGAAGGGGGGAGCCATGGTCTAGGAACCGTGTTTTCACCAAGGGGTGGTAGAGGCTGAGAGCTGTCATTGGATTCCTGGATGGGTGGTGAGGGGGTCTGTTTCTAGCGCCCAGCAACCTCCTCTCCCCTAGCCTGGTCACTGGGGCCTGAGCCATGACCTGCTTGGCTGCCGTCCGTGTGATTGCGACGTGGGTGGTGCCGTGGATCCCCAGTGAGTGCTGTATAAGGGGTCCCAGGAAGGGTGGGGAAAGATCGTGGGCAGGAGAAGGGGTCCTTCTTGAGTAACTGTGGGCTTCCCAGGTGCGATGAGGCCACAGGTCAGTGCCGCTGTCGCCAGCACATGGTGGGGCGACGCTGTGAGCAGGTGCAGCCCGGCTACTTCCGGCCCTTCCTTGACCACCTAACCTGGGAGGCTGAGGACACCCGAGGACAGGTAGGGAGCAACGTTGGAGGGCAGGGCTTGGGTGGGAGAGGTGGCGTTATGGGTGGCGCTTTGCCTGGGGAGGGTGTCTGGCCTTGGACAGGGCCTCAGCTGAGGAGCTGGGGTTTGAGGACAGGCTGTGGCAGAACTTACCTGAGTACCCACCCTGAGCTGTATCCCTCCCAGGTGCTTGATGTGGTGGAGCGCTTGGCGACCCCTAGTGGGACTCCATCCTGGACAGGCCGGGGCTTTGTTAGGCTGCAGGAAGGTCAGACACTGGAGTTTTTGGTGGCCGCTGTGCCGAGAGCCATGGACTACGACCTGCTGCTGCGCTTGGAGCCCCAGGTCAGACCCTGTGAAACCTGACCCAGAGCTGCCCCTCTGGATGTGGTAGTGCTTCCCTCACCATCCCCTCCCCCCAGGTCCCTGAGCAATGGGCAGAGATGGAAGTGACCGTGCAGCGCCCAGGGCCTGTGTCTGCGCATAGCCCGTGTGGGCATGTGCTGCCCAAGGATGACCACATTCCAGGGACTCTGCAGCCAGAAACCAGGTGAGGGTGCTAATGGTAGCGTCTGTAACGGTGGAGGGTTGTGGGCCAGCCCTGATTCCCTGCAGGGTACTCGGAAGACACCGCTGCTCATACCTCTGTCCCTTGCTTCGAGTGTCCCTCCTCCTGAGTGCTATTCACCAGGTGCTGCTAGGAATGGCACAGGTCAGAAGACGGAAGCAGAACAAGGCCTGCTGTCTTCGGGGGTCTAAGTTCCAGAGGCCTGTGGCAAGAATTAATGGGAAGCCATTAGTGTCATTATAGGGAATGCCCGCAGGGGGAAGGGAAGGCTTGAGAACATTCTGAGCAGCAATGTGACTCGTCTGGTGATTGTTTCCTTCCGTTTTGGGTAGTATTTGTTTCAAGTATCTTTTGTCATCACCTTTTTTAAACTTTTTATCATGTAAGTATTCAAACAATACACAGAGGTGGAGAGACCAGCGTATAATGGGCCGTACCCATTATAGACGTTTTACCAACTGCGACGTGTATTTAACAAAGATCCCTCTACTTGCTGAGTGGAAAATAGACTTAAAGCTGGAAGCTGTTGAGTTAGCTGAGTGACAGTGGGTTGGACAGAAGTTTAGCAGTTGTTGTGGCAAAATGGTGAAGGTTCCAGAGGGTTCCAGCGGCAGAGCTGATGGCTTAGACATGGAGGAAGGGGAGAGAAAGTGGAAAATGACTAGCGTTTTGGCCTTGTTCATCTGGGTGAGGATTGGGCTCTTTACTGAGATAGAGACATAGGGAGAAGCAGTTCCGAGGTACTTAGGCATGGAGGAGAAGGTCAGTGGGTGGTTAGATTTCTGTGTCTGGAATTACTGGGAGGCCTCCAGCTGGAGATACAAATTTGGGGCTGATCACTAAGGAGATAGGTCTAAATGAAATGACCAGGGAAAGGAAGGGGGACCAGAACCAAACTTTGGGGTGTCTGAGGCCAGTAGAGAAGGAGGAGTTGGGGTGGGGGAAAATCAGAAGTGTGGACAGGGTTCCAGAAGGAGAGAGAAGAATGTCTCAGGAAGGAGGAAGCACTGCTTTCATCACATGCCGCTGAATGCTGGAGCAGACGGGAACAGAACAGAGGCTGCTGGGTTTGGCCACATGGAGGTCGATGGTGAGCTTGGTACAGGCTGTCCCCATGGCATGTTGGCATAAAAACTGCATTGGCGTAGGAGGCTAGAGTGGAGGCAGTGACCACAGTCTAGTTTTCGGAATTTGTTGGGCAAGCAAATTTGTTGAAAGCAAAGATAAGGTAATGGCTAACGGAGACTCAGTGATTGAGGGAAGATGTTTTCAAGGGGGATAAAAGAACCCTAGCATGGGTTTGCAGGCTGATGGGAATGACCTAGGAAAGGCAGGGCCAGGTGGCAGAGGGGCGATGATGTCGTCTTGGTGAAGAAGAGCAGAGGTTGTAGGTCAAGGTTGGAGGAAGTGTGAGGAGGCTGTTGAAGAAAAATTGGCAGGTATTTGTGCCAGGGAGATGCTGTGCGGTTGCAAAGTTGTGGGTAGTGTTTTCAGAGATTGGTCTGCACAGGTATAGGAAACCCAGTGAGCCATGTTTGTGGGACTCGCCTGTATCAATTTTCTGTTGGGCTGTCCAGCTGTCTGTTGGCATGACCCAGCCCAAGTGTCTTTCTTGGCCAGTGGTTTGGTTGCAGGTGTGCGGGGTGGGGAAGCCTGGGGTGGCGGGTGTAGGGACCCTGGCTGAACCCCATACCTGTCTTTATCTCCCCCTAGGTATATGGTGTTTCCCAGACCTGTCTGCCTTGAGCCTGGCGTCTCCTACAAACTGCATCTGAAGCTGGTGCGAACAGGGGGACGTGCCCAGACAGAGGCTCCCTACTCCAGACCCAGCCTGCTCATTGACTCGGTGAGGAGCCCCTCTCCCCACTCTGACCAAGAAGGCAGGGTCTGTGGGATGGGACTTGTGGCGGGGGCCGGACAGGAGGGGCCCGTGACAGAAGAGGCAGGCCCATGGTGGTACTCGGTGCTCTGGCAGTCCCGATAGGGTCCTGGGTCTGGGCCTCACTCTTCCTTGCTCGTCGCTTCAGCTGGTGCTGCTGCCCCGTGTCCTGGTGCTGGAGATGTTTAGTGGGGGGGATGCTGCTGCCCTGGAGCGCCGTGCCACCTTTGAGCGCTACCGCTGCCATGAGGAGGGGCTGGTGCCCAGCAAGACCCCTCCCTCTGAGGCCTGCGCCCCCCTCCTCATCAGCCTGTCCACGCTACTCTACAACGGCGCCTTGCGTGAGTGTCTGTGCTGTGGGTCAGCGGGGCAGAGGTGCGGGGGCCCCAGGCTGACTCGGCCCTCTGCCCCTGCCCCACAGCCTGTCAGTGCGACCCCCAGGGCTCACTAAGTTCCGAGTGCAAACCCCACGGCGGCCAGTGCCTGTGTAAACCTGCGGTGGCGGGGCGCCGCTGTGACCTCTGTGCCCCCGGCTTCTACGGCTTTGGCCCCACGGGCTGTCAAGGTACCTGCCTGCCTTTCTTCTCTCTTATTCTCTCTCCTCCCCATGACTGTCCTCCTTCCTCCCTCTGACTGTGCTTCATCCTTTCTCTAACTCTGCCTTGGACCCCCTACTCCCAGCACCAGGGCACTGGAAGTTCTCTTCGATTCCCCGACTTTCCTACCCTGAGCCCACCTAGATTCCCTCCAACTGCTTCCCTGGCTCAGCCTCTGCCTTGCCCCCAGCCTGCCAGTGCAGCCCCGAGGGGTCACTCAGTGGCCTGTGTGAAGGGACCAGTGGGCAATGCCCCTGCCGAACCGGGGCCTTCGGGCTTCGCTGCGATCGCTGCCAGCGTGGCCAGTGGGGCTTCCCTAGATGCCAGCCGTGTGTCTGCAACGGGCATGCAGATGAGTGCGACACCCACACGGGCGCTTGCCTAGGCTGCCGTGATCACACAGGGGGTGAGCACTGTGAAAGGTGAGCCTGGAGCAGCTAGGAGTGGGTGGTGGGTGGGTGGGAAGGCGACTCCGGGATCACATATCTCTTCCTGTCGCTCCCTGAAGGTGCATTGCTGGCTTCCATGGGGACCCACGGCTACCATATGGGGGCCAGTGCCGGCCCTGTCCCTGCCCTGAAGGCCCTGGAAGCCGGCGGCACTTTGCTACTTCTTGCCACCGGGATGGCTACTCGCAGCAGATCATGTGCCAGTGTAGGGCAGGCTACACAGGTGAGTAGCTAGATAAGGTGCAGGCATGGGATCAGGGTGGGGCAGCTGAACTGAACACTCATGCCTTCCCCAACTGTGGGCAGGGCTGCGGTGCGATGCTTGTGCCCCTGGGTACTTTGGGGACCCGTCAAGGCCAGGTGGCCAGTGCCAACCGTGTGAGTGCAGTGGAAACATTGACCCCACGGACCCTGATGCCTGTGACCCCCGCACGGGGCAATGCCTGCGCTGCTTACACCACACGGAGGGGCCGCACTGTGCCCACTGCAAGCCTGGCTTCCATGGGCAGGCTGCCCGACAGAGCTGTCACCGTGAGTGTGGGATTGGGAGGGGATGGCTGGGGTCGGGCTCTGCTGCTCGGGCTCCCCTTGATTAATGTGCTTGACTGCCACAGGCTGCAGCTGCAACTTGCTGGGTACAGATCCCCAGCAGTGCCCATCCGCTGATCGCTGCAACTGTGACCCAAGCAGTGGGCAGTGCCCATGCCTCCCCAATGTCCAGGGCCCTAGCTGTGACCGCTGTGCCCCCAACTTCTGGAACCTTACCAGTGGCCATGGCTGCCAGCCCTGTGCCTGCCACCCAAGCCGAGCCAGAGGCCCCACCTGCAATGAGGTATTGGACCCTCCCGTGGGTCCCTGGGTGGATGGGACCAGCTGTCTGTCTCGAGTCTCAAGAGCTGAGCCTCTGATTGAGGCGCTGACCTCTGCCCTCTTCCCACTCTAGTTCACAGGGCAGTGCCACTGCCGTGCTGGCTTTGGTGGGCGAACCTGTTCAGAGTGCCAGGAGCTCCACTGGGGAGACCCTGGGTTGCAGTGCCGTGGTGAGAGAGCCAACAAGGCCAGGGTGGCTGGGGGACTTCCCAGGATGCCCCACTGCTACCCTAACTCTGTGGTCTGCCCTTTCCTGCAGCCTGTGATTGTGACCCTCGTGGAATAGACACACCTCAATGTCACCGCTCCACAGGGCACTGCAGCTGCCGCCCAGGCGTGTCAGGCGTGCGCTGTGACCAGTGTGCCCGTGGCTTCTCAGGGGTCTTTCCTGCTTGCCACCCATGCCACGCATGCTTCGGGGACTGGGACCGCGTGGTACAGGACTTGGCTGCCCGTACACGGCGCCTGGAGCAGCGGGTGCAGGAGCTGCAGCAGACGGGTGTGCTGGGTGCCTTTGAGAGCAGCTTCTGGCACATACAGGAGAAGCTGGGGACTGTGCAGGGCATTGTGGGTGCCCGCAACGCCTCAGCTGCCTCCACTGCACAGCTCGTGGAGGCCACAGAGGAGCTGCGGTGCGGATGGGCCTGAGAATACGTGGAGGGATGGGGCAGAGACCCAGTGGACCAGGGCTGAAGCTTCTCTAAACACCAACCCCCACCGGCACAGGCGTGAAATTGGAGAGGCCACTGAGCACCTGACCCAGCTGGAGGCAGAACTGACAGGTGTGCAGGACGAGAACTTCAATGCCAACCATGCACTGAGCGGTCTGGAGCGAGACGGGCTTGCCCTTAATCTCACACTGCGGCAGCTGGATCAGCATCTGGACCTGCTCAAGCATTCAAACTTCCTGGGTGAGCTGTTGGCCAACGAGGCAGGTCGACCAGGGTTGGGTGATTTTTTAAATTTTTTTTTAAGGGAGAGAGAGTGTGAGCAGGGAGGGGCAGAGGGAGAGGGGGAGAGAGAATCTTAAGCAGTTTCCACGCCTAGCGCAGAGCCCAATGTGGGGCTTGATTTCAGGACCCTGAGATCATGACCTCAGCCAAAATCAAGAGTCGGATGCTTCATCCAGGCGCCCCAGGTTAGGTGATCTTTAGCTGACTGCCAGCCTCTGCTCAATATAGGTGCCTATGACAGCATCCGCCACGCCCACAGTCTGTCTGCAGAGGCAGAACATCGTGCCAACACATCGGCCTTGACAGTGCCCAGCCCTGTGAGCAACTCAGCAGATACCCGGCATCGGACAGAGGTGCTGATGGGTGCCCACAGGGAGGACTTCAACCGCAAACACATGGCCAACCAGCGGGCACTAGGCGAGCTCTCTGCCCGTACCCATTCCCTGAGCCTGACAGCCATAAATGAACTGGTAAGGCACAGTGTAGGGTGGGACATGTGGCTGTGGCTGTTCCTTCCACAGGGCCCTGACTTGTTCTGTGCCCGGCAGGTGTGTGGACCCCCAGGGGATGCCCCCTGTGCTACAAGCCCTTGTGGGGGTGCTGGCTGTCTGGACGAGGATGGGCAGCCCCGCTGTGGGGGCCTCGGCTGCAGCGGGGCAGTAGCCATGGCGGACTTGGCACTGGGTCGGGCCCGGCACACACAGGCAGAGTTGCAGCGGGCACTGGCAGAAGGTGGTGGCATCCTCAGCCAGGTGGCTGAGACCCGTCGGCAGGCAGGCGAGGCACAGCAGCGGGCCCAGGCAGCCCTGGACAAGGCTAATGCTTCCAGGGGACAGGTGGAGAAGGCCAACCAAGAACTCCGGGAACTTATCCAGAGTGTGAAGGACTTCCTCAGCCGTGAGCCTCCCGTGTGGCCCAGGCCATGTGGTTGTTTTACCTGTGTCTGTGTTCATATTTGTGTCCCTGTGTTCATACTTGGGTCAGGGCCTGCACTGGACCTATGTTTGTGACCCCACGTCTAGTCCCTCAACCCTTGCCTATATGTGGTCCCGAAGTCCGTGACCCCGAGTCTGTGCCCACTTAGAGTTCCTGTCCTTGTAGTTACATCACTATGCCTATTAACAAACCCATATTCCATGTGTGGTCCCACACCCCAAGATTATGTTCGATGCCTGTGCTGGAGAATCTGTGTGCCTGAGCCCTTGCCTGTGTCCCCATAGAGGAGGGGGCTGATCCTGATAGCATTGAGATGGTGGCCACACGAGTGCTAGAGCTCTCCATCCCAGCATCACCTGAGCAGATTCAGCACCTGGCAGGCGAGATTGCAGAGAGGGTCCGGAGCCTGGCGGATGTGGACACAATCCTGGCGCGTACTGTGGGAGATGTGCGTCGGGCAGAGCAGCTGCTACAAGATGCACAGCGGGCAAGGTCTGATCGTGACCCTGGCCCCTATCCTTGGCACCTGGTCCTGATACTTATAGTTCCTGATTCCCTCTCTTCCTCAGGAGCCGGGCCGAGGGGGAGAAACAGAAGGCAGAAACAGTACAGGCAGCACTGGAGGAAGCCCAGAGGGCACAGGGTGCTGCTCAGGGTGCCATCCAGGGGGCAGTAGTTGACACACAGGACACGGAAAGGACCCTGCACCAGGTGTGGTCTCTCTGGAACATCAGTGGGGCAAGATTATGGGCACGCACCCATAGACCTGTTTAACCCTGGGTCCACCCGTGACAGGTGCAGGAGAAGATGGCAGGTGCGGAGCAGGCACTGAGCTCTGCAGGCGAGCGGGCTCAGCAATTGGATGGTCTCCTGGAGGCTCTGAAATTGAAACGAGCAGGGAATAGCCTGGCAGCCTCTAGTGCTGAAGAAACAGCAGGCAGTGCCCAGGGTCGTGCTCAGGAAGCTGAGCAGGTGGGTTGAGGCAGAGCCAGCTGGTGGGGGTTGGGGTAGAGGCTAGGCCTCCACTGGGCCACTGCGCTGACTTTGCCCTCTCTATCCCCAGCTGCTGCAGGGCCCACTAGGCGACCAGTACCAGACAGTGAAGGCCCTGGCTGAGCGCAAGGCCCAGGGCGTGCTGGCTGCACAGGCGCGGGCAGAGCAACTTCGGGATGAGGCTCGAGGCTTGTTGCAGGCTGCTCAGGACAAGCTGCAAAGGCTGCAAGGTGAGGACTGGGGTGGGTGGAACGCCACAGGGGTGGGGCTGTGGGAGAAGGACCCTACAGCTGAGACCTGCCCCTCCTAGAGCTGGAGGGGACCTATGAGGAGAACGAGCGGGCACTGGAAGGCAAAGCAGCCCAGCTGGACGGGTTGGAGGCCAGGATGCGTAGTGTGCTTCAAGCCATCAACTTGCAGGTCCAGATCTACAACACCTGCCAGTGACCCCTGCGGGATTCCTACCCCAGCCCCCAGCCCCGCCCCGCCCCGCCCCCGTTACTGCCTCTGCATGGAAAAGTTCCCAGCCTGACCAGGCCCCCAATAAACTGCTGTGAATTCCCACTGTGTAGTCTGGACTCTGATTTGGGGAGGGCGAGGTCTCTGGGCGGAACTTCAGGGTGCCACCAACAGGGCCAGGGCGAGGCCAAGGCACCGGAGCCCCGCCTCCTCCGTTCGGGCCCGCCCCGGAGCTACCCGCCGCCGCGTGCCCACTCCCACCGGAAGTGCGTCACCAGCTAGGCGCTCAGCCACCCGCGGCCGTAACTAGAAGTCGAAACAAAACAAGCGGCTGAGGCGGCGGCGGCGGCGACGGGACGGGGGAGGGGCGCGCCGGAACCGGAACCGACCAGACGCCGGAACCGGAACCGAGAGCGGGTTGCCAGGGCCCTAAGAGGGCTGGCGGCGGCGGCCTCGCTCGGTGAGTGGGACGGGCCGCAACTGGCCTGTCTGGCTGGAGCCAGGGAGGCCGCGACGCGGGCCCCGGGCTGCTTGTTCAAGGTCACGGGCCGTGCCAGCCTCGAACCCTCGAGCCCCGCGGCGTGTCGGGCCCACCGATGCAGGCTGGGCCGTTACTCTACGCCCGGGGTCGGCCTCCTGCCTCCGAGAGGACTGGCGGCGAGCGAGGGCGGCTTCCTGGAGGAGGTGGTGACGGGCCCAGGGTTTGGAGGCTGGAGCTGAGTCGCAGCCTGGCCGCGGCCGGGGCGCTGGTCTGTAGTCAGTAACCCCCGCAGCAGTATAGGCCGGCATGGGCTCTAGACAGCCCCTTTCTTGTCTCGGTGTCCCCGGGAGAATGGGGAGGGACGCGACCTTAAGTTGGGGCCTGGTGCAAGGAGGTGGAGGGTGTCCACCCCTCGGCTCTAGATCTGTCGTCATTCAAGATCCAACCCACTAGTCCCCCATAGAAGAACGTCCCTCTCTATGCCACACCACACATACACCTTGGGGAACACAAAGTAGTCACTATTTGCTCTGCTACCATCTCAGGCCAGGCTTGAGGCTGCCACGGGTCCTGGATTCATGGTTCATCCCCACTGTTACCTCAATTTTGAGAACTTTATTTTGGATGGAAAAACAGTCCAGAATCTACTGGTGGGTCTGTGGGAAACTGGGTAGAAGGTCTCTAGCCCAGTACAGATGAGTGAGTGGACCTGGGAAAGAAGGGGATGATGTCTGTTTCATTCTCAAACTGGATGCCCCTCCTATTTTGGCTCTCAGGCAGGGTTGCTGCTGAAAGGGTAGTGTGACAGCTAGATACCCTTTTCACCCCAGCTTTTGCAGGCCCCTCTCTGCTTGGGACAGCAGTTGGAGAGAAAAATCCCTCTTGGGATGTAGGAAGGAAAACCAAGCAGTGCATAAGAACAGGTTCAGAGGAGGGTGGGAGCTGGCAGGTGGCAGGTGGAGCACCTTAACCCCAGGACCTTGCCTGGGCAGTGGTAGCACCTGGGCTGAGCCTGTCTTCAGCCACAGGGCCTGGTCCCCTTGCTGCTTGATTGTCTTCTCCTTTCTGCCTTCCTCCTCCACCTCCTACTTCTCGGGTGGTGACTAAGCAGCCAGTGAGAGTGAGGAAAAGTGAGCACCCTGCTCAGAGTGCCAGCCCTGTGGGCTGGAGCCATGGCTCCTCTCCAGATTGGTTGAGGAGCCTGGTTCCAGGCCATGGCTGCCTTGATCTGGAGCCTCCTCTGTGAGGCTCCCATCTTTGCAGGTCTGTATGGCAGGTGCTAGGAGTCTCTGCCAGAAGTTGTTGTGGCTACTTATATTGTTTATTCTCCCTTCAGGATAGTCTGAGAATGTCCAGGGCTACATTAGGTGGTGGAGAGCTATTGCTCTGTAGGCTTAGTTGTATCCTGGGTTGCTGAGCCCTGGCTGTAACCGAGGAGCAAATCGTTGGGCCTTGGTACTGATCACTGGTCCCTTCTCATTAGGCTGTCGGTTCCTTATTGGAGAATTTGGCCACAAAGAGTTGCCAAGATAGCTGGGCCAGGAAGAAAGCGCCGTAGCCCTGACCCAGACGCCGTTGCCGACCCCGGGGCACTCT
Source organism: Ursus arctos (assembly GCF_023065955.2). Lineage (NCBI taxonomy): Eukaryota > Metazoa > Chordata > Mammalia > Carnivora > Ursidae > Ursus > Ursus arctos. The sequence continues at coordinate 32,514,264 of NW_026622808.1, read as the reverse complement.
GGCTGTCGACCAAGCGGCTCAAGATGTCTGGCGGGGCCAGCGCCACGGGCCCAAGGAGAGGTCCCCCAGGATTGGAGGAGGCCACCAGTAAGAAGAAGCAGAAGGATCGAGCAAACCAGGAGAGCAAGGATGGAGATCCTAGAAGAGGTGATTGTGGCATTCCCAGAATGCTTGTGGTCTCCTCCTCCACCCTGTTGAGTGTATAGATTAGGGGTTGAGAAATGACATTTTTGCTGTTCCTTCTGTTTTGGTCTGATACTGAGAGAAGGACTCACAGCAGGCTAGGTAGAGCCTCAGCTTTAAGTCTATGTATCTGGCAGAGATCCTGAAGATGGTGCTTGGTGGGGTGGTGGAGTCTTGGAGGCTGCCTCTCCATCATCATTTCCCGGTTCTTTTCTTTGTTGTCAGGGTCAGCGTCCTCTCGGGAGGAGCAGGCCAAAGAGGGTGAGTAATGTGTAGGCCTTTTGGGTGTTGGAGTGCTAGAGGCGAGGAGGGAGCACTGGGACTCTAGTCTTCATCTGGAGCAGTTCTGTTAGGGCTAGGTCTCTGGCACCTGTTTATCCCCATCAGTTTATGGAGACCCTCATAGTCACTGGTACTCCTCCTACAGAGTTGTTGCTTGATTGGAGGCAGAGTGCAGATGAGGTGATTGTCAAGCTGCGTGTGGGAGCAGGTCCCCTGCGCCTAGAGGAAGTGGATGCTGCTTTCACGGACACAGACTGCGTGGTGCGGCTTCCAGGTGTGTCCATCTGCCCTGAGCCCAGCAGTGTATTTGAAGCCTCTGGTATTCCCCACCCCAGCTCACTGCCCCCCCCCCTCTGTCTCCAGGTGGTCGGCAGTGGGGTGGTGTTTTCTATGCCGAAATAGAAAGTTCTTGCACCAAAGTACAAGCCCGTAAAGGTGGCCTCCTGCAGCTGGCACTGCCCAAGAAGGTGCCTCTGCTCACGTGGCCCTCTCTTCTGGTAAGTTCCACAGCAGAGTAGGGTAGGGATACCCAGTGTGGTTGACAGAGCCTGACTGCAGTATCTTTGGTAGAAGAAACCTCTAGGAACCCAGGAGGCGGTGCCAGGGCTGCGGTGCCAGGAGAATGGGCAGGAGCCATCTCCCATTGCCCTGGAGCCAGGCCCTGAGCCCCGTCGGGCTAAACAGGAGGCCCGGAACCAGAAGCGGGCCCAGGGCCGTGGTGAGGTAGGCGCAGGGGCTGGCCCCGGGGCCCAGGCAGGGCCCAGCGCCAAGAGGGCTGTGCATCTCCGCAGAGGGCCAGAGGGGGAAGGGTCCAGAGATGGGCCTGGACCCCGGGGTGATGCCCCCCCCTTCTTGGCTGAGGCAGCCACCCAGGTGAGAGTGGGGTACCTGTGGGAGCTGGGAGATGGGAGGGTTGGGAGATGGACTGCAGTGGGGGGGCCACCTGCCAGACCTATAGCTGATCCTGCACACGATCTTGCCACAAATAGGCTGAAGCTGAGGAACAGCTCCGGGTACCACCGCTGAACCCCCAGACCTGCCTCTTGGGCTCAGAGGAGAATCTAGCACTCTTGGCAGGAGAGAAGACCGTGTCCGCCAGGAGTGATCCAGTCTCCCCAGCCATGGCCCGGAGCAGAGACCCTGAGAAAGGTGACCGTTCCAAAGAAGAGATGGCAGTGGCAGCAGATGCTATAACCTTGGTGGATGGTAAAGGTGGGGCTGGCAGTGGGCAGGCAGGCACCCACCCTAGGTTGGGTTGCAAGGTTGGCGGGTGGATTGGGAATAGAACAGCAGTGGGCGAGAACCTGTCCTGAGTGGCGCTGAGCTGTGGTCTCAACATAGAGCCGGAGTCCATGGTGAACCTGGCATTTGTCAAGAATGACTCATATGAGAAGGGGCCAGATTCAGTGGTGGTGCACGTGTACGTGAAAGAAATCCGCAGGGACACTTCTCGAGTGCTTTTCCGCGAGCAAGACTTCACACTTATCTTCCAGACCAGGTGGGTGGGTGGGCAGGACATGGGGCAGAGGGTACACTTCAGGCAGGACAGTGTGTCTCATGCTCTTCTTCCCACCCTTCCTCCTGCCCTGTCCCTGTTCTGCTTCTGCAGGGATGGAAACTTCTTGAGACTGCACCCGGGCTGTGGGCCCCATACCATCTTCCGTTGGCAGGTGAAGCTCAGGTGGGTGGTTCTCGGCCCCAGCATTATGCCTGTCCCACCCTGGGCTCCATCTCCCTGGCCCATCTAGCCCGACACCCACTTCACCTAAGTCCCTGAGTTCAGCCTTTCCCCACAGGAACCTGATTGAGCCCGAGCAGTGCACCTTCTGCTTCACGGCCTCTCGAATTGACATCTGCCTTCGTAAGCGGCAAAGTCAGCGCTGGGGGGGCCTGGAGGCCCCAGCTGCACGAGGTCTGCACACGAGCTCCCTTCATTGTCCAGTCCACATAACCCAGACCCCCACCCCCTGCCACATGCTGCTAACCACCAGCCCCCTCATTCCCCCTTTTTAAGGTGCAGTGGGTGGTGCAAAGGTTGCCGTGCCGACAGGTCCAACCCCTCTGGATTCAACCCCACCGGGAGGTGCCCCCCACCCTCTCACAGGCCAGGAAGAAGCTCGGGCTGTGGAGAAGGAAAAACCCAAGGCTCGATCTGAGGACACGGGGCTGGATGGTGTGGCGGCCCGCACCCCCATGGAGCATGTAGCCCCAAAGCCAGAGCCACATCTGGCCTCAGTGAGAATCCTCGGGTGGGGAGGGGAGGGCCAAGGTTAGAGGCTGGAGAACCACAGGGCTGCTCTCTCATGCTCCTCCTTGCTCCCACAGCCCAAGCCCACATGTATGGTGCCTCCAATGCCCCACAGCCCTGTGAGTGGAGACAGTGTGGAGGAAGAGGAGGAGGAAGAGAAGAAGGTGTGTCTGCCAGGCTTCACTGGCCTTGTCAATCTCGGCAACACCTGCTTCATGAACAGTGTCATTCAGTCTCTGTCTAACACTCGGGAGCTCCGGGACTTCTTCCATGGTGAGAGCAGGGCCAGGAGCCCAGGGCTGTGGGCAGAGGGGATACCTTTCCCTGCTCACACCTCTACTTGGCTGCTGTCCGTAGACCGCTCCTTTGAGGCCGAGATCAACTACAACAACCCACTGGGGACTGGTGGGCGTCTGGCCATTGGCTTTGCTGTGCTACTCCGGGCGCTGTGGAAGGGCACCCACCATGCCTTCCAGCCTTCCAAGTTGAAGGTGATCTGTGGCTACTCCCACCCTGGCTAGAGAGGGTGGGAAAGGCTCGCCAGCTGGGTACATGGTGGGTGTTGGGGCTCCATGCTCACACTTGGCCCCTGCATCCAGGCCATTGTGGCGAGCAAGGCCAGCCAGTTCACAGGCTATGCGCAGCATGATGCCCAGGAGTTCATGGCTTTCTTGCTGGATGGGCTGCATGAAGACCTGAATCGCATTCAGAACAAGCCCTACACAGAGACCGTGGACTCGGATGGGCGGCCCGATGAGGTCAGGGATGGGGGCATAGGTGGGGGCATATCTTATGCACATCCCAGTCCCCAGGTCTCCTTGATCCTCACCACTCTGCTCCTCAGGTGGTGGCTGAAGAAGCATGGCAGCGGCATAAGATGAGGAATGACTCTTTCATCGTAGACCTGTTTCAGGGCCAGTATAAGTCGAAGCTGGTGTGCCCTGTGTGTGCCAAGGTGTGAAGGGCTCCCCTGGAAAGCGGCCCCTAGCTTGGTCTAGCTAGCCTGGTCAAATTGGGTTGGGGGCATGTGCATCTTTAGCTGTTGTTTGGGCAAAGAGGCTGACAGGGAGGCCTTCAGCTTCTTTGTGGGCTGCAGAGGTCAGGCTGGGTAGCTTCCCGACTGAGGCAAAAGGGCGATTTGGGCTCAAAGACAGCTATAAGATGGGGTAGGGGTAAGATTGGAAAGACACATGGGGTATGAGTGAGGGGCAAACTGACACGGGGAAGTCTGAGCAAGGCCTCAGTTGCTGGCGAGAGGGAGTATTCTCTCCTGGTAGCCCTCCTTGTCTGTCCAGTATTCTCAAGGCTGAGAATTTCCTGGTTGGCCCTGAGGCCCTGAGAGCCATCCGAGTGCATGGATTGGGCTCCCTGGGCATGAGCGTCCTGTCCCCCACTCCCGGTGCAGCCGCCTAGTGCCACTTGTGCATCCGTAGGTCTCCATCACTTTCGACCCATTCCTCTACCTGCCGGTGCCCTTGCCACAGAAGCAGAAGGTTCTCCCCGTCTTCTATTTTGCCCGGGAGCCCCACAGCAAGCCCATCAAGGTAAGAAGTAAGCTCCTATTTCTGGGCGATCCCAAAGACCCTGGCCCACCTCCCCCACGGACTCTACTCTTGTTACCAGTTTCTGGTGAGCATCAGCAAGGAGAATTCCAGCGCAAGTGAAGTGTTGGAGTCCCTCTCTCAGAGTGTGCACGTGAAGCCTGAGAACCTCCGTCTGGCTGAGGTACATCTGTCCTTCCCCAGGCTCTTAGGCACGTGGATACGTGTATGTGCAGACACGGGTGAATGGTCGTTGGCATCTGTATGTGTACCCACAAATGTGCGTGTGACTGCACGAAACCCATGGGTGTGCTAGGACTTGAGACGTGAAGCCAGGCATTCGGGCTGTGCAAGAGAAGTGCTCTCAGGTCCCCAGGTTGACATTGTTGGGGTTTACTCCCCCTTTCGGTGGGGACCCTCAACTGCTCTTCCATCATCATACAAGGAGCTAGAGCTGCAGGACTATCTTTCTAGCAGCTGTGGTTTTCCCTGTATCCCGCTGCTCCCTCACATTATCCCGGATCTGTGTGCTAGTCTTTCCCAAAGGTTCCTAGCTTCCAGCCTGGAGTGCTCTTTTCTTTGGGGATGAAAGTGGGAAGGAGCCTCCTCTGACGTGGCCCCTCCACAGCAGCCGTGTTGCAGCCTCAGTGGGGCCCCACTGATTGATAGAGTGGAGGCCCTCGGTATGGATTGCTGGTTTGGTCGCTGCCTTTCTCACTCTTGGCTTTCAGGCTCTCTGATGCACCGGGCTGCTTACTTTGTTGGGCACTGAAGCTGGTGCCAACAGAGGCATAGGCTGCTTTGGGGCCGCAATCCCCACTCTGCTGCCCAGACCCAAGTTCAGGGCCAGGTCTCCTCCTCGTGCGCTGAGGCAGGGCCAGAGAACAGGCTCGTCCTCACAGAGGATCTGTGCGTGCTCTGTCCCCAGGTGATTAAAAATCGCTTCCACCGTGTGTTCCTGCCCTCCCACTCATTGGACACTGTGTCCCCATCCGACACGCTCCTCTGCTTTGAGCTGCTATCCCCAGAGTTGGCTAAGGAGCGGGTGGTGGTGCTAGAGGTGCAGCAGGTAAGTGAGGACCAACCTGATGGCACGAGGCCCTGCGGGAGGGGGTTAGTCTCACCCGCGCTGGCCTTGCTGAGCCGGACAACCCACCCTAGCGCCCCCAGGTGCCCAGCGTCCCCATCTCCAAGTGTGCAGCCTGCCAGCGGAAGCAGCAGTCAGAGGATGAGAAGCTGAAGCGCTGTACCCGGTGCTACCGCGTGGGCTACTGCAACCAGTGAGGGCCCCCCGCCTCCCCCTCCCCATCCCTTCTCTCCACGTTTCATGGGCACCCTACCTCCTCTCCCCATAGAGGCACATGTTTTAAGCCCTCCACTTACTGTTCTACTCTGCTAGGCTCTGGGTGGTGGGGGCAGGGCTGGCATATGCAGTTCCTAAGGCCAGAGGCTAACCCCCCAGTGGCGAGTCATAGGAGGTGGGGCTGAGGCCCTATTCTTAATTCCCCCTTCCCTCCAGGCTCTGCCAGAAAACCCACTGGCCTGACCACAAGGGTCTCTGCCGCCCTGAGAACATTGGCTACCCATTTCTGGTCAGTGTACCTGCCTCACGTCTCACTTATGCTCGTCTTGCTCAGCTGCTAGAGGGCTACGCCCGGTAAGTGCCCAGTGATTGGATTAGGGTGGGGTAGTTGGGGGAGCAGAGGCACCAGGTAGGCTTGTCAGGATTCTTACTTGCCTTGCTGCCTGTTGCCAGGTACTCTGTGAGTGTATTCCAGCCACCCTTCCAGCCTGGCCGCATGGCCTTGGAGTCCCAGGGCCCCAGCTGCACTACGTTGCTCTCCACTAGCTCCCTGGAGGCTGGGGACAGTGAGAGGGACTCGATTCAGCCGCCTGAGCTCCAGTTGGTGACCCCCGTGGCTGAGGGAGACGCAGGGGTCCCACGGGCATGGGCGGCCCCTGACCGGGGCCCTGTGGCCAGCACCAGTGGCGTTTCTTCTGAGATGCTGGCCGGTGGACCTGTTGAAGTTGGTTCCTTGCCTGCTGGTGAGAGGGTGTCTCGGCCCGAAGGTAAGAGTCTGCTTAGAAGGCTCTGCAGCTGGGGTAGGGGAGGTTGGGGGAAACTTATTTAGGTCCTGGTAGGTTGAGGAGCTCTGATTGTATGTTTTTTCACAGCTGCTGTGCCCGGATATCAGCACCCAAGTGAAGCCATGAATGCCCACACACCCCAGTTCTTCATCTATAAAATTGACGCATCTAACCGAGAACAGCGGCTAGAGGACAAAGGTGTCTGAGGCTGTGGGTGGGAGCCATGGGATGGGGTGGGCTGGCCATTGTCCACAGCTGCGTCACCCCTCTCCCTGCCTACGTGTAGGAGACACCCCCCTGGAGCTGGGTGAGGACTGCAGCCTGGCGCTAGTCTGGCGGAACAACGAGCGCCTGCAGGAGTTCGTGTTGGTAGCGTCCAAGGAGCTGGAGTGTGCTGAGGATCCAGGCTCTGCTGGGGAGGCTGCCCGCGCTGGCCACTTCACTCTGGACCAGTGCCTGAACCTCTTCACCCGGCCTGAGGTGCTGGCACCCGAGGAGGCTTGGTGAGGACGGGGCGGCAGGCAGGTCGTGGGGCAGGGCGGAGTGGAGATCTGCTGGTCTTGACCCCACCTCTGTCCGCTATCAGGTACTGCCCGCAGTGTAAACAACACCGAGAGGCCTCCAAGCAGCTGCTGCTGTGGCGCCTTCCTAACATACTCATTGTGCAGCTCAAGCGCTTCTCCTTTCGGAGTTTCATCTGGCGTGACAAGATCAATGACTTGGTGGAGTTCCCTGTTCGGTGAGCGATGAGCCCCTGCTGACCGTAGTCAGGTCATGGGGGGAGGGGGGCTAGCCTCCTGGGTGCCTGTTGACTGTCTCACCTTTCTCTGGCTGGGACCCCAGGAACCTGGACCTGAGCAAGTTCTGCATCGGTCAGAAGGAGGAACAGCTGCCTAGCTACGACCTGTACGCCGTCATCAACCACTACGGAGGCATGATCGGCGGCCACTACACCGCCTGTGCGCGCCTGCCCAATGACCGCAGCAGCCAGCGCAGCGACGTGGGTGAGGGCACACGCAGCCAGCAGGATAGGCGGTAGGGGTGGTGGCGCAGGTCATGTTCACACTCTTCCCACCTCGCTGTAGGCTGGCGCCTGTTTGACGACAGCACGGTGACAACAGTAGACGAGAGCCAGGTCGTGACGCGTTATGCCTATGTACTCTTCTACCGCCGGCGGAACTCTCCTGTGGAGAGGCCCCCCAGGGCAGGTCACTCTGAGCACCACCCAGACCTAGGCCCTGCAGCCGAGGCTGCTGCCAGCCAGGTGAGGCATGGGAGAGGCTTCGCAGTCTAGAGAGCTCAACTCGCAGACGGGAGGGGGTGGGGCACAGCCTCCTCTCCTCCAGCCATGGGTCCTTGGAGTCTTGGGATTCATGATCCTCTTACATCAGGGTCCTAGCTAGAGGGATCCCCATGCTGTAGTGACACTTAGAAAGGTGCATGCACACCAGGACATTGCTGTTGGGGTGCATATAGGCACCCTCTTGGCACAGGCTGAGTAGCTGCTCAGAACCTCACTGGGTGGTGGGATGCCACGGACTGTACTTTACATTCTCCCAACTTCCATCTGCACCTTCCTCACATGCCAGCCAGCCCACAGACCCTCACTTGTCATAACGCCTTTGTTCTGATGTGCACTCAGGACAGGGCCTATCCAGGCTGGCCATGGGCTAGGGTGGCCGCCACCCTCTCTGAGGTGAGCGTCTGTCCCTGCTGAGCCCTTGGGGTCTTCTGTCCCTTACTGACATGAGGTGCCATAGGTCTTGTGGGTGGGCACCTGCATCTCTTTTCTGGACTGGTTTCTTCCTTGCTGTCCTCTCCTCCCTTGAGCCCTCTCTGCTCAGATGCAGAGGAATCCTGATAGGAGACAGTGGTCACAGTCTATCTGGACGTGGGTGGGAGGGAGCCGGATTACTTGGGTTCCAGCTCTACCCTCCATGAGCTCCTCTGTGGGAGCCCCAGGCTAAAAAAACTGACCAGCTAACCATCTAGCCCGGCCAACCCCTGTGGGAAGCTGCATGTCAATTGGGAAGCTTCTTGAGGGGGCCAAAATGCTGTCAAGATTCGCCTGCCTTGGTGCTCTGTCTAAACAACCCTGCGAATGGCCCACTTGGCTCCCGCCTGCCCACCTCCCTGCTGCTTGACTGGGGTTGTGTAAGGGGTTAGTGCCAGTCACCTTGGGCGGGACTTCTGTGGCCAGGGGTCTCTGGGACACTGGGTCCCTCCCCACCCCCTGCCCCAGGTGCTGATGGCCGTTTCCGCACACTGTAGGCTTCCCGGATTTGGCAGGAGCTGGAGGCCGAGGAGGAACCGGTACCCGAGGGGCCTGTGCCCCTGGGTCCCTGGGGGCCCCAAGACTGGGTGGGCCCCCCACCACGTGGCCCTACCACACCAGATGAGGGCTGCCTCCGGTACTTTGTTCTGGGCACCGTGGCAGCTTTGGTGGCCCTCGTGCTCAACGTGTTCTATCCTCTGGTATCCCAGAGTCGCTGGAGATGAGCTCGCCTGCAGGCAGCTGCTGTGAGCTGGCCCACCTGCCTGCCCACCGGGCAATGCCTGCCTCTGTGGTGGGGACCAGCTCTGGGCTTGGGCCTCAGTGTGTGCATCTGGTGGGACAGGGTGGGCAATGTGGCTCCTGCAGGGGCAGAGCATCCTAGGGTGGGTATCCATCCAGCTGTCTGTCCGTTCGTCCTGCTGCTCTGACCCTTGGCCTGGGGCTTAGCCCTGCCCAAGAAGCTTCCTGTATTTAAAGTGTTAATAAAGTGAGACTGTTCAGGCCCGATCTTGTCTCTCTGTCTCAACGCCGCTGCTGTCTGCGCCTGCCTTGGGACCCTCCCTTGGGTGCCGGGGCTCTGAGCCAGCACCCCCGGGATGCCAGGCAGCATACTGGGCAGCCCCCAACCCCTGTCCTCATATTCTGTTGCAGGGACTAGGCCCTGGCCAGGCCCCCGAGGTGGCCCCCACGCGGACAGCCCCTGAACGCTTCGCCCCCTCTGTGGACCGCCCAGCCCCCACCTACAGCAACATGGAGGAGGTCGATTAGCAGGTCCCTGGATGGTGGGGTGGGGTGGGGACTGGGTTTGGGGAATCCCCGACAGAGGGCCAGCTCTTTGCCACTTCTCCTTCTCTAACCCAGAGGACACTGGCTTCATCAGTGGGGGTTTGGGGGTATGATTTAGGTGGGAACCTCACAGGTTGGGCCCTCTTGTCAGCTTGACCCCCCTAACCCATGGACCTTGGCTTCTCCAGCCACCCCCAGTGCTGCGTGATTTGATTCTCAGTTGTACCTTCAATTCTTTCTGACTCGCATCATAAACGTTATAATTTTATTCTAAAAATTGTAATTTTTTTTTTTGCATTTTGGAAGTGATTGCTGCTGTTTAAATATATTTTAAAAATAAATGATAAATAAGCAGACTTAGTGACTGTGATGCACCAGGTGCTGTGGCCACCTCTCCCCATCCTATAGAGGGTGTGTATGTGTGTGTATGTGTGTGTATGTGTGTGTAGATACGTTAAAGACCCCGAAAGTGCTCTGGTCTGAGGAGAGATGGTGGGGTCCCACCTCAGCCCCCGTGGGTCATGAAGCCATCAGCTTTTGGGGCCTACCTGCTGCCTTTTGATCCCACTAGTTCTGGGTCTCCTGTGGAGGCAGCTGTGTTGGGCATCATTGTCAGTACTTCACACCTAAGGTGGATGAGTACCCCATGAGGCTCCAGAAGCCAGACAGCGGGTCAGGGAGGACTTCTTGGGCAACAGGAAGCACTGGAAGTACTGTCTTCCTCCTTCCCTAGTATCAGATCTTTCTTTGCTGCAGTCTGAGCACCATCTGGATGACTTAGTGGAGAACAGAACAGGAAAAAATTGCTGTGGGGAGAGAGATCCTGTTCCAAAAGGACAGGCAGTGAGCCCAGAGCTCATCTTGGCTGCCTTCGTGTGGGAGGGAAGGCGCGGGGTCCTGGCAGGCCATTTCTTCCCTTAAGTCTCTGAGACCTTGGCTCCTGGCCTTTGCCCCAGGCTGTTTACCCATAGTGGGTCTGTAGTCTTGTCCTTGTTTCAGGGCCTCTGTGACCTTGTATATAGACATAGCAAGGGCAAATCTTGTGAGAAGCTTCCTTGCCTCTCTCCATGGATAATGTTGCCTCTTTTCTCTAATTGCTTAAGGGTAAGGGTGGGTGTCTCCAGCCAGAGATGAGGAGCAGAGGTACTCATGAGGCAACTGTTTAGATAAGCCAGAAAGAGTATAAGGCAGGTGGGGGGCAGAGGGGCAGGATCTTGGCAGCCCTGTAGATCCATCCCTGTCCCAAGCCTCTGGGGCCAGTCTTAAAAAAACCTTAGCATGTGGGCCCTGCTAGTACACCTTAGCCTCAATTGGAGTTAGGGGTGGCGGTGAGCAGAGGGCGCTGCTGGAGGCTACCCCTGTGACCAGTGTTGGCTTTTTCTTATGGGAACATGGCACAAGGGCAGTGTAGGGTTGCTGGCTATGGAGTGGAGCCTGGAGAGCTGGGTGTGAGAGCCTGCAGAAATGGTGGAATTGCCAAGTGAGTGCTGGTGCTGGCATACTGTTGGAGGGCCTGCTAGGTATGAACCACAACAGGATTGTACTGGGTCTTTACTGTGTACAGCCCTGAGTGTCTAGCCACTGGTGGTCTGGTTGTACTGGACGCAGTGATCAAGGGGCTTTGTCTGCCCCTGACCATAGCCTGGCTGCTGTTTTGTCTGCTGTATAACCCTTCTGTGGCATCTGCACTATGGCACCTACTGCCTCTGTGCTGCCAGCCCAGGACCCTGCCTCTTCCCATCCCACAGCTGGGCCTTGCTGACTGCTGCCTGGCATTTCTCCTTGATCATCTTTTTCTTGATTTTTCTTGAAGTAGTGCCAAGGGCCCATGCAAGCAAGCCAGCCCTTGGGCTAGGCCATAAAATGTCATGGTTCTATTCTGTGCAAGTCATAGGGCTCCAGAAGACTGGCTCGCCTGCCACTGCTCTTGTGGCATTCTTGGTAGCATTGGTGGGGCTGCTGTCTCATCCTGTGACATGGAGCCACAGGATTCCCAGGGTAGGCACCATGAGTGAACCGGAAAAGGGGATGTAGGCTCTAACTCCATTGAGGGAGTCATCACCAGACCTGCAGGACTCAGTGGTGGTGGTGCTGCTGTAATAAATCCTTTGGTGGCATCAGTTACAGAGGGGACAGTGGATGTGGCAGGCACTGTGCTCATCATAGGCACCTTAGTTGTGCGTTAGGTACCTGCAGCTGTAGACTCAGCACAGGGGTGGTATGGCTGAGGCTCTGCTTCTTGGTGCCTGTCTATGCCACTACTGCACTGCATCCCCTGCTCAATGCCTACACCTGACCTTGCCTGGGCTGGACATCAGGCTGGAGTCATGGGAGCCAAGACACAGGACTGGACTTAGATATTGATGCAGTGTGTGGCCCTGGGCAGAACCTGGATGTGGTCATCTTGTGGGACCCAGATGTAGGCCCAGAAATGGAACTTGGTCATTAGTGGGATATGGCCACAAATCAGGACACAGAATATGGATAGACTGCGGTCAGTATCCTGCCCCATTCTTGAAGGTCCACAAGTATTAGTGACACCAAAGCCTCAAAGAGCTTGTGTTCCAATCCCAAATTTGGGGATCTTCTCAGCATCCCAGCAGCTCCAGTTCCACAAAGAAAACAGTTCTCTTTCAGCCTGATTCTCAGTGGGTCCTGGTCCCAGTGAGAGACTGTGGGGAGATCCCCCCAAGCACCTCTCCTCTGCCCCACCCTATCCCAACTTCAATAAAATATCTTGTCAAACACTTGCAGATGGATTTCAAGGTCTAATTTGCTTGTGGGTTTTGTGACATTTGCATGCTTTGGCAAGAGAGGATAAGTATGTCAGATTTTAAACTAAATCATTACAGAACATCTTCGAGGTCCTTCCTCGGCCCAGACCTCTCTGTCTCCTAGCCATGTGTGTCTAGGTGGACGCCTGAAAAGTGCCGGACTTAGGGAGCCCCTCTATCTGCCATTCGACACATTATCTGTGCTGGAGGCTTGACCGGTTTCCCGGGGGTTCGGTTTTTGTTTTTTGTTTTTTTGTTTTCCTTCTCAACGGTTTCCATGACAACTCCAAAGCTGTGACCTCAGAAACGTGATAGGAACTCGCAGTTGCTCCCAACAACAGAAATGGGATGGTCCCAAGGTTTCCTGCTTCTGTGCTGAACACCTTCCCTCCAGGTCCGCGGCAAATCTCCCCTGAAGTCCTGCCGCCCCCTAGCACTTACTTCACTTCTTCAAGTGACCCGTAGCGCGAAGACGGAAGTGAAGCGCCAGGAAAGACCGGTTTGGGCGGCCTCTGTCTTTTAAATGGCGCCGACAACCCTGGCTAGCCCGCCCCCGAAGGCTACCATTGGCTCTCCCTGGCGGCTTCGCTCTCCTATTGGTCAGTGAGCTAATGCCAACGTGCAGATTGGCCCCAAAGTTTTCTTTCGGTTTCCGGTGTCCCAGCAATGGCGGCTCTGGACTCGCTGTCGCTTTTCACCGGCCTTGGCCTGAGCGAGCATAAGGCCCGGGAGACGCTCAAGAACACGGCTCTGAGCGCGCAGCTGCGCGAGGCGGCGACCCAGGTGGGAGTCCCTCTGCCCTTGACCCTGGCTGCCGACTGTGTTCCAATGCCGGACCGGGTCCCGATCCCGATCTACCAACCTTGTCTAACTCATGTTTTTCTTACTGGGCGTGGGGCTTCTCTCCTGACCCCTTGGACCCCAGGCGCAGCAGACTTTGGGCTCCACCATCGACAAAGCTACCGGGACCCTGCTATATGGTTTGGCATCCCGACTCAGGGATCCCAGGCGTCTCTCTTTCCTTGTGAGCTACGTAGCCAATAAGAAGATCCATACCGAGCTCCAGCTGAGCGGTGAGACCCCTGCCTGCTCTGCCACTTCCACCTCCAACTCCTCCCTTCAGCCAGTACCCCTGTCTGGCTTTGTGCCAAATCCCCCAGTGTCTCTATGCTTCTACTGCACTCCTCTTTAAACCCAGGCCCTGGCAGTGAAGGGTGGAGAGGGTCACTCCTGGTGAGACTGACTAGGGAACTGTGTAGGTCTGAGGGAGAGCCTTGCTCAGAATACGATTCTTTCCCGTGGTCTCAGAGCTTCTCTAGAATGGTGCAAGGCTTAATCTCTAAGGAGGCCAGATTGTAATTATTGGGGTTTCGTGGGGCTAGGGCCTTGTCTAACTACTTCTTGGAGCTGAGCTACCACTCATTGGTTCTCTTTTCTCAGCTGCCCTTGAGTATGTGCGAAGTCATCCCCTGGACCCCATCAACACAGAGGACTTTGAGCAGGAGTGTGGTGTGGGTGTCATGGTGACCCCAGAGCAGATTGAAGAGGCTGTGAGTCTTTCCTTAGGCATTGGGTACCTCCTTAGTACTGACCCTGGAAAGGAGTGGCTCAGGTTCTCCACCCAGGAAGAGCCAGGGTGAGAGTGTGGGTCCCTAGAGCATTTCTGAAGGACACTTTTCTGAACCACATGGTTTGTCTTTCTGCAGGTGGAAGCTGCCATAAATCGCCACCGGCCCCAACTCCTGGAGGAGCGTTATCGTTTCAACATGGGACTGCTGATGGGTGAGCAGGGCCTGGGGCAGAGGACTATGTTGTTCTCTCGGGTCATACATTTTTTTCTGGGCATAAGTGAGAGGGAGGAGAGGGAGGAATAGGAGCATTTTAAAAGTGGTCTGGCTGGGCCCAGGCTCTGGTTCTTGAGGTCAGCCAGGACATTTTCTTGTGAAAGAGAGTAGGAAGTGTCCTTCTTGGCCTTTCTGTAGCTCCTTGTGCCCATGTTTCTAGGAGAGGCTCGAGCTGTGCTCAAGTGGGCAGATGGCAAAATGATCAAGCACGAAGTGGACATGCAGGTGGGCAACTCCTTGAGCTGAAGCAGGCAAAGACCCTGCCATGGACAGTGCCTAGAGTCCACTGAGGGATACGTGGAGGTGGGAGGGAAAGAGACCCTGTCCCTATTCTTATGGTGCATAGAAGAGCCTAGTGTGGCACAGCAGCACCTTGGTGGGCAGTAGAAGACTTGGGCGTCTAGATTGTGCCTATATTCTGGTGAGTTGCTTTCCTCTGAGCCTCAGTTTCCTTATCTTGTAAATAGAGGTGATATGGCCATCATCTCACATGATGGCTGAGAATCGTAAGAAGCTGATGGCTGAGGTAGTTTATTGTCGTGATGCTGAGCCCACAGTTCCTCTCTCTAAGTGGCAGTTTTTGTTACCTCTTTTGTCACCAGCTTTTGGACTCTCAGGGGGGAAAGAACATTTGAGGCGAGCAGAACCATATGAGGAGCAGAAATGGGATGGGCTAGGTAGGTTCTGCAAGGCAGTGTTGGTAGACAGACCAGGAAGCCCTTAGGTGGGTAGATGGGGTCAATCAGGGGCTCCTTGAAACGGAACACTCCTGTTTCAGCCCTGACTCTGGTTTCTGCTCAGGTTCTTCACCTTCTGGGTCCCAAGACAGAGACTGATCTGGAGAAGAAACCCAAGGTGGGGCTGAGTATGGTCCTGGGTCCCTGGGGATGAGGTGGGGTGAGACTTCGGGCTGGGGAAGGGAGTATCTGACCCCACTGATCCTGAGACCCTGACCCAACTTCTGGGCTTCTCTCAGGTGTCAAAAGCTCGGCCAGAAGAAAAAGACCGGAGGACAACAAAGGACATGATGGAGAATGGTGAGAGGCTTGCGGTCCCTGTCACATTCAGCTCTCTAACTTCTAGGCTTTCCACCTAATGAGTTGTTATAGCCCAGTCTCCTCAGGCCATTAGCTTACTCATCACCCTGCCTTCCGCTGCCAGACTGGAATTCCTGGTGTTTCCTTTGTTCCCATTACCCAGACGTTAGCATGAGGAAACTGAGAAGTCTGGCTCTGTATCTCTTGTCTCGGGTTGGGGAAAAAGGGACCTACCTGGTTTTCTTCTGATTGTGGGATTTAGGTAGTACCAAGAGGTACCTCCCTGAGCTGGATGGGGTAGCTGTATTCAGAGGATCAGTTTTCTTTGGTCTTTTCTTCACAGGTGAGGCTGCTAACCAGGCCCTGTCTCTGATGGAGCAGCTCCGAGGGGAGGCGCTTAAGTTCCACAAACCTGGTGAGCAGGCAGATTAAAATCCTGGGGAGGGTGAGATCTTAATAGCAATTCTTACAGCCAGCGTAGGGAGCCTTGGGCTGCAGCCCAGTCCTTAGGCTTGTTCTGGCCCTGGCAGGTGAGAACTACAAGACCCCAGGCTATGTGACCACGCCACACACCATGGATCTACTGAAGCAGCACCTGGAGATCACTGGAGGACAGGTGTGTGGAAGTACTGTCGGGCAAGTTAGTGCCGTCACTTGCCAAGGGGCCTGGGCTGCCTTCAAACTGCCCCATCTAACCTATCACCGTGGCCTCCCTGGGAAGGGGCATCTGTTCCTTGATGGTAGTCTCAGTTCTGGCTTAATTCCTCTGTTCCCATTTCCCTTATCTCAGGTACGGACCCGGTTCCCACCAGAACCCAATGGAATCCTGCACATAGGACATGCCAAAGCCATCAATTTCAACTTTGGCTATGCCAAGGTGAGTGTGTGGGGATCTGGCAGTCAGGATGACCACTTGCTGCTCCCAAGGCTGGATACCAGAAAGGTGTCCCTGCCTTTCCTGCTGCTCCTATAATGTGCCCAGAGCAGACAGAGGCCATGGAGGGGAATCACATATGTGATATGAGGCCAGGAATCCATTGGGCTCATTGGGAAAAAGCTGTAGGTGAGGCAGTGAGTTCAACTTTGGTGAAGTTCCCAGTGCGACTTCTCAGGTTTAGAAAGAGGATGTCTGCAGTTGGTGTAAGAAGCTTTGTTTAAGGTATTTAGATATAGGAAGATGAGTGAAACTCCTGAAGGCGTTTTCAATTCTGACATGGGAGAGCTCTGAGAATGTCCCAGTTTGATGGGTTGGACTCTGGAAGCTGGTGATGTGAAAGCTCACAGATTCTATGACTCCCTAGGCCAACGATGGGATCTGTTTTCTGCGCTTTGATGATACCAACCCCGAGAAGGAGGAAGCAAAGTTCTTCACTGCCATCTATGACATGGTGGCCTGGCTGGGTATGGGCTGGGCAAGGGCTGGGAAGAAAGATCGGGTGGTCAGTGGGCCTCTCCTTGGACCGTGGCTTGCCATTGGGTGTCCCTGGCTAGTTGCTCGTACTGTGTCTTTTTCTGCTCCAGGTTACACTCCTTACAAGGTGACATATGCCTCTGACTATTTTGACCAGCTGTATGCTTGGGCCGTGGAACTTATCCATAGGTGAGGCCAGGGCTGCCATGTAGAGCCAGGCAGGCTGCCCAGGACATAGCCATCCTGGGCGCTCATACGTGTTCACCATAGGGGCCAGGCCTATGTGTGCCACCAGCGAGGAGAGGAGCTCAAAGGCCATAACTCGTTGCCCTCACCCTGGAGAGATCGTCCCATAGAGGAGTCACTGCTGCTCTTTGAGGTGGGGTTCTGGAGGGGCAGTTGTGTCTGGGTGGGGGTGGAGGAGGAGAAGCCCCTGTGCTGAGAGGCCGTCTGAGCCCTTGCTCCTGTCAGGCAATGCGCAAGGGCAAGTTTGCAGAGGGTGAGGCCACACTGAGGATGAAGCTGGTGATGGAGGATGGCAAGATGGACCCTGTGGCCTATCGAGTCAAGTATACACCACACCATCGCACAGGGGACACCTGGTGGGTGTGAGCATGGGGTGGGGCTATGGAGTTGTAGAGTGGGGTGGTGGGCCATGGGTAGGGCGGAGTGGGGCTGGATGGTGGGGCCCATTGCCTATGCCCTGCAGGTGCATCTATCCCACCTATGACTACACACACTGCCTCTGTGACTCCATCGAGCACATCACCCACTCACTCTGCACCAAGGAATTCCAGGCCCGGTGAGGGAGCTGGGCCCGTGGGGTGGGTAGGGCCAGTGGGAGTCCAGAGGCCCTTCCTGTGGTCTCCCTGATCTGAGGTGGCCAGACCTGACTCTACCCTCCCACCCTAGACGCTCTTCCTACTTCTGGCTGTGCAACGCATTGGATGTCTATTGCCCTGTTCAGTGGGAGTATGGGCGTCTCAACCTTCACTATGCTGTTGTGTCTAAGAGGAAGATTCTCCAGCTTGTGGCAGCTGGTGCTGTGCGGTAGGTGTGATTGTTTGGCTCACTGAAGGTTGGAAGTAACTAGTGGCATACACTGCCAAAGGCCTTCTCACCACCTCCTTGCCCACAGGGACTGGGACGATCCACGGCTCTTCACGCTCACAGCCTTACGACGGCGGGGCTTTCCGCCTGAGGCCATCAACAACTTTTGTGCTCGGGTATAGCCCAGTGGGCTGGCTGGGCAGGTGGGGGCTGAGCAGAGCAGTTTGTGGTTGTGGCTATGAGTGATGCTGATCTTTCCTGCTAGGTGGGGGTGACAGTGGCACAGACCACAATGGAACCCCATCTGCTAGAAGCCTGTGTGCGCGATGTGCTGAATGACACAGCCCCACGGGCCATGGCTGTGCTGGAGCCATTACAGGTCATCATCACCAACTTTCCTACTACCAAGGTAGGTGTGCCTCTATGTGCGTGTGTTTGGGGGGGTGCACCTGGGTCTGGGCTTGGGGGTCCCAGTGTCTAGTGTGACTCAGACACCCTATCTCCTGCTATAGTCCTTAGACATCCAGGTTCCCAACTTCCCAGCTGATGAGACCAAGGGCTTCCATCAGGTTCCCTTTGGACCCATGGTCTTCATTGAAAGGACTGACTTCAAAGAAGTAAGTGGGGGGGTGTGAAGGGCCCTGTTTGCAGCTGACCCCAGTCCTGAGATCCCATCATCTCTTCTGTTAGTCCACCTCTTTCCTACTTCAGATGAACCAGCCCCTGCCAGACATGGGGGTGGGGGAGAAGCCTCTTGTACCTTTTTGACATGTGCAGTCTCTTGTGTCCACACCACTTCTTACCTCTAGGAAGCAGAGCCGGGTTATAAGCGCCTGGCATGGGGCCAGCCCGTGGGCCTGAGGCATACAGGCTACGTCATCGAGCTGCAGAATGTTGTCAAGGTGAGAGCAGGCTGCAGCCTTCCTACCTCAGTGAGGTAGGATCTGGGTGCATGCAGCCTCTAGTTCTAGTAGTGGTCCTTGAGTCTAATTGTAGGCCCCTCGACTTCCAGGGACCCAGTGGCTGTGTAGAGAGCCTGGAGGTGACCTGTAGACGGGCGGATGCTGGAGAAAAGCCCAAGGCCTTTATTCACTGGGTGTCACAGCCTCTGACTTGTGAGATTCGCCTTTATGAGAGACTGTGAGTGAACAGAGCTGGGGTGCAGGCAGATACAAGATGGGCATTGCCTGCTGTGGCTACCCAGCTGGAGTCTTGACCTTCCTTCTGGCTGCAGATTTCAGCACAAGAATCCTGAGGATCCTGCTGAGGTGCCTGGTGGATTCTTAAGTGACCTGAACCCGGTAGGCTCATGGGGTATAAGGTGAGGGTGGTGGGTCTCCCTGGCTGGATGGCTACCTGAGTTCCCTGCCCACAGGCATCGCTACAAGTGGTGGAGGCAGCGTTAGTGGACTGCTCTGTGGCCTCGGCAAAACCCTTTGACAAGTTCCAGTTTGAGCGGCTTGGCTACTTCTCCGTGGATCCTGACAGCTGCCAGGGACAGGTGCTTGAATTTACGTGCCTGCCCTTTGCACAACAGTCTGTGGTGGCTCCCATTTACTGTGCCAAGTGCTCTACCAACATTCCCTTAGTTAATCCTTACCACCTGAGATGGGGTTCATGTTTTACTGATGGGAAACAGGTTCAGAGGTCCATGCACAAAATTTTGTATGGACCCTGCCTTTCTTACTCCTCAAGGTGTAGGGGTCAGGCATAGTGGTGGTTATAATCCTTATAAAATGGAGGTCCAGAGCCAGCCAGTCCCCTACCCAAAGTCATAGTTATTGAGAAACTGAGTGTCCTGACCCTCAGCTCTTCTGGGATGCGGTGAGGGTAGGGTCTGGTGAGGTCTGGGCCTCCGAGCCTGGTTCTGGCTTGGTCGTCATTCTTCCCCATCTGTCATCCAGCTTGTCTTCAACCGGACTGTCACACTGAAGGAGGATCCAGGAAAGGTGTGAGCTGTAAGGAAGCCCCGTGGACCTACCTCATGCTTCTGGAGGCTAGGGGTACCCAGACTCCATGTCAATAAAGAACGGCTAAATCCCCTGGAGTCTGTGTGTTATCTTTCTGCACTTCCAGCTCCTGAGGACCTTAGGGACTTGCTGGGGTTAGGGGGGAGATACGGTGCACACAGAGCAGTACTGACAGCTTTGAAACCACTGGTGCACTTCGTAGTGCTCTAGGGCAGGGACCTGGGCCTGAATCGAAATCCTCTGCACCTGGTCTGAGGGGCTAGGAGGCTCTGGGTGCTGTTCCACTGTTAGCAACCTTGTGCTAAAGGAATCGAGGGTTTGTGTCTGCCTGTGTGCCTAGGCAGATGAAAACACCTGGTTCTCAGTCCAGTCATTCAGCAAATAATTATTGAGTGCCTACTACGTGCCAGGTAAACAAGGAGAAGAGGAAGACTTGTGCAGTGGCCTTCTAAGTTGACTGTCTAGTTGGGCAGAGGGTGACCAGGCACTTGTGCAAGAGAGGTTTCCCTGGGGCCTGTGCAAGGCTGGAGGAAGTTCCTGACCAATCCTGTGCCTCAGACTACTCTCAGGAGTTGACTCCTTGGGGAACCCCTAAGGACCAAGGAGATGTTTGCCAGGGCACTAGGAACAAGTGCAAAGGCCCTGAGGCCCTTTTTAAAAAAGTCTATAGCCGACTGGTTGTCCTCTGGGGCAGTGTGGGCTACTAGTGAGGTCCACGTGTGCCTGCAGCTTTAACACCCTCCACATTTTCCCTGTATACAAACACCAGGCTACTGGAGGCCCGCTTTAAGGTGGACTGGGTTGCGGAAGGCTGGATTAGGATGACAGCGGATTGAGGAGGGGGTTCCAAATGTTAAGGACTCCTGCACGAGAGTGACTCCGGGCTTCCCAGGTGGGACGATGGTACGGGGGCGCAGAGTCTAGATCAGCGGCTGTGGGGGCTACCTTAAGCAAGAGACCGGGCCCCGCCCCACGTGGGGCTGCGCGACTGAAGGAGGCCCAGGCACGCTGCAGAAGGTGGGTCCAGGGAGCAAGCTTGGAGCCCCAACCCGCCCAGGCTCCAACTCCAGGACTATCTCCGGCCCTGGCTCCGCCCAGCATGGAGGGGCGTCCGGGGGCGGGGCGCTCCGCCCTACACTCCTGGCTCTACTCGCCGTTTCTGCAGCCGGAGGCCAGGCCTCTCGCCTCGGCTGAAGCGTTCCCTTTAAGTTTGGCCAGGAGGCAGTCTCAACTCTCGCGGGATCCGACGCTTCGGTTATCGCGAGATGGGCATTCGGCACCCATTGGCTGTGAGGGTTGAATGTAAGATGGCGCCCAGGGAGCTGTGAGGGGAAAATCCTGTCGGTCTTGGAGCGGCGACGGCGGAACCGGGGCCCCGAGCGGTGCGGCGGGGCCGGCGGGTAGAGCGGCGGCGGCGGCGGCGACGACGTCGCCGGGTGAGGGCTGCAGTGGGGGCAGGGATGCGGCGAACCTGCGGGCCTCAGACAGCGGGCCCACCCCACACAACGGCGGGCGGGGGCGGGCGGGCGGGCCTCTGCCGCTGGGCCCAGGAGACCTCGGGGCGGCTCCGGAGCGGAGAATGTCCCTGGGCTCGCGCGCCCCCGCCCCTTGTGGGGTGGGGGAGGCAGGTCTGGGACTCGGGTGGGCGCGGCGCGCGAACGCGCATTGGTTCTCGCGCGCGGCCGGGCCTGTTTATACGCGGGCGCGCGCGCGCTGTGCGGCCCTCTTGGTGCGCGTGGCCGCCGACGTGCGCGTTCCCGGTTCTGATATCTCCGCTTCTGGTGCTGCGGCCCTTGGGCAAGAGCGGCTTTCTGTGGCGCGCGCCCGCCCGCGACCCCCGGCTTCGGGGCGCGCGCCCTGCTGTTGGGTGGCGCTGCCGCCGCCGCGAGGACGCGCAGGACACCTATGCTGCGTGGAGCGGCGGCGAGCTGGCGGGCGGCTCGCAGTGTGAGGAAGGTTGTGGGTTGGGCCCTTCCTGCTCTGGTGACGTCCCCGGACCGCCGTGGCCTAGGCCTGGGGAGAAACCAACCGGCTTTGCCGTCTGACTTGAGGATCCGTTCTTCTGCGAGGCGGGCGAGATTGCTCGTTCTTCTCGAGGAATGCAGTGACCTGAGGCCAGTGTGCGGGGAGGGTGCTGTCCTGTTTCTGAAACTGAGCCCCGTAGGTCTGTGAGGGCAGCGAGCCCCCTCGAGTTTGCTCACCTTGTTCTGGTGCTTTGTGCTGGAGAGGGAAGGTTAATCCTGGAAGGCTCTTCAACGGTACCTGCTTTCTTGTCATTGGAAAGTAATTCTTCCATAAGCGCAATTCCTACACGTCACCTCTGTGCGCTCCGGAAGGGGATCCTCTTCTGTGGTCGTGAAACTACCCGAGCTTTAAAATTCCACTTCAAATCCTTAAATGCAGCCTTTTCTTCTGTGTGGGTGGGAGGGGCTTAGTTGTATTCTGTTAGACTAAGGAAGGCCCGCTATCGCTCAGCCAAAAAGTTGCCCAGAACAAAATTAAACAACCTGCGAAATCTGTGCTTTGCCTTCTTTATAATTACAAAATTCCCCAATAGAAATTTCTAAAATCTGTTCTGTATCACTGCAGAAGTCACTTTTGATGTAGAATTTCAGTCCTTTTCAGCTTTTTTGTTGTTCTGGTACTAGGGGAATTCTAGGTTTGTCCTAGAGAAATATGCACTTCTTTTTTCTAAGACAAGAAAGACATCTGACTGTTTTACAGTCTTGCTTAATTAAGTTGAAGGAAAAAGAAGCTAAGAGGAAGTAAAATTAGCAACCAAATTTAATGATGGGGGGTATTTCTTTTAGTATACTGTATTTTAGGAACAAAGTTAAAATTTAAAAAGAGGCTGAGGATGGAAAGGACTTCTTTGTTCTATCTTCTTCAGAATGTTACAAGTCTTAAGAACTCAGGACAAGCAGCAGAAAATACATGCAACATGGTGACTGGTGAGTTAAAATCATTCATATGCTGAAAATATGTGTGCAGTCTTTTTCCTAGTAATATCGAAACATTACAAATCCTGCCAATCATTCTGGGTGCTGTCTGACAGAAACTACTAAGTGCTGGGAAATTGAAGATGTGGGAGAACTGCATCTTTGAATCCAGCCACAATTTGCTGCTTGAACACTTTTCTTCTCTTGAAATGTAAGTCAATGCAACTTTCAGGTTTTAGCATGAGGATGCACCAGCTTTTCTAAGGACCTTAAATGGTTCAAAGAAAAGCAGTAAAGTTTGAGATAGACTTAAAATTTTAATATACCTTTTAGGCCTGCTTGTTCCGGGATATTTTTGTTTTTAACTATTAATTTTGAGATCTGCCTTTTAAATTGGTGCTTGTAGATAATATTTTTTGTAAGCTCATTAACTTAGATTTACCTATTAGAAGATGTCCTACTTCCAGCCCTCTGTGATGAATAATTTGTGTACCTCTTCAGGAACCTTTGCTTTCCACATCCCGTTTCCAGCTTATGTTGTTGCCATTTCACACAAAAGATCAAATAGGGGTTCAGATTCCTTATAAATTTGAATTGCTCCCAAAAGGTAACCAAAGTCAGGGGCTCTATGTATGGCTGTCTTCCATTATGACAACTTCAGAATCAGGGACCTCTTCCTTAAAGCTTGCATGCTGTCTTTTAATTTAATCAGTTGTGGTTTGTCCTCTATGTGTCATGCTTCTTGCTTGTCTACTTTTTAAATGGCCACTCTTTATCTGTAATGGTCTTTTATTTCTCAGCCTCAGAACGAGGTGTTATATGAACACCTGTTCTTTTCTGTTACTTTATACTTAGTTGCCCTGCATTTTGTTCCAGATGTTTTAAGTCCTCTCCAGGCTAAATGCTTCATTTGTCACACTGGATTGTGATTTCTGATTGTGGCTGCATGAACAAATGATAGATTAACCTCTTGCTTTGCTGAAAAGGGGGAAAGAATGAATCTTTGGTGTCAACACTTGAGGCTAGAGCGAAATTGTAGTTAGAGCTGGTCGGCTGTGACAGAAAGCTTTTTTTTTTTTTTCTTTTTTGTAATACCTGTAAATTCAGGGGATCTGAATGAAATTTAATGAAAAGTTATAAAATGAGCCACTGTGTAACTACCATCTCTTCAAGAAGTAGAACAATGCCAGCACCCCTGCACCCTTCATGGGTCCCTTCCTAGTCGTAGCTTCTCAACCACTAGAGATAATTATCATTCTGACTTATGTGACAATTGTGTTCTTTTTTTTTTTTTTTTAACTTTTATCACCTTCATATCCCTCAACAACATAATTTTGCTTTAGAGTTTTAGGTAAATGAAATCATGCTGTATTCTATGTTTTCCTTCTTTTAGCATTGCTTTAATTCATCCATGTTGTGTGCTACTGTAGTTCATTCATTCCAGGTTCTTTATAGTATATGACTATACCACAGTTTATTTATTCCTTCTACTATTGATAGACATCTAGATTCCTTCCAGTTTGGGACTGTTATTAACAATACTACTATGAACATTCTTGTAAAAGTACCTTTCTGTATGTGTGTCATACAGACCTCGGGATAGAATTGCTGGGTTATATGGAAGGAATATTGTCAGCTTTACTAGTTAATGGAAATGGTTGTGCCAGTTTACAGCCCATTAGTTTTTGGTGGGAATGTGAATTTAAGTTCCTGGTTGAAAGTGTGTTGTCCAAAAATAGAACCATGGCAAAAATTCCCCTAAATCAGGGATTCCTCTGGTAAAGACATGGGGCAGATGAATGGCCCAATGGGATAATACCAACACAAACCATATATTGGTTTAGTATCTTGAAGAATAGAAGCGTATCTCCCAATTTGTTTCTTTGAAATGATTCTTTATGTTAATTAGGACAAATATGACTGCAACTCCTTAAAATAGAAATTGATTTCTTTTTTAATGTGAATGTGTTCTTCAAACCAGAGTTATGACAAAGCTATAAGGAGCCATCTACACATAGAGTAGATGTGAACCGTGAGAGGGGCCCAGTAACATGACTGGGCAAACAGGAAGAGACAGGGCTCTGAGGCAGCTCAGAGTTTCTTCTCTTAGTCCATCTCGTATTCAAAACCCACTTTGTGGCACTGCATGGGGAACTGGGAAGAGGTATCAGAAATTTGAGGCGACCCAAGATAGGATGATTTTGGTGAGTACTTAAGTCTTCCTTTAGTACCTAAATAGAAAAAAGAAAGAAATGCAAAGAGACGTATGAAAATGTAATAGATTGTTCCTTTAGAAAAACCTTTGTCCATCATACCTTTTTGTGTTCTTGTTATAAAATAATAAAAGTATTGATAACTTTCATACATTGAGGGCCTAAATCTATGTCAGACACTGTGCTAAGCTCCAGTAGAAGGTACGGGGAAACACTAGTGATTAATAGGTGTATACGAGCGAAAATTTCCTAGGTCTGTTGGTGTGGGGTTTGTCTGTTTATTGTTTTGCAAAGCAGCTATGCTTAAAAGTATTCAGAAGCAAATGCTTGTTTACAGACTCCCCTATCCCAGTGAGCCCCAAAGTGTTTTCCTCTTCCTCGCTCTTTCCTTTTTGACTCCCAGAAATTGGGAGTATTCAACTATCCCTCAAGCTTCATGTTTTTCTGAAGTATTTTAATTAATCTGTTTGTTTACTGTTCCTAACCAAGCCTTTGAGTTGGAGCTAATTAAGAATCTTGCTTCTTTGGGGGCTGTAGAGAGTTTATCCATTTCTCTATTACCAAGGCTCACTCTTGTGTTTCTTGTGAGCAGCATCTTGAAGAAGTTGACAGTCTTCATCAAGGTCTGGTGCTTGATGATTTTGTCTTTAAGAGTTTCAGATTTTGAGGGAAAAATGCTATGATCAGCCAGAATTGTTTGTGTCTTTTACTGTTACTGTGGTATAATTACTGTGTAAAAAGATTAATTTTTAATTATCTTTTTGATTTAATACAAATTGTGGAAAATACAGGCGAGTATTAAACAGGAAGAAATTTAAGTTCTCTGTGATTCTACCACTAAGGCATAACTACTGTTAGGTTTTTTTTTGCGTTTTTTTCCCTTAGGTGTGTAAACAATACGGGGGTATATAAATACAATTGTATTGGTTCCCTGTTCACATATTTATTTCAGCGTTGT
Source organism: Ursus arctos (assembly GCF_023065955.2). Taxonomy (NCBI): domain Eukaryota; kingdom Metazoa; phylum Chordata; class Mammalia; order Carnivora; family Ursidae; genus Ursus; species Ursus arctos. The sequence goes on along the minus strand of NW_026622808.1, from coordinate 32,488,665 downwards.
TAAATTTAAGTAAACAAACTTAGTGTTGAGGGGACAAGGAATCTTCCAGATAATAACATCTTTTTTTTTTTTTTTTGCTACTGTGTTAATAGAAAAATCTGTTGAGCACTCGGTAAATGCTTAGGAGCAGACTTTTCTTTATATGAATTTGGTATAGGATAACAGTGGCATTTCAAGTCAGTGGGCAGAGGAATTTCAATAATTCAATAAATGATACAGGGACAAGTTGCTTGCTCTTTGAAAAAATAAAATTAGACTTTTACTTCACATTATGCAGAATAAATTTTAAGTGGATCAAAGCATCGTATTAAAAAATTACACTGTAGGGGCGCCTGGGTGGCACAGCGGTTAAGCGTCTGCCTTCGGCTCAGGGCGTGATCCCGGCGATCTGGGATCGAGCCCCACATCAGGCTCCTCTGCTATGAGCCTGCTTCTTCCTCTCCCACTCCCCCTGCTTGTGTTCCCTCTCTCGCTGGCTGTCTCTATCTCTGTCAAATAAATAAAATCTTAAAAAAAAAAAAATTACACTGTAAGTTAAAAAATTGTAGTTGATTAACGACCTGATTTTATGGTAGGGAGGGCCTTTTCTGAGCATAAAAACAAAGGAAGAAACCGTGATCACCACTATTGAGAATTTGCTTAATTTTTCTCAGTGTTTTATATTTCCGAAGCTTTCCCTCCACCACCCCCTCCGCCCCCCTTCTAAGCAGCACTTTTGTGTCAGGTCAAATGCTGACTTAGTGTACTTTCATTATTGGGATGTGTCAGGCTGGTGGATACTGCCAAGTGAGCAGGTTAAAAGGACAAGAAATGAAGCCATGTGTGTTTTAGTCTGTATAAATGGGCAGATTCAAATTGGCCTTTTCCATTAAATTTTTAAGTTTTCCAGGGGGTGCTTGGCTGGCTCAGTCAGTAGAGCATGCAACTCTTGATCTCTGGGTTGTGAGTTTGAGCTCCACATTGGGTGTAGAGATTACTTAAAAATAAGATCTTAAAAAGAATTTTTTTAAGTTCTCCATTGAATCCATTATTGGTTAATATTTTTAGCTTCCTCCGATTCATTGGTTCTCAAAGGATTTTGTGGACTTGTACAGACAGAGTCCATGAAGAACCTCCTAGGGGCTTAGTGAAAGAAAAAAGCAATGGGAATTGGGAAGCCGTGGTTTCTGCTGGAAGCTCCACTGACTACAGTCGCCTGGCTCTAAGCTTGGAGCACTGCAGAGGGTTTTTATACTTTGTAGTCTAAACTGTTTAAAATACAAAAGGTGTTTTTATCATAGAATGTTTCAAATATTTTCACAAGGATACAGACGAATAGAATATCTGTTGAGGAGCCTTTATCAGCATTTTCTAAGTTTTAAAGAATTTTTCCTACTTCAGGTTGTTGGTGTTTTGTTTTAATGAAATCTTAAAGAAGGAACTTTGAGACTTTATAGCAGGTACATTTCCAAGCTTTCATTCCATTCTTTCTTTTTTTAGTTTAATTTAATTAATTAATTTTTTGAATAGGCTCCACACCCAGCATGGGGCCCAACACAAGGCTGGAACTCATGACCCTGAGATCATGAACTGAGCTGAGATCAAGAGTTGGACACTTAACTGACTGAGCCACCCAGGCGCCCCTTATTTCATTCTTTCTGAGAGCTGAATATCCATCCATCTTATTTGTCCTTTTTGGAATAAATTTATAGTTGGACTAGAGTTTCTTACAGTGATTTATCTTAAGATAATATTCGAGAAATTCAGGCCGGATTTGTTTGGAGCAGAGTAGTTTTTATCATCTTTGGAAACTTGATTAAAAAAATAATAATGTCCCGAGTAACTTGGTATGAAATGCTGTATTCTAAAAGTAAACTATTGATTAATCCCTTCACTAAATGTTTGTCAAAAATAGAGAATGCGGGACTTTAATTTCCTTATCTTACATAGTGGGAAGTCTAGAGATACTCTAAAATTAATAAGTCTACAAATAGAAGTTCAAAGCTATGAAAGTGATCATGGCAAAAATAACAATGTGATTGGCAGAGGTTGGTGAGAGGAGGATGATTTAAATGCCTTAAACTTACCTTTCCTGAAGGACAGGTCAGTGTTTAAAATTGGTAGATCAAGAAAGCATACTTACGTGTTTTTTTGTGGGGGGTTTTTTATTATTTTTTTTTTCTGTACTATTTGAATATTTTTTCTTAGAGAATGGATGTGTTACTTTTACTTTCTCCCCAAAACCAAAAACAAACCAGGAAAGTAGGTGTAATTCTACCCTGAAAACTAAAGAAAACTTGTTTCTAGAAAAAGAAGCTGGTGTAGTTCTCCTTTATATTTAACATCAGACTTCAGATGAGGTTTAAGCCTCCTGATTACTGAGACTTGGAATAATGAAGGGAAATAAGTCACTAGGAAGTTTTAGGGTCTGCCTTTACCATACAATGTTTGTATGAAGGTTTTCTTTTCTTTTTCTTTTTTTTTTTAAGATTTTATTTATTTATTTGACAGAGAGAGAGCCAGCGAGAGAGGGAACACAGGCAGGGGGAGTGGGAGAGGAAGAAGCAGGCTCATAGCAGAGGAGCCTGATGTGGGGCTCGATCCCAGAACGCCGGGATCACGCCCTGAGCCGAAGGCAGACGCTTAACGACTGCACCACCCAGGCGCCCCTGTATGAAGGTTTTCTGATTCTGTAAACTTAATTTATAACTTTTGGGGGTATTTGTGTTTGTTTGTATTGATTTTCTCCCAGATTTGAGACAATGGTTTTGCTACATGGTTCTCCATATTTTTTTAAAAATTGCTTAAACACTGTAGCTATGATTCCAGTACAGATTCCAGTACAGACAGTCTTCAGAATTTAAGCAGTGTCTCAGTATTTTATGGGAATACAACTAATTGCTGAAGAAAATAAATTTGGGGAAATATAAGTTTCAGTTGACCTCTGCCATTCTTTTATTTGGAGATGGAAAACTGAAATATGTAACAGCATGGCAGAGAACCAGTTAATTGCTGTTCATGTATCTCTCCTTTGTCCCTTTTTGAGCCAGAAGGGTAGGTATGTTTAGGTATTTAGAGTCACATGTTGGGAATTCTGTAATGTTGTTGGGTCTATATTATGAGAGCTGCCTTCTTCAGAAGGAAATTCCAGTCATGATGCTCTTATCAGAGGGGAGATTTGACACATTCTGTACCAGTGTGGTGAGTGTTTGTGGGTCACCTACACTGGAATGTCCTTTGAATAGGTAACAAAAGGATGATGTGCTTGGCCTTGGTGGTGGTCTTACTCATTTGTGCCATGGACATCATTGAGAGCTTAATTTCGAAGTCTCATAGCAGACCTCCTAATTTTCAACTCAGAGAAGATACCTGAATGCCACTGCAGCAGAGAGAAGGAAGAACTGAGCAAGGGAGATGGTCAGAAGAGAAGTGAGAAAGGGACAAATGAGTTAAATTTCACATTAGAGGCTGTCAGCAAAGGTTTTCACCTTGCCCTCACCTGACTTGCACTTGCTGTTCTCTGAACTTTATTGTGCTTGCGGTTTCCTGAGAAATAGAGGTTCTCCTGAGAGTAGTGGCCTGGGATTTGATTTTAGGCAGGACAAGGTATATGTGTTGTTCTTTATTTATGGAGAAATATATTTAGAATATATTCTATGCATCATTATAAAAGATTTATTGTTGGGTCTATTCTCTTTGAAAGCACCCAAATATAACTTGTATAGTATACTTACAGTGTCCCACAGAAATGTTGCCAGTGTTAGTAACTTAATAGCAGTAAAGATCGTATGTTTTCTTTGGTCTCACACTTGTCCTGGTTATATAGGTTCTTCTCCCAAGATATATACTAACCATTTACCAAGAAAAAGGGTAACATTTATGGTTGTAAGTTATAGATGTTACAGGGACAAAGAGCCATAATCCTCCTTTTTTGCATTCAATTGCAAATGCAATGTATATACATATATGTACCTACAGTGTGTCAGCTATTCAGAGAGTATTGGAACACAGTGTTGTCTGCCAGGAGTTTAGAATCAGGTGGAAGAGATGAGATGATTATCCATATGCCTTATATCTGTAACATAAGGCAGAACATCTGGGCAGTGAAAGAGAGACTGGTATTTCTAGCTGTTTTTTTCTTTTCTTTTTGTTTTTTTTTTTAAGATTTTATTTATTTATTTGACAGAGAGAGACAGTGAGAGAGGGAACACAAGCAAGGGGAGTATGAGAGGGAGAAGCAGGCTTCCCGCGGTGCAGGGAGCCCAATGCGGGGCTCGATCCCAGGACCCTGGGATCATGACCTGAGCCAAAGGCAGACGCTTAATGGCTGAGCCACCCAAGTGCCCCTGGTATTTCTAGCCTTGATGCCCTTCTAGCCTTTTCTTGATGGCTTAAGGAAACAAACCACTTTTCCATTTGCAATTGACAAAGAGTCATTTTTGGCAAAACGGTTCACATGGTTTGTGTGACTCTCATATCCTGCTGCTGCTTTTATTCTGGAGGTGGTTCTGATCCAGAGGGGAGGGAACAGTATGAAAGCAGCAGTGGCAGGGCACTCAGCAGTCCATAGATAGATTGCATGGTTGCCCCCCCAGGTAATTGAGAATTACTGTCTACACCAGCAGATTAATTCTTAGGATAAATACCCAATGACAAACTTGCCGAACTGATTTCTGAATTTTAGTAGTTACGTTATTTGAAGCATTATTCAACTCCCTTCCCCAACTAATTTTAATGATACTAGTTAGTACTTATATAGTGCTATCTATGTTGGATGCTCTTCTAAGTACTTTACATATGTTTAATCTTTCTGTCAATTCTGTATGGTAGGTACTATTTTGTCCTCATTTTATATGCAAGAAAACTAAGGTTAACTAACTTGTGCAGGGTTTCAGAGCTAAGGAGAGATCGAGCTGGGATTTGGACCCTGATAGGCTAGCTCCAAAATCCATGCTTTTGACCAGTAAGCTGTGCTATAAAAGAATGGGAGCAGTATATGGCAAACAGATTTTTGGTGTGTCTGGTGGGAGATGAAGTATATATTCCCTTTCTCTAGGGTGTTGCTTCAGCTAGATGGCATATGTGTTCTTCACTCTAGGACATCGTTGGCTGCAGAAATTGAATATGTCAGTAGGAATCCCTGCTCCTAGCTTCCTTGGTAGTCCTCTCTGTGATGGTCACAGAGTAGTTTTGCATGTGACTTTTATTGTCCAGTGCTTGGCTCTGCAGAGAAGATGGCATTGGCCTAGAGCTGGGTGGAGAGTGTGTTTTCAGCCTGTTTCATCCAGTACTGTGACGCATGCCTTTGTTTTTTGTTTTCAGTGTGATAGTTTGATTTAAGAAATGTTTATAGAAACAATTTTTAGACATTGTTAACTAAAAAAAGAATAAGGTGGTATAATAACGTTTTTTGGATTCTAGATGTACACAGCTGCCCTGAATGTTCCACTCTGATGCAAGCATGATTGCTCTGCATTTCAAAATATGAAAACAATAGCATAATTTTGACTTCTGACCATTTACTTTATTTCTAGGAACCCTAAGGACTCTGCAATATGAATAATTCTCTGGAAAACACCATTTCCTTTGAAGAGTACATCCGAGTGAAGGCGCGGTCTGTCCCGCAACACAGGATGAAGGAATTTCTGGACTCGCTAGCCTCTAAGGGGCCGGAAGCCCTTCAGGAGTTCCAGCAGACAGCTACCACTACCATGGTGTACCAACAGGGTGGGAACTGCATTTACACAGACAGCACCGAAGTGGCTGGGTCTTTGCTTGAACTTGCCTGTCCAGTCACCACCAGTGTTCAGCCACAAACCCAACAAGAACAGCAGATTCAGGTTCAACAGCCACAGCAGGTTCAGGTAAAAGGGAGATGTTGAGGTGCATCCTGTTTAATAGATTTTATTTGCCATCAGGGTTTTGGTTAGTAGGAACATCACATCTTATATACAAATGTCCAAGGTTATTTTCACTAAGGGGAGTACTCTGGTTTTTTTAAAAAACATCTTATTTAACATAAAGGCTTTCATAGTTAGTACGAACTAAAAATATTTGAAACTACCATAAACTAAAAAGACTACAGATACTTGCCGTTTGCTTTGGAGAATTGAACAGTATAGGAATTAGTGGTCTTCTGGGACTAGATTTGGATGTGACACAGCTGTGTGTAACTGAAGGTTCCCTTTTGTCTGTGTCACCCTGAACAGATCAAGAGCAGAGGAGGGGCTCATCTTAGCTCATTATTTACAGCGTGACATTTGGAACTTGTTTTAAAATGGATAGGATATATTTTAGTGATCTTTATTTAGTTTTATGGTTCCCTGACTTAGGTCACTCGTAGATTTCTAGGTCTTCATTTACTATTTGTAAAACTCAGGAAATAATGCTAATTGATAATCAGCTTACAGAAAGAGGAGAAACTTAATACATGTGCTGAGAAGGTAAAAGTGCCTCTTTAGGCTTTCCTCATATGAAATTAACAGTATGGTCCATTTACAAATGCTCCTTTCTTGCTCCTGTCTATTGTGATTCTATTTCATTTTGCCCTCAATGCTTTTTCCACCAAGAGAATTAGAAAGGGTAGAACCTGACGGAGGGGCAAGGACTGTGGAGAGGTGTGTCTGATGGGCTAGAAAGACTGTGGTCTCTTTGCTCCTTAGGAATGTGGGCAGGTATATCAGAAGGACCTGGGCTCTGGAGTTGCATTCCTGGGTTTAAATCTGGCTTGATCTCCTATTTATTGACATGATTTAAATCTTCTTAGCCCTAGATTTTTCATCTGTTAAATAGGAATAATACTATTTAGTGAGACTGAATGAGATAATAGACAAGAAAGCATCTGGCACGTGGTGGAATGCAGTTATTGATTTTTCCTGTTCTTTTTTTTTTTTTTTTTTTTTAAGATTTTATTTATTTATTTATTTATTTATTGAGAGAGAGAGAGAGCACAAGCAGGGGGAGCGGCAGGCAGAGGGAGAGGGAGAAGCAGGCTTCCCACTGAGTAGGGAGTCCGATGCGGGGCTCTATCCCAGCACCCTGGGATCATGACCTGCGCTGAAGGCAGATGCTTAATGACTGAGCCACCCGGGCGCCCCTGTTTTTTCCCTTCTTTGTAAGGAAGGGGGGATGCTGGAAAGGTAGATAAGAGAAGGCTGACTGTTTGGTTTGAGAAATTATTCTGCTGTTACTTACAGCATGGACTTCCTTTTTCATAAGATTAAAATGGGCATCTGACTGGCTAAGTCCGTAGAGCATGGCGTACGACTCTTGATCTTGGGGTCTTGAGTTCAAGCCTCATGCTGGGCATAGAGCTCACTAAAAAAATAAAAGGGAAGAAAATGATTTAGGATTTGAGTCTACAGTTGTTTGAGACTTTACGTTTAAGGTGGTTGATTGAGGACACCTATTAACATCATCTTCTTTCCTCAAGACCCCTGTAAATAAAAGAAATGTAAATATAATAGATCCATGAGATATGAACACTGAGCAGGAGCCTGCTTAAGATTCTCTTTCTCTCCCTCTGCTGCTCCCACCACTTGCGCCCTCTCTCTCTCTCATTTAAAAAAACAAAACAACAAAAACCTCTTACGACAGATATTTACATTAATAACTGGCTTAAGCCAGAGGGATTTAATTTTTCTAAAAATTGGCTTTGTAAATTTAATATAAAGATTAAATTGATATTAAATAATGTTAGTTACATGAAAATTGACATTGTTAATCTAAAGCTACCAAAATCATAAACCAGACAATATTAATAAAAATATGACTAAAGATACAACTCTATGTAAGACTTCAAAAAAACTTTTTTTCTGAGTGACATCAGAATCTTATGCCTTGCAGTTACAAAATATTATACAGGGGTACCTGGGTGGCTCAGTTGGTTAAGTGTCCAGTTCTTGATCTCAGCTCAGGTCTTGATCTCAGGGTTGTGAATTCAAGCCCAGCTTGAATGCTCAGCCCCACGCCCACTTAAAAAAAAAACCCAGAATTACTATACACGTGTCGGTTTCTTGATCTCTTTTATAGGTCTATCTGTACTCAGTTTGAAAGGATAATTTTTGAAACTAAAAATAGCACATGATGCATAGGGAGGTTAAGTCCTGTATCAGTAGATACTGTTTGCACCCAAGCTGTTTTAACTGGAGCCTGTGCTTCTAAATAGTAGGGTTTTGTTTGTGTTTTTTTTTTTTTTTAAGATTTTATTTATTTATTTGACAGAGAGAGAGACAGCGAGAGAGGGAACACAAGCAGGGGGAGTGGGAGAGGAAGAAGCAGGCTCATAGCGGAGGAGCCTGATGTGGGGCTCGATCCCATAACGCCAGAATCATGCCCTGAGCCGAAGGCAGATGCTTAACCGCGGTGCCACCCAGGCGCCCCTAAATACTGTTTCTAATACACAAACAACTCTTAGAAATTAGAAAAAAATAATCTAGTAAAAAAAATGAACAAAGGATATAAGTAATTTATGGAAGAAGAAATACAGGTGGTGATCATAAGCATATCAGAAGGTGTTTCATACTCCTGGTGATTATGGAAGTATAAATTTTAAAAATGAAATATATTTCATTTATTAGATAGGAAAACATCTATAAAGATTTCACCCAGGACAGCAAGGATATGGAGAGGAGAAATTAGTGTAACTTTGAGGCACCTGGGTGGCTCAATTCAGTTAAGCGTCTGCCTTCAGCTCAGGTCACGATCCCAGAGTCCACGATCGAGCCCCACATCTGGCTCCCTGCTCAGCGGAGAGCCTTCTTCTCCGTCTCTCTCTGCCGCTTGTGCTCTCTCAATTGCTCACTGTCTCACTGAAATGAATAAATAAAATCTTTTTTTAAAAATGCAAAAAAAAAATCAGTGTAACTTCTCGGAAGTGAGTTTGGCAATACTTGTCAAATGTTTAAGCGTGCATGCCTTTGGCCTTGCCTGTGTATTCACAGATATATGTGTATATAGGGATATTCACTGCTGTACTACTTATAGTAGTAACATTAGAAACAAGTCACTCAGGGGAAATGGCAAATAATGGTACACTTGTAGTATATTGTCCTGTGTAGCCCGAAGAATGAGGTAGCTCTGTGTATTTTGACAGGGTAGGGTGGTTAACAGGTGGCTGGGTATCAGAAGCAGTTTAGTATCACTGACTTTTAACATGTAGAGTATAGTGGTGCTTGAGTAATAGTAGTAAGGTTCAAAACAGTAATTGGGCTCAGGAATGAGGTGCTAAGGAGGAGAACTTGAATTTTTATTTATTTGTTTATTTTTAAGTAGGCTCCATGCTGGGCTTGAATTTTTGAGTAAGCATGAGGGGTGCCTGGATGACTCAGTCATTTGAACATCTGACTCTTGGTTTTGACTTAGGTTGTTGTCTCAGGTTTGTGGGATCAAGCCCTGCATTGGGCTCCCCGCTTAGCAGGGAGTCTGCTTCTCTCCCTCTGCCCCTTCCCCTGCTCGCATGTGCATGAGCACTCTCTCTCTCTAAAAATAAATAAAACTTAAAAAAAAAAAAAGACATAAACTACTTTTGTGATGAAAGAAAAGTGCTGTTTGGGAATATTTTGCTTTGAACTTGTAGGTATAGGGTAATGATTCTTAACCTTTCTTCCCTGTCCCAGACATCTTATGTTTCTTTATGTATAAAGCCCTTTGCTCTAGGTGCTTGGGTACAGCAGTGAACAAGACAGAAAACTCCCTGATCTTGTGGAGCATAACATTATAGCTGGAAGGAGATAGATAGTACATAAGAAAAATCTTGTATGGTGACGAATACAGAGGAGTGAAACAAAAGCAGATGGGGGAACCAGGAAAAGCCCCAGTATGCTCTTAACATTGAGTTAAGACCAAAGAGTATTGGCAGATGAACTGTGGTGGTTATCTGAGGAAAGAGCATTCCAAATCAGAAAGCCCTATTGTGGGAGCCTGCTAATTTTTTTTTTTAAGATTTATTTATTTATTTATTTATTTGTCAGAGAGAGACAGCCAGCGAGAGAGGGAACACAAGCAGGAGGAGTGGGAGAGGAAGAAGCAAACTCCCAGCGGAGGAGCCTGATGTGGGGCTCGATCCCAGGATCACACCCTGAGCCAAAGGCAGACGCTTAACGACTGAGCCACCCAGGTGCCCCGTGCTTATTTTTTAAAAATGGCAAAAAGGCTGGGGCGCCTGGGCAGCTCAGTTGGTTAAATGTCTGACCCTTGATTTTAGCTCAGGTGTTGATCTCACAGTCATGAGTTCAAGCCATGTTGGGCTCCATGCTGAGCCTGGAGCGTACTTAAAAAGAAAGGTAAAAAAGCTGGTATCACTAGAGTGTACTGAATGAATGCATGAGGCTAATGACATGTACGTACTGAAATGTAGGTCTGTACAGACCTGCCTTCTCAGTTCACATGGTTAAGAGACTCTGCCCCGTGGTATGGTTGACTCTTGAACAACGTGGGGTTAGGGATGTTGACTTCCTGCACAGGTGCAAATCTTCATGTAATTTTTTTTTTTATTTTTATTTATTTGTTTGTCAGAGAGCGAGAGTACACAAGCAGGGGGAGTGGCAGGCAGAGGGAGAAGCAGGCTCCCTGCTCAGCAGGATGTGGAACTCGATCCCAGGACCCTGGGATCGTCACCTGAGCCGAAGGCAGACGCTTAACTGACTGAGCCACCCAGGTGTTCCTCTTCATGTAATTTTTGACTCCTCAAAAACTTAGTAGCCTACTGTTGACTGGAAACCTTATCAACAAGATTCATAGTCAATTAACACACATTTTCATGTTATATGTATTATATACTGTATTCTTATAATTTAGAGAAAAGAAAATGTTATAAAGCAAATTATAAGGGAAGAGAAAATACATTTTCTTTTTTTAAAGATTTTATTTATTTGAGAGAGAGTATGTGTGTGCATATGAGGGTGGGGAGCAGAGGCAGAGAATCTCAAGCGGGCTCTGAGGAGCCCGATGTGGGGTAGGGCTCAGTGTGGTGACCCATGAGATCATGACCTGAATTAGACATTTAACTGACTGAGCCACCTAGGTGCCCCGGAAAAATACATTTTCAATACTGTACTGCATTTATCAAAAAAACCTACATATAAGTGGACGCATGCAGTTCAAACCCAGGTTGTTCAAGGGTCAGCTGTATTGTGTCTCAACCTAACCCTTTTGATAAGAATTAAAAATTATGTCTATATTAATGTTATTTAAAATTTCAAAACAATTTACGATCTTGAGAACCTAGGCTGTTTTCTAGATTGCTTTTTTTTTTTTTTAAGATTTAATTTATTTATTCGACAGAGATAGAGACAGCCAGCGAGAGAGGGAACACAAGCAGGGGGAGTGGGAGAGGAAGAAGCAGGCTCATAGCGGAGGAGCCTGATGTGGGGCCCGATCCCGTAATGTCAGGATCACGCCCTGAGCCGAAGGCAGACGCTCAACTGCTGTGCCACCCAGGCGCCCCCTAGATTGCTTTTTTTTTTTAATTGTGGCAAAATTAGATTGCTTTTTAAAAACTGTCTGTTAGCCACCTTAGAGAGTTTCCTCTACCAGACTTCCTCGTTTGTCCAGCCTAGAAACAGCACATACATTGTTGGATTTGACACAGTAATTATATTCTTAGAACAGTTTTAGTGAATTGGTGGGAGACAAAGGTACATGTTAAAGGTTAATCACAAAAGTAGCTATCTGAAGTCTGTGTTCCTTTACTCTCTACTACTAACACAGTCACACTTCAGGCCACCAAATGTGTGGGTTTTTTTCTCACATCGACCAATTCTCTGACATCAGCTAGGTATCCTACAATTCAGTTGACACTGTCTACTTGGAGTTAGTGTCAGGTCCCACAAGTTAAGGGATCAGTCGCACAAGACTGCCCTCCAGCTCATACACCAATCAAGTCCCAGGATATCACCTGTACTTCTGATTGACCAGCTATCAATTGGGGTTCTCACTACCCTTCCTCAGGTTTCATAATTTGTTAGAACAACTCACGGATCTCAGGGAAACATGTTTACTGGTATATTGTATAATATATGGTATGATAGAGGATACAAACGAACAGCCTCTGTCCATACGGAGTTGGGGTACACCACATTCCTGACATGCGAATGTGTTCACCAACACAGCAATTCCCTGAACCCCATACTTCTGGGATTTTTATGGAGGCTACATCACATAGGTATAATCCATCAGTAACTCAATTTCTAGCCCCTCTTCTCCAGAGAACAGAGTGTGGGTCTGTGAAAGTACCAAGCTTCTAATCAGGGCTTGGCTTTTCCGGTGACCAGCCAGCATCGAGGAGCCCACCCAGAGTTGTCTCATTAGAACACAAGATGCACCTAGCATTTTTATTATCACTTACGAAATTACAGAGGTTTTAGGAGCTCTGGCCAGCATCCAGAGAGAACAAAATACATATTTTTTATTAAATCACAGTATCATACATCTAGTTAAGATAAGGAGGCACCTTCTAAAGGCAAAAATGAGCTGCCATGTAAATGCCTTGACAGTGTACAGTACTAGGAAAGGCCCAAGTTTTCTGTTCCTGGTAGGTCAGCCTGAGCTAGGTAAAGGGGATTCATTTGGAACTTCCCTTTCAAGAACCCTCTTGAGTTGGATGCTTCCTAAAGCATCCACATGTGGTTAAATGCATGTGCCAGAGAGAAGACCTTCTGATGGTGAATCCCAGGGGTTGGGTTTTACTTAGCACCCATAAAATTGCTTGTTTCTTCTCTGCCCTTCTACAGGGCAGGAGCTGAGGCTTCACACAAGGCTAGTGGGTCAATCTGGCCTCACTAAGTGAAGGATACTTTGGGGAAGGGGATCTCTCATCACTTGGTGCTTTTGTTGTTAGAAGTAAAGACCTCAAACCCTCAGTGGCTCAAAGTGCAACTCTTCCTCATTTGTCATTTCAACTTTTATCCCTCTTCCTCTTTTTCTTCTTGCTGTTGCACATTCCCTCCATGCTGGATGGTCCCTAACCCCTCATCATAGTGTGGAATTACTGAGAGTGAGAAAGAGTTAATCAAAAGCCAGACTCAGCTCTGAGACAAACAGGAGTTTGGTCTGCCTCTCCAACTTTAGATACATCATCTTAGACAAGTGATTTAACCACGGAGTCCATTTCCTTATCTACATCATGAAAATAATAGAATTTATGTTGTAGTTACTTTGAGGATTATAGAAAATATTAAGTCCTAAACACATTCCCTGGCACATAGTAATCCTTAAATAAAGAAATAATAGCTGCTGTTGTTTTCTTCTTCCTCTTCTCATTAGTGCCGTTACTACCTTGGGCCTCAGTTGCTTTTCAAATATTTGAAAAGTACCCAAACATTTATAAACAAGTATTCCCACATTGTTGGTAGTGCCATTTTTATCCTTTTTTTCTTCTTTTTTAAGTACATGGGGCTTGAACTCAAGACCCTGAGATCAGGACCTGAGCTGAGATCAGGTCAGATGCTTAACCAACAGAGCTACGCAGGCGCCCCATCCTTTTTTTTTCTTTTAATACATAAACTGTTACAGATGCAATTCGGATCTCTAATAACTCCTCTGAACATCCCTCTCTTCCAGAGTAAATGGTATTTTAAAGTTTTCAGCTTGGTGTGGTATTTTCTGTATCCATTTGGGTATTGATTTGTAGTTTACAAATCTTAGACATTCCCCCTTCCCCCTAGTTTATTCAGAAAAAAATTGACTAAAGGATAGTAGTTAGCTCAAGGAATTTATGGGAGGGACAGAGAATGGGTCTTGGAGACTGTACAGTCAGGAACAGGACTCAGGTCACATTGCTGACCTGCTCTGGCAGAGACTCTGCCACACCCTTGGGCACAGGTCCTTGTTCTACCACAGTCTCGTTGGGATCTATGCCATCCTGCTCCATTTCTGCCACATTCCTCCACTCTCACCAGAAAATGGAGGTTGTGGTTCTTGCTGCCTCATGTTGCTCCCTTCTGAGTCCAAATTTCATGCAGTGTATCTAATTTGGGAAGCTTTGGTCACATGCCTGCACTCTAGCTGCAGGAGAGATTCGGAGTGTGATTCTGGCTTCTGCCTTTGAGAGGCAGCACTTATATTATGATGTATTCTGCAAACATGGGTTTGCAGCCAAAAACGGGACTATAGTAAGCTACTCTCTTATTGGTACACTGTGGGCTGATTGGGATCCTGATCATCACTTTGGATTGGAGAGCCATTTATTGCTCCTTTTTCTAGCCCTTCATGTCCAGCCTTTTACTTACATTTAAATTTCTTCCCTTACCATATTTCTAAGCTCATTTTGGTAAGTGTTTTAATACTTGGATAAAGACTTTACCATTTGTGGAAGAGTGTTATTCAAACAGAGAAATTCTACCAAGGTCCCTAAATTTTTGCTAGACTAGTTGTTAAAAGGTGTAGGTAGGTTCCTCCGTGTGTGATTCCTTACCTAGTGGGGTGTTTTTCTACCACACTAAGCACTGTCCTCAACCATCCCTCCTCAGTGAGACTCAGAACATGAAATGAAACATGAGCCATATACGTTATTATAAGCTTTTAGTACTCTGGTTTTTAAACGGGATAAAAGAAAGGTGAAATTGATTTTTTTAATCACATTTTTTTTAATCTAATATTTCAACATGTAAGCAGACTCTGCACTGAGTGCAAAATGCCACATGGGGGTTGATCTCCCAACCCTGAGATCATGACCTGAGCTGAAACCAAGAGCCGGCCGCTTAACTGACTTGACTGTGCCACCCAGACGCCCCTATTCTCCTTTAAATGGTATTCTGGTTTTATGCTTTAACCAGAAGAAAAAAAAAATCAAGAAATAGTATTAGATTTTTTTTTCAGTTTTGTTTGTTTTAGTTTCAGTGATAGGAAGAAAAGAAGCCTAATAAGGGTAATACATGTGTTACTTCATGATTTCTCATTGTGCTCCATTTCTGGAATGGAATTGGAATACGTGGTCCTAATGTCATGTTGAGCTCTGGATTACTTAGGTTCTGAATGACACTGAGGAAAAAGGAAAAGATTATCCATCGGCAAACTAATTAAGAACGTTGACAAGTCAGGGCCAATAAAACTTCTAGACTAGTGGCTATCCAGGTGACTAGAATCACCTGGAGAGGTTTTGTTTTGTTTTGTTTTAAGATATTTCTTTTAGAAAGAGAGAGAGTCTGGTGGGGCACAGAAGGAGAAAGAATCCTGAAGCTGACTCCCCGCTGAGCACAGAACCCAGCACAGGTCGATCTCACCGCCCTGAGATCATGACCTGAGCGGAAACCAAGAGTCATCTGCTTAACCATCTTAGCCACCCAGGCGCCCCTCACCTGGAGAGTTTCTTAAAATGAAAAATGGCTGGGGCACCTGGGTGGCTGGTCGTGGCTCCATGCTCAGTGGGGAGTCTGCTTGAGCTTCTCTGCCCCTCCCCCCCACTCATGCTCACATGTGCTCTTTCTCTCAAATAAATAAATCTTAAAAAGAGAGAGAATAGCTGCTTCCCTCACCCCACACCCTGAATTCTGATTCAGTGTAGGTAGGACTGGGATCAGTTCTGAATGTTTGCATTTCCCCCCAATTTTATTGAGATATAATTGAGATATAGCATGTGTAAGTTTAAGGTGTACAGCTTAATGCTTTGACTTACATATATCATGAAATGATTACCACAGTAAGTTTAGTTAACTTCCATCATCTCATATGGATAAAAAAGATAAAGAAATATTTTCCTTTGTGATGAGAACTCTTAGGAGTTACTCTCCTAACAACTTTCCTCTATACCATGCAGCAGTATTAGCTACAGTCATCCTGTAGTACATTATATCCCTAGCATTTATGTATCTTATCTGAGTTTATACCTTTTGACCACTTTCATCCAGTTCTTCCTCCTCCCTGTATCCACTGCTTTTAGTAATACAAATCTGATCTCTTTTTCTATGAGTTCTGTTTTTTAGATTCCATATATATGAGATCATGTAGTATTTGTTTTTCTCTGACTTACTAGCATAAAGCCCTCATTGTCCATATGTTTCACAAATGTCAGAATTTCTTCCTTTTTTATGGCTGAATAGTAGCCCATCTTTTATGTATTTCATAACTTCATCATTGACAGACACTTCAACCATTTTCCTGTTTTGTTTATTATAAATAATTCTGTGAACATGGTATAGATATCTCTTTGACATAATGTTTTCATTTCCAGAGGTTTTTTGGGGGGGTAAGATTTTATTTATTGGGGTGTCTGGGTGGCTCAGTCCTCTAAGTGTCTGCCTTCGGCTCAGGTCATGATCCCGGGGTCCTGGGATTGAGTCCTGCATAGGGCTCCCTGCTCAGGGGAGAGTCTACTTCTCCCTCTCC
The DNA here is from genome assembly GCF_023065955.2 of Ursus arctos. Classification (NCBI taxonomy): domain Eukaryota; kingdom Metazoa; phylum Chordata; class Mammalia; order Carnivora; family Ursidae; genus Ursus; species Ursus arctos. The sequence goes on along the minus strand of NW_026622808.1, from coordinate 32,472,363 downwards.
CTCTGCTGCTCTGTCTCTCTCTGTTAAATAAGTAAATAAAATCTTAAAAAAAAAAAAAGATTTTATTTATTTGAAAGAGCACATGGGAGGGGAGGGGCATAGGGAAAGAGAGAAGCAGACTCCCCGCTAAGCTTGGAGTCCGAGGTGCTTGATCCCAGGACCCTGAGATCATGACCTGAGCCGAAGGCAGACGCTTAACTAACTGAGCCCCCAGGCGCCCCAAGAATTTTCATTTCTAATAAATTTCCAGGTTGATGCTGAATGTGCTGCTCTGTGGATCACATTCAGACATATTTTTTGAAAAACTTAATTGGTAATATACTCAACGAAGTAAAGAATCTAAGAAAGAAGTCATGAGAATAAAGAAAACAAAACCAGCTCAGAGTTCAGATCCAAATATCTGATTTCTTACGCAGTGTGGTGGCTCTACAGAAGAGCCAGAAAGCAATCTGCCCAGGTTGAGGTAGTAAGTCAGAATGCTTAAGAAGAAAGCAGTAGTGCTGTACATATTATGTGGTCAAGAGCCCAGAAATAGTTATATTAAGTGTGTCTTCTGAACAAGAGGGGGAAAAAAGGCAATTAAAAACTCTGGAAAAGGTGAGGGGAGCTGAATGAGAAGGTTGAATGATTTAAATGTGAAGGGAACTAAAACACTGATTTATGAGGGATTGATAGAAAGTGAGAAATAGTGGTTTTTGAAGCAAAAAAAACAAATTAATTTCCCCAGAAATGTCCCCCTCTCCCATTTGATATATAACTTTTCTAGGATATGCTAGGCTTAGAGATGATCTTTTTCCTTTTTGTACCTCTTGAGAATCATCTTAAATCTAGGCTTAAGTTTCAGAATGCCTTTTTTTTTTTTTTTTAAAGATTTTATTTATTTATGTGACAGAGAGACAGCCAGCGAGAGAGGGAACACAGCAGGCGAGTGAGAGAGGAAGAAGCAGGCTCCCAGCAGAGGAGCCCGATGCGGGACTCGATCCCGGAACGCCGGGATCACGCCCTGAGCCGAAGGCAGACGCTTTTTAATTATATATATATATTTTTATTTATATATAATATTTTTAGTTATCATATGTATATATATTTAGTTATCAGTCTGTCAGTTGGTTTTTTTCTTTTGAGACAATTGACCTAGGTATTATAACCTTGAAAATTACAGCTAAACCTGTTAAGAAACATAGAGCTGATGAATCACAGTATCAACTTTGAATGTCTACCTTAGATTTTTGTCTTTTCCTCTTTTTTTTTTTTTTAAAGAGGAATCTTTTAGGAATTCTCTTACTGCAAATAAATATTTGAAGTTGATCAATTCTTTCAATTCACTTCACTTTTGCTTCCTTTTTGAGTAAAAATTAATTTTTTATGTTTTGAGTTTCCAAATTCTTACTATGACCGAGTATTAGTGATTAGCCAGACAGAAAGTTAATGTTTTTATATAAATAAAAAAATTGGGAGGTAATAAAAATAACATTTAATTCTTATTGACCTGTGATAGTTAAGAATAAAGGTTATGAACGTATAATATCTGATTTCTTATGCAGTATGTTGACATTGGTAAAGAAATGTCACAAAGGGCTTTAACTCTTAACTCTTACTCCTCTAATTTTAAATTCTAACTACTTTGGATCTAAAATGGCATCAGATTATTTGTACTTGTTTATTCTGGAGTGAGGAGTAGTCCTGTTCCCCCCCACACACCGCAGTTCTGATTCTATATTACTTGTGATAACTTGTTTCTGTTTCTATTGGAAGTTTGAATGTTGATAAGTCAGATAAGTGTCCAACTCTTGGTTTTGGCTCAGGTCATGATCTCAGTGTCATGGGATCAAGCCCCTCATGGGGGTCCTCGATCAGTGGGGCATCTGCTTGAGGTTCTCTCTCCCTCTGCCCCTCTCCCCCCACCCCCGCGTGCTTACTCTCTCTTCCTCTCTAAAATAGATTTTTAAGTAAAAAAAGATACAGTGAACTTATGAGGCATATAGGCTATGATTTAGTGATAATAACCAGATTTTTATTTATTTATTTATTTTAAAAATTTATTAGAGAGAGGGTGCTGGTGGGGGGAGGGGCAGAGGGAGAGACTTCAAGTCAACAGCTTGCTGAACGCAGAGCCTGGTGTGTGCTCAGTCTCACCAGCAAGGAGATCATGACCTAAGTCTAAACCAAGAGTTGGAGGCTTAACCGACTGAGCCACCCAGGTGCCCCGATTTTTAAATTTTGTTTTTTTTTTTTTTAAAGATTTTATTTATTTATTAGACAGAGATAGCCAGCGAGAGAGGGAACACAAGCAAGGGGAGTGGGAGAGGAAGAAGCAGACTCGTAGTGGAAGAGCCTGATGTGGGGCTCGATCCCATAACGCCGGGATCACACCCTGAGCCGAAGGCAGACGCCCAACCGCTGTGCCACCCAGGCGCCCCTAAAATTTTGTTTTTAAGCAAGTAATAACAATTATAGAATAATTATAAAATATACTATGTATTTAACTCTATAGTAGTGGTTCTCTCTTTTTTTTTTTTTTTAGGATTTATTTGAAGGTTTATTTAGTTGAGAGAGAGAGCATGTGCAGAGCAGGGGGAGGGACAAAAGGAAAGAGAGAGACTCTCAAGCAGACTTCCCAATGAGCTCAGAGCCTGACCCGGGCTCAGTCTCTAGCCTGAGATCATAACCTGAGCCCAAATCACGCTTAACCATGCTTAACCAACTGAGCCACACAGGTGCTCCTATAAGCAGTGGTTCTTAAAGGGTGGTCCAAGACCAGTCATCTCCAGTACCCTTGCAGGGCTCCTTAAGGTCAGAGCTGTTTTTATTATAATACTGAGATGTTATTTGCCTTTTGCACTCTCATTTTCTCATTAATGTACAGTGGAGATTTTTAGAGGTCACGTGTGATGTGTGTACAACAGATTGAATGCAGAAGCAGATATGAGAATCCAGTTGTCTTCAATTAAGTCAGTCATTAAAGAGTTCTGCAAAAATGTAAAAAATGCAACTCTTATAAATTTTTTGTTTTGGCAAATACAGGCATACCTCCAAGATACTGTGGATTCAGTTCTAGACTACTGCAGTAGAGTGAATATCTCAAAGCGAGTCAAATGAATTTTTTGGTTTCCCGGTGTGTATAGAAGTTATTCACACTATACTGTAGTCTATTAAGTGTGCAACAGCATTATGTCTTAAAAAAGAATGTACATGCCTTAATTTAAATACTTTATTGCTGGGGCGCCTGGGTGGCACAGCGGTTAAGCGTCTGCCTTCGGCTCAGGGCGTGGTCCCGGCGTTATGGGATCGAGCCCCACATCAGGCTCCTCCGCTATGAGCCTGCTTCTTCCTCTCCCACTCCCCCTGCTTGTGTTCCCTCTCTCGCTGGCTGTCTCTATCTCTGTCAAATAAATAAAATCTTTAAAAAAAAAATACTTTATTGCTAAAAAATATGCTAACTATCATCTGAGCTTTCAGTGAGTTGTAATCTTTTTGCTGGAAGGTCTTTCCTCGATGTTGATGACTGCTGACTGACTGATCAGGGTGGTGGTTGCTGAAGGCTGGAGTGGCTGTGGCAGTTTTTAAGATTTTATTTATTTTTCAGAGAGAGAGAGCACAAGCAGGAGGGAGTGGCAGGCAGAGGGAGAAGCAGGCTCCCCACTGAGCAAGGAGCCCAATGTAGGACTCCGTCCTAGGACCCTGGGATCATGACCTGAGCCGAAAGCAGATGCTTAACTGACCAAGCCAGCCAGGAATCCCTTGCAGTTTCTTAAAATAAGATAGCAGAGAAGTTTGCTTCATCAATTGACTCGTCTTCTTACTAATGACTTCTCTGTAGTATGCTTTTTTTTTTTTTTTTAATTTTTATTTTTTTAGAGAAAGTTCTTGAGCAGGGCAGAGGGAGAGAATCTTTTTTTTGAAGATTTTTATTTACTTAGCACAGAAGGAGAGGGAAAAGCAGACCCCTGCTGAGCAGGGAGCCCAATGCAGGGCTCAGTCCCAGGACCCTAGGAACATGACCTGAGCGGAAGGCAAACACTTAACCAACCGAGCCACCCAGGCACCCCAGAGAAAGAGAAACTTAAGCAGACTCTGTGCTGAGGGAGGATCCTGACTGGGGGGCTCGATCTCATGACCCTGAGATCATGACCTGAGCCTAAATCAAGAGTCAGACCCTTAACTGACTGAGCCACCCAGGTGCCTCATTCTCTGTGGTATGCTATGCTGTTTTGATAGCATTTTACCCCCGGTAGAGCTTCTTTCAAACTTGTAGTCAGTCTTCTGGAACCCTGCTGCTGCTTTATCAAGTAAGTTTATGTGATACTCTAAATCCTTTGTTGTCATTTCAACATTTTTTTTTGCCTTTTTAAAAAGATTTTATTTGTTTATTATGAGAGAATGAGAGTGCACACGCAGAGGGGAGGGGCAAAGGGAGAGGGAGAAGCAGACTCCCCACTGAGCCAAGGAGCCTGATGCAGGACTCCATCCCAGGACCCTGGGATCATGACCTGAGCTGAAGGCAGATGCTTAACGGATTGAGCCACCCAGGCACCCTCATTTCAAGTTTTAACAACATTGTCACCAAGTGTAGATTTCATCTCGAGAAACCACTTTCTTTGCTCATCCTTAAGCAATTCTTCATCCATTCAAGTTTTATCATGAGAATGTACCAATTCAGTCACATCTTCAGGCTCCATATTCTAGTTCTCTTGCTCTTTCCACCATATCTGTAGTTACTCTCTCCACTGAAGTTTTGAACCCTTTGAAGTCATCTGTGAGAATCAGAATAAATTTCTTTTAAATTTCTGATAAGGTCGATATTTTAACCTCTTCCCATGAATCACGAATATTCTTAAAGGCATCTAGAATGGTGAATCCTTTCCAGAGTTTTCAGTTTACTTTGCCCAGATGTTCGGGAATCACTCTATATCTAAGCATATATAGCTTTACAAAATGTATTTTTTAGTTTATAAGACTTGAAAGTCAAAAATACTCTTTGATCTTTGGGTTGCAGAATGGATGTTGTATTCACAGGCCTGAAAACAACAATAATCTCGTCATTCATCTCCATTAGAGCTGTTGGGTGATCACATGAATTGTCAGTGAGTAGTAGAATCTTTTTTTCTGAGCAGTAGGTCTTAACAATGGGCTCAAAATTAAAATATTCAGTAAGCCATGTTAAAAACATGTGCTGTCATCCAGCCTTTGTTGTTACATTTGTAAATCCTAAGGGCCCTGGGACCTTTGGAATAATAAATGATGAACATTAGCTTCACCATAAAGTCATCAGCTGTATTAGTCCCTAACATAGTTTCAGCCTGTTCTTTGAGGCTTTGAAGCCAGGCATTGCTTTCTCCTCTCTAGCTATGAAAGTCCTAGATGGCAGCTTCTTCAAATATAAGGCTGTTGGGGATCCTCAATAATTTTTTGAGAGGTGGCCGAGACCAAAAAGCTTGAAAACTCCTGTTCTGTAGTAACTGGTTTCATAGTTTCCTTTACGTTCTTGATGTAAAGCACTGGTTCTAAACTTGAGCATGCATTAGTCACCTGGAAGACTTGTTAAGGTAGATTGTCGGGCCTGTTACCCAGAGTTTCTGATTCAATAGTTCTGAGGTGGGACCTGGGAATTAGTATTTCTAACAAGTGCCTGGGTGGTGAAGCTGTTGGCCTGGGAAGTATATTTTGAGATTCACTGGTGTAAAGAAATATTGCTTATAATGAAGGAAACCTACTTTTTGAGCACCTACTTATCTTATGCTCATAGCAACTCTGTAGGGAATTAAGTGTTCTCCCCCTTTTTATTTTTTATTTTTTTAAAGATTTTTATTTGTTTATTTGACAGAGAGTGAGCGAGCACAAGCAGGGAGAGCAGCAGGCAAAGGGAGAAGCAGGCTCCCCACTGAGCAGAAAGGCCAACGAGGGGCTTGATCCCAGTACCCTGGGATCATGACCTGAGCCGAACGCAGACGCTTAACTGACTGAGCCACTCAGGTGCCCCTCCCCCTTTTTATTATACCTGAGGAAACTGAACTTGGGGGACTCACAGCTAGAAAAGTACAGCAGTAATTCAAGTTCGAGTCTAACTTCAAAGCCTATTCTCTTTACATAACGCCTTGCTTATCTTTTTAATTAGTGATGGCTTTTTTGAGATCTAATTCTTGTATAATTTACCCATTTAAAGTATACAATTCAGTGGGCTTTTTTTTTTTTTAAGATTTATTTATTTTAGAGATAGCACGAGTGGGAGGGGCAGAGAAGAGGGAGAATCAAAAGTAGACTGCATGCTGCGTGCAGAGCCAACATGGGACTCAGTCTCATGACTTTGAGATCACAACCTGAATTGAAACCAAGAGTTAGATGCTTCACCAACTGTACCACCCAGGTGTCCCCGTTTTTGGGGAGAGGTTAATTTATTTATTTTAGAGAGACAGAATGCACACATGAGCAGGGATGGGGCAGAGGGAAAGAATCCCAAACGGACTCCCCACTGAGGGTGGAGCCCAACAGTGGGCTTGATCCCAAGACCCCAAGATCATGACCCGAACTGAAATCAAGAGTCAGAAGCCCAACCGACTGAGCCACCTAGGCACCCCATCAATTAAACAGTTTTTTAATCTACTCACAGAGTTGTGCAACCATTGCATCAATTTTAGAACATTGTCAGTACTCCAGGAAAGAAGCCCTCTGACCGTTGGCACTTTGTATTTTCCCTAATCCTATGCTCTTAGACAACCACAAGTCTACTTTCTATTTCTATAGATTTGCCTGTTTTGGACATTCACATAAATGGAATCATACAGTATTTAGTCTTTGTGACTGACTTCCCTTAGCATAACGTTTTCAGTTTTCATCTACTTTGTCTCATGTATCAAAATGTCGTTCATTTTTATTGTTAAATAATACTCTGTTCTATGAAAATACCACATTTTATTTATCCATTTATCAATTGATGAACATTTGGGTTGTTTCTACTTTTTAGCTATTATGAATGATGCTACTATAAACATTCGTGTCCAAGCTTTTTGTGGACATAGTTTTCATTCCTCGTGAGCATATACCTAAGAGTGGAATTGCTGGGTCGTGTGTTGTTTTTCATATCTTTGTCATATGGTGTGTTTTTTGTTTTTTAAAGATTTTTATTTATTTATTTGAGACCGAGAGAAAGAGAGCACAGGGGAGGGGGAGGGCAGAAGGAGAGGGAGAAGCAGACTCCCCCACCCCGTGCAGGGAGCCTGATGCCGGGCTCCATCCCAGGACCTTGAGATCATGACCTGAGCCGAAGGGAAACACTTAACCAACTGAGGCACTCAGGCACCGCTGTCATATGGTATGTTTAACCTTGTGATGAACTGCTAGACTTTATCCAAAGCGGCTACACTCCCACCAGCAGTATATGAAGATTCCAGTTTCTTCACATCCCTGTCAACACTTGTTACATTATCTTTTTATTATAGCCATCTTATTGGCTTTCAAGTGGCATCTTAATGTGGTTCTGTTTTGCATTTCTGTGATAGCTAAATGTTGAACAATTTTTCATGTGCTTATTGGACATGTGCATGTCTTTGGAGAAATGTCTGTTCAGATCCTCCCTCCTTTTTTTGTGTATGATATGAAGAAGAGGTCCAACTTCATTGTTTTTATATGGATAACCAGTTGTCCCAGCACCATGCTTGGTTATTTATGTGATACATCTACTGTTACTAGATAGATATAATCTCAGGGCGCCTGGGTGGCTCAGTCAGTTAAGCGTCTGTCTTCAGCTTACGTCATCCATGCATAAGGCTCCCTGCTCAGTGGGGAGTCTGCTTCTTCCTTTCCTCCTCCTCCCTTGTGCATGCACACTCACTCGCGCTCTCCCTCTCAAATAAATAAATAAAACCTTTTAAAAAAGAAAAAGATACAATCTCTTATCTGCCTTCTTTTTACCTTCCTAGACCAGTGTTTAGAGTTTAGATACGTGTGTCTGAAGGAAAAATCTTTTTTTCAAATTACAAACTATACGTGACATCCTTTCATGCTGCTTTGTATGCTGAGGTAACAGCAGTAAGAAATGAGGTGCATTATCATTCAGAAATGTGTGATTCAGGATACAGTAGCCTTCCTTAGATTAAATTATCAGGAATCTTGTGGAGTTTTTTAATGGCTTCTTTATTAAAACAAAGGTATCTTAATTAAGCACTCTTTAGTGCCTGCATTTTGGTAGCAATGTTGGAAGAGCCCTCCAAAAAGGATTTCAAGAGTTTCATCTTGCCTGTGTTTTTCACTGGTCTGTGGTGGGAGTAGTTTTGATCCTGGGTTGAGAACTGCATGCCTGTGAAATGTACTTATCTTACTGATTGTTTAGAACATTGGTCCCCACACTTTTTATCACTCAACCCATGGATAAACTAGTTTGTTTTTGTTTTTGTTTTTTGTTTTTGTTTTGTTTTGTTTTTTAAGATTTTATTTATTTATGTGACAGAGAGACAGCCAGCGAGAGAGGGAACACAAGCAGGGGGAGTGGGAGAGGAAGAAGCAGGCTCCCAGCAGAGGAGCCCGATGTGGGACTCGATCCCAGAACGCCGGGATCACGCCCTGAGCCGAAGGCAGACGCCCAACGACTGCGCTACCCAGGCGCCCCAGATAAACTAGTTTTTAAACATACACCAAAATATATTTTTATAAATTACATACTTGTACTACTGTACCAGTATGCAAAAACAAAGGGGTCACACCTTAAAACAAGAATTAAAAATAAGTAGAAGTTCTGATATTTTCTTTTTTAAGATTTTTATTTATTTGACAGAGAGAGGAGAGAGCACAAGCAGGGGGAGTGGGAGAGGGAGAAGCAGGCTTCTTGCTGAGCAGGAAGCCTGGTGCTGGGACTTGATCCCAGGACCCTGGGATCATGACCCAATCTGAAGGCAGCCGCTTAACGACTGAGCCACCCAAGTGTCCCTGATATTTTCTTCATAGATCCCATTTGATGGTCTTGCTTGCTCTCATAGATAATTGTTGCTCTGAGTGCTGTGTGATGCTGGAGAGTTTTGCATTTGGTTTTGGGGTTTGTGGCCTCAGAAGCCTTGGGTTGGCAGCCCCTCCTCACATTACTGAAGGCCCCTGCCTGAGATCTCTTCCTTTTGTGGCTGGATTCTTAATGTTGCCTGATTCACTCACTGCTGAATCTTGTCACTGCAGGTACAGGTGCAGGTACAGCAGTCTCCGCAGCAGGTCTCGGCTCAGCAGCTCTCCCCGCAGCTCACTGTTCACCAGCCTGCTGAGCAGCCCATCCAGGTCCAGGTGCAGATCCAAGGCCAAGCACCGCAGTCGGCAGCCCCTTCCATCCAGACCCCGTCTCTGCAGAGCCCCAGCCCTTCGCAGCTGCAGGCGGCCCAGATCCAGGTGCAGCACGTGCAGGCAGCCCAGCAGATCCAGGCTGCGGAGATTCCAGAGGAGCACATCCCGCATCAGCAGATCCAGGCTCAGCTAGTGGCTGGCCAGTCTCTTGCCGGGGGTCAGCAGATCCAAATCCAGACCGTGGGTGCCCTTTCCCCACCACCGTCTCAGCAGGGCTCGCCCCGGGAAGGGGAACGACGGGTTGGCACAGCCAGTGTCCTCCAGCCAGTGAAGAAGCGCAAAGTGGACATGCCCATCACTGTGTCCTATGCCATCTCAGGGCAGCCGGTGGCTACCGTGCTGGCCATTCCACAGGGCCAGCAGCAGAGTTACGTGTCTTTGAGGCCAGACTTACTGACGGTAGACAGTGCCCACCTGTACAGTGCCACTGGGACCATTACTAGCCCTACAGGAGAAACCTGGACCATCCCTGTTTACTCTGCCCAGCCCCGTGGGGATCCTCAGCAGCAGAGCATTACCCACATTGCCATTCCCCAGGAAGCCTACAATGCAGTTCACGTCAGTGGCTCACCCACGGCCCTGGCAGCTGTAAAGTTGGAGGATGACAAGGAGAAGATGGTGGGCACCACGTCTGTAGTGAAAAACTCCCATGAAGAGGTAGTGCAGACCCTTGCAAACTCTCTCTTTCCAGCACAGTTCATGAATGGCAACATCCACATTCCAGTGGCTGTGCAAGCTGTGGCAGGCACCTACCAGAACACAGCTCAGACTGTCCATATATGGGACCCCCAGCAGCAGCCACAACAACAAACCCCCCAGGAACAGACGCCGCCGCCGCCGCCGCCGCCGCAGCAGCAGCAGCTCCAGGTTACTTGTTCAGTAAGTGAAGGCTTATTTGCAGTGCAGCCTGCTCCCCCAGGGCCGTGTGCAACAGAGAACTTTCCTGGCAACCTCTGGCTTGTTTACTGCAGGGATGTTGGTCTTTCAGTAGTATAATATTTAATATTTTAGTTGAGGTTGAAGAGGGGGGAATAGCAGCAGGTGAAAACTATGGAGCAGGTAGGAGTTCTGTCCTGGTACCTGGAGGTAGATGAAATGATCAGTAACTGCTTTGGGGGTAGATGCCTTGGATGCTTCTTTTGTAATCTCTTTTTAAGAAGAATAAAGTTCTAGGGAAGGACTAATGGGACATCCCAAATATTATCTCAGTTTAATAAGCTACTTTCTGCATCACGAATGGATCTGGTGGAATCCTTGTTGTTTAGTACACAGGCTATAATCTCATCACAGCGGAGAGACTGTGAAATTATTCCATTTTAGTTACCATTTGTGGACACAGTGTAGGTGAATTAGAAGATATAAAATAATTCCTGGTGGGCCTGTTAAAAGTCATTACCTTTGGGAGTGTCAAATAAGCCACCACTGCAGGTGTTTTTATGTTCCTTAAAAATAATCAAGCCTTGGTTAATCTGTTATGGACGCTATATTGAAAAAAATGTTTTAACTTTTTATTTTGAAATTATCTTAGACTTACAGAAAATAGAACTCTTTTGAAACTCTAACTTTAAAATTGGCTCTTTTTTCTAAATGTTAAATGCTTTTTCTTTCTTTCTTTTTCCTTTTTTCAAGAGAGTGTTAGTGTGAGCAGGGGTGGAGGGAGAGGGAGAGAATCTTAAGCAGACTCTGTGCTTAGTGTGGAGCCCAACTCGGGGCTTGATCTCATACCCTGAGATCATGACCTGAGCCGAAATCAAGAGTCAGAGGCTTAACTGAGCCACCTAGGCTTCCCTAATTGTTAAATCTTTTTAAGGATACCACAGAAGTGTGGATAAATTTATTCCTTAAGACTGTTAGCAAACCTTAGGGCCTCTGGTCTCATGGGACTGCTGAACACAGTATGCCTCAGAGGGCAGGTTCTCCTGGGAATGCATGCAAGGGAGCTGGTATAAACAGAGCACTGTTAGACCAGGGACCATACTCAGAAACTCAGGCCGTAAGCAAAGGCTAACCAAGTGGTTTCATAGAGAACGGTATATTATTGTAGGTGACTTTGTTAAGGACCTATTAAATATCTAGCTGTCAGGCCTAGAAGTAGAACAAGACAGAATCCTTGCTTCAGGTATCTTATAGTCCAGTTTTGGAGTAAGAATGTATGATTTCTATTTTCTGAATTCCTTATAAGGCAGCATAATCAAGTGTGACGTTATATATTCCACACACACAAAAACAAACTGGGTATTCAGAGACTGTTCTAGGTTAAAAAGTCAGCAGAAGTGTCTTTGTGGGAAAAGTGGCATTTGATCTCTATAGCTTCAACTGGCAAGAATGGAGCAGCATCATTACAGAGCCGGGGATGGACAGAAGGGACATGGCCTGGTGCAACATGAGAGGGGGACTGTGGGAGAGGAGTTAATACAGGGAGCAAAGGATGTATCTTCCCAAAGTAAAGAGTTGAGCTTGAGCTGATTTGTGGTAGGAAAGTTTTCCAGAATCCTAAGAGTTGTGATAATAAGAATCAAGTACAGATGTGTAGAATTAATTGCATGTAGGAGAGACCAGCCTGGAGAATTGTGATGTAGCTCAGCTTTTGCTCACAGGGATGGGGAGGACATCAGGGCTCTCCTCAGCTTTCCTGGGCCTAATGGTCCAAGTTGCAGGTCAGGCCTCTTTTGATGCTCATTGGTCTCTGTAATTTCTACTTCTGGGCCCTTAAGCAAGAGAAGATCTTTTGGGGAGTTCATTTTAGTAGGCCCATGTTCTTCAGAGGCAATGTCTCCTTTGGGAAAGTCTTAATGGGAATGAATGTCAGGTATTACCAGAAAAGGAGAAATTGTGACTACCTATCATGTAGGAAAGATGAGTTTGTCCATTTATACCACAAACATCCTTCTGCCCTACTTATTAGGTTTAGTGTCAAGGTGCTGAGGAACAGATATGAATAGTCTCTGCCCTTGGTGTACTCACAATCCATGGGGAAGATAATTGTTCTGTGATGTGAGTTGAACCGTAAGGGGAGCTGATGACAAAGTGTTGTGCTCTTCACCTGGCATACCCTTTATGAAAGTTCTCTTATCATCTGCCTTTAAAACCAGATTTATGGTGAAACCTCCCTCCTTTGAGCTCACATCCACTTCCATCTGTTGCCCCATTTCTCTACTCTGCTTTATTTCCAGAGTTCTCAAGCATCATCTGTCCAAGTTGATTCTGCCTACTAACCAATTTTCTCTTCAATTTATGACGGAGTCTGTTCTTGTCAAGGTCAGCAGTGACCTCCCTGTGGCCAGATCCAATAGGCATATCTGTTTTTATCTCACGGTAACATATGACACAACAGACCATACCTGCCTTCTTGGAATTCTGCTCTGGCATGGTTTTCCTCCTACCCCCACTGGTTCTTTTTCCTTCCTAGAAGAGTTTGCTGGTGCTTATATCTGAACCATACATGTTAATGTTCCTCAGAACTTGGTACTAGCCTTCTTTTCTCCCTAAAGAATTTCTGTCTTTGGCCATAGTTTTCAGCACCCTCCAGATGGCTGGTGCCACTGAAGATGATAGTCACTGACATTATCCTCCAGGCACTATTTCAGTGTTACGCAGGTTAACTCATTCAGTTCTCACACCAACTTTATGAGGTATGCACTACTATCTCCATTTTACAGATGAAGAAACTGAGGTACAGATTAAACAACAAGACCAAAGCCACGATTAGTAAGTAGCACAGTTGGGTTTCGGCCCTGGACAGGCTGGCTCTGGAGCCCATGTCTTTTACCCTGTGCTGCATTGAGACACAGGTAAAGACCTGTGTCTCTAGACCATGCCTTTCCCTTTGAACCTTTCTCATGCATCCAGCAGCCTATTTTTTCATTTACTTAGATTTATTGAAGATACCTCAGCCCTTCATTAGCATCACCTCTACCACCATTGAAAACCTCTCCTCTCAGGGCATCTGGCTGGCTCATTTGGTAGAGCATGTGACTCTTGATCTTGGGGTCATGAGTTCTACCCCCATTTTGGGGGTAGAGTTTATTTAAAGATAGATAGATAGATAGATAGATAGATGACCTGTTTTGGTTTTTTTTTTTTTAAAGAACAAAAACAAAACTTCCATTCTCAGAAAGTGGTACCATCATCCTCCCATTTGTTCAAACCAGAAACCCAGGAATCATCCTTAAGTCTGCTTTCCCTTCACAGCCAACTCGGCAACAAGCCACTTTGGTTCTGCTACCACACTTCTTAGCATTTCTTAAATCTTCTCCATTGCCATCCTAGTCCAGGCCACCAGCACATTTGCTCCTCAATCCATTCTCCATAAATCAGAAAGAATTTTTTTTTTTTTAATGTAAGATTGTGTCACTTCCCAGCCTAAAACTTTCCAAGGGCTCCATTATAAAGAGGAAGGAAGACTGTATACCACAGTGTACAAGGCCCTACTTACATCAGTAGTTTCCATCCTGGTTGGGATCATTATCACCCCTACCCACTGATAGACATTTGGACGTGTAAAAGAATTTTGTTGTCAAGATGCTTGGGAATGCTACAATAGCGGGTGAAGGCACACAGTGAAGGGGGCTTGGCTAAACACCAGAAGCAAAGTACTGCCCCAGATGCCCTGGCTCCCACCTACTTATCTAGTCAGACTTCTAGATTTCCAGCTTTGGTAGATGGTATTGCCATTGAACAAGGTAGGGAGGGAACTCTGAGGAGAACAGTTCTGGATGGGGAAAGTGATGAGTTCTCTCAATAGATGGTAGTCTGAGGTGGTTGTAAGATGTTTGGTTGGAGACATAACGTTACTCCCTGGGTATATTAAGGGCAGGGCTAGCTTTGGAGGTGCATAGTTAGCAATCACTTCCACAAACATGGAAACTGGAAAAGGGGGTAAGACTCACCAAGGAGATTGGTACTTGAACTGGGAAGTGTATCTAGATTGGAGCTCCTGGGTTGACAAACAAATTTAAGAGCCTCACACTGGTATTGCTTTATTTCCTTGTTTAATTAGCTTATGAAAGCTAAGAGACGAGTTTTTACTTTTATTAATTGAGAAGCAGATTTATGTGTCATAAATTATTTTGCCTTCAGTTTGAATGATTTGACATTCCTTAGCTCTTTGGGTAAGCCCTGGCATGGAGAATTGCTCAAAGGAACTTGTTCAGAATATAGACAGGTCTGTGAGACCCAAGAACCTCTGCCTGGTATCTTTGTTGGTGTCTATCCCGCCCAATATGGGGATTGTGATTGATGCTCATGGACATTTCCTGCCCCTTTGTGTGCACAGCTTGGCTATTAGACCATTGAGGACAAGATGACTCTTCCTTTAGAGGCAGGAAGCTGGAGCAGTGCCTCCTGTCTTCAGAAGATGCCCTTAGGAAATAGAGCAGTATTACTGAGAAGGAATTTGGGGGTGGGGGGAACAACCTTATATATAGCTAGAGAAGCCATATACATCTTCAGGTCTTATCGTCTCATCTTCCAATGGCAGGAGAGAGAGCACAACTTTTGTTTGTTGTACTTGTCTTTTTCTTAAACGATGAGTTTCAACCATTGCTGGACATAAGAATCACCTGGGAGCTTTTAAAAATACTGATGGCAGGTCTCCATCTTAGACCAATTAAATCATAATCTGTAGGGATAAGGCCCAGGCATGGATATTTTCTAAAAGCAGCCCAGATGTTTTTAAAATGCACCCCAGTTTCATGGTCACTACTCTGGACATTTGGTATTCAAAGTGTGGTCTGCAGAGACCAGCTCCCTTACTTGGGAACTTGTTGGAAATGCAGAATCTCAGGTCCCACCTGAGACCTTTCAAATCAGAATCTGCACTTTAATAAAATCCTTAAGTGATTTTTTTTGCACTTTATAGTTTGACAAGCAGTGCTTTGGGCCAGTAGTTCTGAGCAGTGACTAAACTTTAGAATTGCCTTTTTATGTGTGAAGGTTTTTGAAAGACTGTAATCTCTTTAAGAAGAGATTCTGGGGTAGAGCCCAGATACTAGTATTTCTAATTCAGGGATTCAAAAGTCTAGCCAGGGCTGAGAAGCACTGCAGTAGCCCTAACTGTCCCTGGAGTAAAGAGTAGACCTCCAGGGGTCTTTGAAAGTAGGAAATCAAGTGGAAGAAATTTTTTTTTTTTAATTAAAAGAACCACAGCTAACATTTTTCTAGCAGTTTTGTGGAGGGGCCTCGTGCAAAACAATATTGACACATTTTGATGGTTTCTCTCTTACAGGCTCAGACTGTCCAGGTTGCCGAAGTTGAACCACAGTCACAGCCACAGCCTTCCCCAGAACTTCTGCTTCCAAACTCTCTGAAGCCAGAAGAAGGGCTTGAAGTATGGAAAAACTGGGCCCAGACCAAGAATGCTGAGCTAGAGAAGGATGCTCAGAACAGACTGGCACCCATTGGGAGTGAGTGTTTGTGAGGGAGAGAGAGGGGTGGACTCTGTCTAAAATGTAGTGGTACTGAAACAGCAAGAGGGTGGAATGGTAGGAAAGTGGTGTCCCTTGGCTCTGGGGGTAAGGGATCACCATCTGAAAGTATGCCGAATTCAGGACAAGCAACAAGCAGACCTGACCTGATGCAAATGAGCAGGATTTATGGTGTTTGCCCAAGACCAGGCATTTTCATACACACGAATTTCTGAAGTCAACCTAGCAGATCTGGGCAGAGTGAGTTCTGGAAGGGGATAGGAACCAGTGACTGTCTTCAAGGCCCTTCTTCCTTAACATTATGTTCATATTCTTCCTCACCTTACAGAGTGTGGATTTTGTGGGTTTTTTGCTCATTTCTTGGCCCTAATAATAATTTTGAAGGTATGTGAGGTGGAGGGGATTGTGGGAAGGAAACCCTTAGTGTAAATAGGGCATGTAGGATTATTGTCTTAGTAGGCCAGTTCTGATCTTAGATACAGGTGACCATTTCCATCCTAGCTCCCTGATGATGAGTATCTTCCTTGAGTCCTACTTCCAGGGATATGAGCAGCCAGTTAAGAGATTACTGTTGCCAGTACCCCCGTTCACCTTTCGGGGTCACCTTTGGCTTGTGTTTCAGGGCGCCAGCTATTGCGATTCCAGGAAGATCTCATCTCTTCTGCTGTGGCTGAGTTGAATTATGGGCTCTGTCTAATGACACGGGAAGCTCGAAATGGAGAAGGTGAACCTTATGATCCAGATGTGCTCTACTATATTTTCCTGTGTATTCAAAAGGTAGGAAACAGAACTTCAGAGGAACATGTTTGAGCTGTGTTCCCATTGGATATTTGCTGGTTACTCGAATTAGTAAAATGATAAGCAAGTGGTTATAAAGAAGTTCTCTTTCAACTATATGATGAATTTTTATTTTAAAATTTTATTTAAATTCAGTTAATTAACATAGAGTGTATTAGTTTCAGGGATAGAATTCAGTGGTTCATCAGTTGCATATAACACCCAGTGATCATTATATCACGTGCCCTCCTTAATGCCCTTCTCCCAATTACCCCATCCTCCCACCCACCTCCCTCCAGCAACCCTCAGTTTGTTCCCTAGAGTTAAGAGTCTCTTGTGGTCCCTCCCTGATTTCATCTTACTTTGTTTTTCCCTCCCTTCCCCTATGATCCTGTTTTGTTTCTTAAATTCCACAATATGAGTGAAATCAACTATATAATGAGTTTTTTTAATGTACTTTTTTTAAAGTCTTTGTTTTGGTTTGGTTTTTTGTTCAAGATTGTATTTATTTATTTGACAGAGAGAGAGGCAGCGAGAGAGGAAACACAAGCAGGGGGAGTGGGAGAGCAGGGAGCCCAATGCGGGGCTCGATCCCAGAACACTGGGATCATGACCTGAGCCAAAGGCAGACGCTTAACGACTGAGCCACCCCGGCACCCCATTTAATGTACATTTTTAAAAATTACAGAAGACCTAATATGTTCACTTTAAAAAAATAAAATAGACATCAGCCATAATCTCATCATTTAGAGAAACTTTTGTTAAAATATTTGTTATAGTATCCTAGAGCCTTTTTTAAAAAATCACAAAACATTTATATTATACTTTACTTTTTATTAAAGTAAACATGGTTTACATAAAAATAATTTATCCAAAACAAATTCTGGTGCTAACATTCAGCTCATTTTCTCATTGTTCCCTGCATTAACACAAAATATTATTTGAGAATCTATAGAATATAGGAGTGTAGGTAGGCTTTCAGGACATCTAAGGTGTAGTATAACAGGGAAACTTGATTTAGGACTGGCAGTTTAGGAGCACAGGGGTGGATGTCTTAGTGTGTGTGAATGCTCTTGTGGAAAAGCCCACAGCATGATGGAAGAGCACTTGCTGGTTGGGACTCACCCTGTTGCCTGGGCCTAAGAAAAGTCTGCATCCCAGTTTATTTCTCTTTCTTCCCAGTCACCCAGGGCACTGAGTGAATGCTTTACATGTTCTGTTTCATTCCATGCTCTCCCTAGTCCTGGAAGGCAGGCACAGTCATTTCCACTGACAAAAAAACCTGAGCCCCAAAAGTTAAAATACTCGCATGAGGTACTTAACTTACATTACAACTAATAAGAGTCTGGCCCCAGAGTCTGCATTATGTTTTTTGCTACCACAAGACATTGCCTTGCCTGGATGAAGTAGCAGTCACAAAATCTGTCCCATTGACCCAACTCTCCAGAGTGTTGTGAGAGTCATTTCACATGATCTGAAGTGTACTATAGAAGTGTCATATGCTGGACATTTTTGACCTGTTGTGTTGGTTTGTTAAGGAGGCAGTGATGGGTAGGGAGAGGTGATGATACTAGTAGCACAATGTTTATTTCCCCTGAAAGTTTTATTCAGGAGATTACCAACAAATTTTATTGTTCTTCTTTTAGTATCTTTTTGAAAATGGAAGGGTTGATGACATTTTCTCCGATCTTTATTATGTTCGATTCACGGAGTGGTTACATGAAGTTCTGAAAGATGTTCAGCCCCGAGTCACTCCACTTGGTAAGAGTCTTCCTAGTCCTTGGATGTCTTTCCCACTTGGTGTTAAAAAAAGGTCAGCTGCTTGTGTGCCTGGCTATGATACAGCGTGTGGGTGAGGGTGCTATAAATCCTAGGTACCAGCATCAACTTCTGTGCTGCTTGGCCTGATATGGAAGGGACACTGCACACCAGACAGAGAACCTGGCTGGTCCCAGTGTGGCAAGGACACGGGGGCATGCAGGGAGTTTGGGTACTTTTTTTTTTTTTTTTGGTTTGGTTTGGTTTAATTAAAATGTATTGATTAAAATTAGAATCATTGCATTAAGAATTATGAACTGTTTCATCTGTAGGTTACTTATGTTATATATAGGAGTTTTTTTCCATGTGTTTGGATATATATATATATATATTCTCCATATATCGAACATAATTTTTGTTTTACCCACATAACCACCTGAACAGCATGTGTTGGAAAGAACAGTTTTACAATAGAATGTCTGAGGTGTTTGTGTTTTGTTTTTAATAAACTTTTATCTTTTTAGAGCAAGTTTAGGTTTACAGAAAAAAATGAGCAGGACATACAGAGAATTCCCATATACTCCCTCACACACTGTTTCTTCTATTATTTAGTATCTTGTATTGATGTGGTGTATTTGTTATAATTGATGAGCCAATATTGATATTAGTAACTAAAGTCTATAGCTTTAGTTCACTTTAGGGTTCACTCTTCCTGTTCTACATTCTCTGGGTTTGGAAAAATGTATAATGACATGTATCTATAATTACAATATGATACATAAGTTTCAGGGCTCTAAAATCCTCTGTGTTCCACCTGTTTATCCCCCTCCCCCCCACATCCCTGGCAATCACTGATCTTTTCACTGTTCCATAGTATTGCCTTTTCCAGAATATCATATAGTTGGAATAATTCAGTATGTTGCTCTCAGATTGGTTTCTTTCACTTAGCAATATGCATTTAATGTTCCTGTGTGTCTTTTCGTGACTTGATAGCTCATTTCTTTTTATTGCTGAATAATAATCCATTGTATGGATGTACTGCACAATTTGTTTATCCATTCACCTATTGAAGGACATCTTCGTTGCTTCCAAGTTTTGGCAATTATGAATAAAGCTGCTGTCAACATTGCGTGCAGGTTTCTGGTGAAAGTATAGACAAATCACTGGAATAGAATAGAGAGCCCAGAAGTAGAGTCACACAAATAGAACCAGCTCATCTTTGACAAAGGAGCAAAGGCAGTTCAGTGGAGAAAGAATAGTCTTGTCAACAAATGGTGCTGGAACAACGGGACACCCACATACAAAAAAATGAATCTGAATGCAGACCTTATGCCATTCACAGAATCAACTCAAAATGGGTCATAGACCTAAATGTAAAAAGCGAAACTATAAAACTCCTAGAAGATAACATAGGAGAAAATCTAGGTGACCTTGGGTTTGGTAGTAACTTTTTGGATATAACAACAAAAGCACAATCCATGAAAGAAAATAATTGATAAGTTGGACTTCATTAAAATTAGAAACTCATGACCTATGAAAGACAGTTTTAGGAGAATGAAAAGACAAACCACAAACTGGAAAAAAAATCTTTTGCAAAACACATACCTGATAAAGGGTTGGTATCCAGAATATACAAAGAACTCTTAACACTCAACAACAACAACAGCAAAACCTGATCCAAAAAATGGGCAAAAGATCCGAACAGATTCCCCACCAAAGAAGATATACAAGTGGCAGATAAGTATATGAAAAGATGTTTATCATTAGATGTCATCAAGAAATGGCAAACTAAAACAAGATACCACTATATACCTATCAGAATGGCTAAAATCACAAATAATGGCAGCCCCAAATGCTGGATAGGGAGTACAAGAACGCTCATTCTTTGCTGGTGGGAATCCAAAGTAGTATAATCCCTTTATAAGACAGTTTGACATTTTCTTTAAAAAGTAAACATTTTCTTACCTTATGATCCAGCAGTTGTGCTCCTTGGTTTTTACCCAGATGAGTTGAAAACTTAAATCCACACACAAATATCCGAGTTTTAATCCTGGCTTTGCCATTTATTAGAATGTATGCTGCTTAAACTTTTTTCCCCCCATCAAACTAACTGGAATTAAAATAACTTTTTTTTTTTTTAATTGAGATATAATTGACATATAACATACTGTTTTAGGTATACAACATAATGATTTGATATGTGTATATCTTGTATAATTATCTAGTTTAGTTAACATTCATCACCACAGAGTTACGTGCTTAACCTTTAAGAAAAAATTATTGGTTAAATACTTTTTGAGTGCCTGCTCTGTGCCAGGCAGTATTCCAGGTATAGATAATAAAATATTGTAGTGAACAGAATGGAGCTTGTAGTCTAACAGGAGGAGACAATGTGTAAGTAACCAGTTTATGATTAAGTGTCTTAAAGAACAAAGCATAGGGGAATGGAGAGTGTTAAGGGCATTAGGAGGGAGGCCTTTCTGAGGGGCTGTCATTAGAACAGAAACCAAGTAAGTGGATCACTATGTGATTTGCAAATTTTCAAGCCACGTGTGGCTATGCAGAGTTTGCTTTTTAAAAATTGTATTATGGAAATTTCAAGCACATGTAAAAATTAGAATAGATAAATGACATTCCCATCTACCCACTGTCCATGGCAAATCTTGTGTCATGTGTACACCTGTTTTTCCCCTCCTGTATTATTTTGAAGTAACTCCTACGCACTTTATTATTCATAAATATTTTAGTATGCCTGACATACCATGATGCCATCATTATACTTGGGGGGAAAAAAGATAATTCCATAATGTCATCAAAGTCTACTCTACCCTTTGTTCAGATTTCTAAGTGTCTCATAAATGTCATGATCTTGTTCATTTGAGTCAAGGTGCAGATAAGGTCCCCACATTGAAATTGCTGGTATGTCTTAGTATTTAGCTTTACTCTTTAATTTTCTCCTTGATTCTGTTTTCTTGCAATTTTGTATGGAAGAAGCTAGCCATTGATTGAGAAAGAGAGTGTGTGGGAGCGCTTGGGGAGGGAGGGACTGAGAGAGAGAGAGAATCTCAAGCAGGCTCCATGCCCAGTGTGGAGCCCAATGTGGAGCTTGATCCCACGACCCTGAGATCATGACTCAACTGACTGAGCCACCCAGGCACCCTGAAACTGGCCTTTTAAATTGTCAGTCTGATTACGTCCCCATATTGTAGTTTATTATAGTTTTCTGTTCCCTCGTATTTACAGTTAATTGGTAGTTCCATATAAAGACTTCATTGATCAGGTTTTGATTTTTGTGTTTTCTTTTTGGCAAGGTTATGTCATAGATGGGTTATATACGTCCAACTGATACCCATAATGTCTGGATCCATTCATTCTTTAGGAATTGCAAATGGTGGTATTCTGATGTTATTTCTTCTTCATTATTAGCTGAAGTACAAAGCAAAACTTTCCCTTGATCGCTCTTTGAATACGTAGCAGTATAGTTAATGGATTTTATAGGAGAGGTGGGATAAGGGCTTATTTTTTTCTCTTTGTTTAGCAGTTTTTATGGTAATGAGTTGGTTCACCGGTTTCATCCAGTGATAACCAATTCACTTTTTTTTTCTTTTTAAGGAATCATTGTGAACTAATTAATTTAAACATATTTAATTTGGTTCAGTCCATTGCAGTTATCTTTTTTGCTGTGCAAATTGTTCCATCTTTGGCCATTTGGAACCTCTTAAATTGGCTTTTAAGTTCTTTTGACGTGGCCCTACTTCCTTAATTTCTGATTTGCCAAATGTTCCAGGCTGATCTTGGACATTTTCTATTTTCTGTCTCAATGTGGAATTGGTCAGTTCTCCATGGAGACTGGTTCCTTTTAGTGGTAAATGGTATTTTAAGTAGCACAGTCTGGTTGCACAGGGGTGTTCATTGCTCCTGGGTTGGTCATTGTTCATAGGCCTTTCAGTGGGAAGAACTAAAAAAAGATAAAATAAGTCATGTTGATGCTTGCAGTTCAGATTGAGAACTATAAAGTTTTTATATGATGTCCTTATCTGCATCTCCCTTCTCCCATGCCAGGAGTCCTGGTTTTTAGACCCTAAACTTCACTTAAGTTTTGTTAAACAGTGGTTAAAGCTAGGGAAGCTCATATAAATGGCAGAGTGAAATAAACCCAAGAAAATAGCACCTCCCAAGATATGCCACTGGCCTTCCCCAAGGAGGGCTGTCTGTGCCACTCATCTGCTTCAGATATGTTTGAGGGCAGGGGAGCTTATCTCATTGCCTGTAGGCCACAGAATAGAAGAGTGGAGGCAGAGCTGCCTTGAAGAGATGGGCGTGCACTTAATGGAGTCAGAGAGCCAGCTTTGGCAGGAGCAGAGAAGAGGAATGTGTTGGGCAGAATATTTCTTTACCCGCTTCTATGAAGTGACATCCTTACTGCCTGCCTGGAGGATCCTGAAACTCCTGCAGGAGAATGCTTTCACCATGGCCTCAGTGCCTGGCACACAAACACTTGTACATTAACTGTTGAGGGAACACATGAAGGGGGCTTGATGATCAGCTCAAGTATCCTCTTCCTTTGGTGTAGACCTGGCTGCACAGGGCTTTTGAGCAAACACTGGCCTTTGCTCCTGCCCAGCTCTCAGTTCACTTATGAACCAGGGTCTTAAAGTAAAACCTTTCCTGTCGGGGAATCCTGTAATAGTTCTGAATATCATTCTCTCCTTTACCCAGAGAGGGGATGAGAATGCATTTGCTTTCTAGAGGTGGAAAATGTGAGAGGTTTAGCAAGGGCAGACAGGGGCACCCATACCAATTCTTTGGGCCCTTACACCTGAAAATATGATGCAAGCTCTGTATCCTCTTTCTAGAGAAGTATGCATACATGCAGAGTTTGATTTATAGTTGTGGGTGTTTCAGTGTTCTTTTGCCCCACTTTAACCTTGGATTAGAGGAAGAATTAACATCAGGTAAGAAAAATCAGGAACTTGTTAGAAATGTACATTATCAGGTCTCACCCCAGAAACTTGGGCTGGAACCCAGCCATTTGTGTTTTAACAAGCTTCCAGATGATTTCTGCCATTCCCTAGGGAGATTTTTCTGGTTAAACTTGTACTCTTTTGTGGTCCTTGTGCCTCCCAACTCCCATCCTGCACCTCTGAGGGCCCACCTGCCATCCTCTTGTTGTAGCAGTGCTCTATTCCTCCTAGGCTATGTCCTGCCCAGCCACGTGACTGAGGAGATGCTGTGGGAGTGCAAGCAGCTCGGGGCTCACTCCCCTTCCACCCTGCTGACCACCCTCATGTTCTTTAACACCAAGTAAGTGTTCTAGAAGCTCCATGCTTAGCCACTGCTGGCATCTGCCCAGTGAAGAGGGTGGAAACTATCCAGGTAGATACAGGAATTCCTTTGACATATATTGGAGAGCCTTTGGGCTACTGAAAGCCTTCAGCACCACTTGGCTACATTTGTGTGGTGACCATTGAGGCAGACAGCCTTGCCAGACCCCTGCCATCAATCTTGATGTGGTTCCTCCACTAGACAGTGTTTTTGGGTATGGGCCTGCCCAGATCCTGGGAGTGTGCGCAGCGGCTCCGAGGCACCAGTGGCAGAGGGTAAGTCATACATAGTCTCCTCCTGGCACCCCTCCCTTTGCCTTGCTTTCACTTGTGGTACAGATACTTCCTGTTGAAGACAGTGGACCAGCACATGAAGCTGGCCTTCTCCAAGGTTTTGCGACAAACAAAGAAGAACCCCTCTAATCCTAAGGATAAAAGCACGAGTATTCGGTACCTGAAGGCTCTTGGGATACACCAGACTGGCCAGAAAGGTAGGGGCCGCAGAAACAGGTGCAACTTGTCCTGGCCTGCCCTTGTGCCTGGGGGGTTAGTGTTGAGTGTGAAGGTTGGGACTTGCTGGATAGGAATTCTCCATTCCCTTCTCCTCACCTAGAAACTTCAAACTCTTGTAGAAGCAGAGATTCCCCAGAAGTGATTGCTGCTTTTTTCCCTTCGTACTTTCCCTTCATGCCTCACACCCTTTCCCCTCCCAGTAAGTCTAGTTGGGATGGCTAGAAGCCTAAGGTTCTTAATCTGATCCTGAGCTAAGGCAGTCTCATGCCATGTTCCTGGTGGTGGGGGGTGTGTTTTATAGTTACAGATGACATGTATGCAGAACAGACGGAAAATCCAGAGAATCCACTGAGATGTCCCATCAAGCTCTACGATTTCTACCTCTTTAAATGGTGAGGAAGCTTTATGGTGGCTGGGTGACTGTATGTGTGCATGTGTGCACTGTACCTGTGTACGAGGCGTTCTTTAGTCCCAAACAGAGTAAAAACACATTTCCAAAAAGTGAAATATAGAAGCAACCTGACCGGTTTCCCTAAAACATGTGAAATGACTAGCATTGTGATTTTTATATGGTCTCCTGTCTTGGAGAGGGGAATGAAAGTAGATGGAGGCAAGTATAAAAAGGCAGCCTCCATCATGTAGCATAGTCTTGCATCTTCCTGGCCTTGACCTTTGTCACTAGCAACATCAATCTAGGGGGGATTTCTTTCCTTGGCTTTTACTCTCTTGCCCTTGCAGTTGGGCATGTCATCTTTACAGCAATGCCAGAATCATCTTTCTATGTTATAGGTCTTATGTTACTTAGATTAAAACCTTCAGTGGTTTCCATTTATTGTATAGAGAAAAGAATAATCTTAATCTTGCCGACAAGGCGTTACGTATACTCCCCCTTGGTAATCTCATGTCCTTGTAGCTCTTCTCTCTCTAGCCATACTGGCTCCTCTCCACTCCAGAGCGTCATGCTCTCCCTACCTCCAGGCCTCAGCTTAGAAATTTTCCCTGTTGGACAAGCCTCCCCTCATCGCCCCCATATTTGGCTAGTTGGCTCCTATCCATCCCTCTTCTCAAAACGGCTTTATCAGAAGCATTTCCAGATTCCCTGCCTGTTCTTTTGGGCTGTTTCCTCTGTAGCACTTACCACTGATTTGTTATTTTTGTGTGTATTTATGTTACTGTTTAATTGTTGACTGTCTCTTATCCGTTAGCTGCATAAGGTGTGGAGTCTTGGATCCTGCTCATTTCTTGAACACAAGCCCCTAGTGCAAGCCTGGCACACAGTAGCCCTTTGATAAATCTTGAGGGGATGGGCAAATATAACTGTTAGAAGGTGGCATGTGCTAAGTGTACAGCACAACGTTGAGGGGGGTGGAGGGTGAGCCCAGGTAAGGGTCCCAGCATCACAACCAAGCTAGGAAGGCAGAGTCCCTTATGTAAAATTTAGGAATTCAGTGGTTTGGGTAGAGGAAACAACATGAGCAAAATACTTGGAGAGGGAGGACCTCGTAGGCAGTGAAATTGGTTCCAAGTGGGATATGGTGGGACTCAAGTAGATGAACCCTGGCATCCTGAGGCAGGTGGTTAGAGGAGTCACAGCTGGCAGCCATGTGAGGGAGGAGCGGAAGGAAGGCAGCCTATTTCTGGCATTGGCAGTAGCCCCAAAGGAGGCCCTAGAGGTAATGTGTGTTGACTGCATGGAATTCAGTAGCTATGCCATCATACCTTCAAGAGCTGCTGTCTTCCCACCTTTTGCATATAGCATCTGTCTGGAGGATTCCAGGGTGGGAGGGTTGAGAATGTTGTGATTTTACCCAGCTCTTACTGATATATTTTTCAGCCCCCAGAGTGTGAAAGGCCGGAATGACACATTTTATCTGACGCCTGAGCCAGTGGTGGCCCCCAATAGCCCAATCTGGTACTCGGTCCAGCCTATCAGCAGAGAGCAAATGGGACAGATGCTGACTCGGATCCTGGTGATACGAGAAATTCAGGAGGCCATTGCAGTGGCCAACGCAAGCACCATGCACTGAGATCCCTAAGCCATGGTGCAAGGGAGATGATCCAGGAAAAAAAAAAAAAGGACAGACTTTCACACTAAAGAAGAGGCCTCCATTTTTTCTTTTCTTTTCTTTTTTTTTTTTTTTTATTGGTGTAGTTTATGAAGCCTTTCAGACTGCTTCTGTTTAAAATGTAAAAGGAAACTTTGCCTCCTGTGCGTCACCGTAATTCTGCTGCAGCAGATTCCTCAGCCCAGGGGGGCTCTGGGTTTCCTGAAAGCCAGATGTCCTAGAAAGTTGCTGGCTGGCTTTTCTTTTTTGTCTGGAGCCTGGGGAAAGGGCTCGGACTGTTAGGAGAAATGTGGCCCCTTCCCTTACTCCAGAAAGATGGAATTAGTGACGGACCCTCCAGGGAATCTCCCCAGCTGGCTTCCACTCTGGCAGACGTCGCTGACCACAGGGGAGCCATGGTCTTTACTTTCTTCATGCTCAGACATAAACTTAGCATCTTAATGGAAGGAAAATGAGGGGAACTTCAATTATGATTTATTAAAGACAATTTCTATTACACCCTCCTTTATGACAAGTGACATTTTAGATGTTAAAGTAAAAACTTTACCATGCCTCTTTTTTTTTTTTTTTTTTTTTTTTGGCCTAACATTGAGGCCTTAAACCTGAGGCTCCTGTGCCTGATGGAATTCTTGTAACATACACTTGTGTATCATATAAAGATACCACTCTGTTTCTCTTATGTATTCTTAATCTAGTTGTTTATTAAGAATGACAAGCACGTCTTTTCAACATGCTAGTGAACATCGCCTCTTTATTTGGGAGGAGCCTTGCGGGCGAGTGGAAGCAAAGCCTTGCCTGCTAGTTGAACGGGTCACGGTTCTGTGGGAGGGGGCAGCCTCGGGAACACCTAAACTTTGTGGCTCCACGGCTAGGGCGTTCTCCGCGCATGCGCTTCCTCGATAGCCCCGCCCGGGAGGCGCACGGGTTCCGCCTACTCGCGCTGCGTCCTGACGTCAGTGACGCGCAGGGCGCAATGACGATATCGGCGGGTTTATATTGGCGCGGCCCAGAAGGCTGAGGCCTCTGCGGCGCGGTCTTCGGACACACGCGGCTTTGCCCGGCGCTGGCCATGGCCGACTATCTGATTAGCGGGGGCACGTCCTATGTGCCAGACGACGGGCTCACGGCACAGCAGCTGTTCAACTGCGGGGATGGCCTCACCTACAAGTGCGGGCCTAGTTGGCTCACCTGGGCGAGGAGAGGGGCGGCGCGGTGGACTGGGAGGCCGGGCGGGGTTTTCCGCTGAGCCCGCTTCGACCCGGGCATGGGAGACAGGTTCTGGAGAATCCCCCACCCATCTCTGGGACTCGGTTTGATAGATCTAAAGTGGGGAGGGATGGAGGAGGCATCTTGGCAGTGCTTGAGATTTCAGTCTAGAATCTCCGTTCTCTCAGCACATGGAGTTGTCAGGGTGCCAGGGTCGCTGGTGACAGCTAGGTGGCAGAAAAGGTCCCATCTCCATCTCCACTTTGTGATTTGTCTGTCCTGCTTGTGACAAGGGCTAGGTCAGTGCCCTCTAGGCCCAAATGCCTTATGACATGATCTCTGGGGATGGAATCTCGGGCCGCCCTAAGCCTGAGCCTTACTCCCAATTCGCTCCCCTCCCCCGTAGTGACTTTCTCATTCTCCCTGGGTACATCGACTTCACTGCAGACCAGGTGGTGAGTATGGCCAGAAATTGGGTCCTGAGCATCAAGGTTGGGTAAGGTACTTGTCTTCCCTGGTCTCTTGGCTACCACAGCAGATTGGGCTTGGGGGTGGATTCTGTGGAATAGTCTGATTGGCATGCAGGTTATACAGGGCACCTGTTTTATGGGGGAACTGGCACCACCCTGAGGCTTTTATGAGGTGCTTTCCCACATGAGCTGGCCGTATTTCCTCAGGACCTGACTTCTGCTCTAACCAAAAAGATCACTCTGAAGACCCCACTGGTTTCCTCACCTATGGACACAGTCACAGAGGCTGGCATGGCCATAGCAATGGCGGTGAGCATCATGGGGTGTAAGGACAAAAGGAGGGGCCTCACTCACACTCTTCCCCAAAGACATACATAGTCATGCTGCTCTTTGTCACTTTTTTGCTATCTTCTGTTTATCATGCAGCTTACAGGTGGTATTGGCTTCATCCACCACAACTGTACACCTGAGTTCCAAGCCAACGAAGTTCGGAAAGTGAAGGTCAGAAGGGCAAGGATCGTGGTCAAGAGCTCCTGGGAATTGCACTGAGGTGGAGTGGGGTGGAAGTGGGGGATTTGTTCTCCTAATTTAGGATCCTTTTTTCACCTCTTTGGGGCTCAGTTCCTGAGAAGAGCCTGGGACCCTGTGTCCTAAGGCAAGGGAAGAGGACCAGGTGGATAGTACCGACAGCCCACCCATGTTTACTATCCCTGGGTTCGAATTGTGATTTGGTCCTGTGGTACTGCCAGAGGGGGAGCTGGCATAGACCCCAGGCTTCAGACCGGTAAAGATGGTCCAGAAATGTTCTTTCTCACCATCCCTTCCAGAAATACGAACAGGGATTCATTACAGACCCTGTGGTCCTCAGCCCGAAGGATCGAGTGCGGGATGTGTTTGAAGCCAAAGCCCGGCATGGATTCTGTGGTATCCCAATCACCGACACGGGCCGGATGGGGAGCCGCTTGGTGGGCATCATTTCCTCAAGGGACATAGATTTTCTCAAGGAGGAGGAGCATGACCGGTTTTTGGAAGAGGTGGGTTCTACTGACAAAGGAAAACCAAGCTCTGGCGGCCAAGGCTTAAGATGAGGTTTCTGTTGCCTGAATGGCATCTCTGGGGGCCTCTGCTGTCCAGAAAAGATGAATGCCCAGCCAAGTCTCTGACCCTTTCATGGGGTTCCTGCATCCCTTCCCCACCAGAAGCTCTCATTCTGCCCAAGTGTTTGCCAGCATGCATGCTGGGTTGCCACTCCCAAGGCGGGGGCAGTGCTCAAGGACCAACATCAGCCTCCTCTTTTCTCTAGTCACCGCTCTGGCGTGGCCCTTCTTTCTTTACTATGTAACTGCATGTTCTCTGCACCACTTTGTCCTTTTACTCCATTTTCACCCATGCCACTGTATTGCTGCACTGGCTGTTGGCTTCACTTGAGGAGGGTGGTTTGGGTGCAGGTGTGTGATCGTGGTGGTCTGTGGAACCTCACCCGAGTTAGGGCAGGGTGCGTTGGGAGGTCTGGTCTCTGGGCCCATCTGACAGCTCCCCTCACTGCTAGATCATGACGAAGAGGGAAGACTTGGTGGTAGCCCCTGCAGGCATCACACTGAAGGAAGCAAATGAAATTCTGCAGCGCAGCAAGAAGGGTGAGTTCTAGAGGCGGAAGGGTTCTGGAACCAAAGACCAGGGTTCTGATCTATATACCTTCCCTACCCCAGGAAAGTTACCCATTGTAAATGAAGATGATGAGCTGGTAGCCATCATTGCCCGGACAGACCTGAAGAAGAATCGGGATTACCCCCTGGCCTCCAAAGATGCCAAGAAGCAGCTGCTATGTGGAGCAGCCATTGGCACTCATGAAGATGACAAGTATCGGCTGGATTTGCTAGCCCAGGCTGGTGTGGATGTAGTGGTTTTGGTGAGCTCTTGCACAGGCAGGGTGGGGCAGTAGGGACAGCTGTCATACCAGGCTCACTGCGACTTTCTCCCGGTCCCAGGACTCTTCCCAAGGAAACTCCATCTTCCAGATCGACATGATCAAGTACATCAAGGAGAAATACCCCTCTCTCCAAGTTATCGGAGGCAATGGTGAGGCAAGACTGGGCACGAGAGCACGTGGGGCGAGAGTCAGGGGAGCTAGGCTCCCACTCAGACTTTCACACAAGCCTTTCCCTGTTCTTCACCGTAGTGGTCACGGCTGCTCAGGCCAAGAACCTCATTGATGCTGGTGTAGATGCCCTGCGCGTGGGCATGGGCAGTGGCTCCATCTGCATCACCCAGGAAGGTAGGAAATGCTTCAGCGGGGCCCTCAGAGACCCTGGCTTCAGCAGGGCCTTCAGCCCCATAGGGCCCAGAACCAAGCGCCCTTGTGGGAACCATACTGAGTCCTCCAATAGGGGCAGTCCCAGGGCCAAACAGGCCCTTTGGATGGGTGACATGCTGGAAGACGAGCTCGTCATTCCTCACCTGCCACTCCCTCCCTGCCTAGCCTGGCCTCCTTGCTCCTGCTCTGCACCCTCTCTAAACTCTGGTCTGTTTGTTTTATTTAGTGGCTCCCAAGATCCCTCCAGACATAAAGTCCCACAGCCCTAAATGCCCTTCTACTGTCAAGGGCTGCTATAGTAAGTCCAGCCCGGCCCACTGGCCCGGCCCAGCTGCCCACTGCCCGGCTGCTTGGTTGACTGTAGCTGTAGCCTCCCGGGGTTTGTGGTGCTGATGGGTGGGCAGGGCAAACTGAATGACAGACCATGGTTTTGGGGGCTGCTGGAGAACACAGCTCCTTTCTCTTCCTGGGGTGCTTGTAGGGCAGGACCTCCTTCCCAGGTAGGCCCTAGTCGGCCCACATTTCCTACAGTAGGCACAGCTCAAGGACCAACAAGCCCACTCTTCCTTCCACATGACCACTCCCCTGATCTTGCCCAAGCTGCCAAGGACGCTGGAGGATGGGGTGGGCCTCTGGGTACTAACTGCACGGTGACCCGCTCCCCCCACTTGATACCAGTTGGGTGGGGCTTTTCCCGGCTGCTGACTGCATGTGCCTGAGGCTGCCCTGGGCCATCCACACATGCACGCGCACATGCAGGGTTGAGTGGAGGCCATCACGACTGTTTGAACTGTTGAAGGCAGATGGGGCCGCAGCCATTCCAGACATGACTCCTTCTCAGCCAGGCTGCAGTCCTGGTGCAGGTGTAGCGGAGAGCTCCTGGGTGCTGAGTTACGGCCTCAGGGTCCCTTGCCTGTCCCCACTAATTCCACCCACCCATCTGTTCCTCCGTTTCTCAATAGTGTTGGCCTGCGGGCGGCCCCAAGCAACAGCAGTGTACAAGGTGTCAGAGTATGCACGGCGCTTTGGTGTTCCTGTTATTGCTGACGGAGGAATCCAAAATGTGGGCCATATCGCCAAAGCCTTGGCCCTTGGGGCCTCCACAGGTGAGGCCCAACACCCAGGGAGTCTGGTGGGATTCCTTCCTCAGTGCCACTCAGAGTCTGTTCCCATCACTCCCATTTGTCCATAGTCATGATGGGCTCCCTCCTGGCTGCTACCACTGAGGCCCCCGGCGAGTACTTCTTCTCTGATGGGATCCGGCTAAAGAAATACCGTGGTATGGGTTCTCTTGATGCCATGGACAAGCATCTCAGCAGCCAGAACCGTTATTTCAGGTGAGACAGGAAGGTCAGTTATCCTATATTGACAGCCTTGTACTGCTAGCCTGCCTCATCCATGCTTTGACCTTGATGAGGTCATCCTGACTCTCCCTACAGTGAAGCTGATAAAATCAAGGTGGCCCAGGGGGTATCTGGGGCTGTGCAGGACAAAGGGTCCATCCACAAATTTGTCCCCTACCTGATCGCTGGTATCCAGCACTCCTGCCAGGACATTGGTGCCAAGAGTTTGACCCAAGTCCGGTAAGCCTGGGGAGCTGGGACATGGGTGGAGGAGCTCCTTCGGGCCAGGTACCCACCACTGACATTTGCCCCTCTTCAGAGCCATGATGTATTCTGGAGAACTCAAGTTTGAGAAGAGAACATCCTCAGCTCAGGTGGAAGGTGGTGTTCACAGCCTCCATTCGTAAGTGACCAACCCTATTGTACCCATCTACCCTTGGGGCAGGTTTCTGCCATGCCTCCTTCCTCCTGCCCCCACCTCAAAGCTGGTTCTTCTGCTTACAGGTATGAGAAGAGGCTTTTCTGAAAAGGGATACAGCATACCCCCTCAGTTTTTCAATAAAAGTTTGAAAAAAAACCAAAACAAGTGATGCTTTATCTTTGAGGTCAACAGGCAGGTGTGGCGGCCACTACCACAGATGCACACTAACACGACACTCACTGGTAGGGAAAGCCTCAGACCACGAGATCGGGATAGTCCTTGGATCTAGAAGGAGGTACTAATTCTAAATTCATAAGTCCCTCCTGAGGCAGGTCACAAGGTAGGTCTGGCCCGCTCTGCTCACAAGGGTTCGGTCTCACATTGTGGCTGCTTAGGACAGGTCATGGAATAGTCCTTGGGGGCTTTGGACTGGCACCCACAGGGCCTCCTGCTTGGCCACACGGGACCAGGCTGAGACCCACATATATATTCTCTAACTAACTTGAATCTCCAGAGGCCCTTGTGGAGAAAGCACTGAGGGCCCCTCAACTCTGCATGAGCCAGTGCACAGATCCGCACTGTGGAACAGGTGCCTAGACTGCATCCGGCCTCTAAGAAGTAGTCTAAGTAAAAAGGGGAGTGCCCTGGTTTCTTCACAACTTCCCCCGCCCCCCCGAGAGCCCAGTGAGCCAGCAGCTCCTCCTGGCCAGCAACATACCTAGTACAAAATGGGAAAAGTGGATTAAATTATTAATTTGCTGGCAAGAAAGACAAGTGTTACAGTGCCAAAGGGGAAGGGCTAATGAAAGCATTTTGCACAAAGTGCCAGGACCCTCCTGGACAGGTTAGGTCAGTTCCTGTTGGCTCATTCTGCTGCCCGTGCTAAAGATGTGAGCACCGTCCCTCCGGACGGAGGGATAAGAGCAGCTCCTGTTACTCGGCCTTCATGACACAGGAAGTTGAAAGTGGCACAGGCATTGGGCTGCAAAGAGAAAGCCTGCATCAGC
This sequence comes from Ursus arctos, assembly GCF_023065955.2. Taxonomy (NCBI): domain Eukaryota; kingdom Metazoa; phylum Chordata; class Mammalia; order Carnivora; family Ursidae; genus Ursus; species Ursus arctos. Next base: position 32,439,421 of record NW_026622808.1, on the reverse strand, counting down.
TTGGCAGGGGTAGGCCCGGCCCTGCTCCGCGCTCCGAGGGGCAGGACTCACCGTGTCCTGCACTTCCGCCGCGATGCCCCGCCGCCTCAGCGCTTGCAGCACCTGGGGCTGCAGCCGTTGAGTCCGGTCTCCCGTGCCCACCACCACGATCTCTGGGGAAAGATGGCCAGGGCTGGGCTACGGCAGGTCTGTGGGGAGGCTGGGGCGGGGAAGCACCTCAGCCCTCCCCTTCTCCAGTACCTATTCGGGGCTCCAGCAACCAGAAGAGAGAGAAGCTTTCCTCGGTGATGTCCAGGTGAGTTCCTACCTGTGTTGGGAGGAGGCAGGTTAAACAAGTTCGCGCAGTTTCCCCCACAGAACCCTTACCTGCGCCACAAAGGGGCAACGGAAAAGCCCAAGCTGGCCAGGGACAGAATCGGGGGGCAGGCCTGGGACTCGGGCCCTCCGCGGCCTCGCTGCTCACGTTCCACTGCACCACCGAGTGCGGGAGCAGCGCGCAGGGCCCAAGCACGCGATTTCCGTTGACCATGAAGCCGCGGCTACTGTAGCTGTCGATATACATGGACTGCGGGGACTCGCGCTGCAGCAGAGAGATGCGCGTCCGCTGGTACAGCTCGTCGTCCGCCGGCGTGAGCCGATGCCCTCGCCGTGGGGCCCTGCGGAGGGGGTGTGCTCAGGGTCTAGGGGCCAGGACGAGCCGGGCCGGGATCGTGGGGCGGGGGGAAGCTCGTCCTGGGCTCACCTCAGCAGCTCGGCGGGGGACCAGCGTGGCGCGGCTGGCGCTCGGCACAGGCCGCGAAGCACGAACGCGACGACCATGGCGGAGCGGCGTGCAGGGAGGCCGGCGCTGGGTCAGCGCGGTCGTGGCGGAGCCCACCGCAGCGCGCCGACAGCGCCCCCTGTGTCCCGGAGGGCACCGCGCGGGTCGGCTGCCCCAGCGCGGGATTTTGAAGGAGCCGGCCGGTGCCAATTGTCCCAGGAGGGCCCGTCCCCCAGCGCGGCTCCGGTGTCTGCACCTGCCGCCCGCCCCGCCCCAGGCCCCCGTAGACCGTCCTGGGGGAGACAGACACCTGGTGGCGTGGCCGGCCTCAGAGCGCCGCCTGGGCCCCCGCCGCAGCCTCGTCCCCGGCTCTCGGCCATTACGCAGGGCTCCCGGGGCCTGGGGCGGGGCGGCCGCGCACCTGGTCGAGTCCCGCACACCTGGCCAGGGCGTGGGGCCAGCCTTCAAGCCCCTAATCCCAGGCTTTGGAGCGTCGGGTTCTCAGGGCGGGGCGGCCGGCTCAGGTTTCCCTCGCTCTCCCGCGAATCACGCCCCTCCCCAACCGTCACCCGCGCGACCGTTGGCGTCGCCGCCGCGCGTCTACCGGGGCGTGGCTGCGCGTGGATTGGCTTCTCGGGAGCGCGAGGGGGCGTGGCTGATTGGTTTCTCCTTAAAATGGCTCCGAGTCTGCGCCCCGAACAAGCGGAAGGGGAACGCCGTGGTAGGGCAGTTGTACCTGTCCGGGTGTGATCGACCCGGCCGAACGGGACCAGATACTGAACTAGACAGCGGCTGGAGCATCGCCCTGTCGTCGCTCACTCTGCTCGCGGCCCGAGAATTCCCCGACCCCCCGTCTTGAGCCGAATCAGAGGGCCTACTGGCGCGAGAGTCGCTGGCGCCCGCGCGGGTTTCGGGCATCTCCGCGTCCCCACCGTGTGGTGGCCTCAAGAGAACGTTGACGCGTCTGCTACCCACGGGGCCGGGTGGGAGGGAGGTTCGGCACAGCGGAGGACGTTCGCAATGGATTCCCGGGGGTCCCGTCGCCGCCATTGGACACCCCCCCCCTCCCCGCTCCAGCGCTCCGGGCGCTGGCAGAGTCACGGGACAAAGGGCCCTGGGTGCGGGGGTGTCCCCGAGGCGAGTGCGCGGGTTTACTTCCTCTCCGGCCCCACGAGCGAGCCCGTCACTGTACCGGTGGCCTGGCTTCATGGGACCAACAGGAGTAATCCTACCCTGCGGATCTAATCCGGATCGGGACCGGTCCCAGGGGAGGCCCGTACCAATCTTCCTATTGTTTTGGGGCCCAGGTGAGCGCCTCGTTCCCACCACACTCGGCTTTACCACCCACTCCTAGGTCCGTCTTCTGGTACTGGGAATGGGGGAGTTCTGATCTGGCGCCAGGGCAAGGGACCACCACCCTTCCGGGGTTATCCCCCTCCCTCGCGCCCACGGCTGGACAGCGGGCAACGGAATCCCAAAAGCAGCTGTTGTCTCCAGAGCATTCCAGCTGCGCTTGGATTTCGTTCCCTGCTCTCCTGCCAGAGCAGCGTCCTGGCCTAGATGGGGTGGGCCAGCCCCTGACCCCCAGACGTACTTTATTTGGGTCGCTCTGGTCTCCGGCCATTGTCTCAGGTGCGCCCTGGAAATGGTGGGCCTAGACGTCGGAGAGCCAGGGTTGTGGTCAGCTCTGGAACTTGGAGTAGCATTGGCAAAGGAGATTGGTTCCAGGGCCTTCGGACAGGGTTGCAATGGCGGTGAGTCCCACAGGGCAGGGCCACCCCAGCCCGCAGCTCGCTATAGATAGCCTTTCACTTCCTGGGGAAAACCCACCCCAACCGTCTTCGTGTACCGAGAGTAGCTGAAGTCCCCAGCTTGGCCTCCAGCCCCCAACCGTTAGTAGCTGTCCCTGGGTCATGCGACTGCTGAATGGAAAGCGCTTTGGAATGACACGATCACTCCCGTTGAGTGGGCACCCAAGAAGCCATCGGGAATGTCGTGTCCGCCCAGTGCTCTTTCGGCGATCCCATCAGGGCCTTGCAGCCCTGGCCCAGGAAGGGGTCTTGCCAAACTTCCTGCCCCTAGGATCCCCTCCTTTCTGAACTCTGGGCACTCTCACTGCTCCAGAGCAGTAATTACGGGTTTCCTGCACTCTGTGCTGTGTCAGGTTAAATCTCCATTAAAGAAAATAGGGCAAAGGGGGATTTAAGTTAGATTGTAGTGAAAACATTCCGGTCGTGGGACAGAGGGAAGAACTTTCTCTCTGTAGAGGACTGGGATGCTCCCAACTGAGAGCAGTCCTTCAGCTGGGTCTTCTCATGGTCACATTATTTTGCCTACGATGGCTCATTGCCTAAACCAGGAGGCCAGAGTATCCCTGATAATGTACACAAGGTTAAAAGAAAAGCATTAAAAACTGGTAATTCTGGAAAGTATCGTGATGATTCTAGTTCCTCAAAAACCAAGAGAAGAAATTCTACTAAAGTACGCATTTATCGGGGGTAAAGACGACCCAGATAGCATAGGAGAAAATGGTTGTAAATAACCTGAAGCGGCAGAACACAAATTCTTTCAAAAACGGGATTTTTAGGAGTTCTTGAAAATGCCTTTAATGTTAGCTGCTCTATTCCGCTGATAATTCATTTGGAACTTTTGACGTTTGATCAAGTGTCAAATGTGGGAAATGAAACGTTATCGCAAATAGGTAAGATTTCGATGAGAGAAACAGTCGGGTCTGGGCCGCACCCGGTAGCGAGGATCCTCTCCCTGGCTGCTAATGCCGGTGACGACGACGGAACTCTAGGCCTAAGGCGGACCTCGCGATCCCGGGCCGGGGCCGGGCAGGGCAGGCGGGACACGGGGAGGGAGTGCTGGGACTGAAGGTCGAAAGCGGCCGCCACGGTTCCCTCTGGAGCACCTGTCCGCTCAAGAGACCTCCACCGGATACGCTCCCCGGCCAGTCGGGGCTCCCGGAAGTTCGACCTCCTGACGTTTTGCTTCCGGTTCCGCTGGCTCCTTCCGGTCGCCATGGCGACGGGGCGCCTGGGGGTCGGAGAGACGCTAGGGGCCCTTAACACGGCTCTGGGGCCTGGCGACCCCGTGTGGTTCAAGGAGACGCGTGCCCGCCACCTGCGCGCCCGAGACTTTCTGGCGCCGCGGCCCGCGCTGCAAGCGCGCTTCGGGGACGGACAGGTGGGCGCCATACGGGCGGGGATGTGCGGCCAGGGGCAGCGCCGCAGCCTGCTCACCGCTCTTCCTCCCGCAGGTGCCCGAGCGTGTGGTTCGTGCGGTCGCCGGCCTGCAAGGCCCCGGAGTGGCCCCAGTGCTGCGCTGCGCGCCGACGCCCGCGGGTCTGGCACTCCAGCTGCAGCGGCCCGCCGTCTTCGAGCGCGTGCTCGGCGCCGTGGCCGCCTATGCCGCGCCCGCCGCGCCCGCCGCACCCGGCCCGCGCGTCGTCCTGCACTGCCCTGCGCTGCGCAGCGCTCCTGGCGTGCTCCGCTTGAGCCAGCTGCGCGCCGTGCTCGTGGCCGATCATTTGGCGCGAGCTCTGCGCGCTCATGGGTGAGCGCGCAGCGGGTCCAGAAAGGTTGGGGTGGCGAGCTGGGCCTAGAGCCGCTGCGGGTGGGAAGGAGGGGGAGTTGCACCGGGTGCTTGGGCTGAGACGGCCGCGCTTGCTCCCCAGGGCGAGTGTGCGACTAGTGCCCGCCGTGCGGGACCCGCACATGCCGACCTTCCTGCAGCAACTGTGCGTGGACTGGCCCGCTGCCTCCCAGAGAGCCGACACCGAAGCCCTGAGGAGCCTCGCGCTTGCAGAGCTTAGCCCTGCCCGGGACGGGGGAGCCCTGCCCCCTGGCGTCCTGGGCACAGTGTGCCTGAAGGAGGTGATGCAAGAACGGGGACACGCAGCTGGCTATGACCCCAACCTGGACAAGTGTCTGGGTAGGAGCTGGAGCCTTGCAGGACGGAAGAAAAGGTGGGGACCCTGTGCTCCGGGCTAGCTCAGCACCCCTGTGTTCTCTGCAGTGACTGAGGATCTGCTCTCCGTGCTGGCGGAGCTGCAGGAAGCCGTCCGCCACTGGCCTGGGGACGGCCCTGCAGGCCTGGTGAGTGACTGACGCCCAGCCCGTAGGCCTCTGGCAAGCCGTGTCCCGTGTCCGCCCAGTGACCGTCCTCCTACCTTGTAGGCTGCGGCCGCAGAGGCTGATGCAGACGGCTGCATGGTTGTACACGTGGTGAGCTGTGAGGAGGAGTTCCAGCAACAGAAGTTGGACTTGCTTTGGTGGAAGCTGGATGTCCAGGCTCCTCTCACACAGGTGGGTTAGTGATGGTGGCGCGCCCCCTGCCCCCACCAACCTGAGGGCCCTTGAAAACCCATCAAGGGGCACGTTAGCTGATGAGCGCATAGGGGACACCTGATCTTGAGGGGGCTGTTGGGCTTGGTGAATGGGCACTTGGGGTGGGCGGAGCGTCCTGGGAGAAGAGGTGGGGTCTGGAGGCACACCCCAGAGAACACTTAAGAATAATAGATTGGGGAAGCGGGACTGTGTGCTGAAGGGTGGGCTTGAGAGGGAGGCACAAAGCCTGGTGGCAAAAGGCTGGGGGAGTCCAGGCACCGGGTTTAGCTTCTTTGAGGGATTTATTGCTGGAGGGACGGCCACCTGGGCTAAGCGCCTGCTCTCTTCCTGGCAGAAGCACCTGGTCTGTGGCCCAGTGAAAGCAGCTGGTGCACCAGGCACCCTGACTGCTCCTGAGTACTACGAGTGAGTGAGGCTGGAAGGGAGGCCACCGAGTCAGGGCAGTTGAGGTGGGGGGACTCAGCACTAACCTCCCTGCCCCAGGAGGCGCCCCCCTCCCCGAGGCCCTCGGCTCACTCTTCTCCACATGCAGTCTGCGGCATGCCCAGGTGTGCAAGGCGTCGGCACTGAAGCACGGCAGGGAGCTAGCACGAGGTGCGCCTGGGGGAGCCGGGCTGGGAGAGCCGCGGGCTAGGATAGGGCAGCGGGCTGGGGGAGCAGCGGGCTGGGAGGGCAGCGGGCTGGGGGAGCTGGCCGGGGGAGCCGCGGGCTGGGAGGGCAGCGGGCTGGGGGAGCTGCAAGAGCTGCGGGCGCCCAGTTGTGCTCCACGGTGGGGGCAGGGCATCCCCTTCCCTGCCAGCCCAGACTGGGGGACCACTCCTGCAGACCCAGCCTGGACAGAGGTCTTCAGCGTTCTCTCTGTGGCAACCATCAAGTTTGAGATGCTCAGCACAGCTCCGCAGAGTCAGGTGAGCCCAGGGGCCTGAAGAGGATCGGGGCTTGGGGAACAGACTGCGTTGTGGCTGCAGCTGTGCCCCCCTTCCTCAGCTCCTCCTGGCCCTGGCCGACGGCAGCGTTTCCACAAAGGGCACCAAGAGTGGCACCTTCGTCATGTATAACTGCGCCCGTCTCGCCACACTATTTGACGGGTACGAGCACAGCATGGAACAAGGTCTGTACCCCACTTTTCCACCTGTGAGCAGTCTTGATTTTTCACTGCTACAGGATGAGGTGAGTGTCCTGGGTAGCTGGGCACCTGCAGGAGGTTGGGACCTCCCCTCCCAGTGCCCTTCTCCACCCTCCCCTCCTCTCCCGCCCAGGGCGAGTGGCTGCTGCTCTTCAATGGCGTGCTCCCCTTCCCAGACCTGCTGAGCCAGACCGCAGCCCTGGCGTGCGCGGCCCCGGGGCTCCACACGACTGCACGCACCGAGATGGTGAGGCAGAGAAGACTGGGACAGACACCGCATGCTTGATGCTTTATTCTGGGCTGGGCATGAGATCAAAGAAACCGGCCAGTGACTCAGTCTCTGTCTCTAGATGTGCAAGTTCCTGATTCAGCTCAGCATGGATTTCAGCTCATACTATAACCGCGTACACATCCTAGGGGTAAGTACAGCAAGGCGGGGGCGGGGGGGCGCGCTTGCAGGGGTGCAAGGGAAGCAGTGGAAGAGACCAGCAGGCCCCTTCTCTCCTCCAGGAGCCTCGACCACACCTGTTTGGTCAAATGTTTGCCCGTCTCCAGCTTCTGCGGGCCGTGCGTGAAGTGCTCCACGCTGGCCTAGCCACGCTGGGTCTCCCTCCACTGAACCACATCTAAGACCACAGAGACCCCGATATCTAGGAATGTTTATAAAGTCATCACCTGGAAGAAAGATAACAAAGATTTTGTTACAGACCCGAAGCCAAAATAAATGGCTTCTGTTGCACACGAAGCCTGGTCCCGTTTGGACGCAGTGGCGTAGGTGTGGTCGGCCCGAACAGCACCCAGCTCACCTCCAGCTCCTGCTCTGAAGTCAGGAACCCGCGGCTGCCGCCTCCTCCCCTCGGGCATACTGGGCATGGGCACAGACGGTCGCTCCTGTTCCACCCTGTCTGCGAGCAGGTCCCATGCCCAGCACGCCGGCCACCGCGGGATGCCTTAATCATACCAGTTGTACACCTCAAGCCCCTGGCCCCCAAGAGCACAGCGGTGGCCAAACTCAGGGCTTACAGGCCAGCAGTCCATGTCAGCCACGTCGGGGACATGGTACACGGTACTGTTCATGAAAGTGGGCTCACCATGCCCCAGACGCCAGAAGGTCAGCCGCTGGTCGATGGAGGCTGAGACCATGAGGCTCGGGCTTAGGATCCTGAGGCCTGTCACATGGGCAGCATGCGCACAGGGGACGGAGTATTCCTCTAGCGCATGCAGCTGGGGCACCAGCTCAGCACCCCCCATGGCCTCTTCCAGCTCCGGGGTCTCCACAGCCAGCACAAAGACATGGAGGGAGCCGTCCTCACTACCACTGGCCACGAGATGGCCCTCACGTGTGGGCAAGGTGTGCAGGCTGTTGACACCACAGCTATGAGCCTGGAGGGTCAGGCACGGGGTCCCCAGCCCTGGAGGAAGAAGATGGTTGTCAGGGCCCAGCCTGCCACATGGGTGAAGGCAAAGTGGGAGGTGGGGAGGGACAGACCTGGCTGTACACTAGCTACTCACGGTAGGGAAGCCCAGGGTCTGTTGGAGGTTCCAGGGCAGTGGAGCCATGGTCCAGCACGGTAGTGAGATCCCAAAAGGCCAGGCTGCCGTCAGTGGCTGCACTGCACAGGAACAGCCTCCTGGGAGCCAGGAAAGGGCAGCGGGTCAGTGAGGGAGATGGAAAACAAAAAGAGACCCTACCCGGCCCACACAGGGCCCCCAGGCAGCCCCTCTCACCGCCGCTGGTTGGGTGCCTCATGGGTAAAGGAATGGACCTTGAGGACACACCGCTTGTGGTGGAAGGTTTCAGCCAGGAGCTGCAGCCGCCGCCCCGAGTCCTGCAAAAGGAAGAGCCTGGGGGGCGGAGGGTGGCCCAGCTCAGAACCCACTCTGGACAACCTTCCAGCCCTTGTCTCTTGGCCCAAGGCCCTCAGCTCTCACCTCACTGCTCCATCACTGCAGGCTGCAGCCACAAGGGGGCCAAGGCCAGGCCGGTCGAGCTCACACACAGCTAGGGACATGTACCTGCAGAGACAACCCCGGGCAGCCATCAGGGGAAGCCTGGGAGCAGCTGTAAGGGGCTTGCCCTGCAGGACACCACCCCATGCTCCCATCTCACGGTGCGCATGTTACCTGGTCTCTGGGTCCACCTTGACCATCCGGTGCCGATTGCGCTGCCGGTCCCAGTACTCATCTAGCCGGTGGGACGAAAGGTGCATGACATGGCAGGCGAGGCGGCTTGGGGTGCTGGGGTCCAGGGTGACCATGAGGCTGAAACAGTGCATCTCAGCCCGGCCCCCCGCAGACACGACATGAGCAGTCAGGCCTGGCCGAGGATCCTGAGGGCCACCTGGGGTACCGATGCCCCACACAGCCAGGGCACGCACGGAGGAGATATGATTACAAACCGCTGTAAGCGCATGGGCCGAGCCGGTGACTGTGGGGAGCGCCAGGACGCAGACGGTAGTGTCCTCGCTGCACGTGATCACGATGTCAATCAGGCCCGGCCCCTCGCTGCCAGGCTCCAGGTGGTCGGGCTGCATGAAGCTGGGCACCTCAAATTCAGGCCCCAGAGTGATGGTGCCCACACGCTTCACGCAAGTGATCTCACGGCCATGCAGGCTCTCGCGGAGAATCACATGTGGCCGGGTGCAGCCACCCAGAGCCCGGTAGAGCATGACATCCCCATCCTTGAGGTAGGCAAAGGCCATAGCCGCCTCGGTATCAGAGAAGGCCCAGGAGCGGTGCCCTCCACCACAGTTGACGATGTGCAGCTTTTCATGTGACCGGGGACTCCACACCACAAACTCATTGGCATGGAAGCCCAGGATGACCATACTCCCGTCGGCCACCATGCGGAGCCCAGCCACCCAGTTCATGCCTCGACAGGACTTTTGCCTTAGGACGGGCTGCAGTTGGCCACCTCGCACAAAGAGCTGGTAGTAGGCGCCATCGCGCCCTGTGGTATACACGTAGCCACCATGGCAGGTGACTGACGTCACACCCTGCTTCCCATGCAGAGAAGGGAGGGTGGACACAGGGCCCCACTCAGTCGAGGCAGTCTCACTCCCACCACTGCCACTCCCTGCTTCAAGTGCTCCAGCAATAGCTCCGGCCTTGCCCCCAAGCCCAAGATCCTTCAGCAGAGCTGGTCTGGAGGGAAACAGCAACACAGAGCCCCGGCGGTCCCCACACACCAGGAAGTCACCAGGGGGTAAGAAGGCACTGCACGTGTGCCATCTCTGCTTGCTGGGAGGCAGCAGATACCGGCAACGTTCCTTTACAAAGATGGCTTTGCCGGAGGGCGCAGCTGAGATTTCCAGGCAAGCCACCACACCGCCAGGGCCCGATGCCAGCAACAGGAGTTCCTCATAGCCACGCAGGGCCCAGCTCAGACTATGCACTTTTCCACGGAACAGGGTCAAGTCCACGGCTGCAGTTGGTGTGTTGATGGGGACAACCTTGACACGACCCTCCCCATTGGCCATGGCACAAAGTCCGAAACCCTCAGGACCAGGGGCTGCCTCCAGGAGGCAGTAGGACTGGAAGCGCTTGTCCTCCAGCAGCTGCTCCCAGCACTTGACCTCAAGGTCGTAGAGATACAGAGCCCCTGTATCAGTCATTGCCAGCAGTCGCCAGGAGCCAGCCAGTGTCACAGCCTTGAGGGTACCTGGCCTGCTACGAGACTTGAAGCAGAGAGCTGAGACCCCTGAACCCGGGTACCCACGCCCCACCAGGTGCCACAGCCGGATGCCTGAGTCATCGCCCCCAGTGACCACCCAGGCCTGCCTCTCATGGGCAGCTACAGCCCGGATCCCACGACCCTGGTGGCCCCGAAAGGCCTGAAGAATCTCACCTTCGTGGCTCCATACCAAGCACACACAGTCCTCTCCTGCACTGATAAGGTAATTCTCTAGGAGCTTGACCTGCCACACCCGGGCACTATGCCCAAAGCAGTGCCCAATATTCTGTACCCGACCCCCAGGCACCCGCAGGTCACCCACCTTCCAGATGCGGACACTTCGGTCCTCTGAAGCTGTGGCCAACAAGCCCTTGCTTTCCAGGTACGACATGCTGAAGATGACACCCACGTGCCCACTGACTCGACGGTCAGGGGCCACAGGCTTATTGTCTATTAAAGCGGCCGCTGGGTACCAGACGAGGAGCTGATTGGAAACTGCACCTGCCACTATGGTCAGCTCCTTCCAGGTATCTCCGATCAGACAGGCTGAGGAGAGGGTGCACCTGTCTGTGCAGGGCACCTCCTGCAGCATGCACCCTACCACAGGGTCGTACAGCACTACCGAGTTATGGCCCAGGGCCAGGGCCACATTGCCCTCAAGCCAACGTGCATCCCAGATCCAGTCAGACATGTTCCACAGGCCAGAGCGCCAGAGCTCCCGGAAGCGGCCCTGTCCCCAGCTAATTTTCACAATTCGGAGTCCCTTGCTCCCAAACACAGCCACCATAGCCTCCGAGTCAAGGTCTCCATTTGGTTCTGGTCGCACCCGGAACCCATGGATAAGATAGTGGCCGAGCACGTTCTGCACACGCTTCATCATCCGCAGATGGCCACCAAAATCGAGGCTGTACACCAGGACATCCGGCCCCTCGCCTAGACAGAAGCAGAGAGCAGCATCAGAACCTCACTCAGTGGGGCGCCTGGGTGGCTCAGTTCTTCGACTCAGGTCATGATCCCAGGAGCCTGGGATCGAGCCCTGTCTTGGGCTCCCTGCTAGGTACGGTGTGTGCTTGTCCCTCTCTCTCTCTGTTCCTTCTCCCTCTGCTTGTGCTCTCTCTCTCAAACGAATAAACAAAAATCTTAAAAAAAAAAAAAAAAAAAAAGAAAAGAACCTCATTCAACTCTGCCAAGCCACGAAGAGGCAGGGGCACGGGAAATTCAGGCACGTAGTATAGCCTGCGAATGCATTAGAACATACCATCCCGCGGACTTGAATCCTGGAAAATCCTTGGTCTCAGCTTCAGCTGGACTTTCAGTGCTGACTTTCGGATGCCTACCAGTCGCTCCAGACAGTTCAACCTGGCTTCCTCAAACACCGCCTCTTCCTCACCCCACCTGACTTCTCCTGCTTCCAGCAGGAACCCTCAAAGCCTTCATCCCAAATCCTCAGCTGCATCTGTCTCTACACACACTCTTCCCACTCTCCCTCCCCCAGGGAAGAGGCTGTCCCCAGACGTGATCCTCCCACCTTGGGGCCACAGCAGAACCCCTCTGGATTTCCAAGAGCTTCTTGCAGCTCCGATGTGAGCATGTTCAACACTGACGGGAAAAACCAGGACAGGCGGCCCCAACTTTGGCAGCCAAGGCTCCCGTGACCCTCAGCTGCCTTCTGGCTGCCCGGCGGGGCCCTCTTACTCTACTAGCTCACCTTCAAATTCTCTCCACTCTCCTCACTCCACTGATTGCTCCACTGACCGTTACCACCCTCTACCCAGCCCGAAACCAGGAAGCTCCCTGCTTATTCCTCTAAACTTCCCACATCTTCTCATGTTCTCAGTCGCTAAGCTCCATGTGCTCATTTTCTAAAGATTTTTCAAATCCTCCCCAACATAGTGACTTTGGTCCAGGATATCTATCACCTGTTAACACTAACAGTCCCTCATGCTATCCTTAGCCTGCAATCTCAATCTTTTAATGCTCAAGAGACATGCGTTGAGCATCGATTATAAACCAGACAAGGAACTACAGCTGGAGCAGTGAGTAAGAAGCACAGACCCAGGCTCCTGGCCATCAGACAGACACTAGAGAGTATCACCCAAGTAACCTGCATTGTTATGACTTTGGTAAGTTCCAGGAAAGAACTATGCGGACTGCTTTATTCTAAAAGAGGGAGATCGCTCCAGTGATTTTCCCTCCAGAAGACATCTGGCAGTATCTGGAGACATTTCTAGTTGTCACAACTCGGAGTTATGCTAAATGGAATTGAGGAATAGAAGCCAGGGATGTGGGGCGCCTGGGTGGCACAGTCGTTGGGCGTCTGCCTTCGGCTCAGGGCGTGATCCCAGAATCCCGGGATCGAGCCCCACGTCAGGCTCCTCTCCTGGGAGCCTGCTTCTTCCTCTCCCACTCCCCCTGCTTGCGTTCCCTCTCTTGCTGGCTGTCTCTCTCTGTCAAATAAATAAAATCTTTAAAAAAAAAAAAAAGCAGCAGCAGCAGCCAGGGATGTTGCTAAATGTCCTGCAAATCACAGACGACCCCTCACACAAAAAAATGATCTGGGCCAATATGTCAATAGTGCTGAGAATGAGAAACCCCGGTGTCATCTATGCAACTTGGTGAGTGTCGGGGGAGGCCACCTTGAGAACATAACATTTAGGCGGAAGAATCAACAAGCAGTGGTAACCAGAGAAACAGTATGGGGGAGATGCGGGACCCTTTCTTGGCAGATGGAAAGCAAGTTTAATGGCCCTGAGGTGAGCAAGAACTGTAAGCTGTGTGGTTGGAACAGGAAACAAAGGGCTCAAGGATGGGCTGAGAGAATGCTGCTGTGGGGGTCCGGGAGCCAAAGTTGCATGGCCTCCAATGATGGCAGTAAGGTAGAGAAATAGATGCCACAAGTATGAAGTCAAAATCAACCAGACTGGCTTGGGGACTGAGGGAGACGCTTGGGCTTGAGCACCTGAGTGGCTGCTGCTCTCCCTGCTCAGCTGGAGCACCCACAGGATGATTTCAATTTGAAGGCAGCTGTGCACTTGGGCCTGGAACTCACAAACAGGGCTGGAAATTGAGATTATAGGTGCACCTGGGTGGAATCTGAGAATTGCAGCAATACAAAAGTCACAGGAGCAGGGGAGTTCACTTGAAGAGCTTTCTAACCTGTATTTCCCAAGTCATTTCCCTGCTTAAAACCCTTCATGAAACCTCTTTCCACCATCATTGAGTCAGATGTAGGCATAAAATGATCTGGCCTCCACTCATTTCTCCAGCCTCTTCTCCCAGACCCCACCCTTGCTCAGCCTCACAGGAACTCCCTCATTCCCCCAAAGTAACAAATTCTCAACCTCAAGGCCTTTGGCAAGCTTATCCTCTGCCAGGAACTCACCTCTTCTCTTAGCTCATTCTTGTGATCCTTTGGGTTTCTGCCTACCTCTCCCCTCCTGCAGGAGCCTTCGGAGTCTAACCCGTGGTAGGAACCTTGGGCTCCCAGAGCCCCCATACCAGATCACAACTGGGCCACCTCTCCACAAACACAAAACCACCCCCTTAGGATAGGAAGCAGCTCACTCAAGGCTTGAACGCCAGTGCCCTGCCTCTGGGCCCTTAAAAGACAGCAGCACCACCATCAGTCACTAGTGGCTTCCTCTTGGGCCTCGAAGCTTTCTAGGGCTCTGCTGTTTCAGGTCCCAGGCTTTTGAGGGCCTAGGCTTCTCGACTTGACCTTCCCCGAAGGGCCATCAACACTGGATTTCCTGGATGCAACCATCTCAGAAAGGGCCTCAGCGTCTGCCTCCCCAAGCACCGGCCCATTCAGAAAGGTCTCATCCCTGGTTTCCCGCCACCCCATCCTCGTCCCCACCTTCCACCGAGGAGCCTCACGGGCCTCTGGGAGCCCACAACTCCGCCTACCGGGCCCCGCCCTCCCCCGAGAGGCCACACCACAGACCGCCCCCGGACCCGCCCACCTTAAGGGGGCTCACCCCCAACCTCCCCCCTCGGCTCCCCGCAGCGGCCACACACCTCTCTCCCTGCCTGCCCCGCCTCCCAAGCCACTGCGTTTCCTGGAATTTTCCCGCGGCCCCACCTCCCTTTCCAGGTCAGCTGCAGATTGTTAAGGAACTCGATAGCCACGTCGGGTTTTGTTTTTTGTTTTTTTTTGTCTCTGGGGCTCCTCCGGCCGGGCCTCCAGCCCGCCATCTCCTGGGCTCTCACCCCCCTCGGTCGGGCTTCATTCATCCCGCCGCCCGTCCTCCTCCTTGGGGGCATCCCTTTGTTCTCATGGTCCCGCCCCATGCGAGCGCCCGGTTTCTTCTCCGCTAGCGCGCGCCTCGAACCAAACCTCACCCGCCAACAGCCGATCCCCCACGCACTCCAGACCCGTGACCGGGAGGAGTATGAGCTCCGAGGTTGCCCGCGGCCAAACGTAGTCCTCGTGAGCGTCCATGTCGGTCCTCGAGCCGCTGCGGCTGCCTTGGCCAAGAAGGGAGCTGAGTTCTCGCGAGACGAACCTTCCTCGCGCGCAGCAGAGCCGATCTGCAGCGGCCTTAGCAACAGGTAGCGGAGCCCAGGGTCGCCCGCTGCCGATGTCCAATCAAGACCCTTCGCCCCACGAAATCCTGCTCGTCATTGGCGAGACCGTCCTCGCCCCTCCCTCTGACGTAACGCTTGCCGAGCGCAGCGGCGGGCTCCTAATGGCCCGATCTACCTCCCCCCAACACCACCTGCGGCTTTTCGGCCCGGCGGCTCAAAGCCGTATAGTTTTATTTGAGGGGGCAGCATGGATCTGTACACAATAAATAACACGAATATAGGAACTGTGCCCTAATCGCGGCTGGAGGCGGGTATGGGGCAAGACATCGGCCAGGCCTTTGGCCTGCATCTGGACAGGGGGAAGGCAGGTCCCCCGACCCGGGGCGGCGGGCGGCCTGGGGCTGGGGGCTGAGGCTGGCACTCCCCTCAGAGCTCCACGCGCGCGTCGCGGTAGGCCCGGTCCAAGGCCCACTCCGGCTGGGAGTCAGTGCCACCTTCGCGGGCCAGGCGCGCCATCTCCTGCTGGAATAGCGCCTGCCGCGCCCGGCTGGGGTCCACATTGATCCAGTTGTTGGCAATCCACTTAGTGCCGCTTGTGACCAGGCAGCCCCCGTGCAGCGAGTAGTCGTCCACGTCGCCCACCCAACCTAGGAGAGGAGGAAGGTGTGAGCAAGGGAGATGACCAGAGGGACTCTGGGCTGCGCTCACCTGAGCTTGACCTCATACAGGCCAAGGGCATGGCCAGGGTGGGCCCAGCTGTGCACACATAGGTGGCAAAATCCGGCCCCACAACCTCCTTGGGGGTTCAGCATCTCTCTCCAACTAATGCACTGACAACACTACTGGTCTTCTGAAATCAGCTTTATTGCTGCCAGCCCTGTCCGCAGCCTGGGTTGGTGACAGATGTGTCCCCAGCCCCAGTGAGCTGGAAGGCTGGAGCATTGTGGAATCAATCACAGGGGTCTAGATAACCCAGGAGGCTACACAGGTGCAGGCCGCTAAAGTCACTGAGGATGATTTTTGCGGTACACCAGGGGCAGAAAAACATTTGTAGCGGTGCCGGAAACATCCCACCGGGGTGGCCATCTGGGCTAGATAAAGGGAAGCTTCCCTCAAGGCACCCTTGGCCTGATTACAGGCCCTCACCTTGTCCATCAGGCAGGTAGTTGTACCAGAAGACTGCTGTGCCCTGCCGGGGCTTGACACGCAGGTTCCCCTTGTCACAGTGCCTCCGAGTGTCACGGAGATCAACATCATCCTGAATCAGACTCTGTAGGCAGCAGGATGGTGGGGTTTTCAAACCTCCCCCACTGTATGGCCAAGAGCCAAGGCCAGGCAGCCAAAAGTGGCCAGAGAAAAACCAGTCAGAAGTGCCCAAGGCCCAAGGGATCACTTGGGCCCGTCATCCCAAGTTTGGAGGGGTATATACTATGACTGCCCAAGGCCCTGCCATCCCACCAGAGTAACAGCCTGGTTGGCCCTTACCATTTCATCGTAGGTTCTGTTGTCGGCTACAGGGAAGACAGTCTCGCCCCCACCGGTGACGTTGTTCAAATAAAACAGTACCGTCATGTAGCTGTAAAGCAGGGGGCCCACTGAGCAGCTGTGGACACTCCCACGGGCTGACCTGTGGGCAGGATAAGCTGCCCAGGTTCCCAAGGGCCAGAAGGGCAGGCTGAGATGAGTGACAACACTGCAAGTCAATGCCAAGATGTCCCTAGCCTGTCCTTCCTCCCGCAAATCCAGTCTCTTTCTTTGTGTCATGATGTTTTGTGTGACCAAGATCACAGGTGCACTTAGCTAAATTACGTGGCTGGCTGGGAAAGGTAGGCTAGCAGAAGCAGCACAATCCTGCAGGAGGGCTGGCTGGGAGTAGAAGGGGCTGACCCAGAGCAGTCACACGAAGAGAAGAGACCTGCCTCTGTGCCTGAGCAGGGGAGGGGCACACAGCTTCAAAAGGAGAAGGTGAAGCCTCCAGCAGTGGAGGAGAATCGAGATCCAGGGGAGGGGGGCGCCAAAAAAGCTAGAGACCCAGCCTTGCCTCAGCACTCTGGGGACAAGTTTCAGCATCTGTAGGTACCTTAGTTTGGCCACTAAGACAAGATGGCCACCCCTTTCCTGCCACTTGGTAAACAAACTGGGGAGAGAGATGGGGTATCCTCAATCAGGACGGCCCAGTGCTCTCCTGGCCCCATACAGGGGGCATACCGTTAGGGCAGGGCTGTGTTTATGTCATGGGAATGCCTGGTCTGGGAGTTGAAGGCCACCCCGGGTGGGAGGTACTTGCCGGCAGGAGGTCTCGAAGGGTACAGACTCATTGGCTACCAGCTTGGTATGGGAGCAGATGGTCTCTGGGTACACAGGCCCGCTGTCCACATGGGCATGGTAGTGGCCTCCCTCGCCATACCGCACAACCTGCAGTGGCTCGCTGAGCTCCACGATTTCAGGTGACAGGCGGGTGAGGCGTAGCACCCTGGTGGGCAGCAGGCATTCAGCTGGGCAGTCCCATGCAAGGTGGCACCCTGAAGAAGCCAGACCCCGGACCTGCCACAAGCTCTGCCCCTGCCCACCTCCCCTGGAAACCCTGAGGCCCTCCAACCCCCGACCAGACTGGCCCTGCAGGAACAGGAAGGGGTTACTCATGAGCACTTCTCCCTGGATGCCAGACACCACGCTGGGTGGGGAAGATGAGATTTCCACTAAATTGGGAGCGGGGGTCACTCCCTCCAGGAAGGAGGTTGCTTATCTAAAACCCCTGGCTGCTCAGGGGCAGGGGGTCCTGTGGACAGAGATAAGAAGTCATTTCTCTAACTAGCAAAACACAAACATTCCAATCTATTTCTAATCCCAAATGTATATTGTTTGCCCACAATGAGGGGTAATTTGCCTTTGTTAATTGCCTGTCTTTTAATGGGTCCTAATCCCGGTCTAACAAGTAGAACTTAATTCCGAGTTGGCTAATCAAGCCTGTCCTCTTGGCCCCAGCCAAGAACTTCTGTGAGAGCCCCCCATGGCCTGCTCCTGCTGAGGGGCTCACCTCTGGCGGATGGCACGCATGACGTGGTGGGCACCTTCACCCTGGTAGAGCCATGTGTGGTGGCTGTTCCGCACCAGCTCGCTGGACGCCGCCTTGTGGCTCCTCATGTACTTGTGGAAGTCCCGAAGGTCCATGTCGGAGAACTCCTGCAGGCTCAGCACTCCTGCGCAGGGCACCCATCATCAGTGCCCCCCAAGCCCCTGTGAGGAGGTCACGGCAGCAGGCTGCACCATCCTACCTCTCCCTGGCCTCAGCCACTGGGGGACCACGTGCACCTGTCCCCCAACCTGGACTCTTGGGTCAGATGAACCTGGCTTCTGCCACATCAGGCCCTACAGGAAGACCTGGGGAAGTTCACTTCCTCAGTTTAAAGCTGGATTTGGTCCCCCAAAAGAAGGAGCCCAACCCCTACTAGGGCCAGAGCTGAGTGACCAAGGGAAGCTTGAACCATATGGCCAAGTCCCCCAAGGACTGCCCCTGGCCCTTCAGCCTGACTCTAAAGCACGTGGTGGCTACCTTCTGGTCCTACAGAGGGTGAAGAAAGAGCAGTCAGTGCTGGGTTCCATCCAGGGCCTTCCACGCTGTTAGGTTTAATCCAGGGCTGGTGCCCAGGAGGAGTTCCCTTATGATCTCAGGTCCCATCCTGAATGGAATATATCTATCTATCTAGCCAGTCCTGCCTGCTGAGTTAGCAGTCAACCTCAACAAAGAAAGCTAGGCCACTCTCCCAAATGAGAACACTCTCCCCTGTGCCTGCCCAACCCACAAAGCAGGAGCTCCACTTTCCTGGGGTTCTGGAAGAGTAGCTGGTGTCCATGTTATCCTGGCTGAACCAAGGGAGAAACCTACCTTCCTTCTTCTATCTCTCTTTCTCTCTCCCTCACTCCCTTTCTTCTTTCTTTCTCTCTTTCTCTTTCTTTTCTTTCTTTCTTTTAAGTAGGCTCCATGCCCAGCGTGGAGCCCAACATGGGGCTGGAACTCACCACCCTGATATCAAAACCTGGACTGAGATCAAGAGTCTGACGCTTAACCAACTCAGCCACTCAGGTACTCCTAAGGGAGAAGCCTTCTATTGTTTGGCCCAGGTTTCTCCGAGGGTGGGGAACACTCAAGGCCTGGAGGCCAGTCACGGGCTCTGTTCATACGAGCAGGAGCAGCACGATGCCCCTCCAGCCACAGGTCTTGGTCAGATCCTTCCCTCTGGGTTCACCAGCCATGGGACCATTCTTCCGAGTCCTATTTCACTGTTGTACCTTCCCCATTTCGCCCAGAATTTGGGCATGTGAGTGATGACCTCACCTCAGTAACGCCCTGGGAGTTATTACCAAAGGGGGGTGGGGCACTTGCATGACAGCTCCCCTACCCAAACCACCCCCAGCAGTTAGCATGACTCTAGGTGAGCAAAAGGAAGGCAAGCAAGATCTTAGTTAGACCAGAGAGGGTGTCTTCTGGGGAAGACCCCGTGCCTGGCTGGAGAGAGGCAGACGGAGCAGGGGCAACAGCCAAGCTCCAGCTGGCCTCACCGGTCTTCTACTCCTGCGGTACCTACACTGCCAGTAATTCCCCTCCTGGACCCCAGACTCCGCCTGTCGAGGTCAAAAGGGCCTCCAAGAACTGCCCTCTAGACTGTCCCCAAGGCGAATGGGAGGAGCCAGCCTACTGCCCAGGAGTGAGGGCCAGGCTGAATCCTCACCTCCTCATCTCTGGCTACTCTAGAAGCTGGGTACACAGGGGACAGGAGGCTCACAGGAACAGAACTGTGGCGAGGTATGAGCTCACCATCACCATCAGGGTCAGCCTTGATCGCAGAGTACATCTCCTGAATGTTCTCTGGAGTCATCCACCGTCCATTTCCCAAGCGAGTCTGGGCCAGGACCTAAAGCACAAGATGGTCCCTCAGTGGAGTGGCGCCAGTGATGGAGGGCCACCAGAGCATAGCCAGCCGCCCAGTTCTTGCTGTAAGGGCTAAGGGTTCAGGTGATGGGGTAATGGGTGAGGACCCGGGACAGAGCCCGAGGTCCCTGAGCTGAAGGGAGGGTAGGCAGAGAGGCCCACAGGCATCTGGGGAGGTGGCCAGGAAGACAGCTAGGAGACCTGTGGGCCATAGGCGTTCCTGGCCCTGTTGGGACTGTGGCCTTCATGGCCAGCACTGTCAGCTGGCTGGAGGCAGAATGAAGCACAGGACTGTGACCCACCCAGATACTCCAGGTTAGATGGGGGAGGCCAAGGCCTCGGTGCAAACAGGGTACAGGCACCAAGGGGAGGCCTGGCCAGGGCATGACTACCAGGCTTGTCAAGAAGACCAGGCTCAGTGGGGCACTCTGTATAGGCAAGGGACCCTACACCCTGCCAAGACCTACGTGAGAGACACGTAAAAGAGAGATGCAGACTTCTGGCTACCCTCCGACCTGCCACCCCCTCCACCATGAGTTCTGTACGGTCCCCAGCCATGGCAGCCACGAATCCATACCACGGATGGCACACCACCCAGGAATTGTGGTAATGAATGTCATCACCCCCAGGGGGATTCTCCTGCCACCTTCTGGGAATCCTAAGGCAGCAAGGGGCTCTCCAGGGAAGGAGAAGGGGCCCCTGGAACTGGGCATGCCCAAGCTGATCTGAGATGGCAACTGACTCTTGGGGCCAGGGCTGAGCAGGCCACCAGAAAGACAATTCTAGGCACTCCCACCCTGGGCCTACTCCAGGCCCCAGGATCCCAACCTCACGGAGCTGCAGGCGACCATCATGGTTCTGGTCCAGCAGCCGGAAGAGGTCTAGCTGGCTGACCTGCATTGTGCCCATCGCTTCCTCGTATTCTTCAGTGGGCAGAATCTGGCTGCGCTGTAACCCCTTCATCTGGGCCAGCTGGATGATGAGCCGACACTCCTCGTCACTCAGGAAGCCAGGGATTTCTGCCAGAAGAGGAGGTGGGTGAGGCCAAGGACTGAGCCAGGGCACTGATGCAAGCAGTACCTTCCTCTCTGCAGAGCTCCTAGGTACTCCTGTCCCCTGGTGGTCGCCAGGTCAGGACTTCACACACCTCTTTACCTCTACTCTGGACTCTGACCCCAGGATTGAGTTGTCCTGCAAAGGCTGGCCAGCATTCGGAATGTGGGGCTTTTTTCTTTGATGCTGAGAGCACACATTTCCCAGGGGAGCCAAGGGAAGCTTGCTAGAGCTATGCTGAGCAGGGGCTCGCCCACCTTGGGGTGGGACTGAAGGCCAGAGGGTTGACCTCCACTTTTGATTGGGTACATACTTGAAAGTGGGGTGATGGTGACTGTGTTTTGTTTTCATTTTTGCTTTCCAGCATTGTTCAAATAAAAACAAAGTGTAAAACCTTCAGTGCCGTAGGCCAGTCCTTGCCCTCCACTCTCCTGCACAAGTGGGCGCCGACCATCTGCCCAGGCTGAGTTGCCCAGTGCCGGCATGTCCGTCAGTGGGGTCTCTTAGGTTTTTAGCAGATGCTTTGAGAAGATGTCCCGGGTGTCCTTTGCTTTCTAAGTCCGAGTAAAGGCCAGGCAGGCTTGGGGCCTGGCTTCAGTGGCTGGATGCCCCCACACCAGCTGCACAAGCAGCTTGGTCAAGCTGGAAAGTGAGTCTCACACCTGCGGAGCCCACATCCCAGTGGCCCCAGGCACTTGTAGACAGGAGCGTGGGCCCTGTTTCCTTCCGTCGTTTCTGGAGGAGAGGACTTCCTTAGAAGGGGACCAAGAGGCCCACAGGGGAACTGGCTGGAGGCAGGACCCTGCTGTCACAGTGACCCCTCAGAACTGCAGAGCGGTCTACCACCTCTCTGGGCTATACTCCTGGCATTAAGTTCCAGGCATTGCCAAGAGGAAGGAAAATGGCTGCTCAGAGCCAGGACTGGAAGGGTTTTAGTGGTTATCACAGCAAATCACGCTTAGGTGGTACAGTTCTGTGCCCTGTCCTAAGCACGTCATCAACTCCTTAATCCCCATTCTCATCCTAGGAAGCCGGGCCCCTTCAATTTGCCTTTCTCATCCATGACGCATAACAGGCAGAGACATGAGCAACTAGCCCAGAGCCTCCCGGGCTGCTGTACTCGAGTCCACGCTCACGACCAAATTCAGCTTCCCTAGATAGATGACCCAGAGGTGAGGACACTGAGGGCAGGATAAAGGCCCCTACCCAGGCCTGCTTGACCCCCCACCCAGCAAACCCATAAAGGGTGTGAGCCCTCCACTGCGGGGGGGCGGGGGGGCGCAGCTCCGGACAATGGGTTAGACGGAGCTGCTATTCAACAGTCACCTCCTGGTAGCTTAAAAACTAGATAAACAAACAAGAACAGTAAACCAGAAAAAGAAAAAACACAGGCCCAGGTTTCTTCAGTTTATTAAGTGCTGGTAATCCGCAGGCCCAAAGATGCCACCGACCTCTACAGTTCCCTGCAGCGTGCTAATCAAATGCAAATGGCCCAGGCCGACACATTGGGGCCTAACCAGATGGGTCCCAGCACCTGGGACCTGCACAAACACTGGCTCCTGGGGTGTGGGCACAGACCTATAAAGGCCTCAGCTTCAGCCCATTAAGAACAAGGCAGACAAAGCAGGTGATGGATCAAGGGCTGTGGCTGTTAGTGGCACTGGTGGTGCTGTGGGGTGACAGCGGAGCAGGGGCTCCCTGGGGCCCCACACGGTGCATGCCCATTCCCCAAGCCATGGCACTGTGCCACGACATCGGCTACACAGAGATGCGGCTGCCCAACTTGCTGGATCATGATACAGCAGCCGAGGCTCTTCAGCAGTCAGTCAGCTGGCTACCCCTGCTGGCCAGGGAGTGCCACCCTGATGCCCGCCTCTTCCTCTGCTCCCTCTTTGCCCCTGTGTGCCTCGACAGGTAGGGCAGGGGCTCCTAGGTGTGTGTGGGGGGAGGCACTTTCCTCTGCCAGGGCCTGTTCACTAACCATTGCCACGTACCTCTCAGTGCTGGGTGCCGACAAGGGTGGGGAGGGAAATGAAGGATTGTCTTGTCAGGGTGTTCCTGGCCCAGGGGAGCAGGTGCCCATGGGACAGAGGAGACATAGGCAGGGGACCACCAATGGTGAGCACCCTTGGCATCAAGGGCTCTTCAATGTCAAGGTATGGCAAATGGGTAGGCCGCTTTGGGCTGGGGGGCTGGAAGCCCCTCTCCGGTGAAGTGTGGAAGCTGTCTGCCCAAGAGATCCTGGCAAGAGATGGAGCTCAATCGAGCGCCTTTTCTCTGAGTCCAGAGATCGCAAGGCTGAGTCCTCTTCCCCAGCCTAACCTACCCCGTGAAAAACAGCTCCTTGAGTTCCTCCTTTGCAGACTGAAGGACCTTGCCAGAACCTCAGGGTGACCATGCCAGTGGCACCAAGAATGGGTTCTTTCAAAATCCAATGATCCGGCCTCTGCTCTTTGCCAACCCAGCCCTGGCCAGAACCTGCAGTCTCCCGCAGGCCTTTCAGGACAAGAGGGAGGGCCCTGCTTTCTCCCTTCAAGATGGGGAGTGAAGGCCCAGAGTGCAAGGCCCTTTGTATACACCCCTCTCCGCGGCACTGGACGTTCGCCCCAGCTGGAGGGGGAGGTGCGCTGGAAAGCTGGAAAGCAGCCCGGGCCACGTGAGGACGGTGGGGGCTGTAAGACCCAAGCCCGGCACGCCCGGCTGAGAGCCGTTGCTAGGTGACCAGGTGTCGTTGCCCAGCAACCGCGCAGTCCCTCGCTGTGCTCTGTACTGGGAGCTGCGGGGGGCGGGGGGCGGAGGGATAGGGGCAGGGGAGGAATGGAGGGGGGCCCAGCCCGGAGCCCAGGAAGCAGGGTCCTGAGCGCCCCCTCGCCCCGTTCCTTCCATCCTCCCCCCCCCCACCCACCCCGCAGGGTCATCTACCCGTGCCGCAGCCTGTGTGAGGCCGTGCAGGCCAGCTGTGCGCCCATCATGGCCTGCTACGGCTACCCCTGGCCTGCCATCCTGCACTGCGGTCGCTTCCCCGCCGGCCACGGCCTCTGCGTCGCGGCTGTCTCCAACGGCTCCCGCCTGGGCCGCCCACGTGAGTTCCCGCACGGCTCCCAGCCCCGGCCCACGGGCAGCGCCCCACCCTCCCAAGCTACTGCCCGCAGGGCCAAGTACACAGGTCTCCCTGGTAGGGGAGACAAGGGACCGGCCACAGCAGCGGGTCTCAGAAAGGATGAACAAGGGGCCAGAGGGAGGGCCCAACCCCCCGCCTCCGGCGCTGGTGGCCCCTCCCCCACTCGCTCCCGGCGGAGCCTCACTCGGCCCCTTCCCCCAGTACCGCGCGCCAGCTGCAGGGACTGTGAGTTGCAGGACGCCCGCTCGTCCAACGAGGTCCTGGACGTGCTCTGTGCCAGCGACTTTGGTGAGCCCCTAGCGTCCAGCACCCCTTACACCCACCTCACAAGTGCCTCCATCCCAGCTCCCAGCTCGGTGTAAGAAAAATGAAAGAGGGGACACTCAAATGCTATACCTGGTTAGAGCTACGAAATAAATGCCTTTAATAAGAGTGGCATTGCTAAAAGAACACACCAAACAAATCTGCCTAGGAGGGTGGCAGCCAGGACTTCAGCCCTTCTCTAGGGCTGAAGAGTAGAGCATCAAAGAGGGTGTGGCTCACCAGGTGGAGGGGATGGGGGTACTCCTAGAGGCCCTGCGCATCACCCCACTCCTCTGATCCCATTCAGCAGTGAAGGTTAGGCTCTCCCGATGCAACGGGTCAGCCTCTGGTCTCTCAGACTGCCACCTGGACTCGCGGCTAGAGGTGCTGAAGGCAGGCCCACTGCCGGCCGTGGAACTGGCCCCTACTCTGCGTCGATGGCTGCAGCTGGATGCCACGTGCGTGCACAACCTCTTGCGAGGAAGGCACACTGGGACCTACGTGCTAAGCGGGGAGGTGCAGGGCCCTCGGCTGCTGGTAACCACAGCCTATGTCTGGAGCCAAGGCCACCGGAATCTGCAGCTGGCCATGCGCAGGTGGAACCATCACCAGTGCCCAGAATAGGGGTTCATACAGGCAGGGGGAGCCTGCCACAGCCTCGGCAGCAGCCAGCCACACAAAGCCCGTGCTGCCCTGGACACACATAAAACCCTCTAGCTGTTGCCCTTCATGGATATTTGCAGACCAGAGTCCAGAGAAATCTCAGGAAGGACCCAAGCAGGGCAGAAGCCCACTTCTGTGGCCACAGCTAAGGGGCCCCTTCCTGAACTGCAGTGTTCTGCCCGGACACGAAGGAGGCTGGCTCCCTGGCAGGGGAGTGTGTGCTGGGTAGGCAAGACCACCTTTCTGTCCTTCCCAGGCCTGGGATGACAGCCTGGCTATTGCCCACAAACCCCGGCAGCCCAAGCTGTCTCAGGGCAGGTGCAAAGCCTCAGGCTATACTCATCCTGGGCAGGATGCTGCTTGTCAAGCCCCACACAGACTCAATTTTATCTGCCCAACCTTTACTGAGCCCACAGTTTCACCAAGCTGCAGCCCCGTGGAAAAGCACACGGGGTGGGGAGAAGTCCATACAGAAAACTGCATTAAGCTGCTTACAAACCTGGACTTACATACACACAGTTTTTTCCCTATTTCTGGGCCTCCAGCGTTTGTCAAGAATACAGTTTCTTAAGTAACTGCCTAATTGTTTTCTTGAGCTGACTTGGAAATCCTATGATGAAGCGGGCATGGTTTTAAGATAAATTGTTTTGTGTACTGGTGTCAATTACTCATTTACCTTAAGTAGTTAAGAAAATGGGATAAAACTCTTGTTGGCCTTCTGGAAGCGCCCCCTGCTGCTCTTGAAGGGAATGCCAAATCAGGGGGGACCTGCCAGAATGGTGGGACGTCACTCTGAGTAAGCAGACAGGTGCTGGTCTGGCTGAGTGCCCAGTAAACCCCTCCAGCCAGCCAGTAATGCCCAACAATAGACACAACTCTGGCTGCTGACTGCACAGCCAGCACAAATCAGGCCTCTCCCACATGCAGCTCACTTTTAGGGGCAGAAGTACGAATGACAAGTAAATACAGAAGACAGTCTCCAGTGATGCTAAGTGCAGAGAAGAAAACCAAGCAGGCTGATCCAAGGGTGTCTGGGAACCTCTTAAAACCAGTTTGAGGTCAAGAGAGGTCTCTGAGGAGGGGGTGTGTGCGCAGAGGCCCAATGGAGCAGAAGGCACCTCTGTGGGAAGAGCCAGGTCTGAGCTTTCTGGTGGAGGGCACAGGAAGTACAAAGGCCCCAAGGCAGCATGAGCTTGGGGACAGCACGGAGTGAGGAAGGCACAGCAGGAGATGAGGGCACCACCAAGGGACACTTAGAGGTGAAGTGGGAATCTCGGAGACTTTTAAGGAAGGGGGTAGTAAGACTGATCTGCTGTTTAGACACAGAATGGGGGTGGGGTGGGATGGAGGAAGAGGTGAGTCACGTGAAAGGCGGCAGTGTCCCCAGAGAGATGACAATGACTCAAAACTGGAACACCTCCCTTCTGAACTGAACAGGACGAAGTCCTCAGCTGACTTCTGATGGTCCAAATCCTTGTGAAATGCCTACCACAGTCAAGTAGGTATTATGTCAAGAGCTTAGAGTGGGGGCCTTGGTGCTCCAGGTCCCACTTGCCCCAGGTCTCTAGGGACAAAGGTGCGAAACAGGGAAATGTTTCCCAAAGGGAAAGACTGGAGGTTGCATGGGGTCTTCCCCATGAAGTGGTGGGGCTCCCTCCCCTGGAGATGGGGGCACTCTGGGGTAGAACCCAATCCCCTTGCCCCAGCTTACATCCTGAATAACCACCCCTCAAACCCTGGCATGTTGGGTCCCTGGGGCTGAAGGTCACAGGTTTGGAGCCAAGAGCAGCAAGGCAGAGGTGGCAGAGCCCACAGCAGGCCCATTCTCCTTGGGCCCTCCTGCCTTTTTGGGGTGACAGTAGATGAATAAACGGGCAGGTACAGAAGACAGACACTGCTTCTTCTTGAGGTAAGGCTTCCTTCTTTGGATCCATCCAACACCATAGCATTCAATAGCTGCCCCCCCTCTGACATCCTCTTCCCTGTGCTTTCCCTGCCTCACAAGTGGACTTCCTATAATCACTGATCTCTTCTTCACGTGGCTCACCTCATTTACCAAGGAGCAAGCCCCAGGACTTCCTGGGTAAAACCTGGGACACCATCCACCAGCAGACTCAAAGTCCATGTAAGAGTTGGGAGAAAATGGGGGCCACAGCTGAAGGTTCTTGCTGCAGCGGTTCAATTCTCCCAGCCATGCCCTTTGTAATTTGCAGATACATAGACCCATCTGATGGCTTAACCAGAACCAGTTTATCTTGCATCAGATCTCTCCTGCTTTCTATACTTTATGGGGTTTGGGTTTCTCATTCTCTGCTTTGTAGGACTTTGATGCAACAGCTGCATTGTTAGGGGGTGAGGGATACAGTTATGGGTCATGGTTCATTTAATTTGACATACATCTGAATTAAGAACATACAGGTCCCAAGAAGGCTGAGAATACAACCCCTTCAGACATGCCTGTTCACGGCAGTGTAGCAGTAAAGGGGTGAGGTTGTTCCCTTTGCCTGGATCACCCTTTCTTGACAGCCCCCTGGCTTGATCCCATAGCTCCTAGTTCAAATACCTTTCACAGGGAGGCCTACCTTGGTCACCCTATTAAGAGTTTCAAGCCCAGTTGAAATTCTGCCTTATTTTTCTGCAATCATTTATCACCATCTACATCTCACATATATTTGTTTGTTTATTGTCTGTCTCCTTATTTGAATGTCAGCTTTAGGTATGCATGTGTGTTGTTGTTGTTTTGGTTTGTTTGTTTCCTATTTTGTTCAATGCTGTGTTCCCAGCACTTAAAATAGTGCTTGGCACAGTCTTCAATCTTATGCAGTAATAATAATAATAGCAACAATAACCTTTTAGGGCTCCTCCCACAACAGGACAGATATAACCTATTTCCCCTTACACTGCATGCATGTGAAATCATTCTCATAGGTCTCGGCATAATTCTCAACCAGGGCCCTCTGCCCCAGGGGTAATAGCATGTGCTCAGATGCTCTGCTTTGGTCCCCAGCCCCCTCCTTAAAGCCCCTAACCCACACCATCCTCCAACAGGCAGGAACAGCCCCAGGTCTGCAGGTAAGTGTGTTACTGAGACTGGGTACCCAGGGCTAGGTGGGCAGACCTATCCTGGGCAAGGTCATGAGTCTGGGGAACCCAGACTAGTTGACACTGGTGGTCTCTGAAGGACTTCAAGAGCCTTCTCAGCTAGCATGTTGGCTATAGAGTACAGCTCTAGAGGCAGGCTACCTGGGTTCTAATCCTAGCTTCTCCCCTAATCTAGCTGTATGCGTCTGGCCAAGAATCGAAGCTCTCTGTGTCTCACTTTCCCACCCAGTGACCTGAGGGTGGGATCCACACCCACTCACATAGGGGTTGTAAGAATTAATTGAAATGATCACGTGAAGCCTACCACGTAACCAGAGCTCAGAAAATGTGAGCTTATAATGCTGGCTCCAAATGAGGTCATGCTGGAAGGTTTTGCGTACTTACGGCTGAACACAACTCCATCCTAAGAACCCTCAGGGGACCACGAGATCCACTTTGGGAGTGAGATTCCTCCTCAGAGGCCCAGAGATCAGTTAGGACCTGGTTATCAGTCTCTCCCACCCTCCCCCAATTCTAGAATGTGACAGAATTAATGATGGCAGGAAGTGTCCAAAGATGGTTTCAATGAAGTGTTTAGACAATTGCTTCAGGGTCACATTGCCCAGCCCTGTAATGGAAGGATCAGCTGCCAGAGTAGGGGTCAGAGAGGGGTGTGTAGAAAGGTCACCCTGTGACCCTATTATAAAGGTGGGGGTTGGTACTTCACTTTGGGAAACCTTTGGGTGATAAAAGAGCTACTCTGAAGCAGCCATTTTCACAACAGAAGTCACGTGGCCAAAACGAGCCTGTAGGCGCCCCCAGACAGCAGCCCCTGGCCCTTCCCAGGAGCGCCCAGCTAACTTACCGAAGAGCAGCGGCTTGAGGCTGAGGGTTCGGATGAAGTGATCCCTGTCGGCGACCAGCTGGACCTTACGCTCGTACCCCACCTAAGGGAAAGGGGCACCGCGGGCAGCTCGGGCCCCAGGCCGCGCCACCCGAGGAGGGTACAGGCGCCCGGGCCCGAAGCGCGACGAGCCGAGCGAGGGGTGCGCGCGGGGCAGACGACGCAGAGAGCAGCGTGGAGGTCGTGGGCTGCGCGGCGGCCGTCACGGGCTTGCCGTGCAGGGCCTGGAGCGCGGCGAGACGGGGGTCCTCACCTTGATGCCCTCGAGCCGGGTGAGGGGACCCAGGGTCGGCGCGGGCCCGGGGCCCTGGGCACGGCGCTGGGGCCCGGGGTCGCTGCTCTCGTCGCCGTTACTGTAATGCACGAAGAGCAGCAGCGCCAGCACGTTGCCCAGGTACAGGTGCACAAACACCATCAGCACCAGGAAGTAGGCGCGCGAGCAGATGCCGCGGGGCTTGCACAGCGGCCGGACCGGCGCGTCCTCGCAGTCGCCCAGCCCGGCCGCGTCCCGGGCTCGCTCGTGTCCAGGCGGCGCCCACTGCGGACTCGCGGCCTCCGGCCTCGGGGCCGCCGCCGCCGTCGCCGCCGCCATGGCGCCCAGGTCGCGCGCACGCCCAGGGGAGGGGCCGCGGGGAGGCCCGCGCCGCGCCGCGCCGTCGCCTGGACAACCGCCGCGTAGCCTGCGCGCGCCGCGGTCTCTAGGCGACCGTGCCTGGGGATGCTGCACCAGCCGGCGCCGCCCGCGCCCGGCCCTGCGCGGCGCTCCGTCTCCCTTGCGCCCTGGACCCCGGCCCACGCTGAAGTTTCTCTTCCCGGGGTGGGCTACTGTCAGGAGGAGATGCACACTCCCCAGGGCAGAAGCCAACGCCCTCCGCCGCCCCCAATGCAGAGGCAGGCAGGAGCAGCACCGTTAAAGGAAACACCCTTAGTAGTTTCTCCGTCCCCTGGTTAAGATGCACTTCCCTCTTCCCAGAAAAGTATGGCCTGCGTTTTCTCGCTCCCGGGAGTGGGGTGACAGCGACGAGGCAGTGCCAAAAGATGACTCAATAATGCGGCGGTTTGGGGGCTCCGCGGAAGCCGACGACCGCGCATGTGATGGTGTAGGGCCCACAGCTTTCGGCACTGTCGCTCACCAGCTTAGAAGGCCAAGAATGCCTTGGAGGCCTATAGGAGTCAGGCCTTAAGAAGCAGCTGCCTGAGGTTCAAGGTCGCATATGAGCATAGACGGTGGGATCCAGTCTGGAGTGGTCAGAGAGGGCTTCCTGGAGGAGCCCCCGGCACCAGGAAGCTCAAACCCCTAACAACAACCTGCAGGAATTCAAGCAGGTATTCAGGTGCTCTGGTGCACAGGAACATTCCTTGCCTCAAAGCCAGCACAGGGGAAGGGGGAGAAAGGCACTTTTCTGTAAGAAAAGAACTTTTCTATAATTGAGACACCATTGCCTCAGAGAAAAAGTAGACAAGATTGGGCGCATCAGGGTGGTGTGGCTGTAGTTGGCTCAGAGGAAAGAAACTCAGATGATCACCAGGTATGGAGGTGGAAGGACATACCAGTGGCCACGTTCCAAAGCCTGGGCATTTTCATGCTCCCTGCTCTTCTGGGGCTGGATTATCCTCAGAGATGCACAGGCCCCAGGGCAGAAGCCAACCCCTCCAGGTGGACAGGCAGACAAGAGCGGCACCACTGAGTCAGGTCTCACTAGTGGTTTTCCCTTTACACTGTTAACAGGCCCCTCTCCCACCCGTTTTCTTCCAGAAAAGTGGCGTCTGCATTTTCTGGTCTCCCCAGAGCAGGCCAGGGGCTCCAAAGGCGGGCACACCTCCTTCTCTTGGAGATTCTACACACAATGGCAGGTTTCACCACAAGCACATGGGTGCCTCCACTCATCCAGCCACCCTCAGGGACCATCTTGTCAATCTCCTTAGGATACTACAGAGAAACACTGCCCAACCAAAGGGGACATTATGGACGTTTCTAATGGGGAAACGTCCTAACGTTCTAACCCCTCCTCCCCATGGGGTAATGGGAATTGTTATAGTTCAGCCGGAATTGGGATACCTCCCCATGGGGTAATGGGAATTGTTATGGCTCAGCCGAAGTTGGGATGCTGACCAAACACCACCAGTGGTCCAGTATTCTGCTTCAGATGGAGTGGGAACTGACAGCTCTGCAGCTAACTGGACTCCCTGTGCATGGAAGTGAAGACAGAGGCAGCAAGGGCCTGGCCCCTGCTCCCTGAAATGAATTCTAAAGCACATACATACAAACATACATACGTAGAATTGCCACAAAACAAATGTTTCAGATTCAAATGGAAAAAATCCTATTACCAACTTAGAAGTGTCTGAATTTCCTGCAGCTTGTCTTTAAGCCACTCTAGTTAGCTCAGAAGTCTCTCAACTTCCAAGTACATAGCACAATCGAAACAAGTAAATTTTCCCTGAATCGTATTAATCTATTTTTTTTTCTTTTTGTGATCTAAGTTCTTCATTTAAAAAAAATTTTTAAAAAGATTTTATTTATTTGACAGAGAGCATGAGCAGGGGGGAGAAGCAAGGGGAGTGGGAGAAGCAGGCTCCCTGCTGAGCAGGGAGACTGATGTGGGACTCAACCCCAGGACCTTGGGATAATGACCTGAGCCGAAGTCAGACACTTAACCGACTGAGCCACCCAGGTTCTCTCTCCTAAGTTCTTTAATGTGAAAAAAACCAACCAACCGAATCAGTTTCACCAAGGATGTCATGGTTTTCTGGTACCCATGAATGAATGTTGAGACCATTTCCTCTTTAGCCTTTTAATACCTATAATTAGATCACCACAAATCCTCATATTCCTTATTTTTCTGAACCCCTTTCTCCCATATTTCTATCTCCTGTATGCAAGTGACTTATGCTCACTGACAACAGCTTCTTCTCTAACTCATCACCAGACAACAAAAGGCACTGGGGTGGGAGTGTGGAATGCTGTCTAGTTCTGCTCCACCTGCTGTTGGTTGTGGGAATCTCAACCACATCATAAACGAGAACTTGGCCTTTTAAAACCTATGGCCCTTTTGCTATCTAAGGACCATAAGGTTTCTCTCTTTTTTAAATAGGCTCCATACCCAATGTGGGGCTTGAACTCAGGACCCTGATATTAAGAGTCCCATGCTCTGGGGCGCCTGGGTGGCACAGCGGTTAAGCGTCTGCCTTCGGCTCAGGGCGTGATCCCGGCGATCTGGGATCGAGCCCCACATCAGGCTCTTCCGCTATGAGCCTGCTTCTTCCTCTCCCACTCCCCCTGCTTGTGTTCCCTCTCTCGCTGGCTGTCTCTATCTCCGTTGAATAAATAAATAAATAAAATCTTAAAAAAAAAAAAAAAAAGAGTCCCATGCTCTACCGACTGAGCCAGGCAGGTGCCCCATTTTTAAATTAATTATTTTTTAAAGTAAGAGCCATAAAGTTTTCCCCCCCTCAGGCTGGCTCACCTCACAGGGGTGGAAGTCCCACCTCAATTGCTGTCACATCTGGGCCTCGTGCTCTGTTCTTCCATTAAAAAATTGGACTAATTTCCTTTTTTTTTTTTAAGATTTTATTTACTTGAGATAGAGCAAGAGTGAGAGAGAACAAAAATGGAGAGCGGCAGGCAGAGGGAGAAGCAAGCTCTCCACTGAACAGGAAGCCCATTGCCGGGCTCAATCCCAGGACTCTGGGATCCTGAACTGAGCCGAAGGCAGACCCTTAATCTACTGAGCCACCCAGGCGCCCCTTATTTCCCACTAAGTGGGTATGTGCTCAGTCACCATTAGTGTGATTGTCTTGTGGGGACAGAAACTGGCCTAAGTCAGGACCAATAGCTGTGTCCTCTGTACCCAAAACAGGGTCCAGTACAGGGACAGTGCTCTGATTATTGCCCGTAGACTACATAGAAAATCCCTCCTCTAGACTTTGCTAGAATGTGCTATCTTCTCTTGTTCATTTTGAAATTTTTTTTTTTTTTTAAGATTTCTTTTGAGAGAGAGAGAGAGAGAGAGAGAGAGAGAGAGAGACCACACAAGCATGGGGAGCTGCAGGCAGAGGGAGAGGAAGAAGCAGGCTTCCCAGCTGAGCAGAGAGCCCAATGCAGGACTCGATCCCAGCGATGATGACCTGAGCCAAAGGCAGAGGCTTAACCAACTGAGCTACCCAGGTGCCCTCTTGTTCATTTTTAAGATCCCCAAGGGTATGGTGCCAAGGCCATGGTACCCTGCCCACTTATCTACAGAAGTGACCCTTTAACCCTGGGCCTTGCTGCCTCAGTGAAAACATTCACTAGTGATCAATTCCATCTGTGTCCCCCATGTTCTGGAGGTTCTGAGATGGGAGAGCCCATGGATCTTTTGCACACCATTGTATGTCCAGGTGCCATGTATGGGGCTCGGCACACCAGAGGGCCAGGGACGAGCAGCTGTGGAGCTCAGATTGGCAGTGCCTGGCGCCTCTCTGGCCTTGCCTGTCCCGTGCATGCTGCCCACAGCTTTGGAGCCTTAACCTCTGAGCTATCAGTGAAGTTTCTGCCCCTCTTGTCCCAAGTGTGGACCCCCTTGATTCAGAACCCAAACTCTATTTCCTGTTCTCAAACCTTGGGATTAAACTCCACACACTCAGGTTTCTGTCTAGAGTCCTATCTTTGTAACCCCCAAGTCTCTGCGAAGCCACCCCCACCCATACTGCATAACCCTAGCCTTCCACATCTGCTTTAGAGGGACCCAGGGGCTTTGCGAATGAGGGACTCAGGGCCTCTGCAGGAGCTGTGGGGCATTCCCACCAGAACTCTGCCAGTATCCCAGGATCTTTTTGTGGGCGGAATGGTGTGGCCTGAAACCCAGAGAGAGGAAAGTAGAAACAGGCAGGATATTCCACTTCCCTCCACAGATGCCCTCTCCTCAGAAAGCCAGAGAGAGAAGGCAGAATAGAGGCCAGTGGGACCTTCACAGCTCTGGAGAGGGGGTTCATCAACAGGAAGGCCCTCACTTGGTGCTCCCTGGCCAGAATCCCCTGGGGTGTTGGCTTAGGTTACTTGGATCCCTGGAAGGAAGACTCTACACAGTTTTATAATCAGAAACTTTATTTTGAATAAACCACTCAACACTGAGCAGATGACGTTGCCTCAACTTTTTCTTTGAAGAAAACAAAGATATTATGGTAAATTCATGAAAACACTGTGCCTTCATCTTCTATCCTTTGTAGGGCAGAAAAATTCTGCCTGACCTTTCCTATCTTCCTGATGATGTTCGTGAAGGACAGCCACTGAGGGCACAAAAGGAAGCTCTCCACAGGTCAAGGGCTGCAGGCTATAGTCTGGGCACAGAACCTCCTGCAGCTCCAGTGGCTGGGGCCCCAGCTGGGTACAAGTGTACCACGTGGTAGCTGTGCAGTCCAAAAATGGCCCAGGATGCCCAGGGTGTGCCTTAAGGCGCAGAGCGGCAACACCTCTCCCATGGCGGTGACACAGAAAGGACTGGACGGAGAGGTAAAGGCTCCCGACGCCAGGATCTTCCGCGTGTCAACGCAGCACTGACACCCACTCTAGGTCCTGCAGCAGGCGCGCTCCTCCTTTAGTGAGCTCCCCGCTGTTCAATTCTGGGCCCGTGTGCTGCACTCCTAACTCGTTCTCCCACTCCACCCCACAGTCCCTCCCTTGCAGATGACAGGAAGAAACAGCCTGGGTTGGGGCTGGAGGGAGGGAGACAGGAAGCCTGCAGCCATCCTTGTACCCCATGATCCCAAGAATCACAGCTGTCCTCTGTCTTTAAAAGCGATTCAGTTTACAGCTAACATGGTACCTGGGAAATTGCTGACTAAGGTGAGAATGTCTGAATATCAAAGAACTTCCACCGTAATATTCACAGATCTCCCAAGTAACTCTTGCAGGAGGTGAAGGAGGCCCTGTCAAGTACAGACATCTCTGCCAGCCTGAGCGGAGGCAGTGAACAAAGCCACAAAAACTCCAGGAATCACAGATGTAACTTTTAACAGCCCCACAGGACTGGGTTCAGGACAGGCAGGACACCACACAAACCACCTGTTCCTTTGCACTCAACTGTGCAAAAGCTGACCCTCTCCCCTGGCCAGCCCTTCCAGGATAGTAGCTGGGACCACAAACCCAGGACCCTCCTGGCCTCAGGCTCCCAGACCCCAGAGATCGGTGTCCTCCGGCAGCTAGACCCAGGCAAGGGGGAGAGCACCCCGCCCCCAGGGCAGCCACTCTGGAGGAGAACACGCTTCTGATAACCTGAAAACCACTTGTGCAAACAAGGCCCCTGAGTCCAGAAGACCTGTGCCCTTAGGAGGGCCATGCTGAACTTTGACCCTGAAGCTCACCACAGAACAGTGTAGCAGGACAGTGTCAGGTATGGACAGCCGTGTGTGAACCTGCTTAGTTACATCACTGGAGCACTGGCACAAAAGAAGGGACCACGGTAAAACGAATTTATTTTGGGGAATAATTCCCTTTAAAAGTAGATCTCTATCTTTAGGAGACAAAAGGAAACACTGTGCTGAACTCAGGTCCCCTGGTCTGGAGGGCCACAAGCCCACCTATGCTCTGCTGTGGGCTCTGG
The DNA here is from genome assembly GCF_023065955.2 of Ursus arctos. Taxonomy (NCBI): domain Eukaryota; kingdom Metazoa; phylum Chordata; class Mammalia; order Carnivora; family Ursidae; genus Ursus; species Ursus arctos. Next base: position 32,404,347 of record NW_026622808.1, on the reverse strand, counting down.
CCTCAGTGGCCAGACCCAGGTAAACCTGGAAGAAAGATAAGCCCACAGACACACAGTGCCATCGGAGACGACGACACCCTGTGACAAGGCCCCTTTCTGTATTATCTCCTCACTGCAAGGTAAGGCAGGTGCACCCAACCATAAAAGGGTCCCCAAGGACCAGGCAGGAGGCATGATGTGATTCCCTGTGCTCCATGCCCGTCACACAGGCCAACTCAATTCCCCACCGTCTGCCACCCACGCTCTTCCCTTGAGACACCAGCTGTGGCCAAACACATGAGAATTGGGAAAACGGGGACCACCCTGGGGCCCTCTTGCAGGAGACATTCTGAGGCAGGGGGGGCAGGCAGCATATGTTACATTCTAAGTAAAATAGCTAGAGGGTAAAACACTCCAATGCCAATTTATTTTTAAAAAGGGTTCTGTGTAATTCTATGGTTTGCCTTTTTTTTTTTGTATAATTATACAACCTTTGAAAATTACATAAGTTGTATTGATCTAATACTATTAATAGTCATTCAGAAAAAACTTTCCCTCCCTCCCAACAACCATCCAGGGGGAATTAGAAGTCCTGAAGAGAGGCCAATTCAACATGGCCTCTACCCTGGTAGAAACAAAAAGCGAAAAGATGAGAAGAAAACAGAAATGGACTACGAGGTGTGTGGCCAGTGTCTATCAGGAGTGGGGCCCTGGCTGTTGCCTGAGGTGGTGAAAGGCAGAGCCTGCAGCATGCAGTTCGGCAGCCGGGAGGCCTCGCAGCCACATCGTCCTCACTCCGGCGCATCCGTGTCCCAATCTAGGTGTCATGGAAATCCTTCAGCAGGGTTCTCCTCCGTTGCTCTGCTATGTGCATCTGGTTCTCTAAGTCCTGCACCAGGGAAGCAAGATGGTGCTTGCACGGCCCAGTCCCCAGAGCGCGGAGCAGCCAAAGCCACGCCCACCACGTCAGGGGCTCCAAGCGGTCAAAGGCACTGCCCTTCCCACCCTTCTCTGCAGCAGCTTCCCGTCCACATGCTAACAGCCCTGTCACCTGTTAACAAGCCAGTCCTGCCTGGCCCACACCAGAGGGACCAAGAAGGGGGCAGGCACTTACCCCTCTGTCATAGCTGTCTGCACGCTCCACTTTCCACGACAGGTTTTCGATCTCAGCCTCCAGCTGAGCCTGCTGGTATTCAAACTGTATGGGCAGAGCAGGAGGGTCAAAAGGAGAGGGGCTGCAGCCGGGGCAGGGCCTGCAGATGGAGGGGCAGACGCAGCACCTCAGGCTCGCATGAGCTACAGACAGGCCTGAGGCTGTCCTCAGAGAGCAGTGCTAGTTCCTGTAGCCAGAGCCGGAACCCAATCAAAAGGCCACCTGAAGAGTACAGCCAAGTGGCAATGCCACACTCACCCTCCGCCCCAAAAGAAAGGGGAAAAATTTAAGCCACCAAAGACAATATGCCCAACATACAGGGAAACAGATGCTGCAAAAACAAAATGGATATTCACAGACATGGTATTCACTGAATACTTCATTTTTTCAGTCCTTCTGCACATCAAGACTTAAAAATATTCAAGCCATTTGACTTAGTCATTGTACATCCGTTGTACAATTATACACAAAATGTTCCTCGAAATCTTATTTATACTAATGAAAAACAGAAACAATGAGCGCCCAACTGATGGTACAACCATATAATGAAACATTTATGCACTTATTAAAAATGGTATTTACCAGACTGGTAAATAAGGACAGCTGCAACAATAAATGATTGTAACAACAGAATGTCATGTATATAATTAACATTATATGTAGAAATAAATTTAAAAGGCTGAAAAATGCTAACAGTGGCCATATCTTTCTGGTGGGATTATGGATGATGTAAATGTTTTTGTTTTTCAACATTTACACAATAAATGTGAATTACTTTATAGTCAGGGGAAATAATCCATATCTAAGAAAAAGAATTAAACAAAGATGTAAAAAAGTCAACTATAATTTTGGAATGTGCACGCTAGGTATCCTCCTAAAGCATGGGTGCGGGGCTCCCAAGTGGCCACAGAGCTTTTTAGCCAGTTGCCCTGTAGCTATGACCATTCAGGGGCTTTGATATATCTGCCTTAATATAGCACAAAATGCCAGGGCCTGAAATCTCTTTTAGAGATGCCTAGAAGAGAACTGAACTTTTTTTTCAGCGAGCGAGCGAGAGCAAGTGATCAAGTGCGTCGCACACGGGGGAGAAAGAGAGAGAGTCTTAAGCAGGCTCCGTGCTGAGCGTGGAGCAGGGCTCAGTCTCACCGCCCTGAGATCATAACCTGAGCCAAAACCAAGAGTCAGACACTTAACCGACTGAGCCACCCAGGTGCCCCAGTAGAGCTGAACTTTTAAAACTGACAGTTTTTTTGCCCTCCCAACAACCAGGTTCTGGTCCCCACTCTCCTGGAAAGTGCGGGTAGACAAGGATACCTCTAAGCTAGGAGGGCAGAGCGGAGGACTGCTTGGCCTTACCAGCTTCTTCCTCGGGCCGGACTCCATGTAGTAGGCATACGGGTAGGTGTACTGCAAGGTGTACCGGCACTACAACAGAAGAGAGAAGGCGTCCGCACGTGGGCACCTAACCTGCACGCATCTCAGGTGGCTTTTACAATTCTTATCCTACCATGCAAGCCAGCCTGGCTCTATGGGCATGGGTTCGAAAGAAATGAGGCCAAGCCAAATCAAGGATGAACTGGGGGACAACACGGGAAAAGCTGAAACAGAAATGGTCACAGAACACCCACAGTTCCTTTTTCAAACTGTGATTTATTACCAGCAGCTGCCTCAATGGCTCCTCCCTTGAGTCGGACATCAGAGTCCACACATCTATCTCAATACCTGTCCAAAGACAATCTCTTAGTTTCTTTGGAGTGACGCGTGGATGGGACAAAAGGAGAAAAAGGCTCTAGTTTTCCCTGCGTTCCTTCCCTGTGGCTGAGGTAGTGGAATACTCTTCTTGGAAATCCCCTGGCAGCGAGCGGCAGGCTGGGGCCTCAGTGGGCACAGCCCAGGGAAATGTGGGCCCGGAAGCAGAAGCATGCAGAGCGACACAAAGTGCTGTGTTCCCGTGCCGCCTACACTGCCTCCCACCCTCAGACATCTGGGCCTGACAGGGCTGGGTGCTGGGCCAGGGATCAGAAGAGGGAGGTGGCACAGACCTTGGCCAAAAGCTTGGCGGCATTCTGTAGGTACTGCCAGTCGATCCACGTCCCCAGATTATTCATGACTCTCTCCTGAATCTTCTCATGAATCCGCTGATAGGTCTGTGCCTCCAGCTGCAAGCTCTTGTTGTGGTTTTCCCACTACAGGGTATTGAGAAAGGTGTACAAGTCCAGACAGAAGTTCAGAATAGACACCTTGGTTGGCATAGCATGGCCACAGCTTCATCTAACTTATGGGGACTGTGTGTCCTTGAGAGTGCAGTAGGAGGACTTTTTCTTCTTCTTTTTTAAAGATTTATTTGAGAGAGAGAGAGTGCCCACGCGTGCATGTGCACACAGGGCAGGGCGGAGGGGCAGAGGGAGAGGGCAAGAAGCAGACTCCCTGCTGAGTGCAGAGACCAGCATGGGCTAATTCCAGGACCCTGAGATCATGACCTGAGCTGAAATCATGAGTCAGCTGCCCAGCCCACCGAGCCACTCAGGCACCCCAGGAGGGGCCCTTCCTCAGTCCATACTACTAACCCTGTCCTAAGCAGTGGCCTGCCGGCCAGATCACTCTACCAACCAGTGCAATAGGGCTTCAGCCCTGAGGACTAAACAAAGCTAGGTCCCTACTGCTCTGGTGTGCTTAGAAAGCAAATCCGCCATGCTCTGTGGGCTTCTGAAGGGTCTTCCTGGGAGGAAGTGCCCTCTAAATCTGATTAAGATGGTACCAGAGGGAAAAGACTATCTGATGGTCCCCTCACTGTCCCTCAACCCATCATTCAAACAGCTTTGTTGGTTGTGGCTGCCCTGCAGAGCCTGAAAGCCACATTTATGGAAGCACCACTCAGGCCCACTGCAGGAGCTCCTCTCCCTGACTTCTGTGTACACGTACCAGCACACCAGTCACTGGGCATTCTGCCTCAGCGGGCCAGTGGGAAGAAGCCCACTAGAAAGGAGCAGTTGCCCGAGAAGATGCCTACCCTCTCAAAGTAGAACAAGTACTTCTTGAGGGCTTCCCTGGCCTGCGCTTGCTGGCTCTGGTTGACAATGTCGGGGTTCTCCTTGTACCGACTGCACTCATAGTACTCGCTGCCATGGGTCTTCCAATCTCCTAGACACATCCAGCAGAAGTCTGCAAAGAACAGAAAAAGAGGCATTTACACCCACAAGATAAGCCCACAATCCTCCAACGGCAAAGCAGTGGAACAGATCCTGTGAAAGGGGAGTGGGGTGGGGTTGTCACCTGTCCAGAACTTCCTAAGGGTGCCTCTGTCCAGGAGGAATGTGCACCTCTCCTCTTTGCCACCTAACACTGTCCCTGTAGCTTTTCCTTGCCAATACGAACAACGGCCAGCAGATACTCTTAGTTCCATGAGGACATAAGCTTTGTACCTCTTTAACCCAACACAGGCAGACACAGACTGCACAAGACTGCTGGTGTGCTGTGTCAGTGCTGAGAGAAGCAGAAAGTCATCCAAGGTGGTTGTCCAGAACACATGCTTGCCCTCCTGGGTACCTCCCACACTCATGATACCTGTCCTAAGAAGATTCTGTACACAAAGTTGGGAATTTCCCCTATTTTGTCATTTTTTTTTTTAAAAAAGAACACTTCTATAAAACCAACAGCTACCCAATAGTTCCTATGCAGAATTATGAGCCTGTGCTGAGGAAGCAAAGAGGGAAAATAAAGATCCACTAAACATCCAACAGTTACCATGGTCTAATGGAGAGGAGCCAACCATAGTTCTGTTAGATGGCCACATCTCTGTCCTGTCTGATCTATATCCTGTCTCTGACAAAGACCCTCAAAGTGGGTAAACCCTGTTTCCCAGGATTTAAGCTGGCTCACTGCCTTCTCCAAAGGACCTCTGATATAAAATTTGGGGAAACTAAAGCCAAACTCAGAGACCCAGAGGTCATTCTCTTCTCCTGGGAGCCTTCACTGAACAGCAGCAATACTGCTATCTCCTTAATCAGCTAGGTGGTGCTTGCTGAGAGGTGAAGGTGGTCAAACTGCACAAGAATGCAAGGGAAGGCAGCTAACTCTGGGTGGTGAGGGATGGGGAGACTATGGGGAGGGACACACAGGGGACTTCTTGAGTACTAGAAATATGATGGGTACTGGGGTGTTCACTTGCCAGTTCTCTTTGTACGCATGTCTTATGCACTGTTCTAAGTGGATGATACACATCCCTCTCACTCAAACACATAAAGACAGAGTGGGATACCACTAAGGAAATATGCCACTACCCATGGCCTATCTTCATTCTACACTTCACAGTCACTGTTCCCTTCCAACGCCTTGCCATGTCCATTCTGATTACGATGGGCTCCTGGGAAAACACAGGAATACCATTAGATGGACCCTTACAAAGAGAAACCCACAGGGCCTTCTGGTCAGCATTGAAATTGCTGTGTAGTAGACCTGTTTGGACATACTTTCTACTCAAAAAAATTTTATTTCTTTACTTCATCTGGCAGGAAGGAAAGCAAAACCAGCACGTTCTATGTAAGCTACTCATGATGGACGAAGATCTGAAAGGCCAAATCAAAAGCCCTGTAGAAACTCTGTAAAACCTCGAAGGAAGACTCTTCTGTTACTCCCTCCAATAAAACAGCCTGTTCTAAAAGCTCTCTGTAAGGTAGCACAGATAAGCCCCACATTACTTACCTGCCTTGGCAAAAAGAAAAAGAGCACACTAGAATCTTCTTGGATGACTGAGGATCATGAAGGTCTAAGAGTCATCCCAACCTTGACGTCTGACTATCTGTGTCAGCGAGATGGCAGTGGGATTATAAGAGGCACCGGAAGAAGTATATGAAACATCAAGAGCTGCTGTAGGCTGGGTACTGTAAGTGACGGAGGCTGCCCTTGTCACTATACTACGAAAGCACTCACTAAACAAGCGGGGAGGCCCACGCGCAAGAAACGCACACTGTGCCCCTGGGCCTTGTGCACCGCGCCTGGGACTCACCGTGTTTACACTTGGAGCATTGCTGTCAGAGGGAAACAGAAGAGAACATGTTAAGGGCACGCTGACCAAAGGCTCCATGGCACACATGCAAAGGGCACGGGCTTCTGCTCACCATGTGATTGCAGCCTCCGTTCTTCTCAATGCAGATGTTGCACTTGGGACACTGAGGAGACAGAAGGGCGCCGTTAGGCTCACACACCACCAGGCCGGTTCTAAGACAAATTACACAAAGCTCCTGGCACCCGTGCCCAGTAGCTCATCGTGCGAGCCCTTCTGGGGAGGAGCATCTCACTTAAATGTGGCAGGTCGCTGAGGCTGGAACAGCAATTCAAGGAAATGAGGTCAGCACGTTTGGCTCTGAAACACTCCAAGCACCGGCTGAGCCCCACTAAGTCTTCCACCATCTGTCTTTGCCACGAGGCTGCTCAGATTAAGCACAAGCTGAGTCAGCACAAAGCCTTCCTGCTTGGGAAGAATGCCAAAGCAACACAAGAGCTGGTCCTGGTCAGCTTGCTTGGACTTCTGCTTCCACAAGAGGGCAAGGAAACCCCATCTAAAGCTCACTTGCTCTCATTTGAGAGATGCCCCAACCTAGGCAGCAAGGCAGAGACCAGTCTGACACTCTGCTCTCCCTTTGCCACGAAGCAGACTGTTTAATGAGGTCACGGTCATGGCTATGCTGGGAGTGCAGCAACTTGGCACATGACAGGCACAGGGTAGGTGCTGAGTCACCCAGGGCTCAAGGGGCTGAGGGCCATGTTTTCCCACGGGAAGTTTCAGAATGAGAACTGGGCCTGCCTGGGCTTGCCATCAGAGCCTTGCTCTTTACTACATGTTGTTATCAACCACCTCCCTCCCAGGGCTGTTAAAGCCTGGGAGGCACTCAAAAAAACCAGGTTTTCTTCTAATTAGTCAACCCATGGGTCAAACTTTTCCAGGTAGTTCAGCATTTTAGTAAAATAAATGCGCCCAACACATACTAGGATAGTCTGCTGCAAACTCTGCCAAGTCTGGGCAAGGGTCTGTAGCCTCCAGCAAGGGCCCTGGGGCCCTGGGTGTTCTGCTCTCAAATGGCCAGCCTCCTGGGCAAGGCCTTAGGCAGCATTAAGGAGGGCAGATCCATGACAGGTAAGACACAGTCCTTACGTCTTTAGTGTGAGCACTAATGTAGTTGGCTGTTTCAGAGTCGTCTGCACACTTCGTGAGCCATTTCCGGATAGTGGCGCAGTCTGTGGGGGCGTGATACATCTGACGACACTTGAAACTTAAAACCAGAAAAGAAAAACATTCAAATAATTGTTAGGTCAGGGTCCCATGTTTTCAATTTTCCTTCTGTCCAAGCCAACAGATCCTGAATTAGAGTTTTCCAAAGAAGGAAAGTCACCTCTCAAGGCCTTTGGGATCTTTAGTTACCCAGGGCTATACTGAAATACTGTATGAATTTCTCTTCATCTAAGCACTTCTAAGACACACTCTTAATACACCCAAGTAAAATGCTTCTGTCTTAAATATCCTGTGTGGTGTCAACCCTCCCTTAAAGGATGTCATATTCAGAGTTCAGATTCTCAAAGGACATGGCGAGGTGCTCTGAGACGGATAACTCAGCTCAGACCCAAGGCAGAATCAACATCCGCTTTTTGGGAGCCTGGACTTAACTCCCAGCCATATGTGCACAGTATGTACACACAACAGAACTTGTTCAGTCTGCAGGGCCATGATAACTCTGACAATACCTGAAACTTAAAATCAGAAAAGAAAACATTCCAGCACTCATCTGGCTAGGCTTCCATGTTTTTCATTTCCCTTTTGTCCTAGCTAACGCGATATCTGGATAGTAAAGGCACTCAGGCAAACAGCCTAACACATGCCCCAGGGAAAGGAGTTCATAATGTGGGACACAGGGGTGCCTGGGTGGCTCAGTCAGTTAAGCATCTGTCTTCAGCTCAGGTCATGATCCCAGGGTCCTGGGATCAAACCCCGTGTGGGATCTCTGCTCAGTAGGGAGCCTGTTTCTCCCTCTCCCTCTGCCTACACTCTCTCATTCTCTGTCAAATAAATAAAATCTTAAAAACAAAAAAAGTGGGACACAAAGGATGAAGAGCAACTACATTAGCGGTTCTTTTTCTTTTTCTTTTTTTTTTAAGGTAAACTCCACACCCAGCATGGAGCCCAGCATGGGGCTTGAACTCATGACCCTGACATCAAGACCACAGCTGAAACCAAGAGTCGGACACTTAACTGACTGAGCCATCCAGGCACCCTTATGTTAGTGATTCTTAATCTTTGGTGAGCCATAGACTCCCTCAACAATGTTTTAAAAGGCAGGAACACATGCACATACACCACATTTTCCATGTAGTTTCTCTGAAGCCCCACCATGAATCATCTTAGGGAGGCATGATTAGGGACAGACACAGATGTGGACCTAAATTATGGCTCTGTCCTTGCCTTGCATCTCCAATTCCTCCCCTATAACATAAGGGCAACAGTATCAATTGCACACAGTTGTGACAATATAGGTTAAGTGATGAGAACAGTGTCTTTCCCACAATAAGGCTTCAGTACACTTAAGCTATCCCCCTATCTCCTGAATGGAGCAAACCCCAAGTAGACATAAACTAGCTTTATGAATTACAGTGTTATAAAATTAGCCTACAAAGGCCAAGATAAAGATTCAGACACTGAAGATTGTAGCTTTCAAACACGGTAATATGTGATTATCTATGCAGGCACATATACACCCACACTGACACAATCTCTGTGCCATGAGTCTCAGTAGCATAAACCGTAGCATATTCTCCCAGAATCTGTGCCACTTTTTTGTTTGATAATCTGAGCATTATCAAACATCCCATGGAACATGAGATGCTGGGTACATACCCTGCCCACTTGGAGCAGAGCTGGTGGTTAGGCTCAAAGACCCTGTCTTTCCCAGCCCCACCCTCACCCATAGCAACAGCAGTGGTGCTTCTGAGGACAAGGCAGGAGCCCAGGGCTGCTCAGCACCCACACTCACTCTTACCAGAACACCTCGTTGCACCGATTGCACTGTACTCGGCGAGCTCTAGGCTCCTGTACCCGAATAACCATGGGGCAGTCTGCACCAGGGCACAGCTGGAGCTGGTAATGACTCTGTGAACACACCAAGGGGAAACAATGAGGACATCCCCTAGTCACTGCTTCCAAATTAGACTTCCCTGAGAGCTCAAACACCTGCTGTCCTTCCAGCCGATGACTTCTTTTTTTTTTTTTTTTTTTAAAGATTTTATTTATTTATTTGACAGAGAGAGACAGCCAGCGAGAGAGGGAACACAAGCAGGGGGAGTGGGAGAGGAAGAAGCAGGCTCCCAGCGGAGGAGCCTGATGTGGGGCTCGATCCCAGAACGCCGGGATCACGCCCTGAGCCGAAGGCAGACGCTTAACGACTGCGCCACCCAGGCGCCCCTCCAGCCGATGACTTCTATCAAGCGGCTATAGGAATTCAGAAAGGATGTCACAAGGAACAGCGTTCAGCAGATACTGAAGACCTATGAATGTTTAGCTAAAACTAGGTAGCAACTCACTAGAATGATCTAAGGCTAGATTATAAAATGGAGCATAGAACTGTGTCTGTGAGATGAAAGTGCACAGGCACCAGGTTTGAAAAGGAACACAGCCCAATCAGCTGTGCATCTGAAAGTATTATTCTAAGTGAAAAAAGACCGAGAAAGACAAGTACCATATGATTCCACTTCTGTGCAGAATCTAAAAAACAAAATGAAAAACAAAACTCAAAGATACAGAGAATAGAAGGGGAAGGGGGCTTTAGGGTGGGTGAAATGGGTGAAGGGGGTCAATTATATGGTGACGAATGGTAACTAGACTTACTTTGGTGATCACATTGTAGCATATACAAATATTGAATTATTATGTGGTATACCTGAAAACAATATAATGTTACACACCAATTTTACCTAAAAACAAAAACAAAAGCTCTGAGAGGCTCAAACGACCCTCATGCACGTACCAAAGGCAGCAAACAGCCCAGGGAACAAGGCGCTGTTTATCCCGCAGCCCATGCATGAGAAGACCCAGCCCGTCAGGCCATCTTGTAAGCTCAGGCACAAGCGACGAAGATGAGAGCTATGCAGCATGAAGGCTGCTAGCCTCAGCCGGGAGCCCAAAGGAGGGGAGGGAATCCCAAACTGACCACACTGGAACCCTGGACGAGTTTTCCAACTGCACAAGAAGCAATACCCCTTCTCTGTGCTTTATAATCACACAGTGAACCACAGGCAACAGCAGCTCCTGAGATAGCCCTGATTCGTGTTCATCCCCTGACATACAACAGCTTGTTTAAGCAACTGTGTAGAAGAGGAGGAGGCCTGACCATTCTACCAGAGAAAACCAAGACTCAGAGAGGTCAAATAAAAGGTGGAAGGCTACACAGCGGGAAAGTAACAGTCCTGGGACTCATGTCGTTGTCAGTCTGCCTCCAAGGCCTGTGTTCCTCACTACCACTCTAGTGGCTTCTCTACTTTGTAAAAGCCATAGAGCTCTTTTTTCAAATTACAGCACCTAATGGCAGCCTCGTCCACAAAGTGACTGTGGTGAGCATGAGATGGAACACAGGCCCAGGAAGACAGACATGCAACGATAGGGGCCGGGTCATACCTCCACATAGTCCCTAAAGAGGTAGCGCCTGTATTTGTCTCTCAATTCTTCATTGGGCAGCAATGGAAACACGAAGTCCTCTGGTGTTCGGAGTGGGCAGTCCTGAGCCATGCAAGAGACTCCTGTTGAACAAAGACAACATGATGGATAACTGTATTGCAGAAGACACAACAATAATATACTCCCCACTGAGTTCACCCAACAAATTCAGATTCCACATAGGAAATCCTTGAAGCCACAGAATTTATTTTAAAAAGAGAGAGAAATTAATGTATTTGCAATGACACAACTAAAATTTATCTCAAATTACATATATATCACAAATAGCACCACTGAAAAAGCTGTATCATCTAAAAAAAATCCTACATGGTTCTTGGGGCACCAGCTGGCTCAGTTGGTAAAGCAGGCAACTCTTGATCTCGGGGACATGAGTTCAAGCCCCCCATGGGGCACAGAGCTTAATTAAAAAAAAAAATCCTATACGGTTCTTGACTAACAATTTCGTTTTGTGATATTTAATACTACGTGCAAGTGACTACCACCCAACACAATGAGGTTCTGCAGATACCGCTGATGGGATGCTAACTGAGTTTGGATACCATCAAGTCATAGTGTGACAAACACTCCTATAACCAATCACCAAATCTGATTTGGGTTATGCTACCTAAATAGCAGCAATCTCTTGAGGGTTTCTGAGGTATGGCTACCACCTGGGGCATCAAGATAGGGTAGGCAGCTTAAAGGAAAGTTCTCCTAAAAGTTTACCTTGCACTCACACCAACATTTACATATATGCCCAAACAATAGCCTTAACCTTCTCATTTTGCTCAGGACTAGGGAAAATCTTGCCACTGTTCAGCCTGATGTGTTTGGAAACTAATGGTTCTGACAATAAAAACCCCAATCAGGCTCAGAAGAAACATGCAGCTGACCTGAGTACCTACAAGTGCAAAACTGAAGATAAAGACTTCATGCCAGCCCCTTACAAATTCTGCAGCAGACTCACCCACACCCACGCCGTCCTTGACAAGTACTGAGCAGTGCTGCTCCCAGCAGCTACGGCAAAACTGGTGCTGACAGGCCAGAGAAAGTAGGTTTTCCTTCCGCACAAACTGCATACACACTGCGCAGTGGTGAGGGGGGTGGGCCGTGGGAACCTGGGGAGAGACAGAGCCAAATGAGTGAAAAGGAGCCTTCAGATCCTGGGAGGCCACAGGGGTGCCTGACGAAGCTAGGTGCATGGGAGGCGAGCCTGACCCTGCAACAAATGTCAGAACTCAACTGCAATGTGTGGGCTCTGTGGGTCCCAAAAGTTCTGAATAGAAAGCACAGATCAGGAGGGCTTCCTGAAGAAGGTGGCACATGAGCTGGGTTTGCACAATCACTAGGATTCAGAGAGGCAGAGGAAGGCTGAAAGGAGAACTTACAGCAGTTTATAACGTCAGGCTGAAAACCTCAGGATTTCCAAATTGCCAAGGTCCTTAAAGGTTATTCAGTCTAACTTCTGCTTTTAGAGGCTACTGGGTTTCTTTTATAAACTGCCCCATTCGGGGCACAGAGCTGCTACTCAACAGGTACTACAGACGTTCTCAGAGCGTATGAAGCTTCTAGCAAGCCCACGCTGCAGGTTTACTTGTCAAAGACAGTGCTTTTCCCCACACAGATATGCCCCAAACACAAAACATTATAGTTTTTACTAACTCACAACTCATCCTTAACACACTGCAGATATGTCACATACACTTAATTTAGAGGGATAAGGAAGATCCTACTAGGGAAGAAACCTTCTTCTAGGATGTGGACAAATAACTGCAAAGCTTGAACTCCAGAATCCATGACGTACTATACGAACTGGCAGACAAAGACGATGTGGGACCCCCGGCCCAAGTCACAAACTGATGGAGAAGTCCGCTACAGGTTTATATTAGGTTCTGGTTAGTTCACTGGGAATGCAAACAACAATTGGAGGGAAAAGGCTGTATTCTCATGTTTATCCAATATGCTTCTGGAAATTTTCTCCTAAGAGCTACAGAAGTTATGTGGTAATTTGAACCCTGATTCTCCTTCCTAAAGAGTGCTTTCGACATGGCCCTTACTCACTTGACAAATGTTTGTCAAACTCCTAATACACAGGACATTGCTATGCATTGTAAGATATGGTTCCTAAACATAGAGCACACACAGTCTGGTGAGGGAGCTGAAAAAGATGAGTGCATCGCTACATCACACAGGTAAAGATTTCGAGACATAACTAGAGGCGTTTGGAGAGGAGAGATCACAGGCTTTGTGAGAGACAGCTTGATCTTGGTCTTTAAAGATGAGTTTCATTCCCACAAGCAAAGATGGGCATAGGGTCGGGACATTCCAGGCCAGGGACGGCACAAGCAGAGTCAAAGAGGAGTGCGGGGAGCTTGGGAACACCAAGGAACCCATCAGGAATGGAGTGCAGGCTGTGTGTAAGTGTAATGAGGAAGGTGAGGCTAAAGAGGGCCCCAGAACTGGCAATGATTTATTCTTCATCCATGAGGAAACTCTTTAAACTAAAATGGAAATGGAAGATTTAGGTCCATATTGGAACAAAAATCTCAGGCATGTTGTACTATAAACAAAGCAAGATGGTTCTCAGTAACACCATAAGCCACAGCAAGAGCCATGTGTGTCAGAAGCCTTGCTCAAGTGGGAGACACTCACATGTTTCGAGGGACTGGGCTGAACGCGAGCCTCAACGAGCAGCTGAGCAGAATTAGACTTGTATCTACAAAACAAAAAGCGAAATAAAGGGATTCAGAAACGAAGACAAACATTTTAACCTCTGAACAAAACCAGATGAGACCAACAAGTGCTGCAGTTGCACTAAAGCGCCTTTGTCTCTAACTACCTTCTGACAGTTTCAGGCTTCCTTTCACCTTAGTATAAATACTTTTCTCTTTCAGTCACTTACTTACTTACTTATTTATTTATTAAGATTTTACTTATTCATTTGACGGCGGGGGGGAACGCACAGGCAAGGGGAGCAGCAGGGGGAGAGAAGCAGTATCCCCGCTGAGCAGCAAACCCAATGTGGGGCTCGATCCCAGGACCCTGGGATCATGACCTGAGCTGAAGACAGACACTTAACCGACTGAGCCACCCAGGCGCCCCATCTCTTTCAATTTGTTTAGCCCTCAATTGGTATGAGAATAATAACCCTGATTCAAAGACATCAAACTAGGAAAAATACTTACGAAGGACCGTATCTGTTTTCAACTCCTTTCTGGAAATATCTCTGTGTCTTCAGAACAGGGAAGGTATCTTAAGATAAAGAAAATGCAGGGGCACCTGGATGGCTCAGTCGGTGGAGCACATGACTCTTGATCTTGGGGTGATGGGTTCAAGCCCCACCTTGGGTGTAGAGATTACTTAAATAAAAACTTAAAAAAAAAAAGACATAGAAAATGCTAAGCATATGGGGCACCTAACTGGCTCAGTTGGAGGAGAATGTGACTGGATCTCAGGGTCGTGAGTTTGAGCCCCACATTGGGTGTAGAAATTACTTAAATAAAAACTTAAAAAAAAAAAAAAAGCAAAGCATAAAGGAAAACTTGGGACAAATTGTTACAATGAAGAAGTTCAGTTCATCAGAACACAACATAAAGTGAAAAGCCAGGATATAAATGGAAGATAATTCAATACATATATCATTGGCAAAAGACTGATTTTCAGAATAAATAAAAACTTCCTCCAAGTCCATTTGAAAAGACAAAATAACAGAAAAAATGAACAAAGACAGAACAAGCACTTCACAGAAAAGAAAGCACGAATGGCCCTTAACACGAAAAGATGTTCAACCTCAATAATAATCTGGGACACAATTAATTATGTGTCATTTATACCCACCAGATTGCAGAACTTCAAGTTTCACAGTATCAGGAACAGTCATATACCACTGGTGGGCATGTAACACAGTGCAATCACTTTGGAAACATTTTGCCATTTAGTAAAGCTAAGGAGCAGATACCCTCACTTTCTATACTCAACCGAAGAAAAACACATAACACTAGGAGTCATGCACAAGAGTTTTGAGAGCTGCATTATTATATTTTTTTAAGATTTTATTTATTTATGTGACAGAGAGACAGCCAGCAAGAGAAGGAACACAGCAGGGGAGAGGGAGAGGAAGAAGCAGGCTCCCAGCGGAGGAGCCCGACGTGGGACTCGATCCCAAAACGCCGGGATCACGCCCTGAGCCGAAGGCAGACGCTTAACGACTGCGCCACCCAGGCGCCCCTGAGCGCTGCATTATTTTTAAAAGCAAAAAACTAAAACTCACAAATGATTTTTGACAGGAATATGGATAGGATGTCATAAAATGCAGCCTTGTTAATTTTAAAAGTTGAAGAACACACATAGCATGATTCCATGTCTGTGAAGTTCTAAAAACATACAAAACTAGGGGTGCCTGGGTGGCTCAGCTGATGAAGCATCCAACTCTTGATCTCAGCTCAGGTCTTGATCTCAACAGTCGTGAGTTCAAGCCCCTACTTAAAAAAACAAAAACACAAAACCATACAAAACTAAAGGATATATAATTTTTTTTTTAAAGATTTTATTTATTTATTTGACAGAGATAGAGACAGCCAGCGAGAGAGGGAACACAAGCAGGGGGAGTGGGAGAGGAAGAAGCAGGCTCACAGTGGAGGAGCCTGATGTGGGGCTCGATCCCACAACGCCGGGATCACGCCCTGAGCCGAAGGCAGATGCTTAACCGCTGTGCCACCCAGGCGCCCCAAGGATATATAATTTAAGAATAACTAAAAAGGGGCGTCTGGGTGGCTCAGTCAGTTAAGCATCTGCCTTTGGCTCAGGTCATGATCCCAGGGTGCTGGAATCGAGCCCCGCATTGGCCTCCCTGTTCAGCAGAGGGCCTGCTTCTCTCTCTCCCTCTACTGCTCCCCCGGCTTGTACTTGCTCTGTCAAATTAAATAAATAAATAAATAAATAAATAAATAAATAAATAAATAAATAAAATCTTAAAAAAAAAAAAAGAAACAAACAAACAAGGAAATGATCAATACCAAATTCAAGATACTGGTAGCTCTGGAGAGGAAGGAAGGGGGTGTGGCCAGGCTGCCATCAGAGGCTTCTAAGTAAAGCTTAGAGGGTTTCTTACTTGGGTTGACACTTAAGTATGTTTGCTTTGTCATTCTTTAAAACGTACACACATCACATACGTGTGCACAAACATACATTTTTGAAAAAGAAACATAATAAATATTTAATTCCTTTCTGGAATGAGGTATGGAAAACATACATTTAAAAAGAAAAACAGGAGCGTCCCAGTGGCTCAGTCGGTTAAGTGTCCGACTCTTGATTTTGGCCCAGGTCATGAGCTCAGGGTCCTGGGATAGAGCCCTGCGTCAGGCTCCATGGGGAGTCTGCTTGAGATTCTTTCCCTCTCCCTGTGCCCCTCCCCCTGTTCACACACACTTTCTAAAATAAATAAAGCTTACAAAATAATAAAAATAAACACAATTATCATGTGGTAATACAAGTGTCACACAAAGCCCAGGAAAACGCATTACCCAGAATCCAGGAACCTATGCAGGGAAGAATGTCTCATATACGTGACATCCTTATCCCACCTAGTCAAAATGACTCCTACTGCTTTTATTCCTACCTCTCACACTAGTATTCTTAATGTCTTCAGCTATCTTGTCCATTCCCAAGTTAGGCTACAGAGTTTGGACAGGGAGAGATACCCCACTACTGGAACCTACATGGGTCCAGAATTCTGGGTAGTAGAAACAATAGTGCAAACAGTGGAAGTTCACTTTGAAGTCTATCTAAAGTATTTAGCTCTTGGGTATAGAGAGTGAGAGTGCATCAGTGAAATCAGGAGTGCACTTGCTTCTTCCTGAGTAGGCCAAGCTGCTCCAGCAGATACAGCCACCTCAGTTATGTTTAGCCTGGAGAAGGAAAGGCATGACCTTGCTCCGCAGATAAATGGATCACACCATACAAAGGAAGACTCAGTGGTGTGTGAAAGGGCGGGGATGTGACCATTCTCACTAGTGGCAATTTTGTTCTCCAGGGGTTACTTGGAAGTGTCTGGAGACATCTTTGCTTTCAAAGGCTTGGGGTGCTAATTTCAGTGTCCATGTTAATGGCTTTTCATGCTTTTCTGTGAAATGCTTGTTCTGTCTTTTGCTCATTTTTTACTGTTATTTTGTCTTTTCAAATGGATTCTGCCAGAGATTCTGCCAAACGTCTTACAATTCACAGAACAATGCCCCCACAACAAAGAATTCTCTAACCCCAAATGGCATGGATGCTGAGGGTGAGAAACCCTATGCTAGACAGAACCACATGCCTCTGCAGGCCGGGCACGGGGACTCTTTCTAGAGGGGGCAGCAGGAGGAGGAACCCCTCCTCTTGACAACTTCCAGGACATCTTGAGACTTCAAGGTCTGTGCTTCAAGAGGCCTGGTTCTGGTGGTAAACTGGCCTATCTTTTCTGAAGGTAATATTCAAAAGTATGCTGCATTCCTCACTTGATATATCCCAAAGAAACAAATGGAGATGTTGGCAAGTGTCATATAGAAGGGCACTGATTACAAATTCACCACGGCATTAAAAAAAACTGAACTAACTTCACTGTCTGACAACAGGGGTTTGGAAAAAGCATGGGACATCTATACAATGAAATACTAAGCAGCAATAAAACTGAGGTTGAAAGAGTATGATGTAATCATGGGGAAATGTTCCCCAGGTACTGAGAGGAAAAAAGGATATACAGTATGATCCAATGTTTTAAATATATAATACGTACATCGTAAGGATATACTCTAAAACATAAATTAATCACCACTGGGTGGATGGGCAGAGAAGGAAGCTATGGGTGATGCTACCTCTCTTCCCCCAAACACCTTACCTGTCCAATATCTCTGCAACTTGCCAGTGGAAATTAACTAATATAAGTTTAGCAACTGAATGAGATACCTAGAAGGAAGAAACAAAAAAATATCAAATTACAACTGTAGTTTCCTTCAGAGAACTCCACATTTTGAGAAGTGCATACATTTATGTCTACAGCAGGCCCAGGCTTGATTTCCAAATTCTTCCTCTTGGTTCTCTGCTTCATCTTTTTTTAAGTTCAGACTCGTAATAATCTTAGTATAATCTTTCCTGGATCTCTTTGACTTTTCTTTGTTTTCATTACTGACACTTCCAAGAAATTAGTTTGATATGAAACTGAAGCAAAACCACCCTGTCTACAACAACCCAGCATCCAACTGAAACGAAAGAGCTGTGTGTTCCCTAATGTGGCCTATGTTCCCTCAAGCTGCTGTAGGAGACCACACATGGGAACTGAACCTCCAGTCAGGCTTGTTACTCACAGAAAAATCTCCAGGTTTGGACTTTTTGTATAAATCCAGCAAGTGAAAACACTCCTGTTTAAAACCTCTAAATTCCTGGCAATCAATGAGTCCTAATTGCAAGTATGATTTAAAAGTCTATGGACAGCCTTTGTGGCCCCTACATTTTAAAGCACACTGGTTGTGGCTATTAAAGAGCCTCAGAAGGCGCTCTGAGCTAGCAATTCTACTTCTGTAAATTTTTCTGAGGAAATCACAGAGGATATGTGTACTGCAGTGTTTTACAAGAGTAAAAATTTAAAAATAACCTAAATGCCCAACAAAAAAAGGAACTAGGTAAATAATATATGACAGATCCATGCAATGATTTAGTATGCAGTCACTGAAAAGGATGTTACAGAAATAAGTTTATTGACATAGAAAGTTCACATTTTAATGTTAGGCTAAAGAAGCCAGTAGTAAGACAGGATGTATGTGTTATAGCCACAATATCTTATTAATAGGTAAAACAGACAATGGCGCCTGGTGGCTCAGTTAAGTCAGTTAAGCGTCTGACTCTTGATTTCAGTTCACGTCATGATCTCAGGGTTGTGAAGAAGAACCCTGCGTTGGGCTCCGGGCTGGCCGGAGAGCCTACTTGGAATTTTCTCTCCCTTTGCGCCCCCCCACCTCCCCACCCCCAGCTCCCACATGTGCATGCTCTCTCTAAAAAATTAAAAGGGGGAGGGGAAGCAGACTAGACTAGAGTAGGGCCGTAGAAGATAGGGCTGTGTTTGGAGGTCTAGATCAGGCACTGCATAAGCACGAGGATGCTACTGAATCAAGGAGAAACAAGGAGCACACTTCAGGCCAGGGAGCCAAGAGAACACACAGAACCTTGGTATTCTGCCCACTAGACTGAGTTTTTAAGCAGGAGCTACTAAGGAACTGTAAGGCAGCTGGTCCACAGATAAGAACTGCAGGGGGGAAAGACCCAGTGACCAACATGGAATCCCTGCCCCTAGAGCTCAAGTTACTCCTGAAAGGAGACGGGTGCACACTTACTAAACAAGGGCATGTCCAGTACATAATCAATGTCAAAGGCTGTGCAGTGAGTAAATGTCTTTTTATTTTACAGCCCAGGTACATCTGGAGAAAACCAAGGTCTCAAAATAGCACACTTCACTAAGGGTTGGGGGGGTCCCCATGTCCCTTCCATGCAAGGTAACAGGCATCTGATTCATACATGTTGCTGTAGTATTTTTCTGTTGAAGACCGTGGAGACTTTAGGTCTAGGATTCCTGAATTGTAACTGACACTTCTTCTAACTGTAGCCATAACAAAACTATTTAATCACAGCGAACCACTATCACGAAATGAAAACAGAGACAAAACATATGGTTTAAAGTTAAATAACTGTTTTGAATGTAGCTTCTGGCTACAAATTTTTTTTTTTTTAAACTGATAGTGATACTGTTTTGGATGACCTCCTCACTGGAGCCTTACCTAAGGGGGCCAAATCAGCCCTACACCATTTTCTGTCCTGACTTCTAAATGTTTTGGCATGCAGTGGCTATTAGGTCCTAACAAAAGCACTAAACCATGCGGGAAACCCGGAGGAGTCCTGACCATTTCCAGCAGCCACGCCCCCCTTCTCACCACAGATGCCTTCGGTGGAGCCTGTGAGCTAAAAACAGGGGTCAGGCTGCCTCTCACAGATCCACAGAGCCTAGAACTGGACTGGACAGAGGCTGACCATTCAGCAGATGCCAATCATTAAGTGA
Source organism: Ursus arctos (assembly GCF_023065955.2). Lineage (NCBI taxonomy): Eukaryota > Metazoa > Chordata > Mammalia > Carnivora > Ursidae > Ursus > Ursus arctos. Next base: position 32,384,439 of record NW_026622808.1, on the reverse strand, counting down.
CAGCATGTCTTTAATCTGTGGATTTTCAAAATGGAACTCCTGAACTTTTCTTAGGAAACAGAATTTTAACACTCTACCTAGTCTGATCCTTTGATTTGAACAGCACTTAACAGCAGCAACAAAACCTCAGAATTTGCACACCACATTCAACCACTATGGAGAACATGGCCCTCTGCTGAAACAGAAATTTTATTAATGACTGCAAGTCCACTAATGACCAACTCAGAATAGCCCAGCAGAATTGAGTTTTGGTGAGAAGAGATTATGTAGAAGAGAGGATACACCTAGCACTTTATGCAACTGACAGTGGAGTGATATGAAGCTTTTCTTTCAGTGCCGAAACCCAAGAATACATCAATATATACAAGATAAGAGGCACACATGTGTCAGCTGTACACACCTCCCACCAGCCTTCTGTAGGAAGTGCTACTGTGATTCCCCACATCACAGATGGAGGTGTGAAATGGCCCATATTATGTCCACAGTGTATCACTGGAAATCAGGGACTTTCTCTCAATAATCCATTATAAACCCGAAAAAACTCAGAGACCATTAATTTAAGCAAAATGCAGTGTGACTGTGCCTTGCCCTATAATGGACACTAGGGAATCTATAGGGAAGTCAGGTTCCAAAAGAATCTCTGGCAAAAACAGCACAGGGGTAGAGGAAGAGTACCTAGAAGAATTTATGCTAAAAAAGCAGTCCCATGGGATGCTTGGGTGGCTCAGTTGGTTAAGCATTTGCCTTTGGCTCTGGTCATGATCCCAGGGTCCTGGGACTGAGGTCCTGCATTGGGCTCCTTGCTCAGTGGGGAGTCTGCTTCTCCCTCTGCCTCTGCCCCTGCTCGGGCTCACCTGCTCTCTCTCCCTCTGACAAATAAATAAAATCTTCTTAAAAAATTAATAAGGAAAAAGGTAGTCCCAGCAGGAAGGCCACCTCATCCTTGATTTGGGGTCATAAGAGAGAACTGGGGACCCATGGGTGGCTTAGCTGGTTAAGTGTCTGCCTTTGGCTTGGGTCATGATCCCAGGGTCCTGAGATTGAATCCTGCATGTGGGGGGGGGTGTCCCTGCTCAGTGGGGAGTCTGCTTCTCCCCCCCACCCCGCTCGTGCTTGCTTGTTCCCTCTCTCTCAAAAACAAATAAAATCTTAAAACACACACACACACACACACACACACACACACACACACACACGAGAGAACTGACCGCACACATGTCCCAACAGTATCTCAGAGAAAGCAAACATGGTGATTTGGGGGCAGAAAAGGATGTGGGAGGGGGTGCAGGGGTGCCAATATTTAAGCCATCTTCCATAAAGAGGGCCAGGACAAACCTTGGGGATGATATTAAAACATTAAAAAGATAAAAAAATCTGTCTTTCTCAAAGTGCAAACAGCTGAACTCTCTCAAGAAAGAATTCCTGAGTATTCACACCATTACTGCTTAATGCTCAGAGAGCTCAGCAATCCACTCTAGTAGAGTCAATAGTTCACAACTGGGGAGTCTTCCATTCTTCTGTATGTTTTCAATTGTGCAGAATAGAATCTTTTAGCAGAATCAAGGTGAGCCCTTGCTGGACTGTTTTGATCAAGAAATTAACAACCTATCAGTGCTATTCTCTGGACCCCTACACTCCATATCCCACAGGATTACCTTCCTGAAACCCTGAAGTAAAAGTAGTAATACTGAACAGCTCTTACAGAGCTCTCATATCTTGCCAGGATCAATTCCCACCCTGTTTAAAACCCATCACTGTTTTCCAGTACTGACAAGTCTTAAGATCTTAGTGGAAGAGTCATCAGAACCACTGTAACCTGGAGTCCAGCAACAGACCAAGTGATTCTAGCACCCCCACACACTTTGCTGACTATTCTCTACCAAGGATGCCCTTTTTTGTAGCAAATACTTGGAAATTAAGAACATACTTCTGTAGAACCTGTGTGTCACAGAAGAAATCACAAGAGAAATTAGAAAATGTTTTGAGCTGAACAATAATGAAAATACCATAGAATAAAACTTGGTGAGATGCTGCTTACATGATGCCAAAGGGAAATTTACAACTGTAAATGTTTATACTAGGAAAAAAAATCTAAAAATCAATGACATAAAGTACCCTTAAGAAACTAAAAAAAAGACCATATAAATAAATCAATCTTAAAAAAAGGCAGGGGGGCACCTGCGTGGGTCAGTCGGTTAAGCGTCCATTGGACTCTTGGTTTCAGCTCAGGTCATGATCTCAGGATCAAGCCCCATATTGGGTTCCACGCTCAGCGAGAAGTCTGCTTGAGGATTCTCTCCTGCAACCCCCCCCTTCCCTCCACAGGTGTGAGCTCGCGTGCTCGCTCTCTCTCACATATAAATAAATCAATCTTAAAAAAAAAGAAAAAACTAGAAAAAGACAACTAAAATCAAAGCAAGTGAAAGGAAAAAATTAAAAAGTACCAAACAGAAATAAAATTCAAACCAAATAATATTGAAAAATAAAGCCTTTAAAAGTTGATTCTTTAAGAAGATCAACAAAGTTGCTAAAAACTTTAGCTAGAACATTTAAGAAAAAAGGTATACAAATTACCAATAATGGGGGTGAAATAGGGACTATCCCTACAAACCTTACAGGTACTAAAAGGAAAGTAAGGGAATATTATAAATGATCTAATTTTAATAAATTTGGTATCTTAGGTGAAACTGACAAGTTCCTTGAACACTACTTGGCAAAACTGACACACACACAAAAAATAAACTGAATAACTCTGTATCTATTAAAGACATGGAATTCATAATCAAAAATTTTCTCACAAAATTCCATGTCCGTAACTTTTTTTTTTTAAGATTTTTTTTTTTTACTTATTTATTTGACAGAGATAGAGACAGCCAGCGAGAGAGGGAACACAAGCAGGGGGAGTGGGAGAGGAAGAAGCAGGCTCATAGAGGAGGAGCCTGAAGTGGGGCTCGATCCCATAACGCCGATCATGCCCTGAGCCGAAGGCAGACGCTTAACTGCTGTGCCACCCAGGCACCCCAATGTCCACAACTTTTTACTGGTGAACTTCATCAACACTTAAACACTTTCAGAAACTCAAGAAAGTAATACTTCTTCCAATTAATTTTATGAGACTAACATAATTCAGATAAAAAATCTGACAATCATATAACAAAAAAATTACAGACCAGTATCCCTTATGAACACAGACACAAAAAAATCAATCCAAATATTTTAGCAAATTAAGTCCAGCAATATAGAAAAAGGACAATATAGCATAATGAAGTGAGGTTATCCCAGGAATGGAAAGATAATTTAACATTTGAAAGCTCCTATCATAATTCACTGAATTAACAACCTAAAGGTGGAAAAAATGATCATTTCATCACAGAAAACCCATCTGACAAAATTCAATATTCATTCAAGATAAAATTTCTCAGCAAATCAGGACAAAAAGTGAACTGCCTGAATCTGATATAGGGCATCTATGCATTATATTCAATGATGAAACAGTGAATGCTACTATCAGGAAAATGGTACAGATGATTGCCCTCACCATTTAACATTATATATTGGCGGCCCAAGCCAGGGCACTAAGGCAAAAGGGGGGGGGGGGCATAAAATACATTAATAAAAGATTGGAAAAAGAAGAAACAAATCTGTCTCCATTCCTAGATAAAATGAGTATTTACTCAGGAAATCTTAAACAAATGTACAAAACAACTACTAGAACTAATAAATGAATTTAGTAAGATAACAAAATACAAAGTCAATATACAAAAACCAAATGTATTTCTATACAACATATGAAAACTAAAATTTAAAATAGGTGAAATGTGTTTTAATAATATATTTTATTTAGACTAATACATCTACAATATTATTTTAACATGTAATCCCCCAAAATGATTCATGAACAATTTTATTTCATACCCTTTTTTTCATATAAGTCTACAGAGTACACCGTATATTTTAGAATTATAGCACATACCAATTCCAACTGGCTACATTTCAAATGCCCAATGGCTACACAGGGTCACAGCCACCAGACTGAACAACACAGCTCCAGACTGAACACAGCAATCAAAATTAATCAAAATCAAAGCAGGGTTTTTTTGGGGGGCAGAGGGGACAAAGTGAAAGTTGATCCTAAAATCTGTGGAAGGTAAAAGACCCAGAATATCCAAAGCAATCTTGAAAGAGCAAAGTCAGAGGACTTACGCTATCTGACTTATGAAGCTACAGTAATCAAGACAGTGAAGTACGTATGGGCTTAGAAACAGAGAGATCAATGAAACAGAATAAAATCCAGAAGTAAACTCACACCGTTTACGGTTAATTTTATACAGAGGTGCCAAGGAATTCAGTCAAGGAAACATTCAACAAACGGTTCTGGAATAACCGAACATAATTATACAAAAACAAACCACAGAACTTAGACACTTCACAGCACGTAAAAAATTAACTCAAAATAGTTCACAGATTTAAATGTAAAACTAAAAACCATAAGACTTCTATAAGAAAATCTCTGCAACCTTGGTTTAGGCAAAGATTTCAAAGATACGACAATGAAAGCACTATCCTTAAAAGAAAAAACTGATAAACTGGACTTCATTAAAATTAAACTTTTAGTCTTCAAAGACATTATTAAGAAAATGGAAGAGACAAGCCACAGACTAGGAGAAAATAATTACAAATCATATATCTGATAAAGGACTCAATTCAGAATCTATAAAGAACTCATGCAACTCAACAGGACAAACAACCCAATTTTGAAAAATGGGCAAAAGATTTGAACACTTCACCTGAAAAAGGTATGAACAGTAAATACGCAAAAGAAAAGATCCTCAAGATCATCAGTCATAAGGGAAATACAAGTTAAAACAGCAAGATACCACTTTATACTCACTAGAATGGATATAATCTTAAAGACTATCAGTATCGAGTGCTCGCAAGGATGTGCAGAAACTGGAACCCTTATATAATGGCAGGAATCTAAAATAGCATTCCCCTTGGAAAACAGTTTGGCAGTTTCTTAAAACATTAAACACACACTTACCATACAACCTAGCAATCCCACTCCTAGATATCTACCCAAGAGAAATGAAAACATATGTCCATTTAAAGTCCTGGACATGAATGGGCATGGCAGCATATTTCATAATAGCCCCAAACTGGAAACAACCAAATGTCCACCAACTGATGAATGAATGGATAAACAAAATGTAATATATCCATACAAAGGAAAATCATTCAGCAATAAAAAGGAAAGCACTACTGACATGTAATATGACACGGATGAACCTCAAAAATATCGTGCCCAGTGAAAGAAGCCAGATACAAAAGACTACATATTGTACAATTCAATTGATATGAAGCTTCTAGAAAAGGTAAAACCATAGGGAAAGAAAGATGATCCTTAGTTGCCTGGGGCTGTGAGTGGGGACTGACTAATGAATACAACAAGGGAACTTTCCAGATGATGAAAATATTCTATACCTCAGGTTGTGGTGATGGTTACATAGCTGCATAAACTTACTAAAATTCATCTAATGGTACACTTTAAAATAGGTGCATTTAATGGAATATAAATAACACTTCAATAAATCTGTATAAAAATAAAATTGCTTGATGGCTAGATACATAACAAAGCAAATGTAGCAAAAGATTAGCAACTGTATAATCTTGATAGTATACAGATGTCCACTGTACAATTCCTTAAACTTCTTTGTTTTAATTTTTCATAATAGAAGTCAGGAGGGACTTTTAACACAACTGCAGTAACTTGTATGAACAAATGTCACAATAAACAAAAAGCTGACCTTTACGCTACTGTATCAAATAGTCACTTTGACCTTTTGCTTACTCCTCAAAATGAAAAATTCCTCTTCAGAGTTTTAAAATAGTTTTGACCAAAGGTTAACTGATCATACAATGTGAATTTCAGCATAAGCAGATATAACTTCCACACTTGTCTATAATGCTAATAACTTTACAACACTCTGTGGCTATCTCAACCTCCCAGACCAAGCCTTCTTAGTGTTCCAATGGATGCTCTGCTCCTAATCTTTGAGCCCCTTAAAATGTTGCCCTTCCACAAAGCACAGCCTCTCAGGCCTGTCTTTGAGTCATCACAGTTTAAGCATTGGTCAGTGTGGACAGAAGCCCCAAAGGTAAGAACTCCTCTTTTATTTTTCCTGGGAGCTGGGGAAGGGAATGTGACTGATCAAGGTGGGGAAGGGAGGGCAAACAGTGGTATAAAGTTCATCAAAGACAGAAGGATGCCCTCAAGTCTCCAGTGGTCCAGAGTCAAAGATATGCTAAGAGCAGAAGCCAAGAGCAGCCTATCTTCCCTGCTTTTTCTCCTCTTTCTCTATACCCCCAAACCTGAGCAAAAATGGGTCAGGAGCCTCTAGGGAGCTTTCCTCCCAGCTTGAAAAAACTGTGGGATTACCCTGTGCTGTCATTTACCCTGAACACTGCTCTGCATTGCCAATACAGTCTGGCCTTGTTTTGCCACTGCATTTATAATCCCAACACCCTCGAATGGTTTCCAGTTCTTTCTTTCAGGAACACCTTAGCTACACGCATGTCGGAAAGGACTTTGCTGCTGGTCATCAGTATTTCCCAAAAGTTGCAGGCAAAACTCTTCTATCATCTTCTACAATCTATATTTGGGCTGAAGACGCTTAAAACAGAAGCTTATTTCCCTGATAACAGGCCCTCAAAACATGTTGTAGTTACCACTTGTGCACAGATACCTAAAGGAGTAGACAGCTGCTGGGGAGTCAAGTTCTTCTTTCTGTTTCTTATAAACAATGTAGTAAGAGTGCATAAAATTCTATCCCTACTTCATAAGTAGGGCTTGGGGGATGAGAAGTGGGGACCAGTGGGAAATCTAGAATATGGGCCAATGATGCTAAGATTTTTCTCACAGAGATGTAATAAAGTGTACATGAATGCTTTAGCTGCTGTTACCAGCAAGGAGATCCTCACTGGCTAACAGTATACAAGTCCACCAGCTCTGCATTTCATGAGATATTCTGGAAGCACTTCCTTCCATGTTCTAAGGGCTTCAGAGACTGGAGAAATGAAATAGTGTAAACACCCAACCGTCACTTGAAGTGGAGACCACCTTGATGAGATAAAACTTCTGAATCTGTGTGGCCTCCAACCCACTCACTACAAGAAGACATCTGCAGGATTTCAAGACTTTAGATAAGGTAACTCCAGCAGCAATTTGATTATTGCCTGATACTTCAGCAATTCTGTGACTTGCTGTCCCACCTTATGTTTCAACTTTACTGTGTATATTTTCTCCATTAGGTCCCTAAGCAGAAAGCATACTGTGGTAAAAACAATTTTTAAAATCACAGGTCCCCAAGTCCACCTCAAGTTTGTTAGTAAATGAGAGCCACAAATTTCTTCGTCTCTATCAGAATTTCACATTAATCATTGGAATAAACATTTCTTGATCTCCTGCCCACAAAGAACTTAAAACACCAGAGCGAGATAAACCTTGCTACTGAAGGAAATGATAAGTACATATAACATTTTGGACCCTAATACACAGCCAATATCCATCTTTGGAAAAAAGGTTTTAAGAGTTTCAGGAAATTTAACAGTTACTACTTAACATCCCAGAGCACCTGGATAGCATATGTTTATTATTCAAAATAATGCACGGAACGTGCTAATTTTATGTAAGGATCAAGGCACATAGTGAAGAGCCTCTGCTCTTAACAGTTCCCCAAGGAAACCCATGAGCATGGTAAATTGCTTCTTCCTCTTTTTATTAGTCTCCTACAGCTGGTTCAAGCTGTCCAGCCCTCGGGGACAAGTTAATAACATAGCTTGCAAATAGATCTTTCCCCCAGAAAAAAGAAATCCAGCAGCCCACCAAAACTGTCACCAGCCCTTCCCACACTTACCAGTGCCATAGGGAGGATGCAGCTGATGGCAGTGAGCATCAACGGCCTGAAAAAATACAGGTGGTAGTTTCAATTTTTATTTAGAATTCTTACTTGCCAACTGCCTGAAAATTTTTAAGGCTACACGAATGGGTCTCCATGCCTCAGCCTGTGTTAAGCCACTTCATGGTCCAATCACATTTGTTAACAAACACTAGCAGTGATTCACTAAACAGCAGAGATGAAGGAAAGGAGTGAACTGTGGGTGAGCTTCTGGGTCTGGGGTAGAAAGGGATATGATATAGGAAAGCTAGCCTAAGGAGATCAAGATGGATGAATTCAGGTCTTGGAGGGCACGGGGTGAGGTGAGAAGGGACTAAAAGGGGTAAGAGGAAGAAACAAGGTTAAAGCACAGAGACAAAGGAGTAGGTGAACATCACCCCAGAATGGGACAAAATCAGCAGCAGTGGTGGTGATACTGGGGTGCCAGCAGGCCTCTGACTTTAGGCAAGGCTCACCCTTACAGTCCAGTTTAAGTGGTGGACCTTCATTTCTCCCATATTTCTCATCTACATATTCTCAGCTTCTAGGAGGTCAGCCTCTCTGGCTCCTGATTATAACCTTGCTTCCTTTCACTTTTTCTTTACAGGTCTCCACGGAAGTAGGGCTGACTTATAACTGAGGCACCCATGCTATTCATGTTTTAAAAATCTGATTAAATTTGAAGATTTCTCTCGTCTAACCTTAACTCAGCTCTGTCTCTGATCATTAAAATAAATACCAAGAAACCCAAAGACCTCACTAAAATAAAAAGTTATTTACGCAAAATACAATAAAGCAAAAATATGAGCCATCCATCCTTGATCACGAGGGTACTTTTTATTATGAAAAATTCCAAACATCTACAAAAGTGAAGAGTATGATGAAACCCATGTACCCATCACCCAGCTCCAACATCAACTCATGGCCAGGTCCACTCTATCTATACCTCATCTATCCATTACCTGCCACATTATCATGGAGTAAATCCCAGCCTATCTTTTAGGGTGTGCGTTTTAATGAAAAACCTTTGGAAAGTACTTACTACAAAAGGCTGGTTAAACCCCTACTAGAATTCTAAGAGTTTTCCAGTGGGTGCCAAATAAGCAGGATGACCACCATTTTTATGACCCAACGTCATATCCAGGAACCAAACCAAAAGAAATGTAGACAGGAGCTGACATCCAATGAACCGTCATTGTAGGATTAAAAGCCAAATCTCAGACCATGTTCACGCAGCCATAAGCCCATCTTGTCCAAAATGATTTCAAATAATGCTCTGCCTCTTGTAGCTAACTGCTACTGTGAGGAGGCATATAAGAGGGAATACACCAAATACTATCTTGGCAGTACCATCCATGTTCCCACTCTACTCTAGAGGATACCTCAGAGGCTACCATATCTTACTGATAAAGCCACACACTCCAAAAACATAATTCAAAGACAGAACTACTGACTGATGGCCTTAGCTATGCTCAAAACATATAATGCTATTTTTATAACCTTTCTGTTTATATAAAACTCCGTCAGAAATGGAAGCTCCTTGAGGACAGAGATTTGAAACGATTTCCTTCTCTGCCATATGCAAGCACTTGGAACAATGCCAGCACCAGTACTAGGTCCTAGATGCTAACACTACCCTCTGTCACTGCACACCCACATTCTCCTCCAGAACCCAGAGAGGCACCAAGATCTTTCAGGCTTCAAGGGGATGAAGGAGGAGGCCAGATATAGCTCCTCTGAGGAAGGTTAAAAAGAATTAAAAACGTTTAAAAAAAAAGGAAGGACAAGAGGTCTCCTGAGAGTTTGCAAAGGGTTCTGAAGGGCAGAGACGCTTACAGGAGGTTTGTGGAGACAAATGTCAAACAAAATGGGTTAGAGAACAGCCAACAGGAAGGAGTTCAGGCTGGAGTCTGAAGAAGATACTTTAAATTTTTCAACAGACCAAGATAATCAAAGTTGCACTTTTAGTGGATATATCAGAAAATATGAAATAGAAGTAGAAAAAGATTTATTTATATCTCCTCTCTCACCATTCCAAAAAAAGAGGTGGCAGAAACCAAAGGCAAAGAGATCTTAAAATTATTTTACGGTAGAGGTCAAACTACTTTCCCCCCAGCTTTCAGCATCTATCTAAAAGTTAAAAAAACAGAAGACACTCAGGAAACACTTGTTTATTGGGAATCAACAAGTTCTTAACCTATCCCAATTACCAATGAACAAAGAAAATCAAATGGTTCATAAAAAACACTTTGATGAAAAGGAACAATACCTGCCACCCCATCCCTCCCCAGCCTCCCAGTCTTCCTATCCAGGAGAAATCTCTATCAGTTCTTCTGCTTGTCACCAACATCATTAAGCATGGCCATGATTCTCTAGCAGATTTAGCTTACTTATACCTCTCCCTGCTACCCCCTTCCAAGGCCCAACCTTTTTATATTTCAATTACTATTTTCAGTTCCTTCTATCAGTTACCTTTGTAACTTTAAAGTATTGTTTACAGGACCAGAATTGCATTTTCTTCCTTGTGCTTCCAAAGCCACTATCCTTGAGCCACTCAAAGGACATTCAGACATTAGGCACAAATACGTTATCTCTATTTAGTCGCCACCAATTACCTACACTTGTGCTACTTATGTGTCTGATTTATATTTGGCTTACAACTTTTTGCATATAGTTTTTCTGCTTTGCATAGAAATTCTAATTCCCTTGCCCCTTGTAAAAAGTTCTACGGTTTCTCCACTGTATTCTAACTATCTTCCAGCTTCATTTTATCTGTTGCTCGGAATCTACCCATTCCCATTCCCGAATAAATTTTTCTTGGATCCCACCAAAGTGGTGTTCAAATTTGAGATGGCTACTTTCCAGCATAAAACAGAGCTCCTGTTGTATAGGTAACATGGGACTTTTCATTGGATTACTTAGTTCAACCATTTCTTGAATATCTTCCTCTTTTTGATTTTCATCAGCAAGGAACAGCTCCAGAAAAGGTGTAAGAAAAGAAAATTTCAGGAGTCCTTGACATCTGAAAACAAGTGCATTTTCCTATGACAGAACTCTAGGTTCAAAACCATTCTCCCTCAGGACTTGGAAGACTGCTGCTCCACTGCCTTCTAGTTGTCACAGTTGTGGATGACACGTCTGATTCCCATTTCTTTTAGAAGATCCAGTGCATCTTTACAAAAACTCTTAGGGTTTTCCATCTATTCTTGTTTTTCTGAAATTTCACAGTGACAATTCTAGCAGTGGGTCTTTCTTTATTCTTCTGGGTGTTGGGAAGAACCTTTCAATATGAAGAACGGTCCTTTCTTTAGATCCTGGAAATTTTCTTCTTATACTTTTAAATATTTCCCTCTTTTCCATTTTTTGTTCTCACTTCCCAGAAATTCTGGTAGGTGATGGATCTCTGGATTGATCCTCTATGTTTCTTTTTTCTGCATCAATTTTTGCCTGTATTTTGGCTTTATGTTGAGATTTTCTCTTGATTTTATCTTCTGATCTATCTATGGAATATTTTTTAACTTGGCAAACCCATAATTCATCTCTATGAGCTTTTTTATTTTGACAGTTTCTTCCAGATGGCCTCTCTGATTGTTTCATGGATGCCATGTCTTCTTGAATATCTTGGAGAATACTAAATATGTACGCTTTTAAAAACAAGCAAAATCATCTACTGGTCTGTTTCAGCTCAGATCAATTTTCCTGTTTCTCTTCCATTTTGCATGTTTTCCTCAAATGTCTGGTGATTCTTGGTTAAAAAACAAAGGGTCACCAAAAAAAAGGGAATGAAGTAGTGATACATGCTACAATTTGGATGAACCTCGAAAACATCACGCTAAGTGAAAGCAACCAGACACAAAAGGTCATATATTGCATGATTCCATTTATATGACATATATAGAATAAGTAAATCCATAGAGACACAAAAAGAAGATTAGTGGTTGCCCAGGGCTGGGGGGAGTGGGAAATAACTGTTTAATGGGTACCAGGTTTCCTTTTGGGTAATGAAAATGTTCTGGAACTAGATGGAGATTATGGTTGCACACTGTAAATATACTGAACGCCACTGAATTTCAACTTTAAAATGGTTAATTTTATATGAATATTACAACTTTAAAAGGGGAGGGGGTGTCAGGAAAATGAATCCTAACTCTGTGTGCATGGACAAAACCTGTCAACTGACAGGCTTTTCTTTAGGGTGCTTAATCAGAGGCAGCATACACATAAGACTCAAGAGCCCCCAAAGTGACCAATAAGATTAGCCCAATCTTACACTCTCTAAGGGCCCTATTTCTCCCCAGGCTATTCGATTTCTTAAAAATAAGCAGATTATTTTGTCTAGAAACCAAGTGGGGGCAGGGTTGATTATTTTACATAGAAACCTTTAATTAATCCCCTCATTTGCCGCTCATTTATCTCTTCCAGCCTTTGTCAGTCAAATCAAACCCCGCAGTCTCTTCAAAGACCTGCTGGACAAACTGGCTCCAGTGTGCAAGGTCCCCACAAGCCACCTCCCTCAACCTATTCTCTTTTTGTATTATGAATTTATAACATGAATATGCCTTTACTTTCATTTTCATATCTCAAAATAGAAAACCACCCCTAAATTTACCTCGTGCTCTTCATCATCATCTCTCCCCGCCCTCCCCAACTCTCCAGGCAACCGATTTACTTTCCTTCACAATGGGTCTGCATTTTCCAGAATTTTATATGGTTGAAATCATAAAATATTTACTCTTTTCTCCCCCTGGGTTCCCTCATTCAGCATACTTTTTTGGGATTTACCAACGATGCTTATAGAAGCTATTCACTCTTTTTATACTGCTGAGAAGTATGTTGTTCTATGGACACGCCATTATTTGTTCATTCATCTATTTGTGGATATTTGGGTTGTTTCCAGTTTTTGGCTATTGCAAATAAAACTGCTACAGACATGTGAATACCAAACAAACAAAGACAAATGGAGGGGGAACAAAGGTATGTGAGGACAGCCAACTATCTTGCAGCAGAAGCCAATGTTAACACGCTAATAAAAAAAAAAAAATTGATGTGTTCTATGTCATAAAATTCAAAACTTTTAAAACATTCACATTGTATTTATGATTGCAGATATTATTAGTCATTTTTACAGCTACTCATTATCAGCATGGTCCTAAGAACCCACTTTTATCTTGATAATCGATGACACAGGAAGTTACATTTAGACATCAAAAATACTACAGGAAAAAAAAATACAGGAAACCTATCCAACTTGCCAGTATAGTTGGGTGTCTTTATCCTACTCCCCCTCCAGTTATGAAACCAGTACACTCTAAATGTTGGACACATCCTTTCAGCAGCCAAAGAAAGGACATACTCTTTTCTCTGCACTTCGATAACCTGAATTGTTTCACAATTTTTTTGTCCTTCCACATGAATTCTCCACATGAATATAACGTATAATACCTTGCCTCACCTCTGAAGATTTTGTTTTATCATGTCTGCATGAAGTTCAGGCTTCTGTATCAGAATTGACAAAACTAATTCTGAGATGCACCCCAAGCTGGGAACCATACATCTACCGGGTATATACTGCCTCTGTTCAGAATTCAGCTGGCTTCATGGAAGTCCTTTGATAAGTGTGTCTTCTATTTACAAATGGGAACATACAGAAGTAGAGGTCTGGGGTTAAACTCTCAACTTTTGCACTTTTTGACCTGACTCAGTCAGATCAACAAGCAACTCTCAAAGAGTTTAGGCCCTGGCTTACAAACAACAGTTCCCAATTAGCATAAATACACAGCAAGACACATGCACAGAATGGTAGAGAGACAGGAGTGCCCAACTGACTGGGGAACAGGGAGGGCTTCGTGGGAGAAGGGATTCAAGGGTAAATCCTCAGCTTCCAGCTTGATGGATGGTGGTATCACCAATTAAGACAGAGAATCCAGGAAGCTAAGTTTGATGGCATTGGAATTATTTCTTATAAAAGGATACAACGCTATCTACAGACTCTGGAAAATGAGAGCCTAAAGTAAGGGATAAAAGAAATGAGAATGAGTAGCACATGTACTGGCCAGGAAAGAAACAGCTAGTCAAAGACAGCAAATTTCTCAGATGGAGACCACTTTGTTCATGATTATCAGAACAGCTCTGCTCTGTTAAAATCTCCAAACCAACCTTTTGCTCACTCTCCCTGTCTTTTTCTATGTTTATGATTGATAACTTGTGGTTTTCACAGTAAAACCATTTCATGTGTATAAAGGTTCGTGACAGTTCAAAGAAAAGGGAACACAACAAAAGCTTCAAATTCTGACAATTCATGTCAATTTGAGTAATCAAGCCACAGCACAGACACATTTTAGGAAGAGCAAGATGAGAAGCTTCCTGTATCTCACTCTGTACCTTTCTCAAATCTTTCCTATAACTCTTCCCTCTTTTGGGCAGAGGAATCTAATCGGTCAAATTTTTCCTAGAGCAGTAGGGGCAAAGGTGAAGTTAGGAAAACAAAAAAACGGGAGAGACTGGAACAGAGCACAAGTTAAAGCAAGGAGATGCCCCAACAATAAGAACCTCAAAACCAACTAAGCAGGCCCAAGACCAAACACTGCAGTCAACCAAAAATGTAGGAATAACAGACAAGCTATAGTCCCCTTCATCCTTTTCCTGGTTCCAATTCAAAATTCATTGTGTTACTTTTACTTTTCTTATCAGTGGGCCCCAGAAGAAGGGAACCAGAGGCTCTGGATGAAGACAAAAAAATCCAAAGTACATGATCCATCTACCACATGCACATTCGGAGACACGATCAGCAATATGTCACCCAGAACCTTCCTCAATGTGGCTTTTAGTCTATCACTGAAAATGCACAATCCTAAGAATGTGTTCTAAGGAACCAGAGCAAATAAGTAACAATCCCATTGTCCTGCACTTGCCCTGCCTCCACCATGACCATTTGTTTGAACATTCATGTGACAGGCACTTCACATTAATTATCTCATTTAATGCAGTGAAGGAGATATTTTTATCATTATTTTACAGATGAGAAAACCGAAGCTTAGATATGATGAGGAACTTGCCCAAGGCCACATTATATTAAATGGCAAAAAAGGGAATGGAGCCCAACCATCTGACCACTAGCCCAGGCTCTGGCCAAGGTCCAACAAACACAAAGGCCATATTCATGAAAGTGTTCACAGCAACATAACCGGCCCCCAAGAACGGTAACACAATAGTACTTACCTAAACGCCCAACGGGGAAAGTATGAGCAAATTACGGCTCAGTATGATGATGTGATATTCAGCCATTTAAAGTAATTTATGAGGATGAAATAAAAACAGGGGGAAATACTTAAAATACAGGCATACCTCACTTCATTGTAGTTGGCAGACACTGTTTGTTTTTGTTTTTTACAAATTGAAGGTTTGTGGCAAACCTGCATCAAGTAAGTCTATCAGTACAATTTTTTTCTAAAGCTTTTGCTTACTTCATGTCTCTGTGTCACATTTTGGTAACTCTAGCAACACTTCAAACTTTTTCATTACTATTATATTCGTTACGGTGATCTGTGATTAGTGATTACAACTTGCTGAAAGCTCAAGCGACGGTTAGCACTTTCTAGCAATAAGGTATTTTTTAATTAAGATATTTACATTGTTTTATAGACACAATGCTACTGCAAACTTAATAGACTACAGTATAGTGTAAACATAACTTTCATTTGCACTGGGATACAAAAAAAAATCATTTGACTTGCTTTATTGTGATATATGCTTTATTGCAGTGGTCTGGAACCAAACTTGCAACATCTCTGAGGCATGCCTGTATATAAGAAAAAAGCAGAATATAATACATGTACATAGCAATTACCAGAATGTAACGTCAGCCAGGGCAGGGACCTATGTTGTTCGATGCTATTTTTCCAGTGCCTGGCACACAGTTAAGTGCTTAATAAATATTGGTTGAATGAATGAATTGAAGCACAGTAGTATTATATACAAATACGGGTAAGACCTGAAGGATTACAAGCAAGGAAGAAAACTTTTATTTTAGGTTAATGAAATTATGAAGGATATTTCTTTTTTAAATACTATAGTAACATTTCAACAATAAAAGGTTAAATATAAATAAGTTAAGGATTAGAACACAAATGTGGGATTAAAATCACCCACTGAGGGGGTGCCTGGGTGGCTCAGTCAGCTGAACGGCCAACTTTTTTAAGATTTTATTTATTTGTTTGAGAGAGAGAGCGTGAGTGTGGGGCCCGGGGGGCGGGGAGGCAGAAGGAGAAGTAGACTCTCGGCTGAGCAGGGAGCCCACCGCAGGGCTCAATCCCAGGATCCTGGATCATGACCCGAGCTGAAGGCAGACGCTTAACCGACTAAGCCACTCAGGCACCCCCGGCTGACTCTGGATTTCGATTCCGGTAGTGATCTCGGGGTCCTGGGATTGAGCCCGTGTTGTAGGGCTCCCCAGGGAGTCTGCTGGGATTCTCTCCCTCTCCCCCTGCTTGTGTGCTCTCTAAAATAAATAAATCTTAAAATAAGACCACCCCTTGCTTATGCACAGTTCCTACGATAGCGTGAAAGCACAAGAAAAAGACTAGAATGAAAGCTAGCCTTGAATCTGATTAAGAGCTTCTTTTCTGGAAGGCAGTAAACATGCTGTGTGCAGTGCCAGGTGCACAGTGAGCACACAAAGTCAATGATGACAATAACCTTTCTAAACTGGCAAGATACGGACAACTGTAGCACTAGTTGTACTTAGGCAATTCTCAACGTCACTCTGGACATTTCTCATCTCCCTTTTAAAAATAAATTTGTACATCAGTAAAACACACATCAGATTTCCACAGTAAGGCATCATGAAGTATGTCAACACACCCACTAACAAGAAACTATTTGAAACACAGGATTTTAATCTAGATTCTACTGAGATACAGGCATGCAAAGAAACCTGACATCAGGTCATAAAAATAGAAATCAGATGGCTGCTCAGCACATAAACACTCAATGTTACCAGGCCCAGCTTGAGGATACTTTCCCATTAATAGTAATAAAAAAACAACAATTACCATTAACAAATACATAAATAAAAATAAAATGGTCTAAAATCCCACTATATCAGGATACAAAAAAGCTGACATAAGTAAAATTAAAGTCTTTTCCAGATATTATACAAAACTTGGTTGCCACTTAAGAGAAAGACTAAATGTAAGGTATTTTGTGAAGAACATCAATTGCTCATGTTACCAGTAACAAATGCATAGAAATGAGACTGTTTGAACACGAGGCTATAAAGACTTCTGCACTTGGAGTCAGAAGCCCTGAAAACTAATTATGATTCATCTACAAAGGGGAAAAATGATCCGCGGAAGAAGACTTATGAGAGATTTTCCAGCCACATTTTGCTGAATATCAAACACTAGATTTTAAAATAAATTCAAGCAAGAGGGTGGCAGAATAAAGTATTTTGTGTAACATTTTCCTAGCTCTACTGCAATTAATACAGCAATTCCTAAAGCAAGAACTGTGGTAAAAACACTCATTATAACCAGCGTATTTCTCCAATCCTATCTGGAGGAACACAAGGCTTAAGAAGTGAACAGAGCAGTTAAGCAATGAAGAAGTTTAAAAACTCTAACAGTAAAGACATCCCAGGCTGCATTCACAATCCTCCACATACTACTCCCTTTAACCTATGCTTCTTAGTTTCCCGCCGTAGCTCAAAAGGTAACTTTCCCATCCCCATGCGTATTGACCTGTGGGGCTTGGACTTGACTTGCGTTACCTGCACTGCCCTTCTACTCTACCTTCAAAGTTCTCCTGTAACACAAAGCTCAGATAGCTCACTTTGGCTCCACTGACTGCATCTAGCCCAAAGTGGACTATTTCTTCTCTTTTCTTATGCATTCGGGTGGGGCCCTGAACCACATTTCTCCTCTCCTGCCCACACCCCTAGCAGGCTGCAGAGAGGAGCAGAATAGTATGCGGGAGACTCCTCTGGCCCATCACCAATGAAAGCTGGCCTGGACTATCTGGGCTGAGCCTCTTCCTAAGGGCTTGATAGCAAATGCCTCAGGAGTTTGACGGAACAGCGCTAACAGGACTCACTGAATGACAAAATTCTTCTTGGCTTACTACTACATATTTTGCAATAAAAAGGTCTGTTATTACCAGAAAAGGCCTCTCTCATCTATAAGATAACAATCAAATAATCTTCATGTGAGTTTCATATGAAAATACAGGGTTTTAAAAGTTAACTTTGTTTTCCTTAAAGACTTTCCTTAAGACCTAAAGACATACACAATCACGACAAATATTTGTCAGAGATTTTCCCCCTCCTACCACATAATACCTCACCTGGCAATCATCTAATCTCTAATGACTACAACTGATACTTGAACAACATGGGTCTGAACTCCACAGAGCCACTTATACACAATTTTTTTACAATACAGTACTGTAAATGTCTTTTCCTTATGACTTTCTTTTCACTAGCTTACTTTATTGTTAAGAATCTGGTATTAATACATGAAACATACAGAATATGTGTTGACTGTTTATGTTATTGGTAAGGCTTCTAGTCAAAAGTAAACTACTAGTATTAAGTTCTGGGGGAGTCAAAAGTTATACGTGGATTTTTGGCAGTGTGGGGGTTGGCACCCCTAATCCCCGCCATTGTTCAAGGGTCAGCTGTATCCTATCTGTGTAAGATGACAGCTCATTCTAAAAACGATGCTTCCGTTTCGTCATTCATTATTTGAACACCAGTAGTTTCCCCCCAATAACAGATAAGCATTTTCTCTGTTGTCTATCCTTAGCCTTTAATCTGATTTCCTGGACACTTTCTTTTCTCAATTAATGATCTTACTTACTTATGGACTTGTCTTACAACACATACAGAAAGTTACCCTGAGCCCTCACTAAACCAAAAACCCAGTGTCCCAGACAATTGAAATTTTAATATTCAAGAGACATCAAATCTCCGAAGGCAACAAAAAGTTTAATTTTATGCTGAGCAATGCCTCATCCATAGGTAACTGCGAACACACAATTAGTAAAACAGACATGAGTATCAGTGAAAAAGTCAAGTCAGTCCTCAAACTTAGCTTTCATTCATAAACAACTATTCATATGGCTATAATTTTAAACCACATACATGTCATACCAGCCAAATAGCACCTAAATCATATGAAAGAATTAAACATCCTGATATGTCACAGAGTTGTACGAATAGTACCATGATCAATGGGGGACATCAGTGGTGATCTGGATGATCACCACTGATCTCCACTCTCAGATACATATGCAACAGGGGAGCCAGAATAGTCAAAGCACCAATAAACACCATTCTGTAAATGCTGCACTTAAATTATTGCCTCCTGTCTCATAAAATATTAATTACAAATATAAAAACGTTAGTTTTTAGCCAGCCTAAAAAAAAAAGATTGTATATGATTCCCTCTCCTTTATTCTTAACCAAACTCTTTTTGCCTAGCCTCTTTGGTCAAATTCCCAAACTACTTAAAACACCACTGAGTCCCTTTATGTGCAGCCAAGCCACCAGAAGAGCCAGCATCCTTGCTGCCCAGCTCCAGAAAGAAAATGGTTATTAGCATGCTTCTCAGTGAGGTCTAGGGAGTGGGGGAAAAAATCTATCTTCTACCGTGATCTAAATTTTCATGGACCATTTTCCCCTTTGCCCCATTTTCTCTTTAACCCTTCCCTTGTGTTTCAACTTTCTTCCATCTCTTTTTATTTCTTGATCTCTATACCAGTTCGTTTTGCTCCTTCTTTTCATGATCTTGAGGGTCAGAACAATGCCTTTTCCTGATAGCAGAGAAGGATGTACAGGAGGGGGACTAGGGAATCTAGCTCACACCAACACCATCAGCTATTGTCATCAACAGCTGACAAAATTCACAGTATCCAAGAAACTATTCAACACCTACTATGAATGAAACACTGTGACAGGAATGATGGGGGAGAAAAGGTACAAAGCAGTTCCTGCCCTCCATGAAGTGACAATCTAGTTGGAGAGATCATGCAAAAATACATGAAAAGGTAAAGCAACATAAAGCGGTTGATACACATGATATCCATGAGTTGTAATGTTCGGGCACTGAGAACAAAGGAAGGTGCAACCACTGTGTTGTAGGGGTCTCAAGAACGCTCGCTCAGGAAAAGTACAAGCTAGACTCTGATGGAGCCCTGAGGGTATAAAAGGTGAGGAAGGAAAGGGAGGGTTTTCTATGGGGAGAAGACTTTCCAGAGGGCTGACCCCGTATCAGCTTAATACCAAGGAAAAATGTAAAATGGGTAAATTTTATGTTACATGTATTTTACCACAATTAAAAAAAAAATGAGGACAGGTGTCTGGGCCCCTTAGCTGCCTCCATCAGGGTAGGAAAGTCAGCACAGAAGGAAGAAAATTCTTACGCATAGATGAGAACATCTGATGAACTTAGTCAACTGATGCCATTCAGCAATAGCCACACACCTGACGATACCTTTTCTAATTTTAAATGCCAACACTATGTATAAACTGATAATATGGTTAAAGCTAAAGAAACTAGTTGACCAGATAGAGAGGTGTGTGCACTGTGAGGAAGAGATCTGATGCCTTTTCCACCAGGGAAACGTCCTC
Source organism: Ursus arctos (assembly GCF_023065955.2). NCBI lineage: Eukaryota > Metazoa > Chordata > Mammalia > Carnivora > Ursidae > Ursus > Ursus arctos. Next base: position 32,363,880 of record NW_026622808.1, on the reverse strand, counting down.
TGGAAACAGAGGTCCCAGCACCTTTGCTCAAGCTAGGGTAGAAATCCCAAATCCAGAGGTTCCAATGGGTCCCCATTCTTCACAGTTTTCTACTGACCACAAGAGAGAAGTCTGCAACCCTTCCAGAAGCGAGTCACAAAAAAAGCTGTAGATTTCAACTTGCTACCAACTGCTAATAAAGCCCTGAGTATCCAAATCCAAGGTATTAGCGAGCATTTGCTGACCACCTGGGGAAAAAAATCCCTAGTAGTAAACTAGTATCTAAACTAGTAGATAAAGCAGCTTCTATAGAGATCACACACGGCACACCTTAGTTACTCCCATTTAAATACTATCAAGAAACTTATTTGGTTGAACTCATGCCAATGTGCCCTTGACCTTCAATTTAAGCAGATAGCAAGATCCACGTAACAGTTCCTGAAGGAAGGGCAGTGAAAACAGTGAAATAAGAGAAATGTCCCCACTCTCACATAATGGCCAACATTAGAGGAGAAAGAAACATGCTGGGAAATTGTTTAAATGACCATAAAAATATTCATAGTACATAGTGTTTTATGTGAGTGTACTATGTTCTAGTCTAATATCACATAGCACAAAACGTACATGGTAAGGACAATAACTGGCCTGAGGTGCAAGATTGAAAAGCATGCTAATTTAAGTGGTAAAAATAAGATTCTTGCTGGAATAACCAACTCTAAAATTTTCATATAACTCCCCCAAAATCAAGAAAATACAAGCTAAAATCTCTTTCAACATTAGACATTAGTATATAAAACACTGGAGTTCAGTTAGGCCAGAGGCACTGATTATTCAGGGCACATCCTGGGTACCTCTCAAGACATTTGCCAGAAACTCACAAATGGTTGTATAGAGGATGGTGATTCTGAGGCTAATCATATCTTACCTCATAAAGTTTCGTAAGACTCACTTTCTGAAACCAGTGTTAATCTACATAATTCTGCTTCTATGTACTTCCAGTCTATCCTGAATCTACCCCATACTTCCTTTCTAATTCTTAGTAACTTGGGAATTTGAGGGCCTTAAATATGCATATTTTAGAAAACAAAGCATCAAATGTGTCCAACTAATCCAACACATACCTAAATTTGGTTTCACTACAGTGCCATTCATTCAATCAGTCTGGAGGAGACATCAGTTAGCAACAGCTTGTATTTAGATTTAATTGGGGGAATTACACTTGGAATTGACAACACTGCTCACCTTTAGGACAGAGGCTAAGCTGGTCATGTGCTCATTGAGGGCACCCTCGGACTCCTTGTAGGTCAAGCAGGTGAACTGGTACTCCTCAGGATCAAAGGCATCGGCCCCCTGCTGCTCCACATCGCTGGCTACTCCCACGTAATAGTCCTCTATGTCCCCAGGGTCCTCATCCTCTTCTTCCTCCTCACAATTTGGGTCATAGTCCTCTTCATTGCTGTCAGACCCCTGGCTATTCATGTCCACAGACATCTTAGCATCCAGCCAAGTTGCAGATCAGGAAAGCAGTTTTTTTTCCCTCCCCCCAAACTTTACCACTTTCTCAAATGCATTAGTGTTTTTTGTCTTCTAAGGAAGGAAAAGAAAAAAATAAGTGTTACTTACTTTCACTATGAGAAGTTTTAACAGTAACCATGAAGAATCAAAATGGCATAGCCTGGTCCTATGCCCATTATGGCCTATTCCAACTCTGGTCTCAGAGGAAACATCACCATCATCTCCCTGCCCAGGCTTATCTAAGGGAAACTCTTTCCTTCAGGGGCAGAAGCAGCTAATAATGGTAACTTCACATGAAGGGCCTGGCATGAAAGAGTCAGGAAGGTTGTCTACTCCATGTCAAAGGGTCAAATTCCCAAGGACTTATCCTTCCTGCAGGAGTCCTTAAGAAAGAGGCACAACCCCACAGTTGGAGGCCCACAGGGGAAGCACCCTAAAGGTTGAGCTACCAAAATTTAAAATCTCTTTGCCAATTATGCCCCACTGAGTAGTGACACAGACGGTACACAAATGACAGTTCTTTTCCACTACAACGTCTAGGAAAAGAATACCACTATTTCACAGACATCACTCTCAGATATCTGGAAAACAGGTGCATGGTTAGTAAAGAAAACAAAAGCTACAAAACTCTTCAACATCCTCCTCTAGTCTGCAAAGTTAACTGATTTTTCAGTTTTAAAGGATTCTACTGATTCTTTAAAAGGGGTACTTTGACACAAAGAAATTGATCCAACAGTGAAGGAAAACTATAGATATACAGAGAAGATTCTGGCAAATACCCATTATCTTTCCGGCACAAGTATTATTTCAAGCAATCATCTGCAAGAAACAGTATTAAATAGTGATTTTTTTTTTTTAAGATTTTATTTATTTGTCAGAGAGAGAGAGCAAGAGAGCAAGCATGAGCAGGGGGAGCAGCAATAGAGGTAGAAACAGGCTCCCCACTGAGCAAGGAGCCCAATGCGGGACTTGATCCCAGGACTCTGGGATCATGACCTGAGCTGAAGACAGCCGCTTAACCCACTGAGCCATCCAGGCATCCCTTAAATAGTGACTTAAATCTAAAAACTAATAGGACTTTAAAATGCAAGAACATCTGGATTGGATGGTATATAAAAGCTTACATAACCAAATCTGGATTAAATACAGAAGTATATATAAAGTCTATTTGAAATAGATAAGCTCTCAAGGGGGTGCCTGGGGGGCTCAGTCGGTTAAGTGTCCAACTTCTGATTTGGGTTCAGGTCATGATCTCAGGGTTGTGAGATCAGCGGGGAGTCTGCCTAAGAGTCTCTCCCTCTCCCTCTACCCCTCCCCCTGCTCTCGCGGTGCGAGCTTTCTCTCTCTCTAAAAAAAAAAAAAAAATCTAAAAAAAAAAAAAAAGATAATCTCTCAAAAAATCAACCATAATTAAGACAAACAATAAAAATTAAAACACATTAAAATCAATGTGTTAAAAAAAAAGAACGTGTAGTTAATATGTAATCAGTATAAAGGACTACAGAGCCACCTTTTAATATTATAAAAATATCAGTGAATCTAAGTTTGACATGATAACCATAAATGCCCAATTTTTTAAAAATCACGTTAATGAGAGAGCAGTAATATAATATTTGCAGTTTGACTTTTAACAAATTGTTTTATATGGTAGAACCACCTACTTACAAATGAACTATGGTACTTTTCCCTTAGGAGAAAAAGTTAATCTTTAAATTAAAAATACCTGTAATTCTTGAAGATCTTTCAAGATGTCACCCCAAATATTCTGTCATATAATTTCCATCTAAAATGAAAAGACAAAATTCTATTTATATTTTTGAAGTTGGTATCCTGGTTTTGCAAATTTATTTTTTAACAAGCGAAGACTTTTAAAGGGGTAAGCAGCAAGAGACTAGAGTAACTATGAAATTATTTTCTTCTAAGTCCCACAGAAACATATATGTCACTATACTGAAAACAGTTACATGGCCTTCTAAAAAAGAAAGTATTCAAAGTAAACAGCCAGTAATTATTTAACCTAGAATACTGGTGATGTAAATAGATACCCAATTCCCACCCTCAGTTTGAAAACCTACCACCTTATTCCTATGGTTCAGATTCCCTAAATTAACTAGCACAATTTCAATCCTAAATGTTGCATAGAAGTGGACAAAGTAAATTGCAACTGACTTAAAGGAGACTTTTGTTATAAAGTCACTTCCATGGTGATAATCTAGCACAAAATATTGTCAATATTTCAGATCTCACTTCACTCATTAAAAAATAATTTTGAAATAAAAAATGTCCCCAATAGGATGCCCATTAGGCAATATTAACACCCATTTGCCGCCTCTCAGCTGACATGCTCAAGGGCCATCTGACATGCTCAGAGATACAGATCTCACTATCCAATACTATCCAAGTACTACTTGCTTATTCAATTAGAAGTTTTATGTCTATTTCCTTATCCTTTAGGATTTCTCAGAAATCCAAGAACTACTTGCTTACTCAATTAGAAATCTTATGTCTATTTCTTTATCCTTTAGGATTTCTCAGAAAACTAAAACTTATAACTTCCAAAAAAAAAAAATACTTCAAACATAGGTAAATATAAACCAAATGAAAATCAAAGTCCAAACAATGATTATAGAAGATTATTTCTAAAATAGTAGAGAATAATTGAATTTTTAAGATCTTTTTTTCTTTAGCCTGTATTTTTATTTAAGATACTGCTTACTGGGAAAATAAAATTCATAAATATTGCTCCCATCTACAAAATTTCACTACCAATATTAGCTCTCATTTAATGAGAGCCAATTTCAGGTTTGACTCATTCTCATTAAATCTTCACAACCCTACAAAGTGGCTATCATCCCCTTCTTAAAAATGAGGAAGCCACAGTTCAAAAAGGTTAAGTAACTTGCCAGGATCACACTGCTGGCAAACGGTGTTACCCAGAGTCAATACTTCAACAGATCTATTGGCTGTGGGGATTCATCACTTCCCACCACCCTCCCAGAGAACCTAACACTATCCACAAAGCTACCTCCAGAACCACAACAAACAGAAGACCATGCTTTCCACTTTCTTTGGATTTCTCCCCACGATTTGAACTTAGAGGATGCCCATAGGCTTCTCACCAACTAAATACTCAAGAAGCAGGGGAAAACTTCATACTTCCCTCCAAAAAAGAGAAAGAAATCATTCTCATTTCATACTTAGTGGGAGTTCTAGGTCCGGATTAAACACAAAACAAAACAAAACAAAAAACCAACAAAAAACCAAAGAAACTTATTTTTTTATCTTTTCAAAGTTAAATATCCCTAATTCTACTCAAAAGATTGCTGACATTGTTCAAAGGGGCCAGAATGTTATTGCCTTATTAACAGAACTGATGACAACGCTTTGATTTCCTTTGGATGTTAAATATTATCCCTCTACCCCAGACAGAAAAAGAGTAATAGAAATTACTTTTTCCCCAGAGCCAAAGTCACATGTTCAGGAGACGTGACACCCATCCTGGGCTAAAGGATCCAAACTGAAGACTTCTCTCTCAGTTTAAAGTTGACGAGAACACTTTTTTGGCAAGTGTGAAATGTTTACTCCAGACATAATATTTGGCTCTAAATGGTCATTTATTTACTAAGGCTACATCTCCCAAGAAAACTACTTAGCACTTTTAAAATATGAATCAGTAACTTAGTTTCAAAACCCTACACTATACTATTCTGTTTAATAAGGTAGACACTTGCCCCGTGTGGTTATTAAAATTTAACTTAAAAGTTAAATAAAAGCCTAAAATTTGGTTTTTCAGTCGCACTAGCCATAAGTCAAATGCTCAACAGCCACGTGTGCTAGTGGATACCCTAACTTAAGAACAAAAGTATAGAATATGTCCATTGTGGCAGAAAGTTCTACGGGACAGAGCAACAATCAGTACAGAGGTGAAGTCATCCGACAACACGGCTGTCTCTCCCGCGGCTAACACAGCGGCGTCCGGCTAGACCGCGGCGAAGCTCCTGGGCCGCACGTTTCTACCGAGGCGCAGGGACAGCCGCGAGGACACGGAGCCCTCGCGCAGGGGGACCCTTCGCAGGCGAGCGTTAACTAACTGTGCGGGCGGCACTGCAAGGGCTCCGAATGATGACTAGAGTGGGGAGCCCCGGAGGCGGCGCGTATCCCCGGCGCGCCCGGTGGGGAGGGCCCCGATGCGCCGGCGCCAGTCGGTCAGAGGCGCTGGCCTCCGACCTCTCCGGGAGCTGGGAAGACGGCGTGAGGAGGAAAACGGAGAGACGCCAGGAGCCCGCCCGCCCCGGTTGTAGCCTTCAGTCGCCCCTCCGCGGGCGGCGCTGGGTGTTGAGACGGGGAACCGGCGGCCGGGGGCACCGGGGCCTCGCGGGCGGCGACGAAGGCGGAGCCCCGGTCGGGCTAGGGAGGCGCGCGGAGAGCCCACCCCCCTCCCCGACCCGGCGGGGTAAACAAGGCCGCGACCCGCGCCGCACACTTACCGGGAGCCGCAGCCCGCGGCCGCTCAGCCCGGGCGGACCAGACCAGGTCCGGCCGGGCCAGAGGTGTCAGACACAGGCGCAGAGGCGGCGGCGGAGACGACGGGCCGACGCCGGTCAAGGCCCGCGCTCCTTCCTCCCGCGGAGCCGACTCCGCAGCTCCGGAAGTGCTCAGTGCGGTTGCGTCACTTCCGGCCCGGGGTCGACCCGCGGTCGCCGAAGTCGCGGCTGGTGCTGGGTAATAGCGTCCCTTGGCCAACGCTTTATTGCGGGTCAGCTCTCCGATCCCGCGTGTGACCCGGTATGGCCAGCGCCCAAGGCTGCCGGAGGCAGCGGAGGAGAGGAGTCGGTTTATTGGAGAATGGTCAAGGCATCTCTTCCGGCTTTCGCCTACCGGCGCCGCCCGCTGGGATAATTTTAACCAGTGTTTTTCTGATGGACTGCTCGCTTCACTGTGTGTATTCGAGTGTAGTGCACACAGAAGACATACGTCCGTGGAGTGGTAAAGGACTGTTGTTTCCCGGCCGCTATCTGGTGGAAGAAGAACTGGGGCTTCAGGTCACCGCGCCGGGCCGGGACTTTCTGCCTAGACTCTCAGGCCGCCGCCGGGTGGCCCCCGAGCCGCAGATACCACGCCGGGCTTTCCCTTTACTCTCCGCGGCCTGGCCCACCCAGTTCTCCAGCTTCCCATTCATCGTACAAGATAGAATCGTGATTTTGTTTCCTAAATTGCACATTTGTCTTGCTACACGGTTTCATCAGTCTAGGAAGTATGTGCCATTATGACAGCCAGTTACTTCTAGGACCTGTTGCCAAGTATTGTGGCTGAAAAGCCACTGAGGCTCACTCAAGTTGCTGCTGCACAAGTGGCAATGCGGGTGTGAAGCCGGTGATGTTACGGAGCATCCTGGCTGTGCAAGTCCTCCCATAACCCAAACTATTTCCACCCATACACAAGTCGTGTATGTACTGATATTCAGAATATCTATGTGTAGCGAGCTCTCTTATTTAGTTCTTGCTTCTTGCGTGTATTCGTGTATTTCTTATACATGGTTTTCAGCTTCCAGGTTAACTAAGAGCATTTTCCTAAATAAGGCGCAAATACTAGAAAGCCCCCCCCCCGCAAAAGAAACAAATATTAGAAAGCCCAAATTAATTTGGAATGAAAATTAATAGCAATGACTAACAATTGTAGGATTATGAATCTTATGTATGTTAGCAACATAAAAGGCTACTAAACTTCAATGTGCTTATTTCATTTGTTTTGACAAAACATATTCCTTTAAATTATGATACTAGCAAAGGACCTAAAATATATTTTCTGTAAATGAAATCTGAATTAGAAGCTCTCATTTTAGGTTACTGGTAATAAATGATCTCCAGCAAATAAAAGGAAACAGTAAGTCTGTACAATTATTGGATTTGCAAAATAGAGACTTTGTTCATATGTCAAGCACATGGGTTTACATACAATATATTGGAATCCTATGTATTTATTTGTTCACCTGTTTTTCTCTTGCCAAAGGTGAGTTTTTGCTTGTTTGTTTTAGAGAGGGAGAGCAAGAAAGAGAGAGGGAGATGGAAAGAGAATCTTAAGCAGGCTCCGCGCTGGGCGGAAACTCAGTCTCAGCCCTGAGATGATGATCTGAGCCAAAATCAAGAGTTGGACACTTAACTGACTGAGCCACAGGGCACCCCAAAAGGTGAGTTTCTTAAGGGCACAGATCCAACCTTATTTTCAATATTACTCTATTACATAAACATTTATTGGGCTGATGATAATATTTTTAACCAGTGGCAATTTCTCTCCAGGAAATAGAGATTTAAGAATTAAGCCAAGGGGCACCTGGGTGGCTCAGTCATTAAGCGTCTGCCTTCAGCTCAGGGCGTGATCCCGGGGTCCTGGGATCGAGCCCCACATCGGGCTCCTTCACTGGGAGCCTGCTTCTTCCTCTCCCACTCCCCCTGCCTTGTGCTCCCTCTCTTGCTGGCTGTCTCTCTCTCTGTCAGATAAATAAATAAAAAATCTTTAAAAAAAAAAAGAATTAAGCCAAAATGTTTAAGGATATGCATAAAAATATGTGCACATATATGTGCTTTGGAATGCCGATTCAAGTAGAAAATGTTTGCAGCATCCAAAATGTCCAAAAGTAAATTTGTTAAATTATGGTAAAATATACAGTAAAGAAAACCATTAGCAATGATGCTGTACTAAGGCATCTATTAACAAGGAAAGGTATTTTTGATAAGAATAAGAAATTAAATGTGTATGATAGTACTTTTTCAAAATAAATATGCAGAAATCCAGACAGGCCATAGTGGGAATGGTTTATCTCAGCTCCTCAATGTCTGGGGCCTCAGCTGGAAGACTTGAAAGGAGCTGGAATCGTGGGAAAAATTATTTACTCATATATCCAGTGGTTTTGGTGGCTGTCAGCTGGGAGTCTAGCTGGAGCTGTTAGCCAGAACACATATGCAGATGACCTCTCCATGTTGGTCTGGTTTCTATGAAAGCCGGGTGCCAAGGAGAAGTGTCTTAAGAGAAACAGAGCTAGTTGGAAGTTGTATCTCTTTTTATAACTTAGCCTTTGAAGTCAGACAGCATTACTTCTATCACATTTTCTTGGTCCAAGCAGTTACAAATGTCCTCTCAGGTAGGAAGGAAAGAAATGAAGGCCCACCCTTGATAGAGGAAAACCAACATTGTATCACATTGTAAGAAAAGCATGTGGAATGGGATATGTGTTGGTGTAGCCATCTTTGGAAAATATAATCTGCCATATCACATATTACATATATATATATATCTTATACATATAGCTTTCATCTTCATCTTTATTGATTTTAATTACACAACTAATATATTGATATATTAAAGTTGCAAAAAATTAACACAAAAGTATTGATAGCAACATGTGAATATTCCCGTTAACTCACTTCGACTCTCTTTACCCTCTCTGGGGTTGTTACCATTGTCCGATCCTTTCTACGCATTTACATATATATCTATATTCGTAGCTATACACACCCATTTACACAAATATTTTTTTCTGTTAGTAACAAAATATTATAAAATGCTTCTTTTTTCACTTAGTAGAAAGTGCTATTATTCTCCCCCATTCCACCAATGAGCAAACTAAGACACAGGAAGTTCTGATAATTGCTCAAAATTATAAAGCTAGGAAGTGGCCAACCTGAGAATCTAACCCTGCTGGTTTGGCTCCAGAGTCTACCCTCTGTCCACAGTGCTGGACCCCACCTCAGTATTTTCTAATATGAATGTGTTGTCATCCATTTGACCATGCTCCCTTTGCAGGTCATCTGTTTCCAGTTTTTCACAATTACAAATAATGCCGCAATAAACACCGTTGGACATACTTCTTTTTGCACAGATGTGAACATTTGGGGTCATATTTCTAGAAATGGAATTGGTGAGTCAACTGCTATGCTCATACTGCCAAATCACCTTTTAAAAATGCCTTTGATTCTTTGAGCCCGGCTGAAGGCCAGGCACCATGTTGTTAGATATAATGGTGGGGGAAGGAGATCACAGTCCCTGCAGTTTAGGAGCTTTGGTCTAGTAAGAGATGAAAAAATTAGAGGAATCATGAAATAAGTATGAAATTGCTGTGAGGAGAACTACACGGGAGAGTCACTACATCTTCGTCCTCTGCTCTATCTACATTCATTCCCTAGTAATCTCATCCAGTCTCTGCCCAAGGACCTCCAACACAATGAGGATTTACAGGTTTTTCTTTCTAGCCCTACCTGATTCCCTGAACTCCGCATTCAGTATATTCAGTTCTCCATTCAACACCCTATTTGGAGGTCATATTGGCCCTGAAATTTGAAGTCCCAAACAAAACTCAATTTTATCCCCAAACTGGTCATTCTCCCAAGTGTGTCCCAGCTCAGTAATGCCACTATTTCTGTTTACTCAGGCCAAAAATTCACAAGTCTCCTATGACTCTTCTTTCCCTTTCCAATTCCAGTTCCACATTCAATCCGTAATTCTATACCTCCATGATATGTCCTGATTTGGCACTTCTCCCCATCTGCTGCTCTTAGTGCAAACCACCATCATGTGTCCCTGGATGTGAGCAATTAACTAGTTACCATGCTTCTACCCATGCTACTATATTTGTTCTATACATTATCTAGAAAGATCTTTTTAAAGCATAAAACGTGTCAATTCCCTGTTCAAAACCCCTCAAAGCTTTCAATCACAGGCTTTAGTCTTGTAGGCCTATAGAGGTAGGGTCTGGATCCAGATGCCCAGGGTTAGAATCCCAGTTTGGTGACTTCCTAGCTGTGTGAATTTGGGTAAGGAACTTCACCTCTCTATGACAGTTTTCTCATTTGTGAAATGGAGATAATAGAAGCACCTTCCATTGAATGAAAAAGCAGAATAATATTTACAATAGCTTTTCATTAATAAAAAAGGATTTGTGTAAGTGTGTGTGTGTGTATGTATGTATGGCTGTAGATATATATATAGATATTGAGCCTGGGTGGCTCAATTGGTTAAGTGTCTGCCTTCTGCTCAGGTCGTGATCCTGGTGTCCTGGGATCGAGTTCCGCATTGGGCTCCTTGCTCAGTGGGGCGACTGCTTCTCCCTCTGCCTGCTACCCCCCTGCTTGTGCTCTCTCGCTGACAAATAAAACCTATTAAATATATATACATACATATATATATATTTGTAGATGTATAAAAAAGTTCCTAAAAGGATATGTACGAAAGGCTTATATCTTATAGTCCTGTTTTTTAGGTTGACCTCTTTATTTACTTTTTTAAAAGATTTTATTTATTTGAGAGAAAGAGAGACAGCCAGTGAGAAAGGGAACACAAGCAGGGGGAGTAGGAGAGGAAGAAGCAGGCTCCCAGCAGAGGAGCCCAATGTGGGGCTCAATCCCAGAATGCTGGGATCACGCCCTCAGCCGAAGGCAGACGCTTAATGACTGAGCCTCCCAGGCGCCCCAATAGGTTGACCTCTTTAATCAGTCCTCAATTTGTGTTTGGTAGGGTGTGTAGAGAGTCTAGTTTTGTTTTTTCTAATTTGAGATCAGTTGTTCCAATACCATTTATTGAAAAGACCATCCTTTATTCACTACTTAGAAAAGTACCTTTATCATGATCTAAATTCCCATGTATACATGGATCTGTTATCTGGACTCTCAGTTCTGTTTTGAGGGTCTATTTGCCTATTCCTGCTTCAATACCAGAGTTTTAATGACAGCTTCGTGGTTTGTTTTTATATATACTAGAACAAGATATCCTTATGATATCTATGTATGAAATTTCTTAGCCATTCTCATACAATTTTTCTTTTGTATAAACCTTAGATTCAGGTTAACATGTTTCACTTTTTTTTAAAGATTTTATTTATTTATTTGAGAGACAGACAGAGGGCACAAGTGGGGGGAGGAGGGAGAAGCAGACTCCCTGTTGAGCAGCGAGCCCAACACTGGGCTCCATCCCAGGACTCTGAGCCACCCAGGCATCTGTCCAGTGGATTTTTAAAAATGAAACATGTTGGGGCGCCTGAGTGGTTCAGTCAGTTAAGCGTCTGACTCTTGATTTCAGCTAAGGTCATGATCTCAGGTTATGAGATTGAGCCCCGAGTCAGGCTCTGTACTCAGCGTGGAGTACAGAGATTCTCTCTTCCCTCTCCCTCTGCCCTTCTCCCTGCTCTCTCTCTCTAAATAAATAAAATACTTTTAAAAAATAAAAAATTTTTAAATCCACTGGGGAGCACTGAATTTTTAAGATTGACTTAAGGGTAGTACTGATATCCTCAATATTGACTCTTTGCATCCAAGGAATTGTCTTTACACTGGTTTTTCCTTTATGCCTTTGAATTTTTTTTTTTAAGATTTTATTTATTTATTCGACAGAGATAGAGACAGCCAGCGAGAGAGGGAACACAAGCAGGGGGAGTGGGAGAGGAAGAAGCAGGCTCATAGTGGAAGAGCCTGATGTGGGGCTCGATCCCATAACGTCGGGATCACGCCCTGAGCTGAAGGCAGATGCTTAACCGCTGTGCCACCCAGGCGCCCCTATGCCTTTGAATTTTTATAATTTTATTCCCATGGGTCTTTGATTTAGTCCTGAGTATCTTACGGGTTTTCTTACTATTCTGAATAGGATTCTTTTTTTTTTTTTGCATGTTTTCTAATTGGTTATTTCTTTTAAGATTATTTATTTATATTTTTGGGTGAGGGGGAGCACGAGCAGGGGGAAGGGCAGAGGGAGAAGCAGACTCCCTGCTGAGCAGGGAGCCTGATGTGTGGCTTGATCCCAGGACCCTGGGGTCATGACCTGAGCGGAAGGCAGACACTTAACTGACTGAGCCACCCAGGCACCCCTAATTGGTTATTGTTAATGTATTAAAAAGCTATTGTTTCTGGATATAGTTCTTCTGCCTATCTCCTTACTTAATTTCTTCTTAGTCTCAATGGGTCTTCAACTGATTTTCTTGAATTTTCAAAGTAGGCATTTGGATTGCTTGAAAATTGTGATATTTTGGATTCTTAATTTTTAGTATTTAAATCTTTCACTTATTCTTTCCTTGTCTTATTTCTCTCTCTCCTTTTTTCCCTCCTTTTTAAAAGATTTTATTTATTAATTTGACAGAGAAAGAGAGAGAGCACAAGCAGGGGGAGCAGCAGAGGAAGAGGGAGAAGCAGATTCCCCGCCAAAAAGGGAGCCCGACGTGGGGCTCCATCCCAGGACCCCAGGATCATGACCTAAGCCCAAGGCAGATGCTTAACCGACTGAACCATCCAGGCACCCTTATCTCCTTCTTTTTTTCTTTCTTCCTTCCTCTCCTACTTTCTTCTTTCCCTTCCTCCTTTCCTATTGGTCTTATTGTCTTGGCTACCATGTTCAATAAAAGGTTAAGCAGTAATCATGATCAAAAGCATCTTTACCTTTGTTCCTATCATTAATAGGAAGGTTTCTAATATTTTACCTTTAAACATTTTTGCTAAGAAAGATATAGTTACTAAGTTGCTTTAAAATTTTTTTTTTTTTAGGTAGACTCCATATCCAATGTGGGGCTCGAACTCACAACCCTGAGATCAAAAGTCACATCCTTGGGGGCATCTGGGTGGCTCAGTCTGTTAAGCATCTGCCTTCGGCTCAGGTCATGATCCCAGAGTCCTGGGATCAAGCCCCACGTCCGTCTCCCTACTCAGTGGGGAGCCTGCTTCTCCCTCTCCCTCTGCCCCTCCACTAGACACTTGTGTTCTGTCTCTCTCTCTCAAATAAATAAAATCTTAAAAAAAAAAAAAAGTCACATGCTCTACTGACTGAGCCACCCAGGCACCACAGTTGTGGGTTTTTTAAAGAGATATTTATGTTTTATCTAATACAAGGGAGTTTACGTAAAAATCTCAAGTTCACAGTTTTATGTTCTTTTCCTTTTTTTTTAAGTTTATTTATTTATTTTTTTAGTAATCTCTACACCCAGTGTGGGGCTTGAACTCAAAACACAACAGAGATCAAGAGTCACATACTCTTCTGACTGAGCCAACCAGGTGCCCCTATGTTCTTTTCCTTTTTTTTTTTTAAAGTTTTTCTTTATGTAAGTAATCTCTACACCCAGTGTAGGGCTCAAACTCACAACTCCAAGAGCAAGAGGTCCACACTCCGACTCTGAACCAGCCAGGCACCCTCTTTTGTTTTGTTTTTGATAAGGAATGATTGTATGCTACTATTGCTGGTCAGACTCTCTGGAAACAAATGCTGAGATGGAGTTGGGAGAGCAAGGTATTTATTAAGGACCAACATATGTAAAGGGAAGGATCAGGAAGCAGAATTGGGCAGAAGCAAAAGTTAAACTGTTACAGTCCCGGTGAAGCTGCCACTAACCCAGCAGAGAGCACTGGAATTGATGTGGGAAACAAAGGCAGAAAAAAAAATTACTAAATTTCTTTACTACTTACAGCCCACTGACAAGTTTTTGAAACAGGCAGAGTGACTTTCCTCTAGGGACTCAACTGCCTGGATGTTGACACTTTGCTAAGGACAAAAGGCAATTGTAGCCCAACCCCCAGGATCCTGGAAGTCTACCTTAACATATAAAAATTCCTTTGGAAACTTCCTTTATCTCTACCCCCAAGATATCTACTCCCCACCAAGATACATGTTGGCAATCATCCCCCAAGCATATGACCCACCGATATACATCTGAAGGGACTCACGAGTAAGGTTTTATGAGTAATATATGACTTTTTCCTAACAATAGCTAGCCCCCTCAAGGTCCTGGAAACCTTGCTTCCAAAATTCCTTAGAGACTTAAGGTATCCCTAACCTCCTCCCAACTTGAAAGTATATAGTGAGCCACTCCACATGATCCCAGTGCAGCTCTTTCTACTCATGGGTCCTGTCCCTATGCTTTAATGGAATCACCTTTTTGCACCAAAGACGTCTAAAGAATCCTTTCTTGGCCATCAGCTCTGGACCTCACCAACATTCCAAAACTACACCATTTGGCGACCACAAAGGGACCCCTCTTGCTCTAGAGAGCTTTCCTGCTGTTCTCACCTTCACTTAATAAACTATCACTTCACCCTTTTGTGTCCACAAGATTCATTCTTTGCCGCTGCGAGACAAGAACGCTGCAACCCTGTAACAGGATGAACAGTGCCTATCAGAGTATCTTATACCAGGTCAGACTGACCAAGCTTTTATATACTTTTACATACTTGGATTTATACATGTGCTCAGTCACTGGGTGTAGGCTGTCTTGGAAAGGGTATGCCTAGAGGGGAGACAGCTATCCGAGACTAAGTCATCTCTTGAAGGGCTGAGAGCTGGAGGCTGTCTGCTACTGTATGTTTCACAGCTGGGCAGCCAGGCCTTCCTTGAAGAAGGTTCTAGGTGGTACAACTCGATGTCTACCACAAATATTACATGGTTCTTACCATTTATTGAGATGATCATAGGATTGTCATCCTTACAGTATTAGTGTTATGATCACATTATGGGATTTTTAAGTAAGCTCCACACCCAACATGGGGCTTGAACCCAAGACCCTGAGATCAAGAGTTGCACATTTCACCCACTGAGTGAGCCAGGTTCCCTGGGATTCACTGATTTTAAATCACATTTCATCATACTACCTTATCAATTTAAAACTTTGTGGAATTGATTTGCTAATATTTTACTTTTGATATTTTTGTTATTCATGCAGTAAGTGATAGTAGTTTCTGGTTTCCTTTTTCTATGTGAATGCTATCCTTGTCTGATTTTGGCATCATGGTAATGCTAGACTCTAAAGTTTAGGAATAAGTAATGGTGAAAGCAACCACGTACAGAAAACTGTTGGATATGGCCCAGGTACCACCTCTCATATGAATCTTCTGGAATTTTTGTACCAGATACTTATTTTTAATTGAACATCAATGATTATTAAGATAACTACTAGTTTCACAAGTTTTTTTTGCTTACCATGTTTTCTTTCTTGGATTTGTTTGGCTGTAGTATATTTCTTCTTTTTTTTTTTTTTTTTAAGATTTTATTTATTTGACAGAGAAAGAAAGAGAGCACAAGTAGGCAGAGTGGTAGACAGAGGGAGAGGGAGAAGCAGGCTCCCCGCTGAGCAAGGAACTGGATGCGGGGCTGGATCCCAGAACCCTGGGATTGTGACCTGAGCTGAAGGCAGACACTTAACCGACTGAGCCACCCAGGTGCCCCTATGTTGTGATTTTTATTCCTTGCTTGATAGCCTTTTTTTTTTTTCTTCACTCCTAAAGCTTTTTAAGATTCTTTTTCCTTTTGTTCTGAAAAGTTGTCACGGTACATATAAACGCCTTTTGTTATTCATTTTGCTTGGTACTCACTGGCCCTTTTCAGTTGAAAGATGTGAGTTTCCTACTGAGATATTTTTTTCTTTGTACTTCGTCCTTTCCCACTGGAAATACCATTAGTAATACTATTACTCTGTCCTTTCCTACTGGAAATACTATTAGAGAGGTGGGGACTCCTGAATCTGTCCTCTGTGCCACAAATTTCCCCTCTTCTTTTTCAGCTTGTCTTTTTTTCCACATTGCCTTTTTAAGAGATTTATCAGCTTGATCATTCAGCTTTCTAATTTTCTTTCTAGGAGTGTCCATATTTTGATTCAGCTAACCTATGAAGTACTTTTAAATTCAAGATTTCTTGTGGGTTCTCTTTTCTTGGATGCCATTTACCTTCACATGTATTGAGTTTGAGATTCCTGTGGGCTGCAGGGGTGGAGCCCATGACAAGTACAGAGATTACAAAGATTTCAGCCCAGACTTAGAATCTGAGGCCAGGAAGAAAGAAAGAGGAAAAAAGGACCAAATAAGGGACAGTAGGAAGATTAGCCCATATTTGATGTCCAGGGTTTAGGAACAGGGCTTCTCACCTGAGGTCCAAGGATGGCTTCAAGTTCTCATGAGACTGAAAGCAAACCTGCATACGTATATGTACATTTTTCTGGGGAAGGGGTACCAGGGGTTTTCCACCCTGAAAATGGCTAAGAACCACTGGCTGGACAATGTCTAGCATATGGAAGGAACTTGGTATACATCTCTTGCATCCGCATGTTATGGAGTAGGAAGGACACTATGTGCTGAAGGGAAAAGTATGTGTAAAGGCCTGGGTCAAGGGTGGGAGGCAGTTGAGTAACAGGTCTGTGTGGTAAACCAGGAGAAGCTCAGCTTGCTCAGAGATGAAGATAGAGTCTAGAGAAAAACAAGGTTGAGGAAGTGTGCTACTATGAGATTATGAAAAGCCTTGACTGCCCAGAGAACACTACTTGTGTTTTATTCTGGTGCAATGAGGAGCTGAGGATGATTTTTGGCCAGGAAATGGCATAGTCAGATTAAATTTCATGTCAGTTTTCTAGTTGTGGGTAAGGCTGACCAGATGAATATGCAGGAAGACCATTTGTTTAGTGGATTATAAGTTACCCTTTGAGGATTTAATAGGACCTGGTGGGCTTGAGTAGAGTCCACATTGAGGTCTGTCATGGATGTGCTCAGGTTTACCAGCAGGGGTTACTAGGAGGGCTATTTTATATCAAACACCGTCTTTTCTAGAAGCTGCTCTGAGTGCAGGTTGACTCTAAATTAGCTTCTCTTCTGTAGCCAGAGTATTACAAGCAATAAATGAGAGAAATAAGGTCCCATTACGAAACCCTGAATCTTGGACATCCTGCTCAGTAAAACTCCTGAGGTCAATCCAGTGATTAGCTCAGAGTTTTGCAAACAGCAAGGGTTCAGTGAACATTTTGCCCTCTCCTGGTTGAAATTCCCCATAATCTGTGGGAAACAAATGCCATGATGATCACTGGGGAAGAAAGTTGGGAGGAAATCTCAGGTCTAAGGAGCTGACAATCTGCTTTGCACTTGAGCACTCTTCCAACTGCTCTTTCTTGTTCCAATGTCTGAGATTCTTTTTTTTTTTTTCTATTTTGAAGATTTTATTTATACATTTGAGAGAGAGAGAGACAGAGAGAGCACACAAGCAAGGGAAGAGGCAGTGGGAGAGGGAGAAGCAGGTTCCCCACTAAGCAGGGAGCCAGATACGGGGCTCAATCCCAGGACTTGGAGATCATGACCTGAGCTGAAGGCAGACGCCTAACCATCTGAGCCACCCGGGTGCCCCTAATGTCTGAGATTCTTGTGTTCAGCCATACTGAAGCCCTCTGAGGATAGAAACTCACTTTGTAACTTACTCAACAACAATCATCCTTTTCTTTCTCTTTCTTTCTTTCTTTCTTTCTTTCTTTCTTTCTTTCTTTCTTTCTTTTTCTTTCCTTCCCTCCCTTTCTTTCTTTCCTTTTCTTTCTTTCTTTCTTTCTTTCTTTCTTTCTTTCTTTCAAGAAAGGGCATGGGTGGCAAGGCAGAGGAAGAGAATCATCAAGCCAACTCTCCGCTGAGTGTGCAGCTCAATATGCATCTTGATCCCATGACCCATGAGATCCTGACTTGAGCTGAAAGCAAGAGTCAGCTGTTCAACCGGCTGAGCCACCTAGGAGCCCCAGGAGAAAGAGAATCCTTTAAGTGGGCTCCACTCAGCATAGAGCTAAACCCGGGTCTCGACCTCACAACCTTGAGATCATAGCCTGAGCCAAACTCAAAAGTCAGACTCTTAACCGACTGAGCCACCCAGGAGCCCCAACAACAATCATCCTTTTAAGCACCTACTGCATGTCAGGTGTTATGCTACCTTACTTTACAGTTGGCCTACGGGCTGTCTCCTTGCCTAGCTTAAACAGTTTTCTGCCATCTCGGAGGTTCTTAACAATGGGTGCTTCTCCAGCTCAGTCACAAAGCCTTAAAGACTCTTGTGCCACGATTCAGTTCCAGAGATTCAGAGTCAGAGTCCTGGAGATCCCAGGGATTTGGAAGAAGTTTGCTGGGTGATGCCACACACACTAGATACCACCTCCGCCACCTTCGGGATCTTGTCTTATCAGCACCACTTTCTCTCTTTTCTTGATATTTCCCTCAGCCTCAGTCCCATCTTAAACACTGAAATCGAAACCTTCCTTTAAGCCTTTGTTCTTTTTGCTTCCCTGCCAAACTCCTCAAACCAGTAATTAATTGACTCCCAGTGCCTCTGCCTTCTTGCTGCCTGTTCAGTACTCAACCCACCACATCAATACTCCTGGCAGGCTTCTTCGGCATGTCACCAATGACTAATAGTTAAACCTAAGGAGTGTTTAAAATTCCTTAGCTTGACCCAGTATTTGACCCTTTCATCCTTTTACTGAAAGGCATCATTCTCTCTTTGGTTTCCTCAAACTCTAGTAGCAACTTCTGCTTTGGGGGCTCCTCCTAGCACGCCAGCCCATTTCCCCACGGTATAGTCTTCCAGGGGTTGCATATACATTTCTTTGCTGAAACCTTCCTGGCTTCTGTCTCTGGCTTCACCTCTCTCCTGGTTCCCAATCTGTACACCTGATGCTGACCAAATGTGTCCTCAGGGTGCCACAAGCACTGCAATTGCTGTGTGTCTGAAAGCCAGAGTTGCTGCAGGTTTCTGGTAATATTAGCCTCTGGGTTCTAACTCCTTTTCCAACCATCAGTGACCCTTGCCTCAGTTCATGCCTTCACTCCTTCTTGCCTGGACTGCAATAATTCTCTCTCATCTGGTCTCCCTGCTTCCAGTCACTCCCAACACAAATTCATCCATCTAAAATAGACTTCCTAAAACAAATCTGAACATGTCACCACTGTGCTTAAGACTGTTCCACGGCTTCCCATCACCTCTTAGAAAAAGTGTATGGCACAGAGTAGACATGTTTGGGGCCCTTGCCTCAGCCTCCTTGCCCTCCCCTCCATAGGACTTCTAGCCCAGCCAGGCTCAGTCAGATCCCAATCCTGATCCTGTTACTCATCTTTCTGCCCCCAGCATAGACAGCCTGCCCATCTTCCCCGCTTCAGGTTTTCCTCTAGCCTGAGAGTACTACAAAGGAGGACTATTATCAAGTCAGCTTGGCGGTAAGGTACCTGTCGCATGTCTATTGTTCACAGCTTTTTTATTTGTTTAAGTTTTACTTATTTAAGTAATCCTGACATGGGGCTTAAACTCAAAAACCCTGAAATCAGGAGGCTCATGCTCTTCCAACTGAGCCAGTCAGGCACCCCTGTCCACAGCTTTATAACTGAGTATTTTCAAATGTACAGAAATGATGAAAAAGTAAGATAGTGAATACTTGGATACCATCCACCTAGAGTCATTAAGGCAAAAATATTAACATCATCCTTAACTCCTCTCTCACATACCTTATGTTCTATTCATTAACAATTCCTTTAGATTCTTCTTTCAGAATATATCCAAAATCCAAATACTTCTCACCACCTCCTTTTCTG
This sequence comes from Ursus arctos, assembly GCF_023065955.2. Taxonomy (NCBI): domain Eukaryota; kingdom Metazoa; phylum Chordata; class Mammalia; order Carnivora; family Ursidae; genus Ursus; species Ursus arctos. The sequence goes on along the minus strand of NW_026622808.1, from coordinate 32,344,051 downwards.
TGCCATATCCAAGCAAGCACCTCTGACCATGACTTTTAGCTTCCTCAATGCTCCCTGCTTTCTCCTTGCTCCTTACAGTCTATTCTCACCCAGCAGTCAGAGGGATGCTGTTAACTCACTATGTCACTCCCCTGCTCAAAAACCTGAACGGCAGGGCACCTAGGTGGTGCAGTGAGTTGAGTGTCCGCCTCTTGATTTCAGCTCAGGTCATAGCCCCAGTGTCCTACGGTCAAGCCCCGCATTGGGTTCCACTCTCAGCATGGAGTCTGCTTGAGTTTCTCTCTCCCTCTCTCTTCACCCCCCCACCACGCTCTAGCGCATGCATTCTCTCTCTCAAAAATCTTTAAAAACAAACAAACAAACAAACAAACCCCGAATGGATTCTGTCTCCCATTTTCTTCAGAGGAGAGGCTGATGTCCTCATAGCCGCACACAAAGTCTGTTTAATGTGCCAGTATTATCTCCATGTCTTTACCGCTACTCCTTCCCTTCCCTCACTCTGCTATAGCCACAAAGGCCTCTCTGTGGTTCCTCAATCAGGCCAGGCACAGCCCACCTCAGGGCTTTTGCATTTTCTTTTCCTCTGCTTCTTAGGTCCCTCACCCTTCACCCCATGTCTTTGGACAGGACGCACTTCCTCACCTCCTCAGTGAAACCCTCTTTTACCTACTTAAAACTGCCTATTACTCTCCTGCCCTCTCCCATACTCTCTAACCCTCTTTCCAGGTTTTTCTCCACAGCAGTTATCACCACTTGATACACTATGCAGTTTTCACTTACTTATCTTTGTTATGCTCTGTAAGCTCCACAAGGACAGGGACTCGTGTGCTGGGCTACCATGTGTGCCTCCAGCCCCTGGAAGGGCGGCTGGAACATAGCGGAGCGCTGTCGGCCTCAGCCGAGTGACTGGAAGAATGGGAGCCCAGAGTAGAAAACATTCAAGCCCGGGAAGACTTCCAGGAGGAGCCCATCTAACCGCCGCTCTCCCAAACACCGCCCAGAGGATGTGGGAGCCGGCTCCGCTTCCTCGAACCCCGCCTGTCGGGGGCGGGGCCTCCACCGGAAGCCTCCCTCCCCAGCGGAAGCCGACCCTGCAGCCTGGGCCCTCCTCCCAACCTGTCCCCGGCTCTTGCCCCGCCCACCCGAAAGTGGGTGAAAGGTCAGCGCTGCCGGCGTGTGGCTGGGGCTGTGGAGCAGGACCCGTCCGGAACAGATAGACGCACACTGCCGGCGAGGCGGACGGACGGACCATGGCAGACGAAGCGAAGCCCATCAGCCCGCTAAAGAACCTGCTGGCCGGCGGTTTTGGCGGCATGTGCCTGGTATTTGTGGGGCACCCTCTGGACACTGTCAAGGTGCGAGGAGGCTGGGGCGCCGGCTGGAGGGAGGAGGCCCGGGAGGGGCGCGGAAAGTAGCGTCTCCCACCAGGCGCAGCCCGGGATAGAAGCGGGGCATGAGAAGTAGAATCTCCCTTTCGCTCTTTTCGAGGATCGGGGTTGGGGCAGGGGGAAGCTGTTCTTCGCGCCCCAAAGAGCCAGACAGCGCAGAGAGAGCAGCCTCTAACCGTCCATCAAGGGCTCGCATTTGAAGTTCTCTGTCCCGCGTCCTCTCCTGACCCTGAGCCACTTCTTTGGGGATAGGAAAGAAAAAGCGCCTCCCCAAAGTTCCTATATCAGCAAACCTTATGACATTAACAGCAGGATTGAAACAGGTCACCTGTTAAAGCCCTCCTCAGGAAAAGAGCTAGGCAGAGGCGCAATAATTCTAGAGATGTCTTTTTTTTTTTTTTTTAAGATTTTATTTATTTATTTGACAGAGAGAAAGGCAGCCAGCGAGAGAGGGAACACAAGCAGGGGGAGTGGGAGAGGAAGAAGCTGGGAGCCTGAGCCTGATGCGGGGCTCAATCCCAGAATGCCAGGATCATGCCCTGAGCCGAAGGCAGATGCTTAAGGACTGAGACACCCAGGCGCCCCTAGAAATGTCTTTTGAAACATTCTCTGGGCCCCCACCGTCATCTCCTTCTCATTTTCCCCACTGCAGAGAGGGGGTTGGCCATCTTCAGCCTATCACCTCCCATCAGCCTGATAGGCCTCCTGTGGGAGGTGATGATAACCTCAGAGATTGAGTCCCTTCCAAAGAAAGCAAGTGACTGATTTCTCCCAGGGCCAGGATGATCCTCACAAGTCCCATGTGAGGAAGCCGTAATCAAACTGAGGCTCTGGGAAGGAGGAAACTCATCAGGGCTAGCTCCCTGTCTTCACATCCTACCTCAGTTCTTCCCCCTGCAGCACTTTTAGCAAGGCCTGCCTGGAGCAAAGTCCATGCCCTGTGACTTAGCATTCAAAACTTTATCTGAGTTTTCTAACCTTATTTCTGGAGATAGCTCTGGAGTTTCTTCCACAAGAGATAGGTCTGGGGCCATTTCACTCTTGGCAGGTTTGGGCAACAACCTCTTTGCTGCCTTTCATTACTCTTTCGGAGTCAATCTACGGGAAGATCAGGATTAAAACAATCAGGCTGGTTAGGGCACTGTGAAACATGAAATCAGGTGTTTATTTAGCTGATGGTAAATGCGGTGTGTGTTAGTGCTTCCCAGAAAATGGTCATTTTAGGCAGCACAGTCTAGTAAGAGAGAAGAATTGTCTGGTGTCTCATCCTACTCTTGATCCATGTAGCCAGATGTCTTGTTAGTTCCAGGCATTTGGGACCTCTCTTCTAAGAAAGCAAAAGCCTTCTTGGCTACCTTACACAAATGTTGCTCTTAACTTCTGAATCCTCTTGCCCATCCTCCCCACAGATGTCACTCTCAGGAAGGGCCCAGTGATCTCTGTACTGAAGTGTAAATGACTGAAAATGTTCCCTGGCATTTTTATCAGCCAGAAAGCCTCTTTTATGCTTAAACAAAACCACAAATTGCTGATTGCCGTCCTTTTGACCTCAGAGAGCCACCTGGGCTCCAGTCAAAGCCTGGAGGTCCAAGGTCACTAGTTGTGGCCTGAGAAGGCAAGAACTTCAGTACTTCAGAGTTGGAGCTTGGAAAGGCTGTATGGCAGGTGGCTAAGGGCTGGCTGAGTTCTGACTGGAGAAGTAGAAAAACCCAGACATTCTGGGTGTGGGGAAGGCAAGAGTGAAAGCAGATACAGGCTTGGCAGTGGGAGTCAGGCTGTAAAATAAGATCAACCATGGGGTACTTAAATGTTCTTGCTGGCCTGGATGGCGGGTGTCATGATGGGACAACGATGAGATTTACACAAAATCACAGAAAGGGATCAGCAGTTTTGATCCATTGCTCCCTCCCTACCAAGCGAAGAAGGTTGTGCCTGATCATGGAGGAGCTGAAAGCCAATATAACGGATTTTAGATATAAAGCAGTGGGAGCCTCTGGACATTTCTACTGTTCTGTCCTATAAACTCAGATTTGTATGTCCTCTCCGGTGCCTAGAGAGTGATTCCTTATTGTGACGTGTAAGGCCCTAATAAATATAAGAATGAGAGATTCTAAAGAAACAGAGGAACAGCATGCTGAAAATCGTGTTTTGAAAAAGTTGGTATGATAGCAACCTGAGAAGGACTTGGAAGCCGAAGAACTCTGAGCAGGAAAAACAGCCAGGAAATAGACTACAGAAGAAACTGGATGTATCAGTTATCTATTGCAGTATAACAACTTACCCCAAAGCTTAGTGATACGAAAGAACAGCAGCCATTAACTCTCACAGTCTCTGTGAGGCAGGATTTGGGGGGCAGCCTTAGGCAAATAGTCTGGCCCAGGGTTGCTTCTGAGATTGCAGATGTTGGCTGGGATCCAGAATGTGTAAAGAACTCTTACAAGTTAGGGGTGCCTGGGTGGCGCAGTCATTAAGCATCTGCCTCCGGCTCAGGGCGTGATCCCAGCGTTCTGGGATCGAGCCCCACATCAGGCTTCTCCACTAGGAGCCTGCTTCTTCCTCTCCCACTCCCCCTGCTTGTGTTCCCTGTCTCGCTGCCTGTCTTTCTCTGTCAAATAAGTAAATAAAATCTTAAAAAAAAAAAAACTCTTACAAGTTAATAAAAAGACAAATAGCCCAATTAAAAAATGGGCGAAAGGCTTAATATTCGGTAAATATTAAGCAAATTTATAGAGACAGAAAGTAGATAAGTGATTGCCAAGAGTTGAGAGGAGAGAAGAATGGGGAGTAACTACTAATGGTGTGGTGTTTCTTTTTGGGGTCATGAAAATGTTATAAATTGATTGTAAGGAAGGTTGCACAATTCAAAATACTAAAATACAGAATTGTGCACTGTAAAAGGGTGAATTTTGTGGTATGTAAATTATATCTTAATAAAGGCATTTAAAAGAAGTACTGAACCAGGCTGCCTAGCTGGCTTAGTTGGTAGAGCATGTGGCTCTTTTTTTTTTTTTTTAATATTTATTTATTTATTTTAGAGAGAGAGAGAATGTGCTCAAGCACAAGCAGGGGGAGGGGCAGAGGTGTAGAGGGAAAGAAGCAGACTCCCCACTGAGCGGGGAGCCTGATGCGGGGCTTGATCCCAGGACTCCAAGATCATGACCTAAGCCGAAATCAAGAATCAGAGAGCATGTCACTCTTGATTTTGGGGTCACGAGTTTGACTGCCACGTTGGGTGTAGAGATTGCTTTAAAAAAAAAAAAAAGTACTGAACCAAAGACAGTGCACCTCCCCCACAATAGGTGTTATCTGGGACTACCAGATTGGCATCCATGTGGTTCATTCATGTGCGGGCACATTCATGCTGCCTGTGTCAGGAGGCCTTTTTTCCTCTGCACATGGCCTCTCTAGGCTGCTTGAGTGTCCTCATGACATGGTGGCTGACTTCTCCCAAAGCAGATAACCTGAGATAGAGAGAGGCAGAAGCTGGCCTTTTTATCACCTAGCCTTGGAAGTCGTATAGCATCAATACCACCACACTCTATTCGATAGAAGTGAGTTCACTGAGTCTGGTCCACATTTAAGGGGAGTGAATCAGGACTTACCTTTGAAGGGGAAAGAGCATTAAAGAATTAGTGGACATAATTGAAAACCACTACACTGTGTATGGATGGGTTAGAACTTGCCCTGGGAGAGGACTCAGACAGAGAGAGGAAGAAATTAGGATTCTGGAAGCATCTCGAAGGACCACTTTAACAGACTTGGTTCCCATGTCATAAGAGCAACAGGATAAGTAGTCAGAGGTGATGCTGTGGTTTCAAATTCTGAGAAAGTGGGTGGCTAGGTGGCTCTGGCACAAATGGCACATTCATCAAGAGGGTGAGATTCCAGAGGTAATTTGAGGAGGGAGATCTTCTCCAGGCAGTTAGAAGTGTAGCCCTAAAGATGGGAAAGAAGGTCTGGAGATGACCAAGTGATCGTCATCACTGAGCAGAAGCTGAAGCCCTGCAATCTTGAGTTTTCTGAAAGGGATTGTGGGCCAGATGGGTAGGGCGCTGAGCCTTGAAGAATGCCTGGAGTAGAGAAGGACGTAAAGGACGGAGTTGTAAGAAGGGAGGTTTCAAGAAGAGATAGTTTGAAGCTTTGGATGCACCAAAAGGTCGAGAAGGATGAGAACTAAGAAGAGTAGCATTAAATCCACCTTATTCCAGAATGCCTCTGTGGAGTGCCTTACCTAACCACCAGCATACCACCACAAATGGAAGGGGGATGGTGGCTAGAGCGGGAGCTTTGCATCAGCCAGGCCTTATTACTGGCACATCACTTGAATTCCCTAAACCCAGTCTTCTCATCTGTAAGCTGGGAATACCTATCCCATTGGGTCACTGTGGGATCCATTAGGTAAGAAATAAATGGTGGAAGTAACTGGATGAGGGGAAAAAAGAAGCACGCTACTCGTGACCTGTAAGTGCAGCCTTGGAATAAACTGGAAGAAAAAGAAGTCTGAATCTAGCAGGTTAAGTGAATGCCAAAGACATGTACACAGGCACAGCTTTCTCTGTTCAGAGTTTGGCAGGCAGTTCTGTTTCTGGGAGATGACTGCATTTTAACTTCTGGTTTCAGGTCCGACTGCAGACACAGCCCTCAAGTTTGCCTGGACAGCCTCCCATGTACTCTGGGACCTTCGACTGTTTCCGGAAGACTCTTGTTAGAGAGGTATGGTACCCAAGTGCTGGGCATTCTTCTTACTCAGAGGACCACATTCCCAGAGTTGGTTTGTTATCCCCCTGGGGGGATAGAGTGACTTTCTGCTGGAGGTCTAGCCCACAGCTGTGGCTGTCTCATCATGCTGTCCTATGCCCTCCTGTTGTTGCGCTGGAGTCTTTGATAATTCCAGCCACTTTTATATGCAAGACTGAAGCTAATAAAATGGTTCTCTCATTTGGAAGGCAGAATTAGACCACAGGGAATTAGTGGGGAATAATTAGAGATGTGAAATGAAAGAAAATACAAATCTGGATCAGTTGGTTCAATAGAGGTCAGTGTTAGAAGTTCATGTAAAGTCTCAGGGTGCCTGGTTGGCTCAGTTGGCAGAGCATGTGATTCTTCATCTCAGGGTCATGAGTTCAAGCCCTACGTTGGGCATACTTAAAAAGAAAAGAGAGAGAGAGAGAAAAGAAAAAAGAATGTAATCAAAAAGTTCATGTAAAGGGGTGCCTGGGTGGCTCAGTTGGTTAAGTGTCTGCCTTCAGATCAGGTCATGGTCCCAGGGTCCTGGGGTCAAGCCCCACATCAGGCTCCCTACTCAGCAGGGAGCCTGCTTCTCCCTCTCCTGCTCCCCCTGCTCTCTCTGTCTCTGTCTCTCTCTGTCAAATAAATAAATAAAATGTTAAAAATAAAAGGGGGAGGCACCTGGTTGGCTCAGTCATTCAGCGTCTGCCTTCGGCTCAGGTCATGATCCCAGTGTTCTGGGATTGAGCCCCACATCAGGCTCCCTGCTCAGCAGGAAGCTTGCTTCTCCCTCTCCCACTCCCCCTGCTTGTGTTCCCTCTTTCGCTGCCTCTCTCTCTGTCAGATAAATAAAGAGAATCTTAAAAAAAAAAAAAAAGTTTATATAAAGTCTAGAGAAAAAGTCACCCAGCCTGAAGAATAGTGAGAGAGGCTGGTGAGTCTGCAAACCCCTAGACAAAGACACAAATTGGTTTGGGGTTTTTGAATTACTTAATAACTTTTCAGGTATTTCTTGGAGTGAAAACATGAGATTTTATTTATTTATTTTTAAAGATTTTATTTATTTATTTGAGAGTGAAAGAGCTCATGCGAGAGAGCCCAAGCAGGGGGAGGAGCAGAGGGAGAGGGAGAAGCAGGCTTCCGCTGAGCAGGGAGCCCTATGTGAGGCTCAATCCCAGGACCGTGGGATAATGACCTGAGCTGAAGGCAGGCACTTAACTAAGCCACCTACGCGCCCCTATTTATTTATTTATTTATTTATTTATTTATTTATTTTTAAAGATTTTATTTATTTATTTGAGAGAGAGAAGGGAAAGCACCCAAGCAAGGAGGGGGGGGAGAGGGAAGCAGCAGAGGGAGAGGGATAAGCAGACTCCCTGCTGAGCAGGGAGCCTGGCTCCATCCCAGGACCCTGGGATCACGATGAGCCAAAGGCAGATGTTTAACTGACTGAACCACCCAGGTGCCCCTGAAAACACAGGATTTTAAAAAAGTTTTTTTTACTAGTGATATTTATTACTCACTTCATTAGCACAATATGTTAAAAGACCTTGTTGAGAACTTTTCCTTCACTTCCTAAAATATAACTCTCATATGAAAACTCTATTAAACATATAATCCTTATTAAAGGTACAGAAACTGAGAAGTAGATGTTACCCAGATAAAGAGGGGATGTTGGTAAGTGATGGGCTCAGCCTCGGGGGAGAAGTTGTTCCCTGCAGGACCCATGCCTGAGATGGTGCTGCCCTTTGTTCTGTAAGGCATTTTTTCTTTCATCTGTGCTGCTCCGGGCAGAATTTGACGTCTGATTGAGGCTTTAAGCTTTGGGTCTGCTCAGAGTCCTCTGCCCCGGAGGAAGAAAGGCAGGATTACCTGCCTCTTGGTCAACAAACACTGAGCACCTGTTTAACAGCTTGGCAGTGTGCTGGGTCCTGGAGGCCTGGTGAGAATGGCTCGTATAAACCCAACCTTCTGCAGAGTCGAATAGGCTTCCGCAGTCCCAGTCCGTATGTGTGCGTGTCCCTGGTTTTTGCTGTGCAGACTGAGCTCTCTGCTTTCTGAAGCTGCCAGAGGTGGTGGGGCATGGAAGTGGCTGGGCCAGCATAATGGAAGAAAGGCTCGTGGAGTTCTCAGGAGGCATGGGCTTAGCCCCTTAGTACCTGGGCATCCTTCTCAGCCCAGGCGGGGAGCTGTGGGCTTTGGAAGGACTTGGTCACATGCTGCTTTTGTAGACCTCCTCAGAACCTTCTCTTTCCCCTTCATTCTTTCCTGTGTGCTGCCTTCGGACTTTGTCCTCAGAGAGTCTGCTTATGGCCTGTGGCAGTGTTAGACCTTTGCAGGATCCAAGAGTGCTGACTTGTACAGCTGGCCCCTTTAGAAGGCTGGTGGCGAATGCCCAGAGTCTGTGGAGGGACCGGTGCTTCAGCCTGTGTCTGCGGACCCTCCCAGCGTGTAGCACCACCCTGTTTCTCCTGCAGCTATCTCTCTGTCTTTTTTTTTAAAGATTTTATTTATTTATTTGAGAGCGTGGGCGAGCATGAGCCGGGGTGGAGGGTGAGCAGAGGGAAAGGGACAAGCAGACTTGGCACTGCGTGTGAGCCCAACGCAGAGCTCAATCTCAAGACCCTGGGATTAGGACCTGAGCTGAAGTCAAGAGTCCAATGCCTAATGGACTGAGCCACCCAGGCGCCCCACCTGCAGCTCTCTCTTAAGGAACAGCTTTTTTTGGGGCGCGTGGGTAGCGCAGTCGTTAAGCGTCTGCCTTCGGCTCAGGGCATGATCCCGGCGTTATGGCATCGAGCCCCATGTTGGGCTCCTCCTCTGGGAGCCTGCCTTCTTCCTCTCCCACTCCCCCGCTTGTGTTCCCTCTCTGGCTGGCTGTCTCTCTGTCAAATAAATAAATAAAATCTTTAAAAAAAAAAAAAAGGAACAGCTTTTTTTTTTTCTTTTTTTTTTTTGTTTTAAGATTTTATTTATTTGAGAGAGAACGAGAGCACAAGCCAGGGCAAGGGGAGAGGAAGAGGGAGAAGCAGACTCCCCCCCTGAGCAGGGAGCCCAACCAGGGGCTGGATCCCAGGACCCTAGAATCATGCATTACCTGAGCCCAAGGCAGACACTTAACCAACTAAGCCACCCAGGTGCCCCAAGGAACAGTTTTAGTATATATATTTATATTTAATATATTTTATATATTATATATATTAATATAATATATATTAATTATAATATATATATTAATATATATATATTTTAAGATTTTATCTATTTATTGAGAGAGAGAGATCTGAGAGCCCGCGAACATGTGTGTGTGTGTGTGTGTAAGGGTGTGCAAGTGCGCAAGCTGGGGGAGGGGCCGAGGGAAAAGGAGAGAGAATCCCCAGCAAACTCTGAGCTGAGTGTAGATCTCACAACCCTGAGACCATGACCCAAGCCAAAACCAAGAGCCAGATGCCCAACCCGCGAGCCACCCTTGCGCACTTTTAATTTTTGTTTTTCAAATTATTCGTTATTGGGTCACCTGGGTGGCTCAGTTCGTTAAGCGTCTGGCTTTGGCTCAGGTCATGATCCCAGGGTCCTGGGATCGAGCCCCACATTGGTTTGCTTCTCCCTCGGCCCCTACCCCTGCTTGTGCTCTCTCTGTCTCTCACTCCCTCTCAAATAAATAAATGAAATCTTTAAAAAATTATTCCTTATTTTTTTTTTAAGATTTTATTTATTTATTTGACAGAGAGAGACAGCCAGCGAGAGAGGGAACACAAGCAGGGGGAGTGGGAGAAGAAGAAGCAGGCTCCTAGCAGAGAAGCCTGATCTGGGGCTCGATGCCAGAATGCCAGGATCACGCCCTGAGCCAAAGGCAGACACCTAACGACTGCGCCACCCAGGCGCCCCTATTCCTTATTTTGTATTGAAGTGATACAAGCACTTGGGTTTGTTATTAAAAGGCTTGTAACAAAGTAGCAAAGTGATTTATCCCCCCTTCCTCAGAGGCAACTCTTTTCAGCTCTTCCTGTTTCTACCTTTACTACTCTATTTTATACATTTTTATATGTCTTAGCTACCTGTTTGTGGTAGATGATTTTTTTTAAAGATTTTTTATTTATTCATTTGACAGAGATAGAGACAGCCAGCAAGAGAGGGAACACAAGCAGGGGGAGTGGGAGAGGGAGAAGCAGGCTCCCAACGGAGGAGCCTGATGTGGGGTTCGATCCGAGAACGTTGGGATCACACCCTGAGCCAAAGGCAGACGCTTAACGACTGCGCCACCCAGGCGCCCCTGTGGTAGATGATTTTAAGTCTTACATTCCTTTATCCCTTCTTTCTGCCCTGCTCATATAATTTTATCATATTTTGTGGTTTAATCCAATTCATTGTTTTCATGATTACAACTTTATATATATTTTTTCTGTTAACTAAGTAATGTACTATGAGGTACATTTTATTTCTTGTGTGACTGTTTTTCTTGAGGTTGGGTTATTAATTGTGTCAGTTTCTTTTGCTTGTGTTTCTTTGAATTGCTGTCTCTGTTATCTTGTATCTGAAAAGCTCTGTGGAGTAGTTTTCTGTTTGGTTTTCCACACTGCCTAAACAGTTAAATCTGTTGTTCCACTCTGAGTTGTTTTGCTTTGTTTTTCTTGGAAACATCCCTTCTGGAGTCCTCCATCCTCATATTCTCGGGTGGGCTGGCTTCTTTCCAGACTGACAGTACTCAGCACCATCCTAGAAACCCCATTCACCTCTCTTGGGCTGAACCCTTAGTCTCCTGGGTCCCAAATCTTCCTCTTCCCTGGGTTACTAGCCTTGTTTGGTTGGGATATCTATCTGTCTATTTATTGGCTACTACATAGTTGATTTTATCACCAAACTGTGTGAGTGAAAATTGATGTGTGGTCTTAATATGGTTTCTAACAATAAAACCCCCATGTCTTAATACTTGGAAAACACAAAAACTTCTTAATTACCTGTCATCTCACCCCAAGGAAGTCAGATCACATTGTGCATCTTATTTTTTAGCCTGCTTTTACGGTGGTCTCTAAGTAGACCTAGTAGTCTCTTCTCATGTTATAATGTGATTTAATGGCTGTGATAGTCCATTTATGGAATTCCCATCATTTGTCTTGTTAGTGTCTTGTTTGGGAGTTTTTTTGCTTTATTCCAAAATTTTGGGAGCTTATAATAGCCTGATGTCATTCCCTTTTTACATCTCTGAGTATTTTCTTAGAATAAATTTCTCGACAGAGAATTTCCTGATGAAAGGGTATGCTGCATATTGCCAGATTGCTTTCCAGAATGAAAGCTGTTTCCAGTTTCCTCAGCAGTGTATAAGAGGACAACTATTTCTGGGGTTTTCTTCCTATTTAAAGCTCTCTTTGCTTGGAGAAGAGGTAAAGGAAGGAAGCCACAGGCTAGAGGACGCACTACTTCCCCGTTTCAGCAGTATGAAGGGTGGTTGTGTCTATAAACAGCTTCTGCTTCTGTGATTCCTTGCAGGGCATCACGGGGCTATATCGGGGCATGGCTGCCCCCATCATTGGGGTCACCCCCATGTTCGCCGTGTGCTTCTTTGGGTTTGGTTTGGGGAAGAAACTGCAACAGAAATCCCCAGAGGATGTGCTTAGGTGAGTACTTACAGATCTGGAGCACTTGAAGCTGTTCTGTCTGGTGATGTGACATGGGCTAAAGGAAAAAATCTTGGCAGATAGGGAGTGGGTCTCTTCCTGGGCCCTTAACACTGGCTCCTGGTTGCTCCCCATGAGGGAAGTACTTGAGTTTCTTTTGCCTTGTGAACCAAAGGGAAAAAGAAAACAATCCAAAGCCCCCCCCCCCATCAGGTTGTCATAATTTCTTCCGTGAAGTAGTATCACTTACTAGAGATATTAGTAATGTCAACCCCTCAGCATTGGGACGTCCGAATGCTCTAGTGTGTGTGAAATGCCATGAACAGTTCCTGGTGCTGCAGTAAAGCCAGCGGCAGCCTTGTTTTCCATCACCTGGTTGGGAAAGGGGAAGGTCTCAACTTTTGGTTTACATCATTTTAATAATATGATTATAATTATTTCAGATATTCGTTTCTCTGCTAAGTGAAATAAATTAATGTATTTTCTTTTCATAAACTTTAAAAAAGTTGGATTTGGGTATGAAGAGGCAGGTGAGTCAGGATTACAGCTCAGAATTTACAAAGTAGTTAATCAAAACAGGTCAACTTTTTAAAAATTAAACGTTATTTAATTTTTAAAAAGATTTTGTTTATTTATTTGAGGGAGAGAGTGAAGGAGAGAGAGAAAGCATGAGAGGGGGGAGGGTCAGAGGGAGAAGCAGACTCCCCGATGAGCAGGTGGGCACTTTGGGATCATGGCCTGAGCCAAAGGCAGACGCTTAACCGACTGAGCTACCCAGGTGCACCCATTTTTTTACTTTTGATTGAAGTAGAGTTGACATATAATATTAGTTTCAGATGCATAACGTAGTAATTCAACAATTATATACATTTATGAAGTGCTCACCATGGTAAGTGTAGTTACCATCTGTCACCATACCAAGTTGTTACAATATTACTGACTATATTCCCTGTGCTGTACGTTTCATCAGACCAGCTTCTTGGGATGCAGGGGAATTCTGAATGGAAACATGAGATGGCAAGGTGGCTCGGTCTAAGACTTGTAAGGTGACAGCTCCTGGGCTGCAGGTAGCACAGAACCCACGGAGGCTAGCCAGGCTTGGGATCCAGGAGCTCGAGGAAGGAAGCCCAGGGTGCTATGTGGTTGTTTTCTGTCACTACTTCAGGCCACAGCATGCCGAGTAAGGGTCTAGGACGTAGATAGAGATGCTTGTAATGTGAAACTATTTCTGGAGTCCTTGTGACCCTTTGAATGTGCCCAGCGTCTATAAACAGCCACAGGTGGCCGCAAATATGGATGTGTATGGGGTCCTTTTGAAGCCGTGTTTGGCTGTTGGTAGTCCAAATATCCCACGAACACATGTCCTCTCTGAGCACCTGGTCCTCTAGCTCATGTACCAGCCCATAGCTGTCTCAGGACCATGCACTAAAACCTCCAGTGGGGTCATTGTTAGTACTTTGACCTGTGTTTTGTGTTCCCTGTATAGTCACGTTAGTGTGCAGAGAAACACCCTTCTTGCTTGAGCAAAGGTCGAGACATTCGGGACCCCACCCCGATAATCCTGCCATGTTCTAAATTCTGAACATCAACCCTGCCATGTTCCCCTCCCTGCTGTGGTATTTAGGGAGAGTGTGAAAATGAGCGCTACCAGGACCATGTAGAGGGGATGCCCAAGAGGTCCAGACTCACAGATGCCAACCTGGGGTGGGAGTGGGAGGTGGCAGAATGGGCCAGGCAGTCATAGAGTGTCTACAGAGTACCCTGTGCACACACAGAGACCCCATTCAGAGGAGAGTCCTTACTCCCAGGAGACGGGGGTGTGCCTGACCTGGGGTATGGGCATCTTGCAAAAAACAGTTGGTCTCATGAGGGGAAGTTCAGTTGCGGAGAGGGCTCCTCTTGGGGGACAGTAGTGTGAACTGAGCCTGTGGAGGAGACCGTGCATGAAAACAAGTCTCTTGACTGTTAGACAGTCAACCTGTGTCTAGACTTGTCTGCCTGAGGTATATGTGTGGGCCCTGCCTGGAGGAAAGAACCTGCAGTAGATGTCTCCCTACCCCCAGTTGACATCTGCTCTCCAGATCTTGGGCTCCTTGTGGGTGAGACCTGCCCAAAGGCTCAGCTGGCAGAGGCTTGGGGTCAGAAGGGGCCTGAGGCTCTGGCAAGTAATTGAAGATGTTTAGCAACATTTTTTAAATTGTGAGAGCTCTGTTGAAATACTAATTATGGCTTTGTGCTCCACCACCTCCTGGCCACCCTTATATTACTGACCCCAGAAAGAAAAGGAGATTCCAGAGATGGCACAGACAGCTGTGTCCTATAAATGCCTGGAGCCTCAGACTCCTCTAAATACTTGGTGTGGTTCATTCTTTGAGGGCCAGGGTGAGGATCTGTATTTCTGGCCACTGGGGGCCCAGTCCCGGCAGAGAGGGCCACAGAACCCATCATGCCTGTCTGGGCCTGTCTCAGCATCTTAGCCCTTGCAACTGTCCTGGCTGCCCCTCAGCCTGTGGAGGTGGCCATAGCTGTCCGCCCAGCCACGATACTGTCCTGCTTGTATCTTGGCTTAAAATGTTCTCAGGACGTTGGTGGTCCAGAGGAAGTGAGTTTGGAGGGGAACTAGGGTTGACTGACACCCAGATCTTGAGTTACAGGCTTTTTTCCACAACAACACTGAAATTTACAAGTGGGGAATCAAGGCTCAGTGAAGCCTAAAAACTTGTCCGTAGTCGTTGTGCATGGCAGGCCCAGGGGAGGGAGCCATGTGTCACTATAAAGCTCGTCCCATGGGTGAGGCCATCTAAGTGTGCAGGTAGCCTTCCCCGACCAAGCTCCTATTTCTCTTGGCACTGAGAAATTTGCCCTGGGAAATTTGACATCAGAATACACCTAGAACTTGGCTTTTGTGCAAATATGACTTATTTGTGCTGGGCTTCTTGCCTAGTCCAAGTGCTTATTTTTTCTTTTTCTTTGTTTTTTTTTTTTCTTTTCTTTTTAATTTAAATTCACGTTAGTTAACATATAGTATTGGTTTAAGCGGTAGAATTTAGTGATTCGTCGCTTACCCGTAATACCCAGTGCTCATTTCAAGTGCCCTCCTTAATGCCCATCACCCAATTAGTGCATCCCCCCAACCCTCACTGCTTATTTTTTCTTACAAAGTCACCCCCTTTGCTGGAATCGCCTCTTTCCTGGGTGGTTAGTCACAGGGGCTTGCCTCTGTTTTTTGTTTTCAATACAGCTACCCCCAAATATTTGCAGCTGGGATGTTATCAGGCGTATTCACCACGGGAATTATGACCCCTGGAGAACGGATCAAGTGCTTGTTACAGGTATGGGTGGGATCTGGGGTGGCGGGATATGATCTGGGGGGAGGTGGCTAGCTTTTTCCATTCAGTATGCAATGTTGTGTGGATGTTTATGTCCTTTCACCTTTTATAAAGGCTTCAGGTCAGGTGTGCAAAACAGTTTCAAGGTTTTCAGGAACATGGAAGCAGTCGTAGTAGAATCGAGAACCAAGACAGTATAACAAACCAACCAAAATGTCACACCTGTGACGTGTCATTCCAGACTTATCCACTCTTATTAACAGCTTCTTCAGGAACTCTGAAAGGTGAGTCATGTCTCTTCAGAGGTGGAAGGGAGGCTGCTACTGCCCACTGTATCTTATGTCTCTATCAGTTCCCCAAAAGCTCAGTGCCCTTGGAATGCCTGGCTCGTTCATAGCCCAAGGCTGCTATTACCACACAGGGCTCCTTTAAAACAAAAAAGTTACTGCTTTTTTCTTCTAATGGCTGAAGTAATTTAACACACCACTCTTGGTAGAAAATTTTGATAATGCAGGGGCGCCTGGGTGGCTCAGTCGTTAAGCGTCTGCCTTCGGCTCAGGGTGTGATCCCGGGGTCCTGGGATCGAGCCCTGCATCGGGCTTCTCTGCTGGGAGCCGGCTTCTTCCTCTCCCATTCTGCCTGCTTGTGTTCCATCTCTCGCTGGCTGTCAGCGCGATAATGCAGAGAAGCACAAAGAAAAAAAATGTATTTCTCACCCATGATACCATCCCACTGAGGTAACCACTGTTATGCTTTCTTTTTGAATTCTGATCTTTTTGGTAAACACAAATGTTAAGAAATATTAACTTTTGAAATAAAATTAGGGTCACATATTGCATTAGTTTTATAACCCACTTTTTTCATTTGATGTATCCTAATTTTTTGTGCGGTTATTTCTCAAGCATCATGTTCTGCATATTATTTCATTACATGGCTGTCATTTACCCAATAATTCCTTATCTAGGGGCATGACAAATTATATACGATAGTGAAGATTTTTGTAAATAAGTTTTTGTGTGTGTACCTGATTATTTTCTTAGAGTGAATGTCCAGGATTGAAATTATTATGTTTAAAGGTGTATACTTTTTAGAAAAAGATTTATTTATTTATGTATAGAGAGAAAACAAGTGGGAGGGACAAAGGGAGAGTGAGAGAGAATTCCAGGCAGACTCCATGTTGAGCATGGAGCCTGACGTAGGGCTCAATCTCACGACCCTGAGATCACGACCTGAGTCAAAACCAAGAGTTGGACGTTTAACCAACTGTGCCACCCAAGCACCCCTAAAGGTGTATACTTTAAAAAGAAAGTGTGTGTGTGTGTTTTAAGATTTTACTTATTTATTTGTCAGAGAGAGAGAGCACATGTAGGGGGAGCGGCAGGCAGAGGGAAAAGCAGGCTCCCTGCTGAGCAAGGAGCCCCATGCAGGACTCGATCCCAGAACCGGAGATCATGACCTGAGTTGAAGGCAGACACTTAACCGACTGAGTCACCCAGGCGTCCCTAAAAAAAAGTTTTTAATACCTATTACCAAATGGTCCCCCTATAAAGGCCTATCACTTTCTATTCCAGTCAATAATAGAAGAGCGACCACTTATCAGCAAACTCGGCAGCATCTAATTTACAATCTCTTCCAGTCTGGTGGGTGAAAAATTGGCATTGTTTTAAATTTTCATGCTTTTAAATGGTGGTGAGGTTAATTATTTTGATGGATATTCATTGTTTGTATTTTTCCTTTGTGAAGTGCCTGTTTGTGTTCTTTGCTCATTTGTTTTTTGACTTACAAAAGCTTTGGACGTATTAAGGTTGTTAATTATTTATAGTATGTGGCAAGTCTGTTTCATGGTGGGCATCTGTCATTTAATTTTATGTTATTTTTTTGAGATTTTGACAGTGCAAGCTTTATTCCAGTTTTGTGAATTTTTTAAATCAAACTTTTTATTTTTAGATAATTATGGATTTATGGGCAGTTGTAAAAAATAACACAAAGGAAAAAATCATAATAATACAGAGAGATATCATGTACCCTTTACCCAGTTTTCCCCACATCTGGTAAAACTTTGGTACAATATTACAACCAAAATATTAATATTGATACAGTAAAGATACAGAACATTTCTATCATGCCATGGCCACATCCACTTCCCTTCTCTCACTGCAGTTCTTAACTACCCTAGCAACCACCAGTGTGTACTCCATTTCTGTAATTTTATAATTTCAAGAATGTTCTACAAATAGAATCACACTACAGTAAACTTACCAAGTAAACTTTTTGGATTGGCTTTTCTTTTTCTTTTTCTTTTCTTTTTTTTTTTTTTTTAAGATTTTATTTTTATTTATTCGACAGAGATAGAGACAGCCAGCGAGACAGGGAACACAAGCAGGGGGAGTGGGAGAGGAAGAAGCAGGCTCCTAGCGGAGGAGCCTGATGTGGGCCTCGATCCCATAACACCGGGATCACGCCCTGAGCCGAAGGCAGACGCTTAACTGCTGTGCCACCCAGGCGCCCCTGGATTGGCTTTTCTGACTCAACATAATTTTCTGGAGATCTGTTAGATTGTTGCGTGTATGAATTATTCATTCCTCTTTAGTAGTCCGTGATATGTTTAACTTTTCATCCATTGAAGGACATCTGGGTTGTTTCCAGTTTTTGACTATTAGGAATAAAGATGGTATAAACATTCATGTTCAGAAGTTTTTCTAAGAAAATAAGTTTTCGTTTCTCTGGGATAAATGCCCAAGAGTACAAATTGTTGAGTCATGTGGTAGTTGCATGTTTAGTTTTTAAAGAAACTGCCAAACTGTTTCTTAGAGTAGCTATGCCGTTTTCTATTCCTGCCAGCGATGTATGAGAGTGGTCCAGTTTCTCTGCATCCTCCCCAGCATTTGGTGCTGTCACTATTTTTAAATTTTATCCATCCTGATATGTGTGTAGTGATCTTATTTTAATTTGTATTTCCATAATAGCTGAAGATGTTGAACATCTTTTCAGTGCTTACTTGCTCTTTGTGTATCCTCTTTGGTGAAATGTCTGTTCATGTTTTTGCCCATTTTCTAATTGGATCTTTTTTTAATTGTTGCATTTTGAGAGAGTCCTTTATTCTAGATACTAGTGGTTTGACATATACATGGTTTGCAAATATTTTCTCCCAGTTTATAGTTTGTCTTTTCATCCTTTTAACAGAGTCTCTTTTTAACGATTTTATTCATTTGTTTGATTTGAGAGAGAAAGAGAGATCCCACGCATGCATGAGCAAAGGGAGGGGCAGAGGGAGAGGGAAAGAGAATCCCAAGCAGACTCTGCACTGACTGTGGAGCCCCATGCTGGGGCTGGGTCCTAAGATCCCGAGATCATGACCTGAGCTGAAGTCAGATGCTTAACTGGCTGAGCCACCCAGGTGCCCCCAAATTAAAATCGTTTGCTCAAAATACTGTTAAGGGGCACCTCGGTGGCTCAGCTGGTTAAGCGTCCAACTCTTGGTTTCGGCTCAGGTCGTTATCTTGGGGTGGTGACATCAAGCCCTATGCAACCCTGCCCTTTGGGCTCTGTGCTCAGTGGGGAGTCTGCTTGAGATTCTCTTCCCTCTCCCCTTGCCCATCCCCCACTCATACTCTTTCTCAAATAAATAAATCTTTAAAAAAAAATCAATTGGGCGTATTTGTGTGGCTCTACGTTTTCGTTTTGTATTTTCTTTTATTTATCTATGTGTTTATTCCTCCACTAATACTACAGTCTTGATTAATATAGGCATATACTAAGTCTTAAAATTGATTAGACTGATCCCTCCAACTTTATTCTTTAAAAAAAAAAACTTGTTCTAGCTATTCTAATTCCTTTGTATTTCCACACAAACTTTAGGATAATTTAGAAAATTGAGGGGCACCTTGGTGGCTTAGTTGATTAAGCATCTGCCTTCAGCTCAGGTCATGGTCCCAGGGTTCTGGGATTGAGCCCTGTGTCAGGTTCCCTGCTCAGCGGGGAGTCTGCTTCTCCCTCTGCCTCTCCCCCCTGACTTGTGCTATCTCTCTCGCTCACTCTCTCTCTCTCTCCAATAAATAAATAAGATCTTTAAAAAAAAAAAAGAAAACTGAGAAAAATCTTGCCAAGATTTACGTTGACTCTATAGGTCATTTTGGATGGAATTGACACTATTTTGAGTCTTCCAATCCATGGACACAGTATGTCTCTCTATTTATTTGGAACTTTAAATTTCTTTCATCAGCTCTGTGTAGTTTTCAGCATGTAAGTCCTGTACGTGTTTTCTTGTATTAGTCCCTAAGTCTTTTCTCTTTTTTGACTTTGAAAAATTGCATTGTGAATGGTACTGTCATTTTAATTTTGTTATCTACATGTTCATAGCTAGTTTATAGAAATAGAGTTGATTTTTGTATGTTAATCTTATGTCCTGTAACCTTCCTGAATCCCTTATTAGTTCTAGGATTTTTTTTTTTTTTTGATAGAATCAGTGAGATTTCCTATGTAGAGAGTCATGTCCTTTGCAAATAGGAACAGTTTTATTTCCTCATTTCTTATCTGTTTAACCTTTATTTCCTTATTTCACTGGCTAGAACTTCCAGTACTACGTTGAATAAGAATGACAAGAGTGGACATTTTTGCCTTGTTCTCAGTCTTACTGAGAAGTATTCACTATTTTATTATTAAATATGTTAGATGCACTTTTTTTTGTAGATGCTCTTTATCAAGTTGAGGAAGTTACCTTCTTTTACTCTTTTCCTGAGAATTTTATCATGAATGGATATTGACTTTTGTCAGATACTTTTTTGCATTGATTGATGTGATTATGTGATTTTTCTTTAATCTGTTAATGTGGTAGATTACATCAGTTGATTTTCAAATATTAAATCAACTTTGCATTGCTCGAATAAACCCACCAACCTGGACATGGTGTATAATTCTTTTTATATATTGCTGAATTCTATTTGCTTATGTTTTGTAGATTTCTGTGTTTTATAGATTTGTACATCTATAGTCATGAAAGATATTGGTCTGTCATTTTTTTTCTGCATTGTTTTATCTGGTTTTGGTATCAGGATAATACTAGTTTCATAAAACAAATTGGGAAATGTTCCCTCTTCTTTTTTCTGAGAGAGATTGTGTAGAATTGGTGTTCATTCTTTAACTTGATAGAATTTTATAATGAAACCATCTAGACTTAGGAATTTGGGGAGGAGTTTTAAATTTTCTTTTCTTTTTTTTTTTAAAGATTTTATTTAGTTATTCGACAGAGATAGAGACAGCCAGTGAGAAAGGGAACACAAGCAGGGGGAGTGGGAGAGGAAGAAGCAGGCTCCTAGTGGAGGAGCCTGATGTGGGGCTCGATCCCCTAACGCCGGGATCACGCCCTGAGCCGAAGGCAGACGCTTAATGACTGCGCCACCCAGGCGCCCCGAGTTTTAAATTTTCTTAATACTTACAGGGCTATTCAAATTACTTCATGTTGGGCAAATTGTAGTAGTTTATGTTTTTATTTTTTCATGTGTGTTGTCAAATGTGTGTGTGTAGAGTTATTTGTAGTATTCCTTTATTACCCTCTTGATGGCTACAGGGTCAGTGGTGGTATCTTCTGCTTTATTCCTGGTATAGTAATTTGTGACTTCTCTTCCTTTTTTGTCAGCCTTACTAGAGGTTTGTTGCTGTTTTTGATCCTTTCAAGAAAACAGCTCTTTGTTTTATTGATTTCCTCAACTCTTTTTCTGTTTTCGATTTCATTGGTTTCTGCTCATATCTTTATTATTTCCTTCCTTTTGCTTGTTTTAGGTTTAGTTTGCTTTTCTTTTAGAAGGGTTTTTGAGGTGAGAGCTTAGATGGTTGATTTGAGTCTTTTTCTCTTTTCTAATGTATGTAGTCAGTGCTAATGGCTTTCCTCTCAGCAGTGCTTTAGCTGTGTCTCACAAACTTAGATATATAGATATGTATTTTTAAAAATTTATTTAGTTATTTAAGTAATCTCTATACCCAATGTGAGGCTCAAACTCACAACGCCGAGATCGGCAGTTGCATGCTTTTCCCACTGAGGCAACCAGGCACCTCTACTTCTATATTAATTGCCAGTCAGTTCAATGTGTTTTCTGATTTCCTTTGAGACTTACTTTTTTGAATTATTTAGAAGAATGTCGTTTAATTTCCAAGTATTGGAGATCATTGATTTCTAGTTTAAGCCCATTGTGACCAGAGGACATACTCTGTATTATTTAAAATCTTTTAAAGTTCTTGAGGTTTGTTTTATGCCTGTGGTCTGTCTTGGTCTGTGTTCCATGGGCACTTGAAAGGAATGTGTATTCCTGTCATTTGGTGGAGTGTTCTATAAATGTAAATTAGATCCTGTTGGTTGATGGTATTGAGTTCTTCTCTATCTTTGCTGATTTTCAGTCTTTTGGCTCTACCAGTTTGTTGATAGAGGGAGTTGAAATCTCCAAGTATAATTCTTGGTTTGTCTGTTTCTCCTTTCAGTTCTGTCAGTTTTGTTGCACATAGTTTGTAGCTTTTTTGTTTGTTACGTACACATTTTGGATTGCTGTGTCTTCTTGGTAGATTGACCCTTTTATCACTATATAATGTCCCTCATATTATCATTATGCAATATCCCATAATTTTGCTTACTGTGTTCTTGCTTCCTCCCCTCATGTTTCAGGGTTCCTTCTTTCATTGTTTCTTTTCTGTGTAGAGAACTTCCTTTCACTGTTTTTGGGGGGCAGCTTTTCTTTTGGGGGAGGTCTTCCTTTGGCAAAAGATTCTTAGTTTTCCTTCATCTAAGAATGCCTGATTTCCCCTTTATTTCTGAAGTATATTTTTGCTAGACATAGGATTCTGGGTTGACAATTCTTTTCTTTCAGTACATGGAAGATAGTGTGCCATTTCTTTCTATCATCCCTATTTTCTGCTGTCATTCTGATTGTTCAGGTAAGCTGTCATTTTCCTCTGGCTGCTTTTAAGATTTTTTCTGTTTTTTTTTTTTAGAGGGCAGGAGGGGCAGAGGCAGAGGGAGAGAGGGAATCTTAAGCAGGGCTTAATGTGGGGCTTGATCTCACAACCCTGAGATGACCTGAGCCAAAAATCAAAAGTTAGAAGCTTAACTGACCGAGCTACCCAGGCACCCCAAGAATTTTTTCTTTGTCTTTAGTTTTCAGAAGTTCATTTGTGATGTGTCATTGCATGGATTTATTTGGGTTTATTCTTTTTTTTTTTTTTTAAGATTTTATTTATTTATTTGACAGAGAAAGAGACAGCCAGCGAGACAGGGAACACAAGCAGGGGGAGTGGGAGAGGAAGAAGCGGGCTCCCAGCAGAGGAGCCCGATGTGGGGCTCGATCCCAGAACGCCAGGATCACGCCCTGAGCTGAAGGCAGACGCTTAACGACTGAGCCACCCAGGCGCCCCTATTTGGGTCTATTCTGTTTAGTATTTGCTCAGCTTCTTGAATCTGTATGTTTATGTTTTGCCACATTGGTAAAGTTTTGGGAAGCTTTTGGCAATGGTTTCTTCAAGTACCTTTTCAGTCCTGTCCTCTTTTCACCTCTCCTTCTGGGACCCTGAGGCCACAAATATTAGATTTTTTTGTTCTAGTCACACAGGTCTTGAGGTTCTATTCAATCTGTTTCAGTCTGTTTTCTTCCTGTTGTTCAGATTGGGTATTTTCCATTGCTGTGTCTTCCAGTTGATTTTTTCCCTCTCTTGCCTCTGTTCTGCTTTTTTTTTTTTTTTTTTTTTTAAGATTTTATGTATTTGAGAGAGGGAGAGAATGGGGGAAGGGGCAGAGGGAGAGGAGAAGCATATGGCCTGCTGAGCAGGGAGCCTGATGCGGGACTTGATCCCAGGATGCTGAGATCATGACCTGAGCCGAAGATAGCTGCTTAACCGACTGAGCCACCAGGCACCCCTCTGTTCTGCTCTTGAGCGAGCCATCCATTGAGCTTTTTATTTTGGTTATATTTTTCTTTTCCCCTTTCCTTTCATTTCCTTTTCCCAGTTGTATTTTTCAGTTGTATGGTTTCCATTTGATTCTTCTTACATCTTCTATTTCTGTGCTGAGACTTTATTTCTTTGCGGTGGCTATCTATATTTTTGTCTGTTTCAAGCATATTTATAATTACTTATTGAAGGATTTTTACCATGGCTGCTTTAAAATCTTTGTCAGATAAACAAAAACGCAAAGAAAACAAAACAAAACTTTGTCAGATAATAATGACATCTCTGTTGTCTTGATGTTGTCATCTGTTGCTTGTCTTTTTCCTTTCAGTTTGAGATCTACCTGGTTTGGGGTATGATGGGTGATTTTCAATCGAAACCTGGTTATTTGTGTATTATGTTGAAACTGTGGATCTTATTTGAACTTTCTATTTTAGCAGGCTTTCTCTGACTCTTCCAGCAGGAAAGGGAAGGATGCTGCCTTGTTACTGCCAGGTGGAGATAGAAGTCTAGGTTTCCCACTTGGCCTCTGTTGGCACCTCAGGGTGGGGCACTTCTTTTTACTGCTGGGTGGGTGTGGGAGTTCCAGCGTCTCCACTGACCCAGTAGGATAGGAGGGTGCTGGTTACCGGCTGTCAGGGATGAAAGTCCTAGTTCCCTACCTGGCCTTCTCTGACTGCACCCTAGCAGCATGGTAGGTGCCTTGCTAGAGCCCTGCAAGGATGGAAGTCTAAGCTCCCCACTTGGTGTTTGCTGGGTGTGGATGGGAGTGAGGCCCCAGGTGGGTTTTGTTTTTTTTTTTAATGGTATATGGTTGGAGTAGAGTGTTTATTGTCTAAAAATTTTTTATCTTTCTGAGCTGTCCCTTTCCTGGTCATTTGTCTAGAGAACACAGGCTTTTGCTGGGGCTTCTTTTTGGTCTATGCTTGCTGGCGTTCCTGCATTGCCAGTTTTCTCAGCTCCAAGTCTGAGATATATCAGAAGGAAAATCCAAGGAACTCACCACCATGTCATTCCTCAAGTTCAAAGGCCCCTCACCAGTCTCTCTTTTTCTCCAAACTTTCAGAGTTTTCTCATGTTTGCTTTAAGAATAACATCTAGGGTTTTTGGCAGCTCTTTCTGCCCATGGGTCCTGTCCCCATGCTTTAATGAAACTACCTTTTTTATACCGAAAAAAAAAAATCTAGAGTTTTTTGTTGCACTTTAGCAGGAAGAATTTATATTTCCAATTCGGGCTTTTCCTGCACTCCAGACTAGCATTTGGATGCTAATAGGCACCTCAGTGTCACCATGTGCGAAAATGAACTCCTGGTCTTCCCCAATCACGGCTCCACCTACAGCCTTCTGCAGCTCAGTTGGTGGCAACACCATCTTTCTAGTTGCTCAGCTCTAAAGCCTAGGAGTCATCCTAGATTCCTCTCTTTCTCTCACTGTACATATCCCATCTGTTGAATAGTTAAGCTTGCTTTCAACATATCCCAAGTCTATCTCTTCTCATCCCGCCATTTGCAGCCACATTGCTCCAGGTCACCTTCATCACGTAACAGTGAGAAGATTCTCATAATAATATGTCAATTCCATACCAATCTTCTTTGGCCCCCCACGTCACTGTGAGTCAGCTCCAGTGTCCCCTGGTCACGTGGGTCTCCTTGCTATTCCTCAGACATACCAGGTTTACGTGTGCCCAGATCTTTTGGGGCAGTCATATTTTAAAAAGCTGTTACTACTTGATTGACGTTGTCTTAAATTAATTATTTTTAGAAAAATTGATGTCTTTGCAATGAAAAACTGTACTAACCAGAATGATGACTCTTTTTACTTGTCTCTTTTTTTAATGTCCCCTGGAGGTGCTTTAGAGTTTTATTTATGCAAATCCTATTACTGTTTGATGCACATATATTTTATTGCTATTTAGAAGAGGATTCTTTCCCATTATTTTCAGGTTGTTATTGCTGGTATGTAAGAAAATTATTGGACTTATATGTTTATTTCATGTTTCTCCTTGGGACTGTTAAAGCTTAACTCTTCAGCTTTAATTATTCTTTGGTTGATGCCTCTGTGTGCTAGGATTCTTCTTGGCTCTGTGCTTGCTGTGGATCTTGCATGGGGTTCTTTCTCTCAGATCTTCTCTGGGATTACCCCTGCCTGCCTTACTCAAGCTCTTGTCTCTTAGGCCCTGGATCCCTGAGACTGGAATGGGGGCCCCTCCTTGGCCCTCCCCTGGCTCTGCACAGGATCTCTGTTCTGGCACTTAGAGCTCTGCACAGCCATTTCCTGTTCATCTTTCCTTAACCGAACTTTAGGATCAGTGAAAGCTTGGAATGGATTTGGTACTCAGTGGGTATTTGTTGAAGGAATAAGTGAATGACCTTCCAACTAGCTTTATTGGGAATGCTCTTGTATTGGAGAGAGTTCCTCCACTTATTTTCCAAATCCTCTGCTGATTTTTTTCTTGTCAGTGTGTGCATACTTTGTGATATTTTCATTTAACCTTATTTCCTAGTGATTTCCACCAATATTCTATGTTCCAAATAACTATCAGTTTGACAGTGAAGTTTTTCATTGGTCTAATCCTAATGACCACTTCCACACTCACCTTGTAATCTTCTGTAACTTGCTGAGTCTGTTGACTTTCACGTTGCTGCTACTGACTTGATGGCTTTTTCCCTCCCTCTCAGATTCAGGCTTCCTCAGGAGAAACCAAGTACACCGGGGCGTTGGACTGTGCAAAGAAGGTATACCAGGAATCTGGGATTCGAGGCATCTACAAAGGGACAGTACTCACCCTCATGCGAGGTAACCTTTTAGGTTCTCCACCTGAGGTCACCTTGCCAGGGGTGGGGGGGCACTCATCTGAGGTGGATTTGCCACAGAAGATCTTACCTGGATCCCCAGATTAGCCTTGGCACTATACGAGCTATACTTCTGACAAGGCTGGCATGGTGTGTTTTTTTAGGCAGTCTCCCCCTGGCCAACATGGTCACAAATGAGGATGGGAGGACCTCTATCCTTCTGGCAGCCTGGCCCTCAGGGATGCAAGTCAAGGCAGTGGCAGTTACAGGGGAGTGGCAAGTAGATAGAAATCGTGGCTGGAGGGGTGAGTGGGAGGGAAGAGTGACTAAGGATCGTGGGGCTCTCCCTGGTTTCGAGAGGCATGTCCTGCTGGGGTGGCAATAGGAGAGGCAGACACAACCTCACCCCTGTCCTGACATGGCAGCTTGGAGGAAGGCCAGAGGCTAGCTGTAGTTGTAACCTGGAGTGGGCGTGCCCGTGGGGACCACTCAGAGGGGACTTTGAAGGTGAAATGATGTCATGCTTGCTCCCCCACACCACCGCTTGCCCCAAAGCAGCATCCAGTTACTGTAAAGTGATTACTGCAAACACAAGGTGCTGCTGAGGAACTTTCCAGGAAACCTTGAAAGGGCCAGCACCAACCTTGGCTCTTCTAAGTTCTAGAAATCCCTGAGGATTTTATGTCCTTTACTTCGCTTCTTTCTTGCCCCTCACAGATGTTCCAGCCAGCGGAATGTATTTCATGACATATGAGTGGCTGAAAAATATCTTCACACCAGAGGGAAAGAGGTAAGGAGAACAGAAGAACTCAGAGGCCATTTTGCTTGGTCATGGGTTGGTTGCCCTTTACTGTGAGTGGATCTAAAGGCAGAGTGGGGCTTGCTTCTGGTTCCATGTCCACTTTCCTCTCCTTGCTGCTGAGACCCAGCTAACACTGCTTACTCTGTACCTCACCTGCTAGAGCAAGTATATGAAACAAGTTCATGACCCCTTCTCCAAGGAGTGGCAGCTACCATGTCACAGGAGCCCTGGCCTTGGACCTCCTCCCTCTGGCCAGTTTCTCCCTCTCTGTAACTGCCCCATCTGCCAAGGGAGGGATGGTCTGAATGCCTCGCTCACAGCCTTTGTCTGATTGGCACTGCGGTTGGTATTCTGCAGTGTCAGTGAGCTCAGTGTACCTCGGATCCTGGTGGCTGGGGGCATCGCAGGGATCTTCAACTGGGCTGTGGCAATCCCCCCGGACGTCCTCAAGTCCCGCTTCCAGACTGGTTAGTGGAGGGTAGTGGGGTAGATGGGGGTAGAGTGGGGACCAGAACTGGCTGCTCCTGGGTGCAGAGCTCTTAGGGCCCTAGAGATACCCACTGTTCACAGCAGCACCCAGCATCTGTCTGATCAACGTTTTCCCTTGCAGTCTTTTGTGTCCTAGGAACCCTAGACTCATTTCCTGTTGGCCAAAACACAAAATAAGTGTGATAAGCAGTCAGATCAACTCTGCTGCCTTCACAGGAGCAGAAGGACTATTATATTCTTCATTCTTCTTCTCCACTCCCTCAGCATCAGTAATCCAGACATTGTGTCTGTTTGTCCCAAAGTGAACTGTGTTGTCTGTGGACTGGTCCCAGATGACCTGGAGGGTGTCCTCTTCCTGATACGGTGACCCTGAAGAAAGACTTGACTACAGAATTGTCCCCATGTGGGTCACCATAGGCAGATCAGGAAGCTTCCTTAAGCCTTAACAGTTGGATTCCACCCACAGCACCTCCTGGAAAATATCCTAATGGTTTCAGAGATGTACTGAGAGAGCTGATCCGGAATGAAGGAGTCACATCCTTGTATAAGGGGTTCAATGCAGTGATGATCCGAGCCTTTCCAGCCAATGCGGTGAGTGGAAGGCAGGGGCTATGCTTTCCCTTCAGGGCTTAGAGCAGGGTCCAAGGTATAGGTGGGCTGACTTTTGCTTGTTCCTAGGATTGGACTGGGAGCTCAGTTTTCTCCAAATCCAAGCCTCAGCCAGAGCCTCCTTATTTTCTTCTTTTCCTGAAGCTTCAGGAGGGGTTCTTTTTGGGATTCTTTGAGGGGAGGGGCTTTTTTTTTTTTTTAAGATTTTATTTATTCATTTGAGAGAGAGAGAAAGACAGAGAAAGCACAAGCAGGGAGAGAGGGGGAGGGAGAAGCAGACTCCCTGATGAGCTGGGAGCCCCACTTGGGGCTCAATCCCAGGATTTGGAGATCACAACCCAAGCCCAAGGCAGATGCTCAACCATCTGAGCCATTCAGGTGCCCCACGAGGGGCCCCTTAGATCTCCTGACTTGTTTATCAGAAATGGGTAGTTGTGAGACATGGATTTTCTTCCCCCCTGAGGAATATGAAAGCACAGCCTGATTCCCTGACCTGGGGTGGGAATGAAGTTGGGAAGGGGTTCTGATGAAGTTAGGGAAGGGTTCTGGTCCTGACACGGTCAGCCAAGCATGGTGCTGGGGTCTCTGTGATAGTCACAACTCCTACTAGCTTTTTTCTTCCTTCTAATCCTTTCTCAGGCCTGTTTCCTTGGCTTTGAAGTTGCCATGAAGTTCCTTAATTGGGCCACCCCCAACTTGTGAGGCTGAAGGCTCCTCGAGGCTTCTGGATGATGGAAGCTATCACGGAGGAGGAGCAGTGGGCAGGACTAGGCAGTCCTGAAAGGCAAAGGGAGGGGAATGGTGGGATCACAGCTCTGTACATGCACTTGTTGAGACCATTGCCTTAATGACATCATCTACCTGGTATAACTTGGTGTGCCATTTTGAAACTTGAATTCACTCATGTCAATTTAAGGGATCTCAAGAGGATTTGGAGGTGGAGTAAGTAGCTTCTAGACCAGATACCACCTATGGTCAGAGAACTATCTACTGGTTAACTACAGGCCCTACTACACCCAAAATACTACTCGAGAAAGAGGGAAACTCAGCTTCTCACTGGAGACACTATGCACGTTTCAACCAGCTGACCAAGAGCTGGTGTTTTCTTTGATCCCTACCCAAGAACATCCACCAGATTTCCAGGGTATCACTTAATCCTGGCCTGCACATGGGGGTGTGGACTCGAGGTCCACATCTCTCTGTCCAAGTGGACTGAGCAAATGTGCCTAGGGGGAGATAGCCTGTTAACAGTCGGTTGATTTTTCTTTTTAAATGCATGCAAGCAATCAAAACTAAAACTACAGTAGCCTAATTTCCCAGGAGTAGATGGAGAGCTTTCCCTCCTACACAGCGAGGAGGGTTTTGAATCAGCAGTCCTAGCCTGCTGAGATAAGTGACAAAGCCTGGGGTGTAGGAAAGGCTCTTTTCACACACTCTTTTCTCATGAGAGCACCCTATTTTAACAGGAAACAATAAACATTGTTTCTCATTTTTGCATTGTGTGAAATTATTTTGATTCTGGGTCATTTCAGCAGGCAGCCTGTGGCCTTGGTGGAGGCTGTCCGGGATCTGGTATCCTTCTTTGGTGGCTTCAGGCAGGGACTTCAGCTGGAGAAAGAGGAGGAAGTTTTGGCTAGCCCAGCCGTCCCTGACCGTCCTAGCAGCAGCTGCCTGATGGGGAAGGGAAGTGGATGGGGT
Source organism: Ursus arctos (assembly GCF_023065955.2). Lineage (NCBI taxonomy): Eukaryota > Metazoa > Chordata > Mammalia > Carnivora > Ursidae > Ursus > Ursus arctos. The sequence goes on along the minus strand of NW_026622808.1, from coordinate 32,314,675 downwards.
GGGGGTAGGGTTTGATTGCTAACTGTTTTTTTTTTTTTTAAGATTGTATTTATTTATCTGACAGAGAGACAGCCAGCGAGAGAGGGAACACAAGCAGGGGGAGTGGGAGAGGAAGAAGCAGGCTCCAAGCAGAGGAGCCTGATGCGGGGCTCGATCCCAGAACTCCAGGATCAGGCCCTGAGCCGAAGGCAGACGCTCAATGATTGAGCCACCCAGGCGCCCCTGATGGCTAACTGTTCCCATAGCCCTCCGTACGAGTTTGCAGCCCTTCCCTTCATTCTTTCACCTCTCTGCCCTGAGCTAACAGAGTTGATTGTTCTAAAAGCCAAAAGCAATCCTGACTTATCATGTGCGTTTGGGAGTCACTGTGATCTGATGTCACCAGCCGGGCTTTGCTAATTAGGCTATTGATGATGCCCAGGTACATCCAGAGGAGGTAAGGGAGACAAGTTAATTTGTCCTTGTCTGGTGGCTGGCGAGGCTGCTGGAGCTGGGCTTCTCTGGCATTGTCCCATCTGGCGGTCACAGTTGTAGTTCTGCTAGCACGTCCCACCTTGCTGCAGCTGCACAGAGACCCTTGGACTTTGGCTTTAGCGCCATCACTCTGCATAAGAGGGTGAGGGGGCAGGGACCTACCCCCATCTGGGAGTGGGCGTGGTCAGCCCAGCAGGAAGCTGAAGATTTAGGGGTTTAAGGAAGGATACTTTATTCCTGGGAAGATGTTTTTGGATGACCAGAAAGGAATTATGGTCAAGTAAAAACAAAAACAATAACAAAAAAACATCATTTAGAGATGCAAATTGTGTGCCTTCTGCCTAGGAAGATAATTCATTGTTATGCCTGCCCCCTCATGCTGCAGGATGTCTTTATTTAATCTCTCACTGGTTTGGAGAAGGCCACATATGTGTTTCCTGAAGCTCTTCTTGACAGCACTCTGTCCTTGAGATAATCCTGCAACCTCAGCCTTTGCCTGGAAGCCCCTGTGAGTGCGTTTGCATTCCAGCCAAGTGACAGCCATTCCCATGGCTCAGGATTACTTTTACAGTCTGTGCTTCTGGAGAATTTGCCTTTTGAAACAGCTTCCATTTAAAAATGGAATGTTTTGGTTCCTTGATGTCAGTGGTGGTAGATTCTTCTACTCCTTTGGTTGTTCAATAGGTGCTAAGTCAAATAGGGAAGCCCCAGGAGACATATTTGTGAAGGGAGCAGAGCAGATGGTGAGTAACTCCCTCCTGGCTGGCACTTCCTTTTTATGATGCGCTTTGAAATGCCACCTGTTTCTGATACATCTCTTCTCTCCCTGATGGGGGTAAGGGTGGGGGAAAGACGGGCCCTCCTCAGCAATTTCTCTGTCACAGACAGCATTAAGTAGAAGCCAGACAGCAGGTGTTAAAACAACCAGCCGGTGATAACAGCCTCACCCAAGCACAGAGAAGAGTATAACTGGGTCAAAGGTGAGGGGCAGACAGTGGGATGTTGCAACAAGCCTATTAGAAGCAACAGTAGCGCCATTTCTGCTGCAAGGTCATACCGTCTCCACAGCCCTATAGTTCTTTCGAGGCTGGAACCCCCTATGCCCTTTCTAACTTTCCCATGGTTCATTCTTAATTCTTCATCCCCATATAACTCAATGTTTAGTGGGCAGGGATTTTTACCCACGCTTTCAGATGTGGAAGCCAGTGCTCAGACAGGGTAAGCTGATCTTCCAAGATCATTGACAGATTGATAATAAGAGTGCAGATAATAGAGCGATGCCTGGGTGTCCACAGGCCTGAAGAAAGGCCTGTGATACTATCAGAGGCTGTCCTAGGGCTGCTTGACCCAAGCTCCAGGAGGCCTGTCTGTGCTATAGGGTCAAAGCCTGGCAACTGGCCTGTGAGTCAGGCCACAGAGTCCCAACAGGCACTGGGAAAGCCCCAGGGCTAGGTGTTCCCTGAGGGCTCTCTTTTCTGCTTTCTCTGCTCTGGTGAGCATATAGGCCTGTGGCTCTCCAGCCAGGCTCTCCCTTGCTTCCCCGGGCTCTGTCTTTGCCTTGAGGGGTCTCTGAGGCAGACCCAAGATCCGCAGAAACTGACACTTTCTTGGGACTCAGTGTCCTGGGGAGGGGGTGGTTCACAGGTGTAGAAACAGGTGGCCTGGGAATTAACTGCTCCCTGGGGCATGGATACTTGTTAAAATACATCAGACTTCCTGGACCAAAGGCAGTGAATGCATGAGGGAGGCATTACAGAGGCTGAAGGATAGCTTGGGTGATGACAGAGAAAATGTAGCCCACTTCCCCAAGCCTTCATGTCCAAGAGGCTCATAAACACTTCTAAGGCAAAATAGACTGATGGTGGTAGACACTAAATGAGCTGGGAAGACTGGACCAGAGGAGCTAGGATGCAGGGGTGGTCAGATGACCAACAGGTTCCAGGAGACAGGTAGGGGACTGGAGTCCCTTAGAGATCCTTTTTGGGCAGAGAAGAGGGAGGTATTGTTGCTTGGGCTGAGTCCACTCCCCCATCCCTAGTAGACAGAGGGTATCAGAGGGCAGAAGGTGTATAAACTGGGAGATCTGGGCCAAGAGCAGGCTTCCAGAGGGTCTGGGGGAGTTCGGGTGTTTCCCTTCTTCTTGGAAAGAGAAAAAACCCTTTTAAATAATAAACCTATCAAGAGTACATGAAATCCACTGTTTCGTTGGAAATAGTAGTTGGTACCCTACCCATGTTCATTTTCACCAGACCCACTGCTGTCAGGCTAAACATGTGCCCCGCCTGTGTTACTGTGATCCATAGTTGTAAACATCTCTGAGAATCGGCCCCGTTGTGTTCATGTCTGCCTGTGGTTGGTGGTGTGGCAGTCTGTGCAAGATTTGCCTGCTTGCTGGGTAGTGACTCCTAGGACTGACGCATGGAGCTGAGCACCTATCAGTGCTCTGGGGCCTCCTCTTCTCTCCCACAGCCTCTGTATTTCTCCTGCTTTTGAGGGTCTCTGTTTTTGCCTTTTCCCCCACCATCACTTAACTGTTGGTAGGTGTTTCCCGGTTACCTGCTGCCTGTAGGTTTGGTTGCCATGGTAACCTCTAGTGGTGTAGCTGGACAGGCTTGAATGCAGTTTTGAATCCTAGGAGGGTAAGGGTAGAAGATGTGGGATTCAGGGCCTTGGTATTCTCTCTTGCTTTACGGCACTCTTCCTTGCCCAGCTCAACTGGGCATTCATGAAGGCCCTTGGGATTCCACTTGCAACAGAAGGGCTTCCCAGAAGGGGCAGAGATGGATCCTTGCTCTTGGACCAGGTGCTAGGGAGGGGAGCCATGTAGGGCCTGGAGGCTGGCTGTCCATCCTTACTCTCAGGTTAGGAACAGCTGTGGGGTTCCTGCTTTCTGTGGCCCTCATTCCCTCCAGGTCCAAAGATGCCCTTTGAATGTCATATTTGGTGGATGAACGGATGGCCAAGCCTTGGGGCAGTTGACAGCAAACCAGCCTACTCCTGGCAGAGGCTGATGGAGTTTCCTTGGAATGACTGGGAGAACCTGCCCACACCCAGCTCTGTCATCAGCCCTAGAGTAGTCTTCCTCTATCTTATTTGGAAATTGAGGTGAGAGTCCTAACTGTACAGGCACCTGTCCCCCTTTAAAACATATAAAACCTGAAGAATGAGCAAGCTAGGGAGTGGAGTTGTGAATTTGCCTTTCCAAAGGGTTGGTTGTAGGATTGTTTGAAGTAGGAAGATCCCCAGGTGTGGTGGTGCGGTGGGAGTGACACCCAGGTTTTCTGGGTATGGGCTGACTCCTTGGAAGGGTCAGTCTACTCAAGAGCAGAGGAGTTGATGAACCCCGCCTCATTAGCTTCTTACTGCCCATCCTTAGTGAAGTGTTCATAGGCTGAGATCAGAAACACACTTTAAAGAAAAGTATCCTAGTTCTGAGACAGGGGTCAGGAGAGCAATTTCACTGACTTCACTTGCTGTGTGGAAGCATGCATGCATGCATGCATTCATTCATTCATTCATTCAGTAAACCTTCTCCAACAGTATGTAGTAAGGACCCATCAGGAAAAAGTTGGACAGTATCTCTGCTTTCACAAAGTAAATTGCGTGAGACCTCCCCCTGGGGTCAAGGAACTTGTCCAGGGAGACACTGCTGTTTGGAATCAGAGGCTTGCCTGGCCTAGACCGTGGATGGCTTCTGTACCAGTGGGGATCTGTTGCTCCTGTTTCCAGAAACTCAGTTCCCAGCAGCACTGAACTCCTGGCTGTGTGCCAAACCAATATGAGAGGCCTTAGTGCTGATTTTAATTACTACTGGGTAATTACCAGGTGGAGCTTAACCATCCCAAATGCCTTGGAGGTTCCCAAGCCTACAGCTCATCACTTTCTGTCTGGACCCAGCAAGGAGAGGCAGGATTCTGCCCTATGCCCACTGGGCCTTTCGTCAACACTGTGACCCAGGACAATCACCTTTTTCTATTCCCTTCGATCTGGTGTGGGTGAAGGGGGCAACTTGAGAAATAGCCTAGCCTCTCCAGTTCACCTATGCCCCCTCCCTAGGGGCAAAGGATAACAGTGCCTTGTAGTCTGCTCAGCACCACCAGTATGGACCCAGGGTGGAGTGTGGGAAGAGAAGAGGTGTGCAGAATCCTGGTGGGAGTGCTCAAGAGAAGGAAGAGACACAGGTGGTTTCTGCTCTGTTCCTTATTCCAGTTTCTCAGGGTACATGTTTGGCCTAGTGACTCTTCCAGGCTTATTTCTCTGCCTGTGGCTCCCAAATTACTATGTCACTGAAACTCCTACCATTTACCACGCCTATCCCGTTTGACGTATCACAGACCTCCTGCCAGACTTCTGAGGGCCCTATCATCATGCCACCATTCCACCCCCGGACCAGGGTGGTCCTGACTTTTTACCAACCCTTTGCTCTTGCTGTCCTCTATGTTCAGATGGCTTTTCTCAAGATTTTCCTGTAGTCGGATCTTGTCCAGGCCTCGGAGTCAGCTTGAATGTCACCCCCTAAAGTGGGCGCTCTTGCTCTCCACAGCAGCCAGAGCCACACTGAGGTTGTAATGTGTGTGCCAGGCGTGTATCTAACTCTAGGCTGTGTCCCTGGAGCCTACCAAGTGTTGGCAAACAGGAGGCTCGTAGCGAATGTTGAAACAATATGGGAAAAGTTGTCGGGACTAGGTGGGAAGCACTGACGACTCCCTTCAGCGTGTAGACCACTCATTCCCGCGATTCTAACCCGGACCGCACAAAACCGGCGGGCGGCCCAGCGGCGCACGCGCACTGGGGGCCGGCGGTCGGCGGGGGCGCGCACGCCTGCAGCCCCGTGCGTCACAACCCGGGCTTCTGCCCCGCCCGTCCCGCTTGCCCGCTTGTGGGTCCCCGCGGCGGCGGCGGCTGCCCAGTGACAGCGGCGGCGGCACCAGGCCGGCCGGAGTATCTTAGGGTCGTGCAGCCCGAAAACGCACACCCGGCCGAAGGGCGGCGCGGCGCAAGGAAGGCCAGAGCCGGGTCGCCCGTGAGGAGACCTCGCGGGTGCCGAGCGAGAGGCCGGCGTGAGGGAGCGCGGAGGCAGTGGCCGCCGGCGGCCCGGACCCGCCTGTCCTCGCGGCCGCCGCCGGCATGAGCCACATCCAGATCCCGCCGGGGCTCACGGAGCTGCTGCAGGGGTACACGGTGGAGGTGCTGCGGCAGCAGCCGCCCGACCTCGTCGACTTCGCGGTAGACTACTTCACCCGCCTGCGCGAGGCCCGCTCGCAACCCGCCAGCCCGCCTGCCGCCCCTCCTTCCGGCTCCCAGGCTCTGGAGCTCGGCCCTGGCCTGGTTGCCGACGCGAAGGCGGACACCGAGTCGGAGGACGACGAGGACCTGGATGGTAGGCGGCGGGCTGGGCCGACGTTCGCGGTGGGGGGACGAAGGGGCGGTGCAGGGGTCTCCAGCGGTCTAGAGGGGCTGCGGGGACCGACCATACTGGGCCGGGACCTTGGAGCTCTCGAGCGGAGTTTGTCGGGGTTCCCCGTGTCGGGGTTTCCCGAGCCGCGGGCGTGAGCCCCGCGTGCGCCACTTCCCAGCTGAGCTCGGGGGTTCTCCGAGCCCGGGAGCGCACGGAGTGAGTTGTCGGATTCAGCCTGGGAGAAAACGTGCGCGCCTTCAGCCCGCGTGGTGGCGCGGAGCCCACGTCGGCCTCGCCTCTGCTGGGGGACCCTTCGCCGCGTTTGGTTCCGAAGACAAGGACGTTTACAACCACCGACTCATCTTTAATAACCAGGACGGTAACTTTGTTTGGAAATCATTCATTTTGTGAAAAGTTATGGTGGAAACTTTAAGCACAGGCAAAAGTAGTGTGAGAATAGTTGAAACGAACCCCTATATGTCATCATCCACATTCAACAGTTTAAATATCTGTCACAGTCACAAATGTTTCATCTCTCCTTTTTTTCTTTGCTTTGCTGAAGTATTTTAAAGGAAATCCCAGTCAGGTTATTTCACCTCTGCATAACTGGACATGGATTTCTTAAAATAGTCTTACTATTTCTTAAAATATTTCTTAAAATATATGTAATATATATTTCAACTTCGCTAAAACGATTGGATCAAATTTGGTGAGGGTAAACGGTAACTTGTTGAGCATATAGGGTGCAGGGGAAAAAAAACGAGTAACCATTTCTATATCTGATTTAAGCAAGGTTGTCAAAAAACAGTCCCATTTTCCTTGGTTGCTTCAACATAGGCTTTGTCAATTAACAATAGAATTATCCTACTTTTCAACCGCCAAAATTTAACAAAACGATGAAAACAGAGACAAAGTTAGAGACTTAGTGTTATTAGAGCATACTGGAAAAAAACACAAAGTAGTTCTGAGTCGAATCCACATTCAGGTCCGCTAACAAGGAGTTAATCATTGGTCATTGCTGTTGGAGGTTGTAAGCTTCAGTGTTGTGGACAGCTTCCCATAGTTTATTCACCGTCAACAGTAGAAATGGTTCTCAGTGTTTCTTTGACTTTTTGCACATTCAGTTATGAGATTTTCACCTTAAGCCTAGACATCAAATTGGTATTTTCCAAATCTCTTCTACAGATTTGCTCTGTGGTCTAAGACAAGTGGTTAAACCTGTTTGATTTCAGATTCGCTTATCTTTAAAATGGGGACAGTGACAGTGATCTCCCAGGGATAAATGTGTCTCAAAAAGTTTTATTTCAGGAGTGACTGCTACATTTATTTCACTGTCATATCTATAAATCACAAATGCTTTGTGAAATTTTTGTGTACACATATTAGTATTTTAGAAATTAGTCCTAGATGAGTAAAATGGAGTTTACAGGTTTTGTGTTATATCTACATTCTTTGTCATCTTTGATATCTTCTTCAAAATTGAGTTGACTTAAATCTTTGTAACCATGTGCTTTATTTTATTGGCATGTAAATATTTGTTGTTTATGTCTCTAACGTGGCTGTGCTACGTATAATTATAGAAATCAACACAAGGTGAACTTCTATGTACAGATAATAGACTAAAAATACATTGCACACAATGAGATACCACTTCACACCCATGAGGATGGCTATTACGGAAAAAAAAATTGCAAGTGTCAGTAAGAATGTAGAGAAGTGGGAGCCTTTGTTCATTGCTGGCGGGAATGTAAAATGGTCTAGCTGCTGTAGAAAACAATTTGGTGGGTCCTCAAAAAGTTAAATATAGAATTACCGTATGATTGAGCAATTTCACAGCTATGTATATGTCCCAAAGAATTGAAAGTGGGGAGTCAAACATATAGTTACATGCCAGTGTTCACTGCAACATTATTCATGATAGCCAAAAGGTGGAAACAACCCATGTCCCATCAGCAGATGAATGGATAAATAAATTGTGGTATATACATACCATGAAATGCTATTCATCCTTTAAAAGGAATAAAATTCTAATACATGCTACAACGTGGATGAACCACAAACACATTATGCTAGTGCAATATGCCAGACACCAAAAGACAAATCCATGATTCCACTTACATGAGGTACCCGAAATAGGTAAATTCATAGAGACAGAAAGTAGGATAGAGGTTAACTGGAGCTGGTAATGGAGTGTTATTGTTTAATGGGTGTAGAGTTTCTGTTTGGGATGATAAAAAAGTTCTGAAATTGGATAGGGGTGACGGTTGCACAACACTGTGGATGTACTTAATGCCACGAGCTGTACACTTAAATGGTTAAAATGGTAAGTTTTATGTATATTTTATCACAATTTTTAAAAAGACAAGAAAAATATACATTACATATTCAGTGATTAGGAACATTAGAGTAATAAGCCCAGAATACCTAAAATAAGAACTAGGATGTGTAGAGTTGGATCTGTTTTTAGCAAGGGAGATTTTGTTTAGTATGGCTAACCACCAGTTCAGTTTGTAAAATTGTATGCTATTTGAAACACTCAAATAAGTTACTAGCTGTTATTGTTTTTTTTTTTTTTAAGATTTTATTTATTTATTTGACAGAGATAGAGACAGCCAGAGAGAGAGGGAACACAAGCAGGGGGAGTGGGAGAGGAAGAAGCAGGCTCATAGTGGAGGAGCCTGACGTGGGGCTCGATCCTGTAACGCCGGGATCACGCCCTGAGCCGAAGGCAGACGCTTAACCCCTGTGCTACCCAGGCGCCCCTGTTATTGGTTTTAGTAACAATGTTTCGATGTCAAACAGCACACCAAGTATGAAGTATGGTAATGAGTATTTAATTCTTGGGAAAGCCTGAAGACTTCAGACTTATTATTAATAAGTTACTGTAACTGCATCCTCATGAGAACAATAAATTGGCATCCAGACTTGATTCACTTCTGTACTTACTATAAAACATTTATACCTGTGGATCTCCCAGCATATATATGTATACACACACATATACATATATACATACATACATATGTGTGTGTATATATATATATATATATATATATATATATATTAATAGCTTTGTGGACTATAACTCACATACTATATAATTCACTCATTTAAATGTATAATTCAGTGGTTTTTTTATATTCACAGATATGTGCAACCATCACCACAATTTTAGAACAATCAATTTTCATCACCCCCAAAACAACCTCATACACTAGCCATCAATGCCAATTCCCCTCTAATGTGCTTTCTGTTTATAGATTTGCCTATTGTGGACATTTCATATAAATAGAATCATATAGTATATGGTCTTTTTCTCCTGGCTTCTTTGGCTTAGCATAATGTTTTCAAAGTTCATCAGTGTTGTAGCATATATTAATATGTTACTCCTTTTTGTTGCTGAGTACTATTCCATGTATGGATATACGGATTTTGTTTATCCACTCATCAGCTGATGGACATTTAGGTTGTTTTCACTTTTTAGCCATTATGAATAATGTTGCTATGAATATTCATGTGTACAGGTTTTCATGTGGATGTATGTTTTCATTTCTCTTTGGTATGTATATGTAGGAGGAGAATTGTTTGACCATGTGGTAACTCTATTTTTAACCTTTTGAGGAACTGCCAGATTGTTTTCCAAAAATGGCTGCACCATTTTACATTCTAACCGGCAGTGTATTAAGGGTTCTAGGGACGCCTAGGTGGCTCAGTTGGTTAAGCGCCTGACTCTTGATTTTAGCTCAGGTCTTGATCTCAGGGTTGTGAGTTCAGGCCCTCTGTTGGGCTCCATGCTGGGTATGGAGTCTACTTAAACAAACAAACAAAAACAAACAAAAAAACCCCTCTTAATTCTGTTCCACTGATCTGTGTATCTGTTTGTGTGCCACTACTACACCGTCTTGATTGCTATACTATAGATTTGTACTAATTTTGGAATCAGCAAGTATGAATTCTCCAGCCTTGTTCTTTCTCAAAATTGTTTTGGCTTTCGGGGTTCCTTGAATTTCCATATGAATTTTAGGATTAATTTGTCAATATCTACAAGGAGGGCAACTGGGATTTTGATAGAGATTGCATTGAATTTGTAGATTAATTTGGAGAGTATTGCCATCTTAACATTATTCGTCTGATCTATGAATATGGGATGTCTTTCCATTTGTTTAGATCTTCTTTAATTCCTAAATTAAAGAATAACAATGTTTTGTAGTTTTCAGATATAGGTTTTACACTTCTTTTGTTAAATTTATTCCTAAGTAATTCATTCCTTTTGATGCTATTGTAAATGGAATTGTTTCCTAACTTTCATTTTCAGATTGCTCATTGCAAGTGTATAGAAACTGTTAAGTTTTTAAAATATTGATCTTGTATCTTGCAACCTTGCTGAACTTATTTATTCTAGTGGTTTTTAAAGTGGATTCCTTAGGAATTTTCCCCAGCATTTTTTACTGCACAGTGTATACCACATAACATAGGAGTTGGCCCAAACAGCATTAGCAGAACTTTTTTGGAACTGCTTAATAGTAATATTCCTGCAGTTCGCATAGCTGGATCTCTCAGCAGGATTTTGACACTGTTGAACCACCCTCTCCTGAAATTCTCTCTCTCTTGGCATTTGTGTCTTCATTCCCTTGGCCCTCCATCCACCACTTGGTCTCCTCTCTGCCCTTCAAATGATGGTTCATGATCTCTAGAATTTAGTATGTTACCTTTTCAGCTTCAGTGAGCAACTGTCTTCCTGAGCTTTTTTATTGCCTTGAACCCGGACCTTCAAAGTAAAAACTATAGCTTCAAAACGTTCTCTGCTGATACACATACCTGTTTATGCTTATTTTGCCAGCTGGTCATCTCTTATTCATCTCTCAAACTCATATGCCTAAAATTGATATTGTTAGCTTATTTGTCACATTGCTGTTTCCTCCAAGTTTTTTAGCTATAAACCTAGGAATCAGTCTTTCTCTGTGTCTCTCACTCTCTTATTTTATTCTCGGGGCTCTCTCATCTTTCCTTCCCCACTGTCCCTGTCTTGGGATTGGCTTTTATTGCTTCTCAGGTGTATGCAGCTGAGCGTCTGTGGGCTTTCCACTCATCTCTCCTCCACCCCATCCATTCTCTACACTATCACTTAAATCACCCTTCTCCCTCCTACCCCTCCCTGTTTAAATTGTGGTAAAATATACATAATGTAAAATTTGCCATTTTAACCTTTTTTTTAAAGATTTTGTTTTTAAGTAATCTCTACCCAATGAAGGGCTCAAACTTTACAACCCTGAGATCAAGAGTTGCATGCTCCATCAGCTGAGCCAGCCAGGTGCCCCCCTTTTTAACCATTTTTAGTATAAATTCAGTGGCATTAAATACATTAAATACATTTACAATATAACCACTTTGCTTACTTTGCTTTTCTTTTCTTCGAATAAGCTTTATGCCCAACATGGGGCTTGAACTCATGACCCCAAGATCAAGAGTCAGTATGAATTTTGTGATCAGCTTTTCCATATCTGTAAGAAAGCCTGTTTTCTTAAATTTTTATCATCAGAGTGTTGATTGTGAAGGTATACAACTACAACTGATTTTTGTGTGTTGATCTTGTACCCTGCAACCTGTGGATTCTTCAGGGTTTTCTATATATAAGATCATGTAATCTGTGAATAGTTTTATTTGTTCCTTTTCAATCTGATTGCCTTTATTTATTTATTTATTTTAAAGATTTTATTTATTTATCTGACAGAGAGAGAGACAGTCAGCGAGTGAGGGAATACAAGCAGAGGGAGTGGGAGAGGAAGAAGCAGGCTCCCAGTGGAGGAGCCTGATGCGGGGCTCGATCCCAGAACGCCGGGATCACGCCCTGAGCCAAAGGCAGACGCTTAACAACTGAGCCACCCAGGCGCCCCTGCCTTTATTTATTTTTCTTGCTGCTGTGGCTAGGACTTCCAGTACTATGCTGAATAGAAGTGACTAAAGTGGGCATCCTTGGGGCTCGTGGGTGGCTCATTTGGTTAAGGATCTGCCTTTGGCTCAGGTCATGATCCTGGGGTCCTGGGATCCAGCCCCCTGTCAGGCTCCCTGCTCAGCAGGGAGTCTGCTTCTCCCTTTCCCTTTCCCACTCCCCCTCTCCCTGTTCATGCCCTCTCTCTCTCTCTCAAATTAATAAAAATTTTAAAAAGTATAAAGTGTGCATCCTTGTCTTCTTCCTCATCTGGGGAGAAAGTTTTCAGTCTTTTACCATTGAGTAAGATGTTAGTTGTGGGTTTTTTATAAATGCTCTTCACCATGTTGAGGAAATTCTCTTTATTTAAAAAAATTATTTATTTATTTGAGAAAGAGAGAGAGAGAGCACAAGTGGGGTGGGGAGAAGCAGACTCCCTGCTGAGCAGGGAGCCTGATCTGTGGCTTGATCCCAGAACCCTGAGATCATGACCTGAGCTGAAAGCAGATGCCTAACTGACTGAGCCACCACCCAGGTGCCCTGAGGAAATTCCCTTTAATTCCTAGTTGTTGAGTGATTTTATCATGAAAGGGTGTTGGATTTTGTCAAATGCTTTTTGTGCATCAATTGAAATGATCATGTGGCTTTGTCCCTTCATTCTTTTAATGTGGTATATTACACTGATTGATTTTTGTATGTTGAACCACCCTTGCATTCTTGGGATAAATCCCGCTCGATCATGGTATAAATTATAATCCTTTTAATGTGCTGCTGGATGTAGTTTGCTGCTTTTTGTTGTCATGATTTTTTGCTGGATTTTGTAAATCAAGTGAATATATTATATTCTATTTAATTATTCTCTTTTAGGTTGCCTCCAGTTGTTTGCTTGAATGAACTTATTTTATGTATATGGGTTGTTTTTTTTTAAACAATTGATAATTTTTTTTTCCTTAAGATTTTATTTAGTTGAGAGAAAGTGAGAGAGTGAGCAAGAGTGCACAAGCTGGGGGAACTGCAGAGGGAGAGGGAGAAGCCAGCTCCCCACTGAGCAGAGAGCCTGACCCAGGATACTGGGATCTGAAGGCAGATGCTTAGCCAACTGAGCCAGCCAGGCACCCCAACAATGGATAGTTTATGAAAGTAGTTAATTTAAGTATCTGCAGTGGTGACTTCAACCTTGATTCCTGGCTCGGTGCTGACGGAAGTAATCTGTTTAACAATCTCAGGACTGTGCAAGTTAGTGAGTTACTTGTAGATCCTTATCTGAAAAAGATCCCAAGTGTTAGTACCTTCACCACGAAGAGTAAAAAGTCTTTTTGTTGGTTTGTTTTGATGGTTTTTTTTTGCGGGGGAGGGGGAGTAGGGGCAGAGGAGGGGGGAGAGATTGAGATTGAGAGAGAGAGAGAGAGAATCTTAAGTAGGTTCTACGCCTAATGTGGAGCCCAGCATGGGGCTTGATCTCACGACCCTGAAATCATGACCTGAGCCCAAATCAAGACCTGGACGCTTAACCATCTGAGCCATCCAGGCGCCCCAAGGAGTTTTCTTTTTTCTTTCTTTTTTTTTTTTTAAAGATTTTATTTATTTATTCGACAGAGATAGAGACAGCCAGCGAGAGAGGGAACACAAACAGGGGGAGTGGGAGAGGAAGAAGCAGGCTCATAGTGGAGGAGCCCGATGTGGGGCTCGATCCCATAACACTGGGATCACGCCCTGAGCCGAAGGCAGACGCTTAACCGCTGTGCCACCCAGGCGCCCCCCCCAAGGAGTTTTCTAAGCAGTGATTCACAGAGTCTTGTTAGGCACCTGACTGGTCCTTTCATTTTGAGATTCTTTTCCTTTGCTCCTCTCATCAAGGCAGCATACACTTTCTTCAGAGATTTTATGTTCCGGCTGGTTAGGGTTAATTCTGGTTTGGTGAATCGCTACCTCTGGTTCCAGGGGTGACTTTCTGTTGTATTTAAGAGTCATGGATGCAGTTCAGCTTCCTGACAGAATTGTTCCTCAGGGAGGGCCGCTAGCAGGGAGTCAGGAGTAGGAGCCGGCACCCCAAGGTCCACTGCAGTTGTGACCACATCGACCTCAAAGAGTGCACAGCCTTTTTAACATTTTTGGCTTATTCTCCTAGAATATATTGCTAGGAATAGAACTATTTTGTCAAAATGTACTTTTCTTTGTTATTTAATAAGTACTATGTAATCATATGCTTTTCAGAAGGATTGTGCTGATCAGTATACACCGTCACCAACAACATATGTGAATACAAAATTTGTACGTTTGAAAACACAAGGTATTAAAATTCTTTAAAACGTAGTAATTTTTGGAAAAATTTTCTCAATGTTTTAATTTCGATTTTATTCATTTTAGGAAGGTTGAACCTTTATCTTCATCTCATGTCTGCTTACATTCCATGTAGGGTTGTATACTTGAGATACTTATTTTGATTGAGTTGATAAGAATTATTGACTCCTTGCTTTTGGAAGGTGAGGGAGAGAGGAAAGTCAGGGTTTACTCCTCACACTCCTCCTGGGGTGAACCTGGTATTTTTCTTGGAATACTAGAGGGATAATGCTGTTAATTAAGATACTAGATAAAGGAAAGCTGTCGTTTCTCTGCTCCCAGCACTTCTAACACTACCTGGAGTTAATGCAGACCACACAGGTTAAGGGCTCAGTCCCACAAAATGGGACCCTACTTCAGAGGCTAATCATAAGTCCCAGCCTCCTATACTTCTAACTGACCATCTGTAAATTGGGGGTTTCCACAACCCCCTCCTGGAGTTTGATAATTTGCTAGAATGGTTCACACAACTTAGGAAAGCACTTTACTTACTGTTACAATTTAATATGAAGGATACAACTCAGGAAAAACCAAATGGAAGAGATGCATAGGGCAAGGTATGTGGGAAGGGGCGCAGAGCTCCCATGCCCTCTCTGAGCGTACCACCCTCCCAGCACCTCAGTGTGTTCAATCTGGAAGCTCTGAACCCATTTATTTAGAGTTTTCTGCAGTTCTATTATGTAGGCACGGTTGATTAAATCGTTGGTAATTGGTGATGAGCTCAATTCCCAGCCCTTCTCCCCTCCCTGGAGGTCAAGGGGCTGAAAGTTCCAATCACCTGGTTGGTTCCTCTGGTAACCAGCCCCCATCCTCCTTATTAGCTTAAGCTTGGGTATGGTTGAAAGGGGCTTATTAGGAATAACAAGATACTCCTCTCAGTCACTCAGGAAATTCTAAGGGTTTTAAGGAGCTCTGTGCCAGGAACCAGTGCCAGAGACCAAAGATATATTTCTTATTATATCACAATATCATACTCAGAATTGTTAAGATTAATCTTTCTTCCTCCCCTCCCTTTCTTCCTCCACTTCCTTCCCATCTTCTTCCCTCCCTGCTCCCCGACTTTTTTTTCTTAAATTAAGGGGAAGACAGAGTTGGATCTGTTGCATCAATTTGATAGGTTTGCAGGGTGGCCAGGTAGAAATAGCCATGGTAACAACAGCCTGGAACTGGGAGGCAGGTCAAGACTGAAAGAGAGGTGTGGGGAGCCATCAGTGTGGTATGGAAGTGGATGAGGCTATCCATGTTGGAGAAAATAAGACTGTGACATGATCCTGGGGACCTCTGACATTCTGGGTTTAAAAAGTATGGGTAAATGCCAAGACTTCAGATTAGGATGGGGATGAGAGTAGTTTCTGATTGTTTTCCCCCCTCACTCTTACGTTCATCCTTTTCAAGTTCTATGAAATACTGCCTCCAATTATTTACCTCTGCTATACTAGCTTTGATTCCATATGTTTGATAAATCTTATGTTTTGCTTTCTTTTTCTCTTTTTGTAATTGAGATATAACACATAAAATTTACCCTTTTAAAGAATACAATTCAGTGGTTTTTAGTACATTCACAAAGTTGTGCAACCATCACTGCTATGTAATTCCAGAACATTTTCTTTTTTTCTATTTTGGTGCAAAATGGTGATTTTATTTAAGTATGGGGACAGGACCCATGAGCAGAAAGAGCTGCTGCCAGAACATTTTCAATACCCCCAAAAGAACCCCTGTACCCATTATTGTCACTCCTCATCCCTCTTTCTCACCCTGGCAGCCAGCAATCTATTTTCTGTCTGTACGGATTTTCTTATTTGGGACACTTCATGTACATAGAATTATATGTGTTCTTTTGCTCCTGGCTTCTTTTACTTAGCATGATGTTTTCAAGGTTTATCCATATTATAACATCTATCAGTACTTCATTCCCTTTTATGGCCAAATGCTATTCCACTATATGAATATTGCATTCTCTTTATCCATTCATCAAATTACCTATTTTGAGGTGTTTCTACTTTTTGACTGTGATGAATAATGCTATTGTGAACATTTGTGTTAAAAATTTTGTGTGAACATACTTTTCCCCCCAGTTTTTTTGAGATACTTTTGACATATAACATTCTATGACTTTAAGATATACAGTGTAATGATTTGATACATGATGTATTGTGAAATGATTACCACAGTAAGTTTGGTTAACATCCATCAATCACCTCATAATTAACTTTTTTCTTGTGATGAGAACTTTAAAGATTTACTCTTTTAGCAACTTTCAAATGTATAATTACAGTATTGTTACCTGTAGTCCCCATGATGTACATTACATACCCAAATTACATCACATAAAATTTTGTGTGAACACAAGTTTTGAAATGCTTTGAGTGTATATGTAGGAGCAAATTTGCTGGGTTGTATGACAACTCTGTGTTTAACTTTTTGAGGAACTGCCAGACTTTTACAAAGTGGCTGCACAATTTGACATTCCCATTAGGAATGTGTGAGGGTTCCAGTTTATCCACATCCTCACTAACATTTGTTATTGTCTTTTGTTGTTGTTGTTGTCATTGTCTTTTTTTAAAAAACATTTTATTGAATGAAATTCACGTATCATTAAATTCATCGTTTTATTTTATTTAAAAAATATTTAAATAATGTCTACACCCAACATGGGGCTCAAACTCACAACCCCGAGATCAAGAGTCACCCTCTCTTCTGACTGAGCCAGCCAGGCATCTCTAAAAGTCATCATTTTCAAGTGAACAATTAAGGGGTGGAGTGCCTGCGTGGCTTAGTTGGTTAAGCGTTTGCCTTAGGTCGTGATCTTGGGGTCCCGGGATAGATCCTTCCTCAGGCTCCTTGCTCAGTGGGGAGTCTGCTTCTCCCTCACCCTCTCCCTCTGTTCCTCTCCCCCCACTCATGCTTTCTCTCTCTCGAGTAAGTAAATAAATAATAAAGTGAACAATTAGTGGCATTTAATACACTGACAATATTTTATAATCACCTCTGTCTAGTTCTGAAACATTTCCATCACTCCCAAGTAAAACCCTTCACCCATTAAGCAGCTTCTCCCTATTCCCTCCCCTGCTTCCTCCCACCCCTGACAACCACCAGTCTGCACTCTGTCTCTATGGATTTGCTTATTTTGGACATTTCGTATACGTGGAGTCGTATAGTATGTGATCTTTTGTGTCTGCCCCTTACTCTCAGCTTTGTGTTTTCAAGGTTCATCTGTATTGTAGCATGTATCAATACTTCATTCTTTTTTTATTGCTGAGTAGTATTCTATCATATTACATGTATGTATGTATGATGTATATGTGTGTATATATATGCAAATATACATACACGTATATTGTGATTTGTTTTTCCATTAATCAGTTGGTGGGCATTGGGCATTTTCCACCTTTTGGCTATTGTGACTAGTGCTGCTGTTGCATACCTGTGCATTTACTTGTTTGAATACCTGTTTTCAGTTCTTTCGGTATATACCCATAAGTAGAATTGTGGGGTCATGGCAATTCTGAGCTTAGCTTTTTGAGAGGGGCCAAACTTTTTTCCACAGTGGCTTAACCATTTTACCTTCTTGCCGGTATACTCGGATTTCATTTTCTCCATGTCATTGCCCACAGTTGTCTTTTTTATTATTGCCATCCTAGTGGGTGTGAAGTGTATCTTATTATGGTTTTCATTTGCATTTCCCTAATGACTAATAATGTTTCTTGTGTTTGTCCATTTGTATATCTTCTTTGGGGAAATGTCTGTTTAGGTCCTTTGTCCATTTTAAAAACTGGGTTGTCTTTGTTGTTGAGATGTAAGAGATTTTTACATATTTCAGATACTGGTACCTTACCCAGTATGTGATTTGCAAATGTTTTTTTCCTATTTTTTGAGTTGTCCTTTTACATTCTTGGAAAATACAAGTTTTAAATTCTGATAAAGTTCAGTTTGTCTATTTTTTTTCTTTTGTTGCTGTGCTTTGAGTGTCACATACCCAGTATGCTTTTTCTGGGTCCCGACCCTAGCTCTCCTCTTGTGCTTGGACAACCACGGTAGTTTCTTATCTCAGACATCTTACTTCTCTGGTCCATTTTCCACCTAGTAGCCAGAGAGATTTTTTATTTTTATTTTTAAAGATTTTATTAATTTATTTGACAGAGAGGGAGAGAGAGAGCACAAGCAGGGGGAGTGGCAGGCTGAGGGAGTGGGAGAAGCAGGCTCCCCGCTAAGCAGGGAGCCCAATGCAGGACTCGATCCCAGGACTCTGGGATCATGACCTGAGCCGAAGGCAGACGGCTTAACTGACTGAGCCACCCATGCGCCCCTGAGAGATTTTTAAAAATGGAGATGAGATCACATCATTCTTCAATTTAAATCCCCTCATTGCAAGTGGAATGAAATCCACGTTTCTTCTGTGGTCTACACAATCCTGTAGGATTTGGTCCCTGTCTTTTTCTCTACTTCTCTCTCTAGCCCTACCTACCCCTCCTTGGTTGCTAAGCTTGTTTCTACACTAGCCTCGCTCTCTCTCCTCAAGTACTTTGTGATTGTGGCTGGCCCTTCCTGTATCTTTCTCCCCTGGCTTTGACCAGCTGGCTCTTCTTTTAGGACCCAGCTTCAGATAGGCTTTTGCAGGTGCCCTGCTTAGAGTGGGTCTCTCTGTTGAGGTTTAATGGCACCCAGGTGGTTACATTAGAGCTCTGTAAGATCTGGAATTCTCATTTGGTTTTTGTTGTTTCTCCTTCAATGGGATCGAAGCCCCTTGAGAATGGGAAGCTTTCTGTCTTATTCTTTGTCTCCAGTGCTTAGCTTACACCTGGCGCATAGTGGATACTTAAAAAGCTCTTGTTGAGTAAATGAGTGAGTGTATGACGGCGAGCTGATTTTGGAGACTGGTATCATAGAGTGTGAGAGCCCAGAGATGGGAGCTACAGAAGGGACCGGTCAGTCAGTGGTGTTGGAAGCAATGGAGAGGTCAGCAGTGGTAAGGCCAGTGTTCAAGTGGTTGCGCTGAGCTGTAATTCTCAGGATGTTGTGTGCTGGTCTCAGCCTGGTGTTAACAAGTATTGTGGTTAGACTGGCTCTTGTGCTTTTTATTATGATTGCAAGACACCCTTCAGCAATAACCATCAGGAAACTTTGAAAGAATAAAGGTTTAAGAAAAAAAAAGAATAAAGGTTTATTATTTACAGGACCTGGAAATTACACAGCACACGTGGAACTACACAGCAAGAACGTGTGGGGTGAGGGCAGAGTGCGTGAGCACAAGCCTGGGAACAAGAGCGCAGGAGCACACACAGGCCTGGGGTTCTCCTTCTATTGGAGTTGAAGGTGGGGCCTAGGGTTTGAAGGTGGGGTCTAGGGTTTGAAGGTGGGGCCTAGGGTTTGGGGGCTCTCTCTTTATTGATGAATTTAAAACATAAGAGGGGGAATTTAAAGCATGGGAAGAGAAAAGAAAAAGTGGGCGAAAGGACCATTTAGCAAAGTCAACCAAGATCTCTAAAACAAAGGAGCCTCAGTGACGGGAGGCAGCTTGGGCTCTTTATCTAATCAAGTGGCTAGCAATGTGTTTATTCAAGATAGCCCTCTTGAAGTAGCTGCCTCTTTGAAGTGAATGCCTCTTTTAATCGATGTTTAAGTCAGTCACTTGCATTTCAAAAAAAACCCCAAAACTGCTTACACTGTACTTAACACTGGATAGAGCTCCAGTGGGGTTGTGGTGGAAGAGGTCAGGTGGCATTCAGGCAGGGCTGAATGTGTGTGTGTGTGTGTGTGTGTGTGTGTGTGTGGTGTGTGTGTGAGGGAGGGTGGCTGCAGATGGTGCAGGTGAGGAATGGGGACTACATTTTGAAGAAGAAAGGACCCAGTGAAAGCTTGAAGGAGAGGTGGCAGTGAGGGAGGTTTTTGTTTTTGTTTTTGTTTTTGTTAAGATACGGTCACCCCTAGCACGTTCCTATGAGGAGGAAGAGGAGCCAGAGGAGAGGTAGCCACTGATGCAGCAAGGCCCTCAGGCTGGCTTGGTGAGAACAGGGAGAAAGTGGGGACACCTCATATTCAGAGACTGGAAGGGAGTGCTATTTACCTTCCCTGTTATTTAATTTAAAGAGTAATTTAAGGTTTTACTTCAAGGCCTTGTCTTTTACAAGTTGAATCTCAGAGGTGAATGTTTAAGCTAAGGGAAAATTATCTCTTTGAAACAGGTTATTGATTTTTCTAGCTTATCTGTCTGTTGGCTATTTTGAATGCCATAGATCCATGAGAAAGAAATAAATGCATTTAAAAAAAAAGAAACAAATGCATTTTAAAGATTTTTATAATGCAGACCTTTTTTGGGGAAGGATCCTTTTTTTTTTTTAAATCAACTTTTTGGGGTGCCTGGGTGGCTCAGTTGGTTGGGTGTCTACCTTCAGCTCAGGTCATGATCTTGGGGTCCTGGGATCAAGTCCCACATTGGGCTTCCTGCTCAATGGGGAGTCTGTGTCTCCCTTTCCTTCTCCCTCTCTCCATCTCCCCCACTTGTGTGCTCTCTCTCTTTTTCAAATAAATAAATAAAATCTTTTAAAAAAATACCAACTTCGGGCGCCTCAGTGGCTCAGTTGTTTAAGCATCTTCCTTTGGCTCAGGTCATGATCCCAGGGTCCTGGGGTCAGGTCCTGCATCGGGTTCCCTGCTCAGTGGGGAGCCTGCTTCTCCCTCTTCTCCCCACTTGTGTTCTCTCTCGCTATCTCTGTCTCTTTCTCTCAAATAAATAAATAAAAATCTTAAAATTAATGCCAACTTCTTTTTACAAAATCTTTTATCTAGAAATTAATGAAAAGGCAACTTATTGGAACCTCTTTCAAGTCTCAAAACTTCACTATCTGATGAGAGATGATGAGCTATTTCTGGATGACTTTATTTGTTGGAATTTTCCATTTGTTGCTGTTAGAAACTTCTTACTCTGTTAAAAAAAGTGAAAGAAAATAAAAGGTCACTATTATGAAAATATTTAGGAAGCAATTATGGTAACGAGGGAATCACTAACTTTTACATTTCTAGAAATAGCCAGGGGGCGCCTGGGTGGTGTAGCGGGTTAAGCGTCCAACTCTTGGTTTTGGCTGGGGTCATGATCTCAGGGTCTCAGGGTCGTGAGATCGAGCCCACACTGGCTCCATGCTCCGTGTGAGTCTGCTTGAGATTCTCTCTCCCTCTGCCCCTCCCACTTGTGCTCTCTCTTTCTCTAAAATAAAAAAAAAAAAAAAATAGAAAAAGACATAGCCAAATACTCAAAATTAACAATTAAATGATTGAATTATTCTTGGATTAGTTTTTTTAATGGAGATACTTAATTGAGAGTGCTGAAGATTGCCTGCATTTTCCCCAGTCTTCTGATTCTTACTATTCAAATTTAGATAAAGAATGATGTCCCTCAGTGATCTGCTCACACACTGATTTTATTACAGAAAAGAGCAAGACAGTCTCCAACTAGAAAAGTGAGGTACACAGTACTGTGACTCCCACACTGCTCCTCCTCTGCCTAGTCCTCCTCTTTGAGACTGACATTCATCACATCGTAATGAACGTGTCTGTGACTCTGGTGAGACTCCTGGGGCCTATATTCCTTTGTGGGAATGGGGGCTCATCAGCTTCCTGGGTGTGAGAATGTGGGGTTACTGCTCCTCAGGGACCCAGCTCTTCACTTGTGCAGCTAAAAGATATGCGGCCCTCTTCCTTCTTCTAAGCTTTTGCAGTAAAATTGAGAACCTATTGCCCTTTTTGAAAACAGCTATGAGAATGAGTTGCGTGAAAGAAATAATTTTCCAAATACAAGGGAAAAGGTGGGCTCTCTTTGTATGGTGGCCCTTACTAAGAAAATATGATTATTAAAAAAAAAAAACAAAAAACGAGGGGTGCCTGGGTGGCACAGTCGGTTAAGCGTCCAACTCTTGGTTTCAGCTCAGGTCATGATCTCAGGGTCCTGGGATCAAGCCCTACATCGGGTCTGCTTCTTCCTTTCCCTCCGCCCCTCCCACTGCTTGTGCTGTCTCTCTCTCTCTCTCTCTCTCTCTCTCTCTCTCTATCTCTCTCTCTCGCTGTCTTGCTCGCTCAGTCTTTCAAGTAAATCAAATCTTTAAAAAATAAAATAAAATTAGAGGATGCTTATTCACAGAACACAAAAGATCTCTTTTAATACAAAAAACTGAACTTTGCCTAATGCATGTTTAGTAACCTATGGGCTGTCTTTGAAATGCCCTTATTTGAAGGACCAAATACGTTGGAGGATACAAGTGCATAATATGTAGGCAAGGACAGGTTGGGCATATTTGCCCATTTCGGAGACTGAGGAGCTTGTTTTTGTCATCTTTGGCGCAGCACATCCTTAGTTTACAGTTCTGTTGAAGGATGAGTTATTATTTCAAGATTAAATGTTTCCTTAGTAAAAATGGATCGAGGCTTTCTCTTCAAATAAAAAGCAACTTGAAGGAAAATAATAGGGAAAACATTTTTCTCATTCAGTCTTTTTGTAATAATTTTAGATGATGTGGCTCCAGACCGAAATAGGTGTTGGCACAGCTATTTTTTGTCTCTAGAAACAGGTGGTCTGATAGGACTGTTCTTGTATATTGTATCTTCCCAATAAATTCTTCTCATGTCATTTTTCCTGTTAAGTGTAAAATTTAGTTTATGATTCTTTGGAGTTAAAAAAGGTGGGAGTGTTCAGAGCTGGGTAACTAAAACTTTTAGCTTGTATTATTTATTTTGCATTTGAAGTTCCACTTAAATGAATTTAAGATCTAAAAATAAATGGCTTGAATTTTTCTCAGTCCAAGCCCTGATACCTGGCTGGGAATTTGTCAGCAACAGTTTTAAGATGTGATACCCCATAAGATTTGTGTGTGAAGACAATGACTAATGATGTTGAAATTTGTATAAAGATTTTTTGGCTAAGCCAGTGGCTGGAGAATTATTTTTCCTTTTGCAATGTTATAATTAAGCACTTTTGTTTTTTGAGACATCCAGTATTTTTAAAGAAAAGTAAAATGATGATTAGAGGATTTGTTTCATACTGTAAATAGACATACTTGTCACCTTTTTGTTCTTGATGGCTCTTTTGGGAAAGATTGTTGAGGTTTTTTTGTTTGGGGACTCCGTTACTTTTAACAAGGAGGTGATCTGTCTTGCCATTACTGGGCCAATGCTCAAGTAATGGATTTTTCAACTGACAAAAGAGGAACCCCATCTGGTTCGTGATGTTAAGGGTTTTTTCCCCTAACAATCACTAGATAACAGTTGGAGTATAGTTAAATTTAATTCATAAAAAATCATTTTTTGTTTTACATTTTAGAGCTCGAGAGGGAGGGAGGGGCAGAGGGAGAAAGAGAATCTTAAGCACGCTCCATGCCCATAGTGGAGCCCAATCCGGGACCCAATCTCATGACTCTGAGATCAGGACCTGAGCCAAAATCAAGAGGCGGACACTTAACCAACTGAGACATTCAGGCTCCCCAATGCATAAAAAATTTTAAAAATGGTGTGTAGTTTAGTAGATGAGTGCTATCTGAAATGCTATTAAGTGAGAATGGATTTTAGTGCTCCGAAATGAGTGGACATCAGTGGTCTTAGATACCTTTTTTTATGTTTGTCTTCATTTTTGTAAGTTGGCTGGGATTTTAGCAGTTTGTTTTGTTGCATAAGAAAGAATGTGTCTGGCCTTTGTGCCTTCCAAAAATCTTAGAATTTCCCAAGCAATAGGGGTGTCTTCTTATTCACGAGTCCCTTGGATCCCACCTGAGTTAGTGTTCATGAGATAATTCAGAATGGGCCCTGGTCACCAGAAAGACCAACCATATAATTAGAGGATTGGGACTTTGAGCCAGTCTGACTTCTGGGGGGAAAAGTGGATCTGGAGTTGAGTTTAATCATGTGGCCATGATTCAGTCATGCCTATGGAATGAAACCTCCCAAAAAATCTTTGAACACCAAAGCTTGGTGGAGCTTCCTTTTTGGTGAACACATTTATGTGCTAGGAGAGTGACGTGCCCTGACTCCATGAGTAGAGGGAATGGAAAACTCTGTGTTTAGGACCCTTCTAAACCATAACCTTTGTGTTTCTTCATTTGGCTAATCCTGATTTGTATCCTTTATAATAAAATTGTAAGTATCGTGTTTTCTGGGGTTCTGTGAGTTGTTCTAGCAAATCAAACCTGAGGAGTTGTGGGAACCTCTAAATTTGTAGTCAGTTGGTCAGAACTTTGAATGGTGTGGGGACTCCCAAAGTGCAGCTGGCATCTGAAGTAAGGGCGGTCTTACTGGGGACCAGGTCCTTTAACTGTGACTATGATGCTGCTCTGGGTGGTTATCCTCAGAATTGTAGTGAATTACACCAATTGGTGTCAGATGGGGTGCCTGGGTGGCTCAGTTATTAAGCGTCTGCCTTCGGCTCAGAGCGTGATCCTGGAGTTCTGGGATCGAGCCCCACATCAGGCTCCTCCACTGGGAGGCTGCTTCTGCCTCTCCCACTCCCCCTGCTTGTGTTCCCTCTCTCGCTAGCTGTCTCTCTCTGTCAAGTAAATAAATAAAATCTTAAAAAAAAAAAAAAAGAATAGTTTTATATTCCTGTTTTAATTCTACTTAAATTGGTGGCCAGATGTGAGTTGGTGATCAGTAAGGGGACTTGGCTTTTAGTCCTTTCCAGCCTGGATAATAGGAAATAATTCATTCAGTCCATTTATATTTAGTGTCTATATGTGCCAAGGTCTGTACTAAACAAAAGGCGGCAGGAAAGGCCCTATCCCTCTTCCTTAGGAGCTTTGAGTGTGATACAGTAGACACATGGAGTTTTTGTGTGCCATGAGAGAGAAGGAGTGCTCAGCCCCTGGAAGGGAGCTGTCTTCTTTGAGTCTTGGACAACGGGACTGGGTTAGAGATGGATCTTCTTTAGGGGGTACTTTAGGAGCAGAGAGATGTCACACCTACTAGTTAGTGTACGCGGGGGCAGGGGTTGTGGGTGGCAGTGGTTATTTCAGAATAAGAGACTATGTTTAGTGGTTGGATGTACGTGTTAGGGCAGTGTTTTGTAAACAGTGTGTAAATGAACCATCTGTATCAGAATCACCCTGCCCACTGGTTCCCCTTTCCCCACACAGAAATGCTGGTTTTCTTTTTTAGTTTTTTTTTTTTTATGATGGAAAATGTTAATTATTGACAATAGTAAGAAGAATAGCGTAATAAACCCATCTACTCATCACCCAACTTCATGGTAGTGATACCATGGCAACCACCTCTGATTTATAGTGTTTGCCAGTTTCCCTTGGGAGTATTTACCCATATATTTACCTTGCTAATTTCAAGCTACCAACACAATTTCATTGAACAAGGAGTTGGGGAAAGATTCTTAGGATCAGTTTTCCTGATCTGGTGCAAGCTTGTGTCAGCTCATGAGTCATTTGCACTCAGACCACCTTCCTCCCAGATTATTAAATAAAATACTAAAAAAAATAAAATTCTAGAAATAATTTTACCTATAAATGTTTAAGCTTATATATATATTTTTTAAAGATTTTATTTATTTATTTGACAGAGAGAGACAGCCAGCGAGACAGGGAACACAAGCAGGGGGAGTGGGAGAGGAAGAAGCAGGCTCCCAGCAGAGGAGCCCGATGTGGGGCTCGATCCCATAACGCCAGGATCACGCCCTGAGCCCAAGGCAGACGCTTAACGACTGAGCCACCCAGGCGCCCCTAAGCTTATATTTTTAAGGATTAGTTTTAACAATATACCCAAATATACCCAAAACTTTTATTACATCTAAAATAATGAATAATAACTCCTTAGTATCAAATACTCAATCTGTGTTCAAACTTCACACATCTCCAAATGAGGTCCATAGTTACATTTGGCTGCTTTATCTCTCTCTCTCTCTCTTTTTTAAGATGTTATGTATTTGACAGAGAGCACGAGCCAGGGAGTGGCAGGCAGAAGGAGGGGGAGAAGCAGGCTCCCCGCTGAGCAGGGAGCCCGATGTGGACTTGATCCCAGGACCCTGAGATCATGACCTGAGCCGAAGGAAGACATTTAACCAACGGGGCCACCCAGGCACCCCTGGCTGCTTTATCTCTTAAGTCTCTTTTAAACTATAGAATTTTTCTCTCTCTCTCTCTCTACTCCCTCATTCTCTCTCTTTTTCTTTTGAAGCTTATTTGTTCAAGAAAGTATATTTTATAGATTTTTTTCACAGTCTGGAGTTTGCAGATTGTATCCCCATGATGTTTGCATTGAGTTTCTCTCTCTCATTTTTTCTCTAAATTCATAATTATCACTAGAGCAGTGGTTACCAAAGTGAAGTTCCAGGATCAGCAACAATCAGCCTGGGAAACTTGTTGGAAATACAGGTTCTTGCTCTTACTCCAGGCCTGTTGAATCAGAAACCCTGAGGGTGGGGCCCTACAATCTGTATTTTTTAAAAGATTGTGTTTATGAGAGAAAGAGAGCAAGAGAGAGAGAGCACGCAAGTGAGAGCACGAGGAGGGAAGGGGCAGAGGGAGAGGGAGAAGCAGGCTCCCTACTGAGTAGGGAGCCTGACATGGGGCTCCATCCCAGGACCCTGGGATCATGACCTGAGCCGAAGGCAGACACTTAACCCACTGAGCCATGCAGGCGCCCCTGCAATCTGTATTTCAACCAGTCCTCCTGATGATTCTGATGCACCCTGTAGTTTGAGAACCATTGCTATGTGGGCTTGATCAGATTCAGGTTTGTTCCCCACCTGCTACCCCCCACCACCTCCACCAATTATTTCATAACTTTTGATGTGTCTTGTATTAGAAGGCACATAAAGCTAACTGGTCTTCTCATTTATGATGCTGATGATCATGTTGATTGTTGCCTAGATTATATTCATTAATTCACCAAGGTTTCAGATGGCATTAATTCTATCATTCTTTCTTCATTGCCTATTGGAATGCTTCTGTAAAGAAAAACTTCCTCTCATTAACTCTTAGGTCACCCAGCAGAATAGTTTGTTCAGGAAAGACAGGATGAATGCTTGAGTCTTTCCTTTTATTTACTTCTTTTTGGAATAATAAGTTGGTTTTCTAGTAATCTCCAAAGGTGACCAATGAAGTCTTTTAAAAAATACCATTATAAAGTCAAGGATTTAATTGTATTTGGTGTTTTAGTCCCTTGCCATTTGTTCTTATTTGATGCTCATATTATCCCATCTTTGTGTAATGGGAACGTGTTTAAGTTTCCTCTAATTTCTTTTGACCTGATCCTAGTAGTAGTTTCTATCATCCGTGATTTCTGGTAGATTTCTCAGTCTCGTTACATGTTTAGCTCCAGACCAGGAATCAACAATTTCTTCAAGGAGGCCTGTTTCCCTTTAGGCAAAAATGGTGAAGACCATAATCTGGCTGGTAGGGGTGCTCATTGCTACTGGGGTTAGTCATATGTCCAATTCAAATTCAGGACTGTACTGCTCTTATTTAACCTAATGTATGTCTTTTCTCTAAAGCCAGAAAATTGCATTGTTCAATAATATAATTACTCATTTTCTTAACCCATAATGCACATACAACAGTCTGAGAATCATGAGACTAGCAGTATGATGTTTGAAAACTGTTTAAGATTTTCCTGAGTTCTTACTATCTTTAGGATAATATCCCGCTAGGATATCCGGTTCAGGTCTCTTGAAGTAGTTATTTGTGTGGCTCTCCTCTCAGGTCATTATACAGTTAATTTACTTTATGATTTGGGGATTACTTTTTCAAATTATTTTTGTAATTATATTTTGTAATTCAAAGTTAAATCTACAAAATAAGGTACATTCCTTGAAGTTTGGTTTCAACCCTTAAAGCCTCCACTTCATTCCTTGCCTCCCCTGTAGCAATGTTTTTGAGCCTTGGGAGCTTTTAAAAACAACAACAACAGCAACAACTGATGCTCAGACTTCATATCCAAGCAATTAATTCATAGCTTGGGAGGGGAATTGAAAGAGAGCGAGACCCAAGCATCAGTCATTTTTACAAGATTTCAGGTGATTCTCGTGGATAACTAAAGCTAAGGACAACTGATGTTTAATTTTTTAATGATATATTGTTCCTTTAAAATGTGTGTGTGCATGTTTGTGCACATGCACAGATGGAGTACATCTATTTTGGTTCCTCGCTCCCTCCTTCCCTCCTTCTTTCTTCCTTCCTTCCGTCCCTCTTTCCTTCCTTTTGAGTATAGTTGGCATACAATGTTATATTAGTTTCAGGTGTACAACAATGCTTCCACAAGTTTATACGTTATGCCGTGCTTACCACAAGTGTAGCTAGCATCTGTCACCATACAGCGCTATTACAGTACCCTTGCCTGTATTCCCTGTGCTGTACCTTGTATTTCCGTGACTTATTCATTCCCTAACTGGAAGCCTCTGTCTCCCACTCCCCTTCATCCATTTTGTCCATCCCCCGCCCTCCTCCACTCTGGCAACCATCAGTTTGTTTTCTGTATTTACAGGTCTGGTTTTGCTTTTTGTTTTTTTATTCATTTGTTTTATTAGATTTCACATATGAGTGAAATCATATGGTATTTGTCTTTTTCAGTCTGACTTATTTCTCTCAGTGTAATATTGTCTATCCATGTCACAAATAGCACAATCACATCCTTTTTATGGCTGCATAACATTCCATTATATATATTTACACACATACGCACACATCCCACATCTTCCTTGCCCGTTCATCTATTAACGGACACTTAGGTTGCTTTTATATCTCAGCTATTGTAAATAATGCTGCAATAAACATAGCGCTGCATGTATCTTTTTGAATTAGTGTTTTCCTTTTGGTGAACACTCAGTAGTGGACTTATTGGACCTACTGCACTCTTCACTGAACATGACCTGGAGAGTTGTGACACACTGTGCAGTGTCAGAAGCTCCTGGGTTTTCTTGCCACCTGCTAAAGCTGGAGAGTGCCAGTGTTATAGGTGTTACAGGACTGAAAAAAAGAAAAGTGACAGTTGAGTAATTTTTCTTCTCAAGTATATTTTTTAAGTACAAAATAAGGAATTCTAAGCACTTTTAGATAATTCTAAAAGTTAATGCTAGGGAATTATGAACACATGTGTGACTTGGGAACTGCATCTTACATTGTGTGATTCAGATTTACTAACTAGCATCATGTGTGATTTCCACTTAATTACTGGTCTGTGACATGTGTCTTGTGTTCGTATTATAACTTGTGAAATTTTGTTTGTAAGAAAATAAAAATGGCCTAATTTTTAAATCTGTTTTTTATTTGACCATAAAGTTTATTTTATCTTATTTTTTGCATCATTTACTAAGGCCATTTTTTCCTCTCTGTTTCAGTCCAAGCACTCAGTAGATATTGTGACTGCCAGCTGATGTTCTAGCAGTTTAAAACAGTTCTATGGCCACATGTTGAGAAATGCTGCTGTGGGTTGGTGACCCATTAATAAGCTTTATAAATGGGAGGGACACCATCATGTTTGTGCCCTAGGCTAGCAGTGTGAAGAACTGGTCTGAAGCAGGGCCAGAGTGAATGCTGGGAGACCCCCTTGTAATCCATTGTAATGATACAAGTGAGTAGTGATTAGGGCCTGAACTGAGCCTAGTGAAAGAGTTAGTGTTAGGGGTTAGCAGGAATGTTATAAAAAAATGAATGTTTATGGGGCACCTGGGTGGCTCCATTGGTTAAGTGTCTGCGTTTGGCTCAGGTCATGATGCCAGGGTCCTGGGATTGAGCCCCATGTCAGGCTTCCTGCTCACTGGGGAGTCTGCTTCTCCCTCTGCCTCTCACTCTTTCTCTCTCTCTCTCAAATAAATAAAATCTTCAAAAAAAAAAAAAAAAAGGAATGTTTTACTTGAGTTGAGTCACCACTTCTAAGACTTGTTTTTCTGTTTTTCAAGTCCAGAAAATAGATGTTTTAAATACACCCATATGCCCATATATGATCAATCCCTTGATGGCTGACTCATGTTAATTAAATTCACTGGAAACTGACTTACACAGAATCAGGCAGGTTGATATCCTTGGTTGATATCCTTGCTCTGTCACAGCTCTGACCTTCAGTATTCTCATTCTTAAAAGGGGAATTCTTGACTACTTTTCAGGGGTGGTGAATATTAAAGATAATGTATGCTATGTACCTATCATAGTGACTGGTGTGGTGACTATAATTGGTTGGACAGTCTTTTCTATTGATCCTAGAGCTCCTATCCTTGAAAACCAGGGAACTTGCCCATATTAAAATCTTTAGAGATTTGGATTATCCATAAGAAGTTTGATTGGAAAACATGGAATTATTATCAGCAATATAGCAATAGCTAAAGGGGATTGAGGTCGGTAGGGGAAGTTGTTCTAGTTCTGGAAAAGCCAGATGCAAAGTTGGTCTTTACCCTACAGCAGAGGATGATTCATCAGGGCCTGGATGGTTTGTGTTCCCAGAGTTGGTTTTGCCCCTGGGTTGGCAATGCTCTGTGCCACCTCTGACTTGACCCCCAGTCCCCACGCTGCTTCTGACCTTGCCACAGTCATGTCCTGTACTCTGGGAGGTGTTTGGTCTCTTCCCATGAGGCATGAATTACGTCAGACTAACCAGTCCACCCTTGACCCTCTGTTACAGTCTCTGTGTTTACAAGATCATGGGGAATAATTAAAACTATCTGGTGGGAGAGGATGGTGACATTGCTTCTGAGTCAGGGAGCCTGGAGGAGCAGGAGATCTGAAGGTGATTGATTTCATTCTGGACCAGTTGGGTTTCAGATTCAGTCCCTGAGGCTGGAATTCCAGCTGGCATTTAGCGAGCACTGGGAGTGTGGCTCTACAGAGGGCAAAAGTCATGAGTCAAGCTCATTTTTCCTGTTTCTTCTCCTTTGCATATGCCTTCCTTTCTGCCTGGAATGCTGTCTTTCCCCTTCTTTGTCTGCTGAGCTACTCCTTGTCTTTTATCAGCCAGTTCAAGGGTTTCCTTTTCTGCATACCAGCAACTCTATAAGGTAGGTACTATTATTATCCCAATTTTTTTTTTTTAGATGAGGAAATTGAGGCACAGGGGTTAAATAACTTATCCAAGGTTACACTGCTAGTAAAGTGATGTAACACTGGGATTTGAACCCAAGTGGCATGGCTTAGACTCTGCTCATAACTACTTCATCTTACTGCTTTTTAGTTACTCAGTAAGTCACTTATTGTATGAATCAGGTGTCCACATTGCTCATCTCTATATGTGGGATTCAAGGGGACAGGTTTTTCCTTTTACGACAATATTTCCAATGAGACAGAAAGCAACTCCAAAGTGTTCTCTTTTGTCTATTCCTCTTACCATTGTCTTGGTTTAAGCCCTCATCTCTTGTCAGGACTATTATTGTAGAACCATTACTGGTTTTCCAACTGTGTGTCTTACTCTCTTGGTGTCTTTTTTCATGGCTATTACTGAATCATCTTTCTAAGATGCATACATGACCCTGTTACTCCCCTGCAGAAGACCCTGCTTTGGCTCCCTAGTGCCTATAGCATTTCTTAATCTAATCAAAAGAGTGAGCAAGATTTCTGTCCTTGCTTGGCTTGGCTTGGGTCAGGTTCCCATTCTAGAACAAGTCATTGTGCTGTGGCAGTGGAAACACTATGATTTGCCCAGGTTGGATCATCCACCCTGTCCTGTGGCCTAGGTGGAAGTGAGGGTGAGGGGCAGAGCTGAGAGTGAAGCCCCACAAGAACTTCAAGTTTGAGAGAGGCCACTCCTTTTTTTTTTTTTTTTAAGATTTTATTTATTTATTTATTTGACAGAGAGAGAGACAGCCAGAGAGAGAGAGACAGCCAGCGAGAGAGGGAACACAGGCGGGGGGGGGGGGGGGGGGGGCGTGGTGGGAGAGGAAGAAGCAGGCTCCCAGCAGAGCAGGGAGCCCAACTCGGGGCTCGATCCCCCCACGACCTGAGCTGAAGACAGACGCTTAACGACTGAGTCACCCAGGTGCCCCGAGAGAGGCCACTCCTAAATGATAACTCCAGATATCTAGATAGAAAGAGGAGGGGGTACTGAGTGATGCCATGGGGGTGGAGGTGGGCTTACAGCTAAATCCTGTTGCAGCTGTCAGCTTCCCTCTGCATTCTGGCTTTGGTTGGGCAGATGCTCAATTTGTTGGGTGCTGGGATACAGAAGAGAGGAAGAGCATTCATGCCTGCAGGAGTGTATCATCCGGTGGAGACAGCGAGCAGGCAACGTGATGTCATCACATCCCTCCACAGGAGCAAGCTGAGGAATTCTAATATACAGTATATTGCTGCAGTTCCATAATTAAACAGTGGTGGGACTTTTTCCCAAAAATGTAAAACAGGCATTGTATTTAATCACAGCTCTGCATTTCCTGAGTTGTCAAATTTAGATAAATCACATCCTGGCTTAACCACTTCCTAGCTTTGTGCCCATCTATTTGAGGGCAGTTCTCTTAGTCTCAGTCTCCTTAGCTACAAAATGGGATGATAATAGGGTTGTTGAGACAATTGCGTTCAATGGTGCATTTGAAATTCTTGGCTCAGTACTTGCACATAGTGAAACTAAAAAAATTGTGACTAAAAAAAATGTTTGAACAGGGTACACATGGTGAAATAGCAGCTGTGAAAAAAATGTGAAACTGAGCTCCAGTCTTTTAAAGATCTATAATTTTGAAAAAATACAGAATTGAACTATGATATCCCTAGCATTTTACAGTCATAGCACCTTCATACATAGGGTCATTGAGTCCCTCTTCAGGTCATTTGTGGTAAATAATACCGTTCTCATTGAATTTATGAGGATGCCAAGGCCTCAGAGAGGTTAAGTTCTAAGTTAGAATGCGAGTCTGTCTTTGACTTCAAAACCTGTTATGACTCTTGGGGCCCCTGGGCGGCTCAGCTGGTTGTACATCCAGCTCTTGATATCCGGGTCATGGGATCAAGCCCCCAGCCGGGCTCCACAAATCAGGGGAGAGTTTGCTCGAGAACCTCTCCTTCTCCTTTTGCTTCCCCTGCTCTTGGGTGTGTTCTCTTCTCTCTCTCAAACAGATCTTAAAAAAAAAAAAAAAATCTTAGGACTCTTACATTTGCCTCATTCTGCAAAGCCTTATCAAATATTAAGAATAAATGACTTATGGGGCACCTGGGTGGCTCAGTTGGTTAAACGTCCGACTCTTAGTTTTGGCTCAAGTCATGATCTCTGGGTTGTGAGATTGAGCCTCGGGGAGTCTGCTTCCCCTCTGCCTTTCCCTTTGCTCCCCCCCACATGTGCACACACTCTCTCTGAAATTAAATAAATAAATAAATAAATAAATAAATAAATAAATAAATAAAATAATTAATGAGTTATGTTGTAAAATGACAGACTGAAGGTTAGTGGTATAGCTTTTGTCATTTGAAAGTATGGCAGATACTCCTTATGCAAAGAATTTGATAAGCTTAGTTGATTGGCTTCCAGTTTTCTTAACAGGCTAGGCTGATTTCTGTTGGTAAGAATGCCTTGGGTGTGGTAAAGGTGGGAGTGAATGTTGGCATATGAAGGAAGATAAGCCTGACTTGCCTCTTCACGAACCTTTGCATCAGAGGCACCCAAGATAAGTTTTCGTATTACATAGTACTCTTGGATGCAGTGTGTGTTAAGGTTTATAGAAAAACTAGTGCTTTGGGGAATGGAAAATGACTGACTCTCCCTCTTCTAAATTGCAACATTTGTGTACTTGGAGGATTAAGAATCCTCTAGTTTCTTAGTAGCATGGCATCTCTGAATGCCAGTGCTTTCAAAAGAAACAAAAACCTGAAATGGAATATATACATTCAGTCTTTTACAAAAATTTGCCAACACTTCTGAATATCAAAAGGCTTTAGCACTGGTGAATTAAAACCACCCATTTTCTTCATATCCTAAAAGACATATTGAAACTCATGATTAAATATTTACAAAACAAAAGTTTGGGGGCCCCTGGGTGGCTCAGTTGGTTAAGCGTCTGCCTTTGGCTCAGGTCCAGATCCCAGGGTCCTGGCATAGAGCCCCCATTCAGGCTCCCTGCTCAGTGGGGAGCCTGCTTCTCCCTCTCCCTCTGCCCCTCCCCCTGCTTGTGCTCTCTCACGCTCTCTCTCTCTAATAAATACAATCTTTAAAAAAAACCCACAAAGCTTAAAATTAGAAAATAAAAGGGGACTAGCTGTTTGCTACTAGACAGAGCTATGCTTTGAATTGCTGGAGAGCTGCTCTGATTTAAGGGCTTCATAACTTTGAACTACTGTGATTCTGTGATATGTTATTCATTGATAGCAATGATTCTCTATCCTGGTGCACATCAAACTTATCTCTTAGAACTTTATGGAAATATAAATGGAACAAGGCATTGAAGAATGTTAAAAATCAGCAGAAAGTTCAAACTTTGTTCAAGATTCAAAATACATCTTTCTTAAAAGAAACTGGAAACCATAAACCTGGTCACTCTTTGGGTGAATAGAAAGGATTATAAAGTCAGTTGAATATCCTACTCAGTGACCCTTCACTATTAACATTCTTGGTAAACCCCCCCCCCTTGCCTTATCTAGCTTTACTTAGAACCTTTAACATGGCACACAGCAGCTACCTAAATCACAAACTTTCTGGAAATTGCAGAGTTTTGTCAATCCCACGGAAGAATTGAGGCTCTGTTGCCCAAATCTCTATAATCAAGTGGACTTTTGTTTTCTATATCCAGAAGCTGGGGAGGTACCTCCTATTCCTTTCTAATCAGAATCATACCCCAGTCTTTATCTCTTGTCTTTAGTTCTTTGTGCTTTAATAAGTACAATGTTATATTTAATTTGATTACTGTGACTAACACAGGATTAGACAAGTTTTTGCTGTCTGTAGAAATCAGTTGTGTTTACAAGTTCTCAGAGTTTAAAAAATCTGAGCACATTTCAGAGCTGAATTTTTAAAAGTTTAAACAGAACACAAGGCTTCACACAAAGTAGTAAAAACTTTTTCTTTTTTTTTTCTCACAGTTGTCTGTAATGCCAAATGAAAAAAAGGGTATGATGAATTATTTTCTTCCTATTAATATACCTCAGAACCTACTAAGTCTGTGCCTTATTGTGTTACAGGATATGTTTGTTTATTGTTTGTTACCACAATTAGATTATAAACTCCACTGAGGACAGGTTACTTGTTTTGCTCTCCACCCTAATCCCAGTGCCTAGCATATAGTAGGCACTCAATAAATATTTATTGAATGAAAAAGAATGCTATTTTTCCCTGTTTTTCTCTTTACTCTGTTTCGTTTCCTCTCCATCTTCCTTGTACTTAATATTGATATGAATCATGGCTAAGGGCTTTCAGTGTTTTTTTTTTAATGAGCTTTATTGACATATAATACATATAACATAAAATTCATCCATTTTAAGCACACAATTCAATTTTTAAAAAATATTTTATTTACTTATTTATTTGAGAGAGAGCACAAGCAGGGGGAGCGGCAGGCAGAGGGAGAGGGAGAAGCAGCCTCCCCGCTGAGCAGGGAGCCCAACGTGGGGCTCCATCCCAGGACCCTAAGATCATGACCTGAACTGAAAGCAGACACTTAACAGACTGAGCCACCCAGGCACCCCCAATTCATTTATTTTTTCATAAATTTTACAGAGTTGTACATTCATCACCACAATTTTAGAACTTTTTATTATCCCAAAAAGATCCCTTGTGCCTTTTTGCAATCACTTCCTTTACCCACCCTGGTCCCAGGCAGTCACTAATCTACTTCTGTCCTTCTACTTTTGCCTTTTTGGGGCATTTCATTTAAATAAAATCATACAGTACGTGGTCTTCTGAGCCTGGCTTCTTTCACTTAGCATAATTTTAAAAAATTGAGGTGAAATTCATATAACATACAGTAACTTTTAAAGTGTACACTTAAGTGGCATTTAGTATTTAGTGCATTCACAGTGTTACGCAACCACCACGCTTCTGGTTTCAGAATTGTCTCAGTGCCGCAGAACACCCTGTACCTAGTAATCACGCCTCGTATTCCCCTTCCCCCATTCCTTGGCAACCATCAGTCTGCTTTCTTTCTCTATGGATATATGGGTTTCCTTTCTGAATAATTCATATTCGGAATATGAATCATAGAGTATTTGAGCTTTTGTGTCTGGCTTCTTTCATTTAACAGGCTTTCAGGGTTCATCCAAGTTGTTACCATGTGTTAGTACTTCATTTCTTTTTATGGCTGAATAATATTCCACTGCATAGATAGACCGCAGCTTATCTCTTCATCTGTTGATAGACATTTGGGCTGTTTCCACCTTTTGGCTATTGTGAATAGTGCTGCTATGAACATTTATAAACAAATATCTGTTTGAGTACCTGTTTTCAATTCTTTTTGAGTATATACCCAAGAGTGGAATTGCTGGGTCATTTGATAATTCTACATATACCTTTTTGAGGAACCACTAGACAGTTTGCCACAACTACCTCACTATTTCACATTCCCATCAGGAGTGTTCAAGGGTTGTTTCTCTGCATCCTTGCCAACATTCATTAACCACTTTTTGAATTAAAGCCATCTTGGTGGGTGTGAAGTGGTGTTTCATTGTGGTTTGATTGGCCCTTCATTAATGACCAGTGATGTTGAATATCTTTTCATGTGCTTGTTGGCTGTTTGTGTATCTTCTTTTGAGAAAAGTCTATTCAAGTCCTTTGCCCATTAAAGAAATTTATTATTGGGGCACCTAGATAGCGCAGCAGTTAAGCATCTGACTCTTGGTTTCAGCTCAGGTCATGATCACGGGGTTGTGGGATCAAGCCCCATGTGGGGGTCTGCACTCAACATGGAGTCTGCTTGGAATTCTCTTTCCCTCTCCCTCTGCCCCTCCCGCTCATGCTCTCTCTCACTCTCAAATAAATAAATAAATCTTTAAAAAAATTTATTATTGAAGTATATAATCGACCTATAGTATGTAGTTATAGTGATTGACAATTCTAAACATTATGCAGTGCTCACCATAATTAGTATAGTTCCCGTTTGTCACCATACAAGTTTATTGCAATATTATTAACTATATTCTCTACATTATACTTTCCTCCCCATGATTTAACTTATTTATTTTATAACTGAAAGTTTATACCTTTTAAGTTCCCTTCACCTATTTCAGTCAGCCCCCCACCCTCCTTTCCTCTGGCAACCACCAGTTTGTTCTCTATGAGTCTTTCTGTTTTTGCTGTTGTTTGTTTATTCATTTTAATTGGGTTGTTTGCCTTTTGTTGTTGAGTCATGAAAGTTCCATATATATTATGGATACTAAAAGTTATTAGATATATGATTAGCAAATATTTTCTCCCATTCTATATGTTGTCTTTTCTCTCTTTTTTTTTTTAAAGATTTTATTTATTTATTTGACAGAGATAGAGACAGCCAGCAAGAGAGGGAACACAAGCAGGGGGAGTGGGAGAGGAAGAAGCAGGCTCATAGCAGAGGAGCCTGATGTGGGGCTCGATCCCACAACACCGGGATCACGCCCTGAGCCGAAGGCAGATGCTTAACCGCTGTGCCACCCAGGCGCCCCATCTTTTCACTCTCTTAATAATGTCTTTCGATGTACAAAGTTTTGGTTTCAAATATAAGAATCCATTGAAAAATCCAAGATCATGAATATTTACTCCTATTTTTTTCTAATAGTTTTATAGTTTTAGCTCTTATATTTAGGTCATTGATCCATTTTGAGTTAATTTTTGTACGTGGAGTTAGGGTTCCAACTTCATTCTTTGCATGTGGATATTCTGTTTTAGCACTATTTGCTGAAGACACTGTTCTTCCCATTGAATGTTGTTGGAACTGTTGCTGAAAATCAGTTGACCACAGATGTTTGAATTTATTTCTGGACTCTCAATTCTATTCTGTTGGTCTATATGTCTCTCCTCAGGCTTATACTACACTGTTTTTGAACACTGTAGTTTTGTAGTAAGTTTCGAATCTGAGAAGTCTCACTTTGTTTTTCTTTTTTTTTTTAAGATTTATTTATTTTCAGGGGAGGGGCAGAGGGAGAGAGAGAACCTTTAAGCAGACTCAAGAGTGCGGAGTCCCACGTGGGGCTCAATCCCACAGCCCATGAGATCACGACGTGAGCTGAAACAGAGGGTCAGCCCTCAACCAACTGAGCCACCCAGGCGCCCCGGTTTTTCTTTTTCATATTGTTTTGGCCATTTGGAGCGTTTATAATTCCATGTGAATTTGAGAATCAGCTTTTCCATTTCTACAAAAGAGGCCATTGGAATTTTGATAGAGATTGTGTTAAATCTGTAGATCTCTTTAGAGAGTATTCCATCTT
The DNA here is from genome assembly GCF_023065955.2 of Ursus arctos. Classification (NCBI taxonomy): domain Eukaryota; kingdom Metazoa; phylum Chordata; class Mammalia; order Carnivora; family Ursidae; genus Ursus; species Ursus arctos. The sequence continues at coordinate 32,276,259 of NW_026622808.1, read as the reverse complement.
AACAATATTAAGTCTTCTAATTCATGAACATGGGATGTCTTCCATTTAGTTAGGTTTACTTTAATTTTTTTTTTTTTTGGTTTCTATGTTGTATATTTCTATAATGTTGGAATTGCTTAAGTGAATCTGTATTTGTTTTGTTGGTAGAAAAAACAATAAAGATGATTTTTAAAAAATTTTAAATCCAGTATAGTTAACATATAGTGTTATATTAGCTTCAAGTGTATTTCTTTCAGTGATGTTTTGTGGTTTTCAGTGCATACATCTTCACTTCCTCTGTTAAATTTATTCCTAGGTATTTTATTCTTTTTGGTTCCATTTAAATGGAGTTGTTTTTCTTTTTTCTTTTCTTTCTTTCTTTTTTTTTTTTTAAAGTAAACTCTGTGCCCAATGTAGGGCTTAAACTGAGGACCCTGAGATGAAGAGGCACATGCTCTACCCACTGAGCCAGCCAGGCAGACTCTTAACGATTGAGCCACCCAGGCGCCCCGAAAAGTTTTCAGTTTTGCACAATTGGGTATGATGTTAGCTGTGGACTTTTATAAATACTCCTTTCCATGTTAATGAAGTTTCTTTCATTCCTGTTTTTCTGACTCTTTTTTTTTTTATCATGGAAGACTGCTGTATTTTATTAAATGGTTTTTCTGCATTTATTAAGATGATCATGTGTTTTTTTTCTTCATTCTATTAATGTGGCATATTACATTGATATTCTTATGATGAACTACCCAGGCACTCCTGTGCTAAATCCTACTTGGTCATAGTGTATAATCTTTTTTTTTTTTTTTTTTTTTAAAGATTTTTATTTATTTATTTATTTGACAGAGATAGAGACAGCCAGCGAGAGAGGGAACACAAGCAGGGGGAGTGGGAGAGGAAGAAGCAGGCTCCCAGCAGAGGAGCCTGATGTGGGACTCGATCCCATAACGCCGGGATCACGCCCTGAGCTGAAGGCAGACGCTTAACCGCTGTGCCACCCAGGCGCCCCTTTTTTTTTTTTTAAGATTTATTTATTTATTTGAGAGAGAGCAAGCATGAGAGGAGGGAGGAGCAGCGGGAGAGGGAGAGACAGAATCTCAGGCCAGCTCCTTGCTAAGTGTGCGCCAGATGCGGGGCTCGTTCTCATGAGATCATGATCTGAGTTGAAACCAAGAGTCAGCCACTTATCTGACTGAGCCACCCAGGCACCCTAGTATATAATCTTTTTAATGTGCTGTTGGATTCAGTTGGGTCTGTTAGATTTTGGATGCTTTTTTTTTTTTCATCTGTATTCATAGGGAATATTGATCTAAAGTTTTCTTGTGATATCTTTGTCTAGCTTTGGTATCAGGATAATGCTAGTATAATTATGTATTAGGAAATGTTGCCTTCTCTGCAATTTTTTGGAAGAGTTTCAGGAGAATTGGTGCATGTTGTAAGTGAATGAAAGCATGAAAAATAACTCAGAATTTTGTTTTTACTCATTAATGAGCTTGCATTCGAGTTCTTAATTTTTCTGGCATTTATCACTAAATTTTATCCCTGAATTTTGTGATTTAAGAAAAAATTTTTTTAATTTAAGTAATCTCTATACACAACATGGAGCTTGAACTCATAACCCCGAGATTAAGAGCCACATGTTCTGACTGAGCCAGCCAGGTGCCCCGAATTTTATGATCTTTTGTAGTCTCTGTGTAGGCATTTACTTCATATTCCTTACCTGTTTAAATAACTGCCTTGAACTTAGGCGATTTGCATTTCTAAAAACCTCAATTTTATTAATAATTTCATGTAATTTATTTTTGATTATTGCTTAATCAATTACATTTTTAATATTGATTCCTAACTAAATATTTAGGCCATGTTTCAGTATGTTAACAAAGGAACACAAATATAAAGTTATCATGAAATGAGCTCATTGTATATTCTTTTGAGAGGCTCACATATTTCAGCTAGGAAAAGAATGTATGAATTTTTAATACATAAGACACTAAGTTCTGATTCTCAATACTGTTTTCACTGTTCACTAACAAAGAGCTGGTGGTTCATAGTTCTATTTTGTTTCATACTTTACATTGAAAGAATATATTTCTTCTAGCAGTAATATATTTTCAATTTAGAAATTATACAGGAGCATAAAGAAAATGTAAATTTTCCCTGATTCTACCCCCCAAAGAAATCCTCATTAACATTTTGGTGGTTTTCTTTTTTTTATTTATGCACAGGTGAAAACGTGTATGTAAAAACTGACTTTGCATAGCATAGTCAGGCAGTTTTTGCACTGATTAACCTACATGAGCATTTTTTCCTTGTCATTAAATGGTTTCAAAAACATGATTTTTTTTTCAACTAACATCTTCTTTTATTAAGTTAGAAGTTTTGGGGGTTTTTAAATTTTGTTAGTTAACATGCAGTGCAATATTGGTTTCTGGAGTAGAATTCAGTGATTTCTTTCTTACGTACAACACCCAGTGCATATCATAACCAGTGCCCTCTTTAATACCCATCACCCATCTAGCCCATCCACCCCCACCTCTCTCCATCATCCTTCAGTTCTCTGTTGTTAAGAGTCACTTATGGTGGGGAGCCTGGGTGGCCCAGTCAGATGAGCATCCGACTCTTGGTTTCAGCTTAGGTCATGATCTCCAGGTTAGGAGATGGAGCCCTCTGTTGGGCTCCACACTCTGTGAGGAGTCTGCTTCCCGTCTCCCTCTGCCCCTCCTCCTTCTTGAGTGCTCTCTCTCTCTCTCTGAAATCTTAAAAAAAGAAGTCACTTATGGCTTGTTTCCCTCTCTCCTTTTTTTCCTTCCCCCTTCCCGTATGTTCATCTGTTTCCTTTCTTAAATTCCACATATGAGTGAAATCATACCATATTTGTCTTTCTCTGACTGACTTATTTCACTTAACATAATGCACTCTAGCTCCATCTAGGTCGTTGCAAGTGGCAAGATTTCATTCTTTTTGATGACTGAGTAATATTCCATCATATATGTGTGTGTATGTATACACACCACATCTTCTTTTTTTAAAGATTTTATTTATTTATTTGAGAGAGCGAGCGAGCAAGAGAGAGCATGAGCAGGGGCAGGGGAGAGGCAGAAGCAGGCTCCCCACTGAGCAGAGAGCCTGATGCGGGGCTTGATTCCAGGACTCTGAGATCATGACCCGAGAAGAAGGCAGACACCCAACTGACTGAGCCATCCAGGCACCCCTATACCACATCATTTTATCCATTCATCAGTGGATGGACATTTGGGCTCTCTTGGCTATTGTTGATAATGCTGCTATAAACATCAAGGTGCATGTATTCCTTTGAATCTGTATTTTTTATCCTTTGGGTAAATACCTAGTAGTGCAATTGCTGGGTTGTATGGTGGTTCTTTTTTTTTTTTTATTTTAAGATTTTATTTATTTATTTGAGAGAGAGTGAGAGAGCATGAGCGGGGGTGGAGGGAAGGGCAGAGGGAAAGGGAGAAGCAGGCTCCCCGCCGAGGGGGGGAGCCCGACACGGGGCTTGGTCCCAGGACCTCAGGATCACAACCTAAGCCAAAGGCAGATGCTTAACAAACTAAGCCACCAAGGCGCCCCAGGGTAGTTCTATTTTTAACTTTTTGAGGAACCTCCAAACTATTCTTCAGAGTGGCTGCACCAGTTTGCATTCCCACTAACAGTGCAAGAGGGTTCCCCTTTCTCCACATCTTTGCCAACACTTATTTCTTGTGTTGTTAATTTTAGCCATTCTGACAGGTGTGAGGTGGTATTTCATTGTGGTTTTGATTTGCATTTCCCTGATGATGAGTGGTGTTGAGCATCTTTTCATGTGTCTGTTAGCCCTCTGGATGTCGTCTTTGGAGAAGTGTCTATTCATGTTTTCTGCCCATTTCTTAACTGGATTGTTTGTTTTTTGGGTGTTGAGTTTAGAAAGTTATTTATAGATTTTGGATACCAGCCCTTTATCAGATATGTTGTTTGGAGATATCTTCTTTCATTCTGTAGGTTGCCTTTTAGTTTTGTTGACTGTTTCCTTCACTCTGCAGAAGTTTTTTATCCTGATGAAGTCCCAATAGTTCATTTTTGCTTTTGTTTCTCTTGCCTCTGGCGACATGTCTAATAAGAAGTTGCTATGGCTGAGGTCAAAGAGGTTGCTGCCTGTGTTCTCCTCTAGGATTTTGATGGTTTCCTGTCTCACATTTAGGTCTTTCATCCATTTTAAATTTATTTTTGTGCGTGGTGTAGGAAAGTGGTCCAGTTTCGTTCTTTTGCATGTTGCTGTCCAGTTCTCCCAACACCATTTGTTGAAGAGAATATCTTTTTTCCATTGGATATTCTTTCCTGCTTTGTCAAAGATTAGTTGACCCAAATCATTGTGGGTCCATATTTTTTTTTAAAGATTTTATTTCTAAGTAATTACTACACCCAACGTGGGCTTGAACTCACAACCCTGAGATCGAGAGTCACATGCTGTATTGACTGAGCCAACCAGGCACCCCTCCAAAAACATGATTTTTGAAGGCTCTGTAATGGATCTGCTTAACCGTTCTCTTAGGAATAAACATATTTTCTAATTTTCCATATATCCATGTTTTCATTCAGAACTCATTTTTTAACTTCTTTTGAAATAATTTCAGATTTATAGAAAAGTACAAATAGAACAGAGAATTCTCATACACATTCCCCAAATGTTAACATTATACCACATTTGCTTTGTCATGTTCTTTTTCTCTGTTATGCACACACATTTTTTTTTCTGAATTGTAATAGTAGGGCTGGGACTAGCATGAGGAGAATATGCCCATTTGCCTTGCGCACAAAATTTGAGTGGGTACCAAAAACCTCAGGAATCAAGATAGATGTTTTACTGCAATATTGAAATAAAAATTAATGTAAAATAATGTATGATTACTATAAACATTTTAAAGACAATGTCAGTAATTTCAGGCATGATGTCTTTTTTCCTTTTTTTTTTTTTTTAAGATTTATCTATTTATTTTAGAGAGAGAGACAGAGAGAGGGGCATGAGTGGGAGGGGCGGAGGGAGGGGGAGAGACTCCACGCTGAGTACCACCCTGAGATCACAACCTGAGCCAAAACCGAGAGTTAGATGCTTAACTGACTGTACCACCCAGGTGCCCCGATGCCCCTTTATTTCTAAATATTTCAGTGTGTTTCCTTTAAAAAAGGAGGGATGGTATTCTCTTACATAACCACAATACAATGATCAAAATATAGAAAATAACTTTGATGTAATTCTAGTACCTAATATCTAATCTACAGATGTTCAGTTTTTCTCAGGTGTCCTAGTAGTGTTCTTTATAACAAAACAACTTTTTCTGACTCAGGATCCTATCCAGGATCAAACGTTGAATTAGTTGTCTTGTCTCCTTAATGACATGACAACTTTGAACTAAACAATGACATCCTTTGAACTAAACAATTTTTATCCTTCATGACTTTAACACTTCTGAAGAGTGCTGACCATGTATTTTATAGAATGTCCTTTGATTTGGGTTTGTCTGTTATTTCTTCTTGATTAAATCCAGGTTATAAATCTTTAGTAAGACTACCACAGAAGTCGTGCTGTGTCCTTCTCAGTGTATTACATCAGAAGACACAAGGTGTCTTTTTTCCCACTACTGGTGGTGTCAGCTTTAATCATTTGGTTAAGGATGTATCTGACCAGGTTACCCCACTGTAAATTTATGATTATTTTCTAATTAGTTGATATCTTGTGGGGAGATACTTTGAGACTGTAAAGATACTATTTCTCTTCATACTTTTTAGTATCCATTGATGATTCTTGCCTTAAATAGTTATTTACTATGATGCTTGCGAAATGGTAATTTAAAGAATTTTCCATCACTCCTTTCTCATGTATTGGTCAGAATTTTACTCTAAGGAAGAATTTTCTTTTCTTACTTATGTGTGTATTATGTTATTAATATATATCAGTATGGACTCATGGATTCGTTCTTCTATGAGTTATAATCCAGTACTATCATTATTTTATCTTGTTAAATACAGGGTTTTGTTTTGTTTTGTCTTTTCTTGCTCAGGTCACAGTCTAATGTGTATCAGCTCCCCACACATTCAGAGACCCAGGCTCCTTAAACCCCTAGAGTAGCCCTTTCAACTGGAAGTCTGGGGAAATAATTAAGCCCTAATGCCGTAAGACATCTACTGCATGCAACAAGTTAATTTCTCTATGATTCTGAAGTGGTAACTAATTATATGCCATCCTTGGGAGAACTGAGGAGTTAGTCTGGTCATTCACATCATTGTATTAAGGGCTTAATTCTCTCAGGAAACCCTGGTTGGGAAGGGCTTCTCTGGAGACTCAGTCTTCTGCTGACTTCTCTGCAACTGGTTGAAAGAGGAGGGAAGAGAACATAGAGGATCCCGTGGGAGGATTCTGTGAGGGGTCAAGCCAGAGTTGGCAACATCAATCGCCAATGTTCCATTAGCTGGAATGGTTCAGTGTTGTCCCTAACTGCCAGAGAGGCTAGGAAACAGTCTAGCTGTGTGTCCAGTAGGAAAAGAAAACAGGATTTGGTGAACTCAGAGCAATCTCTGATTTGCTTCCTTTACTCTGCTTCCTTACTCTACTTTGCTTTTCTTTCTATCACTTATTCCTGATGCCACATGTCTATTTCTTGTTTGTTTCTCCCACTAGAATGTAAATTTTTTTTTAAAGATTTTATTTATTTATTCAACAGAGATAGAGACAGCCAGTGAGAGAGGGAACACAAGCAGGGGGAGTGGGAAAGGAAGAAGCAGGCTCATAGCGGAAGAGCCTGATGTGGGGCTTGATCCCCCAACGCCGGGATCACGCCCTGAGCTGAAGGCAGACGCCTAACTGCTGTGCCACCCAGGCGCCCCTAGAATGTAAATTTTATTTTATTTATTTATTTTTTTAATTTATTTATTTGACAGAGATAGAGACAGCCAGCAAGAGAGGGAACACAAGCAGGGGGAGTGGGAGAGGAAGAAGCAGGCTCACAGCGGAGGAGCCTGATGTGGGGCTCGATCCCATAACGCCGGGATCACGCCCTGAGCCGAAGGCAGACGCCTAACCGCTGTGCCACCCAGGCGCCCCTAGAATGTAAATTTTATTGATAAAAGAATCTGTTTTATTTTCTATCTCCTGATACAGTATCTAGCACGTAATAGGCAAAATCTTGAATTAATTACCTCAAACCCTACTGTATAATGTTCCAGCATTAGAATGTTCTTGCCATCTTTAGTCTGACAAGACAGAAGGAAAGGATATCTTGAGAAGGCTCATATAATAGCAGAGGCAATGAGGTATTTACCCCTTCTTTGTTGATGTGAGAAACGTTGCAAGGCATTCTGGAAGTGATATTTAGCCTTTGGGTTGTAATTTGTTACTGAGTTTTGAAATCTATTTATTTTTTTAAGATTTATTTATTTTATTTTAGAGAGTATGTGCATGAGTGAGGGGAGGGGCAGAGGGAGAGGGAGAGAATCTCAAGCCAACTCCTCGCTGAGGGCAGAGCCAGATGCAGGGCTTGATCTCACAACCCTGAGATCATGACCTGAGTGGAAATCAAGAGTTGGGCACTCAACCAACTGAGCCACCGAGGCACCCCTGAAATCGATTTAGAATGCAATGACCAGCATTATGTGTTTTTTTTAATCAAATAGAATAGAGAATACTAGAGTTTATTGCATGTAATAAGGTTATATATTTTCAGTTATGATTGTATATGTATATGTATACTGGGTTGCAGTATCAAATGTGTTTAATTGTGGTAAAAAATACATAACATGTAATTTATTAAATATTTTTAAGTATATGGTTCCGTTGTGTTAAGTATATTCACATTGTTGTGAAACAGATCCTCAGAACTTTTTCATCTTGCAAATCTGAAACTCTGTACCCATTAAAAAATTCCCTTTTTCCCCTGCCTCCTGGTTCCTGGTAGCCACCATTCTCCTGTTACCATATATTAAATGTATTTTTTACTGTGCAAAATACATTTGAGAAATATTGGTCTAAGACATCAGCAAACACCGTCTACTCCAGCTCAACATCTGTGCGCCTATTGTATGTCAGGTCACTGGAGATTCCAAGATGAAGTAGACATGGCCTCTGCTTTTGAGACATTCCCATTCTACGTGGGGACAAAGACCAACAAAGCAAGTGCTGTTTGCCAAGCAGAGAAAGACAGGAATTGTAGGCCAGGTTACAAAGGCACAGAAACCTCAGAGTATAAAATCTGTAGCTTGGTGAGTCAGGAAGTGGCAGGCATTAAGATTAGGGAGGTGAAATAAAAGATTGTGAAAAGTCCTTGAAAGAAATACTTTGGACCTTGTTCAGAGTCAATGGCAAGTTATCAGAGATAACTTGGGGGAATGATGTGGTTAGTAGTCTGTATTTGGAAGATTGTCTGGAGCTGCATGGAAGGTACTGGTGTGCTCTCTGGGGGTATTTTTTAATTTTTAAGGAGATTTTATTTATTTATTTGACAGAGTGAGAAAGAGCACGAGTGGGGGAAGGGTGAGAGGGATAAGCAGACACCCCTCTGAGCGTGGAGCCTGATGTGGGGCTCGATCCTGGGACTCCTGGATCATGACCTGAGCTGAAGGCAGATGCTTAACCAACTAAGCCACCCAGGCACCCCGGCGGTATTTTTTTAAAGTTGAGGCTAGAGAAAGCATAGCGAGTGGACAAGAATTTCAAGAGCAGACTCAAGTCTTGGTGCCCAGTTGAATGTGTGTGGGGGTGGGGGAAGGGTGATGTGGTGAGGCAGAGGGAGGAGGTATAGACAGGCTTTAATGGTGATGGTGACAGGGAGACCTAGTACAGATTTGGTCTCAGACATTCAAGTGTAAACCTCCAAAGGCAATGAGAAATAGAAGTTTGGAGCTCAGGAACAACGTAGGAATATAGAAATGGATTTGATATGTGTGTGGATTGGAGTAGTAGCAGCAGCAGCAGCAGCAGCAGGAGCGGGAGACGGAGACTGCTACAGAGGTTGTGCAGAGAAGATGGACCAAGAAGGAAGCCTGGGGCTTTTCAACAAGAAGGGCAACAGTGACAGAGTGCCAGTGAAACCAGAAAGGTAGGAGGAGAAATGAACAACATTTTGGCCAAGCCAACAGAAAGGGCAATTCAAAGAAAGCAGGGCTAGTCAACCATGTCAGGTGTATGGGAAGTCAGATAGAATGAGGAAGGGGCAGAGGGTGATGATGGTGAACTGTCAGCCTCTTGGTGAGTGAGGACCATGGCCCAACTGCATTGGTACTGAGTTCCACTCAGGAGAAAGCTTTGTTTATCATCTAGTGTATGGCTCTACATGCTTTACCAAACAAATTGCCGGGTATTAAGATAATTTATTTCTGAATTTGCTAACCTTAAAAGCTTAGAAACGTGTTAATTTTGTATCTTTTATGAAGTTAAAGTCTCACTATGGAAAGAGTTACCATCTTTTTCATGTTACCTAGTTTCTGTAGGTGGTCAGCATTGATACTTTTTAGATCTCTCCTCACCCCACTGCATGGGAAAGGCCAATTTCAGATTAAAGAATTTACCTGAATTGGATGTGTTTTGATTTAGAAACTTCTGAAGAATGTACAGTTTTCACAGATCACACAATGAAGAAAGTAAAGATGTCCCAACTTTTCCTGCTTTGGACTCTGCTTCCTTTGGAGTTGGCTTCTTTTAGTTTAGATCGTTAAATGTGTTGTAGTTTTACTCCCTAGAAGAAAGGTGAAATCAACCGCAAAAGTGGTAAAGAGAGAGAGCATGAGCAGAGAGGCAGAGGCAGAAGCAGACTCTGCTGAGCAGGGAGCCCAACACAAGTTGGGGCCGATCCCAGGATCCTGAGATCATGACCTGAGCCAAAGGCAGACACTTAACCGACTGAGCCACCCAGGCGCCCCTGAATTGCATACTCTACATGGTAAACGGTATGGTGTCTGAATTCTATCACAATAAAGCTATTAATTTAAGAAAAAGATGTTACTTTTAAAAAGTGGTCTGTTTTCCTTTTTGTCTCCAGCAATTGCAGACTCAGCGCCCCTGAGAGTTTAAGCTATGGCCAAGTATGATTATTTTTCTTTTTTTCTTTTTTAAAAAAGAAAGTATAATTGACACACAATGTTATATTTGTTTCAAGTGTACAACATAGTAATTGGACAGTTCTATATACTGCTCATTGCTCACCACACTAAGTGTAGTCACCATATAGTATTATTACAGTTTTATTGACTGTATTCCCTAAGCTGTACTTTTCATCCCCATGACTTATTTATTTTATAATTGGAAGTCTGTACCTCTTAATCTCCTTTGCCTATTTGGCCTGTACTTCTCTTTTCCTTTATATTGACTCACTCTTTGTACTTAAATGAATTTATTTTAAAATAGGAAAAAAAACAGTTTTAAAAATAACTTTTTAAAAAAGATTTTATTTATTTGAGAGAGACATCCAGGCGAGAAAGAGAGCATGAGTGGGGGGAGGGGCAGAGGGAGAGGGAGAAACAGAGTCCCTGCTGAGCAGGGAGCCTGACTTGGGGCTCCATCCCAGGACCCCAGGATCATGACCTGAACCAAAGGCAGACACTTAACCAGCTGAGCCACCTGGGCGCCCCTAAAAAGAACTGTTAATGCTGATCTTAGAAAAGTACTCAATTTTGAACCTGGTTCAACAGATTTTGCTTAGTGAAAGTACTAATATTTGATAAACTGAGCTAGTTCTAAGAAATTATTCAATCAGGACTCCAGATGCAAATTTCTAGTGGTGGCTTTTAACTTCATTTAAAGAGACATTTTAGACATTTCAAGAAAGAAGGTGCTTTCACAAAGTTGCATGGATGTGAGTGTTACCCAGTTACCCTGCTAGCACCCCCTCGGTGGTTCTTGATGTTAACCTCTATCTACAGCTACCTGTGTGGCTGGCTGAGAGCATGGGCTATGAAGCTAAAGCTGCCTGCCACCGAACCTGGTTCCACCTTTGTTAGTAGAGTGAGTTATTTAACCTTGTCTTTGATTCTTTTTCTGTTAAGTATTACCTCATAAGGTTTGTGTGAGAATTAAGTGACTTGATACCCATAAAGTATTTAGGCCAGATCCTGGCACATAAATGTTAGATATTTTATTCCATGTCCACAATTTCCAGCATTCTTTGTCATCTTGATAGGCTAAATTTGCTTTGGTTTCTGTATTGTTTAGGATTAGGTTTGTGAGTGACAGAAAATCTAAAATGATAGCACTTAAATGAAGCCTGAAGTATAGCAGCCCAGGGTCAGTAGGACAGGGAGCTTCAGGAAGTTGTCAGGGAGCCAGATTATCCTATCTTGCTACTCTGCAAGCCTATTCCTACTCTTTTTTAGAGTTAAAAGTCAAAAGAGGGGCGCCTGGGTGGCTCAGTCAGTTGAGCATCTGCCTTCAGGTCAGGTCATGATTCTGGGGTCCTGGGATCAAGCCCCACATTGGGCTCCCTGCTCAGTGGGGAGCCTGCTTCTCCCTCTCCTCCCTCTGCAGCTCCCCCTGCTTGTACTCGCTCTCTCTCTCTCTGTCAAATAAATAAGTCTTTTTTTTAAAGTCAAAAAATAGAAAGAGGATCAGTAATGTAATTGTTATTTGGAAATTTGAAGTAAATCTCAGGAGAAATAGCTGAAAGAATTGATGTGGTTGCCTCTGGGGAGCAGGAATTGGGAATAGAGAGATGGATTGAAGGACGACTGTGTTTTGCTGATACTGTTTTCTTAGTTATAGTTTTATAGTACTATTTGGCTTTTTAAAATTTGTGATATGTAATAGTTTGATCAAAGACAAAATTGTTAGAAAATCAGGATTATGTCATACTGTGCCTGTGCAACTTTTTTCACATAACAGTGTATCTTGAAAATCTCCCTGTCAGTTCACATTGGTGTGTTGCATCCATTTTAATGACTACCTAGAGGTTTGTAGTCTAGCCAAACCAATGTTTCCTTCATTTCTTCTTTAGACAATTTTCCTTTCATTTCCTTTCCTCTTCTTTCCTTTCCCCTTTCCTTTCCTTTCCTTTCCTTTCTTTTCCTTTCCCAGCTGTTATATACAATACTGTGGTGATTGTGTTATATATATTCCTAACTGTTGCTTGGTTAAAGGGTGTTCACATTTAAAATTTTGACAGAAACTGCCAAATTGTCTTCCAGAATTTTAAGATCATTCTGATAACTGGGGAATAGATTTCACGACCCTGTGGAGTAGGACTGGTAGTTGGAGGACACATTGGAGGCTGTTGTGGGTCATCAGGCAAGAAATGATGTACTTCAGGCTAGGATAACAGTGGAGTTGGAGAAAGACTGATGTAAGAAATAAAGTGGGAGGGAAAACAGATGGAGTTGTTGTGTGAGTAATAAAAGAAAGAAAAAAGTCAGTGATGATTCAGGTGGACCACTGACATCAATTAGTGTTACCACATGAGATGGGGGGGCGCCTGGGTGGCTCAGTCGTTAAGCGTCTGCCTTCGGCTCAGGGCGTGATCCCGGCGTTCCCAGATCGAGCCCCACATCAGGCTCCTCTGCTGCAGGCCTGCTTCTTCCTCTCCTACTCCCCCTGCTTATGTTCCCCCTCTCGCTGGCTGTCTCTATCTCTGTCAAATAAATAAATAAAATCTTAAAAAAAAAAACAGAGTAATCACATGAGATGAACCTTACTTGTCATGGCCAGACCAGATGACTTCATAGATACTTTACAACTCTGACATTTTATGATTTTGGGATCTATGACAGCACCCTTATTTATAGGTTGAATGATATCTTTCTGCTCCTCCCCAGCTGGAAGAGAAAGAAAATGCATACAAATAACCAGCTTATTACTTCTGAATATTGCCCTGCCATAGGATAGCTTCCAAAATGGCCCTTGCTCACCTCTTCACCCTCATCTCTGTGCTCTTGTCTTCGCATTGCTCATGCCATACATAACCCTTTCGTTTCCTGAAATCACACGTTTACTCAACTCCCAGCCCAACCATGCTGCTAACATCCTACCCGCTCAGCTCTTTAAGTTCAGTGTGCCTCCTGTTTGCCTTTCCAACAGTTGTAGAATGTTGTGTCCTCCTGAATTTTGCCTTGCCTTAGTTATGCTTGGATTATGATGTCCAGGTTTTTATTCCATGTCCTGTTACATTCATAATGAAGATTCTACTATCTTACTGATCACATGTTTGAACTTAAAGTAGAGACTTTTGGGGTGCCTGGGTGGTGCAGTTGGTTGAGCCACTGGCTTTTGGTCTCAGCTCAGATCCTGACCTCAGGGTCGTGAGATCAAGCCTCATGTTGGGTTCTGCACTCAGCACAGAGTCTGCTTCAGATTCTCTCTCCCTCTGTCCTTCCTGCTTCTGCTCTCTCTCTCTCTCAAACAAATAAGTAAATCTTTAAAAAATAATAAAATGGGAGAGACTTTTGGAAATGTTTTTGATTTCTCCAGCATGATCTTAATGTTATTCACCACATAAAATATCCTACATGTTCCAAGAGAACATGATTTTCAGGGCACATCAGCATTTAGGAATTCCTTTCATCAGGAATCATGAATTTTAGTTTCCACTGAGATGGCATTAATGTTTTTGAGGCACATGTTTTCAGACCAGGTTACATTTTAAGTCTTCTTATCCCATCAGTATTTGTTTATAATGAAAATCGGAGAACATTTGAGGCAGTGTTTTCTGTTGGAAGATTTTCTTATACCTATGCTAGTTGAATATTTTGTCTGATCCATATAAAGTCTGATGTGATCTGTTTTTTTTTTTTAAGATTTTATTTATTTATTTGACAGAGAGAGACAGCCAGCGAGAGAGGGAACACAAGCAGGGGGAGTGGGAGAGGAAGAAGCAGGCTCCCACCGGAAGAGCCTGATGTGGGGCTCGATCCCATAACTCCAGGATCATGCCCCGAGCCGAAGGCAGACGCTTAATGACTGAGCCATCCAGGCGCCCCTGATGTGATCTGTTTTGAGCTCTCTATAAACAGTGGTGAAATTAGAATAAGGTGGTCTCTTTGCTATAATTGCGGATAGCATTCTCTGGATGCCTTGTCAATGTACCTTGCTCTAACAGCTGCTGTTTCTTCTGGCCCCGTAAAACCTTAGAAGACATGTACTAATTTAAAATTAAATTGCACACAAGTTTAACAGGTGGCATGTTCATCCTTTCATTCATTCAAGCTAAAGACCTTAAGACCCTTGTTTTCAATTATGTTTTCCAGTGCAAGTCAAGTTTTTTTACACATTTGAACTCTTTTCATAGAAATAGAGAATGCTTCAGAAATTTAAAAAACATTTTGTCTTTTTTGCATGATATATGAAAATAGTGATTTTAAGTTTGCATTTATTTGTTTGTTTGTTTATCTATTGGGGTGGGGGGAGAGAGTGCGCACAAGCAGGGGGAGCAGCAGGCGGAAGGAGAAGCAGGCTCCCCACTGAGCAAGGAGCCCAATGCGGGACTCGATCCCAGGACCCCAGAATCATGACCTGAGCCGAAGGCAGACACTTCACCAACTGAGCCACCCAGGTGTCCTGATATTCTTATTTTGAACCACCCTTGGACTCCTGGGATAAATCCCACTTGGTCATGGTGTATAATCACTTTAATATGTTGCCAGGTTTTGTGTGCTAGTATATTTTTGAGGATTTTTGTGTCTATATTCATAATGAATATTTTCTTTACTTGAAGTGTCTTTGTCTAGCTTTGGTGTCAGGGTAATGCTGGCCTCATAAAATGAGTTAGAAGTGTTCTCTTATCTTTGATTTTTTGGATGAGTATGGGAAGGATTGGTGTTAATTCTTTAGATGTTTAGTAGAATTTACAATGAAAACGTCTGATCCTGGGCTTTTCTTTGTTAAGAGATTTTTGATTACCAGTTTCATCCCTCTATTTGTTATAAATTGTTGAGATTTTTCTTTCTTCTTGAGTAAGTTTCAGAAGTTTGTGTATTTCCAGGAATTTGTCTATTTCATGTTTCATCTAGGTTATCCAATTTGTTGACATACTGTTTTTCATAGTATTCTCTTATAATCCTTTTTATTTCTGTGTATTCCATTGTAATGTCCCCACTTTAATTTTAGTAATTCGAATCTTCTTTTTTCTTAGTCAGTCTAGCTAACAGTTTGCTGATTTTCTTGATCTTTTCAAAGAACCAACTTTTCGTTTCAGTGATTTTTTTTCTATGCTCTATTTTATAATTTCTCTCCACTCTGAATTTCCTTATTTCTTCTGCTTTAGGATTTAGTTTGTCCTTTTTTTCTACTTCCTTAAAGTGTACAATTAGCTTATTAATTTGAGACTTTTTTTCTTTTTAAATCTAGACATTTATAGCTATAAACTTCCCTCTAGCACTACTTTCCGTCCATCCCATAAGTTTTGGTATATTGTGTTTTTGTTTTCATTCATCTCAAGATATTTTCTAATTTCCCTTTGATTTGCATCTATACATTTGAATCAATATAATTGTAGTAAGTTGTTGGTAATGATGTTTTACAGTGATTTTTTTTCAGCATTTTTAGATTTTATATACCCAGACAGGGTACCTTGCATCATAGTTTTTAAAATTTCAATGTGTTATTTTTTTCTTAGAAGTTCCAAATTTTTAAAAAGTCTTCCTGTTTTGGTTTGTTTTGTTTTGGTTGTATCTTATTCCTTTATTTATGGTTTTGATTCCTGTTTTTATGTCTTTATTTTAAACATTCTGTTCTCATTTTATAATAGTTCTTAATCTTAATATCTAACCCTTTGTTTGAGATATTCCCTGATAGCACCCATGCTAAATTGTTTCATTGTATGTTTGATAGTTTTAAGTTGTATACTAATGTTTAGTGGGATTTTTATTATGGAAATGTCATGAGGCCTGGGTTGTGGGTGTAAGTTGGTGTACATTTCATCTGTCTACCTGAGTGACAGGAACATGTGTTTTAAATAATCAAAGGAAACTCCTACATCCCTCAAGCTAGAATGCAAGCTTCCTAAACTAGGAGTCTTTGTTTTATTTACCAGTGTCTTCCAAATCGTGTACTACAGTGCATGCCATTTACTAGGCACCCTACCTGTATTTGTTGATTGCATTTGTGTCTTCGTTTGCTGGTGGGTGGATTAATTTTGACAGATCCATAGTTTTTTGGTTTTGTTTTTTTGTTTTTGGTTTTTTTTTTTTGGCAGAGCCACAGTTTCATTGAAGAAGTAGGAAGGGACTATTCTGTCAATAATGGCTGGAGTTCTCTTTTGAATTTTCACCTCTTTGTTGCTAACATGACTTTTACCCCATGCTGTGAAAAAAGAATTGTCTCCGTCCTGGGTCTGTTTTATTTCAGAGGCCTCACATTAGTTGAGTTTGGCTCTCTGAGCCATCTTCAGTTTGTTTTTCACTAATCTTCAAGTTTATCTTTTTATGGTGGGTGAGAAGGCATATTTTACATATTTTTTTAAATAAAAATAATCAGATTAAGCTCTGAAGGTTAAAACCCACTCGGGGTGCCTGGCTGGTTCAGTCGGTGGAGCACATGACTCTTGATCTCAGAGTCATGAGTTCAAAACCCACATTGGGTGGAGTTTAGTTAAAAAAATAAATAAAATCTTTAAAAAAACATTGTATTCATGATATAGTTTAGTAATGAGAATTTAGATAATCGTCAAATATAAGGAATGATAGGTGAAAAGTAGAAGAGATTAGCAAAGGGAAAATGTATGTGATTTTTTTTCAACCTAAAGACATTTTTCTGATTAATACACTGAGTGTGGATGTACTGAAGGAGAATATAACTTAATGGTTAATTTCTTTTTCATTTTAGTGTAATGCTTATTAAAGTATTTTAAAATGAAATTTAAATGCTGTTATCCAGCAGGTTTTGGGATTATCTTTGAAAAATATTAAAGAAGAAAATTAACTATTTAATATCATAACATTACCAATAAATTTAGTAGATGTCTTATTCATTTGATATGATACAAATTAGGTGGAACATGAATGTAAACAGAAATAAAATTGCCACCTTCAGTACATTAAAGTTATAAAGAGCTTGTTTTCAAAGACGTAAGTTCTTCCTTATATTGCCTTGTGTGATCATGTTTAACTACTGTCTGTGGTTGATTATAGAAGAGTATGAATTGCTCCAACATTTGGTATTAAGGTGCTTTTAGTTCTGTTGTTAAAAATGGGGTCATGTGGGGTGCCTGGGTGGCGCAGTCGTTAAGCGTCTGCCTTTGGCTCAGGGCGTGATCCTGGCGTTATGGGATCGAGCCCCACATCAGGCTCCTCCGCTAGGAGCCTGTTTCTTCCTCTCCCACTCCCCCTGCTTGTGTTCCCTCTCTCACTAGCTGTCTCTCTCTGTCAAATAAATAGATAAAATCTTAAAAAAAAAAAAAAAAGGGTCATGTGCCATAATGATGACTAAATGTTGCTTCTTCTTTGTTTTATAGTTCCAATTCCTGGCAGATTTGATCGGCGAGTATCAGGTATGTATTCTCTTTCATAACATACTGCTAAAATGCTGTTTCAAGATGGGATTATTTTAAATAAAAATAAACTGATCTTTTAAATAAAAAGGTAAGTTAGTAGCATTATAGAACATTATAAAACTTACCTGTAATTCCTTCATTCTGTTTCATTTTGAGTTCTGAGAATATATGTACATATTTGTCTCATTAATGTCATTAAAATTTTTTCTTGTTCATAATTATGGCTTCTAAAAGCTGCCTTTTTTTCAGCACTTCCATACATCACCCAGTGCTCATCACAAGTATACTCCTTAATCCCCATCACTTGTTTAACCCATCCCCCACCCACCTCCCCTCTCGTAACCATCATCTTCTCTGTAGTTAAGAGTCTGTTTCTTGGTTTGCCTCTCTCTTTTCCCCCCCCTTTGCTCATTTGTTTTGTTTCTTAAATTCCACATATGAGTGAGATCATGTGGTATTTGTCTTTCTCTGACTGACTTATTTCACTTAGCATTATATTCTCTAGCTCCATCCATATAATTGCAAATGTCAAGATTTCGTTCTTTTTTATGACTAATATTCAATTACCCCCCCCCACATTTTCTTTATCCATTCATTAGTTGATGGACACTTGGGCTTTTTCCATGATTTGGTTATTGTAGATAATACTGCTATAAATATCAGAGTGTATGTATCGCTTTGAATTAGTATTCTTGTATTTTTTGGATAAATACCTAGTAGTGTGATTGCTGGGTCATAGGGTAGTTCTATTTTTAACTTTTTGAGGAACGTCCATACTGTTTTCCAGGGTGGCTGCACCAGTCTGCATTCGCACCAACAGTGCAAAAGGGTTCTTCTTTCTCTGCATCCTCGCCAGCACCTGCTGTTTCTTGTGTTGTTGATTGTAGCCATTCTGACAGGTGTGAGGTGGTATCTCATTGTGGTTTTGATTTGCATTTCCCTGATGACGAGTGATGCTGAGCATCTTTTCATGTGTCTGTTGGCCATCTGGATGTCTTCTTTGGAAAAATGGCTATTCATAAAAACTACTTTTCATATTATTAGTATTTCTGGTATTCTAAAATATGCTGTGTTAACTACTTGCATACATTGTTGACCCACTAAAACTATTCCCTCAATTATGGTGCTGGGTAGCATTCTCTGGTCAGAGACTGAGCATTGCCTGCGTTTTTTCCTGTGTATTGCTTTCCAGAGTCAGTCTACACAATAGGCTGCAGGGAGAAAGACACCCTACAAAGGCTTCTCTTCCACCACCATCTCACTGACATAGACGGTTCCTACTACTTTAATTTAGATCTAAAATAGTGCTTCAGATTGTTTTATTTGGTACTCCTTTGATTACTAACAAAGATGAATGTTTTCCAAATATGAAAAATCTATTTTTATTTTCCTATATGGGACTAATTTGGTAATATTTTTCTCTATTATGATCCAGATTATTTCTTTAATAAGTTTAAGTAAATTTCTATCATGATTTTTAAACTTTTGAAATTTTTAAAAAAGATTTATTTATTTGAGAGAAAGAGAGAGAACATGAGCAGGGGGAGGGACAGAGGGAGAAGGGAGAGAATCCCAAGCAGACTATGGTGAGTACGGAGCCAGATGGAGGGCTTGATCTCATGACCCTGAGATCAGGACCTGAGCTGAAACCAAGAGTCAGATGTTCAACTGACTGAGCCACCCAAGTGCCCCACCTTTTGAAATTTTTAATGAAAAATTTTCCTGGTTCATTGTGCTACTTAGTTGAATTTTGCTATTTTTTTTATTGACTCAAAAATTTTAATATGTGACTGGTTCCGTGAACACTACCTGGCACATAGCAAGCACTCACTAAATATTTATTGAATATATATATACGTATATATATATTCTTTTTTTTAATAATTGCTCTTAAACTGAGAAGGTCCCCCCTTTTTTTTAATAAAGCTGATAAGTATATTTTCTGGAAGTTTCCTTACAATTAAAATGTTTGACTTTTGGATACATCTAGAGTTTATTTGACTGTACAGTGGGGACGTTAATGTGTTTCAAAATTGCTATGGGAGCTATATGTATCACATCATTCTTTCATATCCCCTCATTCTGGGACGGTTTCTTGATTTTAAATTGTCACATGACCTAATATGTAGTGAGACTAGGAATCCCTTTTCTATCCCTCTGTCCTTTTCTTTGAGAAAATCTGCTCATTTATGTCTCAGAAAGCCTTTGGTAAGGTTGTACACCAAAGTCTGTTGAAAGGAGATGGAAAAAAATGTCCTTATGTGTAGAGAGACATTACAGAGCAGAAATAGAGTGGAGATTAAGGTTGGTACGAGATCCATGAGCTATTATCTTCCATTTTTGTTCGTCCTTGCCCTATACCCCCCTTTCCCCAAATGATTAGTAATATCCCTTGACATCTGTAGGACAGATCTGGGAGATGGAGAGTACAGTGACATCCTGTCCAGAGGTCACGCATAGTGTTCACGAATTGCTGCTTGAGCTTCTGTCGGTGTTGTTCAGGCCTTGAACTCTGTGGAGAGCTCAGACAAGTACATGGTATTATCCCTCCTCCTCAGATTTTACAGTCTTATTGAAGATTTAAAACTTTTTAATATTATTCAAATGTTAAGTTAAAATAAAAGCTTCTTTAAAGAATCCAAAATGATTATGCAGGAGAGAAAATAGCCTGTAGGAACAGCTTATGTTTTTTTAATCGAGACTATGTGCTAGGTGCACAATTTTAAGGTCTCTCTAAATGCCTCCCTTGTGTCATTGAACATAATCCTCACATTAACCCTATGAAGTACATGCCATCATTATCCCCACTGTATAGATGCAGAAACTGAGGACAAAGCGGAAGTCAAGTCACTTGGAACAGTCAAGGCAATAATGTGCCCAAAGGTAGCGTATGTCCTAAGTACTACCCTTCCTATCTCTAAGGACCCTTTCTTATTACCCTCTGGACCTCTTGGTCAGTTTTCATATAAATCCCCTAAATTCTCAGCCTGTACACTCTTCCCTCTCCAGCCTTTCATCTTCTGGATCTAGCTGAAGCTTGGCTTACCCTGCAGGCTTCTCAAATGGTGATTCTTCTTTTCCACCTTTCTTGTAACATGGACAGGAGACGGGTAAATGTTTCTATACTCCTTAGTGCTTCCAGACTATTCTCTCTCCCTCCTCCCTACAACCCTCACCTTCAAACCTCACATCATTATATTCTGTCAGCCACTTTCCCTCCTTGTTTTAGTTATCTAATAATCCAAGGGCTGTATTCTTATTTCCATATAGATGATTCTTTCAATGTCTTGCACTTCCATTCCTTGACCTCTTGTCTTCCACCCTACTTCAGCCACTCACCCCCAAGGTCATACTCTGGAATGACAAGCATTACAACTCTTTTTTTTTTTTTTTTTTTTTAGGAGTGGGGCAGAGTGGGGGAGAGAGAGAATCTTAAGCTGACACAGGGCTTGATCTCATGACTCCAAGATCATGACCTGAGCTGAAATCAAGAGTCAGATGCTTAACCACTTGAGCCACCCAGGCACCCCAAGCATTACATTTCTTCATACTCAAACAGTGATCCTAATCTCCCACCACCTGCTGTCGCCTGGGCTCTTTTGCTGTCCCGCTCCAACCCTGACAACTTGATTTTCCTTTTTGTTCCTCACTTCATCTGTTACTAACCTTAAATTCCTTGATCAGCGATTATAACCATTCTGTGGCTCATACCCTCAATTTCCTTTTTCCTTTTTACTTGCTTGGCTAAACTATATTCTGTTTAAGGCCAGCTGTCCACTTAATTCTGCCTCTGCACCACAGCAGTACTTGATTGAACGAAAATACACAGCCCTGTTGACTGATCTTACTTTCAGTACGTGATCGTTCACTACTAGTAGGCTCTGGATGCCAGCAGTCACACTGTGTCTCCGTTCTTCTTTCAGTCTCCTGTTCTCCCAGACAAGCCTTCATACCTTCTTTTCTCCCAAAACCTGCACCTCCTCCTTAGTCCTCATCCCTGGCAGATGATTTTGTTCTTAATTAAGAAAATAGAAGCAACAGATGATAGTTTCCATAGACTCCCACCACCACATCTATCCTTCCTTACCTGCCTATAAGTCCAGTGTCTACCTGTACACTAGTTCATCCCTTCATCCTTCCTGCAGTTACCTCCTCTTTATCCTGCATGCTCTTTATCCTTCAATGGGATTATTCTTA
The DNA here is from genome assembly GCF_023065955.2 of Ursus arctos. NCBI lineage: Eukaryota > Metazoa > Chordata > Mammalia > Carnivora > Ursidae > Ursus > Ursus arctos. The sequence goes on along the minus strand of NW_026622808.1, from coordinate 32,254,630 downwards.
TCAGTAGAGAAACAGCATTGACTTCCACTTCTTAAAAAATAAAATAAAACTTTTTTTAAAGATTTTATTTATTTGACAGAGAGAGCGCGAGAGGGAACACAAGCAGGGAGAGTGGGAGAGGGAGAAGCAGGCTGCTCGCCGAGCAGGGAGCCCGATGTGGGGCTCAGTCCCAGGACCCTGGGATCATGACCTGAGCCTAAGGCAGACGCTTAACAGCTGAGCTACCCAGGTGCCCCTAAAATAAAACTTCTTTAAACCACTCTTCCCTCTCCAGCCACCACCCTTTTTTTCTCCATATCTTTATAGCAAATTCCTTGAAGGAGTTGTCCATATTTGTTGTATCTAGTTTCTCTTCTTCTATTCTCTCTTGAGTCCTAGACCTAATCAGACTTTTGCTCATGCACATGCATTCTCTCTCTCAAATGAATAAATAAAATCTTTTTAAAAAGAGATTTATTTATTTATTTGAGGGGGGTCAGGGGGAGAGGGAGAATCTCAAGCAGACTCCCCACTGAGTGTGGAGCTGTTGTGGGACTCAATCTCAGGACCCTGAGATCATGACCTGCGCCAAAATCAAGAGTCAGGTGCTTAACTGACTGAGCCATCCAGGTGCCCCGCAGCCCAGTGTTGTAAATGTCTCCTCCTGTCGTTAACCTTTTACATGATTTGAGTATCGTTATGCCCTCTTACTCTTGAAGAGACAGACCTAGGATCTGGGACACAGAGAAATAGTGAATGAGTGGTGGGTGGATCCCAGCCCAGACCCCAGTAGCTGTAGAGATGAGCTCTTCCCCCAAAGCAATGGAATTGAAAAGCTGTGCCTTCCAAGTTTAAGTTCTAGCAGAACAGTCCTATATCTATCATGTGATAAATTCATTAAATGAAGAGAGTTCATAAATTCTTTAACGGCAGCTTTCTTGAAATAGTCCTAAAGTAGTATTAACTGTCTCTGAGTTTGAAATGTTAGTCTGATTCTGTTAATTAAAAAACTTCACCCCCAGAAAACCCTTTCTTTTATTAAATACATGTTGAAGCTTCAAAGCATTTTAATCAGAAATTTGTGTGTTGACATCATGCTACATCTGGGCAGGGAGCGTCTGACTCTGGTGATGACTGTGACCAGTCAGTCAGTAGAGTCTGCCGAGAATCTGGTGCCACGGTAGTCACTCATGTCTGCACAGTAGGTGCTCTTCCTTCCCCAGGGGTCGCTGCCTTTGAAGGCTTGCATGCTTATAATGGACTGAAGTACTGATGTTTGTCTTACTATCCTTTCACAGTATTCAGTATTTTTTCCACCAGTGGCTATCTTCAGGTGAAATATTACCAAGCATTACTGAAAATAATTGAGAAAACCCAGTGTTACATACTGAATTGTGTCCCCCTCAAATTCCTGTGTGAGGCCTAAGCCCAATATGACTGTATTTGGAGAAAGGGCCTTTAAAAAAAAAAAGAGGCAGTTAAGGTTAAATGAGGTTATAAGGGTGGAGCCCTAATCCAATAGGCTTGGTTTCCTTATAAGAAGAGGAAGAGATACCCGGAGTGCAGAGTGCGCCACAGAGACAAAGGGCCATGTGAGGACACAGTGAGAGGACAGCCACCCGTGAGCCAAGTGAAGAGGCCCCAGGAGAAACAAAATGTGCCAGTTCCTTGACCTTGAACTTCCATCCTCCAGAACTGTGAGAAAATAGATTTCTGTTCTTTATGTCACTCAGCCTGGTATTTTGTTATGGCAGCCCAAGTTGACTAATACACACAGGCTTGAGTCAGCTCTTCATGGGAGCTAGCAGGAGAGCTTAGAGCCTCGGGCTGTGACCGGGATCTGTGCTCATTTCTTTGTAGAAATGAAAACGTTTTCTCTCACCAGCACATTTTAATGATTCACATTTCTGGGGGCGCCTGGCTGACTCAGTGGAGTGTGCAACTCGTGATCTCAGGGTTGTGAGTTTAAGCCCCACGTTAGGTGTAGAAATCACTTAAAAATAAAATCTTTAAAAAGATGATTTACATTTCTGGATGACAGAAGCATCAATTAAAACTTAGAAGAAGAAATTGTGCTGGATAGTCTCTTGTCACTTTGTGCAGTTTCATCTTGCTGACCAGTGACATCTGCTGGAGAACTGTGGCAATACAAATTCCCGGGAACAAGGGATTGTGCTCTTTCAGTCTTCATTTTCGGTGGGTCTTAAGCTTCTTGTGACACTTAGTGTTGTTCTGGAGGCTTCATAGGGGATCACACAGACTCTGGGGCAACAATCACATAAACAGTTAAAAATCGGTTTTTATATGAAAGATGAGAAGAGTGATCTGGGATCAAGACCAGGAAGAAGTTAAGGAGGTTGGATGGAAACGGAAAAAGCGAAGGGAGGTGAGTCTGGAGTTCAAAAAAAAAGGGAAAAAAAAAAAAAGGGAAAAAAAAGTTTCAAAACCAGTTTTGAAAAATAAAATAATGCTTTTCTATAAATAGAAACATTAATAATAAGTTAACTGGAAATAACTATTTTTGTTTAAATCACAGTGCTGTACCTTAAGACTTGAAGACTGTAACATCTGCCTCAGTTATGTTAATGTCTAAAAACATAAAAGTGAGGGGCACCTGGGTGGCTCATTTGGTTAAGCATATGACTTGATTTTGGCTCAGGTCATGATCTCAGGCTCGTGCTCAGCGTGGAGTCGTCTTGAGATTCTCCCCACCCCCCGCCCCCACTTGCTCAGGCGCACATGCATATGCTCTCTGTCTCTCAAAATAAATAAATAAAATCTTTTTTAAGGAAAGATCTTTGAGTCTTTTTTAAAAAATAAAGATATAAAAACAAGCTAAGTCATTAAAGTACTTTCCTTTAAAATCAAAGGAAAAGCAAGCCTGGTGATAGGCCGGCCCAAGACTGCGTCATTATCAGTAAAATCCTGTCAGTCTCAACCCTGCAGGCTTATTATTTTAAACTTTTTAAATGAGAATTTTCATACATATGCAGAAGTAGAGAAAGTTATTATAATAATACTCATGTACCCATCTGTCTCCAAAGTGAGGGTTGTTTTTTTTTTTAAAGATTTTTATTTATTTATTTGATAGAGACACAGCAAGAGAGGGAACACAAGCAGGGGGAGTGGGAGAGGAAGAAGCAGGCTCCCAGCGGAGGAGCCTGATGTGGGGCTCGATCCCAGGGATGCAGGATCAGGCCCTGAGCTGAAGGCAGATGCTCAACGACTGAGCCACCCAGGCGCCCCCAAACTGAGGGTTTTTAAATGCATTTTTCTAAGAAGACACTTTGAGTTCCTGGACCAAGGAGTAGCAACTGGAGTACACCGAATAAAGGTCAGCTAGGAGACTCTTTCTGAAGTAGAATTTGATGTATTCATTGGGTAAGAGGTGAAGGAAGAAAGTCATGACGAGTTGCCAGTTTCTGGCTTAGAAAACTGGGCTGCTTATGACAACGTTAATCAAAAGCACAGAGAACCAAGAGGCTTGCAGTTTAACAGTGTCTGCCCTCGGTGCGGCTTCCTCAGATTTCCTACCGAAATACCTATGAAGATGCAAAAAGTGGCAGCAGTAATGTCTGGAAACTCAGGAAGGTGTGTGTCTTTTTTTTTTTTTTTTTGATATTTTATTTGTTTATTTATTTGAGAGAGAGCCAGAGAGCACAGGGGGAGCATCAGAGGGAGAGGGAGAGGAAGAAGCAGGCTCCCTGCTGAGCAGGGAGGGAGGTGTGTGTCTTAATCTTTAGGACAGATCTGGGATAAATGTAGCTGACCTCATCTTTGGAATCAGGAATGACTTGGAGAAAGTTAATGAGTCCTTATCTACATTCTGTTGTCCCTTTCCTGGCTCGGCTACCCAAAGCCTGTACCAGCCAGGGACTAGGACCCTCCTGCAGAACGTCACCTGATGCTGGTTTAGGGACCAGAATGGTTATTTGTCCTCTTAACTCCCTTCTCCCTAATTTTTCTCTGTGTAAGGATATTGGATCCCTGTTGGACAGGCAGAGTAGTGATGGCATTACAGTACAAGAGGTGTGGCCCACACTAGAGTACTGCAGGCTAGGCAGGGAAGGGACTCCTTACTACATGACATACCATTTCTCAGGTATTCCGTGAGTTCAGAGAATCAGTAGAAATGGGAAGCTGGGATGCAGCTAGACCAAGGCTGCAGTGAGTAAATGTGTCTAAGAAACCAGGGGTTAAATCGAGAGCAGTGTGTATCAGTTTGTTTCCTAGTTGTTAGCCATCACACAAATGCATTGAGTGTAGGGTCAAGAACCATTTGCGTTCCTTGCCTGCTGACTTCCTGGTTCATCCTGCTTTTGTTTCCCTTTGGGAAAAAAATAGGTAAAAAAACTTTTGCATATATACTCATATTTATATATTTATTTTCCCCTCTTCTTAGCTCTCCTTCTTTCTCACAGAGGTCCTTTCTTATGGAAGGGATAGCACACTTCATATATTCTTCACCTTGCTTTTTTTCCCCTAGAACTCACTTTTAGCTGGTGGAGATCTTCCTCGTTCTTTCTTATAGCATATTATTCAGATAGTTAGTTATGTCATATTTTTTGGGTAGTTCTATCATTTCTGATATTTTGCTATTACAAACAAATGTTCAGTGAATATTTTCTGAATCTTTGAATTACAACAGAGACAAGTCCTGCAGGCAGCCAGCACAACAAACACAGGCTACCTACAAAAAAATCAAGTTGATTTTAGATTTATATAATATATTGTACCCAGAAAAAGACTGACACACAGTATTCATTTTGTTTAAAATTCGTTCTTATTTTTAAGTCATTCATATGAATGACTTAATGAAAAGAATGATGTTGAGTGATTTGAATTGATTCTTTTCATAATTATTCCATATCCATATCCATGTGTTTATATTGCATATGTTGTACTCTCTGGTTTTCCACCTCTGCTTAAAAATTCAGCAGAAGACAGCACCTCCTTGCTTGTCCTTGCCACCACCATGAGATCTACTCTATGATATATTTTACCAACTCTCTCCTATTTGGGACTACCAATCCCTAGAAAGCTGGCATTTTAGCACCTAATAGAATTCCTGGCATGAGTAGGTACTTAATATATTTATTAATTGACAAAAAGCCTTTAAAAATCATTACAGCTTTAGAAAACAGTGAATAACAGGAAACTATGTTCACTTCCTATTTTTCCAGTAAAAGTACACATCTGTTTTATTCACTTTTCTCTTTATGTTTTTCTCTCCAAATTTAGTCTGTGCTGAGACCTACAACCCTGATGAGGAAGAGGAAGATACTGACCCAAGGGTAAGAACTGCTGCAAAGGCCTTAGGTAGAATTGTTTTATTCCCCACTCACTCCCCTCCTCCTCTACATCATCCTGATAATTAAAGTAAATACAAATTAACATCTCAACAAGATGCTACTTTTTTTATCTACCAGATTGACAAATATTAAGAAGAATGAAAGCAGGGGCGCCTGGGTGGCACAGCCGTTAAGCGTCTGCCTTGGGCTCAGGGCGTGATCCCGGAGTTCTGGGATCGAGCCCCACATCAGGCTCCTCCACTATGAGCCTGCTTCTTCCTCTCCCACTCCCCCTGCTTGTGTTCCCTCTGTCTCTGGCTGTCTCTATCTCTGTCAAATAAACAAATAAATAAAATCTTTAAAACAAAAAAAAAGAAGAATGAAAGCAGGACTGGTTGAGGTTATGGTAAGATGGGGTGCCTAGCTGTAGCTGTCAAAGCCTTAAACATAGTCAAGCCAACTGACTCAGCAGTTACCTGAAGGAGAATTCATCCCTAACAAGTAGCTGGATCTTTCCCAAGGATGTATAAACAGAGATCATTGCAGTGTTATCATAGTAAAAAATGAGAACAATGCCCCCAAATAGGGGATTACTAGGGGCTAAGTTATGGTACATTCAAATTAAGAGAATCTGCAGCCATTTTCTAAAATAAAAAATAATTTTAAAAAATATTTATCTGGGGCATCTAGCTGACTCAGTCGGAAGAGCATGTAACATTTAATCTTGGGGTCATGAGTTCAAGCCCCATGTTGGGTGTAGAGATTACTTAAAAAAGTAAATAAACCTTAAAATACATATGCGCGCGCACGCACACACACACACACACATATATACATATATATTTATCCATCTGTGTAGTATTTATTAGTACAAAGAATTATTTCTGGATGGATATATCCCAGATGTTAACAGTGGTTGTGGCAGGACTACAGTTCACTTTTGGTCTTTTCTTAAAAACTCAGATTTTTTAAAACTTTTGTACAATTACCAAATTGTTTTTATAAAAGCATATCTGAACCACCATTTTTAAAAGATTGATGTTATAAAAGAAGCTTTAATAATCTTTCAAGTATGCCTTAAAATGAGCAGCAAGGTTTCTGAAAGATTTCTGAAGTATTCTAATAATAAAATGCTACCATTGTGTGAATATAATAGATATGTAAATTTAAAAATTTATTCTGGATATTATAAAATTCTTGATGACTTTTAAAAGTTAAAGCAGTTTAACAGTTTTTTGGGAGGGGCACCTGGGTGGCTCAGTCAGCTAAGCGTCTCTTGATTTCAGCTCAGGCCATGATCTCAGAATCATGAGATGGAGTCCTGCATTGGGCTCCATGCTCAGCGTGGAGGTAGCTTGGGATTCTCTCTCTCCTCCTCCCTCTACCCCTCCCCCACCAAAAAATTTAAAGCATTTTTTTACTAACTTTTTAATATCCCAAATTTAAAATACTTAATACTTTTGACATCTGTTATTTCTCATCAGATTAAGAAATGTACTTTTTTTTAGTACTTAGGTCTCTAAGTTATAACAGCAACACTAAGCACTAATTATTTTTTTTAGTTCAATGAACATTTATTTAATATCAGTAATAATAATAACAGTTTTTTAGCACCCACTAAATACCAGGTACTGTTTTAAATACTGCATGTATTCTTTAATCCTCTGACAACTCTAATTTAGTAGATACCACCACCGCTACTACTAAACTGTTAATGTTTGAACTCCAGCATGTACAGCCATTATTTACTTGCCGTCTCCACTTAGATTTCAATAGGCAACTCATGACGAATGTGAGCTCCTGATTATTTCCCTTTAAACATTCTTCTCCACCCACAGTCTTCCCCAGCTCAACTCATGGCAGCTCCATCCTCCCAAGGGCTCAGGTCCAAAACTTGAGGATCACCCTTAGCTCCTACATTCAGTTTTCCAACAAATCTGATGGGCTTAGTCTTTGAAACATATCCAGCATTCTACTCCTTCTCAACACCTCATGGCTACCACCCCGGTCCTGACCACCACCATCTGGCACTGGAATAATCACAGGAGTCTCTTGGCTTCCACTCTTGCTTCCTTCCCTCGAGGCTGTTCTTCACTTAGTAACCAGTGTGAGCCTTTTAAAAACATTAATCAGATCTTTTTCATTCCTCTGTCAGAACCTTCAAATTGCCCCCAGGTGGCTAGGGAAAAGTTGTAGTTCTGTGACCTACAGTGCTCTCTGTGGTTTGGGCATTACCCTCACCTAACCGCCCGACTTGGTCTCTTCCTGATCTTTTACCCTTGCTCTGCATGAGTCATACCTATTTCTTGGTTCTTTCTCAGACATGCTCCTCACCTACCACAAGGCCTTGTTTTCACTTACTGTTCCCTCCGCTTGAGGTGCTCTTGCTGTAGAGATGTCCACATGACTCACTCCCTCAGGTCATCCTCATTGCCTTGAGAGCTTCACACAAATGTCACCTTCTCAGTGAGTCCTCATCTGCCCACTCCATGCACACTTTTTTATCACCCTTCCCTAACTTATTTTTCTCTTTAGCCTTGTCACTCTCTAACATATTTTACAGATTTATTGGATGAGAGCAGGTGTTTTTATCCGTGCATTCTCTCTGTCCCTAGAGTTGGAACAGTGCCTGGCACCTAGTAGATGCTTAGTATCTGTTGAATGAGCAAATCGATAGCCTTTCGCTTTACAGATGAGGACGCTGAGGCTCCCAGGGGGTAACTGACTTGCCTGCCAGTCACACACAGTCAGTGAGTGGCCCCAGGGTGAGTGCTCTGTCACATTGCCCCTCCATGGTCAAGGCACTGCTTGGTGTTTGTATAGAATTAAAGTCATAATAAACATGCTCTTAATTTTCCCCACTTTTTAGGAGAAAGAAATTTACTGATCTGTAAAGTCAGATTTTAAAATGGAATAAAATATGTCTGTGCTTTCATTTGGATTGGCAGGTGATTCACCCTAAAACTGATCAACAGAGATGCAGACTTCAGGAAGCTTGCAAAGATATTCTCCTCTTCAAAAATCTTGATCAGGTAACATTGGTTTTTAAAAATATTTTTGTCTTTTAGCTTTTCTCCTGTTTGTCATTTAAACAATTTTTGTCATCTTAGCCTCAGCCATATGAGGCATAAAACTTTAGATTCATCTTACTTATAAATGTTTGCATTGTGTTGCCTGTCATAACTCATAATGAGCTTTTCAGATGACTTCTAGTATTTCTCTGAATTGCTTTCGTACTTCCTCCACGAAAACAGCATCTGAGAACCATACAGTTTGGTCATGTTGAAAGGAAATGTTCAGGTTTGCATGACCCTGACTTAGTTTGGAGGGTCTGAATTTATGCTGCAGAGTAATTTCTCCAAAGATGCTAGTTATGGAGTTCTCTTCTCTGGTAGCAGTTAACCCATTGGAGGTGTGTGACTTCTCAGGCCTGAGATGTGGAGCACCTCTTGTGATTACTTCTCAGCAAAGACCTCAGACCTGGGGAGTGGTGTGTGTCTGCAGGGCTCTGGTACAGGATCTATGCTTGGTCCTGTCTTCCCTCCCTTGGTGGAGATAGAGAGCAGAGGCTACCTCATGAGGACAGAGAATCTTCGGATTTCATTACTTCTCTACTTTGAGGGCCACATGCTGAAGCTGCATGAGTGGCTGAGGTACTGGGCCTCCTGGAGAGTCCTAGAATGTGCAGAGACAAGAAGGATGGGATTAGAATTCCCCTACTACCCAGATCCTGCAAATAAGTCTTTTAATGACATCCTCACAACCATCCCTTGTATCTGTAAACCAGTCTGTTTGGTAGCTGTGTGGTTAAAAGAATAGCCAGAACTTTAGTCAGCTTTATTAGTCTCAGGCTGAATAAAACAAGGACCATGACCTCAAGGAGAGGCTGGTTGTGAGAAATACTGGTCTGTGTCTCCTGTTTTCCCTAGAAGATCCATCTGTATCAATGGAAAGAAGAGTTGCTTTTACCTACTGAACAAAACCCCTTGTAAATTTTATATCATCAGATGTTCTAAAGGAAGTTGCTACGTCAATCTAATATTCAGAGTTTTTTTTAGTGTTGAAGACAACCATTTTACCGTTTTATTTAAAACTAAAATGTCAGATGTAATTATTTTTTTCTAACATTTTTGTCATGAAAATACTCAAATACAACAAAGTTGAAAGACTTCTCTGGAACACACATTATCCACTGCATTGATTCTACGATTAACATTTTACTGTGCTTGCTATGTTATATACCATCTACCCATCTTTCAGCAAAGGGGTTGGTAAACTTTTTCTTAAAGAACTAGGTAGTAAATATGCCTGTCACAACTACTCAACTCTGTTATTGTAGCAGGAAAGCAGCCACAGACAATACATAAATGAAAGGGTGCCACTGTGTTCCAGTAAAACATTATTTACAAGAACAGGCAGCGTTTGTTGGCCCCTGCATTAACCCATCTTACTTTTTTGGGTTCGTTTCAGAATAAGTTGCAGATATCATTGTACCTTCCTTTAAATACTTTGGCGTGCATATCATGGAACTAGAGTTCAATATTTGTTTATAGTCTTTTGATAGAAAGTTTGTATACAATGAAATGCCTAAGTTTTAAGTGCGTTCACTGAGGTTTGAGAACTGTATACACTTGGGTAACCCAAATTCCCTAACAAGTTGTGGAACATTGCCACCACCCCAAAAAATTCCCTTGTGCCCCCTTGTGATCAATTCTGGCCCCCCTTCTCTCAGAGGCAACTACTATTTTTTATTTATTCTACAATAAATTAATTTTGCCTCTCCTAGGATTTCATATAAACGGAATCATACAATATGAACTCTTTTGTGTGAGACTTCCTTCACTCAGCACAGTTTTTGAGGTTCATCCCTGTTGCATGTATCAGTAGTTCAGTTCTTTTCCTTTTTCACTTTTTATTTGGAATTAGTTTTAAACTGACAAGAAAGCTGCAGAAATAGTACAGAGTTCCCATATACCCTTCATCCAGCTTCCCCTGGTATTAACATCTTACCATAACCATAGGGCAATGAGCAAAACCAGGAAATTAACATTGTTACAATACTATTAGTTAAACTACAAACCTTATTGGGATTTCACCAGTTTTCTCACTTATGGTTTTCTTTTTTTTCTCGTTAAGGATCCAATCCAGAATCCCACATCACATTTCATTCTTCTTTCTCTTCAGTCTGTCATGGTTTTCAGTCCTTTCTGGTCTTTCATAATCTTGACACTTTGAAGAATACTGGTTTGTTGTTTTATAGAATGTACCTCACTTGGATTTGTCCGACGTCTCTTCATGACTGGAATATGGCTATACATTCTTGGCCTGACTGCTACAGATATTATATTGTGTCTTTCTCAGTCCATGATGTCGGTGTGCCTTATTGCTGGTGATGTTAGTTCATATTCCTTTTTGTTGCCGAGTAGTGTGCTGTTATATGGAAATACTAGTTTGCTTATCCGTTGTTGTTTTTTTTCCTGTTGATGGATACCGGGTCTATTTCTTGTTTTTAGCTCTCATGAATAATGCTGTGGACATTTTGTACAAGTCTTTTTGTGAACTTTTTTTTTTTTTCCATTTCTCTTCAGCAAAATACCTGAGGTCTAAATTGCTGAGTCATAGGGTAGGTATAGGTTTGATTTTATAAAGATCTGCCAGATCTTCTTCAAAGTTGTTGTACCATTTTGCATTCCTTCAACAATATATGAGATTCCCAGTTGCTCTTTATCCTTACCAACATTTGATATTGTCTACCTTTTCAAATTTTACCCATTCTGGTGAGTGTACTTGTTTCAGTTTTTAAAAATTTATTTACACCTACATTGGGTGTAAAGCTTACTTAAAAAAATAGAACTAAAAATATATGAATAAAATAAAAATTTATTTCCCAAATTTCTGGTTTTAAAATTTCAAATTTCAGAAAAGTCAAAAGAATAGTACCAGGAACACTCATGTACCCTTACCTAGACTGACGAGTTGTTAACATTTTGTCACATTTACTTTCTTTGGTGTGTGTATGTACACACGCATAAGTATATATGAACTGCTTTTTTCTTTGTTCTGAGCCATTTATGAATATGTTTAAGACATCTTGACTCTTAGCCACTGAATACCTTAAGATGTATTTTCCAAGAACGAGGATATTCTCCTACATTAGCACAAGCCCATTATTAACAGTGATGCAGTAATGTTATCCTACGCCCACTCCATATTCAGATTTTCCCAGTGAAGTTCTCTACAGCCTTTTTGTTTTGTTTTTCAGTCCTGAATCACATGTTGCCTTTGTTTGTCATGGTGTCATTTTAGTCATCTCCAACCTAGAACACCTTATTCTTTTTTTTTTTTTTAAAGATTTTATTTATTTATTTGACAGAGATAGAGACAGCCAGCGAGAGAGGGAACACAAGCAGGGGGAGTGGGAGAGGAAGAAGCAGGCTCATAGCGGAAGAGCCTGATGTGGGGCTCGATCCCATAACGCCGGGATCACGCCCTGAGCCGAAGGCAGACGCTTAACCGCTGTGCCACCCAGGCGCCCCTAGAACACCTTATTCTATATCTTATGACGCTGATATTTTTGAAGAGTCCAGAACAGAAGAAGAGTTACTCAGAACGAGAGGCTGCCAGTGGACAGCCCACAGGCCAGTTACAGCTAGAGTGTGTTTGGTCTGTTTTGGACATGACAATTTGAATTGTTACCTGTATTTAAACATGAGATTTCTGGCAACACTGGGCTCACATTCCATGTGAATGCGGAATGCACGTGAATAGCACTACCTTTTTAGTATTTGCCAGCTTGTACAGTATTCAACACATGGAACTGTGGAACTAAAGAGATGCTTTTAGTGGTAATCGGTTATTTTAGGTGGTACAGTCATGCTGACAGACACTAAATCACATGGAATTATGCAGCAGTAAAATTTTTCCTTGCCACGTCTTCAGTCCACATTCCTCCAAGGAGAAAGTCTTTCTTTGAGCTAAAGCTGGTTTTCGTTAGTGTCCCCTGACAGTCACTAATCTCCCTCCCTGACAGAGGGATGCTGGCCCTAGCCTGAGACCACTGTTTTGTTAGAATTTAATAGCATTGTTTTGTTTTCACTACATTCACCAGTACAGTTAGTTACCTTCTGGTTATAGCAGGTAATGATAAGTAAGCAATTGTATGTGTTGTATATAAATGTTCGAAGCAGTAGTAGCTGTCCAATAATAGATCTCAATTTTTGAGTACCTCTTGTGTGATACTTTCCTTAGGTTTTTCTTTTTTAGTCATAAAAATTAATGAGCTAGAAACTATTAAACCCTTTTTAAAATATGAATTAACTGAGGCTCGGAGAGGTTAAGTGATGTGTGTGGCTAGTCAGAGCAGTTGTTGTGCTGCTCTGTGAGGTAACTTCTAAGTCCATCCCAGCCCTTTAGAGTTGATGATCCTGTTAAGATCAACACCTATAGGAAGGTGGCATTGCATGGCTTTACAGATGACATAGTGGAGCCATCAAGGCACCTGACAGTCTGTGGGTGTGACTGGGAGAATGGGCACCATGATTTAGATACCTATGGTTGTATAAATTATGGAATGTTTTTAAAAGCAATACTGCCTCAAAAAAACCTTGGCAACTATGCTATATATATGGAGGTACAAAGCTGAATGGTCAGAGGAAAACATTTGTTTCAGGCAGCTTTAAGGATTTTGCTTGAATATGGAGAGCAATCTGATACTTGTACTTCCACTGTGTAGTCGCAAACTGAGATGAGCATAGTCATTTTTTCCCAGCAAATGTAAAAGCCATCTTTTCTCTTTGTGTGTCTACGGTGCAGGAACAACTTTCTCAAGTCCTTGATGCCATGTTTGAAAGGACAGTCAAAGTTGATGAGCATGTCATCGACCAAGGAGATGATGGAGACAACTTTTACGTCATAGAACGGTAGGAGATGGAGCTTTGCAGATGTGTGGCTGCGCTTAGTAAGATTCCTGACGCAAGGCATGTACTTTACCCTATGCTTTGTTTGGCCCAGAGAGGGCTCAGGACCAGGCATACAAGCTTCTTAAAGCTTGTCCCTCTCCTCACTCATATGTGGAATTTAAGAAACAAAACAGGATTACAGGGGAAGAGAGAAAAAAATAAAACAAGACAAATCAGAAAGGGAGACAAAGCATAAGAGACTCTTAATCATAGAAAACAAACTGAGGGTTGCTGGGAGGATGGGGTAACTGGGTGATAGACATCAAGAGAGGGCATGTGATATAATGAGCACTGGGTATTATATAAGACTGATGAATCACTGACCTCTGCTTCTGAAACCATAATACATTATATGTTAATTAATTGAATTTAAATAAAAATAAAAAATTTTAAAATCGGGGGAAAGAGTTGGGTGCTTAACTGACTGAGCCACCCAGGCGCCCCAAGAACTTCTCTTAATAAAAAGACATCATGAAAGGGAAAAAAAAGGAAAAAAAAAGCTTGTCCCTGCCCCTCTATCTACTGCCGTCCTGAGGCCTCAGTACAATCCATATTTGGGTTGCCGTTATCAATACTAAACAGTAAGATATGCAAGATGTGCTTTATAAACGTGCTATTTGCAGTGTTCAAGTGAATTGATTTCATAAAGAAGCCATTTTGCTATGTTGTCATCTGGATCTTTTGGTCCCAGCCTAATTTTACACATGAATACACTGCCTCAATTTCCATGTCCCTGGCCCCTTCTGGCTCTGTTCCAGGTATAAGCCATGTTGGGAGGCATGACATGTGTGGGTTTGACCTGCTGGCCTTAGTGTGTCGTCAGCTGTTAATATCATCTCGGGGGCTGCTTCTGACCCCCTCTCAGACCTGAAAGGAACCACCCTCACCAGATTATCTCCTATAGAATGCCTAGAAATGGTGTCACTGGTAAAAGGGTCTCTTTAAGGAATTGTTTATATGTTGTTAATTATCTTGCAGAAACATTGACGCGTTTAAGTTTACCTCAGTGGTGTATTGAGAGTGCCTGTTTCTCTAGATGTTTGTCAGTTCTGAGTATTATTCTTTAGCAGTCATTACCAGTCAATAGGTAGAGTGTTGTACCTTTTGGTTTCTTTATTTTAATCAGTTCTATAACCTAGTTTTCAACAAACTACAAAAGAAGACCCATGCAGTCATTTCAATCCCTTCAGGAAAAGCATTTGACAAAATTCAACTCCTTTTCAATGTAAAAACTCTCAGCAAACTAGGAATAGATGTGGTTTTACACCAGTCAGATTAAAGGAATTTTTTTTAAAAACCTATGGCCAACATCATAGTTAATGATGAAAGAGTGACTGTTTTGCCCTTAAGATCAAGAACAAGACAGTGATATCTGCTCTCATTACTTCTATTCAGTATTATACTGTAGGTCCTAGCCAATGCAATGAGGCAATGAAAAAAGGAGAAGAAAAAGAGGAAGGAAGGGAGGGCTTATAGATTACAAAAGAAAAAGTGAGACTGTCTTTGTTTGCTGATGACATGATCCTCCCTAGAAAATCCCAAGCTACAAAAAAGCTGCTAGAACTGATAAGTGAGTTTAGCAAGGTCACAGACTACAAAGTCAGAATGCAAAAATCTATTGTATTTCTGTATACTAGCGAAAATCTTTTGGAAGTTGCCTATTTTATATCATATGTAGCTTCTATTTCTGTACCACCTGCCAGGTCTAAATTTTTTTTGTTAGAAATAATAAATGAAATTATTTCTTGTTATACTTCCAGGGGAACCTATGATATTTTAGTAACAAAAGATAATCAGACTCGCTCTGTCGGTCAGTATGACAACCGTGGCAGCTTTGGAGAACTTGCTCTGATGTACAACACCCCGAGAGCTGCAACCATTGTCGCCACTTCCGAAGGCTCCCTCTGGGGACTGGTGAGTTAGAGAAATGATTCTTCTAGTGTGTCATAGTGTTAATTCCCCTTACTTCGGGGTTTCCTATCCTTGGGCTGTTGGTTCACACTGTATTTTATAGCTAGTTCTCTGAAAGACATTATGAAACATCTTGTACCAGTGTGTTTTTCCATTTCTCTAAAATGATTTGTCAACAAACCATTTACTCCAAATTGCAGGGAAAAGACTGGGTCTTATGACCTTGTAGTCATGTCAGTTCTTATTACGCTTTCTGTTTATGTTTTTATCAGACAGGTAGAGACAAAGGGGATAATTTTCTATACAAGAGGCAGCCTAGAAAAATAATTATCATGGAAAGCTCTGCCAACAGTGTTTTCCATTTCTAGCTGTCCCAGAATGAACTTTTGTCCATGGCCAGCCATCCACTTGTGCACTGGTCCATGCCAATATCCAATAGGTTTAGATGACTAGAAAGGCTGATGGCCATATTCTGGGAAAGAGAACTTTCCTAGAGTGTCTATGGCACAGTACTGCTGTGATCCCTATCCTCTGTTATCCATGGTCCACTTTGCTTCCTTCAGCATCAAGCCTTCAGAATCTGTAACTGTCTTCCTTCTTAAACAAATAATTATCCTCTTGTACAAATCCCAAATTTCACTTTTAAGATATTGACATCTGTGATAATTTGTTTCCATTCACTTTACAAGCAGAATTAAATGTATACCATAGCATTATCGATATAGTTCCTCAAATGAAGTCACATTTTAAAGACATAACAGAGCACTTTCCTGTAATATATTGATGTAGAACTAAGAATGTCTTGAGAAATGAGAGATATAATGGCTTAAGAATAGATCACACACTTGGGGACCTAGTGGTTGAAAAACTCAAGGATAGGGGGGCCTGGGTGACTCAGTTGTTAAGCATCTGCCTTCGGCTCAGGGCGTGATCCCGGAGTCCTGGGATTGAGCCCTGTGTCGGGCTCCACCTCTGGGAGCCTGCTTCTTCCTCTCCCACTCCCCCTGCTTGTGTTCCCCCTCTCGCTGGTTGTCTCTATCTCTGTCAAATAAATAAATAAAATATTAAAAACAAAAACAAAACGAAACAAATAAACAACTCAAGGATAGGGGCTCCTGGGTGGCTCAGTTGGTTGAGCATCCGACTCTTGATTTTGGCTCAGGTCATGATCTCAGGGCTGTGCACGCCTTGCTTAAGATTCTCTCTCTCCCTCTGCCCCCCACTTGCATGCTCACTTGCTTTCCATCTCTCTCTCTCTTAAAAAAAAAAAAAAGAAAGAAAGAAAACCTCAAGGATAGCTCATAGATCAATAAGTAATGGGGGAAATAAACTCAGTTTTAAAATGTACTGATGCCAGGGCACCTGGCTGGCTCAGTCAGTAGAGCATATGACTCTTGATCTCAAGGTTGTGAGTTTGAGCCCCACATTGGGTATGGAGTCAACTTAAAAAAAAAAGTATTGATGACAACTGCTGGTCCAGGTCAAGGTGAAATAGCCCCATTCCTCACTAGTTTCCTCTCTTAAAACTATAGAAGTCCAGATAACATACAATAAACAAACTTAGGAAGACCCTGGAAGATGGAAAGGAGAAAGTGGAATGGCTAGGGATCTTGGGACTTAAAGAAGGACAAGAGAGTGAGTCCCAGATGGTGTTCTGGAAAAGCCTACAACCTAGATCCACCAACCAAGTACATACAAAAACAAACCCAAGAAAAGCCTGACCCCTTTAGCTAAAGGACCAGGAAAAGGTCAGCCTAGCAAAACAGATAATATCACCCTATTCCAGCCAAATACCAGAGGAAAAACTGCTTCTTCCTCCCCACAGCGTCACTGGGGCTAGCAGCAAGCTGAACTTACAGCCTCACCGAGCAGCAAAGAGGCAAAATGAGATGATATGTAGTGTCACTAGTTGGCATTCCACTTTCCCTGCCAGGGTTGTGTCAGTTGAGTCCAGAGGGGAGCAGAGCATTCACTTCCACGTGTACTTGCACACCATACCTAGTAGAGTGCCTGCAAAAGAAGATTAAATTGGATACATAATTTCACAACATAATACCCCAAATGTCAGAGAGACAATAGAAAACCACTTATTGGGGTGCCTGGGTGGCTCAGTCGGTTAAGGGCTGCCTTTGGCTCAGGTCATGATCCCGGGGTCCTGGGATGGAGCCCCATATCAGGCTCCCTGCTCAGTGGGAGCCTACTTCTCCCTCTCCCTCTGCCCTCCCCGCCCCCTGCTCATGCTCCCTCTTGCTCGCTCACTCTCAAATAGATAAATAAAATCTTTAAAAAAAGAAAAAGAGGGGTGCCTGGGTGTCTCAGTTGTTAAGCGTCTGCCTTCGGCTCAGGGCGTGATCCCGGAGTCCTGGGATCGAGCCCCACATCAGGCTTCTCCTCTGGGAGCCTGCTTCTTCCTCTCCCACTCCGCCTGCTTGTGTTCCCTCTCTCGCGGCTGTCTCTATCTCTGTCAAATGAATAAATAAAATCTTTAAAAAAAATTTTTTTAATAAATAAATAAAAAGAAAAAGAAAGAAAAACACTTGTTATACGTAGAACAGGGAAATTCTCAACCTGAGTGAGAAAAGACAGTCAACAGATGCAATACCAAGATGACAAAGATATTGCAATTAACTGACAAGGATTTAAAGCAGTTATCATATAATCAATAATATAAGCCATCAACAAGCAATTATGGACACACTTGAAAAAGATGAAGAAAAAATAGAAGGTCTCAATGGAGAAATAGAAGATAGAAAGAAGATCCAAATGGAAAATTTTAGAACTGAAAAATAAAATGACCAAAATAAAAACTTACTGAATGGGCTCAAGAGCAGAATGAATATGAGAGAGGAAAAATATCTGTGAACTTGAAGGTAGAAAAATAGAGATTACCTGGTCTGGACAACAGAAAGAAAACAAACTGAAATGAAGTGAACAGAGTGTGTGGGATAATAACAAAAGATATAATATTTGTATCAATAGAATCCTAGAAGGAGAGGGGAAAGAGTATAGAACTAAAAGATTCTTCAAAGAAATAATAGTTGAAAACTTCCCAAAATTGGATGAAACAATAAACCTACAGATTAAAAAAAGACTGAGTGAACTCCAAATTGTATAAACACAAAGAAATCTATGCCAAGAGAGAAAAAAATGCATTACCTGTAAGGGAACAACAGTTTGAATGATACCAGATTTCCTGGCCATGAAGGCCAGAAGGAAGTGGCACAGCATTTTTCAGTGTTGAAAAAAAAAACTATCGGCTCACTCTATGCCTAGTGAGAATATCCTGCAGGAATGAAGATATGTTCATATCAAAGAAAACTAAGAGACTTTGTTACCAGCAGGACTACCTCGAAAAAATGGCAAAAGGAAGTTCTTCAAACAGAAAGGAAGTGATAAAAGAAGGACATTTGGAACATGAAGAAGGAAGAAAGAACAACAGAAAAAGCAAAATATGGGGAGATATAAAAGGCTATCCTTTTGAATTTTCTAAATCTAAAAAATTTCTAAATTTTCTAAATTAGATGCTTAAAGCAAAATTATTGTCTGATGTGGTTCTCAGGGTATATAGAGGAAATATTTAAGACAATGATAGTCTAAAGATGGGGAGGGTAAAGGGGCCGAAAGGGAAGTAAAGGTTCTACACTTTATTCCAACTACTAAAACGTTGACATCAGTAGATCATGATAAATTACATATATAAATATAACACCTAGAGCAACCAATAAAATAATCGGTACAAAGGGATGTATTCAAAAGCTCTATAAATCAAAATTCTAAAAAGTGTTCAAGTAAACCATAGGAATACAGGAAAATGAAATGAAGGAACAAAAAACAGAGGAATAGCAGAAAACATATAGTAAAGTGGTAGACTTAAGCCCTAATGTATGAATAATTACTGTAAATATAATGATCTAATTATACCAACTAAATGACAGAGACAAGTCACATAGATTTTTTTGATGACCTAACTCTATTCTGTCTGCACCAGCCTCACTCAAACATAATGATATAGGTAGGTTGAAAGTAAAAAGATAGAATTATATATATACCATGCAAACATAAACCAGAAGAAAGCAGGAGTAATTGTATTGATATCAGATTAGATAGACTTCATAGCAAAGAAAGTTACCAGGGACAAAGAGGAACATTACATAATAATGAAGGGGTTAATCTACTAAGAAGACATAGCAGCTCTAAGTATGTATACAGCAAACAACAGAGCTTCAAAGTCCTCCCTGCTTTGGCCTCACAAGGCATTTCTGAGGCCTTGGAAGGTACAAAAAGTCAGGCTGTAGAGGACCCTCTGGGAGTCACTTTCCTGGAGGTGGTACTAAAGCTTTTGAGGGGGTTTGGGCTATAAAGCGCATGAACAAAGCAGGAGAAAAGCAGAGGCCAGAAGGGCATCTTGATAGGATGCTTAAGGACAGTAGGGAAAGGAAGAAAAGACTGCAAAAGGTAAGGCTAGGAAGCAGAAAGACAAGGCAGGGATCTCAGGAGAGGGAGCTTCAGGAAGAGAATGGTGATAGTAGCACCACAACCATGGAGGCGCAGGTGTCCCATTCCGTAAGCCCCTACCTTTTGCCAGACTCCAAGGGCACTGCCTCTCTCATGTCCATCTATTGAATTCTCAGACCCCAACCATGGGCCAGGTGGTTTTACAGTTCAGTTTGTTTAAAAAAAAAAATTCTATTGCAACTTTCTCTTTGACTTAGAGATTCTTAAGGGATGTGCTATTTAATTTCCAAGTGTTTGGAGATTTTCCTGTTACCTGTTACTGATTTCTGGATTTATTCCATTGTGGTTAGAGAATACGCTGTCTGATTTCAATTCTTTTAAATGTGTTAAGCTTCATTTTATATGCCAGGATATGGTCTATCTTGGTGAATGTTCCATGGGCTTAAAAAGAATGGGTACTCTACTGTTGTTGTATGGAGTGTTCTATAAATTTCAATTAGATCTTTTTGGCTGATGGTGTGGTTAAGTTCTTCTATATCCTTCCTGGTTTTCTAATTGTTCCACCAACTCTTGAGAGAGAAGTGTTAAAGTCTGCAACTATAACTGTGGATTTGTCTATTTCTCCTTTCAGTTCTATCAGTTTTTGCTTCACATCCTATCAAGATGCCCTTCTGGCCTCTGCTTTTCTCCTGCTTTGTTCATGCGCTTTATAGCCCAAACCCCCTCAAAAGCTTTAGTACCACCTCCAGGAAAGTGACTCCCAGAGGGTCCTCTACAGCCTGACTTTTTGTACCTTCCAAGGCCTCAGAAATGCCTTGTGAGGCCAAAGCAGGGAGGACTTGGTGTTGTCACTTGAGTTTCTGCAAATTTCTCTGCATTCCTGCTCTTCCTGGGGGCATCTGCCACCATGACCACTGCACTCAGTCTCTGCTCCCATTCTCTCTTGCAAAAGTGAAAGTCAATAGAAATTTTCTTAGGAAACACTTGCAATCAGGGGAAGGCACAGTATTCCTTTTCTCTTTTGAACTTCAGGCTTGACTCTAAACATTTGCTGCCTGAAGGAGCCACTATTTCACAGTGGGCGTTTCCTCTTCACAGCTCCATTGGAAGCTCCCCGAAAGCTGGGGTAATGTCTGATGCTTTTGCACACTATCCACAGCCACAGGAGCCAGGTGGGCACAGCGCGAGAGCTCCGGGAAGGGTGGAAGTATGTGTAGAAAGGGTTGGAATGCAAATAAATAAGCCATTTTGAGAGATACCAGTTTTCTCTTCATCTAGAAATAGTTTGATATTGCAATTGTAGCAATCTTTGTACCATTGTAGAGGGATTTTAAAAATACAAATATGTATTTTTTAATAATATTTTTTATTATGTTATGTTAGTCACCATACAGTACATCCCTAGTTTTTGATGTAATGTTCCATGATTCATTACTTGCGTATAACACCCAGTGCACCATGCAATACGTGCCCTCCTTAATACCCATCACTGGCCTATCCCGATCTTCCACCCCCCTCCCCTCTAAAGCCCTCAATTTGTTTCCCAGAGTCCATAGTCTCTCATGGTTCATTCCGCCTTCTTTTTACCCCCCCTTCCTTCTTCCCTTTCTTCTCCTACCGATCTTCCTACTTCTTATGTACCATAAATGAGTGAAACCATATGATAATTGTCTTTCTCTGCTTGACTTATTTCACTTAGCATTATCTCCTCCAGTCCCGTCCATGTTGCTGCAAATGTTGTGAAATCGTTCTTTTTGATGGCTGAGTAATATTCCATTGTATATATGGACCACAGCTTCTTAATCACTCTCTGACTGCTCTAATGGGCCGCATGATTTGCTACTACTTTTTTAAAGTCCAAGGTTAGCGATGTATCATTTAAAATGTGACTGTTACACTTTGGAATATTATTCCATTATCTTTAGAATTCAATTTCTACCTGTTTTCTGGGCCAATCTCGGCATGAGTGCTATGGAAAGAGGACAGTCAAAGGTTATTATTAAAATATTAAAAATATTTTTAATCCGAGATGCCCTTCAACAGATGACTGGATTAAAAATATTTTTTGGTAATGGTTACTCAAATAGAAGGAAGAGGACTTTATAATTCCCATTTTCTCACTTTTGACAGTCCTCTTTCCATAGCACTCATGTCTAGATTGGCCCAGAAAACAGGTAGAAATTGAATTCTAAAGATAATAGAATAATATTCCAAAGTGTAACAGTCACATTTTAAATGATACATCGCTAACCTTGGACTTTAAAAAAGTAGTAGCAAATCATGCGGCCCATTAGAGCAGTCAGAGAGTGAATGGTTCTTTTCAAGCAGACAGATGGAGAAGAAATGCAGCAGAATCGGGCTCTATGCTGAAGAGCAGACGATTTGTACAGCAGTTCAGAGGGAGGTTTGGAGTCTGCCATAGCTCGTACTAGGGGAATAGGGTGTAGTAAGTGACTCTCTTGTAAGGCAGATGAAACATGGTATGGGATAGGGGCTGGGAATTCTGTAGCTAATGGAATGTGAGCCAATGAAACTCATCTGTAGCTAATGGAATATGAGCCAATGAAACCCATCTAGACATCTCAATTCGTTGTCTTCTATGTGATTTCTCTACCCCACTACTGCCCCATCATAGGGAATACTTAGAGTTAAACATGTCCTTACCTTGCTATGTTTCGTTTTGCCAGCCTTGAGGATTTCATTATGTGCTTTCAAAGGAAACAAACAAACAAACAAACAAACACCTTTCCACTCCTGACAGCCTGAGGTGGACAAGAGGTATAATTAACTTAGATACAAGAAACCTAAAACTAAGCAATTAACATTCTCCTGGCTCTGTGTCCCTCCCCACACGTATGTACACATATTTGAGAGGGACCTGACGGTAGCTCTGGTTAGATATCTCCTGATCTGAATCCATGACTTGCTGGGGTCAAGGGACCGTTCACATTCCTGCCTTCCATCTTGAGTTTCCTCCTCTCTCTTTCCATTTATTTAAATCCTCCCCCTCTTTCAGGTCCCCTCCCAAATTTATAGTTTTTGAATTTTATAAACTTATATATTTATATAATATATATACACACGTATTTGTATATACAAAATCACACACACACACACACACACACATTTTTGTTTTTTTAGGTAGGCTCCACACCCAGTGTGGAGCGCAACATGGGGCTTGAGCTCATGACCCTGAGATCAAGACCTGAGCTGAGATCAAGAGTTGGACGCTTAATCAACTAAGCCACCCAGGCGTGCCGCCAAAATTTGTATTTTTACAACAAAAATATCCTTGATCACTCCAGCCTACTGTGATCTCTCTCTCCCTCCTCAGAATTCCTGTGGCTCTTCTCTTGTCTTTATCGTTCACCTAGCACATTTCATATGCTGTCTTGGACTGTAGATTTTTTTATTCCCAGATATTTTGTATTGTCTCCCCATTGAGACTGTAAAGTCCGTCAGGGCAAGAGCCCTCTCATTGTTTTATCTCTTTTTTTCAAAGGTGCATGTTTTCACATTGAACAGTGGCTGTGAGCTTGCAAGTGTTTGGGAGTTTTGTATTTTGTATTCTGCTTATGACCCATAGGTGGCAGTCATGGAGTGCTAGAGAGCAAGCAGTTACACGGGGGACATCTGTCTGACACAGGCTGCCAGTCTTTCTCTTCCAGTGATGACTCAGATTAAAATGTCATTAAACACTCAGTTGGCCCAGTACATTCCATAGTCCTCTAATTTTTGCTGTCATCCAGTTAATTAAACCATAGGTGTTCTGTCACAGAGGCATTTACCGGAATTTTCTTGTTCTTTCTTGTAGGACCGTGTGACTTTTAGAAGAATCATAGTGAAAAACAATGCAAAAAAGAGAAGGATGTTTGAATCATTTATTGAATCTGTGCCCCTCCTTAAATCACTAGAGGTAAAGTGTGTTTGAATAAGAGTCTGTTTATAGAGATTTAAGATTTAAAACTAATCTATTAAATTTTCAAATTGGACTATTCTAACCCGTTTCTGTGTTGTTTAGGTATTATTTGTGACTTTCAATTGAGGTCTTTTCCTTGTAGTTTATGGGTATGTCCATTGTTCCAGGTGTCAGAACGAATGAAGATTGTGGATGTAATAGGAGAGAAGGTCTATAAGGACGGAGAGCGCATAATCACGCAGGTGAGCAGGTCCCCGTGCAGCTTCTTTCCTGCGAGTCCCCTCCTGAAGGACTAGTGCATCCCTTGTCCTCTCCCTTTGGGAGCTCCTGTTGCCAGCTACTAGAGCACATCTCCTGCAGAGTCCTCTGAAGCCCACTGATGTTCATTTCGTGGACACATGCACATCTCTTGCCTCCATTCCCCTTTCGCTGGTTTCTGGTATTTGTTCTTTTGGACATCATTCTCTTTTGACCCTTGAGTAAGCTTCATCCATTAGTGCTAAAGCCTGGAGAAGGTCGAAGGGTTGTGCCCTTTACCTTCTATATTTGGCACGAAGGTGCCCTCTTAGCTAATCCAACATAAGCCAGTCTCTTCAGTCTTCAGTGATTGACCAGATTTGTAAGTTGTCTTTAATGTTTCCTTTGTGCCTTTCTCTCATGTTATTTTTGGGTGCTGTAAGGATCACCACACAGTGGCCTGGGTCATTGTGATGAGTATTGTGTAATAATTTTCCTTGTCTACTATGTTTGCATCTTTAATTATATGTGAAAACTTCCAGGTGTAAACTTCTCTGCCTGTGATTCTGGCAAGAACACTGGCAAGATATCTGGTTGGTCTGGGTTTGGTAATGTTCCCATCATGAACCCAGAGCTGGGGCTGGGAGGAGGAAAGGCTCAGATTGGTCAAACCTAAATCCTGAGCCCATCCCTGGGGCCAGTGGGTAGAGTTGGCCCAACCAGCCTACAAGGACTAATCAGGCTTATTGTCACAGAAGGAGAGAGAGAAACTCCCAGAGAAAAGGGACTAAAAAAACAACTATGTCTGAGTGGCATCTCCAAATGCCTTTGTTTTCTAGGTACCCCTACTGTTAATAATTCCTTCAGTTAAAAATTGGTTTACTTCTCTATAGACATTAAGATACACAGGTAGGACTAGATAAAGCACTGTAATGAAGGAACACATGACTGTTAGTGAGAATGTAGGAAAGGAAGTATTCCGTATGGTTCTGTGAGGGAAATACCATTTGGGCTGGGCTTAGAATAAGTGCAGCTTCAGCAGTTGAAGTCAGGGAAAGGTCTTTCCGGACAAAAGAACAACATGAGCAAGGGCCTGTGGGTGTGAGCTGTGTTCCAGGGCAGGTGTTCTGGTCTGTTAAGAATGTGGGGCTGAATTGCAGAAATGGGAACATGTTGACAGGTCAGATTTGCTTCTGAACCTGAGGTGCTATAATTTACTCCCAAAGGACCTCTAGTTCATTCTGAAAGCCCCAGGCCTTCAGGAGGTATATGAGAAGGTATGAGAAGCTGCAGTGTTTTCTGGAGTGTCTGCCTTCTTGAAGATAGGAGTGCTGGGTGGCTCCCCAGAATGGGCAAGAATTAAGATGATCTCAGCTAATTCTAGACCCGTTTTGGCACTGTCTCTAGACAAGGGTCTCCAGGTGAGGTCCCAGGAACAGCAGCATCAGCGTCATCTGGGAATTTGATAGGAATTATTAGAAATGCAAGTTCTTGGGAGTCAGAAACTGTGCTTTATGTTGGTCTGTTTTGGTCAGCTTTGTTACAGTATATTTTACATATAATAAAATCACCAGGTGTACAATTCTGGAGTTTTATAGCCATCCCTACAGTCATAGAATCGTAGTATAGGGCATTTCCATCACCCCAGGAAGTTCCCTCATTTATAGTTTTAGTGAATTCACTGCTCCACCCACTTATTCTTGGAAACTCCTGATTTGCTTTTTAACACTACAGAAATTCCTTTTCTAGAATTTCAGATAAATGAAATCGTATAACAGGTTGTCTTTCGTGTCTGACTTATTTCTCTTAGGCTAATGTTTTTGAGATTTTTTCATGTTGAATGTGTCAGCAGATAGTTCCTTTTTATTACTGAGTAGTATTTCACTGTATGGATGTACCATAATTTGTCTTTCCATTCACCCGTTGAGGGACATTTGAGGTCTTTCCAGTTTGGGACAGTTATGAATAAAGCTGCAATGAACATTCTTATACAAGTCTTTGTGTGGACATATGTTTTTATGGAATTGCTTAGTCATGTGGTATATGTATGTCTAAAAAAACTGCCAAACTGTTCTTAAAAATGGCTCTACCATTTTGCATTCCCCCAGCAATGGAGTAGAATTCCAGTTGTTCCACATCCTCATCAACATTTAGTATCAACAGTCATTTTAATTTTAACAATTCTAGTGGGTAATTCATTTTGAAGTGGTAATTCATTTTGGTTTTAATTTGCATTTGCCCAAAGTCTAACGATGTTGAGCATCTTTTTCCTGTGACTACTTGCCATCCATATGTTTTTTTGATGAAGTTTCTGCAAATCTTTTGCCCTATTTACAATTAGGTAGTTTGGTTTCTTATTATTGAGTTGTAAGCGTTCTTTATGTGTTCTGACTACAAATCATTTATCAGACAAATGATTGGCAAATATTTCTCCCAATCTGTGGCTGTGGCTTGTCTCTTCATTTCCTTTTCTTTTTTTATTTTTTAAGAGATTTTATTTTATTTGAGAGAGAGAGAGAGCGAGCAAGAAAGAGCACGAGCAGGGGGAGGGGTAGAGGGAAAAGCAGACTCCCTGCTGAGCAGGGAGCCTGACACAGGGCTTGATCCCAGGACTCTGGGATCATGATCTGAGCCAAAGGCAGACTCTTAACCGGTTGAGCCACCCAGGTGACCCATTTTCTTTTCTTTTTTTAATTCTTTTTTCTTTCCAAACTTTTATTTAAATTCTGGTTAGTTAACACACAGTGTAATATTGGTTTCAGGAGTAGAACTCAGTGATTCATCACTGACATATAACACCCAGTGCTCATCATAACAAGTACCTTCCTTAATCCTCATTACCCATCTAGCCTTTCCCCATCCACCTCCCTTGCCCCTTCACCTTCTTAATGGTAGTTTTTAAAAAGCAAAAGTTTTTAATTTTGAAGAATCTAGTTTATAATTTTTTTCTCTTGTGATTCATTCTTCTCATGCCCTATTTAAAAAAATCTTTGCAAGGTCAATAAGACTTTCTCCTGTGTTTACCTCTAGGCCAGCACCATTAAATAAATATCATGTAAGACACATATGTAATTTAAAATTTTTTAACAGCCAAAATTTCTTTAAAAGGTGAACTTAATTCTAATAATATGATTTTTGTAACCTAATATCTTCAAATAATACCATTTCAACATCTAAGTGGTATAAAAATTCAATGATGAAATATTTTACCTTTTTTTTTGGTACTCAGTCTTCAAAATTTAATGTGTAATTTATACTTACAGCACATCTAAATCTATAGAAGCCACATTTCAAGTGCTCAGTAGCCACATGCTACTGTATTGAGCAGGGCAGTTGTAGATATTTCAAAGTTTTAACTCATACATTTAGATCTGTGATCCCTTTTTTTTTTTTAGAGTAGGCTCCATGTCCAACATGGGGCTTGAACTCATGACCCTGAGATCAAGAGTCACATGCTCTACTGACTGAGCCAGTCAGGCACACTCCTGATCTGTGTTCCATTTTGAGTTAATTTTTGTACAAGGTGTAAAGTTTTTTACAGGGTTTTGCATATGGATGTCCAATTGTTCCAGCATCATTTGTTGAAAAGATTATCCTATCCCATTGCCTTGACAGTTGTATTGAAAAATATTTGGGGTCTATTTCTGGTCTCTGTTTTGTTCCATTGAATACTGCACTATCTTGATTATAAAAGCTTTTTCTACTAAGTCATAAAATCAGGTAGTTTAAGCCTTCCAAATTTTTTATTCTTTTTCATAATTATTTTGGCTGTTCTGTGCTCTTTGCATTTCTGTATATATTTTAGAACCAACTTAACAATTTCTACCAAAAAGCCTGCTGAGATTTTTTTTTAATTGGGAATATGTTGAATCTATGGATCAATTTAGAGAGAAATTGACATTGTAACAATAATGAGTGTTTTGTGTCAGTCTCAGGCTGTCGGTAGTGATGCTATCAGCTAGGAATGCCTGGGGCACGCACCTACGTCTAGCAAGCCCCCACAGACATTTCTCCAGAGCCAGTGTTATAGCTGGACCAGCCCTTGTGGTTCTTATTATGACTGCAAGACTTACCACAGCAACAACCATGAAGGAACTTAGAAAAAGCAGGTTTATTACTCACAGATCTCGGAGGGTCCATGGCACATCCAGAGCCACACAGTGAGGTCACAGGGTGGGGTGGGGGACCTGGAATTCTGTCTTTTTTTTTTTTAAGATTTTATTTATTTATTTGACAGAGAGAGATAGCCAGCGAGAGAGGGAACACAAGCAGGGGGAGTGGGAGAGGAAGAAGCAGGCTCCCAGCGGAGGAGCCTGACGTGGGGCTCGATCCCAGAACACTGGGATCACACCCTGAGCTGAAGGCAGCCGCTTAACGACTGAGCCACCCAGGCGCCCCCTGGAATTCTGTCTTTTGTGGGGGGTGAGGGTGGGGTGTCCAGGGTTTGGCAGGTTAACTCTTTTATTGGTGAATTTAAAACATAAGAGCAAGAATTAGGTTGTGGGAAGAGAAAAGTGGGGTCACTCAAGTGGTCAGTTTTCTACATTTCCCAGGGCTTTATAAAAGGGAAACTTCATAGGTGGGAGCAGCCTCGCTCTTTATCTAGGTGTGTAGCTAGCAATATGTTTATTCAAGATGGGTGTCTTTAAAATGGTTGCCTAAATAATCAAAAGCTTGATGTCAGTCACATTACAACCAAAAAAGCTTATTGTCAGATAAGTACACTACAGTGAGTTTGTTCATGAACATAGTATATCTATATATTTTTTTAAATTTTTCTATATATTTTAATTTTCCTCTGTAATATTTTTCAGGTCTTTATACTTTTTTATACTTTTATATACTTTTTATGTACTTTTATTTATATTTTTCTCTCTATATATATTTTTAAAGGTTTTATTTATTTGACAGAGAGATAGCCAGTGAGAGAGGAAACACAGCAGGGGAGTGGGAGAGGAAGAAGCAGGCTCCCAGCGGAGGACCCCGATGTGGGACTCGATCCCAGAACGCCGGGATCATGCCCTGAGCCCAAGGCAGACGCTTAACGACTGCGCTACCCAGGCGCCCCATATATTTTTCTATATATTTTAATTTTCCTCTGTAACATTTTATAGTTTTCAAGTCTTACACATCTATTAAATTTATACCTGGATATTTCATACTTTTAACATTATTCTAAGTGGTTTTCCTTTTTTCAATTTTTAATTATTTATTGCTAGTGTATAAAAATACAATTGAATTTTGCGTATTGATTCTGCATATTGATTGCTAACCTCACTGATTTTAGTACCTTTTTTTTTAGCTTCCTTGGGATTTTCTGTATAGATGATTATTTTATCTATGAATAAAGACAGTTTTCCTTCTGTATGCCTTTTTTAAAATTTTTAATTAATTAATTAATTTGCCTTATTGCATTGGCTGAGTCCTCCAGTACAATATTGAATAGAAATGCTGAGAACAGACATCTTTGTCTTGTTATTGATCTTGTTACTGATCTTAGGAAGAAAGCATTTAATTGTTCATCATTAAGTATAATGTAAACTGTAAGCTTCTTTATAAATGCCCTTAATCAGGTTAGGAAAATCCCTTCTCTTCCTAGTTTTCTCAGTTTTTATCATGAAAAGATGTTGAATTTTTTCAGATGCTTTTGCTGTTTTTTTTTTTTTTTTGAGGTGCTCATGTGGGTTTTCTTTTTTAGTTAGTAAATATGAATTACATTGCTTGACTTTTTTTAACATTGAATTTTGAATATTAAACCAAGCTTGCATCCTGGAGTGAGCCCTACTTGGTCACGATATATTATCCTTTGTATTTATTACTGGATTTAATTTGCTAAAATTTTGTAAATTTTTTTTATTTGAAGATCTAATTGACTTTATTAACTAATTGTGAATTAGGCAGCATCCCATCTAGCATGTAGTGGGTAACTCCCTTGTTAAGGATTTCATAAAGGATATTGGTCTGTAGTTTTCTCTCCTTGTGATGTCTTTGGTTTTGGTATCAAAAACACCTCCAGATGATTTTAATGTTTGCTAAAGTTTGATAACCACTGCTATAGACTACTCCAAGACTTGGTAATGCCCTTGCATTAAGAATACTTGGTGGAAATGTTTGAGAAGCACTTTCAAAGATTTTTGAGAGGAAGGATGACACTATGAGAGTCGTCTTCTCAAAACATAGTTCTGGCATCAGTGAAAAATGAATTAGCTTCAGCCTCATTGAGTGATCAGGAAATGCAAATTAAAAACCACAGTGAGAACTATTTTCATACCTATTAGCTTGCCAAAAAGTAGGACTCTGACAATTCCAAGATGTAGTAGGAAGTTTTATTCACTTAGCTGAACACCTTTTGAGAGAAATTTATTCTTATCCTTTAAAGCTGAATTTATTCTATAATCCAGAAATTTATTTTCTAGATATTTTCAGAGAAATACCCTTACACCTCAGAAGCTGTTCCACCTTCATGAGTTCCTTCCGAGTCACAGCCCTCCTACCTCTGGGTCTCTGGGATCATGACCTGAGCCGAAGGCAGGTGCTTAACCAACTGAGCCACCCAGGCACCCCCCAAAAGTAGACAGTTTTCAACTGATACTGTCATCATTCATGGTTTTATTTTAAATTTTTCTTCTTAAATTGTTTGTGAACTATGATAATCCTTTCTGGTGATATAATAGCAAATCAGTAAAATTAAAAGGATCAGAGATGGTCCTGCCTCTGGTCCAGAGAAAGAGAAGAGCTTTTACCTAGGCAAGCCTCCTTATTCCACATGGTCTTGGTAATATTCCTCCCAATATTCCTTGGTAATAAATCTCCTCTCAATCTTGAATCCACCAGCTATTCCCCCTACCTCCTATGGCAAAGTTATTTATCTTCTGATCTTCCAAGGAAACTCATCTGTAAAATGGGATAGCAGTAGTACTGACTTTATTGACTTCTTGGGTGATCGTGTGAAGCAGTGCACATGCAGTGCTCACCAGAGTGCCTGCTGGGAGCGAGCACACAGTGTCTTTAGCAGATTCTGTTTTATTTGAGCTCCTCTATTCATCAAACTCATTCTTTTCATCCCGTAGACATGCCTGAGTCTCTCTTGTCCTCACAATACACTCACATTCCTCCACTCACTCTGTTTTTACTCCAGCTACTAGCTTCTCATTCCTCTCACAGGCAGGCATATTCGAAGTGTGGTCTCACAATGTGGACTAGAAGAAGCCAGACACAAAAGGCAATGTATGAATCCATGTATATGAAGTTAAAGAACAGCCTTATTCTCATAAACAGAAGTGAAGGAAAACTGCAAGGACAGAAGTCAGATTCAGTTACCTAATAGGTGAAGTGTGGTGGTTTTGACTGAGAAACACTCCATAGGGTGGAGGCCAGAAAGATTTTCTGTTTTGATTGAGGGGGTGGTCACATAGGTGCACACATGTGTAAAAGTTTGTCAGACTGCAGCCTTGAAAAATGAGCACACCTATCTAAACAAAAAGAGCTCAGGCACCACCCTTCACCACCTGTCCCTTTTGTGGCTCATTGCTACCACTCACCACCCTCGTCTTGGTCACCAGAATGTTTCCATACATTTGAATCGTTATTACTCTTGACCTCCCAACAGCAGTGAACACTGGTAATCACATCTTCCTTTATGAAACTCCCTTCTTGGACCTAGAAACCACTCTTCCTCCTGGTGACCCTGCCTCTGGCTCCCCCTTAGTTTCCTTCAGCAACTCCTGTCAGGGAGCTGTTTGTGTAATTCTAAAATTTCATGCTGATTTGGCTCTGCTGCGTGCAGGGTACCTACCCAACACAGCAGCGCAGAGACCCACAGGCCCCCTTTATAAAGCTATGGCTTTTACACACATGGAGCAGGGATTATTACCTAGTGAACTGGGACTAGACTAACTCAGGAATGATAGCCTCAGCTGTAAGGTGTCCACTTGGAGTTCCGTCCAGTAGTCAAAGTTGAAGTCTTACGAAAATTCAGAAGTGTAAATTCTTCTGAAGACATAAGACCCACATGGAATGAAGACACATGATTAGTATTGAATTATCCACTGTAGATGGTCGTTGCTCCAGATGTTAAGAGAAAGGGGTCAGAGACTGAAGAGGGCCTATGAAAGCCTCTTCTCCCGTGTCTGCTTCCTTAACTCTAGCCTCACTCCAGCTTTTGCTCGGATCTCACCCTCTGGATGAAACTCTGCTGTATACTGTAGCCATCTCCTCCCCCAGCACTCCAGAACCCACGTTGCCTGCTCTGCTTTCTCCCCATAGTACTTAATTGCCTTCCAACACAACAGTATCATTTGCTGATTCACTCTGTTGATTGTTTACAGTTTGTTTGGCCCATCAGACTGTAATTTCCACAAGGGTAGGGATATTTGTTTTGTCCACTGATACATCTCACATGCCTAGAACAGTGCCTTGGCACATATTAAGTACTTAATTACTTGTTGAAGTACCTGAATGACTGGTTCAGCCAAGTGGTTTAAAATCCAGGCAAGCAAAAGAAAAGCCTGAGGCTCATAAGTGTGACATCAACCCACATTAAAGTACCTCCCTCACCAAAGCAGGGCTTTCTCCAGATCCATGCTGTCCTCTGGAGGGCTACATTTGGTGGTCCAGATTATCCCTGGGCCCCAGGCCCAGGGGTAGCCAGGAGTCACCTTGATATTGTCTGTAGCAGTATCAGCTGCTGGTCCCCCTCCCCCCCGGTCACAGGTTTCAATAGCAGACTGACCTGAGCAGCAGCAGTAGTGATGCTGTGTGCAGCCTGGGCATATTCATGGGGAGAAATATGAATATTCCATGTTAGGAAGTGAGAGGCGTGTGTCAGTTACAGTTGGACCGACATTCCTGGTGACCGGGATCCTCTCATTTTGTACTGAATATGTTAGCCACTGGTTAATTTGTAGAGTTGGCAAATAAATACAAATCAGGGCAATGAGAAAATGATCTATTTCTGTGTCCCTCGCCAATACATATGTATAGCTCTGATGACCTTCTCTGTCTTTCTAGGGTGAAAAGGCTGATAGCTTCTACATTATAGAGTCCGGAGAGGTGAGCATCCTGATCAGAAGCAAGGTGAGTCTGAGTGGTGCAAGTTATGCCAGGTGCAAGCACAGAAAGTAGCTGCTTGCGTTAAATAACGCCAAGCGTCTCTCTGTAGCAAAGCCATCACTGTTCTATGAGGTATGGGACTGGCAAACACCCATGTTGTTTAAGTACCTCCAGTGTAGGGATTTAGTATATTTCTCCTTGTTCCTATTGCCTTTGCCTCTGTGACATAATTAATGATATGAGAAATATTGGCCTACAAATCAGTAAGAAAAGATAAATTCCCTAGTAGAAAGTGGGGGAATTACATGATAAAGGCATACACGGGGGTGTTGACTATGAAAAAAGCTTCCTTTCTAGAGCACTGGTGGGGAGGTCTGTAGGACCAGTATTACTCTGCCATTTTGTGGATAGGGAGGCCTAGAAAACCGATGACCAGTAGGTGGGAGGAATCATCTTCATCATAAATCCATTGTCACCAGATTTCCTTATTCCATTTTTTTTTTTAAGAATGTAGCATTTGTTAAAATAGTTAAACATAATTCTAACCTAATATGAAACGCTTTACAGAATATCTTAGTAAAAGTTAAATATGGAGAAAGAAAAATATGATTACTGCTTCTATTAAAAACAGGTCTGCTGTTTCACGTGAAACAATAGGTTGGAACGTCTATGTTCTTTTACTTATTGTTTTTGGACTAGTGATATATGTTTGTACTTTTCTCAAATACTCATTGACACCTCCCGATCACAGCATAGTGTTGGGTATGTGGGACCAGCAGCACTGTGGCCCTGGGGGTTGGGGGAGCTTGTCAGGAATGCAGAGTCTTAGACTCTGCCCCAGCCCTACTGAATCAGCATCTGCATTGTAACAAATCCCCCAGGGGCCTGGTGTGCATGTGACAGTGTGGTAACTGCTACGCTGAAGAAGGGATGGGGGGGGGGGCACAACGTGTCTACAGTCCCAGAGAATGCTACAGAAATTGGAAGGGGAGCGTTGGCTCTGGAGCACATCAGCTTCAGAGCAAACAGGTTGGGGCAGAAGTGTGGAAGGGGGATTATCTGCCTATAACCTAAAGTGGCTCTTAGAGACTGAGACTAATTCTTATTAATAAATTCTAAATATTTTTTTCTGAAATTATTACTTAGCTTAGCAGATGAATTTGTAAAAAAAAAAAAAAAAGGAAACTCTAGATATTAAATATGCTACATTATTTTCCATAATTTGATAAGCACAAATTACATCCTGCTTGATTTCTTTTTTTTTTTTTTAAGATTTTATTTATTAGAGAGAGAGAGCACAAGTGGAGGGGAGGGGCAGAGGGTGAGGGAGAAGCAGGCTCCCCACTGATCAGGGAGACCAATGCAGGGCTGCATACCAGGAACCCAGGATCATGAGCTGAAGGCAGACACTTAACCGAGTGCGCCACCCAGGCGCCCCCTCTGCTTGATTTCTTAACACAGAGTTAAAGCATTAAATGTCCAGGTTAAACATTGTTAAAAAAATGTTTTTAGTTACTCAGCTCTTGTAAAAAATGTGTGTGGTGAGGGGGAGGGGGACTACTAACTTAAGAAGCAGACAATACCTAAAAAGAAAATTCGTCACTGTAAAGTATTGTTCAAGAAAGACATGGTCCCAAATCAAAAAGAAGTAACCCAGAGTTGTGACTTTACCTAAGAGAAACATTGACATCATTTAGCAGGAATTCGCAAAAGACCTTGTCTTTTGAGGCACCTGGGTGGCACACTCATTAAGCGTCTGCCTTCTGCTCCGGGAGTGATCCTGGCGTTCTGGGATTGAGCCCCACATCAGGCTCCTCCACTGGGAGCCTGCTTTTTCCTCTCCCACTCCCCCTGCTTGTGTTCCCTCTCTCGCTGGCTGTCTCTCTCTCTCTCTGTCAAATGAATAAAATCTTTAAAAAAAAAAAAAAGACCTTGTCTTTTCCCTTGTACCTTAGAAGTCAGCATTCATATATATAAAATAAATGTTAATGTGTTATATAAATATATATGTATTTTATGTTAATATATATTGACACTATAATATGATCATATATATTGACATATATAATGTATGTTATAATAATAATTATATATATTTTTTCCTTTGGAAGATACACATAAATCTTCCAAAGAAAATGGTCTGCTCCCTGTCTCTTGATGTTTAGCCAATACCTGAAAGGTGTTGGGACTTGGATAAAGCCCTGGTAAAAGCCAACTCCTCTAATTAAACCAGACCACTGAGATGAATTAGCCCATGCTGTTGACATGGTACAGTGTCTCCGCAAAGCGCCTTTCTCAATAATTGTGTTTTAAGTGTCCTGAGAAGGGACTGCAAATATGTGTAACTGGACATGCTCAGCTGTGATTCTGGAGTCAGCCTAGGTCATGTTTTCCACCTGTTCTAGACTAAAGCAAACAAGGATGGTGGGAACCAGGAGGTGGAGATTGCCCGTTGCCATAAGGGGCAGTACTTTGGAGAGCTTGCACTGGTCACCAACAAACCCAGAGCTGCTTCGGCTTATGCAGTGGGAGATGTCAAATGCTTAGGTAAGAAAAATAAATTCTTTATGCATGAATACTTTTTTTCCTAACATGCAGTATTTTTTTTTCCCATCAGTAAGCCTTGACTCATTTCACCAGTTCTCACACACATCTAGGCTTGAACAGTCTGTGGGACCAACTAGAAATGGGTGAATGTACCCTTTGAGCAAACATTTCTGAGCACTGAGTGAGGATAGCCTGTGGGAAGACCAGTCACGGAGACAGGTGTCCAGGGCTCTCCCGGGACCGAGTGAATAGTTGCGGCTGGGCTCTGCAAAGTCGCAGATGACAGAGTCCGGCTGCACTCACATAGAAACATCCGTCCTTTTCCAAGCGCCCAGCATCCCACAGTCTGATTCCCTAAGGTGAATGGGTATATGTAAGAAAAGGTTTGCATGAGGGAAATGACTTTGAATTATTGGTGTAGAGAATTCATTCTCTCTCGCGCCTCTTTTTAACAATACAGTTATGGATGTACAAGCATTTGAGAGGCTTCTGGGGCCCTGCATGGACATCATGAAGAGGAACATCTCACACTATGAGGAACAGCTGGTGAAGATGTTTGGCTCCAGCATGGATCTGATTGATCCTGGGCAGTAGGTGTGCCACATCCCGAGCCTTCTCAGTGTGACACCAGAACCTTCCGGTCAGCCACAGAACACACACAGAAGACAGACACGACAGAACCGTTCCTGCTGTTGCCACCGCTGCTGCCATTGCTATGGCCATGGGCATTTAGAAAACTTGAAAGTCAGCACTAAAAGATGGGCAGAGGTTCAACCCACACCTCCTCCACTTTGCTTTTGGAAGCCCATTATTAGACCACTCGTAATGATTATTCCAACCCAGTTGTCACATCTTTGGTTCAAAATGGCATGTCTCTCCAACAATTTAAGTGCCTGATACAAAGTCCACAGCGTAATCATCTTTCCTCTCTGGCTGCTACTGTTGCTGTTGGAAGTCACCACAGGTCTGCACAGA
This sequence comes from Ursus arctos, assembly GCF_023065955.2. NCBI lineage: Eukaryota > Metazoa > Chordata > Mammalia > Carnivora > Ursidae > Ursus > Ursus arctos. Next base: position 32,218,307 of record NW_026622808.1, on the reverse strand, counting down.
CCTGTGTTTAACTGTAGACACCGCCCCTGACCTTTCTCAAGGGAGGAAATGTTGTAGCCCTTGATCTTCTTGTTTGTCCTTTGAGAAAGTCCGCATTTGTTCACAATGATAGCCTTCGGTTTTACAGGAGAAGATGGCGGCAGGTAGGCTGGAGGTCTGCGGGCCTGTGGCATTGTCCTGGCTGCTGACAGCTGCACCCCTGTGATAGCCGTCTCCAAACTCACAGTGATGCTGCCCTGGGCCCAGCAGGTTAGCTCCCCAGAGCACACTGACTGGTCACGAGGACCCATGTTAGAGCAGAGAATTTGGGTTCAGCAATTCTTCAGGTAGCGGAGAGCCAGGGAAAGTTTTCTGGGTTGGGGGTTTGGTTTGGTTTTGTTTTAGTAGATTTTGTTTTGTTTTATTTAATCTCTGTGCAGTTTGCATGAATGAATTACTGTCCATTTCTAAGGAGCCAGGGTCTGGATGTGCCATCACTTTATCTGACCCAGATACTTCCCTGGGCAGCTCCCGCCATCTCCTTTCCAGTTGCCCCTACCAGCTGATAATGGCAGTGTGCCAGCAAGAGGTTGTACTACAAAGAGAGCCCTTCCTTCTACTCCAGTGTTGTTACATAGCCTTGCTGTTGAACTGTCCATTTTTAAACTCTTTAAAGAAGAAGCAGCTATTTTTTTGAAATTAAAAAAAAATTATTTCTGTATTTAGGGAATTCCCGTTGGACCTATTCATATGTATCAGTATGTCGGCTGACTCAGGCATTCATCCTGAAGATCAGGTCTTTTCGTTTTAAAAATTGGAATCATTCACCATTTCATAGAATTACTGCAAACCTTTCTAATTAAGGTGTTGGGATATTTGGGGTTCCAGTTATTAATCTCAGAGGAAAGTAAATTAGCTTGTATTCTAAAACGTTTTAACCTTTTAATTATATCAAGTAAAATTCTGATGAATTATCCTAATTAAGTGGATATATTTCAGAATGAATTTTTTTTTCTTGAGAATGACTTAGAATCAGATGCTACAAATGACCCTAAGAGCAGTGTGAAGTTTGCATAGAGATACGTTTGATTACAGCCAAGGTTATATTAAATCAAGAGGCCCTTTCCAATATGATTGACTTTGTCAACTTGTGTAACTCAGTAAATCCCTAAGAGAGTGTATGCTGGGGCTTGAGTCACTCCTGTTATAGGATAATGATGGAGCCCACATGGTCACTTCCATAGAAGCCAGGCTCTCTGCCTTTGCCATGGATAGTGCGGCAGAGAGATTTCCAGAGTGGTGACCCACCACAACCTTGGTCAGGTCTCCCTTTTTCTTGCGTTCTGTGAAGTGAAAGCAGAAGGACTCTTTTCAGACTGCCCTAGCTAGGTAGCCTGCATTGCAGCTCCCAGAATCCTGAAAGATTGTATCTTGTACCCCCAAATACCCCAAAACAGGCAGCTAGCACTGGGAAAGCCCATGTGGTTTTTTTTCCCACGATTTTCCAAGGTTGTTCTTTTCTAGGGTGTTGCTTTATTATCAAATCAATTAAGAAAGCAGATCATGCCCTTTAGCAGACAAGAATCACGCCTGTTTCTTCCAAAAGCAGCAGATACATCGAGCTTTAGGAGTGTCACAGAAGTCTAGCCCTGACTATGTGAGGACTCTGTTTAACCACTGAGCAGATGCTCCCTTGTACCCGCCATGCCAGCATTAGTCAGGGCTGGCTGTGAGCTCAGTTCCAGAGTCACTCCTGCAGGCGGCTGGGCATGGGCCTTCTCATCCTGCCTTCTTGCCCATCCCAGTTCAGTCTTCCCCTTCACGGAAGCCTCTTTATACCCCCAACTCACTGATGGTTGCTGTTTTACAGAGTAGAATTCATCCAGGTTTAAGTCCTCCTGCTCTAACTACAGACTGACATATGGATCATGAGTCCAGGTCCTCACTGCATACAGGGCCCCTTGGGGGCCTGGGTTGAGGAAGGAAGACTTCAAAGGGACCAGTGTGAGTGAAATAGTGCTAGGAGTCTGACAGTGTTCAGTTCTCTTTGCAGCATGGGGAATCAAAGGTGGCAGACCAAGTTTGACTGAGGGCTCTGGTGTCCACATTACGCCAGGCAAGCCCTGCACTGTTGGCTGAGCCTCAGGGGGAGGAGCGTGTTGGGAAGAGATCCCTTTGTTGTTTTATATTGTTCTCTTCCATGGGTTAGAGCTTCACGCCCTCTTTCCTGGCTTTGCTATTGATTTGGGATCGTGGAGAATATTCCTGAGAGCCTTGAGGTCCAACCTACAGTATTATCCTTCTTTCTAGTCCCATTTCATCACACCCACTCTCTTCTTTTGGTTGTGGTCTCTGAAGGAAGGGTTCGTGTGCACTGTCCTATTAGTTGATAGTCTTATAGATGCCCAGAAGTCAGAGTGCAGCTTTTCTTTGAGCAGTTTAACGAGTGAATTCAGCAGCAAAGTGGCAAGAAATGGTTCTCCGGCCAGGAGAGGTCTTGTTCATCCTCTTAATGCCCAGATTCTCTGCTCACAGTGGTAATCAGTGGGAGGTGCCACTGGTACCCAGCGGCACCCTGGACACACAGCATTTCCATGTCAAGTCGCAGTGTAGAAACAATCTCTCATCTAGAAAAAGTGGAAGAGCATTTTTGCACAGAGAAAAAGGAAAACGACCCATGAATGTCATCTTTTATCTTTTGTTTTTGGTTGGCTGATGTTGGAATTTTTGTTCTTGACATACACTTGTAAACCAGTCTTGCCAAGATACAAGTTGTTTTGGTTTTTCACTACAATTACCTCTTGTTCCTCCTGTCTTGACTGCTGACGTTCCTCAATGATTCTAATGTCTATTTTATGGGAAGCAGCCTTCCCCTGTGGGTTTCCTTTTACACACTGCAGGGCTATCTTTATACTTTAAAAAAAAAAAAGAAAAGAAAAAGAAAAAAAAAGGAGAAAACTGTCACTAACCTCATGGGGGATTTGCAGAAAACCATTTAGCCCACCTTGAGCAAAAGGTAGATTTCCTCATTGTTTTCTTAAGCTCATTGTAATAAAAGAAATCTAATTCAGCATTATTGTGCTACCTCAAAGGTAAAATGTTTTAAGGTCTTTTTTTGGTCCTGAGTTCTACACATAGTGTTTGAAATGTCTTTCAATTGGAATTGTTTTTAAATCATTGGGGAGAATCTTATTTTAACTGTTTTACACTTGTCTTTTAATCTCAGAAGAATAAGTGATTAGAAAGTGATCAATTCTTGCTCTGTAGTATCGAACATATATTAAATCATTGTTTGCCATAAACAAGGTTGGGTTTTTTAAAAGGAAACTCTAGGGCTTGGCTTTGTTCTTCGTTAATAAAGGCTGACAAATCATGTCTGACTTTCTGGTGCGGCCCTATGTTGTTTGTCCTCTCATTTTTGGGTTCCAGGACATCATAGTACTTGTCTGGCAGATACATTGTTGGGACTGGGATGTGAGCTCTTGAAAATTAGACAAGGAGGCCTGGGAATATGTATTAGGGTTCTCCAATAAGAACCAATAAGAAGTGTGTGAGTGTGTGTGTGTGTGTGTGTGTGTGTGTGTTTGTAAAGAAATATTATAAGGAATTGGCTTATGCATTTATGGAGGCAGGCAGATTCCATGATCTGCCAGATGAATTGGCAAACTGTAGACCAAGGAGAGCTGATGATTTCATTCCAGTCTGAGTCTGAAGTGTTGAGAACCATGAGAGCCGATAGAGTATTTCCTTTTGGAAGGCTAGCAGGCTGGAAATCCAGGAGGAGCTGATGCTCCAGTTTGAAGGCAGTCAGGCAGGAAAATTATCTTACTTGAGAAAGAGTCCTTTTGTTATATTCGGGCCTTCAACTGATTAGGTGAGGTCCACCCACATTGGGGAGGGCAATGTGCTTTACTCAGTCTACTGATTTAAATTTGACCTCATCCCAAAACACCCTTACAGAAACTCGCAGAACAATGGTTGACCAAATATCAGCCCCCCATGACCCAGTCAAGTTGACATATAGAATTAACTATCATAGGGGCACCTGGGTAACTCAGTCGGTTAAGCATCTGACTTTTGATCTCAGCTCAGGTCTTGATCTCAGGGTCATGAGACTGGGCTTGGAGCCTACTTAAAAATAAAAAAATTTAGGGGCGCCTGAGTGGCTCAGTCGGTTAAGCATCTGACTCTTGATTTTGGCTCAGGTCATGATCTTATGGTCATGAGATCAAGTCCCACATCGGGCTCCACACTGGGTGTGGAGCCTGCTTAGGATCTCTCTCTCCCTCTCCCTCTGCCCCACCCCCATTCACATGCGCTCTCTCTAAAATAAATAAAATCTTTAAAAACAGAAGTAAACTTAAAAACTTTTTGAATTTAAAAAATAATTTTTAAAAATTAACTACCACAGCATGGTATTTGGGTTGTTGGGGATGCTGTGGAAGGGCATCAAGTGTATCCCTTGCCAGGGAAGATAAACTCACCAATGAAGCCCAGCAGACAACACCTCCTGTCTAACAATATTACTTTACCATTTTCTTCTCAGTAACGTGGCTATAACGAGAACGAGCAATGATTCTGTGATCACCCAGTGTACCTACAACTTCTTTCCAAGTGACCAAGAGAGGCTGTTCTACAACAAAATCATGTTCCCACCTGGTCTTGCCTTGACCTGGCAGTACGGGAGGGTCAAGTATTGGGTAAACATTTGCGATAGCCCACGGAGCTCAAGAAACCGGTAGTTGAGCTGTCTCAAAGCCAAACCGGCCTTGGTTCAAGGCTTTAAACATGAAATACGGCTTTTGCTTTTGTGGTTTTAGTGGTGGTATTGCTATGAACAGTTAAGAAGTGCCAGGACGACAATAAGATCCTACTGTCCACGGTCTCGGCCTCGAAGAGTGCATGTGACATGAGGACTTTGCGTTCTTGTATGTTCTGTAGTTATCACAGGTACCTGAATATATCCTCAGCGATCTTAGGACATCCATTTTGTAACATCAGAATTAAAAGTCTATTTACACTGTGATTAAGGAATCTGTGTGTGTTTCACAAGGCCCCGTGTTAAGGATGACTTTTGCTTCCTTCACCCATACCCATACTCTCCGTGGACAAATGCCCCATCACAGATGATAGCACAGGTACTGTTACCTGATTATTGGGGGGTATGCAGATAAAATGCAGGGTGTTGACCAGGAATTTACTGAATAATCACTTGTGAATTTAGATGAGTATTATCTAAGTTCTGAATTAGAATGTCAGAAATTAGGTCTGACTCAGCTTATTCATTCATTGAGCAAAGATTTTTAAAAGGGTTTTATTTATTTGAGAGAGCAAGAGAGCAAGCATGAGTAGAGGGAGGGGTAGAGGGAGAAGCAGACTCCCTGATGAGCTAGGAGCCAGATGGGGGTCTTGATCCCGGGACTCTGGGATCATGACCTGAGCTGAAGGCAGATGCTTAACCGACTGAGCCACCCAGGCACCCCTCATTGAGCCAATTTTGATGACCTGCTGCGGACATTCCTGACACTGCATTGAAACCCCAGGAATTATCAAGAACGATACTGAGGTCCACCAGGGCATTCTGGATCTTTCTCCCATTGATGGCAGAGCTTATCCTCCATGTTTCCGGACTCACATAGACAGCAGCCCTCGTCTCCTACTTCAAGGACGATTGTGCTCCCAATGCCTTATTGTTGCCCTTGGTCATGCTGCCCTTCTCCTTCGGGGCTGCCACCGCCTCTTCGTAAAGTGAGTGGTTTGGACACACGGCATGCAATGTCCCTCCATGCTCTAGCCTGCATCACACAATTCTGGTTACACAAGCATCTGGGGCACTATAAAAGGAGAAAGACTAGATTTGCGGTTTGAAGGACACTCCCTCCAGGTAGGGATGTCTCAGAAACTATCACCTTCATCCCAGTCATCCTAAACGTCATGATGAAACTTAGCCAGAGATGAGTTTTGGGTCTAGGTTGCATTGTGTGATTTCATAGGCTAAAAATCAGACTTTTCTGAAAGTTCGTCTCTTCTGTGTGACATTTCTACCCCTTCCTCTTGACTTTTTCGCAACCAAAATCCTTGACCATGTGAGCACTTCTTGCTCTTCTATAAAACCAGTTAACTGGCTTGTCTTCTTCTTCTTTTTTTTTTTTTTTTAAGATTTCATTTATTTATTAGAGAGAGAGTGAGAGAGAGAGCACAAACGGGAGGGGCAGAGGGAGAGGGAGAAGCAGCCTCCTGGCTAAGCAGGGAGCCCAACGCGGGACTCGATCCCAGGACCTGGGGACGGGGACCTGAGCTGAAGGTGGACGCCTAACCGACTGAGCCACCCAGGCGCCCCAGCTGGCTTTTCTCTAAGTGCATCAAGTCAAGCAACGCCCAGCCCATTTGTAGACGAGAGGGCAGGAGGCTCACCAGGCTGGAGTGTGAAACCAAAGGAGCTACCCCAGACACTAGGAAAGCCAGCAGGACCTGACCGCACCAATTGGTCTATCCTGACAGGCAGAAGAATGGGCATTCGGCGGTCGGCTCTTGGGGAACACAGTCAAAATAGTACAGGCCAAATCTCTGTGGCCTTCTTGGCCATCGGCCCACCACTTCCTCCCTCTGCAGAATTGCACTGAGCCAAGGGTCACAAGTCACTGTGTATGCTGCTGGAAGCCAGGATCCAGCAATCCCCTTCCTGGCCAGGTCTCCCAGCCCCCAGAATGAGGAGGCAGGGGTGTTCAGTTGGCTTTTTTCTTAGTAAACTGGTAAGAAGGAAGAGCCAAAGTCTAGACCCATCAGATAAGCAAACCAGCACTTGCCAGCATAACATCCATAGTTAAACTGGACATTTTCTTTTTTCTTTACTTTTTTAAAAGATTTTATTTATTTGAGAGAGAGCAGAGCAAGAGAGAGAGAGAGCACGAGCAGGAGGAGAGGCAAAGGGAGAGTGAGAAGCAGACTCCCCACTGAGCAGAGAGCCCAACACGGGGCTCAATCCCAGGACCCCTGAGATCATGACCTGAACTGAAGACAGACTCTTAACGGACTGAGCCACCCAGGCGCCCCTAACTGGACACTTTCATTCTAAAAGGGAAAGTCCTAGGCATGAAGGGACACCTGCAGCACACGCTCCTGTGCCTGCCACGAGCCCAGCCTGGGCAGCTGGAAGAGTGGGGGACCCGAAGCTGAGGCTGGATCTGCAGGACGGTCAGGGCAGAGGCCTTCGGGGCAGATGCGCATCAATCCCAGGCAAGCTGGACTCGCACATGAGTCAGCCTGGACTCCTGGCGTCCTGTCCTAGAGCCCAATGCCCAGGACGAGAAAGGAGGCCGCACACAGGCTCATATGACCCCAGACGAGGGGCTGTTCCCCGAGCAGCTGCAGCCCTGGCTGTTCTGGAAGCCAGACTGCTTTCCTAACCAGGACAGAGCCGGAGGACAGAAAGCATGTGACCCCCAGACCTCCACTTCAGGGCACCGCCCCTACCTCAGAACTCAAGATGGTTCCACCGGACTGGCAGCTCCGGGCTGAGGCTGGTGAGATGAGTTGGAGACCCTCTAGTGCCTTGGCTTGCTCCTCTGTAAAGAAGGAAGCAGGCTTATGGGAGGGCATCCACTTGGCTGCCCATGGCTTTGCCCTCGTGCTTTGGCCTCATGGAATTCCAGTCTGGCCCTTCACCTGCCTGGGCTGGGCCAAGGCCCAACCACGGTAGGAGGCTGGGGTTCAGTAGGAGGTGGGGGTTCAGTGGCTGGTATGGTCTCTCCCCTTGAGCTCACTTTAAGCTGGGCATCTCTGGCTCACAGCACAAGCAGGCCCCACTCCCTGACAGGGAACTGGCCTCACAACTGAAAACCTATGAGTTATTCTCATACCTGATAAACAGAGAAAGCTACTTTTATGTCCCAGGAGGGCTAGCTTTGCACCTGGGAACTGGTCCAGGGCCAAGTTTACAAAGTGAGGCAAAGCTACGTGAAGCGTGTCAGAGTGGGGCTCGCAGAGACCAGGCAGGCTTCCAGCACAATGGGAATTTCTTAGTGTCCTTCTGGGCTCTTTGCGACCCAGACTCAGTGGGGACAGGGTGTGCGTCCAGGACGATGTGCTGGGAGCTGCCTCCACCCTGGCCCTGTGGGATCCTTTTCTTGGTAATTTTCCTGGCTTTTGTTGGATAACAACAACAACAAAAAAAAATCAGGAATGACTTGCAGCCAGACCCTCCCCATGTGGCCCACTTCCCAGGGCTATGGATGCAGGGGAGCGGGTAGGGTGGTGGGGGACCTGAGTCCTGGTGGGAACATCCTGTTCTGGACTGGACTGGGAACTGCCCATCCAACCCTCGGGAGCTGTGGGTGGAGTGAGAAAGGCCGGCTTGATTAAAGAAACAGGCAGGGAAGGGGTTTCTGATAGATGACTGAGCCCAGGACAGCTCTGCCTATGCCCTCCCTGCTGACCCTACCCCTGGCCCCCGCCCTAGCGGAGAGGGGCCCTTCCTTCCTCAATCCCAGGCCAGGGCTGCGTGGGAGGAACGAAGGGATCCCAGCTGGGATCTTCAGCACAGAAAGGCTGCCTCCACCTCCTGGTCTAACTCTCACTCCCTCCACTTTTAGACAACCTCTTTCACCCTGGCTGATCCCTGCCTGAGTCCTGGCTACTTACATCCCTGAGGCGAGGTCTCTGCTCGGCCCCTCCTGCCACCCTTCATCGGCAGGCCCCTTGCATGCTTGCTGCCTGGCCCTTGGCCCATCCTCTAACCTTTTGTGCCTCTACCCCCCTCCGCAATGGCCTTACCTCATTATCAGAGAAAACCGAAACACGGGCCGGAAGCCCCGGGCTCCTCCTCTGCTCCCCGTGTCCCTCTCTAGCACCTGCCCCACTGGTCTCCTTTCACGACAGAAAGCCTTGAGACTTCCCTGCAGTTGCCGCCTTGCCTCGCATTCTGGCCACGGCTCACCACTGCCGTCCTAGGAGCCAGCAGAAGTCACCACGGTGGACCCCTCTCTCCTGCTTCAAGGACCACCTGCTCAGGAACATCTAGTTCTCCTGGTTTGCTTTTCACCTCTGCTGCCAGCTTTACCCCAGCCTGCGGTTCAACGCTGGAGTGTCCCAGGGCTCCACTCCACTCCCCACCCTGGAAGAGTTTGTCAGAAGCCTGACTTTCGGTGTTCTCTCCACGCTGCTCGCTCCAGATTTTTACCTCCGTCTGGGACCCTCGGCTGGGCCCAGTGTCCAGGGGTCTGGGCTGGGCTCCCTCGCCCATCTCTTCACTCCACCCACTGGGAACCTTCTGCAAAGTTTGCTTGGCTTTGTTTTTTTTGTTTGTTTTTTGTTTTTGTTTTAATTTTTTTCAAAGTGTGGACTATAATGAATACAGAAAGACATTCTGCTCAATGATTTCTCACAGGCCAAACCCTCACAAAACACAGCCCGGGGGAAAGACACTGCTGGTGCCCGACGGTGCCTGTGCGGCTCTGCAGTCATTCCTCCCTGCTCTGCCCGAGTTCTAAGGGAAGGTGGTCACTACCTCGATTTTCTTGATTGTTACCACCTAAACGTACCTCTCCGAACGACCACTTTCTTGGGGCACCTGGCTGGCTCAGTTGGTGGAACATGTGACTCTCCATCTGCAGGTCAGGAGTTCAAGCCGCAGACTGGGTGTAGGGCTGACTTTAAAACAACAACAACAACAACAACAACAACAACAACATAAATAAATAAATAAATAAATAACCACTTTCTTCATAACAGTGATATAAACACCTATAATTAAGTGCCTAAGGGAGATCCCATCCTAACTACCAGGTTTTAGCATAGTCTTTATCTTTTCCTCTTTTGTTTACCCCTGCCTCTCCGTTCTATCACCATCACTCTCTGGAAAACCATGGTTACAAGATCTATATTCCCTGGGGCACCTGGGTGGCTCAGTCCACTAAGTGTCTGACTCTTGGTTTCGGCTCAGGTCATGATCTCAGGGGCTTGGGATCAAGCCCTGGGTAGGGCTCTGCACTCAGCGGGGAGTCAGCTTGAGATTCTCTCCCTCTCCTTCCCCTTCTACCCCCTCCCTCCCTGTGCTCTCTGTTTAAAATAAATGTTTCTCCTTGCTTACATAATCATTATATACATATATATATGATTATATATATATATATATATATATATATATATATATATATATATACACACACACACAGTTGATCCATTGAATGACACAGGGGTTAGGGACGCCAACCCTCTGCACAAAAATTCATGCATAACTTTTGACTCCTCAAAAACTTAATAACCCGCTGTTGACTGGAAGCCTACTAATAACATAAACTGTCAATTAACATATTTTGTATGTTGTATGTATTATATACTGTATTCTTACAATAAAGTAAGCTAGAGGAAGAAAATCGTAAGAGGAAATAGATACAGTACTGTACTACATTTATGGAAAGATATGCAAATAAGCGGAGTTCAAACCTGTGTTGCACAAAGTGTGAAATGTACACTTACACAGAGTGGTTCGTCTTTGTTGTATACATCAGATCATTTTGTACATTTCCTTTCTCACTCTTCTCAACTTGTTGCAGGCGCTCCATTTCAGGCGGTGGTATTCCAGTTCCTCCTTTTTGATGGTGACATAAAACCAGTCCCCAAACTTTTTGATACTCCTCCCACGAAAGGTGGAGTCTAATTTTCCTCTCCTTGAACATATGACCCGGCCTTAGTGACTTTACTTTTAATGAACAGAATGAGGTAGAAATGACACTGTGACTTCGGAGTCTAGGTTAGAAAGGCAGTAACAGCTTCCGCCTGCCTTCCTCTCTCTTGGGACAATCATCCTTGGGACCTAGACACCATGTTGTGAGGAGGTCAGGGCACAGGGAGGCCAGTGTGGGTGTTCCTGCCTCAGCTCCAGCCTCAGGTGACAGCCAGCATCAAACACGCTTCAAGTGAGGAATCTTCCGATGATTTCAGCCCCAGCTTTCACGCTGCCCAGACTGATGTAGCAAAGAACAGTTGCCACTGAATTTTGCTCAAATGGCGGATTTGTGAGCAAAATAAATGTTACTGTTTCAAGCCATTAAATTTAATTTATTACACAGCAGAGTAGCCAGAACAGTGTGGAGGTACCAAAATGCCTCTAACTGTGGCCTTGTGGACGGGCCATCACTTTGCAGTTTTTTTCCCCACTATACATGATGTAGGAATAAATATCCCTGACCATATAGCTCACATCCGGTGCTCTTATTTCTATAAGGGAGAATCCATACCTAAAGTGTATGCGTTTTTATTCTACTGGAGTTTGCCAAATTGCTTTCCAAAAAGGCTGTAAACAGTCTTACCTTTGTCAATAATGTTTGGTCGAATCCTTTTCCTTACACCCTGGAAAGCAAGAGTTGGTGCAGCTCTTTCTAACATTTGCTGGTCTACTAAATATAAAGTGACAGGTCATTTCTCTTTTTAAAAAAAATTAATAGTTTTTTTTTTTTTTAAAGAGTGGTTAATTAGGTTCACAGCAAAATTGAGCAGAAAGTACAGAGAGTTCCCATATATCCCCTCCCTGCCCCAACACACGGCCTCCCTCACCATCAGCATCCCGTATCAGTGTGGTATGTTTGTTACAATCAATGAACCCATGTTGACCCATCATCAACCAGAGTTTACATAGGGTTCATTCTTTTTGTTGTACATTCGATGGGCTTTGACAAATGTACAATGACATGTATCTCTAATTCATTAGAGTATCGCGCAGAACAGTTTCACGGCCCTAAAAAACCCCCTGTGTTCCACCTATTCGTCTCTCCCTCTCCCTCAAATGCCTGGCAACTGCTCATCTTTTTACTCTCTCCATTGTTTTGCCATTGTTACATTTGCACTCTGATTTGCATTCCTTGCCTTCTGATACACTTGACCATTTTTTCATGTTGTGAGCTTCTGTTGGTTGCCTCCCAATCCTTTTTCTCTTTCATCTTTGCTAACAAACCCAGATTTTGTCCAGAGCGGCAAGTGTCCAGTCTCAAGGGATGGCTGAACCCTGACTCCACTCCCTCTCAGACTCCTAGTATGATTTCCTACAGGAAATTTCCCACCTAGTACAATTCCTATACCTTTCATAATAAATTATTCCCCAATATTTTATAGTTGTTATTGTTAATTGAATATTTTTCTCATTTTTATTGATTTCTAGGGGCTTATTTGCAGTAAATTAAAAAAAAATTTTAAGTAGGCTCCACGCCCAGCATGGAGCCCAACGTGGGACTTGAACTCATGACCCTGAGATCAACACCTGAGCTGAGATCAAGAGTCAGATGCTTAACTGAGTCACCCAGGCACCCCTGTAGTAAATTTTTATTTTTACTTTTTTAATTTATTATTTATTTTAGAGAGAGAGAGCACAAGTGGGAGGGGCAGAGGGAGAGGGAGAGAGAATCCCAAGTAGACTCCATGCAGAGCACAGAGCCCGATGTGGGGCTTGATCTCATGACCCTAAGATCACAGCCTGAGCTGAGATCAAGAGTTGGACACTTAACCGACTATGCCAGGCGCCCCTATAGTAAATTTTTAATATATTTTTCTTGTATTTATCACCTTAACATTTTCTCTTATTAAGTGTAGTTTTCAAGAAAGTCCTTCAGATTTTCTAGATTTCCAATCATGACATTAACTAAAAAGATAGTGCAGTCTCTGTCTTTTCAATATTTATCTTATTTTCTTGCCTTACTACATTTGCTAGAACTCTAAAGCATTGTATAATGATAATAGTGTTGATACCAATCCTGTCTAGCTCCTGATTGAAACAAAAAGTTGTTTTAGTAACTGGTGTATGTTGGCTAATGATTATTTTACATTTTATATTTTTTTCATGAACTGTGCCTTTGTTAGATAATGACCTTCTTTATTTTTCTCAATGTCTATCACCTTAAATCCTACTTTCTCTGGTGTCATGTGGCTATTCCTGCTATCTACGAGTTTGTGCTGGCCTGATCTTTCTGACAACTCCTTTATTTTCAGTCTTTTTTTTTTTCTTCTCTTTTCTTGTGGTTTCAAGTATCTTTGTTATAAACAGTATGTATCTTTTTTTTTTTTTTTTTTTTTGTCTTTCTAACCCAGTCTCTAGGTCTTTAATGGGGGGTCAGGGTATCCTTATTTCCTTATTTAGTATGACAAAGATGTTTGCCATTCCATAATTCCTTTATGTTTATTATTTTTTACTTTGTGATTTTATCTTTTTATTCAATTGACCTATATGAAACTACCAACTCCCTACTACTTTCCTCTTTTCTCTCTCTAAGCTGTCATTCATTTCATTTTTCCCTTGGTAATTTGGAAATTCTACTATTTTTTTCCATTCCATTAATGGCTATCTCCCCCCTCTAGGCATGAGGACTGACCCTTTACCGGGTATAGGTAACAGATAATTTACCTATGTTATGGGGGAGAGTTAAAGGCCAGTTGGCCCTTCCTCCTTGGTAGGTAACTTGTTCTATCTATCTGTGAGTTTGTACAATATTCTCTTTCTCCTTGGAGTTTAAGGATTTACTATCATCTTTCCCTTCCATCCTGCCTGGGAATGAGGTCAGTACCTCCCATCTGCAGACACAGCTTTTTCTTCGTCAGAAAAGTTTTCTTCTGTAATGCATTTGGTTCATGCCTCTATTTCATCCACCCCCATTTCTCCCTCTGGAACTTCTGGTTGCACATGAGGATTCCTAGATTTGGCCTCCAGATCTCTGGTCTTTCCTTCATGCCTCTGAGCTTTCCACTGAGCTCTGAGCTACTTCTTCCATTAGACCCAAGCACGTCTTCATATTCCTCCAATGTGCCAAACTTGTTCTGTCCTTGGGGTCTTTGCACTTGCTATGCTTTCGTCCCGGAATGGCTTCTCTTAGATCTTTCCCTGCTCAGCCATGCTTCCAGGTTCATCTTAGCTCAGATGCCCCCTTCTCAGATATACCTTTCCTGCCACCTTGGATGTAAACAACATACCCTGCACATCACCCTGGTTCCTTTTCTCCATTATTCACACTGCCCATAATTAAGGGTTTTTTTAAAAGATTTTATTTATTTATTTGAGAGAGAGAGAAAGAGAGAGCATGAGTGGGGGGTGGGGCAGAGGGAGAGGGAGAAGCAGACTCCCCACTGAGCAGGGAGCTCTAAGCAGGGCCTGATCCCAGGACCCTGAGATCATGACCCGAGTCAAAGGCAGACGCTTAACTGACTGAGCCACCCAGGTGCCCCTTAAGTTGTTTATTTTACTGTTATATTCATCCTTTACTTCCGCACACTCCTTACTGTGGGGCAAGGATTCTATAAATCATTCAAATTTGTGCTTCCCATTCTTTCTATGTACCCAGTGTCTAGCACAGGTCAGCACTTATGGAAGAACTAGAAGAATGAATTAATGTCTTCCCCAGGGAGACCCTGCCCTGTCCAGCTTCAACCCCACACATAGGAGTATTGGAATGGGAGAGTGGGAGGGCAGGGGAAGGCGGGGCAGTACTTACCTGAGAGGGCTTGAATGACTGGTGTCTGCTGGGCTTTTTTTATTCTGTGGCTACAGGCAGGGAACAGGAGCAGAAGCTGGGTTGGGCTTCCTAGGAATCCTGCTGGGTATGGGGCCTTTGGGCCTGACCCAGGGCTAGTCTTGATCTGGGATATTCTCATGCTGCCCGCATTTTTTTCCCCTAGACTTTATCACTTCATACCACATGGCATCCTTCTTACTCAGTCAGCCAACAGGTGTTTCTGGAGCTTACTTGGTATTTGAGGTGTTCAGGATCTATCCATGACTAAAACAGAGAGATTCTCACCTCACAGGGCTCTTATTCTAGTGGAGGAATCCAGGCAATGCCATATAAGATTAATAAATGCCTCCATAAGAAAGGCAACTGCTGGGGCGCCTGGGTGGCTCAGTTGTTAAGCGTCTGCCTTCGGCTCAGGGCGTGATCCCAAGGTCCTGGGATCGAGCCCCACATCAGGCTCCCTGCTCGCTGGTAGCCTGTCTTTCTCTCCCACTCCCCCTGCTTGTGTTCCCTCTCTCGCTGGCTATCTCCCTCTGTCAAATAAATAAATAAAATCTTTAAAAAATAAAAGGCATTATGAGATTATTTCTTAAAAAAAAAAAAA
This sequence comes from Ursus arctos, assembly GCF_023065955.2. Lineage (NCBI taxonomy): Eukaryota > Metazoa > Chordata > Mammalia > Carnivora > Ursidae > Ursus > Ursus arctos. The sequence continues at coordinate 32,203,235 of NW_026622808.1, read as the reverse complement.
AGAAAGGCAACTGCTATGAAAAAAAGTAGAGCAGGGTAAGGGGATAAAGGTGATCCCATGTGCTGGCTGAAAGGTGCAGGTTGCAGTCTGAAATGAGGGGCTTTGAGGGCATTAGGGTACAGTCCTGTGGAAATCTGTGGAAAGTGCATTGCAGATATGGGAACAACTGGAGCCCAGCCCTTGAGCCAGGAGAGTGCACAGGGTGTGATAGGTAAGAAACTTCAGGCTGCTGAGCAGTGGGGCTGGAGATGAACAGAGGACATGCAGTCAGAGGTAATGGGGAATCATAGGGTCCCTGCCAGCTCTGACTTTTCCTTGGGGAGGGTCTACTGCAGGCTGATGTGTCGAGAATGGACCAAAGGTGGCAAGGGCAGGAGCAGGAGACTGGGAGGTGGCCTTGACATTGCCCTAGGGAGAGGTGGTGGTGGCTTGGACTGGGTAGAAGCCATGCACCTGGCAAGAAGTGCTCTCATTCTGGATAGATGATGCAATGGAAGGAACAAGACTTCTTGAATGTAAGTGGGAAAGCAGTCAAGGGGTGTTTGGACTGAGCAATAGAAAGGACGAAGCAGCCACCCCTTTGAGCTGGGGGAGGTGAGGCAGAGTGCATTTGGGGGATGAGCTGGAGCGAGGGTGGCACAAGTTGAGTTTGAGATGCCAAGTGGAAGCCAGTGCAGATGTCTAGTTTACAGCTGGGTATTGAGTCTGGCACTCAGGAAGGGTCTGGACTGGACGCACACCTCTGGGAGTGATGGACGTGTAGGTGGAATTTGAAGCCATGAACCTGCATAAGGTTATGAGAGAAAGAATGTAGATAGAGGAGCAAAGAGGAAGAACCAGTGACGTGAGGGCATGGAGGCCTGAAACATACGGAGAAGATGCTTCCAGGAGAGGAGGGATCAGCTGGTCACAGGAAGTCTTTCCTGGCCACTCCCATAAAGGCAGCACCCTCTCCCCCTCCTTTTTTAAACTGTTTTTGCTCACTGCTATATTTCCAGCACAGAGTGTGGGTGCTCAATAAATACCTGTTGAATGAATACGCATATGCACGAATCCACACCTCCGCAAACCCCCAGTGCACATGCAGCCCAGGGCTGCCATGCTGGCCTCCTTTACAGAGAGAGCAGAGATCAGGCAGGAGGCTCTGCCCACTCTCAGTGGCACCGCCTTCCTCCCTCGAATTTCCCAGCTTCACTGACATCCACTCAGGTGGAGCCCTTCTGGCCAACCCATAGGACCCAGGACAAATGAGCCTTGACAAGCCCTGCAGTGTGGAGGTTAGCAGGACCTAGGTTGGGCACAGGGTCATCCACCAGTCCCCAGAGGGCTCTACAGCCATTCCTCTGTCCGCCCCTCTACATCTAGTCATCTATTCACTGTGCATATATCCACTCCTTTACTCACCGTCTACAGTCACTCTTTTGCCCATCTTTCCATCCATCCCCATCTAGTCCTCTGTCCATCCATCTGCTAGGGGGACGAAATTCCCAGTTTGCTGCAAACTGTCTCAATGTTAGCCCTGAAAAACCCACATCCCGGGAAACCCCTCGGACCCTGAAAAAATGGGACAGTTGGTTGAGCCATCCGTTCACCCAGGGATCCCTCATTGCACCCACAAGCCCAAAGTCCATCTGTCCACCCAAGCACCCACCTGACCTCCCTGGTCATCCTCCCCCTGGAAGGCAGGCAAGGCCCCGCCCCATCCCTGGCCCCGCTCCTTGCCCCACCCCTCCCGGAAGCCGCTGCCAGGGATCCCGGGGCCCTAGCAACAGCGATTTTCGGGCTGCCCAGTCCAAGAGCCGGGCTCCTGGTGCGAGCCAATAGCGAGGGGCTCCGGGAGCGAGGCGCGGGGGGCGGGGCTCGGCGCGGCCGCCGCCATCTTGATGGGACAGAAACAATAGGACGAAGCACCGCGGGACGGGCTGAGGCCGCAGGTAACGCCCGCCTTGTCCAGCCTACGGCTCTGCCGCCCCGGTAGATTTGGAGGAGGGTGGCTCCGGGCCGTTCAGGGGCGAGGTCTCTGGTCATTAGGGTTGTCCCCGGGTTATTTGGGGAGGGGCTCCCCCGCGATCCTGGGGGCGGGGAGATCTCCTCGGGTCTTGGTGGGGCCGGATATCCCCCGGTCATTTGAGAGCGGCATTATTTCTTCAGGTTACTGGGGGGAGAACATCTCCCCTAATATTGAAGGGGCAGAATCTTCTCTGGTCATAGAGGGGGCTCTCGGGTATCTTGGCGGTGCAGGATCTCCCCCGGTCATTGAGGAGGTTTCTCCAAGTCTTTGTGGGGGAAAGATCTCCTGGGTCATTGCTTCCCAGGACAGCGGTGTCCATGGGCTCCCTGGTTATTGGGGTGGGGAGGGGGGTTCTCCTCGAGTCTTTGGGTGGAGGAGCCAGCCCACCGCCTCAGGTGCCGTTTACCTGGGGCCGGCAGATGTGCAGCCATTTTGAGCGTTGAATGCCAGTTGGGCCTGTCCGCTGGCGTCTGGTGAGGCAATCTGCCCATCTTATTATCCACAAAAGTCCTAAAATGGATCAGAGGAAGGCTTCTTTAATAGTGGTAAATTTCACCGTGGGCGGAGCTTTCATTTCTTTCGTATTTGCTTCAAGACTGCTTTTGCCTCCCATCCTAATATTTTGTATCGCTCGGTTTCCTATGGTAAAGCTGCACGAGCAGAAGAGTGAGTCCAGACGTTGTGAAACCAAAATGTAGACGACAGTAAAACCTAGTGCTCTTAAATACCAGGGAAATAGAGCTAGTTACTGCTCGGAATGAAACATTTTGTTAGTAAAATGTTCATGAAACAAAATAAAGCGTTCGGAAAGAATAGTTTTAAGAAAAAGTACTGAAACTTTTGAAAAGCGTTAACAAAATGTTCGAGTTCACCAGTTCTGTGTTTTTTTTTTTTAATAAAGCACCATGATTACAGTAATTTTGATGAACTCTAGTATTTAAAATATTTGCAGTATTTGCATTTTTAGCAGGGTTACATTTTAAGTGAACTCAGATGCTTATTTACTTAGGTTGCTGCTGTGGAGTTTGTGTAATTGCATCCTGTAACCTGGTGTTAAGTATTTAAAGAGAAGTTTCAGGGTGGTGGTGTTATTGTTTTAATTTTAGCCACTATCAGAATTAGAAGCCAGGAAAATGAATACTTTATCATATTTGATGTAAAAAGCCAGTTTGAGGGGCACCTGGATGGCTCAGTCTGTTAAGCATCTGCCTTTGGCTCCGGTCAGGATCCTGGAGTCCCTGAATTGAACCCCCACTGGCGGGCTCCCCGCTCAGTGGAGAGCCTGCTTCTCCCTCTCCCTCTGCCCCTCCCCACTTGTGTTCTCTCTCTCTCTCAGAAATAAATAAAAAAATCTTCAATAAAAGCCTTACTAACTCTTACTAACTTTGGAGAAAAAGTCAGTTGAACTGTTAACTGTTACTCCAACTGATACATTTGCTTTGTGACTTTAGAGTAGAATTGACAGGAATTGTTAGAAATCAAGTGCATGAGTACCAGCACCAGAGTTGATAGAATTGTAAAAACCACTTTAGCAGATGTAATAGAATTCTTTTGTGCTTTGGAGCTTCACAAGTGACAGACCAGTACACTGTATACCATCCCTGTGTCTGTCGGAGCAGTGGAATGTGGAAGGAAGGAAGGAGCAACTGCTGACTGATGAAGTCTCCCTTGCAGAGGGGTGCCAGAGCCTTCTGTAAGCACTGGAGATGTCACTGGTATCTAGGCAACAGGGTTGAGCCTGAGCCTCCGAGGCCAGCCTGCTGAGGTGAAAATTTTCCATTGTTTGGTTCATAAAGAGGATGCTCTGGGGAAGAATTTTCCCTTGAAGTGAAGTTATTTTACCTAGTGAGATAATCGCCCTAACAAATTGAGCACATTTTTGTACAGTGGAAGGTAAGCAGATCATTTCTCTTGTGTGATTATATTTTAAAGCATATTTTTGCCTATTTGAATACCAAGTAATAAAAGTAACCAGTAGTATTATATTTTGCAATATATTCTGGTAGCAAGAAAAGGTCCTTTTTCCCCAAAATTGAATTTATAGTCCACCTCAGAGTTTGAAGGAAAAGACAGTTTCCTTTTTTTAAAAAATAATTTTTATTTTGTTATATTAGTCACCATACAGTACATCCCCAGTTTTTGATGCAATGTTCCATGATTCATTATTTGCGTATAACACCCAGTGCACCATGCAGTATGTGCCCTCCTTAATACCCATCACTGGCCTATCCCAATGGAAAAGACAGTTTCCTAAGCTGATGAACAGTTGGTTTGGGTCTGTCATCCATCACCTGTTGGGAGTTACCAACTCCTAGTTGATCTTGTTTCATCTCACTGCCTGTCTCCCCCCATCTTAAAAACAAACAAAACCTGAATTTTTTTTTAGGTGGCATAGTCCCAGGATGTATTTTTTCTATTAAGTATTTCATTGTTTATCTCTAAGAGACAAGGAGCTGCCCGTGGTATCTACAATACCATTATTATACCAACGATAATACTTTTTTTTCCACCTGAATATCTGGTTATGCTCAAATGTCTCTGATTTTCCCATAATTTTTTTTACAGTTGATTTGTTCATATCAGGATCTAAATAAGTCCTGCACATTGCATTTGATTGAAGTATCTCTTTTGTTACTTAAATTTATATAGGCTCATTCTGTTTTTCTAATAATTGTTTTGTTGAAGCAACTGTCATTTATCCTTCAGGATTTCCCAAATGCTGGCTTTTGCTGATCACTTCCTTTGCTTGAGACCTTTTGACTATGGTGGCTGGGTTTGAAGGGGTCGCTCCTGTACGTCTTCTCAGTGAAGACATTGTGAAGGTTTTGCCAAGGCTCACTCATAACCGATCCCCAAACCATGAACTCTGAGGTCTGTCATGGACCTAAAGGGCCACACAGTGCAAGACCCTCCTCCTCCCTCTGTGTCGTATAGTCCGAAGACTATGAGCCCTAGATTTTCCATGTGAAACTGGGAGGAGATTCCATGACTTCCAGGAAGGTATAGACGTTCTGCCTCTGTCTCTTTACAGACCTCCTTCTTTCATACTGACCTTGCCCCCTCTGCTCACAGGCAGTTCGCACCTATGAGGGCCCTGACCCAGTGCTCTTCTTTATTTGCACATCACTCTTAGAGTGCCTTCTGTCTTCCCTTTGTAGGTAACCCCCAAATCTCTTTTCAGGTTAGGTTCACTCAAGCTTTGATCCCATTGCTCCCAACTCTCTGCTGAGTATTTCTTAAGTGCTTGACCATCCCCTTATATTTAAGTGTCTGCAGCTCAACTCAGTGTCTTCTGAGCTGTTTCTGACTTCATGAACCAAACATCCTTGTTCTGACGTGGGAAAGCTCAGTATCTGACTCATCCCTCTAATTGGATTCCCTGCATCGGGTTCTGAAGATAGGGTCCACAGGTGCCTGCACCACAGTCTGTGTGTAGAGTTCAGTGAAGGTATGCATTTTTCAGGAGAGGCCCACAGATGTCTCAGATTCTCCAGGGGGTCAGTAACCTCCTGAAGGTCAGTAACCTTCTGAAGAACAGTGTGGTACACCTAGCCATCTACCAAATCCTGTTTCTCTACCCTCCCCCCTTCCTTCCTTAATTCCCCTGTGGGGGCTGGGCACCAGCCTCTCTGGGTACATTGGAGAAGGCAGGAGAATTTGTGCCCTGCCAAGTGTGCCACTGAATGTGGGAGAGGTCATTCCAGGTGGGACAGGTGTCTGGAGAAGGCAGCCCTGGTGTCTTGGGGGCCCCAGGGCCTAAGAGCTGTCAGGACTCTTTCCCACCTTCCGCCCCAGGGATGAAGGAGGAGAGACCCATGAGAGAAGGAAGCCCATCCTGGGAGAGGCTGGAGAGACCAGCTTGGTCTTGATCCTGATGGCCTAGAGGTTGCAGCTCTCTTAGGGGTACTCTTGCTATCATCTCCTTCCTCGTGCAAACTCCCAGACTCAGGACTGTGAAGGCAGTGTTGCCTTCTCCGCTTTCACCTTGGTTTTGATATCTTCAAATAACCAGATTCTAAATTCATGAGCCCACAAAGTAACCTGAAACACGTCTATGGTATAACATATAACAGAGTAGCTTGAGAGCTTTCTAAACACTCACAGTTTTTCTTAAGCAGCTTAAAATTTTTCTTCCCTCAAACCTCTTTTTTCATATATGCTTCCAATGTGTATAAGCATTGTATCTCTTTTTTTTGCTCCTTAAGTAAGAATGTAGACAGAAGACAGCCCGATCCTGTTTATGTAAAGAATAGAAAAGTGTATGGAAGAAAATCTGCAGGGTGAAGAGACCCCAAACTAATAATGGTGGTCATTTTATCACACTTGTAACTAGCTTAAAAATCTGTTTTTTTAAAGGCTAGGCAGGATGTCCCATGGCACTCTGTTCCTCTGCCTGGCGTTGAAGCCTCCTCTCTTCACTCTCCTTACAGGAGTGCAGGTTTAGTATGCCCTTATCCCCATATACTGTCAGGTCCCTCCTGTGACCTCCATCTCCTAGTGGACTCTTTGGAGGAACTGTAGGGCACTGGGCAGAGGACAGCCAGGCAGGAGGCTAGATATTTTACTCTTGTTCCTGCCTCAGAGCACCTCTGTAAAACTGTACCATGCCTGGCTTATAGATGAAGACCGGCACCAAGAGGAGGTAAAGCACCATGTATACCCCAGGGTAAGGCAGGCCCGAATTTGCCAGGGAGATTTAAAAGAATTTTTTTTTTTTTTAAAGATTTTACTTATTTATTTGACAGAGAGAGACAGCAAGAGAGGGAACACGAGCAAGGGGAGTGGGAGGAAGCAGGCTTCCTGCCGAGCAGGGAGCCCGATGCGGGGCACGATCCCAGGACCCTGGGATCATGACCTGAGCCAAAGGCAGACACTTAACGGCTGAGCCACCCACATGCCCCTAAAATAATTTTTTGATACAATTCGAAAGCGTATAAACTTAGAGAAATGTACTTGGAAGTTGGCTTTCCTACAATATTTACTATTTTTTAATTGCACATACACAGTTATTATCTAAAACAATGTAGTCCTTTAGAAGTTATACTTTTTTTTTTAGACTTTATTTATTTATTTGACACAGAGAGAGGGACAGCCAGCGAGAGAGGGAACACAAGCAGGGGGAGTGGGAGAGGAAGAAGCAGGCTCCCAGCAGAGGAGCCTGATGTGGGGCTCGATCCCAGAGCGCTGGGATCACGCCCTGAGCCGAAGGCAGACGCTTAATGACTGAGCCACCCAGGCGCCCCTAGAAGTTAATACTTTTTACCCACGTATTTCATGAGTTAGTTCTGTTCCAGTTTGTCTGCGTGCATCTTTGCTATTCTCATAGCCACATTTGGAGGTGCTCTTCTCCTGAGCACTTGATCTTCACCTCTTAGTGGTGGAGATGTAACATTATCACTGGAACCTTTACCCAGAGTTGGTTGTGGTCTCTCCCTGTTACTGTGTTGATTTTTTTTTTTTTCTGTGTAACAGCTTTACTGAGCTATAGTTCACATACCATATTACACATCCCAAAAGGAATCCTGTATCGCTCATCCCCAGTATAGCTCCCCTCCCGACTGGCCCTTCAGTCTTCCTGAAAGTCTCCCCACCTTGACCTGTTTTAAATGCCACCGCTGCACTTGGTTAAGCCCTGGGGATGGAGGGAGGAAGCAAGCTCTTCCTGCTGTTGGTTGTGGTGGTATGCCCCAGAGGTAGTTGCCTTGGGACCAGGGAGGCTGTAGCACATTACCATTTTGCCATTTTAGGTGGAAAGTTGGAGGGGAAATGAGGACATCTTACCCAGAAAATACTTTGTTGGACATGACCATCTGTAGTCCACATCCAGCTCAGATGCAGTTTGGATTCATTTTTCTGTTTATAGACATTTTCTCCAGTCTTTTTCAAGATTGTATATTTGTTTTTGTTTGGTTTTTTTTTTAAAGATTTTATTTATTTATTTATTTATTTATTTGAGAAAGAGAGAGCAAAAGGAATACAAGCAGGGGGAGTAGGAGAGGGAGAAGCAGGCTTCCCACCGAGCAGGGAGCCCGATACGGGGCTCGATTCCAGGACCCTGGGATCATGACCTGAGCGGAAGGCAGATGCCTAACTGACTGAGCCACCCAGGTGCCCCTGTATATTTGTTTTTAGTGTAAATTTTCATAAATAGGGTTCTCTTCTAATTGAAATTACACAAATTCAGTCTTACAAGTAAGGATTAAGCTTTGGTGACACACCAGCATTATCAGTATATGGTGGCTAAAAGTTAATATTCTAGTAACAAGAAAGAGTTTTTGTATTTAATGCCACTAAGATGCCACTTAGTTAAGATTGAAATGGTTGGGAGGATGGTAGCTCGTAAATATGGTCTCCAGGTCAGAACAGGTAGCAAAACGTGGTTAAACAAACAAATGGTTAAACAGAAAAGTTGTACCTTGATTTGATTTTAAATGTTTGCAAAATGTAGCTGTTGCTGAAGTTATATTGTCAGCACCTGCAGCACCCTGCCCATGGGAAAATAGAAATAACAGCTCCAGCAGCTGCTAATGGGATATTCACTATGCTAGGTCTTTTACCTGTGTTCTTTTCATTCCCAGGATGATCTCATCCCGCTCTGGACTGAAGGGTTTCAGACTTTGGGTTGGTGTTCCAGTACCTGCTGTCATAAACTCTTTGGGACAGCTGGAGTCAGTCTGGGCCTCTTGGGCCTCTTCTGATTGCTTTCTGTTGTAGACAATTCACAAAACTTTCTTTGCACTGCTGGGTTTGTTTGTTTTAACTCTTCTTGTGAATATATTTAACTGAAAGTCATAATTGGTCAAAATGGGAGAGCATTTAGTATTATTTGTTCTCTCTATGTAGCCATCCATTTATCTTGAGCTACTCCTACATGTTTTAGAAATTGAGTGTCCAATCCCAAGCCTAAGGAAGATTTTCTTTTTTTTTTTAAGAATATTTATTTATTTATTTGACAGAGAGAGAGACAGCCAGCTAGAGGGAACACAAGCAGGGGGAGTGGGAGAGGAAGAAGCAGGCTCCCAGCGGAGCAGGGAGCCCGATGCGGGGCTCGATCCCAGGACCCTGGGATCACGCCCTGAGCCGAAGGCAGAGCCTAACGACTGAGCCACCCAGGCGCCCCTAGTGTTTCTTTTAATGAAGTAAGATGTGTTAGAAACCAGGAAGACAGAACACTTGACTAGTGCTGCTGTTTCTGCTCCAGGCTTTTCTGTCCCCAGCTGCACACACAGAAATGAGAGGTCCCATGGGCTGTGTGAGTTCCGTCATACTGTCTTGGGGAACGTAAAAATCTTGGATCTCCCTTCAAAGCTTATTTTATAAGAATGGATTATTTTTGTTTTACAACTGTAAAACTAACACTAGATATGAATTTTTGCTGTGACACTCCTCCCTGCCTTTTTATCCGGGGTTGAGATCCCAGGTCTTATACAACTTTGGTGTCATTGCCAAGACTGCAGCAACATTTGTCTTGGGATTAACCTAGCTCCAAGCCTGCCGGCTTTCCCTCTGATGCCCGTTTGTTTAATGTGCTTGAAACTGGGTGTCTGTGGATTGTACCTTAGCTCATTCCTCCCCTCTCATGAGCAAGAAGTGATGCTAAATCTCTGCTGAGGTCTCACCTGAGCGGCTTTTACAAGGTGCTCTGTGGAGGTGTGTGGACCAGCACCTTTCGGTTCTCATGCTCAACAGAATCAGACTGTCCTTGAGAGATAGCCTGGAGTTACCCAACAAAGGAAGAGGAAGGGTGGATATAGTGTATTTGACCACAGAAGGTATATTTTTATGAGTTTGAACAACCTGACAGGAAAAACATATACCACTATTAAACTATTTAATTGTCCATTGCTGATATTACGGTCTTCCTAAATTAGTTCTTTTTTTTTTTTTTTAAGATTTTATTTATTTATGAGACAGAGACAGAGACAGCCAGAGAGAGAGGGAACACAAGCAGGGGGAGTGGGAGAGGAAGAAGCAGGCTCCCAGCGGAGGAGCCTGACGTGGGGCTCGATCCCATAACGCCGGGATCACGCCCTGAGCCGAAGGCAGACGCTTAACCGCTGTGCCACCCAGGCGCCCCCCTAAATTAGTTCTTACTGAACATTTTCAAGTTTTCTGCTTTTATGCTCTGTTCGTGTAAGGCAGTGAAAGGTGTCCTTCCAAGAACAGTGTCTGTTCACTGCGGTGAGTGCCCTGGAGGAGAGTTAATGTAGTTGGTTGCCAACTCTCTGCTGAGGGTTTGGGTTTTTCTTGCTCTGTCCCTACCAGAGTATGGGAACACAAGTGTCTTTTCCCCAGGCCCTTTGAGCCGCCCCTGCCCTTTGTAGTACCTATGCTAGGCCTTATGGGACAGACACAGCAACACCTTCCCAGGGTTGCATGCTTGAGGGCCTGTGGGTTGATTGGGATGCCGCACCTCCCTTGGGAGGCTAGGGGAGGACCGTAAGCCCCAGATGCAGGTCCTGGGGCATTTGGAAGAGTGGACCTTGCTGAGGTGCCAGGTGGCAGCTGATAGAGTCTGGGCTGTGAAAAACTGATGGATGTGGCCAGCAGGTCTAAGGCAGGTGAGGGCTGGGAAAGGAGGGGACAGGCTGCTCCTCTTCCAGGAATGATTGATCTCACTCTCAAAAGAGTGTTCTTACTTTGAAAGTACTGGAGGCTCTTTGTATAGAGCCAGAGAAAGGGAGCAAAGAGGCAAGATGTCAGAAGTGGAAGTGCCCCATTGGCCTTCCTTCCCAGTCCTCAGATGCGCTCTTGAGTGACTGAAGTCACTGCCCTTCTCCCAAGCTGGGTGATTGTGAAGTAGTCAGTGTCTGATTTGCTACAGTACTGTGGGTATGTTTGAACTCGATTTCCTTGAAATTTGTAAATATTTTGCTATGCTTTATTTTGGAAAGAAATCTCAGGATTTCTGGAGGATAATTTGCAAATGGCATAGTGTTGTGACCTGTACCAGTGTCAGGAATTTTCTCACACCCATATCTGATTCTTTTCTGGCTGGTCAGGGAGGAACACTGTGTGCAGAATGGTTTGTGATAAAAGCTGCCAGATTGGGGGACACCTGGGTGGCTCAGTCGATTGAGCATCCTAGTCCTAGTTTTGGCCCATGTCATGATCTTAGGGTCATGGGATTGAGCCCTGCGTTGGGCTCCCAATGTTGGGCTCCACGCTTAGCAGAGAGTCTGCTTGAGACTTTCTCTCCCTCTCCTCCTCCCCCCACTCTTTATCTCTCTCAAATAAATCTTAAAAAAAAAAAAGCTTCCAGAGTGATATTATGAGCCTGGGCTACTCTGCAGCCCCTTGAGGAGAGTATTTACCTGAGTGAGGTTTTGCAAGGACCCAGAGGAAATTGTGCCCCCTGGACACAGGACCTGGTGCAGTGCAGGACACACCTTGATCCCTCCGTCAGTAGGTATAACACTCAGGGTGCTGGCCTGGGCAGGTCATGGCTGCCTGGGTTCTGTGGCTGCCCATGAGGACTGAATCATTTTTGGCTCCCTGTGTTTCAGAGGATGAGTTCATGTGTCATCTGGTTTGGGAGCCTGCTGAGAGAGGAGTAGGGGTAAACACTGACTACATGCAGAGAGCATATAATCTTGCCTAAAACCAATGAATGGACCATTACTTGTTGGCACAAGAGAGAACTGTGACTCAAGGTAGGAAAGTCCCTCAGATTGAGACCTCACAGCAATTTCAGCTGCAGTGTGAGGCGGTCACTTCTGTATGTTTCAGTTGTGTATGTTTCGTACAGGGTGGTGGGAGTCATAGACTGCACCAAGGAGGAGACTGGAATTGGAGAATTGCCCTTGAAAGAGGGGTAATGGGCTTTTTAAGGAGGACTGAAAATTCTTGGTTTGTGTATGAAATAACATTTAATTCTTTTTTTTTTTATTTATTTGACAGAGACAGCCAGCGAGAGAGGGAACACAAGCAGGGGGAGTGGGAGAGGAAGAAGCAGTCTCCCAGTGGAGGAGCCTGATGTGGGGCTCTGGGATCACACCCTGAGCCAAAGGCAGACGCTTAACGCTGCGCCACCCAGGCGCCCCAACATCTAATTCTTTATAAGAAAATGTGATATTCTGATAAAGAGGACATGTGACACCTTAGAATTAATAATTTCAATTTCCTTGAAGGAGTGGTGCTACAGTTCTAGCTAGAAAAAGCTTTTTTTTTTTTTTTTTTAAGATTTTATTTATTTATTTGTCAGAGAGAGAGAGCACAAGCAGGGGGAGCGGCAGGCAAGAGGGAGAAGCAGGCTCCCTGCAGAGCACGAGCCGAGCCGAAGGCAGATTCTTAACCAGCTGATCCACCCAGGCGTCCCTAGAAAAAGCTTTTTAAGTTGCTAAAACTTTGTAATTCTAGCAATGTAACTCTGATGAACATACCTCTAGGTAGGCCGAAAGCTTCTCATCTCCTTCCATCTTGGGACCCACTAGTCTTTCATTCCAGAAATCTGATCCGAGGCAGAGATATCAGGCAGTGTGGTCATGAAGGTGGTTCTAGAGAGGAGAAGCATCTGAGACGCTGCTATTTCCCTTATAGAAAAGCTTGTCTGGATTTTTGGAACAGAATCTGGTGTTTTATTTGTCCCTCAGCATTGGAGGAAGGATCTACGTTATTGTGGCTTTAGTGAAATAATTCCATGTACAACTTAGAGCTTTTCCTTTATTAAAACTAGAATAAAATATTAATGGAGAAAATGACAGGCATCTGTGTCAAATCGATGCAGAGCTTCTGTGTCTTGTCTCTCTGACTCTGCTGCTTTGGCATGGGGAAGCGGGTGGACGGACACCCTGCCAGCCAGCCAGGCTGTAGCTCCTTTGAGGTTAGGACTATGATTCCAGCCATTCTTAGCAGTAACTCTTTCATCTCAGGCACCTGTTTTCTGTAGTGAGGCCTCCCTGTTATGGTGACCTCCTGGCGCCTCAGTGCGTCCATCTGTGAGGGAGATAGATAATGGTGGTGTCTACTCCAGAGGGCTGGTGTAAGAGCTGGGTGTTACAGAATAGACTAAGTGCTCCATAAATGGCGGCTCTGGTCTCTAGTCTCTGGCTTGGTTGTATCCCGTTGTCATTGAAGCTTGAGGAGTTGGTTACTTCCGCCTTTGGTCTTCCAGTGCTTTGTACACACCTTAGGAGCAGGGTGTGTTTGGGTTGTTATCCTCACTTATTTACATGTGGTCCATCTTCAGGCTCTCCGTCGTGGAATGGAGCCTATGCAGTGTGGGCTAGGGCAATGCTTTTTTGTGGATGAGCTTAAAATCTTCAAGAGCTGAACAACTATTGGGTTTTCCTATTTTAGTCTCAGTGAATTCTTTCATTTTTTTCCCCTAATATTTTCCCTCCCTATTATAAAGGTAACATATACTCTAAGTTTGAGAATATTTCAAGAAGTTTGGGACATTTAAACAACTTGAAGAGAAGGAAATAACAGTCTTACCACTTGGTACAGGGCAGATCCAGGTTTTATGCTGTCTGAAGTTTATATAATATAGATATATATAATTTATTTATATAAATATATAATTATAACTGCCATCTTTAAACAGAAGAATTTACAATGATGAAAACAAGTTGGTAGAAAGTTTTTGTTTCGATTGAAAAAAGAAACCAGAAGTTCACATTTCAAAAAGCAGACAAATACTACAACTGCAGTACTTTCCCCCCTACATTTTGGGGCAGCGTTTTGACTGACTGTTCGGTGACAACAGTGTTCTAATGTTTCTACAGAAAGGGCACATAGTTCCTCCCCTAGGTTGATACCCATCTGCTTTCTATTATTGACAAGTTAGAACACTTTCTTTTAGCTTCACAATTCATCCCTGTCATGTAAATTTGGGGGATTGTTGTCAAATTTGGGAAACCTGTATCAAGTCTTTCATAGGTGAGCTGGGAGACTTCAAGTCATTCAGCATTTTGAATGCAGTGGCTACAGGGCTTTGGAAGGGGGCAGGCAGCCATGACCCCTGTGAGTAGCTGGTACTTCGTTTTTAGTTTTTTTGTGTGTGGTAAAATACACATAACATAAAATTTACCATTTTAGCCCCTTTTAAGTACATGATTCATTGGCATAGCTGGTACTTTTTGCTAGTCTTCTCCTCTGTAATTCTTTGGACCTAGTTCAGACAATATAGATTATAGTTTTATATCTTGCTTCTCTAACTTAAAAAAGGATATCGTAAGCATTTTCTCAAATTGTTTAAAAATCATAAAATTGATAAGCAACTTTTCGTAATATCCTGATAGTCCATCATACACTCTTCTATTCCTAGACATGGGAGTAAGTACTTTCACAATGGGGTATAAGAGATGTCTTGATGGGGGCGGGGCGTGCCTGGCTGGCTTAGTTGGTGGAGTGTGCGACTCTTGATCTCAGGGTTATGAGTTTGAGCCCTACATGGGGTGTATAGAGTACTTAAAAATAAAATCTTTTTTAAAAGGTAGGGGGGAGATGTCCTGATGGGGCTTAAACTCTGTGGCACAGAGGTGGGAGTTTTCCTGAGGTTGGTGATAGTTTGATGCCCTGTACCCAGATGGGTCATTCTGGTCAGCCCTTATCCTTGGTGCCTCCCACAAGGCAAACATTGATAGCTTTCTTCTTCCTTCCTGGGTTTATTTTGCTAAAACTCCTCTTTGTATATTCATTTTGTTACCAGGAATTATACCTCATCTATTACCCAGCTTCCCAGTAAGTCCAGGTCATGTGAAGAATGATTTTCCTTCTGCATTGTCTTGCTAAGATAACTCATTTAAAGCTGGATGGCAGACCCACCAGTGTTGCTGAAGGAGGCCTTCATCAGAGACCCAAAACCAACCCATGGCCTTTCTTTGCTTTGCCTGCAAAAGATGGGGATGATTACCTTTTATTTTTTAAAAATTTTTTCTAAAGATTTTATTTATTTGAGAGAGAGCGAGTGTGTGCGAGTGAGAGAGAACACAAGCAGAGGGAGAAGCAGATTCCCCACTGAGCAGGGATCCTGATTCTCGGGGCTCAAACCAGGGACTCCGGGATCATGACCTGAGCCGAAGGCAGACGCTTAACTGACTGAGCCCCCCAGGCCCCCCAGGAGAATGATCTTTTAATGATAACTTTGCAACCTGAAAACCTTGGGTGTTTGGGATGTGAGCTCTCAGTACCAACACATAATTTCTGAATGCTAGTTAGTGTATTTGTTTTAAGCTATGATAGAATTTTAATCTTCTTGAGGCTACATTTTCTTTTAAAGTAATCTCTACACCCAGTGTGGGGTGCGAACTTACAGCTCTGAGATCAAGAGTCCTGCTCTCCACCACCTGAGCCAGCCAAGCACCCCAAGGCCACATTTTTAAAAGTTTATTCTTGAATGACCATTCTTTTCTTGCCTGATTTTCTGCAAGAGAGAATTTTCAAGACATTGATTGTCATTACATTAAGAGCTTAAGCTCTGTTTACGTGAAATGTTTCCACACTACGAGATCCCAGATGAGTGTTCAGGTGCAGGGTCCTTCATTTATATTCCTCAATGAATGTAGACTTAATAGGTGGGGAATTATAAATGCAAAATTAACACCAGTCAGTGCTCAGAATACATTTAGTAAAGTGTGTTGCATGCCTCATTTTAATAATTGTACTCACTGTATGAGTGTGGGTTTGGATAATTGCAATGGGTGCCTTTTGAGTCCTCTGTTGATCTGTGTGCAGCAGGTGTTCATGACGCAGTAGTGACTTGAGGCACGTCCTGTAAAGTACCTACTCTGTGCTGGTGTTTTGGACTCTGGAGATTCAGCAGTGAACAGAGCAGTCAGCAATCTCTGATTTTATGGACTTTTGTTTTCTGGTGGGGTCAGGATGGGGGATAAAAAAAATTAACAAGACAAATAAGAAAACCTATAGTATGTTAGATGGTGGTGATAAGTGCAAAAGAGAAATAAAGCAGGGTTGTATAAGGGAGTGTAGACAGGGAGGTATGGCATTTTCAGATGGGGTAGCTAAGGAAGACCTCATTAAAGAAGTGACATTTGCATAAAGAGCTGAAGGAGGTAGGAGAGTGAGCCAAGGGGATACCTGGGGGAAGAGTGTACCAAGCAGAGGGAATGGCAAGTGCAAAGGCCCTGAGGTAGGTATATTCCAGGCATGTTTGAGAAATAACAAGGAAGTTAGTATAATAGCAGATTTAATGCTGATTTTTCTTTCCTTCTGGGTTTTACAGAAAGGCTTATTGGACGTTTATGCTTCTGTTCTGCTTGCTTATGTGTAAAGGATGCTTTTGCTTTGACTTTATAAGAATTGAAAAAGATAACCATGCAACTGGTAGAAGTGTGCTAGTATTAAGGATATCGTAAGCATTTTCTCAAATTGTTTAAAAATCATAAAATTGATAATAAAATAATAAAATCTTTTAAAAAAAGTCTAATTTTTTTCTGATTATTAGAATAATATGTACTTATGAAAATTTGGTAAATTAAAAAGTGTAAGAAAAAATTTAATCCCTCTATTGAATAATTTATATACGATAAGACTCATCAATTTTAAGTCTAATTTGATTTTTTTTAATTATTATTTTTTTAAAAGATTTATTTATTTATTTATTTATTTGAGAGAGACAGCCAGTGAGAAAGGGAACACAAGCAGGGGGAGTGGGAGAGGAAGAAGCAGGCTTCTAGTGGAGGAGCCCGATGTGGGGCTCGATCCCGGAACTCCAGGATCACGCCCTGAGCCGAAGGCAGATGCTTAACGACTGCGCCACCCAGGCGCCCCTGATGATTTTTTTTTTTTTAAGGATTTTATTTATTTATTTGACAGAGAGACAGCCAGCGAGAGAGGGAACACAAGCAGGGGGAGTGGGAGAGGAAGAAGCAGGCTCCTAGCAGAGGAGCCTGATGTGGGGCTCGATCCCAGGACTCCAGGATCACGCCCTGAGCTGGAGGCAGAGGCTTAACGACTGAGCCACCCAGGCGCCCCAGTACATTCCCTTTTATTGCTGAATAATATTCCATTATAGAGATATACCACAGTTTGTTTATTCATTCACCCATTTGATGGATGTTTGGGTTTTTGCCTTTTGGCTATTGTAGGTAGTGCCTCTGTGATCATATACAAGTCTGTGTGGACATTTGTTTTCATTTCTCTTAGGTAAATACATATGAATAGGATTATTGGGTCATATAATAAGTATTTAACTTTCTAAGAAACTGCCAAACTATTTTCCAAAGTGGCTGTACCACTTTTTGCATTCCTACCAACAGTGTTTAAGAGTTGCAGTGACTGACCCTGGTGGTGTAGTCATGGGTTGTGTAATTGTGGGTTGTATGCAGATAGTGGTGGCTCTGGGACTTACGCAGAGGAGGTGTGAATGGTGAGTGTTGTTTTTGCACCATCAGACTAGTGTGCCTCACACCACCCCGTGACTATCCAACCCTGAGGCTTTACTTGAGGCAAAGTAAGTGGCCCCAGCAGACCCCATTTGTAGCCTCATTAACTAAATTCTAGGTGTGTGAGCTAAGGGAAGGGCTCAAGGGTTTTCATGAGTCATAGTTGTTTTATTTGCAAGATTTTATTTATTTTTAAAATTGTTTTAAAGATTTTATTTATTTGAGGGAAAGAGAGAACATGAATGGGGAGGGCAGAGGGAGAGGGAGAAGCAGGCTCCCTGCGGAGCCCAACACTGAGCCTAATGCAGACGCTTAGGCACCCCATCTGCAATATTTTAGAAGCTAAGAATATTAAGGCATTGTTTCCAGCAGATCCTTACACCAATTTGACAGATTTAGGGGGATGGGCTGTGGAGGAAATCTATGTCCTGTCTTAGGATGAATTATGTTCTATTTTCCTTACCTTTTCATAGTTTCATGGACCAATGTGAGGCAGTATGGAAAGCTAAAGTAGATGCTGAATCTGAAAGCAGTATTTTATGCTTATTCCCCCTCTCCCTAAGCACAGGGTCCACACATTTTGCGTGGACTTCTCAATAACCACTAATACTACAGGATTCCTGGGAAACTGGGTCTTAGAACTTGGATGTTTAAAAATCATTGAGAGATCCCTCTGCTCAAACCACATGTGAGACAGAGTAGCAGGTGAAAAAGAGCAGGTGTTTTAGGCACTTTTCTTTCTTCTGGCCAGGTTGAGGCCACTAGAGAGGGAGCTGATCTGCTGTATATAATCCTTAGGAAGTTTGATCCTTCATTTTCCCACAGAGATATGGCCTATAAGGGAAGCTAGGAAAGAAGCTCCACTTCTTCATCTGCAACCCCAAATGTGAGAAATATGTGGCATGGTGAAGCCATATTTATGTTCATATTGAGAGACTAAACATAATTGAAATAAAAGAATCACAAAGGGGCGCCTGGGTGGCTCAGTCGGTTATGCGTCTGCCTTTGGCTCCCGTTATGATCCCAGGCATCAGGCTCTCTGCTCAGCAGGGAGTCTGCTTCTCCCTCTCCCTGCCACTCTGCCTACTTGCGCTCTCTCTCGGTCAAATAAATAAAATCTTTTTAAAAAATTTTTAAAAAATAAAAGAATCACAAAACAGGAACCTTATTATTTGCAATGCAATGATTTTTACGTTTTTTTTTTCCTATTTGATTAAAACAAACTACTAGTTACCGCTTGCTATTTGCATTATACCACCCATACAGTAGAGGTCTACTCCATGCCTCTCTTCTCCATTTTACAAACCAGAAAACTGGAACCCAGGGGCGCCTGGGTGGCGCAGTCGTTAAGCGTCTGCCTTCGGCTCAGGGCGTGATCCCAGGGTCCTGGGATCGAGCCCCACATCAGGCTTCTCTGCTAGGAGCCTGCTTCTTCCTCTCCCACTCCCCCTGCTTGTGTTCCCTCTCTCGCTGGCTGTCTCTCTGTGTCAAATAAATAAATAAAATCTTCAAAAAAAAAAGGAAAGAAAACTGGAACCCAGAGGGATCCAGGGACTTGGAGATTTTCTCCAAGTAATTGAGTGGCTGAACTGGGACTAGAATCTGTCTCCACCTCACTACAGGGTAATCAGTTGTCGCCCTAACTCCACCTCATATTTGGCAGTTTCCTCCGTTATGAGTTTGGCTCAACGCGAGGATTAGCCTTATTTTTCTTGCCTCTCTACCCAAGATGATTATTCCCCAGGGAGCAATGTCTTTTTTTTTTTTTTTTTTTAAGATTTTATTTATTTATTCGACAGAGATAGAGACAGCCAGCGAGAGAGGGAACACAAGCAGGGGGAGTGGGAGAGGAAGAAGCAGGCTCATAGCGGAGGAGCCTGATGTGGGGCTCGATCCCAGATCGCCGGGATCACGCCCTGAGCCGAAGGCAGACGCTTAACCGCTGTGCCACCCAGGCGCCCCCCCCAGGGAGCAATGTCTTGCGGACTGCCAGAGTTGGGTGCTGGGGGGAGGGTGGCAAGGTGCCACATCATACCCAGCAGCTAATGAATACACTGAGGACCTGGGAGGAGGAGATGGAGACATTCACCTGGCCTTTTGGCCTCCAGCCACACCCATGCACCAAGAGAGTTGCCATGAAAAACCAGTTTTGTTGTAGATTCTTCATTAGGGTAGGGATGGGTAAGAGAGATGCCTGGAGAGAGAGATTTTTCTACTTAATTGAATACACTTAAGGAATTTTGAACAGAGTTGGAAAGGGATTCACATTGGTGTCAGCATTACTCTGACAACAAAAGCAGTTTATACTTTAATGAAAGGTTTGGATTGTGTTTCTAAAGCCTGGACCATGAGGAGTGTCTTGTGCATTGACAATAATTATGGTACCTGATTTGTGCTTGGGTACTGGCCGACCCACCGTGGATCAGTACAGTAGGTTTTCTTTGGTATTGCTCTTACTCCAGAGGTCTTTTCAGTGGATTAATAGGAACTGGTCTGTGTAGACCCCAAGAAAGGGCTGGTGTGGCCAAGTATCTCAGAGCTCCACCTTCTGGAGAGAGTCTGGAATGGCTGGAATGTACTCATCCTTGGAGCTTAGAACCCTTCTCAGCACATACCCTCCTGAGGGCTTCTGTGATGATGAGGTGGTGGTGCCAGGAGAGAAATCAGGACCTTTGGTTTTTGTCTCTTTGAATATAGGAAAGTGTATTGATTCCTAATCCTCTAGTCCATTTGGGGCCCACAGTCAGATCTCTCTAAAAAGAGATTAACAACTACTTTAAACTCTTTAAGAGAGGCTACGTTATAAATAGAAAATGTACATGGTGAAGGCACTCTCATACCAGGCGAAATGTCCCATGTACATAGGAGGAGTGCTGTATCAGGGCACTAGTGCCAAAGACCCTGGGACCTAGAGGTGGCCCTGTGAGGGCATCCAACAGATTGAGGTTCATTTGGGAGCTGAGGCTTATTGTCCCTGGCCCTGGATGAGTTTCCTCACCTCCCCAAATCAGCTTCATTGTTTGCAGCAGAGAGAATAGTGTCTTCCTCACAGAAAGTATCCCAAGGACAAAACGAGGTAAGTTTCTGTGGTGAGCCTAGCATGTAATAGGTGCTTTACTCACCTTAGAAGACAGTGGTTACATCTTCAGCAGACCTGTTCTCACCACCAGCATGTCAGTTGGGGTAATGGGAACTGGAAGAGTTCTCATTAAGAACGCTACAGATAATGAAATGTCCCACGCCCTGTAAGTAGTGCTAGTAGCAACTGTGTAGTCTGTAAATTACAGACAGAAAACAAGGAACTAGCTTGACATGCCGCGAAATGGTTAACAGTTGCATAGAGGTTGCTTTGCTGAGATCTGGGGTGTTTAGGGATGCAAAGTCAGGTCTAAGGCCCTGAACCTCAGAGTGGATGAGAGCCCTGATTACCCCAGGAGCATAGCTTTGGTTTAAAGGTGTGCCCCAGCTTTTGGAGATCAGGATAGAACTGATAAAAATAGTCAGTGACCTAGAACACTGTGTATCTTTTTAAATGGAGTTAGCCAGCCTTGATCAGTTGTTTTTAGATACAGACGTTAATCATTAAAGCTAGGCCCAAGCTGCACTGCTAATAAGGTTAATGGGGCTTGTCTTTGGCCTTGGGGGTGGGGGGGAGTGGACACCCCGGGGGAGTAAATGTTACCAGATGGTGAGTAAGCAGGTTTTCCCTTTAACTGCATTTTATAAAAACATAATTAACGACTAAGAACCCTAATGTAAACTAGGATGACGAGTCAGTGTAGGTTCATCATCATTCGTAACAAACGTACCACTCTGATGGGGGGATATTGATAATGCCCCTCCCCTCGCGCGCGCTCTCTCTCAAATAAAATCTTGAAAAAAAAAGTATGAAGTTCATCGTACTAGAGAATGGCAAGATTTATCTGAATTATT
This sequence comes from Ursus arctos, assembly GCF_023065955.2. Taxonomy (NCBI): domain Eukaryota; kingdom Metazoa; phylum Chordata; class Mammalia; order Carnivora; family Ursidae; genus Ursus; species Ursus arctos. Next base: position 32,181,944 of record NW_026622808.1, on the reverse strand, counting down.
AGGTTTGAAATGGGACTTTACCTTATCGTGGCTTTGCTTTTTTCCCGCCTAGTGGAGGGCACGGGCTGTTTGGGGACACCTGGGGCCAGTCCCTGCGTGTCGGAATCTGGCCCCGCCCCGCGGTAGCTCCGGCTGTTTGTTTCTGCCGGAGGAGGCGGAGCCGGGGTGGGCGGCGTGGGCGGGGCCCCGCCTGAGCTCGGGTTGTTTGTCTTTCTGTTGAAGTGCTGGAGGCTCTAAAGCGGTTCCCAGGCCGCTTCCAATGCCAGTGTCTCCCTTTGCTTCCAGCAGAGCGTCCTGGCCCGCTCAGCCGAGGACTTGAGGCCAGACAGACGGACGCACGGACAGACGACAGACGGAGGACGCGCTGGCCGCTGGACCCCGCCGCCTCCCCCTTCTCCCTGCCGCCTGCGCCTGGAGGATGAGCCCAGCCTTCAGGGCCATGGACGTGGAGCCCCGCACCAAGGGCGTCCTTCTGGAGCCCTTTGTCCACCAGGTCGGGGGGCACTCATGCGTTCTCCGCTTCAACGAGACGACTCTATGCAAGCCCCTGGTTCCGAGGGAGCACCAGTTCTACGAGACCCTCCCAGCCGAGATGCGCAAATTCACTCCCCAGTACAAAGGTGAGCCCCCGCTGCCATAGGGGTCGCCAGCGCCTGGCGAGGAGATGCGAGGCGGCGCAGCCGTGGAAGGCCCGGGCAGCCATCCCGGGAGCCCTCACCCCTCCCCTCACTCTGTGTTTTCCCTCCTCCTCCTCTTGGCCCTCAGCCCAGCACCTCACACCCTCAGTTTGCAAGCCCTGGTAAGATTGCTCAATTGTTTTGTTTTGTGGATTTGTTTTGAGTTTATTTCTGGTGGAAGTGTAGTTGTGTTTTATGTTCAGGTGTCTCTTGATCACAGTAACTCATAGCCCCCCCATGGGGGAACAGCGGGGGAAGACTTTGGGAGGATTTTACCCAGAATCCTTGCCGCCTGCTTTTTGTCCTCCAGGAAACCAGAAGCTCTGGTGATTAGGTAGGCTGGGAGCAGGGTTGAGTCAGATGGAATGCAGGAGTGGGAGGCTTGTGCTGATTAGTCGAAGCCCTTTGCTATTACGGAATGTCCCCGAATTGCAATGTTATGGCAACCCTTTGATTCACATATGGTGACTCTCTCTTTCTTTTTATAATGCATTTTTGGGGTGACATCAGCAACCACCAGCATGGTGTGGTCTTTCCTGGGGTGGGGGGATATTTTGTAAATCAAAGAATCCATTAAAGGAAATTAAATTTACATTGCCTGGTTATACAAAAGACTCTTGAACAACTTAGGTTCTTCTGGGACTGTTGAAACATGCTCTTTGAAGACAGAATGTACTGGGCGCCTCTCTCTGTACTCTGAATATGCATGTGTGTTGTGGGGGGTGGGGTGGGGGAGTTGAGGGCCCTCACTTGGTCCTTCTCTGTTGTTTTTTCCAGGACAAAGCCAAAGGCCCCTTGTTAGCTGGCCGCCCCTGCCCCCTTTTTCCCCCTGGTTCTTTCCCCAAGGCCACAGGGAAGTGTGGTCCCCTGAATTCCCCACCCGGGCTCCTCTGCTCCTCTGCGCCCAGAGCCAGGGACCACCTCAGAAGTGTCATCTCTCTCTGAGCACGCATTCCCCTGCAGCGAGCGAGCGAGCGAGCAAGCGGGCGGGCAGCAAGGACTGAGCAAATTGAGTGATCCCGGGCCAGAGAGGCCTGGGAGGAAAGGTGTTCAGCCAGTCGGTTGTAAGGCACTCGTCGGCACCTGCTGAAACGCTCCCACCTGACAGCCCCCTCCTCAAAGACTGTCTAATTACACATGGCAGGTTCTAGAGACTCAAGGGGGGAGAGCCGCTTTCAAGGCCACCACGCGTCTGTGCTCCCGGCCCGACCTTATTTGCCTTGTGTTCATTTTGTTCTTTTGTGACTGCAAAGACCAATAAAGTAACATGTTTGAGGACAAACGGCTCGGGTTGCCTACCCATGTGGGGGTGCTGCAAGAAGCCTTTGCTAGGGTGTCTGTTGTGCTGTGTGGTTTGTTTTTGTTTGCTCCTTTATTTTGTTTTGCTTGCCCAGTCTTCCCCAACCCTTGGCTGCTTCTTACCCCTCAGGGCAAACCTTTGTCCCCCGCTGTGTTCAGGCTCTGCTTTAAAGCAAGCCTCAGGCCGTCGGAGTTTCTGTTTAGGCATCAAAAATCCCCAGAAGATATAAAGAGCAAATGTTTTTACGTCTCTCTTAGGATTAGAAGAATTACATAAAACTTAATAAACATTTTCAATGATGGAAAAATGTGTCTTGTAATTCTTTGGCTCTTGCCTTGTTGAGTGCATCAGAGAGGAAGACTCTCGGCCATGTTTACTCCCTAATCGCTTGTCTTGTATGGTGTCATCTTTTCTAGCTGTTTTGATATTTGTTAGGTTTGCAGATGAGTTTGGGGCCTCTGGCAACATAGAGACTAAGGAACAGGGTAAGAAAAAAACAAATGTTACAATCATGTTATTTATAACACGTCTTCTCTGGAATTGAAAGTTCTCTCTGCTCCTCACCCCCCTTCCAGGTGTGGTGTCTGTACGCTTCGAAGAAGATGAAGACAGGAACTTATGTTTAATAGCATATCCATTAAAAGGGGACCATGGAACTGTGGACAGTGTAGACAATTCAGACTGTGAACCAAAAAGTAAGCTCCTGAGGTGGACAAACAAAAAACATCACGTTCTGGAAACGGAAAAGAGCCCCAAGGACTGGGTGAGGCAACACCGGAAAGAGGAGAAGATGAAGAGGTAGGTATAAACTGAGGGGGGAACCCTGTACTCCGTGGAAGGGGAGGTGTCCCGGGATCTTAGTTACAGCCCAGTCCCCTGGAGCTAGGGACTCAAACAATGGACTTAGTAGGTGCCTTGTCACTAGTTCCCACATGGCAGCTTCTCTTTGGTGATTCTGGGTTACACTTTTGAAGTTTGTGTTAAATATTAGCCTTTTAAGATCAGTATTTTTGAAATAGAAAATGGAAAAGATGTACTAGACTTCCTAATGTATTACAGGTGAAGCTCAAAGGCAAGGCCACTTATCTCTTCAGCACTGAGGTTACCTCTGGATTATAGAAAGATCACGTTTCTTTTATTTTTTTACTTTTCTTTAAAAAAAAAGATTTATTTATTTAGAGAGAGAGTGCACAAGCACACATGAGTGTGCAGCGGGGTGGAGCAGAGGGAGAGGTAGAGAGAGAATCTCAAGCAGACTCCCTGCTGGGTGTGGAAGCCTATGCTGGGCTCATCTCTCGACCCTGAGATCATGACCTGAGCTGAAACCAAGAGTTGGACACTTAACCAACTGAGCCACCCAGGCGCCCCAGAAATCACATTTCTTTCATATTTTGCAGTTAGGACAAAAGATAATCACTTGATTTTTCAAATATAGGTTGGGTGTGTACAAAAAGGGAGTTTAATGCACTTTCTAAAATAAAAATGACTTTTAGGGGCGCCTGGGTAGCGCAGTCCTTAAGCGTCTGCCTTTGGCTCAGGGCGTGATCTCGGTGTTCTGGGATCAAGCCCCACATCGGGCTCCTCGGCTGGGAGCCTGCTTCTTCCTCTCCCACTCCCCCTGCCTGTGTTCCTTCTCTCGCTGGCTGTCTCTCTGTCAAGTAAATAAATAAAATCTTAAAAAAAAAAAAAAAAAGACTTTTACCAAATTTATGGAAAGCTTCATAAAAATACCTTTTATTTTTATTAAAGATTTCATTTCTTTATTTGAGAGAGAACATGAGTTAGGGGTAGACAGGGGGAGGGGCAAAGGGAGAGGGAGAAGCAGACTCCCCGAGGAGCAGGGAGCCCGATGACCTGGAGCTTGATCCCAGGACCCTGAGATCGTGACCTGAGCTGAAGGCAGACACTTAACCGACTGAGCCACCCAGGCGCCCCCATAAAAATGTACCTTTAAACAAATTTTTAAAGTGCAATTTGGCCTTTGAAAATATATCCTAAGTCTAGGAATTGATTTTTATTTTATTTTATTTTATTATTTTATTTTAATCTTTTTAGGTAGGCTTCATGCCCAGTGTGGAGCCCAACGCGGGGCTTGAATTCACAACCCTGAGATCAAGACCCGAGCTAAGATCAAAAGTCAGATGCTTAACTGATTGAGCCACCCAGGCACCCCTAGGAATTGATTTTTAAAGGGAAGTTATAAACAAAGGGAAGTACAGACTTAACAATGAATCCGATTTGTACCATATCACCCAAATCCACATTAATACAGACATGAAGCTCCTGGGTGGCTCAGTCAGTTAAGTTTCAAACTCTTAATTTTGGCTCAGGTCATGATCCCAGGGTTGTGAGACAGAGCCCCATGTAGGGCTCTACGCTATGCATGGAGCGTGCTTAGGATTCTCTCTCTCCCTGAAGTCATCCAATTTGTTGTTTATTCTACCTTATAAATGTTATTAGCCTTTTGTTAGGATATAACCTACTAGTTAATTTATTTTGAAATAAAGCTTAATCATGTAAGGTAAAAAAAAAAAAAAAAGACTCTGGATTAAATTATGCCACTTTGGATAAACAGCTACAGTGGCAGCCATAAGAGAGTTTTAGTCACTCATTGCCTCTGCAGCTGCCCTGCGCCAGGCCCTGTGCTGCGTCCTGGGGATGCAGCAGTGACCAAGACAGGAGCCATCCCATCACCTCAGGTTGTTCACTGATGGTGAGAGACAAAATGGTCAGTTGGGTATCCCTGAAATGTAGGATTCACCTATACAGAGCCTTCCAGGTGTCACCCCTTGGCAGAGCTTGTAAAAATATAAATAATATATATAAATTGAAGCATTTATAATGCAGCTAAGTAGGTTGGCTTATTCCCATGGGATTTCAATTCAGCTTTTCCCAGTCTCCAGCATTTGGAATCCGGGAACCTGCATGCATTAGAAGCCGGGGGGTGTTACTGCCTGGAAGAAGAGGGTAGTAAAGCCTGCTTGGGAGGGAGTGGTGGGGGTGCAGGAGTGGAGGCAGAGACTGTTCTTGCATCTTAGGTTTTCCTTACTGTAGAAAAAACTGAGCTGGGCCCTTAATTTTTTAAAAATCAACTTTCTTGATGTATAATACACTTAACAATAAAATGTATCTATTCGAAGTGTTTAATGTGTACACTGAAACCACCACCACATCAAGATCTCAAACTTCCCATCACTCCAGAAGTTCTTTCGTGCCTCTTTGGCCCTGAATTTTGATAAGACATTGTGATTTATTGGCTTCTTGTCTCCTTACAGCCATAAATTAGAAGAAGAATTTGAGTGGTTAAAGAAATCTGAAGTCTTGTACTACAGTGTAGAGAAAAAAGGGAATGTCAGTTCCCAACTTAAACACTACAACCCTTGGAGCATGAAGTGTCACCAGCAACAGTTACAGAGAATGAAGGAGAATGCAAAACATCGGAACCAGTACAGTATCCTTTGTTCACAGAGTATCTCTGCCTTGGGGAGAGGGGAGGATGGGTGAGATCCCAAGAGCTCAGAGAAGTTGGGTTTGTTTTCTAGCCATAGTTATGCCAGGGCACCCTGTGCAGTAGCCATGGGCAGATATCTGTTCCCACAGGAACGGGGGCTGGTCTGGGAACATAGATGGTGGGGAGGCAGGTGAGGGGCACCTCATGGAGGGACCAGCCTGCATCAGGGCGGCTTACCCTAGAGTGCAAGGGCCTGGTTCGTGTTCTCAGAAGTCCCCTGCTTACCTGCCAGGGGTGGGGTGGCAGGTGGGTGCTGACACATGAAGAGTAGCACGGGGGCCTTTCTTTTTTCCCCTTCTAACCCATTAAGCTATGTTTCACTGATTTCTTTCTTTTTTTAATCTCATGGGGGGCAGGAAATTCCTCAGAATTGAGTATGTTTTATTTATTTTTAACTTTTTACTAGGGGATATTTTATTTATTTTTACACATTCAGTTTTACTGTAACAAAGCAACTTGTACACTTTTAACGTTTAAAACTGAGCAGCATCTTTCCTTTCCAGTGAAATAAAAAGAAAATGTAAAAATAAACAACAAAATTACAATAGAGAATGTCAATTCCAAATAAGATCCTACGGGTTCTGCTGATTCTCCCATGGAGTGGCAGGGCTGAAGTCATCATTAGGAGTGAGTTTTATTTTGAAGCGTCATCTTAAACTGCAAGGATCTCCGTTAAACATCACCATTAAACATGCCAAAGGAGAAGCCATGTTGTCAAAATGCCCACTTAACCCACCCAAACATCTCAAACCTACCCTTTGCTGACCTTCATAACCCCATTTTTTAAAAGGTTTAAACAAGAGTAAGGAGACAGGTACGTGTTGGTAAATGCTAACTGTCCATATTCACATAGAGACACGGCATAATCTCTGAGCCCAATATACAGAGACAGGAGGGAAAAAAGCTAGAATTCTTTGCACTACTGCACAGGGGCCTAGCAACCTCCAGCTTCCAGCAGAGCTAACGGAGCAGAAGGTTTTTCTTTTTTCTACTAGGGGATATTTTAAACATGTTAAACATAGAATAATACTTTGAAGTTATAAGTACCAGTGACCCAGGTGCGGCAGTTAACTCACTTAAGTCCGACTCCTGCCATGACTGTCTTCTTACACTTCGCACCCCCAGCCGAGCTCTTTCTGAAGTGTCTCCTGGATCATTGCCACCTGCACACACCACAGCATGCATCTCTAGGAGAAGGATATTTTAAGACATTATTACCATTCTTGCTCCTTGAAAGTAGACAGTGATTCCTTAGTATCAAATATCTAGTTTGTGTCCACATTTTCCTAATTGTCTTAAAAATCTGTTTTTACTGATGGATTGCTTGAATGGGGATCCAGGTGAGATTCACATGTCGCATTTGGTCGAAATGTTTAAGTCTTTTTAAATACCCTTTCTGTTTTTTCTTCTCGGAAATTTCTTGTCAAAGAAAGTAGGTCTTCAGGGTATCTGGGTGGTGCAGTTGATTAAGCGGCTGACTCTTGGTTTCAGCTCAGGTCCTGATCTCAGGATCGTGAGATCAAGCCCCAGGTCGGGCTCTGTGCTCAGCGGACAGTCTGCTTGAGACTCTCTCTGCCTCTCCTTCTGCTTCTCCCCACCCCTAATAAGTAAATCAATCTTAAAAACAAGAAAGAAACTAGGTCTTCTAAAGTTTCCCACCATCTGGATTTTACCGATTACATTCCTGTGATGTCTTTTACAGGTTACTCTTTTCCCTCTGTTTCCATTAAGTTGATAGTTTGATTTCCAGGCTTGATCAGATTGAGGTTCAGTTGTGGGGTAGGGGCAGGAATCCTTCTGAGATGGTATTGGCCATCGGCAGTGCACTGTTTGTCTTTCTCTCCTGTATTGCTGTTGCCTTAGGTCCATTTTTCCACTAGGCAGTTTTCTAATTTTGTCATTCCTTCTTAGCTGGAGTCTGTAAAGATAAACTTTTTCCCATCAACGATATGCTTATCCTGAGGTATAGTTGATATAGGAAAGGCAGATTAAATGTTTCTTTTCCTTTATTTACTGAATACTTGGAATAATGGGTGGGTTTTTCGACATCCTCCAAAGGTGACCAGTGAGTTTCAGTATCATTATGAATCTGTGAATTTAAACATACTTGCTGTGGTTTAGTCCATTGCAGTTTTTATCTTTACTGATGCGCAAATTGTCCCACGTTTGGTCTTTTAAAATAGGCTCTTGAGTCCTTCTGGCACAGTCACGGTAGTCTGTGATGGCTGTCTTACTTTCTGGTATAAAAAGATGGTCCAGAGTCATGTATGTTTCCTACTCCAGATGTGAGTTCCTCATTCCTCTAAGGCAGGAGTTACAGACCTTTTCAGTAGGGGGCCAAATAGTAAATGTTTTAGGCTTTGCAGGCTTTACAGTCTGTCACAGCTCTGCCATTGTGGCATGAAAGTAGCCATAGATAATAATGTAAATGAATGAGCGGGACCGTATCCCAATAAAACTATGGTCACCAAGATTTGCATATCATTTAATCTCCCTGTGTCATGAAGCATTATATATATTTTTTGATAACTTAAAAATTTAAGAACGATTTCTAGTTTACAGGCCATACAACAAGTAGGGAGCCATAGTTCACCAATCCCCACCCCAGGAAAACTGGTCTGGTGCTAGGGGTGCTCATACATCTAGCAGGTCATAGTTTCTAGACCACACAGCAGGAAAATACACATTTATTTATTTATTAAAGATTTTATTTATTTGACAGAGCACAAGTAGGGAGAGGGAGAAGCAGGCTCCCCACTGAGCAGACAGCCTGATGAGGGACTCCATCCCAGGATCCTGGAATCACGACCTGAGCCGAAGGCAGACGCTTAACTGACTAAGCCACCCAGGCACCCCAATACACATATATTTTAAAGAGAAAATTTTTCATGAGTTCATGTAGTTATTTCCAATTCACATATAAGGCTACAGGATTTACTTATTTAATGTTCTGTTTATAACTTAGGACAGTTTGGTGTGGAACCCTCTTCCCATACCTCGCCGAGTCAGGAAATGGTGTGTGTGTGTCTCCCAGGCTGCGGGAAGCCCAGGCCTGTGTTGAGTCTAGACCCAGGCAGTTCCCTGTCAAGAGCTGAATATGCCTTTTAGCCCTCTAGTCAGCCTTGGGCTCTCCACATGGTGGGATAGCAGGACTGATGGGGCCCTCTGTGGACTCAGGCTTCTTTGAGGCATTGTGTACAGGCATTGTGCCCCGGGACTGCCAAGGCGCCCCATGCAGCAGCACCTTCTCTTCAGAGCGAGGATAGTCCTTAACCACTCAGAATTCATCTTACTGGAAAACCTGACTTCCCGCTATGAGGTGCCTTGTGTCCTGGACCTCAAGATGGGTACCCGCCAGCACGGAGACGATGCTTCAGAGGAGAAGGCAGCCAACCAGATCCGCAAGTGCCAGCAGAGCACATCTGCAGTCATCGGTGTCCGTGTGTGTGGCATGCAGGTGAGGGGACTGGTGGGACATAGCATGGGCTGGCTGGGGCATCCAGTAGCTGCCGCTCCCGAACCCTGGCATAGTCCTGTTTTCTCAAGATTCCAGCATGACTTCCTAATGCTTCCTAACGCTTTCTGGTTAGGATAAAAGCATGCATGCTTGGGTGAACCCTCTGGGGCTGACCTGGTTGACTGAGTCCAGAGCCTCTGGACAGGAGCGGGAATAAAGGCAAGGAGGTTAGGCCCTCTCCACCAACCTATACACTAAGCAGGGGTCTGTGGACAGAACCAGGTCAGAGGGCTGCATCCTGAGTGGCGGTTGATCAGAGAGGATAGTGTCTTGTGTGACTGGTGTACTTCACAGGTTCAAGGAGCTGATCCAGGGCTGTCATCTTGCTGTTCCCCAGGGTTCAGGCTTTGAGTTGGCTGTCAGTACCTAACCTGCTGGTCTCCCTCCCACAGGTGTACCAGGCAGGCAGTGGGCAGCTTATGTTCATGAACAAGTACCATGGACGGAAGCTATCGGTGCAGGGCTTCAAGGAGGCACTTTTCCAGTTTTTCCACAATGGTCGGTACCTGCGCCGTGAGCTCCTGGGCCCTGTGCTTAAGAAGCTGACTGAGCTCAAGGCCATTTTGGAGCGACAGGAGTCCTACCGCTTCTACTCAAGCTCCCTACTGGTCATCTATGATGGCAAGGAATGGCCTGAGGTGGCCCTGGACTCAGATGCTGAGGACTTGGAGGACCTGTCAGAGGAGTCAGCTGACGAGTCTGCTGGTGCCTACGCCTACAAGCCCATCGGCACCAGCTCAGTGGACGTGCGCATGATCGACTTTGCACACACCACCTGCAGGCTGTATGGCGAGGACAGCGTGGTACATGAGGGCCAGGATGCTGGCTATATCTTTGGGCTCCAGAGCCTGATAGACATTGTCACAGAGATAAGTGAGGAAAGCGGGGAGTGAACTTGCTGGCCGCACCAGCACTTGAGAGACTCTCTGTGTCCCAGGCACAGCTGTGCTGCGTCGGGGAGGAGGCCAGTATGGCCAGGCCGTTGGCCCCTGCAGCCTGGAGCTGATGTGCAGAGGCCTCTGTGAGTCCCAGCCTGAGCCAGCCCCAACCGCGTTCGGAGTCTTATTTATTTTAACTATTTCTTCAACATTCCACATTTGATGATGCAGATACCTCTTTCTTCCCTGAGTGTAAATGTTCTAATACAAATCTTTTTGTTAATTGTACACAGTGCTGCTGTCGTTCTTACCAGGGGCAGGCAGCCAGCCCCCTTCCCAACCCTCAGAAGCCTCACACATGCTATCTCCTCCACCCTAGCCCAGGAATATTCTCCTTGCTACTGCCCCCACCTCATAGACCTAAAACCACAGCTTCTTGGCTGGGCCCTTAGGTCTCTTTGGGGTCTGTGCTGGCTTAGTGTCCCAGCACCCCCAAGCAAAGAACTACTTGACTTCTTGATATAGGTCTTTTCCCTGCCCTCCATGCAGCTTAAGACATAGTTGGGCAGCATATGTGCCAGACCTTGGATTCAGCTCCTGCGCTGTGATTTCAGATGTCCTAGAGCCAAACCGGGGCCTCAGGTAGCTGTCAGGCTCTGGTCTATTGGCAGCCATGGGCTCCACAGTAAAAGGTCCTAGGAGGTGGGGGGTTCCAGTGAGAAAAGGTGTTCCTCTTAACCACACCACATGTCACCACTGCTACCCACCACAACTACGCCAGTCTCATCTACCCAGCTCTAGCCAAGGCAGTCCCTAAGAGCTACTTCTTCACTAGGAGGGTTCTGGGAGGTGTGGCAGGTGGTCTTGAACTGCAGAACAGACACCAGGGAGAAGGGCACAGACCCAATGCCAAGAAAGTAGGGTCTTGATGTCCAGTTCCAGCAGACCCACACCTCCCTGAAACTCCCAGCACCTCCTTTCCAAGGCCCACTATGCCTATGTGCGCTATGTCCCAAAATGCCAACTGTGTACACTGGCCTGTTTGTGCCCACACCTCCTGTACCCTGGGCCCAGGCTTCCAGTGGGGAATGTGGCTGGACCAGTACCCGGACAGGAATAGGAAACCCCCAGGACCCTTCGGGCCTCTCCCCTGGGTCCCTCCCTCTCTCAGGACATCAAGGACAGGTCAGGGCTGACTAGAAAAGGTGTGCAGGGTCAAACAAGCTCTTACGGCCACAAAGCACGCCCCTCCTCACCCTCACCAGCTCTCCTGTCTGCTCAGAAATAAGAATTTGGAGTTGTAAGTCCTATAAAGAAAGCAATGTGACAGCGACTGGGACCCTGATGACCATATGCTGTGAGGGAGGGAAATGAGTCCCAGGCAGAGGAAACCATATGCAGAGACCCACATTAGAGGAGTAGAAAGAAGCTAGTGAAGAGAGGAGGTGGGTGGGCAACTAGGACGGGAGGACTTTGGACTGGGGAACGGCCAACCTGGTTTCTGTGCGTGCGGCTGCATTAGGGACTCCCTGGAGAGGGATCATGCGGCCTGCGGACACCAAGGAGACCGGCCCCCGCGGGCGCCTCCAAGTGTTGGATCAGTGAGATGCAACAATGGGACTACGCTACCGTTAGTAGGTCAGGACCCACTCTCCCGGCGTGGCGGGGACGCTCAGGACCAGGGCGCAGGACACGGGCTCTGCCGTTGGGCCGCGGACGGAGCGCTCCTTCGGGAGGTCGAACGGGTCGCAGCACCCGGGCTTGAGTGGAGGGCCAGGCAGGAGAAGCTGGGGTGGGGTTCCCCGGACGGGTACGCAGCAGGGATCGTTGGCTCGGAGTCGGAGGGGTCCGGACCAGACCCGCAGTGGTCTAGAACCGCGCCGGGCCGCTCCGCTTGGAGCCGCCAGGGGGCGCCGCGAGCCGCGCGGGGGCCGCCCCCCTCCCGAGGCGGGGCTGCGGCGGGCGGGTGCGCGCACGCGTCGTGTGTCACGGGGCGGGGCGGGGCGATCGCGGTGCTCCGGGCCTGGCGTCTTGGTTCCGCAGCCCCCGCCGCCTCCACTACCCCGGCGCGGCCCGGCCCGGCTCCATGTATCGTGCGCTCTACGCGTTCCGCTCGGCGGAGCCCAACGCGCTGGCGTTCGCTGCGGGCGAGACCTTCCTGGTGCTGGAGCGCAGCAGCGCGCACTGGTGGCTGGCGGCGCGGGCGCGCAGTGGCGAGACGGGCTACGTGCCGCCCGCCTACCTGCGCCGCCTGCAGGTGAGTGTTCCCCTCCCCGGCCCGGCCTCCGCGGTCCCTGAACTGGGCCCCATCACAGGCGCTCGGTACCGACTCCGGAACCCCAGGCCCGCCGGGACCTCCCGCAGATAGAGAGTTTGAGCACCTGACCCTGAGACCCCAGACTCAAAAGGACTGGGGCGCCAAGAGCCCGCACCCCCACAAAAGGCCAGGCCCTTGACAGCCAACTCTGAGGACTACGGACCTGCAAGCCTAACTCTGGGACTGAGACTCCTTGGGATCCCAGACCCATTGAGACCCAATATCTGAAGCCCCATCTGAGCAGAATTCAAGACTGAGTTCTGAGATTCCAGTACGGCCGAATTCTGATCAGTTCCCCAGATCCCTGAGACCGCAGACCCATAATCCGTCCTTTCCCTGGATCCCCTGGATCCCACACTCTTTCCTCCCACCCTCAGACCCGCACCTGGAGCCACTGCCTCCACCACCGAGACCCGGGCCACCCTGGACACCACCTGTTTCCCCAACCGTTGCCTATGGCCTCACTCCCCCACTGAGACCCTGGAGCCCCTGATGACCCACCAGACCTTAATACCCCAGTGTCTTTCGCTCTTCTGTACTCAGCCACCCCCTAAGCTCGTCTTCAGACCACCCCCAACCCTCTTGGAACCAAAGATCTCAGCCCCTGTTGGCACTCCCTGGCACTGCTCTCCCTGCCCCCCATCACAAGCCTCAGGCCCTGACTTTTCAGACTGATTTTCTCTGAAATTGAAAAGCTCCATCCCTCCTTGTCCGCAGCCTGGGGTGGGGGCCTCTCCGGTTGTGAGGAAGTGAGACCTCTTCATGGCTTCCCCTGGTCTGACTATGGCCCTGTTTCCTTCCAGAGGCTGCATCTCCAGTTCTGTTTCCCCAAGAATAGTCCTGCTGTGGGGGCTGGGGTGCAGTGTCTCCAACTGGTCTATTCTGACCTCAGGGGAAAGGAGGGCCTGGAGCCTCCAGGCCTGGCCTATGCCAGACACCCCCGCCCCATCCTAGTCCCTAGTCTTTAGGAAACATCCTGTCCCAGCCCAGTTCAGGACAGAAATAACTGGATAAATTTGGAGATGTCGTCTGGTCTTACCAGAGGGGCTGGGCCCTAGACCTTGGACCCTCAGCTTGCTCCCATTTCGGAGTGCCTGGGGTGTGACTGGGGCCCTGGACACTAGGGCTGCTGGCTCTGGAGTATGCGTGTCAGACCCAGCTAGAGAGGGGTTGGGGGTTGGTTGGAAGCCTTTTCTTCAAGGGCCTGTGAGGATCCTTTCCAGGGCTAGTGGGGCTTGGTGCTTGGGGAGGGCGGCAAGGCTACCAACCCCTCGTAGTCTCTTTCTGTGTATCTCCCTGTCTCTGTCTCCCTAACTCTGTCTGCTATTCGGACTCTCTCCCTTTCTCTGTCTCCGGCTCTCAATTTCTTTCTGCGTTGTCTCCCTCTGCCTGTCTCTCCCTCTCCCTCCCTCCCCTCCTCCCTCCCTCTTTCCCCTTCTCTCTCTTTGTTGTTTTCTATGGATATGTGTTTCTTTTTCTGTCCCCCTTTCTGTCTGCTGTCTCCCTGCATTCTGGCATACCCCATGCTACCTGGAGGGCTTTGCCGACCTCTGTATCCATCTGTCTGTCCCCATCAGGGACGCTTCTTCGACCCCGCTTGGTGTGACGTCACCTCAGTTCTGAGACTTCCATGTAGCCTGATGGACCATCATGGACAGGGGAGGGATGGAGGTGGATGGTCCCACAGCTGCCACCCCCTACTCGTCACACCATGCCAGGCTGGCTGGTTGGTTAGACCCCTGAGTTGCTGGGTCTGGTCGCATGGAATCTGGGACAGGGGCCAGGCCCCTCTCTTATGTCCGTCCTTCGCCACAAATACAGAACTGCTGTTTCCCAGGGCAAGTCTGGAAGATTCCTGGAATAACTAGGGGGTATAAAGGCTAGAAGCAGGGGTGGAAAGAGGAGGTCCCTCAGGCCCATCCCTGGGGTCCGCAGAAGGCTCTGAGAGGACAGGGCTATTCTGGAGCGTGACCTTGGTTTGGAAAAGGATCAGCAGGATCCAGAGAGATTTGTTAAGGGTTCCAGACGCTAGAGGCTCCCTGCTTGGCATATCAGCCTGGGCTCTGAGCCAAGCCTGGGGATAGACTAGGTATGTCCTCCTGGTCTCAAGCTGGGGGTCCTTGGGCTGTGTTTTTAGTCTAGACCCCTGGTTTTCAGAGACAGCTGAGCGCCTCACTGTGGGGCCTGACTGGGGCCCCAGTATGTAAAGCAGCAGCATGGGGCCACTCCGTGCCCCAGCTCCCTGAGTGACACAGTTTGAGAACCTTACTTCTTATCATAGTTCAACTTTGTATGCTCATGTCGAGCATTCCAGGCTCTAGCTGTAACGGTCTCCTGTCTGCCCTGGGCTCCATCCTGGGCTGGGTCTGGGCTCACCCTCCCTAGGCCCCCAGGTCTAACTGCCCACTCTTGCCCCTGCTCAGGGCCTGGAGCAGGATGTCCTCCAAGCCATTGACCGGGCCATCGAGGCTGTGCACAACGCAGCCATGCGGGATGGTGGCAAGTACAGCCTGGAGCAGCGCGGAGTCCTTCAGTGAGTGTGGGGGAGGGGAGGAGGAGGGCACCCTCCACCTCCCTACCCCAGTGAGCAGTCGGGTGGGGGTCCTTCAGTGAGTACTGGGGATGCCTGGAAGGCAGAGTTGGGGGTAGGGCAGAGTGGGGTGGAGCATGAGGGAGGTGGGAGGAGCCTGGGCTGTGAGGGGCCCCGTCTGCATCCCACAAGGAGCATGTGAGGACTTTGGGAGTTTTAAGGTCACTCGCCCAGTAATCTCCCTGTCCCTCCATCAGGAAGCTGATCCACCACCGGAAGGAGACCCTGTCCCGCAGAGGCCCCTCAGGCTCCAGTCCCGCAGCCATGACCCCGTCCACCAGTGATCACCATTTGGACGCTGCTGCCTCCAGGCAGCCCAATGGGATGTGTCGAGCTGGGTTCGAGCGACAGCACAGCCTGCCCAGTTCCGAGTATCTCGGAGCGGACGGAGGCCTCTACCAGGTATGTGGCGAGGATATGCAGGGGAAGGGGGGTGGGTGGAGCTTAAGGCTTGGTCCAGAGGCTCCGAGAGTCCACTCGGGTCAGTGGTGCAGAGCCGTAGCCCTGCCCATGCCGAGAGCCCAGTTCCCTAGCCAGGCGGTACCCCGGCTGGCAGCCTGTCCTCCCAGAGCCCACTTCTGTCCCCCCAGATCCCACCGCAGCCTCGCCGGGCAGCGCCCACCACGCCACCCCCGCCCGTGAAGCGCCGAGACCGGGAGGCCCTGATGGCCCCAGGAAGTGGTGAGGAGGCAGGGTTGGGGCAGTTGGGGGGGCACCCTGTGCTTGGAATGGTTGCTCTGCTTGTGTCAGGAAGTTAGGGGCTCTGGGCTTGGCAGGGCGGGTCTGGCAGAGAAACCAGGCCCTGTACTGGGAGGGGCGGGGCTCAGGGCCTGGAGGGGTAAGGGACCCAGGGGGCTGTCCCAGCACAGCATCCACTCTCTGCCCACAGGCGGCCGCAACACCACGCCCTCCGGGGGCAGTTCTGTGTCCAGCGGCTCCTCAGTCAGCAGCACCTCCCTTGACACGCTCTGTACCGGCTCTAGCTCGTCTGAGCTGGGCCCCAGCTGCTCACCCACGCCCCCACCTGTGCCCCGCCGAGGCACCCATACCACTGTGTCCCAAGCTCAGCCCCCTCCCTCCAAGGTGCCAGCCCCTGAGCCCCCGACAGAGGAGGTGGCGGTTGATACAGCCTCAGCCCCTGATGAGCTGGAGGCCCTGGGCGCACTGAGCCTGGGGACCACAGAGGAGAAGGTGGTGGCTGAGCCTGCCGTGCCCAGGACCATCGGGGCAGAGCTGATGGAGCTCGTGCGGAGAAACACCGGCCTGAGCCACGAGCTGTGCCGTGTGGCCATTGGCGTCGTGGTGGGTCACATCCAGGCCTCCGTACCGGCCAGCTCGCCTGTCATGGAGCAGGTCCTCCTCTCGCTGGTAGAGGGCAAGGTGAGGGTGGGCGGCAGGGCCAGGGGCCTCCCCATCCTTGGGCCGCCCTGCCTCCCCCCCCCCATCCCCACCCTCACACTTGTGTCCAGCCTTAACTTGACAGGCGTCTGCTGAGCTCTAGCTCAGCCTTCATTGTGCTGGGTGCTGGGGACATATGAGCCGAACCCCGGAGGAGAAAGGGAGGAAGAGAATTCCAGGCAGAGGCTTAGCCTGGGCAAG
Source organism: Ursus arctos (assembly GCF_023065955.2). Lineage (NCBI taxonomy): Eukaryota > Metazoa > Chordata > Mammalia > Carnivora > Ursidae > Ursus > Ursus arctos. Next base: position 32,165,555 of record NW_026622808.1, on the reverse strand, counting down.
GGCCATAAGCGGGACCATGCTTGGCTCGCAGGAGGAAGTGGAACAAGGCCAGCATGGCTCTAACACGGGGAGTGGGGGAACGGGGTGTGGGAGGAGGTGAGACTCGGGGCAGGTGACAGATGAGACCAGATGTGAGTGGCCAAGAGTCTTCTCTGGCTGGTGGGGAAGAGTGGACAAAGGGCATGAGAGAGGGCCGTGCTTGCTGGCCTTGGCAGTGGAGAGGAGTGGGTGCTTCGAGAGCTGTGGCGGAGGCCTCGGGGCTGACTCAGGTGTGAGTCAGGTGCGTGGGCATTGTGGGGTGGGTGGGATCCTTTGCTGGGGTTGGGGCACTGGTCAGGAAGCAGGATTGGAGGGCAGTGAATCTTCTCCATATGGGGACCAGATGGGCCCAAGGTCCCTCCTTAGGGCCCCAGAACCCAGCAGCCGTGGTGGGGGGCGGGCGCGTGGAACAGCAGGTCAACGGGCTTGTCTGTGCTGCACGGCGGGTGCTTATCAGGTGGCAGCCGCTTGGGAGACGGGAAGTGGGGAGATGACAAGGCCTGGTAGCGCGTTGTGTGGATTTGGAGGGTAGCATCTCAGTCACATTCAGGCGGTGACAGAGTCGGTGGCCTTCCTCATGGAAGATGTTTATACAGGGCTGGGATGAGAGGCGAGTTGTTGGAAGGCACCCCGCAGAATCTGGTCGCAGCATGTTATCAAGACTGGGGACAGTGGGGTTACTTGCAGAGGGCGTGTAGAACTGGGCTGGTGCCCTTGGGGGTGTTGGTGTTGAGGTGTGGGCCGTGGGAGCAGGTCTTCAGTGGGAGCTCGAGACGGGGCAGAGGAGAGGAAGGAAGAGAACCAGGGGCTGGTCCCATCACAGGTTCTGGGAGGACACGAACTAGAGGCAGCTCTGAGAGGTGAGGCTGGGGACCCTTGCCTGATGTTGGCCTGGAGCTCATGCCCGTGACATCCTCAGGGTCTGGGTTGACTTCCAAGCCTTGGGGGCTTCCTGGAGATGGGGATGGGCAAGGAGTGTGCTGAGCCATGCCTCCCCCTCTCCCGCCCCCCGCCCCCAGGACCTGAGCACGGCCCTGCCCTCAGGGCAGGTCTGCCATGACCAGCAGCGGCTGGAGGTGATCTTTGCAGACTTGGCTCGGCGGAAGGACGATGCCCAGCAGCGCAGCTGGGCCCTGTACGAGGACGAGGGCGTCATCCGCTGCTACCTGGAGGAGCTGCTGCATATTCTGGTGCGGGGTGGGGGCCCACAGGTGTCCCCCTCCCACATCGCCCCCCCACCCCCGTTGCTCAGGAGTCTCCCCTGCGTGCACTCAGCTCACTCGTGTGTGGCCACGAGGCTCACACTGAGTGAGTCTGTCCTGCTTCCTCCTCCCCACAGACTGACGCAGACCCTGAAGTTTGCAAGAAAATGTGCAAGAGGAACGAGTTCGAGTCTGTCCTGGCCTTGGTGGCCTACTACCAGATGGTGTGTGTGAGGCAGAGGGGCGGGGGCGTGGAGGCGCCCGGGCAGAGGGGGGGTTCCGGGCTCTGAGCGCACAGGGTCTCCTGCCAGGAGCACCGGGCGTCGCTGCGGCTGCTGCTTCTCAAGTGCTTTGGCGCCATGTGCAACCTGGACGCGGCCATCATCTCCACGCTCGTGTCGTCCGTGCTGCCTGTGGAGCTGGCACGGGACATGCAGACAGACACGCAGGGTGAGGCGACGGGGAGCTTCCTGCCGCGTGGGGGGTTCCCACCCGCTGTAGGGGCTCTCACCGCCTGCCTTGCCCTCCAGATCACCAGAAGCTCTGCTACTCCGCCCTCATCCTGGCCATGGTCTTCTCCATGGGGGAGGCAGTGCCCTACGCACACTACGGTAAGCGGGCAGGCCGCCGACCGCTGGGAGCCCGGGGCCCCGGGGGACCCACCGCCCACGGCTGACGGGGATAGGGCGTCCTCCCGGGGGGCTCACAGGAACCCAGGGGGCTGGGTGGCGTGCGGAGGCGGGGAGGCTCAGATTCTGTGCGCCCCCTCCCAGAGCACCTGGGCACGCCCTTCGCCCAGTTCCTGCTGAGCATCGTCGAGGACGGGCTGCCCCTGGACACCACAGAGCAGCTGCCGGATCTGTGCATGAACCTGCTCCTAGCTCTCAACTTGCACCTGCCAGGTGGGGGCGGGGCCGGCGGGAGGGGGCAGACGGGCGCGGGGGCGCTCCCTGCGCGGTGCCCGTGCGCTGGTCTACACCCGTGTCCTTCCTCAGCCCCTGACCAGAACGTCATCATGACGGCCCTGAGCAAACACTCCAACGTCAAGATCTTCTCCGAGAAGCTGCTGTTGCTCCTGAACAGAGGGGGTGAGGGCCCAGGAATCCGTGTGGTACCACTGCCCTGCCGTTTGACTCCGTGACCCCCATAACTCCCTGCGGTGCCCCCCGGGCTCCCCACAACGACCACCCTGACCCTTCCTCCCCCTGCCTCCCAGATGACCCCGTGCGCATCTTCAAACACGAGCCGCAGCCGCCACACTCCATCCTCAAGTTCCTGCAGGACGTGTTCGCCAGCCCCGCCACAGCCGCCATCTTCTACCACACGGACATGATGGCGCTCATCGACATCACCGTGCGCCACATCGCGGACCTGTCGCCTGGAGACAAGGTGGCGGCGGCGGGGGTGGGAGCTGCGTAGACACTGAAACAAACTGAAGGGGGGACAGGACACTGAACGGAGACTGAGGACAGGCTGCAGCTGGAGCCGGGCCAGTGTGGGGGGCCACTCAGAAACCATGGCAGGTGTGCCCAGACCCAGGCGGCCTGGACAGAGCCGGGGTGGAGGAAGCCGGGGGGTCAGGCAGGAGGAGGTGGCTTTTCCACAAGGCCTCAGAGGCTGCAGCAGGAGCTCGTGGTCTCAGAGGAGGGAGACCGACTGACACCGCAAAGGGAGCGTAGACTGTATGAGAGCCCAGGGGAGGCGGGAGGCCTGCAGGGAAGCAGCCGCGGCTGTCAGGGCCCAGGTGGGCGGTGAGAGGCCATGGCCGTGGGGGCGAGGTCAGGCTCGTGTATCAGAGGTGAGTCTCAGGGCTTGCCCTGGACTTCCGTCGAGCAACCAGGTGGATGAAGTGTGATTGCTGAGGTGGGGCAGCACTCTCGGGGAAGAAGACAGGGCTGTGTTCTGATGTGTCAAGACTGAGAAGACAGCGCTAGTCATCCAGGTCCAGAGCCCGTCGGGGAGCCGTGGAGCTGAGTTGGGACTGGGGTTGCCTGTGCACAGGTGTGACGGGAAGCCTGCTTCAGGGCCACACCGAGGGCGTGAGGTGGACAGGTCAGACGGGAAGCTCAGGCCTCGGCTCAGGGCACAGTGCGGACAAGTAGGGAGGAGCCCAGGGGGAGACCCAGAGAGCAGGAGCACAAAGCAGGATTTGGAGGAGGTGGGAGATGAGCTGTCCCCACGGTTAGGAGCCTGAGTAAGACAGAGGCTGCGAATTGGCTGTTGGAATTGCCCCCCCGAGTCCAGAGGTGACTGATAAGCAGTATCCGAGAAGTGGAGGGAAGAGGGTCTGAATGGAATGTGTAAGAGAGAATTTGAAGTTGGAGGGGAGTGAGAGGGATATTGGAAGCCATAAACGGAGACAACTGCTGTGAGTCTTTCTATGAAGGGAGCAGAAGAGCGGGGGGGGCGGGCCCTGGAAGGAGATGTGGGGGTCAGGAAGTGTTTTATTTTTTTTTAATTTTTTAACATTTTTTTTTAAAGATTTTATTTATTTGACAGAGACAGATACACTGAGAGAGGGAACACAAGCAGGGGGAGTGGGAGAGGGAGAAGCAGACTCCCCACTAAGCAGGGAGCCAGATGCAGGGCTCGATCCCAGGACCCCGGGACCGTGACCTGAGCCGAAGGCAGACGCTTAACGACTGAGCCACCCAGGCGCCCCTCAAGAAATGTTTTAAAGGTAGAAGATGGTGGTGTAGTCTCTGGGCCAGAGGGAATGATCCAGTAAGCATCAAGAAATGGCTGGCGTGTTCAGGAGAGTGGGCCGCTGCAGGAGTCAAGTAGATCAGGCAGTGGGGAAGGGACCAGACCTCTGGGGGGACCCCCCATCCACCAACAGGAGCCAGGGCAGCTCATTCTGGCGGGCACAGGTGCGATGCGCGTGCTGGGAGGGGAAGAGAGCTTTCTGAAAGATTGCGTGTTTTCTCCATGAAGCACAAGGCCGGCTGTCCAGGTACTTTAAATCTGGAAAACTGACAGAAGAAGGTGGGCAGTGGTCCTTAAGGGTGCGTGAATGTAGCAGAGAAAAGTGGTGGGAGTCCAGGGCAGTGCATGTCCATCTGAAGTTTGTGGTGGGGAAGGAGGTTCAGGCCTGTGCCTGGCCTTGAGGCTGTCCACTGCTTAGATGCTGGGAGCCGATTTGCAGGCGCTGAGATCTGACCAGGGTTGGGGGTTACAGGGTGACACTGCCTGAAGAAGGTATTGACTCCCCTAAGCACAAGTAGAGAGGGAGGGGAGGGGTGGTGACAGGGATAGTGAGGGGGCAGACAGAGGGAAAGTGCAGGGGTGCAGGTGGGTTAGTGGATTGGGTGTCTCAGTGAGGAAAAGGAGCAGCTGGGGTATCAGACTGGAGGGGCTGTTGAAGCTTTTTCGGCCGAAGTGCTGGGGTGGGGGATGTTGGCACTGGACTGAGGGCATATGTGGAAGGTAGGATGGCAGCCAGGGCCTCAGGGTGGGTATCAGAGAGGACACCTGTGCTTCTGGCCTGTGCGTTTAGATGGACAGCCATGCTCTTTCATACGGAAAAAAAAAACAAAACTGAGACAGTCTTCAGTTTTGAGAGGATGGGTAAGGTCAGGAGTTTGATGGTGGACATGTGTGGCAGGGGTCTCTCTGAGGTCTGCAGGAGATGAGAAGTGGGCAGTTGATATTCTCTTCTGGAGCTCACTGGAGAGGTCTAGGCCAGAGATGTGAGTGGGGGTCATTATTTGAAGCTGTGGGTGTGCGTGAGATCTTCAGGGTGGGAGGAGAGAGTGGGAAGCAGGGGGCCTCTGACCGGACAGCGGCCCCGGGAGGGCCCAGCAGTAAAGATGGGCAGAAGCTGGCCATTTCCCCTTGCCACCTGTCTGAGCCAGGACTCCTGTGGGCTGGCCACGTTCTGGGACTGTCTGTGTCTGGGATGATCCATTCATTTACTTACTCAGCGGCTCTCGAGGGCCAGTTCTGGGCCAAGCACATGGTGGGTGCTGGGGGTGCAGCCCTGATCTTCAGTGCTGTGAGCTGGTCCACGGCCCGGGGGCCCACGTGGCGGCCTGTTCCTGTCTGGTGGCAGTGGCGGTGCCTTCCTGGGGTGCCTGAGCTCAGCCCCTCCTCCCACAGCTGCGCGTGGAGTACCTCTCCCTGATGCACGCGGTGATCCGCTCCACACCCTACCTGCAGCACCGCCACCGGCTCCCCGACCTGCAAGCCACCCTGCGGCGCATCCTGACCGAGGAGGAAGCCTCGCCCCAGGGCCAGATGGACCGCATGATTGTCCGAGAGATGTGCAAGGAATTCCCCGTGCTGGGCGAGGAACCCAGCTAGCGCCTTCCTTCCCTCCCTTCCCTGCAGCCCTGGTCAGGGTGCAGGGGACGCGGAGGCTTGGCCCTCAGAATGTTTTGCACAGACGGTGTGGGGGAGGTGGTGGTGGAAGGGACCTGAGCAGGGCCCCCCCCACACCTGAAGTAGAACCAGTGCGAGGGGCCAAGTGCAGGATTGGGGACCACACTCTGGGAGCTCTGCTGGGGCAGAGGGCCTGTGTGAGCTGAAGCCCCTCCATCTCCCGGTAGGCCGCCTCTTCAGCATGCCCCCTCCCCTCAACACAGACGCGCACTCAGAGCCCTGCTGCTGCTCCGGGCTGGGCCAGAGCCCCATCCCTGTCTTGCCTAGTCTGGGTCCTGGGCCTCAGCAAGCCATGTCCTTGGGGTAAGGGGAGGCGCTTTCCGCCAGCTCTGTTCTTTGCCTTAGCTTCGAAGTAAGTGCTGCTCATGTGCTCCCCCCTCCCCGTGGGGGTTGCTTTCCCTTGCTCCCACCCCCAGAGGTCTTGGCCAAGCTGCTGCTTCGAGAGCAGAATCTTAGAGACGGGCCATCTATTCTGGAGCTCCACAGAATAGGGTGATGGCACCGAGAAAGCCAATGACAGAGTCTATTTTCTCCGTAAAAACAGACTGAAAAGCCGTGTGTATTTTCCTGTGTCCTGCAGCTCACCTTCGGGAATAAATCACAGGCATCCGGAAACAGCTGTGTGATCAGCAACCCCGCACGATCCTGGGTTGGGGTGGGAGAGGATGGGCAGGGACGCTGGGGCCTCAGGACCTTGTCACTTGATTGCCCTGACCTCTCCAGCGTGAGGAGGGGATGGTCCCTCATAGGCCTGTCCATCAAGGTCCCTTGAGTCCTGTTTCAGCCTCTCTCCCCGAGTTCCCATTTCTCCGGGGCCGCAGCTAAGCCAGTGAGTGCCCCGCGGCCTGTTTTCAGGCGACCGCCCTTGCAGACCTCCCTCCTCCCATGTTGAAACCCTGTCCTTCATAGCTGTTCTCAGATGAAGCAGGCCCCACCCCAGCCTCCCTGCACATGCAGGCTCTGCCCAGCTCTGTTCCCTTCCTCGTTTGTCAGTGGGTCCAACAGGATCCCCTCGTTTTGCAGCCTCAGAGATGTCATTACGTAGGGCAAAAAGAGTATCTCGACAGGCGTGGGGTTCGGCTCGCACTACTGTTGGCAGACAGTTGGGGACCGAGTTGGCAAAAACGTCATTTTCCTTGTGGGCTCCCAAGTTAACGAAGGCTCTCGCCATAAATGGGGGAGGGTCAGGAGGCCACAGGCAGACACCAGTCAGAAGTGGTTTTCATTAGTTCCGTCCAACTTTCACCCAGGATAATCCTCATCTGACACTTGCACACATTCAGGATTATTGATACCGTGACTTCTAGTCACGACTTTTCTCGCTGGGGTGCTGAAGGCAGATGGCTGTTCCATTATTTTCCCAACAGGACTGTAATGCAGTAAGAAGCACAGAAGAGGCCAGGGTGAGGGGTGGGGTCCCCCGGGCACAGGACCTCGGGGAACTGAGGCAGGAACGTTGACAGGGAGGTCACAGAAGCAGAGCGTGGGAAGCTGATGAGGAGATGTCCTTCCCTAACTCTTGATTCTCGGGTTAAGCACACAGGCTCCCCTGCTGGACCTGAAGAGGGGCTGACAAAATGCCCCCCCCCCCCAGTAGAACTGTGGGACACAACCTGGTCACTCTTCACCCTGGGCGGCTTTCTGCCTTGCCTTTCACATCCAGAGTCCGTGACATGGCCTTCCAGTCACGACTCCTTCCTCACTGGAGAGCGAAAGGCAGAGAACCGTGATGCTCCTGAGAGAGTAACTCAGTGAAAAGCACAGGTCCCTCAGCAAGCTGAGACAGGAACTTTCGACGGCCTCCGTGCTTTGCTCTGTTCGCTGTTGCGATGCACACACTGACAGTGGAAGGGCAAGGGCCGTGCTGTGCCATCTGTCCCAGTGCTGGCACCTGTGATGAGCGAAGCAGAACCCATGGCAGGAGGGTCAGAAGCCCTGGTCAGTTTCTGCGCAATTGTCCAAGGGGCCCTGGCATGTGTTTGTAAGGGTCGCAAGAGCCCCCGCTGACAGAGTTAATTACTGGCCTCTGGCAGCAAACAGGCTCTGAGAGGATCCAGAGCTCCACGACCCCCCCAGCAAACACCTTGATGGCACTCTCAAAACAAAATGACGACCGTAAGGGGAAAAGATGATGAGCCGCAGAATTCCACAGCGAGAGAACTATCTTTGCAAGAACACCCATTCGGCTGCTTGGAAGGATGGAAAATGTGGGATGTGGTGAGGCAAGAGGGCAGAGACAGACAACTAAGCCACTCAAACGGGAGTGTTCGGTGCATGGACCAAGAAAAAAAACTCAAAGGAGATTCTGAGGGGCAGTGAGGGATGGGGGTTTGGGCTGAGCTTTGCGGTAGAAGCGGGTACATAAAGGTGCTTGTGGGACGTGCACTGCGGACCACAGGCTACCCACATATCTGGCAACGCCAGGGTAAGGCGTTGGGTGAAGATCACATGCCTGCTCAGTCCCTGAAAGATAACAGAGACTCCAAGTAGGTGAAAACAATCTTTTTTCTCTTGTTTTTATGGAAGAATAACATAACGATGAAAAGTACAGTGTGCAGCGAGTACAGCTGGATGAATTATGAGAGAATGCTGATACAACCACCACCCAAGTCAAGAAATACACTATCACCAGTCCCCAAAGCCCGCTTGTCCTGACACGCACGTCCTCCCTAGACCTCCTCCCTAGAGGGAATTACAGATAAGTTTTGCCTAACCTGACATAAATGGAACCATACAGTATAAACTCTTGTGTCTGGCTTCTTCATTCACCATGAAGTTTCTGAGATTCGTCTGTGTCCTAGTATGTGGTTGCAGTTTGTTCACCCCCAAAGTCGTGTGGGATATACCCTCATTTATTCACTGCTGGTGACCGCTCAGTTTCCAGTTCTTGTCTATTATGAATAGAGGCATCAGGGACATTGTTACCCAGGTCATCTTGTCCCACGTGTGCATTATATTGGGGGTGTGTTCTCATGAGTGGAACTACAGGGTCGAAAGTCCACTCTCCAAATAGTTGTGCAAAGTAGCTGTACCAGTGTATGCTCCCTCGTCATGCTGAGTTCCAGCTCCTCTGTCTCTTTCCCAAAAAGGTATTGTGAGGCTTTTTTTTTTTTTTAAGTCATTCCCCTAGGCCATAGCAGTATTTATTTTTTAAACTTGCGTTTCCCTGATGGCTAAAGAGGTTGAGCACCTTTTCGCTAGTTTCCTGGCTATTTGGATCGTTTGTGAAGTACCCGTTCAAATCTCTTGCCCATTCGTTTGCTGGGTTGTCTATCTTTTGTTGATTTGTGATATGTATGTGGCATATGAGTCCTTGGGTTGTCTATCTTGCAATATCTTCTCCCATCCTTAATGTGGTCTTTTGATGAAAAGATGTTCTTAGTTGTAATGTAATCCATTTTTTCAGGACTTTCTTTGTGGTTAGTGCATTTTGTATCCTAATAAATCTGTGCTCAAGTATGAAGATCTTATGTGTTGTCTTTCCTTTCATATTCAAATGTCAAATCTATCTGGAATTGATTACGTGGGTAATAAGTAGGGTTCTCATTTAACTTCTTCTACATGGATATCCAACTGAGCCCGCACTATTTTTTGAAAAACCCATCTTTTCCTCATTTGACTCTTAAGAGCCACCCTCGCCAAAATTCAAGTCTCCACACATCTTTAGGCCGGTCTCTGGGTTATGTTCCAGCAGTCTATTCCTGCTCTGGAACCATAGGCTTGGTTTCTGAACCTTTCTTGTTCCCAGTAGAGGAAGCTATCCTCCTACTTTGGTTTTCAAGACTCTCTTGGGTATTCCTGGCCCTCATTTTAGAACCTAGTTTATCAGTTTACACACACACACACACACACACACACACACACACTGGGATTTTATTGGAGTTGCACTGAATCCATATGTCAATGTCAATTTTAGAAGAAATGGCATCTTTACAATACTAAATCTTCCAATCTTTGAACGTAGCTTTTCACTCCATTTGTCTTTATTTCTTTCAGTGTGTGTGTGTGTGTGCGCGCGCGTGTGTGTGTGCGTGCGCGTGTGTGTTTGTGTGTGTGCGTGCGCGCGCGTGTTTGTGTGTGTGCGCGCGCGTGTGTGCGTGTGTGTGTGTGCGTGTGTGTGTGTGTAAAGAGTCATTGCATGACTTTCATTAGCTTTATTCCTGGCATTTTGTTACTTGACGCTCTTGTAAATATTTAAAAACATTTTTTCCGTTGCTGACATATAGAAATTACAACTGATTTTTATTTTTAAAGATTTTATTTTTAAGTAATCTCTACACCCAACGTGGGGCTCAAACTCACAACCCCAAGACCAAGAGTTGCATGCTCCACCAACTGAGCCAGCCAGGTGACCTGCAACTGATTTTTATATATTGACCTTGTGTTCAAGAACTTTGCTAAGCTTACTCTAATAACTTATCTATAGGTTCTTTCAAATTTTTTACACACCCAACCCTATTGCCTGTGCGTAAGTTTTATTTTTTCCTTTCCAATCCTCATAACTTTTTATTATTTTTCCTGCCTTAACAGCACTGGCTATGCTTTCTGATACAGTATTGAGACTTGTGGTCATGAATGTAAAATGTTTTCCTCTTGTAATGTTCTGCTGCTCCAGAGGGGAGGGATACACAAATAGTCTATTTTGGGTAGGGTTAGGTTTTAGCCCATGTTTATCTAAGAAAAGCAGGGCAGTTGAGTTGTTATAACACTGGATTCTATTAGGCTAATGGTAAAGGTAAGGAACTGAGGAGGTGAGGAATGATGAATTGGAGATCTCAGTGAGATCAAAGAACTATTGGATAATTAGCTGGATGGGTTGGCCAGGTCTTCTGGCTTGCTCTTCCAGCAAGGTACCTGACTGAGAGGAAGGAGGGGGGGCTAAACACAGGGTCGAAAGAAAAGGCAGGAAGTGAGTAGCCACGATGTCCTAGAGAGCAGTTTCTGCCCAGCCTTTGCCCTCTGGTCTCTGGACTACTCTCCATCTATCCCAAGCAGCCTCCAACCCAGGTTTCTGAGCCCTTGGGTGGACCCTCTAGCTTAGAGCTGGAAAGACAAGACAGAGGATGAACCGTAGAGATCTTGCTATGTTCCTAGGAAGTAGGGGCAGGTCTGGAGTTGAAGGGAGAAACTATCACCAATACTTGGTTTCCGTCTTTGCGGGGGCACATTAAGAAGCTGCCGCTGGGGGTGGGGCGCGGAGGTGAGTGCACGTGGGGAGCGGGAGGCCTCCACGGTACAGCAGCCAGAGAGGATAGCAGTGGAGGCAGGAACAGTAGGGCGCGACACGGATAGCCACCGCAGTCACACCGCGAGCCAGGGATATTAAGAAGTCTAGGTCTTGCTCTCCACAGGAGGATCCGCTGAAGCCACCGCTAGCCCTAGTGAAGACAGCAGAGCTTATTTCCCTCCGCCGGCGGTTCTTTACGCCTCTGCATATGCCCACGTAGCCTCCAAGAGCTAGGATGGCTCCTCCTTCCCTCGCAGCGGCAGACTTCCTCTTGGTTATTTGAGGCTCTGCTCAAGCATTTTCTCTAGCGGGAAGCCGTCCCAGATCGCTAAGTTGGCTGAGGCACCTCCTCCGGGACCCTAGCACCCTTCCCCCTAGCGTTCCGCCTGCCTCCCTCCTTGGCTGGTGTTAAGTTTTGTGCCCTGAATTCGCTAGATCGTGGACCCGGAGGGCGAACGTGCAGCCAAAACCTCGTTCTCGGCCTCGCCCCTCCAGCCCCTCCACGGACTGGGCCCCCATCCAGCCGAGTTCCGCCTTCAGCCGCGCACCAGATGCTCCACCCTCACGCCGAGTGGAACCCAGACAACACACCCGGCGCAAATCTCCGACTTTTGAGGAATCCTCAGATTCTGGAGCCCACTGGCCGGCTCTCCGTAGGCAGACAGAGCGCTCGGGAGGTGGAGTCCACGGGAACCCCACCTCCCGGAAGCGAAGAAGTCAAGAGGCCAAAGGATGTGCCGTCTGATTGGTTGATGATGATGTCATAGGTACCGTCGGTGTGGGCCCGAGGCCTTAGCCAGGAGTTTTCCGTTAGTTCCTAGGAGGAGCCGCGCCCCTTGGAGCGTTCTGGGATCCAGCCCTAAACCCCTCCTCGGTCCCGGGACGCCCGCGCCCTTCACACAACACGCTGCAGGGCGTTGCCGCTGCTGCCTTTGCCGGCGCGACCGTAGAAAGCCTCCAGGATGATCTCTCCCGGCCAGCCTGGAAGCCACAGAACCCTCCCCTCAGACAATGAGTCCGCCGTCGGGGGCGGAGCCTCCCATTGTGCCAATAGTTCTCCCTCAACCCCGTGTCGTCTTCTGTGACGTCCATTCCGCCGTGTCTGCCCATTGGCCAGCTGGTACCGATTGGCGCCTGGAGTTGCTCAGCGCTGGGAGAACTATAATGAATCGTGGGAGGAAGGTTGAGCTTCCGCTAGTCCCTTCAAGGGGTTAAGGGACGCGGTCGTGGCGGGCGAGGGGCGGGGATCCGAGGAAGCCGTGGCAGTAGCCCTGTGGCAACGTCGGGCTCCAGTGGCATCCCAGAGCACTCGAGACCTGCGGCCTGGAAGAGGGTGTAGCCTTCAGTGGAGGGGTCCCCAGAGCGGGAGACTGCTGGGATCCAGCAAGGCAGAGAGAGTTTGGTCTCTACTCACGCCTTGGGGTCACCTCCAGTCCCTGCTCTGCAGAGACGCTCCAAAAAGGCAGATGGTCGCGACATGTGTCATGAGTTAAAATTCAATGATCGAGGAGTTCAAGCTATTAACTTTGGGTCTGGCGTCCCAGGTCCTCATCCAGTCAACGTCCCTTCCACCCCCAGGATTCCACATGGTACCCATGCCAAGAGTCAGGAGAACGCTCTCTGCACGTCATGGGCACCAAATTTTCAGGCCAAAATCCCGGACGGATTTCGGAACTGGTGCTCAGGAAGGGGGACAAAAGACCTGCAAGCAGAAGAAAGGATGGGAGATGTAGCTGGGACCGCGCCTAGAAGGGGGAAGGCGGGTGAGGGCGGTGGCTCAAAGCAAGGGGGGTGGATCGAGGGGCGGCGAACCTCCTAGCCCTGTTCAGCACCTCGGGCAGCAGTTATGCTTTGCCCTCAACAAAGATGGCGAAAACAGCTTCAGTGATCAGAGTCGGCATGCGCGACGGGCTGTACCACCGGATTTGGGCCTTCGGGGCGGAGGTGGAACGAACCATCGCTGAGGCCGGGAGCCATGTTGGAGCGGCGGGAGGCGACAGCAGCTTCGGGGATGCTGTGGTGGGGGCGGCAAAAGCCGGAGCCGCACGCCAAAGGGGTTCTGGCCGCGGAGTAGATGGTGCCCAGAGGGCGGAGGCGGCGCGGAGCGACAGGCCGAGAGGCGGGGGACCGGGGCGGCGGCAGGGGCCCGGGAGGGGGCCCGAGCGGCGGGGCGGGCCCAAGGCCCGGACCGAGGCGAGGGGCGGTGGAGGCCGTGTGGGGAGGCGGGGGGTGATGGCGAGGCGGCCGCCGTGGTGGAGTCTCAGGGGGCCGACGACCCCACTACTCCTGCTCCTTCTCCTCCTCTCTTTGTTCCCTCTCAGCCGGGAGGAGCTGGGGGTCGACGGGGGCCAAGGCTGGGACCCAGAAGTAGCTGCCGCTACGGGGCCAGGGGCGCGGACCGGTGGCGGAGCCTTAGCTCTTTGTCCCGAGACGCCCGGGGTCCAGGAGGATGGAGAGCCTGGTCTGGGAGTTAGGGAGCCTGTCTTCGTGGGGCCCCGAGAGGGAAGGCAAAGCGCCCAGCGTGGTCGAGGGCCCCCTGAGCAGCCGGACGCGGGGCTGGGGGCAAAATATGGGGTCCAGGCATTAAACAGCCGCGGGCGAGAAACAGGACAGGGACCAGGGTCTCTGTTATGCTGGCGCGCGGAGGTCTCCTCTTGCAGGCAGTCAGGACCCTTGCGAAGAGATAGTCTGTCTCCAGAGGCTCTGTCCCCAGGGGTCCCGAGCCTGGAGACCAACTCGCCCTTCCCTTCCGACCTTCTGGTTCGGCCCCGTGGTTACAAGCTGGTGTCTTCCCAGAGGAATGCTGGGAGAGGCACCCCCAAAAAAGTGGGAACCATGCGCTGCTGCGGGGGATTGTGGGCGCCGAAGCGCAGGGGTCAGGGCGAGAGAACTGCGACATCTCGAGCAGAGAGGACAGCCTCCCATCCGGACTGTACCCCCAGGGCTGCGGGATCTGGCCCTGGGCTGGATTCAGCACCGCGCACAGAGAGGACAGCTCCCGCTCCTGGTTCAGCACCGCGCGAGTCTCGGACAGCTCCCGAGCCGACGCCCGAGCGCATGCGCTCGCGTAGTCTCTTCCGCCGCCGCTTCCTCCCGCAGCGCCCGGGGCCGCGCCCCCCGGGGTTCCCGGCTCAGCCAAGAGTCTGGAGAATATCCCCAGCAAGCAGGGTCCGCCGCCGTCGCGCTGCGAACCGCCACCCGCAGTTTCCTCAGTACAACTATCAGGCGCTAGTGCCAGAGAACGAGGCGGCGGGCACCGCGGTGCTACGCGTAGCGGCGCAGGACCCGGACGCAGGCGAGGCCGGACGCCTAGTTTACTCTCTGGCTGCGCTCATGAACAGCCGCTCGCTGGAGCTGTTCAGCATTGACCCACTGAGCGGCCTCATCCGTACAGAGGCTGCTCTAGACCGCGAGAGCATGGAGCGGCACTACCTGCGCGTGACGGCGCAGGACCACGGCTCGCCGCGCCTCTCGGCCACCACCATGGTGGCCGTTACAGTGGCCGACCGCAACGACCACTCGCCGGTGTTCGAGCAGGCGCAATACCGGGAGACGCTTCGCGAGAACGTGGAGGAGGGCTACCCCATTCTTCAGTTGCGTGCCACAGACGGAGACGCGCCCCCCAACGCCAATCTGCGTTACCGCTTCGTGGGGCCGCCAGCTGCGCGCGCCGCTGCCTCCGCTGCCTTCGAGATTGATCCGCGGTCTGGCCTCATAAGCACCAACGGTCGCGTGGACCGCGAACACATGGAAAGCTACGAGCTGGTGGTAGAGGCCAGCGACCAGGGCCAAGAGCCCGGGCCGCGCTCCGCAACTGTGCGTGTGCACATCACTGTGCTGGATGAGAACGACAACGCGCCCCAGTTCAGCGAGAAGCGCTACGTGGCGCAGGTGCGCGAGGATGTGCGCCCTCACACGGTGGTACTACGCGTCACAGCCACTGACCGGGACAAGGATGCCAACGGACTGGTGCACTACAACATTATCAGCGGCAACAGTCGTGGTCATTTCGCAATTGACAGCCTCACGGGCGAGATCCAGGTGGTGGCACCTCTGGACTTTGAGGCAGAGCGAGAGTATGCCTTGCGCATCCGGGCGCAAGATGCAGGCCGGCCACCACTGTCCAACAACACAGGCCTGGCCAGCATCCAGGTAGTGGACATCAATGACCATACACCTATCTTTGTCAGCACACCCTTCCAGGTCTCTGTACTGGAAAATGCACCCCTGGGCCATTCGGTCATCCACATTCAGGCAGTGGATGCGGACCATGGGGAGAATGCCAGATTGGAGTACTCCCTAACTGGTGTGGCACCTGATATGCCCTTTGTGATAAACAGTGCCACTGGCTGGGTCTCTGTGAGTGGTCCCCTGGACCGTGAGTCTGTGGAGCATTATTTCTTTGGTGTGGAGGCCCGAGACCATGGCATACCCCCACTCTCGGCCTCAGCCAGTGTCACAGTAACTGTGCTAGATGTTAATGACAATCGGCCTGAGTTTACAATGAAGGACTACCACCTACGGCTGAATGAGGACGCAGCTGTGGGCACCACAGTGGTCAGTGTGACCGCTGTAGATCGTGATGCCAACAGTGCCATCAGCTACCAGATCACAGGCGGCAACACCCGGAATCGCTTTGCCATCAGCACCCAGGGGGGTGTAGGTCTGGTGACACTGGCTCTGCCACTGGACTACAAGCAGGAACGCTACTTCAAGCTGGTGCTAACCGCTTCGGACCGTGCCCTTCATGATCACTGCTATGTGCACATCAACATCACAGATGCCAACACTCACCGGCCTGTCTTTCAAAGTGCCCACTACTCCGTGAGTGTGAATGAGGATCGGCCAGTGGGTAGCACGGTGGTGGTCATCAGTGCCTCTGATGATGATGTGGGGGAGAATGCTCGTATCACCTATCTCCTGGAGGACAACCTGCCCCAGTTCCGAATTGATGCAGATTCAGGGGCCATTACACTACAGGCTCCACTGGACTATGAGGACCAGGTGACCTACACACTGGCTATCACTGCTCGGGACAACGGCATTCCACAGAAGGCAGACACCACTTATGTGGAGGTGATGGTCAATGATGTGAATGATAACGCTCCACAGTTTGTGGCTTCCCACTACACAGGGTTGGTATCTGAGGATGCCCCACCTTTCACCAGTGTCCTGCAGATCTCAGCCACTGACCGGGACGCTCATGCCAATGGCCGGGTCCAGTACACCTTCCAGAATGGGGAAGATGGGGATGGAGATTTTACCATTGAGCCCACCTCTGGTATTGTCCGCACAGTGAGGCGGCTGGATCGGGAGGCAGTGCCGGTATATGAACTTACTGCCTACGCAGTAGACCGAGGTGTGCCCCCACTGCGAACTCCAGTCAGCATCCAGGTGACGGTGCAGGATGTAAACGACAACGCACCTGTCTTCCCAGCTGAGGAGTTTGAGGTGCGAGTGAAGGAAAACAGCATTGTGGGCTCCGTGGTGGCTCAGATTACTGCAGTAGACCCTGATGAAGGCCCCAATGCCCATATAATGTACCAGATTGTGGAGGGGAACATCCCTGAGCTGTTCCAAATGGACATCTTCTCTGGAGAGTTGACTGCACTCATTGACCTGGACTATGAGGCTCGCCAGGAATATGTGATTGTGGTGCAGGCCACATCTGCCCCTCTGGTCAGTCGGGCCACTGTGCACGTCCGCCTGGTTGACCAGAATGACAACAGCCCTGTGCTCAACAACTTCCAGATCCTCTTCAACAACTACGTATCCAACCGCTCAGACACCTTCCCCTCAGGCGTTATTGGACGCATCCCAGCTTATGACCCTGATGTCTCTGACCACCTTTCCTACTCTTTTGAGCGGGGCAATGAGCTGCAGCTGCTGGTGGTCAACCAGACCAGTGGGGAGCTTCGACTCAGCCGCAAGCTAGACAACAACCGCCCACTGGTGGCTTCCATGTTGGTGACTGTCACAGGTAAGGGGAGGGGTGGGGATAGGCAAGTGACCCAGTGACCTCAACCTGTCAGGGCCTCAGGGGCTCCACAGGGCATCAAACCAAAGAAGGATTCCCAGGCCTTCCAAGAATCCCTTAAGTGCTGAGTTCCTGCACCTCACAGGATCTGCCGTAGGCTTCACAGGTTAGGTTCACATAGTCTCTGCTTAGGGTCTTGGGTAGACTCCACAGAACCCCAAAGATTCTAGGACATCTGCAGACCCCATAAAGACTGTATGAACTGTCTACTACACTAGAGATAGTGCCCCCACCCCCAAAAGGCTGCAGGTCCTGGGTTAATGCTCTGGAGGTCACAGGAAAAGCCAATATGGGCCAGTCAGCCCACACCACACCCTTGTTCAGATGAAGCATTACTTTGGGTCCAATCTGACCTTCACTTTTACGGGGGAGGTAGGCCAATAGTTTAGTAGTCAAAAACAGCAGCTTACTCTGGCAGCTGCAGACAAAGAGTGGGCCCACATTGGCCTGGCTGCTATCTAAGGGACTGAGTCCCTGCCCTTCCGGAAAATGTCCAGAGGCTCACCTCCCTCTTTCCCACCTCCCAAGCCCCAGACTTCCACAAACACTCCCTCATAGGCAGGTGCAGGTGGGAGAGCCTCTTGCAACTCTGTCTACTGCTCCAGAGGTTGGGAGCTAGGCTTCAATTGGTGTTCATTCCCCAGTTCTGGAGCATGGGCTCCTGGCTCTGCCAAAGAAGGAGCAGCCTTCATTTATCCCTCAGTTCACTCAACAACCAATCCTTATTGGCCATTCAATGTGTACTAGAGCCTGGGGACAAGGGATATCAGCACCTCATTCTCATTTTGAGAGGTGGCCACTGAGATCACGGGACCCGGGTCTGGTGTAATGGGCAGCTTTCTGACCCAAGAATGCTGAGGAGGGCGTGGGTGGTCAGGGTCCAAGACCTTCCTGAGGAGAGGGAGCTTGCTGAGCCAGGGTTCTGTGGGGTGGGGCTGAGTGGCACCCTTTTAGTGCCATGGGAAACCAGTTTGCTGACCAGAGATAGGGGATGGGTAATCCTTGATCTAGAACCCCATTTGAGGGGATGTTTTGCTGGTTATGCAATGCCTGAGGATAGGGGTGGGTTGTCAGGGGCCCTGGCTCCTCTTTAAGTTCTGAGTGAGGGTGTCTTGCTGACCATGATAACCCGGGGGGGGGGGGAGGGTGGGTTACTGACCACTTAGGGACCTTCTTGTGTGCTGTTGGATGAATGGCTTACTGACCCATAGGCTGGCTTAGATCTCTGCTGGTGTTGGAGGGAGGGGAGAGGAAGCAGCAACTTTGAACCTTGATGCTGGTGGTCACAAGCCCCAGACCCCCTGTGTCCTGGCAAGGTCAGCCTGCTGACTCAGGTGCTGGGGGTCTAGGTATTCATTGACCCCAGCCCTCTGAGTCCTGGGGAGGGGCAGCCGCTGACTCCAGACTGACCTCTGTCCCTACCCCCACCCGCAGATGGGCTGCACAGCGTGACGGCGCAGTGTGTGCTGCGCGTGGTCATCATCACGGAGGAGCTGCTGGCCAACAGCCTGACCGTACGCCTCGAGAACATGTGGCAGGAGCGCTTCCTGTCACCACTGCTGGGCCACTTCCTGGAGGGCGTGGCCGCGGTGCTTGCCACACCCGCGGAGGACGTCTTCATTTTCAATATCCAGAACGACACGGACGTGGGGGGCACCGTGCTCAATGTGAGCTTCTCGGCGCTGGCGCCACGCGGGGCCGGGGCGGGCGCTGCGGGTCCCTGGTTCAGCTCCGAGGAGCTGCAAGAGCAGTTATACGTGCGCCGCGCGGCCCTTGCCGCCCGCTCGCTCCTGGAAGTGCTGCCCTTCGACGACAACGTGTGCCTGCGCGAGCCCTGTGAGAACTACATGAAGTGCGTGTCGGTGCTGCGCTTTGACTCGTCCGCGCCCTTCCTGGCCTCGGCCTCCACGCTCTTCCGACCCATCCAGCCCATCGCAGGCCTGCGCTGCCGCTGCCCTCCCGGCTTCACCGGAGACTTCTGCGAGACAGAGCTAGACCTCTGCTACTCCAACCCGTGCCGGAACGGCGGCGCCTGCGCGCGGCGCGAGGGAGGCTACACCTGCGTGTGCCGCCCGCGCTTCACAGGTGGGCAGGCTGCGGGGCTGGGGCGCCTTGGGCAGAGCGTGGGGGCGAGTGAGGATGCAGCGTCAGTCTTGAGCCTACCGGGGTCGAGTGGGCGCGGTTCGGGCGAGGCGGTAGAGCCCGGCGGTGCAGGAGCATAAGGCCCTGAAGGAAGAGAGAGAGGCCTGGACAGGACTGAGGCTGTGAAGGGGGCGTGTCCGTAGAAGGGGGCGGGCCTTGTGGGCGGGGCCGGGGCCGCGGGAGCGTGGGGGCGGGGCCAGGCTGACAGGTGGCGTGCCCACAGGGAGCTCGCCCTTTGGGCGGGGGGGGAGTCCTTGGAGGGGCGGGCCCCGCTGGAGTCCGCGCAGGCGGTGACCTCCGGCCGCGTTTTGACCGTAGGAGAAGACTGCGAGCTGGACACGGAGGCCGGACGCTGCGTCCCCGGCGTCTGCCGCAACGGGGGCACCTGTGCCGACGGGCCCGACGGCGGTTTCCGCTGCCAGTGCCCGGCTGGCGGCGCCTTCGAGGGCCCGCGCTGCGAGGTGGCGGCGCGCTTCTTCCCTCCCAGTTCGTTTGTCATGTTCCGCGGCCTGCGACAGCGCTTCCACCTCACGCTGTCCCTCTCGTAGGTGCTCGCCCGGTATATCTGCGCGCCTCCACGTCGTCCCTCCATGACCCTACGCCGTCCATGATCCTGACTCAGATTCCCAGCTGACCTACCCTGATGTCCCACAGGACACTGCCCCCTCCCCAGATGCCCCACCTGGGTGTCTCGGAACATCACTGTCCCTGACGTCCTGCACTGTCCCTGACATCACGGCATCCTTTCTCATCACTTCCTGCCCCATCCGAGCCTGTGCGGGCGCCCCGCGAAACTTCTGTCGAGGGGTGGTGGTTGCCAGGTGTCCTGCTCATGACGCTCCCTGTCCACCCCACCCAGGTTCGCAACGGTGCAGCCAAGTGGGCTGCTCTTCTACAACGGGCGCCTGAACGAGAAGCACGACTTCCTGGCCCTGGAGCTCGTGGCCGGGCAAGTGCGGCTTACATATTCCACGGGTGGGTGCTCCCGTGGATGTGTGTGTGGGCGAGTGTACATGCGTGGGTGAGATGGCTCGGGGGTATAAGCCTCAAGTCCCCTCGGGTTTGCCTCACTGCACCCCTAAATACCTACTTCCATACCAAGCAGACATCAGTGAGGATCTGACCCTCCTACGCATTCCCTGGGGGAAGGTCCATCTCTCCAAGAAGTGTGTGCTTCTCCTATCTGTCCAGAAGTGTGTCCTATCTCCTGTCTCTCCTATCTGTCTCCTTTCTGGCACTCTGGTCGAGCCAGTTTGGTCACCAGTGGATGGGACTGACCTGATGTATCCAGGACCGTATGCTACATTCTGGGAGTAGCTGCATTTTTATGACTGGGATGGGGAGGGCGAGGCAACTAGGCAGCTCCAGACAACCTTCCACATGTATCCTCCCCACAGGTGAGTCCAACACAGTGGTCAGCCCTACAGTTCCAGGGGGCCTGAGTGACGGACAGTGGCACACCGTGCATCTGAGATACTACAACAAGGTGGGCACCACCCTTGGCATGGGAGTGTGAGGGGAGCTGGGAGGCCAGATTCTGCCTCTCCGGGGTCACCCTGGGGGTCCTGTTGAGTGGTATGCCTGGGTCTCTAGCCCCGGACAGATGCCCTGGGAGGTGCTCAGGGCCCCTCCAAGGACAAGGTGGCTGTGCTGAGTGTGGATGACTGCGACGTGGCGGTGGCTCTGCAGTTCGGTGCTGAGATTGGCAACTACTCATGTGCGGCTGCTGGCGTGCAAACAAGCTCCAAGAAGTGAGACCCCAGCCCCTCATCCCCATGCCCTCTGCCTGCCAGAGCCCACCCCAACCTTTCACATATCCCACTCCCCACCCCAGCCCACCAAACTCCCCATCCTTCCCCATATCACCATTTCCCTCTCCCCATTAGGACACTGAAACCCCACCTCACCTAGCTCCATCCCTGTATTCTACCCCAGACTCCCCACTCCCGCACATGGTCCCCAGGTACTCAGCCCCTAGGCTGCACTCTCCCTGCTCCTTTTTAATGCCCCACATCCCCACTTGGCGCCCCAGACTCTTCACCAACCACCCAAATGCCTCACTCTTTCATCCTAGCCCTCTTTCTCCTTTCCCCAGACCATCTGTCCATCATGAGCTCTCCTTTGCACGCCCACAACTGAAGTTAGGCCCCGGCTTCTTCCCTAGCCTGACCTTACCCTCCCCCCAGATCACCTTTACCCTCTGAGTCCTACCCCCCCACACTTCCTATGACCCTCAGGAGCACCCCTACCTTGGCCCCCATCCCAACAATGATGTGGACCCCTGATCCCCAGGTCCCTGGACCTGACAGGCCCTCTGCTCCTGGGGGGTGTCCCCAACCTCCCCGAGAACTTCCCCGTGTCGCACAAGGAGTTCGTTGGCTGCATGCGGGACCTGTACATTGATGGCCGCCGAGTGGACATGGCAGCCTTTGTTGCGAACAACGGCACCATGGCAGGTAGGCCGTGTCCCCATATTAGAGGGGGGTGGTGGAGGGCTACATGGAGTGATTCCAAATCTGACCTCATCTTTGCTTCCTTTGCGGGCAAGCACTGTGCCATAGCCTAGCCTTTAGGGCCCACCTCCTTCCAACTCTACCCTGAGAGAACACAGGGCTGAAATCGTGGCCACTTTTGGCCCCCCTGGACCCCTGTGTCCTGTCTAGCACTCGTGCCCCCCGCCCCTCCATGTTCTCACACCCTCCATGTGCCTTCCTCTCCCAGGCTGCCAGGCCAAGCTGCACTTTTGTGACTCGGGCCCCTGTAAGAACAGCGGCTTCTGCTCAGAACGCTGGGGCGGCTTCAGCTGCGACTGCCCTGTGGGCTTCGGTGGCAAAGACTGTAGGCTCAGTGAGTGGGCAGTACGGGGCAAGAGGGGCCTGCAGGGTAAGGTTTGTTCCTGAGGTGGGGCCTGTGATCCTGCTCTTTTTATCCCCTCAGCCATGGCCTACCCCCATCATTTCCGTGGCAATGGCACACTCAGCTGGGACTTTGGAAACGACATGGCTGTGTCTGTGCCATGGTACCTGGGGCTGGCATTCCGGACACGGGCGACACAGGGAGTCCTGATGCAATTGCAGGCTGGGCCACACAGCACGCTCCTCTGTCAGGTGTGTCTGTCCTCCTGGCCCCTCCCCAGACCCTCAGGTCTCAACTTCAAATGCCACCAGCAACACTTCTTTGGGGTTGAGCCTGGTCATACCGCATGCTCCTACCAGGTGAACTGACCATACTTGACCTTGCTCCGGATCCTAGCCCTTGACCTTCTTTCCCACCATGATATCCCTTGTAGGCGCAGGGCCCCAGCATGTCTCTTTTGTGCTAGCGGCACCGATCCCCAACCCCTGATCCTGACGTCTGTCCCTAACTTCACTCTCAGCAACATGACGTCACTGGGCACAACCCCCTGTGTGCCAGATATAGCCTTGGCCCTGCAGTGCTGATGTCAGAGCCCCTAGACCTCGCCTCCTGACACTCCCAGCCCCAGCCCAGCTTGGGGCCCTGACCTCAGGGCTGCGCTTCTCTCTCTGCAGCTTGATCGGGGGTTGCTGTCTGTGACGGTGACCAGGGGCACGGGCCGTGCTGCCCATCTCCTCCTGGACCAGGTGACTGTCAGTGATGGCCGGTGGCACGATCTGCGGCTGGAATTGCAGGAGGAGCCAGGGGGCCGGCGGGGCCACCATGTCCTCATGGTCTCATTGGACTTTAGCCTCTTTCAGGTCTGATCGCTTACTCTGTGGTAGTCCATTCTCAGTCTTCCAACCAGACCCACCTCATTTGACCCCCCCCAGTCCATTTCCTCTCAATTCCCTCCACTGCACCCCACTCTCCCTGCAGTGCCCTCCTCATACCCTTGCTCTGAGCCCACCCTGCCAGTCAGGCTGCTCCGCTGCCAGGCCTGCTCATGTCAGAGAGGCTCTCCAGACTTCTGGCCTGGTCTTGGGGTATCTCTGCAGCCAGTACATTCCCTAACTCTTGGAAACCCCCTGTGGTCCCTGCCCTAACCTCTTCAAAGCCATGAAATTTCAGGGTCTATTTGGGTCCAGGAGAGAGGCCCATCTGGGCCCAGTTCTTGACCGAAACCTTGCTCTTACCCATCCCCCATGCTCCAGCGGGTCCTCTGTACTCCGGGGCAGCTCATTCCCAGACCCGTCCCCTGGTCCAGAGAGACAGAGGATGGTCATGCAGGGCTAAGACAAGGTCAAGACTGACTCTGGGGTAGGGAAGGGATCCATCAGGCACCCCCACACCTCCAGTGCTGACTGTCCTCCTCCCCCAGGACACCATGGCAGTGGGGAGTGAACTACAGGGCCTGAAGGTAAAGCGACTCCATGTGGGAGGCCTGCCCCCCAGCAGTGAAGAGGAGGTTCCTCAGGGTCTGGTTGGCTGTATCCAGGTGGGGGTCGGCATGGGAACATGGTATGGGCCGTTAGGGTGAGTGGTCAGAGGTTAGGAGCCCCTTGGGGCCTGAAAAGCTGCATTCACATAGGGGTTGGCACAGGGAGGGGATGTGACCCAGAGCCATCAGACAGGTCAGGCCTTTCTGTGCTGTTGGACGTGAGGGTCTAGCTTAGACTATCAAGGGTCATTAGAGATCTGTGTCAGGGACAGCATGATTAGGGGTCCCATGGGGGGGCTGAATTGGGGATATTGGGGTCAGGGTCTGGGTCTTTTGGGGGGTCTGCATGTCAGGGGTCATCAGATCAGGTGGCTGGCTCTGTAGGGACTGAGGTGCTTTGACATGGGTCTCACGCCTTGCTGGCTCTGTCCGCAGGGGGTATGGCTTGGCTCCACACCTTCGGGATCCCCAGCCCTGCTTCCGCCCAGCCACCGAGTGAACGTGGAACCTGGTTGTGTCGTGACCAATGCCTGTGCATCTGGACCCTGCCCACCCCATGCTGACTGCCGAGACCTCTGGCAGACCTTTTCTTGCACCTGCTGGCCAGGTGTGACTTGGGGATAGGGCAGAGTGATCTGGGTAGGAACCAGGGGCTCCTGGTGAAGACTGGGGGATCTGGAGAGCCTGGAGGAGGCAGGCACTGGAAGAACAGGTGCCTACTTCCTCCCGTGCTCTGTGGCCGGTGTCCTGAGCTTGCTGACCCAACCTGCAGGTTACTATGGCCCAGGGTGTGTGGACGCCTGCCTCTTGAATCCCTGTCAGAACCAGGGGTCATGCCGCCACCTCCCAGGAGCCCCCCATGGCTATACCTGCGATTGTGTGGGTGGCTATTTTGGGCACCACTGTGAGCACAGGTGAGGGGCTAGAGGCTGAGATGATGGAAAGACCTGGCCGGGGGCGGGAAGGGTCACCAAGACGTGGAGGCATCTCACCTGGCTGTCTCCCTCCAGGATGGACCAACAGTGTCCTCGGGGCTGGTGGGGGAGCCCAAGCTGTGGCCCCTGCAACTGTGACGTTCACAAGGGCTTTGACCCCAACTGTAATAAGACAAACGGGCAGTGTCACTGCAAGGTATGCCTGGCCCCTGACCCCTGACCTTTGAACTTTTCTCCAGCTGTGATTTTTCGATTCTTATCCAGCTTGCTGATCTCTGCCACCTGACTCAGGCCCTAACCTCTTACCCTGTCCTGTCACCTAACTGCCACCTCTTGTCCTTGACATCTGATCCCTCCCTTACGTTTCGTTTGAAGTCCAACCTTCCTTCTGGCCTGTGAGTACTGTTCTCTTGACCATTTGCCCCTGATTCCACTCATTCCCCAGGCCTGAGACCCCGACCTTAAGCCCTGATCTCTGACCTCAGGCCCCTGATCCATTCTCAAATAGGAGTTCCACTACCGACCACGGGGCAGCGACTCATGCCTCCCATGTGACTGCTACCCTGTGGGCTCCACCTCACGTTCATGCGCACCCCACAGTGGGCAGTGCCCCTGTCGCCCAGGAGCCCTTGGCCGCCAGTGCAACAGCTGTGACAGTCCTTTTGCAGAGGTGACAGCCAGTGGCTGCCGAGGTGAGCAGGCTCCATGCAGTTCCACATAGATAGGGCTGGCTCTGCACACTGCCACCAAGTTGCCTGGCCTGCGTGGCTCCTTAGATAGGGGCCCCGGGAGGTTTTTCCCGAAGGAGACCACTGACACCTAGGGACCCCCACATTTGCCCCACGTAATTCAATGACTTGTCACAGAGTCTGATAGGCCAGCTCCCGTAATAAGGTCAGCAGGGGAGTGGTGGGTGGTGGGTCTGGTGTGGGGGATAGAGGAGCCGTGGGTGTGGCTGTCGTTGGCCCCAGCCTCTGGCCATCTGGTTCAGTGCCTCCTCTCTCCCCAGTGCTCTATGACGCCTGCCCCAAGTCCCTGAGATCTGGTGTGTGGTGGCCCCAGACCAAGTTTGGCATGTTGGCCTCAGTGCCCTGTCCTCGGGGGGCCCTGGGTGAGTACCTTGGGGGGCAGGGGCATCACTGAGGGTGGGAGTAGGCCTGTCCTCTGACTGCTGGAGCTACTTCCTTACCTGAGTTGGGTGGCCCTGCTCCTGCAAAGAAGTGGGAGTGGGGGAGGGGTCCACGTGGGCTCCTCACTACCTCCTCGGAGCTCTGGGTCCCTCCCCACACCCTCACTGAGCCTCCATCTGTTTCTCTTGGCTTCTGGGCAGGATTGCGGGGTGCAGGTAAGGGGTACGTGTTTGCTCAGGTGTGCTGCCCCCCCCCCCACTGCCAGAGCTTTTGCAGACCCTCCTGCTGCCTGAAATCCCTGCAGACACATCCCTGCTGCCTGAGGTCTCTGAGAGCTACTCTCAGCTGCTTAAGTCCCTGGAGGCCCCTTTCCACTCTCTGAGGATGCTGGGGGCCCTCTTCTGATGCCTGAGGTCCTCAGAGGCCCCTCCCCACTTCCTGAGATCCCTGCAGACTGCTCCTCGGTTTCTGGGGTCTTCAGGCCTTTTCCTACTGTCTAAGGTCACGAAAGACCCCTCCCCTCTGTTTGAGGACCCTCTAGACTCCTCCCTGCTGCCTGAGGGCCCCTCCCCACTGCCTGAGGTCCCTGCAGAACCCTCCCCGCTGCTTGAGGTCTCCACAGTGGCTGGACAGACATCGTCTGTGTACGCATGCTCATGTGTGTGTCTTTCTGTGCCTGTGCACGTGTCTGTGAGTCTGTCTTGCAGGGGAGGGGGTTCTGTGTTTAAGTTAGGGTCCCTCTTGCTGGTGGCTATAAGCTCTCTTAAGGCCCAGGTTGATTCTCATTCAACCCCCATCCCAGTCGCACAGACAAGGGAGAGATGGCAGCAGAGCCCACCACTGGGGCAGTTAAAACCAGTGTGAGAACTGCCACCCCACCCTCACTTTGGTCACAATACCCCTGGAAAACCTGGTCTGTGTGCACATGTCTGTGTGTGCGTACACGAGAGCGCATGTGTGTCTGCGTGTTTGTCCTGGTCCACACATCTATGTGTGTGCAGATGTGAGTGCTGGTGTGTGTGTGCTTGCCCTGGGCCACGTGTCTGTGAACGTGGCCTGGCCTCTGTGTGTGTGTGGGTGTGGGTGTGTGCGTGTAAGAGAGAGAGAGAGCGAGAGCCCTTATGCTCAGCTTTATGTAACCAGTGGTTCAGAATGACCCACAGACCCCTCATGAATTAACTGATAGGCAGCTGGGACCCACCTGGCCTGGGGGCTGGGGGCTGGGGCTGCAGTGTCCAGGGGTCCAGCCACAGATGCCGATTATTCTGGTCTCTGCCTCAGAGCTCCCTGCTGTGTTCAGGGAGGGTGCTGTGCTCCCTCCTCAGTGAAAGTGTCCAGGACCCAGGCCTGACCAGGGGTCATCTGCCCCTAGGTGCTGCCATGCGGCTGTGTGATGAGGACCAGGGTTGGCTGGAGCCTGACCTCTTCAACTGTACCTCCCCTGCCTTTCGAGAACTCAACCTGCTGGTGAGACTGCCCAGACCTGGCCCTGCACTCAAGACCTGTGCTGGCCCCACCCTGGCCTCGGCTTCCCCAGCCCTGTGCTGGGCTCTAGGCCTCATGCCCCAGCCTTTGACCTCCTGGGCTTTTCCTGGTTGCCTTTTAATCTGGCCAAACCCTTCTTCCTGTGAAGCTTTTGAGAAAGGCCTAAGGGACAAGAGAGCGACCATCCCCATCTTTGTCCTGGCAGCTGGATGGCCTAGAGCTGAATAAGACAGCCCTGGATACCGTGGAGGCCAAGAAGCTGGCTCAAAGGCTGCGGGAGGTGACCGGCCACACTGACCACTACTTTAGCCAAGATGTTCGAGTCACTGCCCGACTGCTGGCCCACCTGCTGGCCTTCGAGAGCCACCAGCAGGGCTTCGGGCTGACAGCCACACAGGACGCCCACTTCAATGAGGTGGGGCTGCACCCTGTGCTCACCATCCCCTGGACCCCTGCTCAGCCCCCTCCCGACCCTGGGGAATTGAAAGCCCTGGGCTCGCTCTCTTCCCTTGTCCTCTCCAGACCCACCCCCTTGCCTGCTGGGGTCTGAGTGCCCAGCCAGACCCCTCAGGCCTGCCCCATCCCCTCACGTGTCCTCCCTCGCGTGGCTGAGCCCACTTTCATCTCCCTCCTTCCAGAATCTGCTGTGGGCGGGCTCTGCACTGCTTGCTCCGGAGACCGGAGACCTGTGGGCAGCACTGGGGCAGCGGGCCCCTGGGGGTTCCCCAGGCAGTGCAGGGCTGGTGCAGCATCTGGAAGAGTATGCAGCCACCCTCGCCAGGAATATGGAGCTCACATACCTGAATCCCGTGGGGCTGGTGACGCCCAACATCAGTATGTGGCGGGTGGCCTGGCGGGGCGGCGGGAAGGGGGCTATGAAGGGGCAAGGACCTGGAGGTCTGAGGGGCTGGGAATATTGATGTCAACATCAGTGGCAGGAGGCTGGGCCACCTCCGTCAGCGCTCTGCAGGGACAGGCTCTGTGTTGGTAGCAATGAACTGATGGGTTGTGGGACGTGGGTACAGGATGGGGAGAGGAGGGTGTGGGGCCTTCAGCATGGGGAGGAGACCTTTGTTGTGTCTCACCCATCTTCCTCCTGGGCAGTGCTCAGCATTGACCGCATGGAGCACCCCAGTCCCACCCGGGGGACTCGTCGCTACCCTCGTTACCATAGTAACCTTTTCCGGGGCCAGGATGCCTGGGACCCTCACACGCATGTGCTGCTGCCTTCCCAGTCCCCACGGCCATCCCCACCTGAAGGTGAGAGCCCTCGGGTGACCCCTGGCCCAGACAGCATGTCGCCCTCCTCCTGCCAGTTCTCCCCTTGCCAGACCAGCCCCACATCAGACCCCTGCGTGAGACCCTCCTACGTCAACCCCCCGCAGCACTCTCCCCTCGCCAGACTCTCTCCCTCACCCCAGATGATGTCTCCCAGGCCTTGATATTCGGGATCCAGCCCTGGGCATGAAGGGGACATGGACTTCTACTCCCCCCATGTCACAGTTCTGGACCTTCAGGGAAGAGATTCCCGTGCTTGATGCTGCATTGGGTTGGTTCAGAGCTGGGTGTGTGGGTGCTTGGGGTCAAGGGTCACTGACAGTGGTTCCTCTCCCTCCCCTGGCAGTTCTGTCCACAAGCAGCAGCGGCATGGAAAACTCCACCACCTCAAGTGCGGCCCCTCCTCCAGCCGCTCCGGAGCCTGAGCCGGAACCTGGGATCTCCATTGTCATCCTCCTTGTTTACCGCACCTTGGGGGGGCTGCTCCCTGCCCAGTTCCAGGCCGAGCGCCGGGGCGCCAGGTACCACGGGAGGGCCTGACTTCTAGGCCCCTCACCCCTGAGCTTCCCGCAAGGTTCTACCCAGCCTAGCACCCTTTCTGGGTGGGCAAATGAACAGGTTCGCCGTTGTCCTGAGACTGGTCCTGTGCACAGTCCCAGGGATTCCCTGTGAATCATGTTCTGTGGGGTTGTGCACGGTTGCGGACAGACACAGAGCTACCGGTGGGGGCGGTCGCATAAAGGAGGGGTCCAGGAGCCAGGTACAGACAGGCAAACTGGATGACAGGGACTGGCAAAGACAGGCTGACCTATGGAGGTCAGAGGGGGCTGGCAGGGAGGGCCGTTGGAGGCCAACAGTCGAGCTGCTCAGGCCGCAGACTCCAGTGCGTGCAGTGGGTCTGCAGTCCCTCAGCTGCAGAGAACCTGCCATTTGTGCAGAACCATGGCAGCCCAGCTAGGCACTGGACTCAGGGTCTTGAAGCAGCCCAGAAATAGCGTCCACTCCGGGGCATCCCGGACTCTCGGTCAACCATGCCAATGGCAGGAAGACCGCGAGGTAGGTAGTCAGAGCTTGGGGAGGTCAGCGGTGTCCGAGCCCAGGTGGGGTGTCTCCTCAGGCTCCCCCAGAATCCTGTTATGAACTCCCCGGTGGTCAGTGTGGCTGTGTTCCACCGACGCAACTTCCTAAGGGGTGTCCTGGAGTCCCCGATCAGCCTGGAGTTCCGCCTGCTACAGACAGCCAATCGGAGCAAGGCGATTTGCGTGCAGTGGGACCCACCTGGCCCGTGAGGACCTCCACTCTGGAAACCCTTGGTCCCCTGTTGGCCCCTGGAGTGCCCCGCCTGCCCCTGGGGCCCCCACCAGTGTCCCTGTGCACCCAGGCCCATGAGGAATGCTGCTCCCCAGCTTCAGCCCCCCCACCCCCCCAGCCCTACTGTCTGTCACAAGCCCCCCACCTGGCCACGGGGCAGCGCCCCGAGGGGATGGTAGGTCTAACTGCCCTGTGGCTGCAGGGCGGACCAGCATGGCATGTGGACAGCACGGGACTGCGAGCTGGTGCACAGGAACGGGTCTCACGCCCGATGTCGCTGCAGCCGGACAGGCACCTTTGGGGTCCTTATGGATGCCTCCCCCCGTGAGGTGGGACTGTGTTCAGAGTCCTGAGGACGCGGGCAGGCCCAAGGGCAGGGGTGCCCAACACCCCAGCGACCGTCCCTGTCCCCACAGCGGCTGGAGGGTGACCTGGAGCTGCTGGCGGTGTTCACGCACGTGGTCATGGCGGTGTCTGTGGCCGCGCTGCTCCTGACCGCAGCGGTCCTGCTGAGCCTGCGCAGCCTCAAGTCCAACATGCGCGGGATCCATGCCAACGTGGCGGCTGCCCTGGGCGTGGCAGAGCTCCTCTTCCTGCTGGGAATCCACAGGACCCACAACCAGGTGCAGGGTCAGGGCCACGGGACCTGTGTCTTCGTGACCTCACCTGGCCCAGGAGGTCCTGGAGCCAAAGCTCAGGGTCAGAGGTCAGGGAGGCCCCGCTGGGGGCTGGGTTCGGGGCAGGATGCTGGGGTAAGGTGCTGCGGTTCAGGGGTCAGAGGCGGGGTGAGGCGGGAGCGGCGCTGACGCCCCCTACCCCTGCCTCCAGCTGGTGTGCACCGTGGTCGCCATCCTCCTGCACTACTTCTTCCTCAGCACCTTCGCGTGGCTCCTGGTGCAGGGCCTGCACCTCTACCGCATCCAGGTGGAGCCGCGCAACGTGGACCGCGGCGCCATGCGCTTCTACCACGCCCTGGGCTGGGGCGTCCCTGCTGTGCTGCTGGGTGAGGGCTCTGCCGCCTAGCCCGTCCAGGCCCGTGACCCCTGGCTTCCGGCCCGACCCTTGCCCCTGCCCCCCCCCCCCCATCATCACCCTAACCTCAGTCCCCGTGCCCTGGGCTCAGGGAGGAGCCTGCGCTGCCCTCCCCCGCAGCTTCTCCCCGTGCATGAGCGGGGTAGCTGCTCTGGAACATACCCCTGCGGGCCTTCCTCTCCTCCCCTACAGGCCTTGCCGTCGGCCTGGATCCCGAGGGCTATGGGAACCCTGACTTCTGCTGGATCTCCATCCACGAGCCCCTCATCTGGAGCTTCGCAGGCCCTGTCGTCCTGGTCGTCGCGGTGAGTGTGCTGTGCTCGAGGCCACCCATGCGCGCTGCGGCAGGTGTTGGGATGCAGCCCACAGCAGGTGTGGTGGTGTCCGTGGAGAGGTCCAGGGGGCAGTCCACAGTCTTTGCAGGAGGTCAAGTTCTGTCCTCCACTCCCCTGGCACAGAGATGGGAGGCGTCGGGTCAGGCACTTGGCTCCCTCTCCCTCTCGGGAACCTCCTTCTCCATTTCTCAGTCCCTCTCTGTTCCCTACCTGGGACTTCGTCGGTGTCTGAGGGCCTCTCTGTTTCTGATCTCCGGACTGTGTGCGTGTGCACCCGTGCACATGTGTGTTTCTCCCTGGTTCTGCCTCTCTCTGTGTGCCTCGGTCTCTCTCTGTCCCTGTCTCTCTCTTTCTCTCACTGGCTCTGTCTCTCTCTGCCCCTCCCCTGCTCCGCATGTCTGGCCGCGGGTCCAGATGAACGGGACCATGCTTCTCCTTGCTGCCCGCACATCCTGCTCCACGGGGCAGAGGGAGGCCAAGAAGACCTCCGCGCTGTGAGTTGGCTGGCGGGGGAAGGTGGGGGTTCTTAGAACAGCAGTCCTCTCCTGGGCAGGCTGGGCTCCAGATTCTGGGTACGGGGATGCAGTCCTACCTGCCCTGGCCTGTGGTCCCTCTCTGGCGCCTCCATCACCCTCTGGCCCCACATGTGCTTCTGCCCCGTGGTCTCTGCAGAGGTTTCCATGATCTGGGTGGCTCACTTTGCCCCCTACCCCCTGTGTCACCCCCGTCTTCCACGTTTCTCTCACAGCCCCCCCCCCCACTGCCTGCATGCTTTCCCCATGTCCCCTGCTGGCTCCCTAAGTATCCTCCTGATTCATTTGGTGACCTCCCATCTCCCCCCGTGTCCTCCTGAGACCTCCATGTTCCTGTGTGGTTTCCTGTCCTTCCATGTCCCCTGTGTGTCCCACACACGAGCCCTGCGTGATGCTTGCGTGTCCCCTGTGTCCCCATGTGTCCCGCAGCAGGAGCCTTCGCAGTTGCTTTCTGCTGCTTCTCCTGGTCAGTGCCTCCTGGCTCTTCGGCCTCCTGGCGGTCAACCACAGCGTTCTGGCCTTCCACTACCTCCACGCCGCGCTCTGTGGCCTCCAGGTAGCTGGCACCCCGCCCCGCCCGGGGCCAGGTGGGGCTTCGGCAGGGCAGCCCCAGCTCTGGGCAGGCCCTGGAGCCCAGGTCTCGGGCTGACTCCTGCTGGGTGACTGATGACGGGCGGGCTGCTCATCCTGGGTTGACCTTCCCCAGCACTGTGGCTCCTGGCCACTCGCTGGTCCACACTGACCTCCACCGACTTAGTGACTTGTGCCCCTCTGACCCCTCACAGCTTCCGAGACTCTCCCTGACTCCCTTCCTGGGTCGACCCTGGGCTCCTCACTCCCTCACACTAACTTGCGACAACTGATCCCCCTTGCTGACCCGCAGTGACTTCTCCCAGCCCTGACTCAGCCCCTGGTGGCCCTCCTCTGACCTGTGACTCATTTCTGATCTCTCACTGACTTTCGCTAACCCCTCGTTGACCCCACACTGGTCCTTGCTGGCACAGGGCCTGGCAGTGCTGCTGCTCTTCTGTGTCCTGAATGCAGATGCTCGGGCGGCCTGGACGCCGGCCTGTCTGGGCAGGAAGGCGGCGCCCGAGGAAGCGAGGCCGGTGCCTGGCACGGTGAGGGGCTCTCGGGGCTGGGGAGTCAGGGCGGGGGCCTCTGCAGAGCCAGCTCACACTCCTGTCTGCGTCCGCCTGCTGCAGGGGCACGGGGCCTACAACAACACGGCCCTCTTTGAAGAGAGTGGCCTCATCCGCATCACCCTGGGTGCCTCCACTGTCTCCTCAGTGAGCAGTGCCCGCTCCGGCCGGACCCAGGACCAAGACAGCCAGCGGGGCCGCGGCTACCTCAGGTGAGCAGAGCGACCTTCTCGGGAGGGGCAAATACAGCTCGGACCCGTCCCACTTGACCAGAGGTTGGCATTAGTGGTCCCGGGATGGTGGCTCTGCCTAACTTGGCATCTGGGCCCAGACGCCTCTTGCCACACACCTAGGGGTGCCTTCAGAGCCATTCCACAGCAGCTGGCCTATGTGCTCACAGACACCCCAGCCTCCAGAACACCCCATCTCATCCTTCTTTGATGGTGGGGGGCCTCTCCTGCATTTCCAGGGACAATGTCCTGGTTCGACATGGCTCAGCTGCTGACCACACTGACCACAGCCTCCAGGCTCACACTGGCCCCACTGACCTGGACGTGGCCATGTTCCATCGAGATGCTGGTGGAGGTAGGGGCCTGGGCCGGGGGTGGGGGGAGGTGGAGGATCTCTTCCCCTATTTCTCTTTCTTGAGAACAGCAGCTGACTGTGGTGGGGTGAGCTCCCCCCAGGTCACTGCTCTTGGAGGCACCAGGTTCTCCTGCCAAGTCCCAGCCATTTGCACCAACCCCCACTCCAGGCTCTACCTAGGTCCCCAGCCCCAGCTCCCCACTGTAGCCGCTCCAAGACCCTCAGCTCCAGGCTCTTTGCTGACCCCCAATTTCCTTGACCCCCCGCCCTGAGCCACTGATGTGCCCTCCCTCTTCTGACCTTCCCAACTCCAGCCGCAGACTCTGACTCTGACAGTGACCTGTCTTTGGAGGAGGAGAGAAGTCTGTCCATCCCATCCTCAGAAAGTGAGGACAATGGCCGGACCCGGGGGCGTTTCCAGCGTCCACTCCGCCGTGCAGCCCAGAGTGAGAGGCTCCTCACTCACCCCAAAGGTGAGGGGATACTTTGACCCCCTGGGTGACCAAGAGACACCCCCTATTCCACTTGGGTGTGACCCAGGGACACTGATATCCCCTGAGGATTCCTGGGACTGACCTATTGGGCATGGGGGTCATCACCGTGCGCCCACACACCTCTTCCCATCCAGCCTCCTAGCAGTTCTGCTGGCTAGAGGCCCAGGAACAGCCTGGACAACAAGGTCAAAGTCAGGGTGACACGTCATTCCTCCAGCCCCTTTGCTTCCCTAAGGGTTAGGGTTCAGCCTGGTTGGTTCTTCCAGGGTTCTTCTTGACCCCTCAGCCACCAAGCCCCCCTACCCCTAGTATCTCTCTGCCTCCAGAGGGGCAGGCTCACCAGTAATCCTCTCCATGGTTCTGTCGATTTCTGAGAGACACCGCTTATTCCTACCTCTGCTCAGTCAGAACAGCCAGGGTTTCAGGAGTCATTAGGGTCAGGCTTGGGGCAGTGGGGGCAGTCACCGAGTCTGGATCACAGGGCTCACGAAACAATGGGGCCAACTCGGAGGCTCCTGTCACCTGCTCTGGCTCCACAGATGTGGACGGCAATGACCTCCTGTCCTACTGGCCAGCCCTGGGGGAATGCGAGGCCACTCCCTGTGCTCTGCAGACCTGGGGCTCCGAAAGGCGCCTGGGGCTGGACACCAGTAAGGATGCAGCCAACAACAACCAGCCAGACCTGGCCCTGACCAGTGGAGATGAAACCTCTCTGGGCCGGGCCCAGCGCCAGAGGAAAGGTATGATCCCTGACTTTGGCGTCCACTTCAGGGACCCCAGGGACTGCTTCTACCGAAACCCAGGGGATTCCTGCCCCTTTGACCCTGGCCTGCATTGCCAGGTCCTGGGGGCTGTCGCTCCTCTGATCTCAAGGTGCGGGGGGTGGGGTTGCCCCTACTCTTGCATAATGGGGAGAAACCCTGTCCTGACCAAGGATTACTGCCTCCCCGCTCTGAGCCCTGTCCTGCTGCCTCTGTGGAGTCCCTAGGGGCTGCCTCTGCCCCTCCCCAAGGGGCTTCTGCCTCCAGCCCCGTGTTAGAGGGATCGCAGGGCAGCTGCATCCCTAGACCCAGGGAGTGTCTGCCCCTGTCCCCCCACACATACCCTTGCTCCCATGTGTTCCTCACACAGGCATCCTAAAGAACCGATTGCAGTACCCACTGGTGCCACAGAGCCGCGGTGCCCCCGAGTTGTCCTGGTGCCGTGCAGCCACCTTGGGCCACCGTGCTGTGCCAGCTGCCTCCTATGGTCGCATCTATGCTGGAGGGGCCACAGGCAGCCTTTCGCAGCCAGCCAGCCGCTACTCCTCTCGAGAACAGCTGGACCTGCTCCTCCGGCGGCAGCTGAGCCGTGAGCGACTGGAGGAGGCCCCTGCCCCTATTCTTCGTCCCTTGAGTCGGCCGGGTTCCCAGGAATGCCTGGACGCCGCGCCAGGCCGCCTGGAGCCCAGGGATCGGGGCAGTACCCTCCCACGGAGGCAGCCACCCAGGGACTACCCTGGTGCCAGGGCCTGCCGCTTCGGGTCACGAGATGCTCTGGACCTGGGGGCGCCCTGCGAGTGGTTGAGCACACTGCCCCCGCCCCACAGTGCCCGGGACCTTGACCCACAGCCCCCGCCTCTGCCCCTGTCTCCCCAGCAGCAACTCTCAAGGGACCCCCTCTTGCCATCCCGGCCCCTGGATTCGCTGTCCAGGAGATCGAACTCAGGGGAGCAGCTGGACCATGTGCCTAGCCGGCACCCCTCGCGAGAAGGCCTCGGGCCACCCCCACAGCTGCTCAGAGTTAGGGAGGACCCAGCCAGTGGCCCTAGTCATGGCCCCTCCACAGAGCAGCTGGACATTCTTTCTTCCATCCTGGCCTCCTTCAACTCCTCAGCTCTCTCCTCCTCTGTGCAGTCCTCAAGCACGCCCTCGGGCCCTCACACCACGGCCACGCCTTCTGCCACAGCCTCTGCGCTTGGGCCCTCCACACCACGCTCTGCCACGTCCCACAGCATCTCGGAGCTGTCTCCAGATTCAGAGTAAGCAGGGTGTGGCCAGGTGTCCAGACCCTCATCAGCTTAAGGCGCTCCGTGTTTTGCCGCAGAATGGGGTGTGGGTTGGCAGTGTGGGCTACCCCAGGCTCAGCACAGCCCGGGGGCCATAGGCAGGCAATGGTGGTGTGATTAGCAGGGACTTGCCAGGTGTCTGATCTGTGCCAGCCACCCTCCTGTGCACCTCCCAGGCTAGGGAAGAGAGATAAGTGCCTTCCAAAGGGCTTGAGCTAGCGGAGGGGGCGACAGTAGGAGCCAAGGCCTAGAAGGAGGAGGTAACATGGTAGAGAAAGGGGCAAGGGGGAGAGGAGGAATCATGGCTTGGGAGCCTTTGCTTAGGAGCTGGTAAGGGGTAAGGAGGGGCCAGAAGTAGTGCCAGGATATGGGCATCTCATATGTCAGGCTGAAGAGCTGACTTTGAAAGTAAATCATTTACCCACTTATTTATTTAGGCAATGTTAAGTTCCTCATGCCTGTGGGCACTGCGAGGTGGCGCACACAGGAACTGAGTTGGGACCTGGTGCATCTCAGGGACCTGTGGGCCATCTATAGTGTAGGGAGCAGCAGACATACCTGGGAAGCAGCTGGATACAGGAGTCAGAGAGGGAGTGGGGAGGAACCAGGGATTGCCAGGCTTCGGAAGCCAAGACAAGAGTTGAGTTTCAAAAAGGAGGACTAGCTAGGTCAGGCTCTGTGGAGGTCTGCAGGGTGAAAGGAGGCTTTGGGGGGAAGGGACCCCAGGAATGGGGCAGGAGACCGATAGCACCCAGGCAGAGTCAGAGGAAAAGAAAGGAAGGAGGAGCAGGGAACTTCGGGCCTTGTGCCGGACTCTGAAAGGGTGCTGGACACAGGGCTGAGGGAGGGCTATGAGTATTGCCTGGGCCCAACTGCAGCCCAGCCTTGGGGTCTGGCTGGTGGGGTTGGGGAGGGGTCTTGGGGGACTGCGCAGGGGTTCGGGCTCTGGAGTCACACTCCACCTCCTGAGGTCTCTGTTTCCAAAGCTGTAAAATGCATCTGTAGTAAACTGAGACGTGGAGATTTTTTTTGAGACAAAATCTGTCAAGTGCTAACGTGTCCGTACGCAGCAGGTGCTCGCTGAGTACCTAGAGAGAAGACAGGTGACCGAGGCGCCTTGCTGATGAGTCTCAGGGTGCAGAAGGGGTGAAGGGCTCTGAGAACCCCGGAATGGGTGTAAGGGGCTGGGGACTGAGAGGAAAAGGTGATGGGGTTGGGGGGGGAGATGGCGGGGGCCCAGGCTGCGGGGGAGCCGAGAGCCCCTTGACTGAATTCTCTCAGCAACCACCTCTGACCACGGCGTTCAACTCTGCAGAGTTCCCAGAAGCGAGGGGCACTCCTGAGGGGCAGACGCCCGGACTAGGAACGGCTGAGGGCCATGGAGGATTTGAGCTAAGAGAAGAGACTCCAGGCATCGGGGGCTGATCCCAAGGCAGCCTCCCACCCACCCCCCAGCTCTCCTGTGGCTGCGGCGCTGAGGCTCCTCGCTCTGTCTGTGAGCATGCGAGCATGTGCGTAACAGGTGCAGGGCGAGGGAACTGAAAGGAGGACTTTTATATGTTTTGTACCTTTGTAACCAGAGAGATATGCTTATGTTATTTTTCAGCTTTTCTGTCTCCCGGGGTTCTGAGGCTGGGCTGGGAGGGGAAGGGGACAGAGGATAAGAGGTGCCGTGTTTGGCCCCATTTGGGTCCCTGGCACATCGTATGCTCTTTCCTCTCATCTTACTGGGGTGGATTCAGAGAGGAGGGGCAACTAGCCCCCCCCCCCCATTGATCTGACTATTGTTAGGGCCCAAAGTACAGAATTGATCTTTGCTCTTTCTCGAATGCCCCAAGGGCCAAACTTCAGGGACTGGGGGTTGGTCTTGGAAACAGGGGTCCTCTGACCTCCTCACGGGGCTTGCTCGTGCTGCCCCTCCCCGTGGATGTGTGTGTTTCTTATGTGGAGTCCCTGCCACTTACTGCCTTATGACCTAGGACTGATGCTGCGGGGCGCTGGTAGAGCTGCACGCGTCATGTTTACAGAGCAAGGCTTTCCTTTCTCCCATGCGGAGGGGCTCAGGCCTCTATTCAGACATTCCTGCAGACGGTGGACTAGGGGGGCATTTGCCAGCCCATTGTCTGTGGTGCCATTTCAGTCCCTGACACTGCCCTGCCCTAGAATTTCTTCCTCAGGGTAGGGGGAGGCAGGGGGAGCAAGGGGGAGCAGAAATAAGAGAGTTAAAGACACAGAATGTAGGTGCCACTGCCTCCCATGTTTACAGGACCCTCCCTGGCCCTAGGCACCTGGGCTGCGGTAACTAGTCCCACCCTACTTTATTCCCTTCTAAAGGGAAAAATGACTGTTTGGACCCTGTTCACAAAACTCTCTTACATTACTTTGTCTGACACCCAGAACTGGGAACTTTTAGATTTTGTTACTTTGTTTACAGGTCAAGATTTAAAACATTTTAAAAAACTTTGTTTACAACTTAAAACTTTGAACTTTTACACTTTGTTTACAGTTGAAAATGTGGTTCCCCCCCTCTGTTTACAAGTGAAAGATTGAGAAGGTGGGAGAGGGGCCTGAGGACCTTGGACCTGGCCATCTTGAGGGGTTTCTAGCTGCTAGCTCTCCTAGGCCAAAGGTCAGCCCTGAGTCCCCCCTGTTGAACAGCAGACCCAGAAGGCCTCCAGAGCAGGCATCCTCTTACAGCTGGGAACAACGTGTTGCTTAGGGTGGTAGGGGGTCTGTGCAGACACCCCCCTTCCCCACACATACTCTTGGGAGGCAGTTTCCAAGGAGATTAAAAGTTCTACTTTGCTGACTGGTGCCAAATCCTGCCAGCCAGGACTCCAGCTCTCCTTACCCAGAATGACCCCAGCCCTTGAAGGGTTGAGGGGCCCGCTGTGGGGAGAGGGGCTGTCCTTGCTATGTCCTAGGTTCTATAGATGCCCTTCTCTGGGGGTCCCCTGCTCCAGCCCAGTGTCCCCTTTCCCTGTCTGTGTAAATTGTTCCGTGAAGCCGCGCTCTGTTTTGGGAATAAACTTCTATAGAAAATGGTTATTGCCTCTTTCTGTTTGGGGGTGGGAATGGGGTGGGTAGGGTAGGAGGGTGATTATGAATGGTTCAGACCAGGCTGACCTTTGGGAGAAATCTGAGCGCTGCCCCCCCCCTCAATATTCAGCTATTTTTAGCCCATTTCATCTGACATTTGGACAAGGTTCCCATCTCTTTCACCCTGAGTTCTGGCCTGGTGCCTTGTGATCCCGGCGTGAAGTATGAGCATGGGTGCTGGGCGTAAGGCCAGGGAAAGCCCCTCTCTCTTCAAGGTGTCAGCACGATTTGGTCTTCAGGGCCTGCAATCTAACCTGGCATTTGCCCCGGCCAGGGCTCCAACCAACCCTAGGAACTGCCCTTGTCAACCCTTCAGCCCATTAACAGTACTGACCCCCACTAGCCTCTCGGACTCGCAGCCGGCCAGGACATCGCGTTCCTTCCCGGCTCAGGCAGAAGCCTTCGGGGCGAGATGCCAGGCTGTGCTCTGTACAGGACGGAAACCTCGCAGCCTCATTTCAAGTCTGGATGTCCAGAGTTGAAGGGAGGTCTTGAGCACCTTCGGTGTCAGACATTGCCTGGTCTTAAGGGGAAAGCCTGAAGGTGGAGCCTTTAGTGGGACGCAAAAGAGGCCTCATGGACCGGATACCCCAAGGAGAGTTAAGGCTCCGGTTACCAGCAGCGCCCCGAGGCAGCCCATTTGGGGGGTTTCTCTCCCCATCCCGCGGGGACCCTCCGAGAGAAGCCAGAACTTGGTATCCTCCCTGTCGTACTCAGGTACCCCGGGCACGCGGCTACGGCCAGCCGAGCGCGGATCCCTAATCTCAGTCGTAAAGTTCCACCCGGCTCAGGGAGGAGGACTAGGCGAGCCGAGAAGGGTAGCAGGAACCAGGCCGCAGGGGAGGAAGGGGTTAAATCTTCTGTCCCGGGGCTCGCCACGCCTAAAGAGCCTCACTTAGGCCCCGCCCGAGCACGCTGATTGGCTCAAACCTGCCCCGTCCTGTCCGGGGATTGGCCCCTTGGAGCGCGCCGTGGGTCCCTGTCTCCGCTTCCGAAAGGTAGCGGCCTCCCGCCGGAGCTCCAGGAGCAGCCGCCACCTGGCAGGCAGCCCGCTGACCATGGGGCTGTCTGAAGCTTCGGGGTGAGTGCAGGGCACGGTTCCGGTTCCCCGCGTCCGTGTCCGGGAGCTGCCGCGTGGCCCCGGTGTAGACGCCGGCTTAGGTTAGCTCGGAAGGGGGTGCCGCTAAGTCCGAAGCAGGCATCCTCCCCCAGCGACGCCCTGGTTTGCTGCTTTGCCGATCTTCTGCAGGCGGCTGCCCCCTGAAGCGAGGGATGGGGGCGGGAGCCGGCGCGACCCCCGCCCCTGAGGGCTGTGCGGGAAGCCACTCGAACGCCGCCCGCGGGCTAGCCTCGGGCCGCGGGAGGCGGCGGAGTGTGGAGGAGCCCCTGCCCAGCAGGTGAGCCGCTGGGCGTGTTGGAGCCGGGCGGTCGCCAAAAGGAATCCATAGCGATGGCCTGAGCCCACCCAGCTGTACCACTGACGGGGAATGAGGGGTCCGGCTGGAAGGGCCGTGGTGCTCTCCCAGGGGGAGGGGCCAAGGATCTAGGCCCCGCCCTCCAAGCACGTGTCCTGGGGAGTGGGGGAGCCCTTTAAGAAGACCTGAGTGACTCACGGAGGAGGGGCAAGGGGGCTCAAAGATCTCTGTGAGACTGCGGTGCCAAGAGTCTCTGAGGATCTGCCTTGCACCTACTCCACTCCTTTCTCCAACCAGGACATCCAGGTTAGAGGTTCTTCCCGGGCGGTTCCTACCCCTCGGGTGGGATCCTACCCCCAGGTCAGAGCCCACAGATCAGATCTTTCCTGAAAACTTTCCCAGCAGGGGAGAGTTTCCCCTTAGGGAAGACTCCTGTGCTGAGATCTATTCCCAGGTGAGAGCTTTCAACCGTTGCAGGTGGGAGCCTCCGCCAGGTAAGAGCTTCTCTTAGCGGAGAGTACCCTCCAGATAAGAAATTTCCTGGTTTTCCTGGCAGGTGAAAACTTTCCCCACTGAGAAAGCTTCCCTCCCAGTATGAGCTTCCTTGAATAAGAACTCCCTCCCCACAGATCGCCTATTCCCAAGGGAGGTCCCCGCTCCCCTCCCCGCCTCCCCTTCAGGTGGGGAGCCTCTGGGTGGATAAGAGATTCTCTGAATACAGAACATACCTGGCGGGTGCAAACTTTCCTGTCGGGTGAGAGCTTTCCCTAAGTGAGAAAGAGCACCCGATAGTAGGAGCTCCTAAGGGGAAATCTTCCCACTTCAGGTGGGCGCTTGCCTTTCCAGGTAAGACCCCTTTCTCCGGGTGAGAGCCATCCCCTGGCTTTCCCAGATTAAACCTGAGTTTCTTCACCTCCTGGATCCCCAAGGCTGGAGGCCCAGGGGCAATCTTAGCCCCAATACTTTCCTTCCGTTAGAGGGCAGCCACTCTTAAAGAGAAGCCTGCCTGAAGAACTGGACCCCTGGTTGCTGGGCCCCTTCCTTGTGCGAGCTCTCAGCCAGCCAGCATTGAGCTCATGGGGCAGCTGGATGAGGACCCAGAGACTGGACAGGGATTGTCCAGGGCAGGGGCTGAGGGGGACAGTCAGCGTGGGACGGGGACTTACCGAACACTCACAGGTGGGCAGCTCTACCTAGTTTGGAGGTATGGATCGGACTCATCTCTTCATAGGGGACTTTGGCCCAGCGAGAGACTTTTCCCAGCCAAAGTTCAGGGATTTCTACTGGCTGGGCATGGGTCCAGCTCTCAGCTACCTAGATCTTAAGGCCTAGAAAAGTCAAGTGGGTGACTCTGATCCTACGTGGAAGTGTGGGGGAGGTTGGGCCAGAGGTGCACTCACTGTGACTCTGGTCTCACCACCCCAGACAGAGGGACACACAGGCACTGTTGCCTGTGACACAGGCCATGGAGCTGAGGAAGCGAGACTACCATGTGGAACGGCCACTGATGAACCAGGAACAGCTGGAGGAGCTGGGGTGCTGGACCTCAGCAGCCAGGACCTACCAGTGGCGAACCTGGTTTCAGTAAGGCTGAGGGTAGGGGTCTGGGGGTGCTGGCAGGACTTAGGTAGACCCTGTCCCCAGTACCTACCGTTGTATCCCCAGGTGCTCCCGTGCTCGGGCCCAAGCCCTTCTGTTCCAGCACCTCCCAGTTTTGGCCTGGCTCCCCCGGTATTCCTTGCGTGACTGGCTCCTGGGCGACTTGTTGGCTGGCCTGAGTGTGGCCATTATGCAGCTACCACAGGGTGAGCCATACCTGCCCCGGAGGCTGTACCCTCAATCCTTGTGGGATGATCTGCAGTCCTTCGAGGCCCTGGCCCGGGAGCCCTGCGATCTTGCGCACCCCCCAGCTATGAGCGCTGCCTCTGGAACTATGGCCCATGACCTGGGGTTGGGATTCCCTCATCCTTTTCAAGGCCCTGGCCTCCAAGCCTTCATTGCTACCATTCCACTCCCAGGCCTAGCCTACGCGCTCCTGGCTGGACTGCCCCCCGTGTTTGGTCTCTACAGCTCTTTCTATCCTGTCTTTATCTACTTCCTGTTCGGCACTTCCCGGCACATCTCTGTGGGTGAGTGGAGCCAGGCGGCCTTGCAGAAGGACGTCCACCTTCCCCCATGGAGGATAGGGTAAGGGAGGGCCAAGCGGGGCAAGGGAGCTCAGGGAAGGGGGCAGCATTGGTGCTAGGCCGCTGGGACACTGGCCCAAGGTCATTTCCAGGCAGGACTAGGCCTCTGACTGTGGGGCCACAGATTCAGGATAGCTCTAGGCCCTGGCTCCAGGAGGATGTGGGTGAGGCAACTCGAAGGGCCCAGAACTTGCAGAGGTCTGACTAGCCTGAGGCAGGCCGTGTCCCTTTACCCATCTCACCTTCTACGAGGGGTGTGATTCTGCGCCGATGGACATGGGTGGGGCAGGGTAGGTGATGCGGGGCCAAGATTTCTAGCTGCCCTGCAGAGTCCCTGAGTTCAGGGTTCATACCTGACCACTAGCACTGCCTCTATATGCCTGACATAGTCTGAAGACACTTGTCTCGAACCGGCTATCTCCTGACCCCTTACGGGCAGGGCTCCAGGGTAGGGCAGTGTCCTCTCCCCTTCAGACCCACCCTGACCTACCCTGCAGGCACCTTTGCTGTCATGTCTGTGATGGTGGGCAGTGTGACAGAATCCCTGGCCCCAGATGAGAACTTCCTGCAGGGTGCGAACTCCACCGTCGATGAGGCGGCCAGAGATGGTGTCCGGGTGCAGCTGGCCTCCACACTCAGCGTCCTGGTCGGCCTTTTCCAGGTGCGGAGCAGGCAGAAGGCTGTGGTTGTGCCCCCCACCCCGCCACTGCTGAACCCATCCCTACCCTCCTCTGCCAGTTCCCCTTCCCCCGAGTGTGTGCCCATCACCGCCCTCCTCATCCCCCTTGGGTGCCACCCACCCCGGGCTCTGCTCTCGCCACCCTGACGACCCTGACCCTCAGTCTCCCCTGACTGCCCCTGGCCACCCCGCAGGTGGGGCTGGGCCTGGTCCGCTTCGGCTTTGTGGTCACCTACCTGTCCGAGCCCCTGGTCCGCGGCTATACCACGGCGGCGTCTGTGCAGGTCTTCATCTCACAGCTCAAGTATGTGTTTGGCCTCCAACTGAGCAGCCGCTCTGGGCCGCTGTCCCTCATCTATGTGAGTGAGGGCGGGAGGAGGGACAGGCGGGGTGCACCCCACAGCCTTGAGTGCTGCCCGTGACCCTGCCTCCCCTCAGACGGTGCTGGAGGTCTGCTGGAAGCTGCCCCAGAGTGTGGTTGGCACGGTGGTCACCGCGTTGGTGGCAGGCGTAGCGCTCGTGCTGGTGAAACTGCTCAACGACAAGCTGCGCCGATACCTGCCCATGCCGATTCCTGGGGAACTGCTAACGGTTCGGACTCCGGGGGGCAGGGCAGGGGAGGGGGGCAGGGGAGGGTACATCCCTGCTGGTGGGCACCCCTGGGATTTAGAGACCAGCTGGACTGGGCGCCAGGGAGCGTTCCTGGGGATGGGGTATGACCACAGCAGGAAGGTCCCATGTCGGTACCTTCAGGACCCCAATAACCTCTCCACTGTCCCCAAATGGTGGTGTATCTTACCCCGTCGCCCACTTCTCTCCACCTCCCCCGAAGGTTTTGCTTCAGGCCTCCCTCTTCACCCCCACAGTGGCTTCTCCACCCCCTTGACGATGCTAGCACCCCTCCCCTGATTCTGTCCTCTCTCCCCAGCTCATCGGGGCCACAGGCATCTCCTATGGCGTGGGCCTGAAGCCCAGGTTTGGGGTGGATGTCGTGGGCAACATCCCTGCAGGGTGAGCTCTGGCCCCTGTCCGGTCAGGGAGGGCTGGGGGGGGGCCAGGGCCAGCACTCTCCTTTGGCCTCACAGCTGCCCCTCACAGGCTGGTGCCCCCAGCGGCCCCCAGCCCCCAGCTGTTCACCAGCCTGCTGGGATATGCCTTCACCATCGCTGTGGTTGGTTTTGCCATTGCCATCTCACTGGGGAAGATCTTCGCCCTGAGGCACGGCTACCGGGTGGACAGCAACCAGGTCTGGGGCTGGGATATGGGGGTAGCTGGGTAGACAGAGGCTCCAGGGCCTGGGGGCGGGGGTGTGTGTGGAGTATCAGGTGGGACATAGGGAAACTGCAAACAGATGAG
Source organism: Ursus arctos (assembly GCF_023065955.2). Taxonomy (NCBI): domain Eukaryota; kingdom Metazoa; phylum Chordata; class Mammalia; order Carnivora; family Ursidae; genus Ursus; species Ursus arctos. Next base: position 32,121,150 of record NW_026622808.1, on the reverse strand, counting down.
CTGGGGCTATGTGGGGGACTGAGGGTAGGAGAGCAAGGCATTCGGGACAGCAGCAGCCAAGCCTGGGGGCTGTTGAGTGTGGATGGAGGTTGGGGACCCCTAGGCCTGGACACAGCAGCACAGGTACCAGGCACTACACACCTGCACTTTTCTCCACCAGGAGCTGGTGGCTCTCGGCCTCAGTAACCTCATTGGGGGCGTCTTCCAGTGCTTCCCTGTGAGCTGCTCCATGTCCCGCAGCCTGGTACAGGAGAGCGCCGGGGGCAACACGCAGGTGGGCACTGCTTCGGCTGGGCGGTCCCACCCTGCTCCTCCCTCCACCCCTACTCCCCACCCCACTGCACCCCCTGCTCACTCCCACCCCGCAGGTGGCTGGAGCCGTCTCCTCCCTCTTCATCCTCATTATCATCGTCAAACTTGGGGAGCTCTTCAGAGACCTGCCCAAGGTGAGCAGCCGCATCTGCCCAGCCAGGCTTGAGGGACTTGGCCAGGCCAGGGGCTCAGGTCAGTCAGGTCCTAGGCGAGGGGCAGAGATACAGGGGCGTGACCTGTTTTTCAAGGTTGAGCTGTTTAGGGTGAGATTTGGAGTCAAGGGTCAGGGATTAGAGCCCTTCAGAGTCAGAGCCAAGTGGTTGGGTTCAGAGGTGGCTGTTAGCATCATGCGGGGTTATGCCAGCCTCAGTCCCAGCGGCCCCTGCTGACACGCCTTCCCCTCACCCAGGCAGTCCTGGCAGCCGCCATTATCGTGAACTTGAAGGGCATGTTGATGCAGTTCACCGACATACGTTCCCTCTGGAAGTCGAATCGAATGGATCTGGTGAGAGGCCTGGGGGCCCCTGTCCTGCTGCCGCCTGTCCTGCTGCTGCACCCACATGGCCTTTCTCCTGGCCTCCTGAGCTCCTGAGTTCTTGGTCTCACTCATCCCTCCTTTCTCCCTGATGCCCCCGGGGCCCCTACTTTGCTCCCCTGGCAGGTCAGTGCTCTGGGTGGAGTTTCATTTTTCTCCCACTCCCCTAGCCACGTTGCCCTTCTACTTTTAGCTCATCTGGCTGGTGACCTTTGTGGCCACTATCCTGCTGAACCTGGACATCGGCCTGGCGGTTGCCGTGGTCTTCTCCCTACTGCTCGTGATAGTCCGCACTCAGCTGTGAGTCTCCCCCTTTTTGTCCCCCCATCCCAGCTGGTGAGGGGGTGAGGGCCACATTGGTTCCCTCCAGCTTTCCTGCGTCTCGGGGGTAACCCTAGGCTCCCTAGTACCCCTTCATTACCCCCTTCTCACACACTCTCTTTCATAGGCCCCGCTACTCTGTCTTGGGGCAGGTGCCAGACACGGATATTTACCAAGATGTGGCCGAGTACTCAGAGGTGGGTGGCAGGGGCTAGGCCCGAGGGGGTGGGAATCGAGGCAGAATGGGCCTTTGTTAGTCCTTTTCTGCCCCTGGCAAAGACCCTGGGGGCTGAGGGTGCTTTGGTCCTGGGAACGTCAAGGGAGGAATTTGGGTCTGTGACTCCTACTCAGAGCTACGATAGGACAGAGGAGGAGTGGACAGAGAGGGCCTGGGGAGCCTGGAGAGGGGTCTGTCTTGGAGCCAGCAGTATAAGCCTTATCCTGCAGGGCAGCCTTGGGGCAGGAGCCTGGGGCACCAGGATGGAGGGAAGGCTGTTGCCTCATCTGATCAGTGGAATTCCTACATCTCTATTGTTCATTTACCTCCCGAGAAGCTTCATGCCTAATAGTGGGGTTATAAAACAAGCCCATTCCTGCTAACCTGGAGCCTTGGAGTCTGAGGACAGTATAATCAGGCAGAGTGAGGGGAGGGCAGGAGGGGGAGCAGCTCAGCAGGATGGAAAGGGAGGTGGGGGCACATTATGCAGGTCCAAGTGCTGAGCAGGGACCTGGGCTGTGCCCTGGATGGAGTGGGATTTGGGGAGGGTCTCTCTGTGCGCGTGCAGAAAACAGACCACAGAGTGGGGGGTGGAGCCCCAAGAGGAGACCTAAGAGCCTGTTCTGGGTATTGGCAGAAGGGAGGGGAGATGGGAAGGGAGGGTGCAGGATGCCCTGGAGGAGGCTTGGACAGGCCTGGCTGAGGGCCTGGGTGGTGGGGGGGTGGGTAGAGAGTAGGATGAGGGGTTAGGGTGATATAGCCAAGCTTGCAGCCCAAGATCTGGGGAGGGCAGGGGCCGCAGGCTGGGCCTGTGCCAGCCAGTGAGCAGAGGCTTGGTGATGGGGGCCCTGGGCCACACGGGGAGGAAAGCAGGAGAACCAGATGCAACCAGGAGAGTGGAGGGCCCAGCCACCTCAACCCTGACCCATCCCCAGGCCAGGGAGGTCCCAGGCGTGAAGGTCTTCCGCTCCTCAGCCACCATGTACTTTGCTAATGCTGAGCTCTACAGCGATGCGCTGAAGCAGAGGGTGAGTCTGGGGGTCCCCGGGTGAGTGTCAGAGGGTCCCTCGCCTCCCCAGAGCGTCCACATCCCCTTCCGTGATGTTTGCCTCTAGTGTGGTGTGGACGTTGACCACCTCATCTCCCAGAAGAAGAAGCGGCTCAGGAAGCAGGAGCAAAAGCTAAAGCGACTGCAGAAGAGTCTCCAGAAACAGGCAGGGGACCCTTTGGGCCAGGGATTCCTGCCCCTGTCCTGCTGCCAAACCCACACAGCCTTTCTCCTGGCCTCCTGTGTTCTTAGCCTCATCCATTCCTCCTTCCTCCCTGATGCCCCCCGCCCGCCCGGCCCTGCTTTGCCCCCCCGGCGGGTCAGGACTCTGGGCGGAGTTTCGTTTTTCTCCCACCCCCCAGGCCAGTGACAGCATGGACCACCACAGTCCTCTTCCATTTTTGACTGCTCCTGGAGCTGGTCAAACCCCCTCCAGCGTGGCGGCCCTGGGTCCCAAGCTTTCGTTCCTGGCCTGCCTACCTGCCCAAAGCCTGAGGGTGACACCAGACTTGCCTGGCTTGGCTGTCATTTGACAGCCGGGACAGCTCTTTCCTGTCCCCCTTCTCCCCGGCCTAGACTGCCGCCTCTGAGGGCGCCTCTGTTTCTATCCACGTCAACACCAGCGTCAGAGACATGGAGAGCAACAACATGGAGGACTCCAAGGCCAAGGTGAGGCTGGAGGTGGGCGAGGGGCCAGCCACGAGCTGCAGAGATATGGGCGGCCCACGCACGTCTTGCGAGGCAAGCCGTGGACCTACCCGCTGTGGGTTGAGGTGGTCAGCGGCAGCGGGGTGGGATGATGGATCCGAAGCGCTATGGGGAGAGGCCTAGTGATCAGCCGTAGATTCTGCTTGTGGCTCTGTGGTCTGCCACCCAAAGACCTTGAATTTGTAGAGTCCACAAGACCCTGCAGTCTGTGCTCATGGGTAGAGAGAGGGGATTGGGAGTATCGGGAAAATATGGGATCAAAGGGGATGCCAAGCTCAACTAGAGACCCAGGCGGGGTGCCACCCTGTGTGTGTGCATGTGTCCCTGGGCCCCCTACCCACCCCACCCTGGCTGGCTGAGGATGGGGCGCTGTCGCCCAGCACCCCACCTTCTTAAGCGTCCCTAGAGCTGGGCCCGGGAGGTAACAGAGCAGTATATGCACGTCTGTGCGTGCTCCCTGAGTCTGGGCTTCCTCTCCTGTGCGTCCCCAGGTATCCCTCCTGTCTTTGCATACAAGAGGCTTCCCCATGTCCAGGTTTTCACGTGTCCCCTGCATGTCCCATATATGCGGCTGTTTGCATGCATGCTCCCACGTCGGACCCCGTGTGGCCCCTTGCCTGTCCATGTGTGTTCCTTGCCATCACTCCTGCATGGGCAGCCTTTGCAGGGTGTCTGTTTTCCCAGCAGGCGAGCACAGGGAAGGAGCTAGAGGATATAGCAGCCAGCGGTCAAGAAGATGCTAAGGCCCCAGATGGATCCACACTGAAGGCCCTGGGCCTGCCTCAGCCACACTTCCACAGCCTCGTCCTGGACCTGGGCGCCCTCTCCTTCGTGGACACTGTGTGCATCAAGAGCCTGAAGAATGTAAGGGGTTGGGGCACCCCTAAGAAGAGCTCTGGGAGAGGACAAGGCCCCCTAAGCCTCCTGACCCCGTAACTAGATCCAATAGCCCCTCTGAGTTCCCTCTCAAAACTCCCTCCCCCACAACCTGCCTGAGTCCTTCCTTGGAGCCCTGGCGCCTCCCTCTGAGTCTGGCCCGCTTTTCTGCTGCAGATTTTCCGCGACTTCCGAGAGATCGAGGTGGAAGTGTACATGGCCGCCTGCCACAGTGCGTGCAGGGGGGACAGCACGAGTGGCCTGGGAGGGGAGTGGGGCTCTTCCAGCCAAGGAGTCTGCCAAGCAGCACAAGCAAAAGTCTTTCTCTGAGACTGGAGGTCAGAGGTGTCTTGGGAGGCAGGGGTCAAGGGTCAAGAGTGCTTGGAGGTTTAGCTGTCACCTCAGGGGTAGAGGTCATGGGTGAAATGGGTCAGGGTGTTCTGGTTATTGGGGTTGGAGTTCCTGGCAGTTCTGCGAGTCAGGGGCGACCTACTCCTTGCCTGCAGCTCCTGTGGTCGCCCAGCTTGAGGCCGGGAACTTCTTCGATGCATCGATCTCTAAGCAGCATCTGTTTGCCTCTGTCCACGATGCTGTCCTCTTTGCCCTCCAACACCCGAGGTCCGGCCCTGCCAGCCCTGTTTTGGTGAGCTGGCCTCTGGCTCACTGAGCTCTTTTTGTCTGTCTACTGCTTGTCCCTACCTTGACCCCCACCTCCAGGAAGTCCACCCTTCCTGAATGGCTCTGCCCCCAGCGGACGCAGTGCCTTCCCTTCCCACCTTCAGCTGACGCTGGAGCAGGGGTTGCTATCCTGGGGGAGGGAGCCGATACGTGTTTTTGGAAACTGACCGGAACCTCCCCTCCTCTGCCTCCTCAGATGACCAAACTCTGACCATGCCGCCGCCCTGCCTGAGACTGCTCACCCCTGGAGGCTGCGGCCAGGCACTTGTGAGAACCTCCCCGCCCCGGGCTGCCTCCAGACGTCACCCAGGAGTGCCCTCCGTACATACACACACACACGACTCAGGGATGGAGGTCCTGGGACTCCCAAGTTCAGTGCTATAGGCCTGGGCATGGGATGGGGCACTGGAGTCAGAGCAGCACCGGCTGGGTCGGGGGAAGATACAGATTTTTGGCCCCAGAAATAAAGACCTGTTTGCCTACCACCAGGCCCTGCTGTACCTTGGTGCTGGCTTGGTGGAGTGGGCAGTGATCCACAGCCCTGGCTCCTGACCCTTCTTATGCGCCAAAATGGGGGGCTGAAGTCAGAAGTTGGGGGGAAGATTTGGGGAGGGCAGAGTCAGGTGAGAGAATAGAGAACCAGAGGGAGAGTTATGGGGCCTGGGGCCAGGGCGGGTGTACCCCAGGTTCAAGCTCCCCATGCACAATCCTCGGCACCTGTGTCTTCAGCTAGAAGACTGTGGAATCAGAGCTGCTTCTCAAGAATGGTCCCAGTGAGTGCAGCCCTGGAGGGTGTAGAGTGAACACCCGAGCAGCCAGCTGGGGGAGTATGGTGTTCACAGGTGCTGCTGGTCTGTGTTGAGAAGTACGAATGCGTAGGATTGACTTACTTGGGAGAGGGCTGTTCGTACCATTAGGTCACTTGGGCTCTGCAGGTCCCTGTCAGCCAAGAAGCATGTGCTGATTTCTACCTTAAAAGGTCAGCATCTGGGCATGTTGCCCAGTGGGCAGCAGTGGGCCTTCCTTCGGGCCAGCGGATGCTCTGAGTGGGGGTGGGGGGGCCAGAATATTTCTGGGTCTCCTCGGCAGTACAGCGGGAATGGTAACCATACCACTTCGTGGGCTGCTCAGTGAGCATTAAACGAGACAGTCCAAGGAATGCTCTTAACGAGGCCGGGCTCGTGTTACCTGCTCAGAACACTGAGCTCTGCGGCCGCCAGGTACTGACCAGGTGCCCTGCTCTGTGCTGGGCAAGGGGACAGAGGCTGTCCTGCCCTTCAAGACACCGAGGTGCCCCTTGTCCAGCTCAGTGTTTATCGTGTTTGGCGGCGGCATCCTGCTTTGTGTTCATGAATCATCCGCCCCTCCCCCCCGAAACACAGCCCAGGAAGTCAGAGCTTTTTAATCTACTCTGACACGCCATGTCCCGGCACCAGAACGGTGCCTGGCGTGTGGTGTGCTTGGCAAATATTGGGTGAGTGAACTTATGTGCTGGCTGGAGGCCAGACCTCAAGCAAGAAATTGAGATAGAACTGCTTTGAAGACAACAAAACGGGGTCACACAAGAGAGGAGGGACTGTTACCCAACAGGGTCACAGGAGAGAAGCCAAGGGAGCAGGTCACACAAACTGAAACACCAGCCGTGAGAAGCGGACGAGTGGGGGACCATAGGGAACAGCAGTTGTGTTTGGGAACACCAGGGAGGCCTGCATGAGGCCGGAGGGAGGCCACAGCATGCGGGACCTCACTGGCCAAGGCGAGCCTTCAGGCTTCATTCAGAGTGTGTGGGGGGCCCCCACGTGTGAGGGCTCACCCTGCTGCAATTTGGACTGTGGGGCAGGCTGGGCTTTGGGGACCAGCAAGCAGCTCTGTGCTGGACAACAGCCTTAGGAGCCATGAGGTGTTAGAATTTTAGGGATTGGATGTTAGGGGAGGGGGAGGAGGCGGAGGTAGGGAGAAGGTACTCCTTCAGTCCTGTGGGCTGGCTAGGAGCTTGGCATCCAGGTCTCCAGCCTGCCATCTCCCTTGGCCCTGGAAGCCCCCCCTTCCCCACCCTGCTGTGTTTTCTGGCAATGGACCCAGTTGGAACCCACTGCCTGCCACTGGGGGAAGGGTGTTTGCCCGTTGCCAGGCACCCGGGTTCTATCCCGGCATTTGGCGCCGCCATGCTGCTCGCACCGTCCTTTCTGCTACTGCTGTCCCTGATGGTCTTGCCAGCTCCCTCCCACGCCTGGTCTCGGCCCCTGTGGTACCAGGTGGGGCTGGACCTACAGCCCTGGGGGTGCCAGCCCAACAGCCTGGAAGGTTGTGGAGGCAGCCTGGGCTGTCCTGGCCACTGGATGGGCCTGGGCACGAACCGCATCTACCCCGTGGCTGGGGTCACGATCACCACCACCATGATGCTGATGATGGGCCGTGCGGTGCTGCAGCGGCGGCGCTCCCAGGCTACTAAGTCTGAGGTGAGCGAGCACCGCCTCATCCTGCGCAGCCTCCTGCCTCCGCTCAGACCCAGCGAGCTCATGTCCTCCACTCCATCCTCCCACCCAGGCCTTGTGTCCCCTCCCTCGCTGCTCACACCCTGTGGTCCCTACATCTGTCCACACCCATCAGCCCCTGACCATTCCCTGTGGCCAGTATTCTGCCACCATCTGTCCACCCATTTACTATCCCTGTTCCTCATCCAGCCCCCGTAGCCCCCGGGACCACCCTAGCCCACAACAGACCCTTGGTGACCCTCCATCACCACCTCCCTTCCTATGCCCTTCTCCCTAGTCTCATCGCTGCCCCTCACCACACCCCCATCCCGTCCCTCTGCTCTTACTCCTGCCTCTTGGTCCTATCCTCAGCATCCGCAGGTGACCATGAACCCCTCTGGACCCCGGAAACGGCGGACCCCAATCTCAGACCGCGCCCTGCTCCTTCAGGTCCTGCACATGCTGGATTCGCTCCTGGTCCATATTGAGTGCCACCTGCAGCGTATATCCACCCAAAAAAAGACCCAAATAAAGGGGAGTCCTGCCCAGAGTGGGTGACCCAATGTATGCCTCTCTTTGCCTGGTGGCCAGTTGGGGTGGGGATGGCCTGAGGCTCTGGGCCAGGCTCAGGCCTGTGTGTGGGTCCTCTCCAGGCCTGCCTGGACCCTATGTCCCCTTTCTACTTCTGCCAGCAGAGGTGAGGCCACCATGCCCAGGATGGGTGGGCAGATGGGACTGGCTCACACTGCTCCATTGCCCCTACCAATAGACCCCGCTTCCCTAAGGTGTCACCCACAAATGCAACTCTTCCTCTGGGGCTCCTCAGGGGCCCCAGTGCACTGGGACAAGACTTGATGGTCAGGGCAGACTTGGGTAGTCCATGGAGGGCTTCCCAGAGGAGATGACAACCTGGCTGAGTCAGTGAGGGCTGCCGGTTGGTGATGCAAGGGGTTGGGGTGGGGGGTGAAGGGGGTGGGGGGTGAGCCCCGGGCGCCTCCATCTTTGTGGCAGCCCCAAACATGCTCTGGCACCTGTGCGGCCCTTGCTCTAAGGCCCCTGGAAGCGGGCTGAGGGCTGAACTTCACCCCCCTTCCCTTCCTTTGACTGCAGACTGTGGAGGAAAGAAATGAGAGATTACAAATGTGAAAGAGTTGACCCTACAATGCAAAATCCAGACCAATAATGTGCTTGTGGTGACGCCCTGACACGTTTCTGTAACGCGCGCTCTCCTGAACCCCCTGGCTGCTGACTCTGACAACTCTATAGGATGAGGGCTTTGTCACGTGGGGGACATACTCTCTATACAGAAAATAGAAAAATAATTCAGTCTTCCTTCTAACATGGTTGATTGGCATTTGTGTTTTAATTTTTGGTAGTTTAGAAAAGTCTTCTCCAAACCTGTTATTGATGATGTCCCATCAATGGTCTGGATGGTTTTCAAATTTGGAAAACTGTCATCGACTTGACTTCATATAGAAGCTGTGTAATTTGGAAGAATTTCTCAAAGATGGGCTTCTGGCTCCACAGACGTTTCAAAACTTGTTTTCTTTCTGTGGCCCACAATTTTTCTAGCACTGGGCACTGTGTGGGCAGGTTTGAAATGCAGTCGGATGCTGTCTTTCTGTCCTGATCAGGAGCTCTGACCTGGCAGGGGGTTCCTGGAGGCCTCCTGTACCAAGACAGGAACAATAAGGTAACCACGCACAGGAGTGGAGCAAACCACACTGGGTCCCTCTAAACCCAAACCGAGTGTGTCCCTGAGGTAGACTTGGACCTGCACCGCCCAGGTCCCCCTGCAGGGAAGCCTGCTGCTGCCAGCCCCCCGAGAAGGCAGCCAACAGACGGGTCTGCCTCCGATGCAGAAGGGCCTCGTCACAGCTAGTTTTTGACCTTGGCCCAACCCTTTCCCTCCCTCCCTCCCTCGGATACTGATCTTGACTCCCTGGTAAACACCCTAATCTCCCTCTTGGAGTCTGCTTCCCAGAGAACCCAACCTGGTACAACCCCCAACCCACCTTCCTCTTGGCTGAACCCCCAAACTGTTATAACTTCGTCAATGTCCCCTATAAGAGGAGAGGTAGGGTGGAGGGGTGACGGGGAAAGGACAGAGGATCTAACTGAATGCAGTTAGAGTATCTTCATTTTGTGAGTGTTAAAAAAAAAAGACTTGGGGTGTCTTGGTGGCTCAGTTGGTTAAGCGTCCGCCTTCACCTTGGGTCATGATCTTGGGGTCCTAGGATCGAGCCCCACATCAGGCTCCCTGCTGAACAGGGAGTCTGCTTCTCCCTCTCCCTCTGACCCTCTTCCCGCTTATGCTGCCTCTCAAATAAATAAATAAAATCTTAAAAAAAAAAAAAAGACTTGCCCTTCCAGACACACTACTGGGGTCTTCCCAAGCCTGAAAGAGAAGGGCATTGAAACTTAGGATCCATCAGTCCCTTGCTAGGCCCACTTCTACATTCTCCAAGGTTCAGTGAGCACCCGCTGTTTGCCAGTTCTATTGTGGGTACCAGGATCCAATGATGTACAGAGCAGAAGGGGCTCCCCCCTTACCCACTCACAAATGGAAGGGTGGTGGTAGTGGTGGTGCTGAAACCAACTCATAAAAAAGCAATTTCTCTGCAGAGAGGTGTGCTGGCCTAGTCAGGGTAGAGCAGATGTGGGCCTACTGCGGGTACCTGAAGAAAGAGTGAGGTGACCAGAGTAGGGGAGAGCGCTCTGAACAGAATGACAAGCCTGGTGGAGAGGGTGGGGACAGACCTTGGCCTTATCCAGGAACTAGAAGATGGTCAGAATTTCAGTGGACAAAAGGAGCTCTGGTGAGTAAGGAGCAGGCGGGGCGGGGGAGGGGTTGGTACCTCTTAGTGAGGGTGTGGTGGGCAGGGTAATGGCCCCTCAAGATGGCCATGGGATCTGTGGCTATGTTACAATACATGGCAAAAAGAACTTGGTGGATGGAATTAAGGTTAAAGACCTTAAGGAAGAGAGATTATTCTGGATTATTTTGCTGGGCCTAATGTAATCACATGAGCCCTTAAAAGTGATGAAGAGGACAGATGAGTGGTCAGATTTAAACAGTGAGAGGGACTTGATCCTCTGTTTCTGGCTTTGAAGATGGTGGAAGAGATCTTCCACCGTCCAAAAATCTGAGGAATCCGAAGCTGGGAACGACCTTCTGCAGATAGTCAGCAAGAAAAACAGGAACCTCAGACCGACAACACTAGCATCCAAATTCTGCTAATAACCCAAATGATCAAGGGCACTAATTCTGTCCTAGAACCTCCAGAAAGGAACGCAGCCCTGCTCAAGGGATCCATGTTGGACTTTGAGCCTACAGAACTGGGAGGTAATAAATTTGGGTCATTGAGTTCCAAGTAATTTATTACGACAGCAATAGAAAACTAATACTGATATTGGTATCAAGAGCAAAGTGCTACTGTAACAAATTCTAAAAATGTGGAAATGGCTTTGGAATTGAGCAGTGAGCAAAAAGCTGGAAGAATGTCAAGGAGCATAATGGAAAAAGCCCAAACTGCCTTCAACCGTTAGTGGAAATCTTGACTTTAAAAATGCTGCCCATGAGGGCTCAGAAGGAAACGAGGAGCATGTTATTGGAGACCAGGAGGAAGCAGAACGCTAAGTAGCTGTGGAGAGCGTAGTGGAATTGTGTCCAGCAGTTGGGAGGAAAGCCGAACTTGTAAATGATGAACTTGGACATGAAGTAGAAGAGATATCCAAGTAAAATGTTGAAAATACAGCCTCAGCTCTTGCTATTTATGGTAAAATGCAAGAGGAGGGAAGAAGATCGAGAGGAAAAGGGTTAAAACAGAACCAGGATATTGATCTCGGAAATTCTCGGTCAACTGTCCAAAAAACCACTTTCCCCCAAATTACTGGCATTGATGCAATTCTAATCAAACCATGTTTTTCTTTTAGACTGACAAAGAACTATTTTTACAGATAGTTTAGAACAGGGTGTGACATCACAAAAGATGGCAGAGAAGGACTCTGCAGGAATCCTTCCTCCACCAAAATGACTATTGACCTAGCAGAGACTGTGTAGCAGGTTTTTGGAACTCTGAAGTCGAGTTGAACACTTGCAGCATCCCAGGGAGAGTCTGAAGAAGAATCGAATTCAATGAATTCCCCTGTTTCCACCCCCACAGGCTGAGGCAGCTTCCCAGCTGCAGGGGATTTAAGTAGACCTCACTCCCCCAGCCCCATCCCATACTTGCCTTTTGAGAGCAAGACATTTATGGAAATCTTTGTCAGGTCACTGGCTAGCCAAAGTGGTCATAAAATAGAAACTTCAGTCACTGCATGCAACAAGGAATATACGCTTTGTAAAAATAGTATGGAAATGTCATAAACAGATGGTTCCACGCTTCCAGAAGCCGCAATCGGGATTCCCTGAAGAGTGAGAGAATCCGATTTCCAGAAGTACCACATGTCATACTCAGAATGTCCAGTTCTCAACAAAATATTATGAAACATGCTAAGAAATGGGAAAACATGGCCCATTCACAGAGGGAAAAAAAAGGAACTTGACAGAACACATCCCTGAGTAAGCCCAGGGCAGTGGAATTATTAGTGAAAGGAAACCATGGACAAAAAGCTAAAGGAAATCAGAAAAACAATGTCTGAATAAAATTAGAATATCAATAAAGAGAAAATTTTAAGTGGATCGAAGAATGCAGGAGCTGAAGACTACAATAACAGAAATGGAGAACTAGAAGGGTTCAGCAACAGACTGGAGCAGGCAGAAGACAGGATCAGTGAACTTGAGAGTAAGACGAATGAACTTATCCAGTCTGCGGATCAGGAAGAAAAAGAATGAAGAAAAAACGTGCAAATCCGGTACAACAGCATCACGGAGAACGATATGCGCATCGTGGAAGTTACGGAAGGAGAAGAAAGAAAGGGGCAGAAAAAAGTATTTGAATAAATAATGGTTAACTCCTCCCCCCAAATCTGATGAAAAACACGAGTACACACATCTAAAAAATTTGGTTTGGTGGTTTGAGGCTTAGCATAAGTGACTTTACTCTGGGCCTCTTATTTTTAACAATAAATATTGTATGATCCCACTTAGGTGAGGTATTTAAAATAGGCAAGTTTGTAGAGACAGAAAGTAGAACTGAGATTATCAGGGGCTGGAGGGAAGGAGGAAATAGTGATTTATTGCTCAGTGAGTACAGTTTCTGTTTCGGATGATGACAAAGTTCTGGAAATTGGGGTGTCTGGGTGGCTTAGTCAGTTAAGCCTCTGCCTTTGGCTCAGGTCATGATCGTGGAGTCCCTGGATCGAGCCCCACATCAGGCTCCCTGCTCAGCGGGGAGTCTGCTTCTCCCTCTGACCCTCCTCCCTCTCATGCTCTCTCTCTCTCACTGACTCTCTCTCAAATAAATGAAATCTTTAAAAAAAAATTCTGGAAATAGTGGCGATGGTGGTACAGTATTTTGAAAGTAACCAATGCCACTGAATTGAACACTTAATGATAGTTAAGATACTAAATTCTATGTAAATGTTAGCACAATTTAAATCTAAAATTTAAAAAGCCAGGGGTACCTGGGTGGCTGAGTCAGTTAGGTGGCCGACTCTTGATTTTGGCTCAGGTCCTGATCTCAGGTTCCTGGAATTGAGCCCCACATCAAGCTCCACACTCAGCAGGGGGTCAGGCAGTCTGCTTCAGGATTCTCTCTTTGTCCCTCTGCCCCTGACCCTGCTCACACTCTTGCTCTCTCTCCCTCTCTCTAAAATAAATAGATCTTTAAAAAACTTAAATTTAAAAAAACTTGAGAAAAGCCTAAAATAATAAACTGGTGAGTATATCAAATAAATACTGAGTGAGGAGAGAAAGGTGAGTGCCAGAGCCTTCTCAGGCAGGCCACGCGGACCTGGTTACAGGTTTGAGAATCCCTGGGGTACGTAATAAAGGGGATATGGATAGAGATGGATAGAGAAAGGTCTGGTTGAGAAATGCTGTTAGAGGGGCACCTGCCTGGCTCAGTCAGTACAGCATGTGACTCTTGATCTCGGGGTCATGTGTTCAAGCCCCATGTTGGGCCTAGAAATTACCTAATAAAAAAAGAGAAAAAAAAAGAAAGAAAAAAAATAAAAAATAAAATAAAATAAATAAAAAATAAAAAAAGAAATGCTGTTAGAAAATTCAGTTGTGGGGAAAGGATATTTTTACTTCACCTCATTCCATATAACAAGTAAATTCCAAAGATTAGTGAATCACCAAAGACTCTTGCCAAGTCATTGCAATGGCTGCTGCTGTAAGTAAACATTTCTTTTTTTGACCAACCTCTTGAAACACATACTTCCCCAGGCTTCTACAACATCACGCACTTCCTGGTTTTATCACTGTCCTTCCCTTCTCACCCTAAGGTAGCAGTGGGGATGGGGGAAGGGGATGGGGAAGACAGGATATAGAAATTACTTGGAATAGAATTTACTAAAGGATTGGGTGTGAATTTTGAGAGAGGAGTTAAGATTGGCTCCCCGATTTTTAGTCTGAGCAACTGGGTTACTGGAGGTGTCATTTGCTGATGAAGGCAATTGTGCGAGGAATAGGTTTGGAATGGAGACTGAAGAGTTCAGTGTCAGCCATGTTTAATTGAGATGCTGGCCCTCCAGGGGAGATGGTGAGTAAATGATGGGAATATAGGAGCCATTGTATGTACAGACAGCACTGAAGCCATGAGGCTAGGTGAGATGACCAGAGAGCAAATTTTGATCAGGAAGGGGAGAGGTAGCCAGGACTGAGCCCCGGGCTCTCTATTAAGATTGGGAGGTGAAGAACAACCAGCTGAGGAGCTAAGAAGGAGTGCCCAAGGTGGTGGGACAAGAATAGCGGTCTGGGAACCTGAAGGTGGAAAAGGGATGAGGCTCTAAGGAGGAAGAAATGGCCAATCATGTTAAAGGAGGCCATTGGATTTAGCAACATAGCTCACTGGTTACCATGACAGGTGTGGATTTGGAGGAGTGACGTGGGGACTGGACTGGAGTGGATTTGGGAGAGAATGGGAGGAGAGGAAGTGCATGCAGTGAACTCTTCAGGGAAGTGGGTGGTCACTGAAGGAGGTTATGTCATAGGCAAGAGGAGCCTAAGGAGACGTGACGACTAAATATAATGTATCCTGGATGGAATCCTAGAACAGAAAGAAAAAATAGGTAGAAATTAAGGTAATCTGAATAAACTATAGACTTTAGTTAATAATAATGTACCAATATTGGTTCATTAATCACAACCAGCATACTTAATAATGTCAGATGTTAATAACGGGAAACTATGCGTGTGTAAGGAGAATATATATGGGAACTCTACTATCTGCTCAACTTTTCTGTAAATATAAAACTTCTTAAAACTAAAGTTTTAGGGGTGCCTAGGTGGCTCAATAGTTAACCTGCTGCCTTCCCCCTATCCAGGCTCCCTGCTCAGCAGGGAGCCTGCTTCTCCCTCTCCCAGTCCCCCTGCTTGTGTTCCCTCTCTCGTTCTCTATCAAATAAATAAATAAAATTTAAAAAAAAAACCTGAAGTTTTTAAAAAGTGCAAAGATGGACTAATTAGAGATCCTTTTTGATTTTTATTTTTCACATCTAAATCATAATTTTATTATATTATTTTTTTTATTTTTATTTATTTATTTATTTGACAGAGACAGCCAGCGAGAGAGGGAACACAAGCAGGGGGAGTGGGAGAGGAAGAAGCAGGCTCCCAGCAGAGGAGCCCGATGTGGGACTCGATCCCGGAACGCCGGGATCACGCCCTGAGCCGAAGGCAGACGCTTTAACGACTGCGCTACCCAGGCGCCCCTAAATCATAATTTTAAACCACAAAATATTAATAAACACTTAAGTGTCTTTTGTCTGCTTTTAAGGGTTATATTTTAAGTATGACTTTTTGGGGAAGATCTCAGAAGTACAATAAATCACATATAAATCATGTGAAAGTAGAGTTCACAGGTACACTCTTTCAAAAGTAACATTTGTTTTGTAAAAATTAAAAATTCTGTATTAACACAGAAATGTAAATATGGTAGCATCCTTCTCCTTCCCTTCAATCCATTTTCCAGAAGTCACTCGGCTGAAAGTTTCGAGAGAGTTCCTCCGGATTTTTTTTCAATGGGGTGTATTAGAAAAGCCTCATTGTTTTGTTTTGTTTTGTTTTGTTTGTGTATGTTTTCTTTTCCAAGCAAGGGAATCCTATTTCACAAACCCCAGACTAGGAGTTTTCTTTGTTCTACAGTGTGCAGGGTGCACGGAAGTCGGGAACGGGGAGCAGCAGCCTTCTCTCACGTTCCTCTCCGAAGAAATGTTGCTCAAGGTCGATGACTGAATTTGAACTCAGTTTCACAGGGCGTATGGGTGCACACGCACAGCATCAGTGTCAATCCCGAACAAACGGAATCCGTATTCTCTCCACCCAAATAAGTAGTCTCTAACCCTTTCCTTTTTCTTAGCAATATCTTGTTAAATTCCTTCGATGTCAACCGTCTGAAACTACTTCACCCTTTTAAAGAGAAAATCGTGATCAGCAGCTACGTCAGAGTCCCAGCATCCCACGCTGGTGCCTGAGCCCCTGAGCCCCGGGGCTCCCAGGCCCGGACACGCGGCGGCTGCGCCCCTGGCCCGCGCGGCAGCTCCGAGCACGCAGTGGATACGGAGCACCCGCGGTTCGTGAGAAACATCGCGCACTTTGCCTCCCACAGATGAAAGGGGAGGATGGACTGGACCGCGGACCCACACTGGCCATGGACAGCCTGGTGGGCTGATGCACGCAGTACCGGTGGACGCTCGGACAGAACCATGGAACAGCCGGGCGTGAATACTCCTGGACTCCGCCAGGAGGCGGCCGAGCGCCACGTCTGCGGTAGTGCGCCTGCGCCTCGGGCTCCGGCGCGTCCACTCTACGTTTGTGTGGCGCGACCTGGTGCCGACGGGAGCTAGAAGATGGCGGCTTCCGCAGTTTGCCGGGCGGCCGGGGCCGGGACGAGAGTGCTGCTGCGCACCCGCCGCTCGGTGAGGCAACAGCGAGAGCACAAGGCCGTGGAGCGCGGGGCTTCGGCACGCGGACGGGAAGCGGACTGTTAACGGCGGAGGGTCGAGATTGGGGAGGTTCCGGGGTCAGGGCCGTGCGAAGGTCACGGCGCTGAGCGGGGATGGGAGTCTTGCGGCTGGCCGCGGGGCGGCGACGGGGATCCCACTCTGGCCTGGGAGCCGAGGAGAGACCCCGCAACCCAGCCCTCAGTCTCGGTTGTCCATTTTCAGCAGCCGGCCCTGCTGAGGTCGCCTGCCTTGCGGAGCACCGCCACCTTCGCCCAAGCTCTTCAGAGCGTGCCAGAGACACAGGTCAGCGTGCTGGACAACGGGCTGCGAGTAGCCTCCGAGCAGTCCTCCCAGCCTACCTGCACGGTGAGCGGGGGCCCCTCTCGGGAGGCCGCCTCCATATCGCGCCTAGCGTTTTTTCCCAGGTCAGGGTGTGACCTTGGGCTCGAGTCCTCTGTGGTTTGGATCGGACTCCTCCTCACTCACCGCTGGATTGACTCTACCTACCTTAATCCTGACCCCAGCTAGGCCTGACTTCTTGGGGCATTCCTCAGTATGACTAACAGTCATTTAGCATATGACAGCTGCCAAGCAGGAGGCCAGGTTCTTTGCAGCCTTTTCTTAAGCAGCGCCTATGACAGAAGTGATCCTGTTTTCATTTTACCTTGAGGAAAATGGGTTTCAGAGACGTAAGGTGACTGCTAGACTCACAGCCCAAAGTCATAATCTCCTGGCTAGACTGTTTATGCACTTGCATAATGAATGCATTTGAAGATTCCAAAGAAACGTGATTTTCCAAAAAATACAGATCCTCAAAATTAGGGAGAGAAACCTTGGCTAGATATATCATTAGGTGAGAAGATTCTCAAGACGTAATCCTCTGCACCCTAAACTGCAGGGCTAAGTGGTTTTATTGTTAAATTCTTTCAGTTTTCCAATAACAAATAATGTCCTTTGACATAAGTTGTTACTGAACATGGTAAAAGATCATGGGCAACTTCCTTATTACGTGGCGCTTATATAAACTGACCCAAAGCCTGTTAAAGTTCGGGAGAGAATGCTGTATTTCATGGACTCTGAGATGCTCTCGATTGTAAGGGACACCGCTGTGCCAGAGAGAGAATGCTGCCGATGATGACCCAAGGCTACCATGGGTTGTAAGATTAATTTTTCTTTCTCAGATACTAGTTGTGAAACAGATACTAGTGTAAGAATTTTTTGATATATGGTGTGTATGTCAACATCCGTTGGGAAAGTAGATGTAAAAATTTTAAATCAGCTGTGAGCAAATATTAAATTAAGACGAGATCTATGTGACTTGTGTGGGTTGAGTGATGTTTGTATGTTTCATAGTACACCAGGAGGCTGTTGAGGAAATTAGGAGATTCTCTCATTGGGTGCCAAGGAGACACTTGCCAGTGTTAAGTATTCGACTCTGATTAAAAACTTTTTAAAAAATAATTGTGGGGGCGCCTGGGTGGCGCAGTCGTTAAGCGTCTGCCTTCGGCTCAGGGCGTGATCCCAGCGTTCTGGGATCGAGCCCCACGTCAGGCTCCTCCGCTGGGAGCCTGCTTCTTCCTCTCCCACTCCCCCTGCTTGTGTTCCCTCTCTCGCTGGCTGTTTCTCTCTCTGTCAAATTAAAAAAAAAAAATTGTGAATGAAAGCTCCTTGCTTAATAAGATAAAATGTTCAGTGTCTAAACCAATAGTTTCCTTCCTTAATGGTCAAAGACAAAATCACCAGAACAAAGGCAAGGTATAATTTTTAGAAAGGAGAAAATAAGTTGTTGTTTGCAAATGATGTGTTGCTTGCCTAGAAAACACAATTAACTGAAAAGCGAGACAGAATATAAGTTTCATATTGGTAATGGGGTCAGGTGAGTGTGCACAGTTAGAAATTGTTTGGGAACCAGTCGGCAAATAAGAGTGGAAAGGAGAGGTGACACAGTATGTCTTTTAGCCAGTGCCTGTGCCCCAGGGCACAGCTGTACCTCCAAGCACAGGGGTCCTACTGAGACAGCTGTCCCCCCACCCTGGGACCATGACCCCCCTGCCGGGGGCTTCTTTTAAGTCAAACTGGGTAGGGTGTAAGTCGGGGCTGGGGTGGTCTGTTACCTTGGTTGCCGGCTTTTTGTGCAGGTCGGGGTGTGGATCGACGCCGGCAGCCGTTACGAGACTGAGAAGAACAATGGGGCAGGTTACTTTCTGGAGCATCTGGCTTTCAAGGTGAGGCTCCTGAAATCCTGCCCTCCCCTGCCTCTTGTCCCTCCTGAGGATGCAGGTTAGCAAAGTCAACCTCCTCAGTTATGGGCTTCAGCTGGGGGGGGGGGGGGGCGCGATCTCTGGCTGGCTTTTCTGGAAGGAACCATGTGGGTTTAGCCTCTCCTGAGTGAGCACCTATCTAGTCAGCCCCTGCATAAGGCCCCCAGGGAGGCACAGGACCCCACTCCTCACCAGAGAGGCCAGGCCTGTGTTGTATGCGTGCATTGGTGTGGAAGCGTGGAACACGTAGATGGACAAGTGCATTTAACAATTTTGTAGACTTGGGCTGGCGTGCGTTCTTGTGAGATGCTCTCCTCTGGCAGAATGCCTGGGCATCTCTTGTTTGTAGAAGTAAATACTGAGCTTTCCTGAGGGTGGGGACAGTCTCCACGCTCAGTCCCTCAGCCAGCTCATGTTGGCGTGAAGTCTGAGTTTTTTAAATGAATTAAAAAATGGAGCAGATATGGATGGGTGGGGGTGTGGAGCAGGACCGGCTAGGTAGTCTGGCCAGCAGCAGCAGCACAGATGTGAGTGTAGATCTCAGCGTGCGTGTATGTGCCAGTGGACAGCAGCAGACACACACACAGACACACAGAAGTGGGGTTGAGTCCCACAGAGGTGTCCACCAGCACACACACAGTCAGATGAATGGCATGGGGGTAGAGTGGGTCATGGCAGCGTCACCTGCACATTGATGTGAGCTAACCTGACCGTGACTGTCAGTAAGGTGACAGAGAGTGCTGGTAAGGTCAGACTGTTATGGGGCTCTGGATTTCAGGCCATACTTGCACTGGCCATGCCTTTCTCTCCTGGCCCCTGGCTGTCTCCATTCTATTAGCCTATGATACTGTGGCCTGCTCAGCACTTGGTGAACACAGATCGTAGGCCCTCTATGCCCATAGTCTTTGCTGAAGGAGGCGCCTGTGGACCAGTGGTGCTGCTGGGACTTTGGCCTTCGAAGATAGGGGTCCTGAGTTCCCACATGGTTCCTGATTGGTCCTGTGGATACCTGGTTCAAGGGAACGAAGAATCGGCCTGGCAATGCCTTGGAGAAGGAGGTGGAGAGCATGGGGGCCCATCTCAATGCCTACAGCACCCGGGAACACACAGCTTACTACATCAAGGCGCTATCCAAGGACCTGCCAAAAGGTAACGCCTGGAGGAGGGGGCAGGGACGGGGGGATAGGACTTCAGGGGTGCAGAGGACAGGCCTCCAAGAGCTTGGCCTGGCCGAAGAATGGGGTTACCCTGACAGCATCCTCTTGCAGCAGGGCAACCAGGCATGCCAGTCCTGGGGGCGTTGTGCCATTACTGGCCTGCGGTGGCCCACCTGGTGCCCACACCTGCCCTTCTTGCATCTAGCTGTGGAGCTCCTGGCCGACATTGTGCAGAACTGCAGCCTAGAAGACTCCCAGATTGAGAAGGAGCGTGATGTGATCCTCCAGGAGCTGCAGGAGAACGATGGGTGTATGCGGGACGTGGTCTTCGACTATCTGCATGCCACGGCGTTCCAGGGCACACCTCTAGCCCAGGCTGTGGAGGGGCCCAGTGGGAATGTCAGGTGAGGGTTGCTGGGCCCGTGCTGGCCCGTGCCAGTTTGTTTTTAGTTGGCCTGCACTATTGTATATTCTTAATTCGCACAACTGGAAACATTCTTTCTGTTGCCACATGGTCCCTGGGGGTCTTTTTGAAATGCCTGTGTGGTCTTCACTCGAGTTGCGGGCTTCCTTGTAGGGCATGATTTTATGTGTGTCCTGACAACCTGAGGGAGGGAGCTGGGGGATCCCGTCTGCGTGGCTGTTTGTCCTCTGGTGGGACGAACTCTGACACCGCCCTTGAGAGCTTCACAGCATCAGCTCACAGCCCCCTCGGGGAGGAAGGACTGAGCCTGTCCTGAGGGCAGATGTGAGGTGGGGCCGGGAGGGCTGGGTGGCAGAGATGGGGAAGGGGATAGAGGGGTGTGCTAGGGCTTGCTCCCCAGAGAAGCCACATCTCTCCTTGCCTGTCTCCTCAGCTCTGTTTGTGGGACCCAGACCACTGTGGTTTGGGAGAGGCACTGAGCCATTGGCCGTATGTCTTGCAGGAAGCTGTCTCGTGCAGACCTGACCGAGTACCTCAGCAGGCATTATAAGGCCCCTCGCATGGTGCTGGCAGCAGCTGGAGGTGAGTGCTGGGCCCATCGAAGCTCTGTGGTGATGGGTGGGTGGGCACCAGCCTTGGTTACCAGGGCCCGGGTCTCCTGGTTATGACCATAGGGGATCTTCCCGTCCGGGGGACCCTGTTCCTGTCCTGTCCTTGAGGAGAGCGAGCTCTGTCTCATGCGCTCTGAGGTGGGATGGGATTCTGCCCTGCCAACACCCCTGGGACCCACCACGTAGGGATGCTGCTTGCCCTCATTAGTACAGGCCTTTCTCAGCCCCACCTGTCCCTTAAGAGACCCGGGTGGCAGGCTGGTGGGAGATACAAGCCCTCAGGTTTGTTCCTCGCAGCCTTGCTGGTGGGCAGGCCAGACCCTGGGGTGTGACGATACCTATTTGATGACAGACGGGAAGTGCAGAGTTGGAGGTTAGGGGGTGCTTTTGAAGCACATGTTGTTGGAACCAAGGTCTAAAGGATTGGGAGGGGTTAAGTCAGGTGGGGAGTGGGGAACCTGAGCGGAGGGGCAGGGCAGTGTCATGGTCCAATGCTGGGCTGCCATGTGGGGGCCAGAGCATAGGCAGGCAGACCCAGGGTGGGGGAGGCTATGGCAGGTGTCTGGTAGGAGGTGGCAGGAGTGAGGGATGGATTCAGGATGGTTTTATAGATGGAAATCTGAAGGACGTCTGGCTGTGGTGGGGAGTGGACAGGAGAGGGGTTAAGGATGCTTTTCCAGCTTGTGGCCTTGGCAGCCGGGTGGGTGAAAAGGACTGCTGGGAAGGGCATGGTTGGTGGCCATGGGGCCTGTGACCCAAGGGCAGTTTAAGCGAGTGAGAGTGAGACTGTTGAGTCCAGAAGGGTGAGAGCTCTGGGAAGGAAGGAATAAAGGCTGAGGCCGCTGGCAGGCTGTCTCTCTGGCTGCCCACAGCGCTGACCAGTCAAGATGCTCGAGCAGCAGAGACCTCCCCTTGTAAAGGTGAGGGTGTGCAGTCTTGCAGGGTCCCGAGTGGTATTCGTGAACGTCCCCAGAATTAGTCACGGCCCTGCAGTAGCACCTCTGTGCCCTCTCGTTAGCCTCCCCCACAGGGTAGCAGCCAGCATCTGCTTGAGGAAGGGTCAGAGGGACAAAGCAGGGCAGGTGGCCTGGGGCCCAGGGAGCCCGTCTTGTTCTTAATGTGGGGGAGAATGCATCTGCTGGGGACCCATCTTTCAGCCCACCGTGCTGCTGCTTCCCTGGGGCTGAGGTGATGGACGCTCTTCGACCTTGAGGTGCCTGCCCCGCCCATGAGGCAGAGCCTCTCTCTGGAGGATTCTCTTCCCTGACCCTGTCCTGATGTCGTGTCTTCTTCCGCCATCTCCCACCAAGATCAGACGTGGGGTCCTCCGCCTGTGCGTGATCCCCCTGACCCTGTGCCTTGGCCCCTGCTGCCCGGCCCATAACGGCGCCCTCTGTCTCGGCAGGGGTGGAGCACCGGCAGCTGCTGGACCTCGCCCAGAAGCACTTCAGCAGCGTCTCGGAGGCATACGAGGAGGACACCGTGCCCACTCTGGCTCCGTGCCGCTTCACGGGCAGCGAGGTGGGCTGCCTTGTGGCCGGGGGTGGTGGTCTCAGCCCCGGCCTCTGGAAGGACCCTTGTGAACATGGTTGTCTTCCTGATTCCAGAGATGCTTCGGGGGTGGGGAAAGGGTCCTGTGGATGCTGCCTGACGAGCACACGTGTTCCCACACGTGTGCACATGCTTCACCCACACCTGGTACCTTTTCTGGTCGTCTGCACGCGCCGGCTCTCAGTCTCGCCCTGTCCTTTCTCAGATCCGCCACCGCGACGACGCTCTGCCCTTGGCCCATGTAGCTATTGCGGTAGAGGGGCCTGGCTGGTCCAACCCGGACAATGTGGCCCTCCAAGTGGCCAATGCCATCATAGGCCACTACGACTGCACTTACGGTGGCGGCTCGGTGAGTGCTGGGCTGAGCACGGGACCTTGCCGTCCGGGAACAGAGGGTGCCGGGCCGTGGGGTTCAGGCTGTGGGCCACGGACAGGAGGGTGGGTGCTGACGGCCCTTGCCCCTGGCAGCACCTCTCCAGCCAACTGGCTGCCGTCTCCGTGACCAACAAGCTGTGCCAGAGTTTCCAGACCTTCAACATCTGCTACGCGGAGACAGGGCTGCTGGGCGCCCACTTCATCTGCGATCGCATGAACATTGACGACATGATGTTCTTCCTGCAAGGCCAGTGGTGAGCGGCAGCCCAGGACTGCCAGGCACAGGAGGGGCCCTCGAGCAGGACGGTGGGGGTAGGAGACAGCCCCGTCTCTCAGGATGACCAGCCCATCCCCCGCCCGTTGTAGGATGCGCCTGTGCACCAGTGCCACAGAGAGTGAGGTGCTCCGGGGCAAAAACATCCTCAGAAATGCCCTGGTGTCTCATCTGGATGGTGAGTCCTGCAGCTCTGTGGGGAGGGCGTGGAGCGCATCCTGGAGGGACAGCCCCAGGGTAGCCACGTTCCCAAGCAGGATGGGAGAGGAGAACTCTGAAGGCCATGCCGTATCCCCACTGCCACCCCCAGGGCCTTGGCGGGTCAGATTCAGGTGGCGGCGGGCCAGGTCCGCAACAGCCCATCACTAGAGCAGATGGTGGAAGTGAGGCTGGGATCCGGGGTCAGACCATGGCCCAGGTGGCAGCCTGGAGCTGGAGGCTCAGCGAGTACCTGTGTTCCTGGACTGGACCGGGAGGAGCTGTAAGCCTCCCCTGACCCTTGCAGGCACCACTCCCGTGTGCGAGGACATCGGACGCAGCCTCCTGACCTATGGCCGGCGCATCCCTCTGGCCGAGTGGGAAAGCCGGATTGCGGTAACGTGGGCCTCTGGGGGAGGTTCTGGAGTCCCGACCTGGCAGCCTCCTAAAGGGCGAGGAGTTCAGGCCTGACAGCGCACGGTGCAGACTGCTCCCGCAGTCATCCCTGGTGTCCTCGGCAGCGTCACCGACAGGGTGGCGTCATCGGAGGGCCGGGCAGAGGCACTGAAGGCTGAGGGCATGGGTGGGGCCTGTGGACGTCTGCGGCAGGGAGGGCCCTGCTGCCTTTCCCCTTTGGCTGAGGGGGCAGCTCCTCGGGCCGCATGGAAGACCTTGGTCGGCTGGCTGGGCGACATTGACCGGCTGAGGTGGCCCCAGGAACCTGCGTGTCAGTGTGCCCTCTGCTTCCCCTGCAGGAAGTGGATGCCAGTGTGGTGCGTAAGGTCTGCTCCAAGTACTTCTATGACCAGTGTCCAGCTGTGGCTGGATTGGGTGAGTGGCCTAGAGTGCCTGTTCTTTGTCCTTCTTCTCAGGCCTCCTCCTGGCCTCCCCTGCTGCCTATGCTCCCCCCCACCCCCACCCCGCCTACCCTGGCAGAAGCAAACCGAGGCCCCTGAGAGGCTCTGCCCAACAGCCTGGCTGCCAGGGAGTTCTTGCTCAGAAAACCTGTCCCAGCAGCTCCCTGACTCCCTGCCAAGGTGCCTCCATCAATACCCCGCACCCGCCAGGTAACGGACACCTCCGTGCGTGGGGTGGGGCTCCGAGAGCCAGAGCATGAAGTGACAGGCTCGGCACCCCTGGGGGAATGTTCTCTTCCCTTTTTCCACTCAAAGCCTGTCTTGTGCTGCTCTGGGCAGCTCTGCCTCGGGTGCGGCGCAGGGCCAGGTGTCCCTGTACAGGCCAGGCACCCCACCCTGACGCCCCACCCTCTCCCCACAGGCCCCATCGAGCAGCTCCCAGACTACAACCGGATCCGCAGCGGCATGTTCTGGCTGCGCTTCTAGGCAGGAAGGCTGTACAGGCAAGAGGGCTGGGCCAGGGTTCCCGGTCCCTCCCCGCCACAAGCGTACCACCTCGGCTCTCCAGACCTGTGTGCAGATGACCTTACCTCCAATAAAGGCCCGTGTTGAAAACTGTGTTGTCCGTCTCTCGGCATGGCTGTGGGGTCTCCCAGGCAGTGGATGGGGGAGCAGGGACTCCCCCCCCCCCCCCCAGTTCTGTATGCCCCAGATCCTTCTGCCTTCCCACAGGCTGATGTATCCTCAGCCAGGGGCAAGCGTGGGGGCTGCAGTATGGAGGCCGGAAGCCTTTGATGCCTGCAGGGAGCTGAAGCCAGATGTTTCCAGTTAGCCACGTGGGGGATGCTCCTAGCTGGTCTGTCCCAAGAGTAGGGTGTGGGAACCCATGCTTTTGCCCTGGTGGAGGTCCCAGCCTGGGAACTCTGGTGGCTCAGGAGGGAAGCCCTTTGGTGTGGGTCCTGTGCAATAAGCCTTCTGGCAGTTCCTGGCCCCCTGGACAGACCAGGAAGGGCCATGGACGTCCCGGAGTCTCCCTGAGGAAGCTTCCTTCATATGTTTACTCTGGATTCTGGGAGGAGGATAGCCTGGGGCATAGTGTTCCCATTTGATTTCTAACTGTTGCCTGGGCAGGCAGGGCAAGAATCCTTTGCCTCGATTTGCCGCTGACTCAGGCTCCGAGAATAGCCCTGAGCTCAGTGGGGCCTGAGCCCCCTCCCTTGACTAGGTCTGTCCCAGGCAAGTCCTGAGCTGCTGGCCTGATGATCCCCTTCCCATCTACCTGTGGCAGCCAGGACCTGGTGGAACTCACAGCTGCCTAGTCCCCCTTCAGGCCTTGGCCCCAGGAGGCAGGTGGGCAGGGAGACCCCTCTTCCTGTGTCTCCAGCCCTTCTGCAGTCAGGTTCCCTGGGAGCCCAGGATGGAAGTGGAAGTGAGGGGCCTGATTCTCCTAGGAGAAGTGCTGCTGGCAGTCGGGAGCAGAGTCTGGGACAAAGGTGGTTGAGAAGCAGGCTCTTGAGAAGTCATCCAGCACCCCAGCCTAGCAGTGGCCCCAAACAACCCCAGAATCACTCTTGCCCTGCCCCAGTGCCTTTATCTCATCTCTGCTGCCACCAGTTGTCAATTAGGAAATAATTGTCAAGTGCCTTCTAGAACCCAGAGCTGGAGGTCCCAGGTCATCCTCCTACTTTGAGAGAACCTGCTAGACAGTGCAGAAACCTGACAGGCCAACCCGGTGCTTATAGAGGCAGTACAGTGGGCCCAGGGAGTACCAAATCTTTGCCCTAAGTTTGAGCTCCTGGAAGATGGGGGTGATTTCTCTTCCAAGCTCAGGCATGGTCCTTGAAGGCTCTGGATGTGCTGGGCACTTCTGGAAGTGATCTGGTCCCAATAGACCTTGCATACCAAACCAGAGAATTTGGTCTTTACTCTGGAGGCATCTTGAGGGAGGTCCCTTAGAGGTTACTGGCGAGAGAAGTGAGATCGGCCTGAGATTTAGCATGGGGACTGGGAGGCTGGATTTCTGTGGCACCCCAGGGAGCTGTGCTATGGCAGAGCAGAGGTCACAGCTGTAGGAAGAGCTGGAGCGGGCTTCAGGGGACACAAGCAGGACAGCAGCCCCAACAGGGCTGGGTACCCCAAGGAGGGGTAGGTTGCCAGAGGATGACCTGCCTAGCTTGGGCCACAGTTTTGGTGAGAAATTGGGAGGTGTCCGGGACAGTGGGATGTGTGGGGCTGCGATCCTGAAAAGAAGCCCCAGCTAGAGATGTGGTGCCACCGGGCAGAGGTAGTGACTGAAGCCAGGGAAGGAGATGTGGGGGGAGAGTTAGAGGAAGGACAGAGCTCTGGGGCCCCACTCTTCAGATGGAAGGTGCTGGGCTCAGGAGCTGGGCCCTAGCCTGTGTATCTGCCAGGAGGCTGGAGCTGGGAGCCACAGAGGGTCACACACCTGCCTGGGGGCTCGTCTCATATCACCACCTGCACTTGAACCTCCACAACAGCTTCTCCCACACCCTTTGAGGGACCCCCACACAGCAGGCAGCCCTTCCTTTCAGGGGCACATCATGGTCTGATACCCTCTCAGCAGGGTGTCCAGTTGCCCCTACAGGCTGGACCGCCATGTGTGCGTGCGACCCTACCGTATGTGGCAGCTCTGCCCCTGCTGAGCAAGAGGAGGTGGAGGGCTTGGGGGCAGGGGCTGCGTCTGTAAGGAGATTGTGTCTGGGTCTCTGCTGTTCTCACCTATCAGACCGCTTTAAGGGCTGGGGGTGTTGGGACGTGGCTGAGGAGACCATGACCTTGGAAGAAGTTCTGGGCCCTATGGGTCACAACGCTGTGATAATTAGGGGGAGGGATCAGGGATCACAGGGGCCATTCTGTAGCTTCAGCCTTCCGGGGAATAGGAAAACAGGCAGTGTGGATGGCCTTCATTGCCTCCAGCTCTGGCCACACCACAGACCCCCCGGCCTGGAAGGAGCCCAGGGGAGATGAAGACGTGTTGTCCCCATCTCTTCCCCACTCAGCCTGTTGACCCAGGAGAGGCCTGGGGCCAGGCATGTTGGAAGGGACTCAGCGGCAGTGGTGAGTGTAGACCTACTTTCTGGACTTCTCAGAATTATCTAGGACTAGCAGGAAAACAAACAAAACACGGGGCCTGCTGCTCTTGGGAACATCTCCGCCTTTGTGTCACTTCCCTTGGATGAAGACGTGCACATACAGACTCATCTCAGGACAGCGTTTGTGACCTGTGTTAAAGGGGACTGTACAGTCACAAAAGCCAGTTGAGGGAAATGGGTGGGAAGTCAGGCTGGTTAAGGGGTGAGCAGTGGGTCAAGGGTAGTTATGAAAGTGGCAGCCACAGGTGGACCCTGAGATCGTGAGGAAAGGAGGGAGGGCCTATGGTGACCTCTGGGCCTGGTGGGGATGACGGGTGGAAGGGGGTCTTCAAGAAGAATAGAGTGAGGGAGGAGACTCCAGCAGGCCAGAATGAGGATGAGTAGTTAGGGGGACTTGGAGCAGGACAGGGCCACCAGTGGGGGTGTAGGCAGGAAGGGGTGGATTCCTGAGAGATGAGCTGTCACTGTGGGTGGTCCCACCCTGCACATATGGACAACCCTCCTCCGTGCAGGCACAGCTGGATGGCATCTGCCTGGGACTGGTTCAGGGCATGGCAGGGGGTGAGGGGTACTGGGATGGACACGTGTGCGTATGCATGACACAGATTCTCTCCTCCTGGCTTCTCCCCCCCCCCCAAGGTGGGGGATGGCATTTTTCAGATGCAGTCCAGTGGTGCCTTGGTTTCCCTGGGATGAGCCTGAGCCCCTCATTTGCTGGGGGCTGCTCCAGCTGTCAAGGGGATAGGGGTGGGGCACAGGAGATCCAACAGACGGGTGGTTGAATCACAGGAGTGGCCGGCGGGACTTATGGCCTGAAGGCTTGTCTGGGCACCCCCATAGGGTGGGGGCTGAGTCATCTCCAGCTGCAGCCTCCCCCCACCACCATCCTGCAGTCTCCTCCGTCCCCAGGAACCTCTCTGAATTCCAGCCTCCAGCGGTCATGACACTAGTCACTCTGACCTTAAAGCAGCCGCAACTTCTGACCCTGGACAGGGTTGGAGGGGTCTTCCTCAGCATCCGTCAAGAACCTTCTGGGGGGAGCCCCGGAAGCCACAGGACGTGGGGGTCTTTACACTTGAGTGGAGTCAAATCATCTATCCGGGCAGGGGTGGTGGGGGCGGCGGCCTTTGGGACGCTGGGTGGGGGGCGGGCCGCTTGGGACCCCGCCCGCAGCTCCGCCCCCCGGATCGGGGACTTTTCTCTGCTGTGGCGGCGGTAGTGCAGCAGCGGCTGGGCGGCGGAGCCGGTGGACGGGCAGGCAAGACCGGGACTGGGGGTGGGGGTGCGCTAGGCTCGGACCCGCCACAACTGTGGGGGCCGAGGAATAGAGACGGGGGGCCTGGCTGACCGTCTCCCCCACCCAGGATGAGGCTGCCGCTCCTGGCGGCCGCGCTCTGCGCCGGGATCCTGGCAGGGGCGCTCCGCGTGCGGGCCCAGCACCGGGAGAGAGGTGGGCACCCCGGGAAGGACTTCATCCAGGGCGTTGCACCCTGTCACCTGTGGCCTTCATCTGGGACCCCCCCCCCCACCTCCACGACCCTGCCTGCATCCCTGCTAACTCTCCCCGGACCCCCCAAAACCCTCCGCCACCCCTGCTGGGTCTCCCAAACTGCATCCTATCCTATTGGGTCCCACACTCTGGCTCCCCAAATGCGCGCTGGGTCGCCTACTCTTTGTCACTCCACTCTGGCCCCCTGAGGCCAGCCTCAGTCCCAGATCCACACCCGCGTCGGGGGAGCTCCCTTCTCGGCACGCACCAAACCTCCGCGGAGAGTCAGCTCTGGGTCCCTCTGTCCCTCCCTCTGAGGTTCCCAGGCCCCAGGCGGCCTGGGCCGGTTTGCTTAGCCGCTGAGGCCTACTCCATCCTCCCCAGCCCCTAGTGCCAAGGGACCACAGTGCACGGAGGGGTGGGTGGGCTCCAGGAGGAGAGCCTGATTGCTCCTTCCTGCCTCAGTGACCTGCACACGCCTTTATGCGGCTGACATCGTGTTCCTACTTGACGGCTCTTCGTCCATCGGCCGTGGCAACTTCCGCGAAGTGCGAGGTTTCCTGGAGGGACTGGTGCTGCCCTTCTCCGGGGCAGCCGGTGCACAGGGCGTGCGCTTCGCGGCGGTGCAGTACAGCGACGATCCCCGGTGAGTGGTGGCCCCTGGAGCTGGGGACCCAGAGCTCTCACCAGGTTCTTCCCTCACAGGAGCAGGGAGTCCAGAAACTCCTAGGACAGGCTTTGGGGAACCCAGACCCCTCTGCCCTGAGCCAGGACCTCCTCTGGAGACAGAGGCAGGGATCTTGCACCTGAGACACCTCCAGGCTGGGCTCCTGCCAAAGACAGCACTGTGTTTTCTGATCTGGAGATGGAGAACGCAGCCTACATTCTACCCCCAGCCTCCCGGACTCTCCATGTTTCAGCCTCCTGATGCCTTTGGCCTCTCCCCTCCCACAGGGCCTCCCTGTCTGGCCAACGGCCACCTCCCTACAACCGGACCCTTCCTCCCACAATTACTTAATTAACCAGACATCCTGCTCCCCGAGGCAGGGAGCCCGAAGGGCTCCAGCCACAGGCAGGACACAGAGGGGTACCAGAGGAGCTTGTTAACGGCTTCAGAGATGGAGGACAGGAGTCACGGAACTAGGAGACCACTCAAGGGGACTGATACTCACAAACCTCACCCCAGAGGCTTCCTAGAGGCCAGGGCCAGAAGAGATCCTGGCCCCTAGCCTGCTGCCATCTTCCCTCCCCTGCACAGGACAGAGTTTGGCCTTGATGCACTTGGCTCAGGGGGTGACGTGATCCGAGCCATCCGTGAGCTCAGCTACAAGGGGGGCAACACGCGCACAGGGGCTGCGATTCTCCACGTGGCTGACCACATCTTCCTGCCCCAGCTGGCCCGACCCGGTGTCCCCAAGGTGATTTCTCACCCCACCATGCCCCCCAAGTTAGCTGTCTGAGGCACACTGATTGATCCCCGGCGCCTGCCCCAGGTCTGCATCCTCATCACAGATGGGAAGTCCCAGGACCTGGTGGACACAGCTGCCCAGCGGCTGAAGGGGCAGGGGGTCAAGCTGTTTGCTGTGGGTGAGTTGCAAGCTGAGGGGACATGTGGTTGCGGTGGGGGCCGGGCAGAGGGCTCGTGAGCCCCTGAGCTCTGATTGGGTATCACCTCAGGGATCAAGAATGCCGACCCCGAGGAGCTGAAGCGAGTTGCCTCACAGCCCACCAGTGATTTCTTCTTCTTCGTCAACGACTTCAGTATCTTGAGGACGCTGCTGCCCCTTGTTTCCCGGAGAGTGTGCACAACTGCTGGTGGCGTGCCCGTGACCCTGCCCAGTGAGTTCCTGCCCACACTTGTGTGCTGACCTGGACCTCTGCCCCCGCGCCCCCACCTGGGAGTGCTGATGCCATCCCATGTGCTCCCGACACCAAGCTGGGGGTACTGCCCTCTGATCCTGCCCTCGAGATGCTGACCCTACCCCATGGATCCTGACCCTTGACCCCAATGCTACACTTTAAGTCTGACCCCCAATCCTCCTGCCTGATTGCCTGACTCCCCGCCCTTCCCAGCTGATGACTTGACCTCTGGTCCCCGAGACCTGGTGCTGTCTGAAGCAGGCAGTCAATCCCTGAGGGTACAGTGGACTGCAGCCAGTGGCCCTGTGACTGGCTACAAGGTCCAGTACACTCCTCTGACAGGGCTGGGACAGCCACTGCCGAGCGAGCGGCGGGAGGTAAGGATGTCTGGGATGGTAGGTGGAGGGTTGGGGATTTGGCTGGTGGGAAGTGTAAGGTAAAGTGACCTCTGACCTTGGGCAGGTGAGCGTCCCCGCTGGTGAGACCAGCACGCAGCTGCAAGGTCTCCGGCCACTGACCGAGTACCAAGTGACTGTGGTAGCCCTCTACGCCAATAGCATCGGGGAGGCCGTGAGTGGGACAGCTCGGACCAGTGAGCAATTCTGCTAACCTCTGACCCCACTCACCTAACTGCCCAGTAACCCCTCCCCCTGCCTGACTCTGCTAACCCCTGGTGCACCCTCCCCCAGCTGCCCTGGAGGGGCCGGAGCTGACCATCCAGAATACCACGACCCACAGCCTCCTGGTGGCTTGGCGGAGTGTGCCGGGTGCCACTGGCTACCGTGTGACATGGAGGGTCCTCAGGGGTGAGTGAGGGGGATCCCTGCACCTCAGACAGGATCGTAGGGTTCTGAGTCTATAAGGCACACTGACCGCCCGGGTACCACCCCCCGCTGCAGGCGGTGTCACACAGCAGCAGGAGCTGGGCCCCGGGCAGGGGTCAGTGTTGCTGCGTGACCTGGAGCCTGGCACGGATTACGAGGTGACTGTGAGCAGCCTGCTTGGCCGGAGCGTCGGGGCTGCCACCTCCCTGACTGCCCGCACTGGTGAGAAGGCCGGATGCTTTCTTCGGGCTGGGTGGGCAGGCAGACAGGGCACCAAGGCCACTGACGTCCCGTGTGCCCTGGGCAGATGCCTCTGTTGAACAGACCCTGCGCCCGGTCATCCTGGGCCCCACATCCATTCTCGTTTCCTGGAACTTGGTGCCTGAGGCCCGTGGCTACCGGCTGGAATGGCGGCGTGAGAGCGGTCAGTGCAGGGGAGAGGGGTGGGCAGGCAGGGCCGGGCTTGGCTTTCAGCTGGCCTGACCCTGTCATCTTGCAGGCTTGGGGGCGCCACAGAAGGTGGTGCTGCCCTCTGATGTGACCCGCTACCAGTTGGATGGGCTGCAACCGGGTACTGAGTACCGCCTCACGCTCTACACGCTGCTGGAGGGCCGCGAGGTGGCCACACCTGCAGCTGTGGTCCCCACTGGTGAGGGCTCTGTGGGCCTGGCCATGTTTCAGGGGAAGGGACGGGGCCCCTGGGCAGCCTCTCATGCTGCGCTCTCCAACAGGGCCAGAGCTGCCCGTGGGGCCTGTGACAGACCTGCAGGCAACTGAGCTGCCCGGGCAGCGGGTACGAGTGTCCTGGAGCCCAGTTCCTGGTGCCACCGAGTACCGCATCGCTGTGCGCAGTACCCAGGGTGAGGGGGACACAGCCACACCCACACACACATTAAAGATCCAGTTCTTGGGGTCTGATGGCACCTTCACCCCATCTTTCCACTCCTGGGTTTCTACAGCCTCCTTCTGTCTCCTTGTCCATCTATCCTCAAGGGGGCAACTGAGCCCAGATCTGTCATGGAGGCTGTCTGCTCCCAGCCCTGCCTCAGCCCATCTTCTCACCGGGGTCTGTCTCCACTCACTGCCCCACGTCCCTTCTCCACAAGCACAAGCCCAGTCCCTGCCCTTCAGTGACCCTGACTGGAACCACTGCCCACACTGATCTCTCAGCCCTTATCCCCACCCAATACTGGCCCCTGTCACCCCATGTCACTGTCTATCAATGACCTGTCAATTCCTATCGCTGTTCACTGACTTCTCTCATCCTACATTCCATGACCATGTCCACTGACCCCTATCATCTTGGGTCTCCATTCATCACTGGTCCATTATCCTGTGTCCCTGTCTTCACTGACCAGCATCGTCCTGCATCCCTGTGCCTCACTGACCCCTGCCCACCTACCCTGCCTTCTCTCTTAGGGGTTGAACGGACCCTGGTGCTTCCTGGAAGTCAGACAGCCTTTGACTTGGATGATGTCCAGGCTGGGCTAAGCTACACCGTGCGGGTGTCTGCTCGAGTGGGCACCCGTGAGGGTGGCGCCAGCATCCTCACGGTCCGCCGTGGTGAGCACTGCAGGAAGGCTGTGGAGGGACAGCTGCCTGACTTACTCCGGTCCTGGTTTGACCTCTGACCTCTATCTCTCACCCCCAGAACTGGAAACCCCACTTGCCATCCCAGGGCTACGAGTCGTGGCATCAGATACAACACGAGTGAGGGTGGCTTGGGGACCTGTTCCTGGAGCCAGTGGATTTCGGATTAGCTGGAGGACAGACAGTGGTCGGTGTGGGGTGTGTGGGAGGGTTATGGAGAGGAACAATCAGGGTATAGGGGATTGAAGGGACAGGCAAGAGCCATGTCAACACTTCCCTCTGACCCTAGGTCCGGAGTCCAGCCAGACATTGCCCCCAGAATCCACTGCCACAGATATCCTGGGGCTGCGGCCTGGAACTTCCTACCAGGTGGCTGTGTCAGCACTGCGAGGAAGAGAGGAGGGTCCCGCTGTGGTCGTCGTGGCTCAGACTGGTCAGGGCCTCAACCAGCCCCTTGACTGTGTATCTCTAGTGCCCCTTTGGACCCCCACGCCTCCCCTCTCAGACCCTTGCTTCGCCTCAGAACGGTCTCCCTCTTCAGATTCCTGCTGCCTTCTCCCTCAGAGTCCTGCTTTCTGCTTTGGCCTCCCTTGCCTCCTAAGCCCCCACCTTCTTCAGATTCCTCTGCGTCCCCTCTAAGATCCCACTCTGCCCTCAGATTTCTGCTGCCTCGTCTCTCAGGCTCCCGCCGCCTTCTCTGCTCCACCCGACTCTCCTCTAAGATTTACGCTTACACTTTTCCCTCTGTCAGACCCCTCACTGCCTCCTCGTACCTCCATCAGAACCCTATTATCTTCTCTGTCAGACCCTCTTCTCTCTCAGATTTCTCTCACCTGCCTCACTCAGATTGCACTATCTCCTGTCAGAACCCCCACTTCTTCCCCCATCTGACCCATTCACTTCCTCTACCATCAAATCCCTGTCTCCTTCTAGACTCCCATAGCCTTCTATTAGATGGTCCCCCAATCCTCCCCCATCAGACCCTCCACTGCCTCCTCCGTTAGACTCTCCATTGCCTCTCCCCCCAGACCCACTGGGCCCAGTGAGGACTGTCCATGTGACACAGACCAGCAGCTCATCTGTCACCATTGCCTGGAACAGGGTTCCTGGTGCAACAGGATACAGGATCTCCTGGCACTCAGGCCATGGTGGGGACCAAGGGTTTTGGAGGGGACTGGAGGTTTTGGAGGGTTTGGGGCGGGGCAGGTCTGGGTG
The DNA here is from genome assembly GCF_023065955.2 of Ursus arctos. NCBI lineage: Eukaryota > Metazoa > Chordata > Mammalia > Carnivora > Ursidae > Ursus > Ursus arctos. Next base: position 32,087,128 of record NW_026622808.1, on the reverse strand, counting down.
GAATGGGGGATGGGGGCTTATTAGGGGTCCAGGGGGGGCATTGGAGGGCAGAGTCTAGCTAGCCCTGGAGCTGCCTCCATTCCCACTCCCAGGTCCAGAGAAATCCCAGTTGGTTTCCGGAGAGGCCACAGTGGCTGAGCTGGATGGGCTGGAGCCAGATACTGAGTACACAGTGCATGTGTGGGCCCATGTGGCTGGTGTGGATGGGACCCCTGCCTCTGTGGTTGTGAGGACAGGTGAGTGGACCCTGGCCAGCCGGCAACCACATCTCATTGGCTGCCCCACCCCACTGTGTGAACAGGGGTGTGTGTGAACATCCTGACTGCTTCAGCTGCCCTCTCCGTCACTGCTCAGTGGCTTCTCCACATTGACTAAGGATCCACCCTCAGCGACCTCCTGGCCGCTCCACACTGCCCACTCTGGGGCACTGACCTCCCCCCTCTCAGAGGTTGCCTACACTGACCTGTCCATACTAACCTCACCCTGACCTTCAGACCTCTCTGTATTGACCATGTTTGCACTGCCACTCTGTTCTCTGCCAACCATCCAGTGGCCCCTGACCCCTTACCCTGCCTCTGCCCCCAGACCCTGCGCCCGTGGGCAGTGTGTCGAAGCTGCAGATCCTCAATGCTTCCAGTGATGTTCTGCGGGTCACCTGGGTGGGGGTCACTGGAGCCACAGCCTACAGACTGGCCTGGGGCCGCAGCGAGGGTATGGTTCCCTGACGTGCCCTTGTCCCTCACGGCTGGGATTTCCTCTCTGGTAAGCCACCCCCACCCCGACTGTTGCCCCATGTTTGCCTGCCCAGGTGGCCCCACGAGACAGCAGGTGCTCCCGGGAAACACGGACTCCGCAGAAATACGGGGCCTCGAAGGCGGAGTCAGCTACTCTGTGCGAGTGACTGCACTTGTCGGGGACCGTGAGGGCGCGCCGGTCTCCATTGTCGTCACTACGCGTAGGCGGAGCTCGGGCTGGGGCGAGCCTTGGATTGGTCGCCTGCATGGTTTGGGGGCGGGGTTTATGTACGGCGGGCTACAAGGGGAAAGGAGGGATGAAGGCTGGGATAGGCAGAGGAGTCGGTTGGGGCGGTGCGCGTTCCAGGGTTGGTCTGGGATTGGCTCAGGAGCCAGTGGAGGCGGAGCCTCCCTGACTGCAGTGCTTTCTCTGTAGCGCCTGAGGCTCCGCCGGCACTGGAGACCCTTCGCGTCGTGCAGCGAGGAGAGCACTCGCTGAGGTTGCGGTGGCAGCCGGTGCCTGGGGCACAGGGCTTCCGTCTGCGTTGGCGACCCGAGGGTGAGAGGTGTCCCCCGATGGGGTGGCGAGTTCAGGGACCAGTGGGGGCGGGGTTGGGGGCGGGGTTGGCGAGATGGGCGAGGTCAATGAGTGGGCAGAGTCTGTCAGTGGACGGCGTGGGGGGGTCTGCTGGATCAGTGACAGTGTGCGGGATCAGTCAGTGAGATGGGTGGGATCAATAAGGGTCAGTCGTGCAGGGTCATTAAAGTGAACAGGTTCAGCGAGAATGGGGAAGATCAATTAGGAGGGTGGATCTGGTCAGCAGGGTCAGTCAGGGAGGTGGGCAAGTTCATTAATGCTGGTCTGTAGCATCCTCCCATGTGTCTTGGGTCCCTACTCTCATGCCAGCCCCAGGTGGCCAGGAACAGTCCCGGATCCTGGGGCCCGATCTCAACAGCTATGAACTGGATGGGCTAGAACCAGCCACCCTATACCGCATATGGCTGAGTGTTTTGGGGTCGACTGGAGAAGGGCCCCCCACAGAAGTGACTGCACACACTGGTGAGCCCAGAGAGTCCACCCTTCCCTGGTGTGACCTTTCCCCCACTGATGACCCACCCTGGTTTCCTGCACCCCATGATCCTTAGTGACTCCTCCTGTAGCCCCACCACCACTCCTGCCCCTGGGGGGACCCCAGCATGATCTCCTATGACACTTCTTTCACTAAGATGATCCTACCCCAGAACCTCCTCAGATGATCTCTGGGTTCTCAAGACATAGACTCTGATCCCTGGTCTTTGATTCCTTCTTCAGAGTCACCCCGTGTTCCAAGCACTGAACTGCGTGTGGTGGACACTTCAATTGACTCAGTGACTCTGGCCTGGACTCCAGTATCTGGAGTATCCAGCTACATCCTGTCCTGGCGGCCACTCAGACGGCCTGGCCAAGGTGAAGGGGAGGCCAGGGTTGGGGTGGCATGGCAGTTAGGGCTCCATGGAAGGCCTCCCGTTTAACCAGATTTTATCCTCTGCAGACATCCCTGGGGCCTCACAGACACTTCCAGGGATCACGAGCTCCCAGCAGGTGACAGCGCTAGAGCCTGGCATCTCCTACACCTTCTCGCTGATACCCATCCGGGAGGGTGTACGGGGTCCTGAGGCCTCTGTCACACAGATCCCAGGTATGATGGGCACAGTGGGAGGGGCCTAAGGAGGTAGCTAGATGGGCCAGTTGCTTCAGTAACTCAGCCCCCTTCTGGCAGTGTGTCCCCATGGCCTGATGGATGTGGTGTTCCTGGTGCACAGCACTCAGGACAATGCTCATCGTGCAGAGGCTGTAAAGCGAGCCCTGGAGCGTCTGGTGTCTGCACTTGGGCCTCTTGGGCCACAGGCGGTCCAGGTTTGGCCCCAGATGCAGACAGACCCCTTCCCATCCCAGCCCTTCCCTGTCCCAGGCTTTATAGCAGCTACCATTTCCCTCCTCTACCAGTGATCCAGGCTCTATCAGTTCCCCCACCCCCCACCCCCAGGCTCCAGATCTCCCCCATCTGCTGGTTGGCTCCCTATCCTACCATCACTGCTGACTCCCTAGTGTTCAAGTTTAGTCCCACACCCTGAGGTCCGTATCTCCCCCCACAGACTCTGTCATCCTTGCTTTGCCATCCTCCCCAGGCTCTGTGTCCCCCTCCACCCCAGGTTGGCCTCCTGTCCTACAGCCATCGGCCCTCCCCGCTGTTCCCGCTGAACAGCTCCTATGATCCTGGCGTCATCCTGCAGAAGATCCGCAGCATCCCCTACGTGGACCCAAGTGGGAACAACCTGGGTAAGGAACTGCACTGGACATGGACTCTCGGGGCTTCCCTGCGGGGAGCTGGTTGCCCCTGAGTTCTGACATGTTCTTTCTCCCAGGCACCGCTGTGGTTACTGCTCACAGACACCTGTTAGCGCCAGATGCTCCTGGGCGCCGCCAGCACGTACCAGGGATAATGGTTTTGCTAGTAGATGAACCCTTGAGAGGTGACATCTTCAACCCTATCCGTGAGGCCCAGGCTGCTGGTGAGGAGTAGGGCTGGTGGGGATGGGACCTGGGAATCGGGCTGGCTCCAGCAGGGTTGTCATGCAGACTGCTGGACCCCTCCATAGGGCTCAAAGTGATGATCTTGGGCCAGGCCGGAGCTGACCCAGAACAGTTGCGTCGCTTGGTGCCAGGCATGGACCCCGTCCAGACTTTCTTTGCTGTGGATGATGGTCCAAGCTTGGAACGGGCAGTCAGTAGTTTGGCAACATCCCTGTGTCGGATTGGTTCGGCCACCCAGGTTTGCAAGGGACCTCTCAGTGAGGGGTAGCTGGCAGGGGAGAGGGGGTCTGGGGACTCTTGGTAGAAGAGCCTGGCCTCAAGGAGACCTTATGTCCACAGCCACAACCAGAGCCTTGCACTGTGCATTGTCCAAAGGTAAATGTCCAGGGTTGAGAGGGCGGGCGAGGGCCACACCTGGGGCTGGCCACTCTGACCCTCATTCGACATATCTTTCTCCAGGGCCAGAAGGGGGAACCTGGAGAGATGGTGAGTGGCCCTAGTTGGAGGCAGAGAATGGTTGGGGGTCAGTGGGGCTGGGGGGAGCTGGTGGTGGCACAGGGCTCACTGATTATCCTTCCTAGGGCGTGAAAGGACAAGCCGGGCCTCCTGGCCCCCCTGGCCTTCCGGTGAGTGCCTCCCCACGCCTGTCCTCTGCTCCCTGACTGGCACACTGCCTCCTTACCTGCTTTCTCCTCTCAGGGCAGGATTGGTGTTCCTGGCCCCCAAGGGCCCCCAGGAAGTACTGCTGCAAAGGGTGAGAGGGTGAGTGGAAACCATTGAGGTTCCCCTAAGACACTCCTGCAAGTGTCCTCAGGGTTTTCAGGAGACGGAAGGAAAGAGCACGGGTAGAACCACAGGGTATTCCCAGAAGCCTAAGTGGGCATCATAAACCACACTAGAGTTTGGGAAAGGGCCTAAAGCAGAGCAGCCAGGGGAGTTTTGAAATTCCCCCAGAGAACCTGGGTGTAAGTTCGAAATCCCAGAGGCAGGGAAGGCCCTCCGCCTCATCACTGCCCTTGTGCCTGGGATCAGGCCCCATTTAGCTCAGAAGGGCTGCTGTTCTGCCCCATTGCTCCACCCCAGCGACACTTGGGGGCCTGTGGGGTCTGGGCTCCTCCAGCAAACCAGGGGCATGGAGGGAGGGTCCCTTCCTGCCCTGAACTCTTTGCCTCCTCAGGGCTTCCCTGGGGCAGATGGGCCTCCAGGCAGCCCTGGCCGCCCTGGGACTCCCGGAAGCCCTGGCTCAAAGGTAAGCAAGCCTTGCCCTTGCAGGTCACACAGTGGGACTCTTTGCTTGAGTGGGTGGGTGGGTGGTCTGACTGTCCTGGCTTCCATTAACAGGGCTCCCCAGGGTGGCCTGGTCCTCGTGGAGAACCAGTAAGTTGCTTTCCCTTCTTTGCTCATCCGGTGTCTTCCCAAAGTTCTTTCTGTGGGGCGGGGGCCTGTGGGGGTGGAGCAGCATGGATGTGCTTGAGCCCAGGTACCACCCTTTGCTCTATTTTGTCCTCAGGGAGAGCGAGGACCTCGAGGCCCGAAGGGGGAGCCGGTAGGTGCAGGGGGAAGGGAGGAAGCCAGGATGGCCCAGGAAGGAGCAGGCTGGACACTGCAGGGCCTGCGGCATGACGAGGAATAGCTGAGGCCCCTCTAGGGGCTTCTCCCACCTCAAGGCTCCCATACCCTGAATCCTGTCCACTGCTTTCTGTCCTGCAGGGAGAGCCTGGACAAGTCATTGGAGGCGAGGGCCCAGGGCTTCCTGGGCGGAAAGGGGACCCTGGACCTCCGGTAAGTTCCAGGACATGTATGGGCAAGGGATGTGTGGTGGGGGACCAGAGGGAGGCAGGGTGGGAGTAGGGGTCTGTGGGGGTATACTTTATACTTGGTCTCTTCTGTCAGGGCCTCCCTGGATCCCGTGGCCCACTGGGGGACCCAGGACCCCGTGGTCCCCCAGGACTTCCTGGAACAGCTGTGAAGGTGACAACATGACCCCCGTGTGGTCTCATGACTTCTGTGTGATCCAGTGACCTAGTGACCCCATTTGAACCCACACAACCCCTACTGGTCGCTCTGACCCCATGTGACCCCTTAGTCCCCCGTGACTCCTCAGTTCCTCCATGACCTTTGTAATCCAATTTGTCCCCCTGACCTTCATCTTCCCCCATATATTGGGGAGTGGAGGTATAGTCCAGGGACATGGGGCCATGATCTGTCTTTCAGGGTGACAAAGGCGATCGTGGGGAGCGGGTAAGTGAGGGGCAAGGTGTCCTGGGGTGGCTTGGAATCTGATTCCCTTTGGCCATCTCCTGACCTGCTGTTCTCTCTCAGGGCCCTCCAGGATCAGGTGATGGTGGCACCGCTCCAGGGGAGCCTGGGCTGCCGGTGAGGGAGCCCTGAGGCTCTGCTGGGGAACTTGGGGTCATGCCCAGGGGTGTGGATACTGGGGCTGGGGCTCTGCTGGGCAGTGGGTGGGTGCTGGGCCTTGCAGTTTGGGGCTCACATTTTTACTCACTTTCCCTAAGGGTCTTCCTGGAAGCCCTGGACCCCAAGGCCCTGTTGGCCCCTCTGGACAGAAAGGAGAAAAGGTAGGAAGCCTGACCCTAGTACTGGGGCGGGGGTGAGGTGGGGGCAGGATCTTCTACTCATTTGTTTCTCCTTCAGGGTGACTGTGAGGACGGAGCCCCAGGCCTCCCAGGACAACCTGGGAGCCCGGGTGAGCGGGTGAGTATAGGGGGCAAGGGTTCTGAGGGGTGGCCACAGCTCCCACAGCCTTCCACTCTCTATGCTATCCTTATGCCCAAACCCAAACCTCTGAACCCCTTCTAGGGCCTACGAGGACCTCCTGGAGACATTGGCCCCAAAGTAAGTGCCATTTTAGGGGGTCAGGTGTGGGACATGACTCGCTGGGACTGCTATAGGTTTGGGGGAGGTGGGGGGATCAGGAGATGAGGGTTCTCAGCAGGTCAGAGGTTCTGGTTTCAGGGGCAGGATGGCTAGAGGTTGAGACACCCTCTCTGGGGTTTGACAGTCAAGGCACCTCTCCTATCTGTCTCCCCTTAGGGTGACAGAGGACTGAAAGGAGCTGTGGGTGAGACTGGAGAGAAGGTAAGTGCAGCCGAGGGGTCTCTCGGGGCCCCAGAGGGTCTGGAACCAGACTCAGCTCTGACCCGTTCTGTTCCATCAGGGTGAACGTGGATCCACCGGCCCAGTGGGACCCCAGGTGAGCCCTCTGACCCCAGTGCCAGTGCCCAGCTGATTCGAGGTCCGTGCCCCTTCCTGGTTCTGACTTCTCAGGCTTGACTCCCCCTGCCCCGCCACCTCTCGTCCCAGAACGTCCGCTGATGCAGACTCTAACCCTCAAGCCTTGGGACATGCTTTTCACTTCCTGACCCTGCTGAGCTGACCTTGACTTCCACTGACCTGGCGTCCCACGAGTTCAACCCCTGCCACCCGAATCCTGACCTTCCGTGCCCTCTCTGCAGCACCCTCACAGCCTCTAGCCCTTGTTTGCCATGATCACCCTGCCCCCTTCCCTCGGACCAGCATTTCTCTTCTTCCCCAGGGGCTGCCCGGAGTGGCTGGACGTCCAGGAGCTGAGGGGCCTGAAGTGAGTCTGTGACTGTGGTGGGACCGGGAGAGGGCTTTTCATGTGTTCCTCCCACTCTGGCTTCACACCTTTTCTACACGCAGGGGCCACCGGGACCTGCCGGCCGCCGAGGAGAGAAGGTGGGTCATTGCCTGGGGGCTGGTGCTCTCCCCCCACAGCCCCGTACTAGGGATCGTGGCAGGTGGGACACCAGGCCCTTGGTTCCCAGGTGGGTCTCTGACCCATCCCTGCCTCTGTTCTTTTTCCACAGGGGGAGCCTGGTCGCCCTGGGGACCCTGCAGTGGTGAGCAAAGGAGGGATGGGGCTCTGGGCGCAGCGCAGCTCCTTGCGCACTGGCCTGCCTGTAGACCAGGGTGCCGGGCTGGGACCCTGTAACCTTGGGGCCCTGGGCAGGCTAAGAGCTCTGTGACTCTCCTTATGCTGTAACACATCTCTTGGCTCCTGGCTGTCGTCTGTGACCGTCACACAGGTCATGAGCTCCATGTAACCCCTGCCCCAGCTCCCAGCCATGACTCTGGGACCTCTGAACAGAGACTGAGCTCTATGACTTGCAGTACGATACTACCCCATCCCCAGTCAGTCACACAGTACTGCCGTCCCCAGGTGGGGCCAAGCGTGTCTGTCCTGTTTGTTTTCAGGGACCTGACGGTGCGGGGGCCAAAGGAGAGAAGGTAATTCTGGCAAGAGTGAAAGGAGGCTGACACAGGCTTGAGGTCAAGGTCACAGGCCCTGCCTGGAGGCCCCTGGGGGGCAAAGGGTTGTGGCATGATTGCTAGGTCGCAGGGGAGGGGGTCATGGAGCCTGGGGCTGATGCTGATGGTTGATGGTCTTTGTCACCCCCAGGGAGATGTGGGGCCCACTGGGCCCAGAGGAGCTGCAGGAGTCAAAGGGGAGCGGGTAAGCGAAGGGAAAGTGTCTAGGGGGTAGGGCAGGTGAAGGTTGTGCTCCCTGACTTCTGATCCTTCCACCACAGGGCCCACCTGGCTTGGTTCTTCCTGGAGACCCTGGCCCCAAGGGAGATCCTGGAGACCGGGTGAATAAACATGGGACTGGGGAGGGTGACAGAAAGAGGTAAGGTAGTACCTGGGAGCCCCAACTAAGTCCTGTACCCCCCACACACCCTGCAGGGTCCCATTGGCCTCACGGGCAGAGCAGGACCCCCGGTGAGTAACTGTAACCTTGAGTAACCTCGAGGTTTCTGGGGTTACTGCCCCCGGGGTTGGCTGCTACCTGCATCGCAATCCCTTCACTTCTGTCTCCTCCACAGGGTGACTCGGGGCCTCCTGGAGAGAAGGGGGACTCTGGGCGGCCTGGCCCCCCTGGACCTGTCGGCCCCCGAGGACGAGATGTAAGAAAGCTGGACTTGGGGGAGTTCCTGACAGGGGACAGGGGAGTAGGGTGTTGTCGGCATCTTGGGGGATCTGAGGACCAGGGCTGACTGTCCTGTCTCACAGGGTGAAGTTGGAGAGAAAGGTGACGAGGGCCCCCCGGTGAGACTCCTTCCCACTGTGATTTCTGAGCCTTTAGCCTTGAACTGGGATCCCACTGGGCTGGGGGCTCCACCCGGTCATCTGGTCCATTCCCCTGCCTACTGTCCGGCTGGTGCCAGGCCCTTCTCTGCCCCTTCTCCCCGAGTCCGTGTGAGTCCAACACACCTGCTCAGTGTGGCTTTCTCTCCATCACCAGGGCGACCCAGGTTTGCCTGGAAAAGCTGGCGAGCGTGGCCTTCGGGTGAGGCTGGCAGGGTGAAGTAAGGGGGTGCTGGAGAGTCTGGAGGGAGGCATGGTGTGATGGGAAACTCTGGCCTGATTTGGAGGTGATGAGGAACCTGGGGCAGTATGGGGGGGGTCATAGGAAACCTGAAAAATGCTGGGAGGGCCTGTCTTAGGCCAGCTGCTCTTCCCAGGGGGCACCTGGAGCTCGGGGGCCTGTGGGTGAGAAGGGAGACCAAGGAGATCCTGGAGAGGATGGACGAAATGTGAGTCCTAACCCCGACCCCAAACCCCAACTTCAACCATCCAGTTCCCAGCCCCTGCTCCTGCCGCCCCAACCGTGCAATGCTAAATCCTCACAATCCCCTGTGACCCCTTCATCACAACCCCCAAAGGCCACCAGGATCCCCACGAGTCCTTAGTTTGCTTCCCGAACTCCCTGAAACTGCCACCTATCTTGAGTGACCCTGACCCCCTGACTTTCTTCAGGGCAGCCCTGGACCATCTGGACCCAAGGGGGACCGTGGGGAGCCGGTGAGTAGTGCCAGTGTCCTGGGCTCTGGAGGGATGCAGATTTCCAGTGTTTGGTCTGGTCAGTGATCACATAAGGGGCCTGGGGGTCAAGGTGGGGCGCACTGATGGCCACCTCCGAGCCTGACCTGCCTTCTGGGGGTTGGCATTGGGGTGCTTCAGGGAATCTGGGAGCAGAGTTGAGCCTGGGGCAAACCTGAGTCATGCCCTGGGACCTCGGGGCTCCTATTGACCATAATCATTTCCTTCCCCAGGGTCCCCCAGGACTCCCTGGACGGCTGGTAAGGGTTGAGCTGAGTCTGGTTCTCTGCATCTCCCTTGCCTGGCCCTGTTGGCGCCACGTGGTGTCCCTTCATCCCTTCTACTGACTCCCATTTCTCCTATGGCCTCCCGAGAGCTCCATTGATCCCATAGCCCCTCACTGGCCCCATTGCCCCTTGTTGAATCATTCACTGGCCATTCCCCCCGCAGGTGGACCCGGGACTTGGAGCTGGAGAGAAGGTATCAGGGTCTGTGGGTGGAGTGAGGCTCGGAGCACAGGAACATCCCAGTGCCTCCATGGCGGGCATGCCTACAGCCCTAGGACTGTTCCTTCAACAAGCTTGTCTCTGCCATAGGGAGAGCCTGGGGACCGTGGACAGGAAGGTCCTCGAGGACCCAAGGGTGACCCGGGCCCCCCTGGAGCCTCTGGGGAAAGGGTGAGTGTGGTTGGTCCCCTGAGGAAGTGTAGGCCTGGAAAGGCCTGGTCTGATTTCTTCTCCTCCTATCCTAGGGTGTCAGTGGACTTCGGGGGCCCCCAGGCCCTCAGGTGAGTGATGCTCTTTGCCCCAGCAACCTCAGTCCCACCCCCACCCTCACCTCTCATCTGACCTTGTTCCCTCCAGGGGGACCCAGGTGTCCGAGGCCCAGCAGGAGAGAAGGTGAGAGGGCAGGGAGGTTTTTCAGCCGTGAGCCAGGTTCTTAGGTCTGTCTTATCCTTATGAGGCCTCTTACCTCTCTGTCTTCCTCAGGGTGACCGGGGCCCACCTGGCCTGGACGGCCGTGGTGGGCTAGATGGGAAACCAGGAGCCACTGGCCCCCCTGGGCTGCATGTGAGTCGTGATGGTCACTGCCTGGCCCCACCCTCCCCTTCCCTCTTCACATGGCTCCCACCTCACCTGGGTCTTCTTGGTCTTGATGAGGTCCAGAGCCAGATGGGGTGCTTGTATCTTCTCCCGGGGAACCCGGCTGGGCGGGGGGTGGTAATGCCTTGCAGGCCCTGAGGTCACAGGAACTAGTGGCCGTGACAGTGGGCGGTGCTCCCGACCCCGTGGTCACTGCAGACTCCCTGACTTTGAGTCTCTCCTCAGGGTGCTACAGGCAAAGCTGGAGACCCAGGGAGAGACGTAAGTGAGGGGAGATGTTGGGCTGGAGGGTGGCTCAGGGATCCAGCGTGAACTGCAGCCCGGTCATCACACTGCAGCATCCGTGGGAGCAGGGCGAGCTGGTCCAGCTGGGTGCTTGGGATGGTCTCAGTCCCTGGCAGACAGGGTTTAGCAGGGTCCAGCTCTCTGACCTTCTCTGCCTTGGGGGCCTTAGTAGGTCCCCCAAGTCCTGGGGGTTCTTCCCTGGGGAGTTTTAGCAGGGGACCCCTAAACAATGGGGTCTCTGCCTCAGGGGATCTCAATGAAACCTCCAAATTTTGGGGGTCTCTACTCTCAAGGAGGATCTTAGTGGGGTCCTCCCCAGTCCACGGGTGGGCTTCAGGGGCTCTCTCAGTGGCTCTCTCAGTCCTAGCAAAGACTTTTTCCAGGGCCTGCCGGGCCTCCGAGGAGAACATGGCCCCCCTGGCCCCCCTGGCCCCCCTGGAGCCCAGGTGAGACTGAGATTTCATGGTACCTTTTTTTTAAGTTTATTTGTTTACTTACTTTTTAAAGTAATCTAAGTCACCTCTACCCCCAACGTGGGGCTCGAACGCAGGATCCTGAGTTCAAGAGTTGCATATTCTATCTTATGGTACCCTTGTGCCCCCTTACTGCCCTCTCCCGGGCCCTGACTCCTGATCAATGATCTGTTCCCACAGGGAAAGCCAGGAGAGGACGGCAAGCCTGGCCTGAATGGGAAAAACGTGAGTGTCCAGAGCAGACGCAGGGACACACTGAGAAACGCCAGCACACACGTACACACATGTGCAGCTACCCACGGGCCACATACGCAGACTGCTGTTGAGACGTGTCCACACCCACATACCTAGCCCGGACCCACACATATTCCCTGAAGCACGCGCCCGCAGCCTCGCAGACCGCGAGCTATGCAGCTGCGCCGACCGGTGCCCAGACGGTCACAGACACAGTGAGCCACACGGCTGTGCGGACTGGTGCCCAGATGGACTGACAGCCGATGCCCAGACGGACTGACACACACAGCCACGGGCACAGGCGAGGAGCCACGGACACAGAGTGAGAGGTGCAGACATACTGGCGTGAAGCCACATTCAGGGAGACTTGGAGCCGTGTTGACACGCTGACACCCCCACCCAGCCCAGATACGTGCTAAGACATCTGTGGAGCCCGGGCCACATGAGGACTTGTGTTGAAGTATGGTGAGACTCACGTCCAAGGGCCTGGCGTGTGATACGTGCATTTACGTCCACAGTCATTCATACGCATATGGCCACACATACTGAGACACACACAAGACTTGCTGGCGGATACTGGGACATACGGACACACGTCCATCCTGTGTATACACGTATATGCCCATGTGGAGATGTGGGTGAAGATGTGCAGACAGACTGAGACACCTACTAAGTGTCACCTGCCAGGACACACAGACCCATGCGTGGGTACACGTGCTAACACGCACACGCACACACACACACACACACACACACACAGAGACGCATAGATGTGGAGTTACATCTAGAAAGCCGGAGACAGAGGCCATGGGCAGTTACCTGTGAGGTGAGCAGGGCCCCGCAGGCACGCCCTCCCGTGTGCCGCAGCTTACGCAGATGGTCCCAGGCCCTGCCCCAAGCACACGGAGGTTTGGAACTACAGGCACAGACACAGTCATCGGAGGTCAGCCGAGCCAGGGAATCTTGGGGCTGATGTGAATCTTCTGCCCACAGGGAGAACCTGGGGACCCTGGAGAAGATGGAAGGAAGGTAAGGCCCCTCACTTGGAGTCCGCTCTGGCCTCAGATGAGGGCCCTGTCTAAAGTGCCCTTGTCTTCCTTAGGGAGAGAAGGGAGACTCCGGCGCCCCTGGGAGAGAAGTGAGTGCTGGAGTCTTGGGCAATCTGACGCCTGACCCTGACTCTGTGGTATACGGCTCCACTCTTTTCTGGGGTCTCAGGGTCCTGATCCTGGCTGCCTCCTCCACAGGGTCACGATGGTCCCAAGGGTGAGCGTGGAGCTCCTGGTAGCCCTGGACTCCAGGGCCCCCCAGGCCTCCCAGGGCAGGTGGGCCCCTCCGGCCAGGTGAGTATGCAGAAGGGGAGTTCTAGGACTTGGGCGCAACAGGAACCGTTATGTTCCCACTGGATACTGCCCTGGGATGCCATGGTCCTGTGTGACCACTTTGTGTTGTGTCTTATCTCAGGGTTTTCCTGGGGTTCCGGGAAACACAGGCCCCAAGGTGAGTGTGCATTTGGTGGGTCGGGGGTGTGGTGAGGGCTGAGCAGGGTTGGGGCACTCCTCCCACCTGATCATTCTTTGTTCTCAGGGTGACCGTGGGGAGACTGGACCCAAAGGGGAACAGGTGAGGTCCCCACCTTTTTCACGTGCCAGGTAGCCATAGCTCCCACCTACACACACACAGTCCCCCCAGAAACTGGGTCCAGCAGCTTATCTCTCGGTGTCTCCAGGGCCTCCCTGGAGAGCGCGGCCTGAGAGGAGATCCTGGGAGCGTGGGGGTGAGTGAAGCTCAGGACCCTGTCCTTGACTCATCCGCGTGCATGAGGAAGCCACCTCTCTCCCCTCCCCCTTGCCATGAGGCCCCATGGATTCTGTCCCCTGCCCTCAGTCCCCTGCTCTGCTGGGATTCGGAAAGCCGGGCAATGGGGACATGTCAGGGAAGGGCTTCCAGGGCCTCGGGCTGCCTCAACCGGTGCTAAAGGGTCCTGTGGGGCAGAGGAAGGGGGTATGGAGGCTTCTCTGAGGGCTGCCCCTCACCCCAGCTTGTGTCCCCAGAATGTGGAGCGGTTGCTGGAAACTATTGGCATCAAGGTAGGTTGTTTGGGGGCTGGGAGTGGGGGCAGGTGGGAGCCCCACAGGGTTAGTAGGGCCCACTTGGCTGAGCGGGAGGCCTGGGTGGCTGTAGGGACAGGCCCTGTTTCCCCAACACCTCGCTATCACTCAGACGTCTGCCCTGCGGGAGATCGTGGAGACCTGGGATGAGAGCTCCGGCAGCTTCCTGCCCATGCCTGAACGACGCCGTGGCCCTAAGGGGGAGCCAGGCGAGCGGGGCCCCCCGGGCAAGGAGGTGTGTGTCCACGGCTTGGGGGGGGCACCCTGGGGACAGCGTCCTTGCAGAGCTAGCGACATTCACTCTTCTGTTCCTCCAGGGCCGTATCGGCTTTTCTGGAGAACGCGGGCTGAAGGGAGATCGTGGAGACCCTGGCCCTCAGGGGCCACCAGGCCTGGCCCTTGGGGAAAGGGGCCCCCCTGGACCTCCGGGCCTTGCTGGGGAGCCTGGAAAGCCTGGCATTCCTGGGCTCCCAGGCCCGGCTGGGGGCACGGGGGAGGCAGGCAGGCCAGGAGAGAGGGTGAGTGGGGCTAACCGGGAGGGCTGGGGGTGCGGGCCCAGGAGGAGCTGGACTCCCCACGGACATGGCTCCCAACCTGCTATTTGCATCTCAGGGAGAACGGGGAGAGAAAGGAGAACGTGGAGAACAGGTGAGCTGGGATGGCTTCTAGCGGTGGGACTGCCTGGGCAATCTGCTGGGGCAGCCCTGCCATTTCCTTCTTCTCCGTAGGGCAGAGATGGCACTCCTGGCCTCCCTGGACCTCCCGGCCCCCCTGGCCCCAAGGTGATCAGCCCAGCCCTACCCTAGGCCTGTGACTCTCGTTACCAGGAGGCTACCATTAACTCAGGCCCCAGAAACTCCATGTGGTGTCTCTGACCCAAACTCCTGTGGGATCTTGTGAGAGAGGATGACCCCTCCACGCCTCTGTGACAGATGCCTCTCTCCCTTGTGACCTTGTGTGTGTAGGTGACCGTGGAGGAACCAGGTCCTGGACTCTCTGGAGTGCAAGGACCCCCTGGATTCAAGGGCGCAAAGGTCAGTGCGTGGGATCCGTTGGGGAGCCACCTTGGCACCGGGGCCTGGCTTGACATGTCATCCCTACAGGGGGAGCCAGGCGGTGACGGCGACCAAGGCCCCAAGGGAGACAGGGTGAGGCCTCCCCCACCACCATGCTTCCCCCTCCTTTTTGGGAGCACCCGAGGGGTGGTGTGTACGTGGGCACACAGTGGTGACGGGGGGCTCAGGGCATGCCTTTCTGCTCACAGGGTGTGCCAGGCCTCAAGGGAGACCGGGGAGAGCCTGGCCAGAGGGGTCTCGATGGCAGCCCGGTGAGTCTGCACCACAGGCCACCCCCGGGCCAGCCCGGGGCACTTACAGTGTGGTCCGACTGAAGTCTGCACTGCCTGGGACTGTCTGGGGGAAGCTGGGATGGGGGAACAAAGAGGGACAGCGTAGCCTTCAATCTGTTCTCTCCAGGGCCTACCAGGAGAGCGTGGTGTGGCTGGACCCGAAGGGAAGCCGGTAAGTGGTGGTGGGTGCAGCTTGGCCCAGGCCGAGGGAATAGCCCCTCTCTGCCGTGTGCTGGCCACTCCAGGCGCGTGTCACTAGTGACAAGGGTGTTGTGCCTGCGAGCCCGGGGGGGAGTGCAGATGCGTGACATCTCTGTGTGTGTGTGTGTGTGTGTGTAGGTCAGTATGTGTTATCCCTGAGGGGCAGTCCCTGGGTGAGGGGTGATCTATGCCTGGGTGGGGGGGGTGGCCTGCAAATGAACTCCCTAGACAAAGGCCTCCAGAGGGTGGGGACAGGCCCAAGTGAGGCCCAGATTGAGGCTCAGCAGCCCCCTTCTCCATCCAGGGTTTGCAAGGTCCGAGGGGAACCCCTGGCCCAGTGGTGAGTATCCTAGACTCCTCCCCCCCCACTCCTGCCCCCATCCTATCCCATCCCACAGGGGGCAGTAGTGCCTTAGTTTCCCTGGTGGGGTGGGACTGGCTCCCCCTCATCAGACTCTTTCTCTCTCCATCAGGGTGGCCATGGAGACCCTGGGCCACCCGGTGCCCCGGTAAGTCACAGGAGACTACGGCCTGTTGGGGGTGGGCTGGGGATTGGTCCCCACTGATGAGCCAGGCCTTGTTTGTGTGAATCCCCGAGCCCGGGCAGATAACTCTGACCCCTGCCCCCTTCTCTTAATACTTTTTTCTAGGGTCTTGCTGGCCCCGCAGGACCCCAGGGTCCTTCTGGCCTGAAGGTGAGTGTGGGTGTGTGTGGGCCGTGTCCACACCAGGGTAACATCTGCCAGCGCCCTGGGATGTTGTCACCCTGCAGTGGGGCTGAGCACCACGGTGTTCCATCCATGGGGCTTTGCTTATGGACAGGGGCTGAGGAGCCTCTTGTCCTTCTGAGGGTGATGCAGTCTCTGGGTTTTTGGCAGGGGGAACCTGGAGAGACGGGACCACCGGGACGGGTGAGTGGCCCAACTCCTGGGTGAGAGCCACAGGGAGCCAGGTGGGGTTGGCTGGCCCTGCCCTGAACTCTTTCTTCTCCCAGGGTCTGCCTGGACCCACTGGAGCTGTGGGACTTCCTGGCCCTCCTGGCCCTTCAGGCTTGGTGGTGAGTGAGGATCCTGCAGGGACACCACGTCCTGCCGTCTGGGTCCCACGTTCTCCCATGTCCCCCTCACCTCTGACTTGTCTCCTTCAGGGTCCTCAGGGGGCGCCAGGTTTGCCTGGACAAGTGGTGAGTCCTGGGGGTCGAGGCCGTGCTCCAGGGGTCAGGAGTCCGTGGACAGGCCCCTGACAGAGCTCCTCCCTCTCAGGGGGAGACGGGAAAGCCAGGAGCCCCAGGTCGTGATGGTGCCGGTGGAAAAGATGGAGACAGAGGAGCTCCTGGCGTGCCGGTGTGTGTTCTGGGGGAGCTTGCTTCAGGCCTGTGATGGGGCCCTGTCCTGCGCCCGGAGGGTGAGGACAGCAGGGCCAGGGCGGTGGGGAGGCCCTGAGTTCTTCACACTGCTCTGTCACAGGGGTCACCAGGTCTGCCCGGCCCTGTTGGACCTAAAGGAGAGCCTGGACCCATGGGGGCTCCTGGACAGGTGACCCTGCCCCTGCCCCTCTGTACCTCACCGTGTCTATGCCGGCCCCCCATCCAGGATGGCGGGGTGGGGCCGGGGAGAAGGCAGGAGGTGAGGTGACTCACTGGGCATTCCCCACAGGCTGTAGTCGGGCTCCCTGGAGCAAAGGGAGAGAAGGTGAGTGTGCAAGAGGTCTGGGGGGAGGGGCCAAGTGCTGGAGGCCAAGGCATCCCACTGACCCTTGTCCCACATCAGGGAGCGCCCGGAGGCCTCGCGGGAGACCTGGTGGGAGAGCCGGTGAGTGTGGAGCCCCCGACAGCACTGTTCACTCATCCTCGTGACCCTCGGCTTCCATAATACGTGTCACATTTGACCCCGGGCCTCATGCCTCCTTCCTTGAGTGCCATCTTTCTATGACCCTAATGCCCATGTTGCCGCCTGTCCCCTGTCTCTACAGGGGGCCAAAGGTGACCGAGGACTGCCAGGGCCTCGGGGTGAGAAGGTGAGGTGGGCCTGGCCCAAGGGCCAGAGGGCTGGGTCAAGGGGGGCCAGGTTGGGTGACTAGACCCCCTTACCGCCCTTTCTGTGCAGGGTGAAGCTGGCCGTGCAGGGGAGCCTGGGGACCCTGGGGAAGATGTGAGTCTGGGGTCTGGGCAAGTCTGACCTTGGGAGGAGGAATGCAGCTGTGGACCAGAGGCACCATTCCCAGGACTGTGCCCCTTCCAGCATTCAGGCTCCTGCTCCTGGGAGCACACGGGGATTAAGCCTCTTGGCTTCCATGCTCCTGCGGGGAGTGGGGCACGTCTTTGCTTTCTGGTGCCTCTTCCCCGTCTCCTGCTCCTCAGTGTGTCTGAGCACATGTGTGTGGTTGCCTGTCCATGGCCCCCAGTCTCAGGACACAGCACAGTTCCTGGGGGCTTCTCCTTGCTCACCTGCCATGCTTCCCCTGTCCCCCGTCCCTCCGAGTTCCAGGTCTCAGCTCCCGGGGCTGGGGTGGCTCTGAGTTCCTGCATTAGGGTGCTCCTGAGATCTCCCGTGAGTCTGTGCTCACATCCGAGCTCCCTAAGCCTGTGCTCCTGTGTGAGCCTACGTGTCTGTAGTCACGCCCGAACTCCCCTGTATCTGTGGTCACATCTGAGCTTCCCTCCGTCTGTGCCCTCACGAGTCTGTGGTCACCTCTGAGCTCCTAGGATTCAATCCTTCTGTACCTGTCTGAGTCCCACGTCTCCATGAGCACATCTGAGGGGCCATGGGCCACGTCTCAGCTCTGGGTTCGTGTTCCTCCCCTCAAGTACTGTTTACTTTGTTTTTATAGGGTCAAAAAGGGGCTGCAGGACTCAAGGGTAATAAGGTATGTATACCTAGGGTGTCCCTGCTGGAGGCCATGTTCCTGAGACTCCCTGGGCCTCATCTGACCCCTCTTTCCCTTGAAGGGTGACGCAGGAGTTGGGGTCCAGGGCCCCCCTGGGCCAGCTGGTCCTCTAGGTCTGAAGGTAAGTCAATGCCCCATCGCCGGTGGTGGGCTGTGGGCGGTGGGCAGGGAAGTCCCTGGAAGGGTGAAGAAGAGGGCATTCGGGGGCTAGTTCTGGGAAGGAGTCCCATTGGGACTATTCATACTCCCTTTGCTATCTCTGTTCCAGGGAGATGTGGGCCCCCCTGGCCCCCCCGGTGCTCCTGGTGTTGTCGGATTCCCTGGTCAGACAGGCCCTCGAGGAGAGATGGGTCAGCCAGGCCCCAGTGGAGAGCGGGTAAGTGTGCTGAAAGCAGCATGTGGGGACTTTGTGACTCAGGACCTCTGACTCTGGTAGTGGGCAAGTGGGTGAGGAGGAGAAGGGGGCCCAGGCCCTGCCTCGGGGGCTCCCAGTCTTGAAGGAGCCAAAGGGGAGGAAGGTCCCCAAGTCACCCTCTGCCTCTTTCGCTTCATTGTTCTGGTAGGGTCTGGCAGGTCTCCCAGGGAGAGAGGGAGCCCCAGGTCCCTCGGGGCCACCTGGACCACCAGGGTCAACGGTGAGTAGAAGTGCCCTAACATCCCGGGTGTCTGATTGCTGTGTGTTGGAGTCTGTCCATGTGGGGACTGGGACACACTGCGTTGTTGGTATGCGTGTGTGCCTTTGAGGGGCACAGGACCCTCACCTTACTCTGCCCACAGGGAGCACCTGGGGCCTCTGGACTCAAAGGAGACAAGGTAGATGGGACAAGGCTGCTGGCTCTCCTGTATCCGTCACTACGCCCCACCTCCACTGATCCCTGTCACCCCCTTCCGCCTCTGCTGACCCCCGTCACCCTGTCTGTCCCCCTCTGACCTTCCTTGACCCTCTGTCCCCCACTGATTCCTCTCGCATAACCCTGGTATCCTGTTGATCTACAGGGAGACCCTGGAACAGGTCTGCCCGGGGCCCGCGGCGAGCGTGGGGAGCCAGGTGTCCGGGTATGTATGTCCTGCTCGGCAGCCGTGGCTCCCTTTATCACAGCTCTCACCTCTAATTTCCGACTTCTGAGTCAATGAACTTAATGTCACCATCCAGGGTGAAGATGGCCGTCCCGGCCAGGAGGGACCCCGAGGACTCACGGTGGGTTCCCTTGGGAAAAGCGCCAGTGGTGTGACATTGGTCCCTTGCCTGTGCCCTCTGTGCCCTTGGGACACTCTCTGTAGCCCTCTGGTTCTGCTTCTGTACTCTCTGGTCCTTCCGCTCTCCTATCCCCCTGGGGCTGCTTGGTTCTCCCCTGCCCCCTGAGCGGTCTCCCCACTAATGGCCCCAAATTCCCCTAGCTCACTATTGTCTTCTTCTCATACAGGGGCCCCCGGGCAGTCGGGGGGAGCGTGGGGAGAAGGTAAGAACATGGAGGAAAAGACCCCTGGGGTGAGTGGGGTGGGGCTAGATCTTATAATTCAGGACTTGGAACTCCTCTGGTTTGGAGAGATTCACACTCTTCCACCCCACAGGGTGACGCCGGAGCCTCAGGGCTAAAGGGTGACAAGGTGAGTGTGGGTACAGGGGAGGGCAGAGGCAGGGACTAAGGGTGCTCCTGACTCCTCTGACTGCCCCCTGTCCACTCAGGGTGATGCAGCCATAGCTGTGGGGCCTCCAGGGCCACGTGGTGCCAAGGGGGACATGGTGAGTAGGTCTGGCCCACATATACAGACCAGGTTTCTCTTGGGTGTGGGAGGGGCTCCTCTGGGGGCTGGGCCAGGGGATCTGAGAGCTCAAACTCAGATGGTGAAGGCCCTCCAGCCCCTGAGCCTGACTTCTGACCCTTGACCCAGGGCGAACGAGGGCCTCCAGGCATAGATGGTGACAAAGGACCTCGTGGAGAGAGTGGGAACCCTGGAGAGAAGGTACAGGGAAGAGGGTGGGGTGCTCTGTATGGGGTCAGGAGATGACTTCTGTGGGCTGTGGGGGCTCTATTGAGGGTCTGTGAGGATGGGGGGCTTTTGGGGGGGCCAGAGAGGAGGGGGTTCAGTAGGCTGTAGTGACTCTGTGGGATGGCTGAGAGGATGGGGGCTCTCCGGAGGGCTTGAGGACCTCCATGTGAGGTCACCAGGGAGCTCTGTGGAATGTAGCTCAAGGAGAGGGCCTCTGAGAACAACAGACAAGGGGCTTTTCAGGTGTCAGGGGTACTCCAAGTAGGTTTAGGGACCCTGGGGTAGGAGGGAGGGGCAGGGATCTGAGGGCCTGGGGTGAGAAATGAGCCACACTGGGAGCGGTGGGTGGGAGCCGCACTGGCTGGCTCTCCTCACCAGGCATGTTCCCGTCATACTCCAAGCCTCCAGCCCTGTCTGGTCCTGATTGTGTCCCTCTCCCGGTCACACCCACAGGGCCCCAAAGGAGAGCCTGGTGACAAGGGTTCAGCCGGGTTGCTGGGAGCTCGTGGACTCACGGGACCCAAGGTCAGCCCCACCCCAGGCACAGACCCAGAACCACCCATCACACATATCTATCTTGTGGGTGTCCTCTGAACGTTGGAGGGTTTCCAGCCTCCCTCACTCTTGGCCACGTGTGTTCACATGGGATCTGTGTGCGGCCTGAGAGTCCCCGAGTGGCATGGGGGGACAGTCACATTGAGGGACTCCCCCATCTGTGCTTCCCACAGGGTGAGCCTGGTGCCGCAGGGATCCCAGGTGACCCGGTAAGATGCCCCTACTCCCACAGAGATGCCCTGTCCCATGGGGCCCCCGTCCTCATGTGGTGGCCTTTGACCTTATAGTGACTGGTGTTCTCATGGTGTCCTCATGCTGCCCGGGGCCCCCACCTTCCCAGTAACTGTTGTGATGATCCCATCCCCATGGTGACCCCACCCCTGGAAAGCCCTGCCCTTCCGGTGGCTCTGGCCTCCAATAGTGACTCTCACCCCATGATGTTCCCTATTCCTCTCATCCAGAGTGATTCCCCCTGGATCCCCCTGACCTCCTTGACTTCATATTGACCCCTTTCCCCACTAGGGATTCCCAGGAAAGGACGGAGCCCCTGGTGTCCGAGGAGACAAAGGAGATGTTGGCTTCATGGGTCCACGGGGCCTCAAGGTGGGAAGGGGCTGGGGGTTTTTCCTGGTTGGGGGGCGGCTAATGTTGGAGGGCAAGGTATCTGGGGTCAGATGTTGAGGTATACGGGGTTGAATGTGGGGTGTTAGGTTAGGGGTTGGAAGGTCAGAGATTAGAGTGTTGGAGGGCGATTTGGAAAGTGGTTATCTGGTCAAGGGGTTATATGGTGAGGTATCTGGAAGTCACTTTTCCACCTACTTTTTCCCCCTGCAGGGTGAGCGAGGGGTAAAGGGAGCCTGTGGCCTCGACGGAGAGAAGGGAGATAAGGTAAGGAGGCGGTGGGCATGTGGGCGGCTGTGGGGCCTGGGCCTACGTCTGACCCTTCCACCTGATGCCTGTAGGGAGAAACTGGTCCCCCGGGCCGCCCTGGGCTGGCAGGACGCAAGGGAGATACGGTGAGTGTGGGGTACCCGGGATGGGGAGAGGATAGGTGGCCCAGGGCCCAACTCATGTTTTCTCTTCTCTAGGGGGAGCCGGGGGTGCCGGGCCAATCAGGGGCCCCCGGGAAGGAGGGCCTGATCGGTCCCAAGGTATGGGGTCTCTCAACAGTGGACATAAGGGGTCAGAATGGGGTAGGGAAGATCACGGTAGGGTGATGGGGGTTTCATGTCAAAAGGGTTGTGGAAGGCTGGGACATTGGGGGGTACAGTGAGGTAGGTCTTGAGGTTTCAGGGTGGGTTGGGGTCACAGTGGGGATTTAGGATTAAGGAATGAGAGGTGGAGAAGTGGGGAGATGTGCATCAGGGCTAAGGGGTCAGTGAGGGAGGCTGGAGTGTCAGTATAAAAGAAATAGGTGGAATCGGGGCAAGGGGTATGACAGTAAGGTCGGGGTCATGGGGAGCACGGCAGAGGGAGGGTCCTGGTATGGTAGGGTCATAGGTGCTTGGGTCATAGAAGATTGTGGCCATTGGGCCAAGGGGCTCGTGGCCGTTGAGCTGAGGAGTTCAAGGCAGACAGTCTCTCATGCTCTTTTCCATTCTCAGGGTGATCGAGGCTTTGATGGGCAGCCAGGATCCAAGGGTGACCAGGGCGAGAAAGGGGAGCGGGTAAGTTGAGACCAAGGTCATGGCAAGCTAAGGAGATTGTACTTTCTGGAAGTGTGTCCACCTTTGGGGGCTTTGATCACTGATCCTGACCTGTGTCTCCACAGGGGCCCCCAGGAACGGGGGGCTTCCCAGGTCCTAGGGGCAGTGATGGTGCTAGTGGTCCCCCTGGGCCACCTGGCAGTGTTGGTCCCAAAGGCCCTGAAGGACTTCAGGGGCAGAAGGTAAGAACTCTGACTCTAACTCCTGACCCCTGAACCTCCCTGAACCTTCCAACCTCACTGACCTCTGACCCTGCAACCTATCCCCAGTACCCCTGCCCCAGTCTCTGAATCTATGATCTCCAACTTTCCCGACTTCTGACCTCCACTGCCTCTGACTGCTCACTCTGTCCTTGCGTCTTTTAGGGTGAGCGAGGCCCCCCCGGAGAGAGAGTGGTGGGTGCCCCTGGAGCCCCTGGGACCCCTGGAGAGAGAGGAGAGCAGGTGAGTGGGGATTCCTGGGCTTAGGGTTGGAGACTGGGGTGACCGCTGGCGTCCCTAAGATCAGAGGTCACAGCCCGGTCCCATCCACTGTGTGTAGGGGCGGCCAGGGCCCGCCGGCCCCCGTGGGGAGAAGGGAGAAGCTGCACTGACAGTAAGTGTGGGCCTGGGTGGGCTGGGCCCCACCTCCCGCCCCCAGGACCCTGACCCCCTGGGCCTGGGCCCCTGACTCAGTGCTGTCCCTCCACGATCCCTGCATCATACGCCTTTTGTTTCTCCCGTGATCCATGGGTGCTTCGTGACCCTTTGCGGTCTTGTGCCCCCAGGAGGATGACATTCGAGGCTTTGTGCGTCAGGAGATGAGTCAGCATTGCGGTGAGTGTGGCCCAGCCCAGAGCCTCTTGGGTCCCATTCCCACTCCACCCCAGCTCCCCTAGACAGGGGCAGGCAGAGTCCCCAGAACTTACGGGGATCAAGCAGTCAAGGAGATGGGCGGACATGGATAGATACGCAGAAGGACGCGTGTGCTTCAGGACAGACGTGCCGACGGGACTTTCCCGTAGTGTTCCTAGCAGCCCAGTGTGGCCTTGTGTGGAGGGGTGGAAGTGGGAACAGCCCGGTGGGTATCAGAGAATGAAGCTCTGTCTCCTCCTTCCTCTCTGTCTGACCGCTTCCACACCTTCTCCACGCCCGCCTGTTTCTGACCCTCTCTCTCTCCCTTCCTCTCTCTCTGCTGCCCACCCATTCTTTCTCTCCTTCCATCGGTCTCTCTGTCTGTCTCTCCTGCGGTCCTTCTCTCTCCATCTCTGCCCCCCTGTGTGTGTCCCTCTGTCTCTCCCCCTGCCGCTTTCCATCTTTGTCTCTTGCTCTCCGTCCTTGTCTCTCTCCCTGCCCTTCTCTGCCCTCTCCAGCCTGCCAGGGTCAGTTCATCGCATCTGGATCACGTGAGTAGTTTTCTGGTATTTTCTGCTCCCGGAACTTTCTTCATCCCAGGCCCTACTGTGCCCATCCCCTGGGTCCACTCAGCAGGGGCCTGGCTGAGTGGCCACCATTATGACCCCAAGGCCCTGTGCCCCTGCCCTTTGCTCCAGGACCCCTCCCTAGTTATGCTGCAGACACTGCCAGCCCCCAGCTCCGCCCTGTGCCTGTGCTCCGGGTTTCTCACGCAGAGGAGGAAGGTGAGGCTAGCTAGACTTGTGGGGGCAGGGGGAGCAGTGGCTGCGGTGGGGTGCAGACCCATGTGACGTTGCTCCTGAGTGCAGGGCAATGCCACATGTGTAGGGGCAGCACGGAGGGCACAGCTGGAACACTGTGCACATGTAGGAGATAGTGCTGCCCGCCCCGCCCCCAGGGCCAGGGCTGGGCAGCAGGAACGTAGCCCCGTGGCGGCCTTGCTCACAGTACACCCCACCCTGTGTGCAGGCCGGGTGCCCCCTGAGGACGACGAGTACGAATACTCTGAGTACTCCGTGGAGGAATACCAGGACCCCGAAGCTCCTCGGGACGGCGATGGTGAGAGTGGGGGCTGGCCTAGAAGGGCTCGGGGAGGGGCGGCAGACCTCTAGTCCCTCTGTGATGGCCACCGCCCCTGCTGACCTCCTGACCCCCACTGGCCCTAGACCCCTGCTTGCTTCCGCTGGACGAGGGCTCCTGTACCGCCTACACCCTGCGCTGGTACCATCGGGCTGCGGCAGGTGGCACAGAGGCCTGTCACCCCTTTGTCTATGGCGGCTGTGGAGGGAATGCCAACCGTTTTGGGACCCGTGAGGCCTGTGAGCGCCGCTGCCTGCCCGGCGTGGTCCAGAACCAGGGAACAGGTATGGGCCTACCCCTCCACCCCAACAGGAGCCTGGATGCTGAGCCTACCCAGATCAGGTCCTGGTCGGGGTCCCAGGTCAGGAGCCCCCTCAGACTGGGGGCCTGGGACAGACCCCTGGACCAAGGAGCTGAACAGAGAATCCTAGCTGTGGAGTCCCCTCGGTGCTCCCTCCTCCAAGGACCTGAGTGAAGATCCCCTCTCTGAGGGCGGAGCCCCACTCCTGTTGTGCCCCCAGCTGCCCCAGTGCTCCTCTGGGGCCTACATGCTGGGTAAGGCCAGATGGCTGAAGACAGCTCCCCACTTGCTACCTGCCCCAGGTGCTGCCCGGAGCTGAGGTCCAGATGACCAGCTGAAGTTCAGCATCCCCTGGAGGAGTCCTGCTGTCCCTCCCCTTGGTGCTAGAGGCCTGTGTGCACGTGAGCGTGCATGAGCGTGTCCGTTATTTCAGTGACTTGGTCCCATGGGTCTAGCCTTCCCCCTGTGGACAAACCCCCATTGTGGCTCCTGCCTCCCCAGCAGATGACTCAGTGTGGGGGTGGCTGTGGGCAGTGAGCGGATGTGACTGCATCTGACCCACCCCTTGACCCAAGCCTGTGATGACATGGTGCTGATTCTGGGGGGCATTAAAGCTGCTGTCTTAAAAGGCCCCTGTTGTGACTGTTTGGGGAGATGGGGCTGGCAGGGGGCCAGGTTTTCCCTGGGAGGTCAGTACTATCCTGCATGGGTGGGGAGTCCCTCTGTCCAGCCCTGGTCACTGTCCTGTGACCCTCAGTCCTCAACTTGCCCCCCAAAAGGAGTAGACTGAGTGGGGGCTGAGGACATGTGTTCACTGCCCCCCAGGAGGGGATGAGTCAGAGGTGGGGTGCTGCTTCATGCCAGGAGCCATGCCCCAGCTCCTACCTCAAGGGGCTGAGAGAGATAAAGGGGCCGTGAAGGGGGCAGAGGGCCGGAGCACAGCAGCACACTGCCTGGCCCCAGCCACGGGCAGCCCCGGCGGCCCCACCGTGCCCCAGAGGAGGCTGCTGCTGGTAGGACTGGGGTGGCTCTGGGTGGGACGGGCAGGGCCTTGAGGGCTGAGTGGATCTGGGATTTGGGTTGGTGGAGGTCTCTGGACCTGAGGGGGCCTTGGAGTCTCTGGCTGCTTCTCCACCTTGAGGACCCTATTCCCTCTCTTGCTTGTCCTCGATCTGTTGCAAGCTCCCTCAGAACTCAGGCTCCCCTTTTGTCCCTCCACGTTCTCTCTGTGTCTTTGCATCCCTATTTTTTAAAAAAGATTTTATTTATATATTTGAGAGAGAGAGAGAGGGAGAGAAAGCATGAGCAGGGGGAGGGCAAAGGGAGAGGGAAAAGCAGGCTTCCCGCTGAGCTGGGAGCCTGATGTGGGACTTGATCCCAGGAGCCTGGGATCATGACCTGGGCTGAAGGCAGACTCTTCACTGACTGAGCCACCCAGGCGCCCCTGTGCGCCCCTATTTTTATCATGCTGTCTGTGTCTAGGTTCCAGCCTTTTTCTTCCAGTCTCCCTCTATTTTGGTTTGCCTCCTCCCTCTCCTCCTTCTCTCTCTTCTCCTTCCCCTCCCCAAGTGTATCTCTCTCTGTATCTAGATCTGGCTGTGCTCTCTTTATCTCCCCGGCCCCTGCTCTGGCTAGCTCTGTCTTGATTTTTCTCAGTCTCACTCTGGCTGTCTTGTCCTTTCATCTCTGTCTCTTCTATCTCTCTGTGTCCCTTGCCTGGCCTCTCTAATCTCTCTGTCTCTTTCCCTTAGTCTCCCTGTCTGTCTGCTTCCCCATCTGTCTCTGTCCATGCACCATGGCTGCCCAGACTCCCTACCCTGAGCCTCTTTTCTCCTCGCAGCCTGACCACGCGATGACCAGGTGGGCTCTGCTGGTGCTGATGGTCCTGACGTCACGCAGGGCCCTGCTTGTCCCTGCGACCCCTATCCCAGCCTTCCAGCTCCTCCCTCAGAACCCTTCCCAGGCCACTCCCCGCCCTGTGACCTTGGAGAGCACTTCAGCCAGCACCACAGGCCCTTCCACTGCTTGGGGCCACCCGAGCCCCGGCCCCCGCCCGGGCCCCCGCATCACCTTGTCTCTGGATGTCCCCATTGGCCTCCTGCAGATCTTACTGGAGCAGGCCCGCGCCAGAGCTGTGAGGGAGCAGGCTGCCACCAATGCTCGCATCCTGGCCCACGTTGGCCGCCGCTGAGCCACAGAGCGGGAGTCACAATGATGGGGCCACCCCGCGTCAGGAGACCTGGAAGGCGGTGGCAGAGCAGGACGGCACTACACCTGGGCATGGTGCGCCTGGCCATCGCCCTGTGGGGTCCCTGCCAGGTGGTGTCCTGTCACAGCTGAGTGCCTCTCAGAGCCACGGTGCGTCTGGACAGCCTGGACGTTGCCAGGCTGGGGGGCTGCCAAATGGAGTCGTGCCATGCCTGGAGCCCTGCAGACTTCCAATATGTCTGGACAGCGTGGACACTACCGTGGAATGTCCCTACTGTGTGAAGTCTCGCCATGTCTGGGTGCCCCACAGTCAAACAGCATCTGGACAGTCAATGTGGTTACTCTTGGGCCACTTTCAGAAACCTCAACGCAGGAGCCCCATATGTTATCTGAGACCAGTCTGCCTAAGACCGGACCTCAGGTCTGCCCTGCCTTCCACGGTCACCACACAGGGACGTGCAGGCTGAGGGTCACACGCATGTTTTGTGCTCCCTGAGGCAGCACCCCCCTCAGATGAGGGGGCCATCGGGGGCATTTCCAGGCATGGGTGGCTGGATGTGGGAAGTCTGTGGCTGTGGCAGCCTGGGCTTGTGGCAGCCTGGGCTTGTGGCAGGCGTACACATGCCTGGGTGGCTGCGTCTCAGTGTATCTGATAGCTGTGAGTGTGTGTGGGCAAGGTGAGGGCATGTGAGGGGGCTGCGAGGAACAGGGGCTTGTCCCCCAAACCAGCATGAAGCACACTCAACGCACAGCCAGGCACTGTCCTACCCACACGCCTGCACACCCAGCCGTGGCCCTCGGACACACGTGGCTCGGGCTGCTGAGGCTCCAGCCCAGCGCTGCATCTCCTTCATCGAACTGTCCAGAGCAAACGTGCTCATCTTTCCAAGCCTCAGCTTCCTCCTCTGTAGAGCAGAGCAATGCCACCAGGTTTCTTGTGAGCACTGAGCGACAGTGTACATGAGAGTTCTGGCATGCAGGAAAGAGCTCAATAAACGTAGCGCCTGGAGAATGGGATGAACGAGAATCACTGTCATGTGCACCCAGGCAGTGACAGTCGAGGGCTGAGTCATAGCTGGCTACGGTGCCCCTCTGCCCACTCCCCCTACCCCTGCCCCATTTCACCAACCTGCTCCCTTTGGTGTGGAAGGAATAGGTTTTCCCTAATCTCACAGCCCCAGCCCCTTTGCTGGGCTGGAGGTGGGACAGACCCTTCCGAACAGTGTGGACAGGCTTGCCTGCCCAGGGGGCAGAAACTCTAGGTAGTGTAGACAGCTCTGGCTGGAGACAAGGGCAGACCCTGGGCAGTATGGACTGCTCTGGCTGTAGAGGGAGGCCACACGGGCGGGAGTATGACTGCCTGGGGTGCGGGCACTGTTGATCTCTCAAGTTGTGAGCGGCCCTGGGGGGCGGGCCCAGGGCGGGGCTGGGAAGGCGGGGCCACACGGGGCACACCGCAGCTCCGTCCTGCGCCCGGAGGGCGGGGCTGCCCGGCTCCAGGCTGCAGGGGGCGGTGGCCCAGGCCAGTTCGCTTGCAGGATGGACAGAAGCAAGGAGGGAGGCAGCGCCCTGACGGACCCCGGGTCAGGGAGCAGCAGGCGGGGTAGGCACGGGCGGCGGGGAGAGGGTGGGAGGGGGATTGGGGAAAGACCAGCGCGCAGTGGAGGTGGTGCTGGAAAAGGTGCGAGGGTGTTGGTCTCTCTAGTGTAGGGGTGCTCTGAGGGGGCATCAGCCTGTCAGTGGCAAGGAGGAGGGGGAACACTGTCGCCTTGCAGGGGAGTGGGGGGGCTGGGCCAAGGGGGAACTATAAATAGCTTCTTCCTCCAGCCCAGGGAGAGGGACAGCCAGCTGGAGCTGCCTGAGGCCCTCCTGCTCTGCCCTTTGCTGGCCTCCAAGGAGGTCATGTTTGTCCAGGTCCCCCCTCAGGGGTCACACATCATTTTGGGAAAGCCCAGAGGCTCATTTGGGAAATTTTTCATATGAAGTGGCTTTAGCCCTTAAACCAGCATTTCTAGGGCACCTACTGTGTGCCTTGTGCAGGTCCTGAGCTGCTCTGAGCACCTACTGTGTGCTCTGTTCTGGTCATGAACCTTTCTGAGCCCTTACTGTGTGCCTTGGCCAGCCCTGAGTCACTTTGAGCACCTACCGTGTGCCCTGTGCCAAGCCGAAATCAGCAAGTGCAGACCACAGTTCACAGCCTGTTCAGTCACACGGCTCTGTACCCCCAAGTTGGAACCCCACACCCTCTGTGAGCTCTGGGCCCACGGAGATACCGGGGTTGATCCTTGGCTTGAAGTGGCCAGAGGAAGCTGGAACTCCTGGGAACTCCCTGAACCTCCCAGTGGCAGTGGAGGGGAGAGGAGGAGGGAAATAAAGGGGCAGGGAGGCAGTAGAGAGCAGCAGGCCGCTGCAGCCTCCCCGTCTCTGTGCAGGCCTGGGTTGCTAGTGTGCGTGCACGTGTGGCTCTGTGTGCACGCTTCCAAGCATGGGCATGTGGGCATGTGGGTCTGTGTAGCATCCGCTGAGGTCCTGGGCCTTTATGCTGCGAAGTCTGGCCAGGACTGACCAGCAGATACAGGGATGGGGAAGAGTTTGAGCAGTGAGAACTGAGGATCTAGGACTTCAGCCACCCTATAGCTTGTAGCCAGGGACACTGGAGAGAGGTCCAGTGGTCAGCGCAGAGGGCACTCCTGGAGCTGACCTGGGCCACGCCAGGCAGGTTCATAGAGGCGTGGGGAGGCTGAGCAGGACATATTCACCCACCAGTGCATGCTGACCTCCCAGGACACTTTCCACCCCATTACTTTGGGATGGCCCCAAGGAGGGAAAAGCCATGAAGGCTGACTGTTCTCTTGGGCATCTGCTGATGCTGGGGGAGCAGAAAGCCAAGAGAGCATTGGAGGGAACAAAGCAGAGCCCAGCTGTAGGGGGAGAAATGTGGTGACATGGAAGATGGGGGAGGTGAGGTTTTAAAGGGTGGGAGTTGGTCTGAGTCTGTCCTGCACTGTGGGCTGACTCTGTGACCCTGGGCCCTGCGGCCCTCCCTCAGTTTCCTACTCAAGAAATGGGCAGGGAGATGAAGAATATTCTTAGAGCAGAAGTAGACTCTGGCCTTGGGGAGGAGCCCCAGGCTCCTCCTGCTGGTAACCTGTGGCCTCCCACTGGATATGGGGACTTGGGAAGGTGTGTCTGGGTCAGCCCAGGGTCAGACTGGGGAAGAGTGGGAGGTAGAGCCACGGCTCTTCCTGGGAGGCTAGGCTCAGACTGTCTGGGTGTGGGGACGGTTTCCTCGAAATGGCCCTGGCATCCTGCCCTGCTCTGGCTACCCCTACCCCCAGCCTTTGACTAACACCCCAGGAGGGCTGAGGAGGAGAACGGGCAGGTCAGAGGAAGTGCTGGGTGTCTGTGGATGCTAGAGCACGTAGCTTTTGCAATAAGTGCTGGGGGTTGGACAGGGTGTGGGCGGGTGGTGACAAGGTCTCTGAGGTCAAGGTGGCCCCAGGATGGCCTTGGCAATGGCTAGGAGACAGACAGGAAGGCTGGCTGCGTCAGAAACAGAATGCGTGGCTTTGGAGAAGTAGGAAAGCGGGCGGCTTGTCACAAGGGGCATCCCGCTCATCAGGAGCTGCCCACGGGTGTGCTCAGAGCGGCCTCTGTGTGAGGTGGAGGGAGGTGGGGGCGTGGACGCTGCAGAGGAAGAATGAAGGAGGAAGTGCTCAGCTCTGTCTGGGGCAGGGCATTCCTCCCAGGGCAGGCAGCTAGAGCTGGTTGCAGGGAGGATCTAGTGGGCTTCTGCCTCGCCAACCCTCATCTCCTGTGAACGGGACAAGACATCTGTATCAGAGTTATCTTAAGGGTCCTTGCCAGGCTCTGAAGTGCTGGGTGGAGACGGGTGTGTGGCAGGGAGGTCAGAGGGCGGGGGTGCTGCACCTGTGGGGCGCTGGGCGGAGCCTTGTTCTCCATAGCCCTAGCCCCGGCTCTGGGCTGGACACACTTTGAGCAGAGAGAACCTGAGGATGCCATGATCCTGTCTGGGGGTTTTGCGGAGGACATCGCTAGAGGGCAGTGTGACCCAGGTTTGGGCAGTGTCAGTGGGGGCCCCAGGACAGAAAGTGTACAGAACTTGGAGAAGCTGGGCTGAGGAGACAAAGGAGAATGACCCAGGGTTCCTGGACTTCTGGATTTCTCCCCTGCCCTTTGCTTCCACTGCATTCTTAAAGACAAGAGGGAGGTAAGTAATTTAATGGTATCACTAATGTGCTTTAGAATGGATTTCTCAGACACTGACACATTTAATCTATACCAGAATCCCGTAAGGTTGATGATGCCCGCATTCTGAGACAGAGGGTCATTTTAAAAATATGCAAATTTACAAATTACAATTTAATTGGTAAAAGTGAAATCCTGGAAGAAGAAAGATACTGCCAGGGCTCAGTGAGTCTCCAGGGAGCTTGGTTTAAACGTTCTGCTCACGTGCTCCTGGGGGGCTGGAGTTTAGCCTGAGTTCCCCAGGGGCCAAGGAAAAGAGAGGAAACAATTTTGAGACGTCCCTGTCCATGAGGTAAAAGATTTTCCAGTGTGGTTGAGCCGGTCGCTCCGGTGGGCGAGGGAGAGTCCTGGGGCTCGAGGGAGGGTAGGGACGCACGGCTGGGGGGCGCAGCAGTTGACAACTGGCATAACGGAGGGGCCACCAGACAGGTCCTGACCAACTGAGATCTGCTCAAGCAGGTGCAGCCCCTTAGCACGCAGATCCCTCCCTCCTGGGGGCCCTGAGATCAACGGTAGCAGTGAGCGGAACCCGGGTGCCTTGGGGGCAAGGCTGTGCAAGGCGAGGCAGTAGATGCGGCCGAGGCAAGTCTGCGCGGTGCCGTTGGGCGGGCTGGGCTCGTGCATCCCCGGCAGGGTCGGCACTATCCGGGCCTTGAACCTGTGGAGAGTTGGGCATGCGCGTCCTCGATCCCGGCGTGAAGGGCGGGCCTGCGGGGTCCAAACCCGGCTGGTAGGCGAGTTGGGCATGCGTGGTCGGAGGCCGGGCCCTCTTCAGTTGGGGTAGGGCCTACTCGTTCTGGGGCGGGGCCTGCGGGGAGTCGGACAAGCGTCTCTGCGGCTCGAGGAGGGGCGGGGCCGAGGGGCGGGGCCTCGAGTGGCCCGAGGTGGCCTGGCTGCTGGGTCGAAAGCCGCGCAGTCCGACTCAAGACGTCCCGGGTATGGCGTCCCCACGGGAATTGACCCAGAACCCCTTGAAGAAGATCTGGATGCCGTACAGCAATGGGCGGCCCGCTCTGCACGCTTGCCAGCGCGGTGGTGAGGCGGGGTCCGTGGAGAAGGGGAGGGCGGTGCACGGGGATGGGTGGATAGGGCGGCCTGCGCAGTGGTCTCGCACGGAAAGGGGGCCAGGAACAGGTGGGGAACCGGGGACAGGTGAGGCTGCAGTGACTGGTGGTAGGGGAGCAGGAACAGGTCGACGGCCGGGCACAGGTGTGGCAGAGCAGGGGGCGGAGACAGGTATGTGGCCCCGTCTCCGCCTCGCTAGGGGGGCTAGGTCCGGCTACCATCCCCTCCGGCAGGGCGCCGGCCCCTTCTCACCCGAGTCTGTACCCATCAGGTCAGGTCAGGGGAGGATTCGGAGCCTCCTCCTGCCATTCACTTCAGGCCGGAGAGCGTGGACCTGGTCTGAGCTGTGTTGGCCTTAGGGAAATCGCTTGACCTCTCTGAGCCCAGAACTTTCAGAGGCCCAAAGGTGGGCCAGTCCTCCAGTGGGAGGAAGGGCGCCCCTTGGCCTGAACTACCCACCTCTGGGCTAAAACCTGAGCTTTGGGAGGAATTTCAGGGAAGTGCAGGTGTGTTGGGAATGGAGAAGGTGAGAACACTGTTCCATATGGACCTGTCTTTGTGTCCATGGGGGTATATGTATCCAGGTGAGGTTGTGGGTGAATGGTAACGTTGGAGGGGGAAACACCTAGGAGACATGCTGAAATTCATGGAATTGTTAAGGAATTGTTGAGGGGCTTGCCTTTCCTGGGATCCCGATGTTTAATCCACTTTACTTGACTTTCTGCTTGTCCTTAAATGAGTCTGCAACCTCTTATTGCCAAGAAAAACAAAGGGTTTTGTTGTTGTTGTTGTTGTTTTAGTAGTAACCGAAACATCATAATGAATTTGCAAGTTGGCAAGGACCTCAGAGAACATCTAGTCCAACTTGTAATACAGATATAGAAATGGAGATCAGGAATTGTGTGACGTACTAAGGTCTCTCTGTACTCCTTGACGTCTGCTTGGCCATGATAAGGGAGGGGAGAGTGCTCTGTTCTTGTTTTGCTTTGAGGCCAGCCTGGGGGCCCTGGCTTTGACCAAGATGTAAGTCCTGTGGGTGGACTGTGTGTATCTCTTACCACACTGGGTCCTGGTAGGGGTGGCCATGGTTTTGACCGAGCATGCTAGTGGGTCATGGCTCTGACAGTGATGTAGGTCCTGGTAGGATGCTGAGGTGGTGACCAGGCTCTTAGCCCCAGGGCCATGGCTTTCCAGTCAATACTCAGTCTTGAGAGGCAATGGCAACCCCCTAGCCAGCCCTCCTTTAAGACTTTTCTGGAGGGACCAAGGCCAAGGCCTTTTGCTCTTGTGCTTACAAGGGGGTGGTTGCTGTTATTACATAAAGGGGGAGAAGTCAGAACCTGGGCTTTGAAGGCAGGAACACTCAAGGCGCATCGTGGCTCAGCTGTGTGACCTTGGGCAAGGAGCTGACCCTCTAAGCCCCAGGTTCCTCATCTGTGGGATGGAGACGGTCATCATCCCTGCTCCCAGGAGCCGCTGTGAGCCTCTTCGAGAGGGGATGCTTGATAAGTGGTGGCAGGTGGTGCTGTCGTTTCGTCATCACCCTTCTTTGCTTCTCAGTACCTCAGAGTCGGGAACTGAAGCATCAGCTTGGAGCCAACCCCCCATTCCAGATGGCAAAGATGCTGAGGCCCACTGGGGAGGGGCCTGTGTTTCTCCAAGCTCCAAGGATGCGGTGAAAATATGGCTCTGGCCTGAGCAGAAGGGCTTGTGCTGTGGCACTGTCTCAGCGTGTTGCAGTGGGTGAGACTCTGGACTGGCCCAGCACAGGAGGGCTTCCTGGAGGGGAAGGCACCCAAGAAGCCAAAGATGAGACCTGCAGATTGTATGGGGGTTTGGGCCCCAGGCGAGGGTCCCTGAGTTCACAGCAGGGAGTAAGCCAGGAGTGAACATGGAACCTGTCTGGGCAGCACCCGCAGTCCCCAGAGCCTGTGTTCATGCAGCGTTTTACCCCCTGCATGGTAGATTTATAACTCGGTGGAAGACCACAAGGACAGGTGAGGACCTGAGGGTGGGGGATGGGTGGAAGTTGACCTGATCACAGAGCTATATAGAGAAGAGGATATGGAGTCCATGGCTGGTGTGTGCTGTGTCGTGGGTTGTCTTTGGTGTCTATTCCCTGGCCCCTGAGGCCACCAGAGGCTGCTTGGCTGTGCCTCTCCCACCCCTATTCTCCATTAGCAATTCTTCTTCCTTTGGTGAAATTCAGAGCTACACATGAGGGCCCGGAAGCTGCTACCTCCTTCATCATTAACCCCTCAGCTCAGCCCTGGAGGAGCTCTGGGAGCAGGTGGGGCAGGGGATGAAGAAAGGACTCAGAGCATTCCAGAAAGGACAGTGCTTGTGATGGCTTTTATTGGCAAAAAGGTAGCAAGAACTTCTTGTCTAAGGACATGACTAGAATGTGCACAGGACAGTAGGAGAGATGCCTTTCTGTCCCCTCTGAACAGGACGGTGATGCCAGGTTGCTTTCTTTTAGAGAGTTCTCCCTTCCCCAGCCTGGCCCAAGGAAGTGGGGACAGGTGCAATTCAGGAACCAGTTCTGGAACCTTCTCCAGGACTTGTAGCTGCCTCTGAGGTGGCCCACCAGAAAGTCAGCACAGGGTAGCACCAGGCTTATCTCGGGCCTCTTGATTCCTTGGGTTCTTGTGGCC
Organism: Ursus arctos; assembly: GCF_023065955.2. Taxonomy (NCBI): domain Eukaryota; kingdom Metazoa; phylum Chordata; class Mammalia; order Carnivora; family Ursidae; genus Ursus; species Ursus arctos. The sequence goes on along the minus strand of NW_026622808.1, from coordinate 32,052,590 downwards.
CTAAGCAAATATATAGGAAAAGGAACCAGTGAGGTAAGTTGAATGGACATGTCTGCAAATCTTCTGCACGTAAACCTCATGTTCTGCTATCTAATTACTCAGTGCCGAGGCTCTCAAGGGCCCAGAGCTACAGCTCCGGCTGCACCCCCAGGTTCCCTGGTGCATATGCTCTCCGTTCAGACCCCGTAGTGTGTTCCTTCTTGTGGGCCTCTGTTTGTAATTCCTCTTCTGCCAGCTTGCTTATGTTTTGCTGTTGTAAGCAGAGCTATTGCAAATACACTTGCACTTTGGGCTTTCTTTGGGTCATTTCCTTGGGAGCTTATCTTGAGGAACAGAGTTGATAGGTAATTTATTGCTCGCGTTTTGCACCCAGCCGTGGTTGACCACCCTGCCTGCCTACTGTGGCTGTGCTTGGGGCCAGGGAGGGGATCCTGTCCCCAAACACTGGGGGAGGAGGCCAGGGCTGTCTGGGGGAAGATAGGAAATGTGCAAAAGGGACGCAGAACCCCACTCCTGAGGTCATGGGAGAGCCCTTCAGGGAGCAGTGGGAAGGAGAGGAGCAGGCTGGGTGTGCAGGCTTCCCCCGTGCTTAGTAGCTGATTCACTGCCCTTTAGTTGCTTGAGAGCCTGGCCAGCAGTTGTGCAAACAGCCCAGGCCCCAGTGTCACTGGCCCTCAGGATGCAGGGCCTTGCTTAACTTGCTTTTCTCTCACCTTAGCCAATGCTGAGGTTTTTCTGCAAGTTCACTCTTGCTCACTGTCGGCCTGTGTTCCGTGGGATCCGCTGCTTCCCTCCCCTGAGGCTCACAGCTTGGGTCACATTTGCCCAAAGATCAGGTGCGGGAGCGATGGAGCCCCCACTGGCAGGCAGGGCCCTTTACTCCTCTGCGGGGCCTGCCTGGAGACAGACAGGTGCCTCTGCACCCCGAGTCCCGAGGGCAGTAGGTGAGCCTGCGTCTTCAGGGCTGGGCAGGTGGCACAGCTTCCCAGAGGTGCCCGGCTTTTCCATGGAGATAGTGCTAGGCCTCACTGAGCGATTGTCGGCCCATTTGACAGGTGAGGACACCAAGGCCCAGGGTTGCCAGTCATTGTCAGAGTCAACATAGGAACCCAGACCTGACTCCTGAGCCCCACATGGGGCTGCCCCTGGGGCCTCTGTGCTCCAGCTCCAGTGAGGGAGACAAGCTGAGGGGTAGGGCCCAGCAGTCTGTCCAAGCAGGGCTACCAGGAGAAGGCACTTGCAGAGCCCTGGGAGCAAAGGAGGGGCAATGACAGGTCCCCACATGGGCCACCTGTCTGTCTGCTGTGGTTTCACATAACCCAGGTGCTGGGGAACAACAAAAGGGAAGCTTCCTAAGGTTTCTGAGGTGAGGCCACACTGAAAGCTGAGCCGGATCACGTGAGGCTGGTAGTTCCGCTGTCTTGGTGTCTGTCCCAGTGGGCCGGGGTTTGGGGATGCTGTGTCCAGACCTGTCGCCGCCTCCGGCCTTGGCAACTTCTCTGGCTGGTGCACTTACCTGGCGGCACGTGGGATGGTGGCAGGTGGGCTGCCCGAGGGATAGTCCTTGCGGACATTGGTCTAGCTCTCTGGTCTCAGCCCCTTTTGGTGTTCACCCTATGGGATTTCGAGATGCCCCCTCCGCCCATGATTTTTGAGTACCAACTCTGTGCCAGACCGCATGATCCCAAACGGCTCGGACACTGCAGGGCTGCTCCCACTCCGAGCGATCAGGTGCAGGGGGCAGACTCACGGGTGAGGGGCCAGGATCGAAGGAGTGTGCCGGCGGAGCACAGGGTGGGTGGGAGGAAGGGCTCACTGAGGAAGCAGCTTTTGAGCTGGGCTTTGTACTGATGAGGCAAAATTCCCAGCAGGGAGGGTAAGCAGTGGAACTGTGCTAGCAGGAATGCTGCAAGGCTGTGCGGGCGGGGTGCGGATTCCCGGATGACAGTTGGGTGTTGACTCTCCCCTGGGCCTTGGCTCCGTCTGGCAGGTTCATTCAGGAGTGTGGCAGGCCCAGCTTTATATCCGCAGTGCCCATCAGGAGAAGGGGCTGATGAGATTCTGCCGCAGCTCCTGGAGCCCAGACAGGCCTGGGTTATGCCACTGGTGGCTTGAGACCAGGGCCTGAGGCCAGGAGGCTTGGAAGGCCCATCCGATGTCCTGTGCCGGGAGCAGAGGGAGCGGCACACTGGGGCATCCCAGCCCGCATCTGACGCCGGCTCCTTGCCTTTCAGTTTGCATGACCAACTGCCCGACGCTCATTGTCATGGTAGGCCTGCCTGCCAGGGGCAAGACCTACATCTCTAAGAAGCTGACTCGCTACCTGAACTGGATTGGCGTGCCCACTCGCGGTGAGACTTGGCCTCGACTTCCAAGGGGGCCTTGGGGCGTTGTGGGGGAGGGAAGGGGAAGACAGAAGGGTGGCCTGGGGTGGGTCAAGGTCAAGAACTGGGGAGGGCTGCTGCTGTGTGAAAGCTGAGCCTTTCTTTCCCCCAGAATTCAACGTTGGCCAGTATCGCCGGGACATGGTCAAGACCTACAAGTCTTTTGAGTTTTTCCTTCCAGATAATGAAGAGGGCCTGAAAATCAGGAAGTGAGTGTGTGTATGTGTGTGATTATGTGTGTTTACAGAGAAGGCCCTGGAGCCCAGATGCCCAGCTGCTCCTGAGCCCTGGCCTTGCTCTGCCGCATTGGGCTGTGACAGGGCTGGTCTCCTGACCTCTCAGGATATGGTGGGGTGGGGATGTATTAGACTTGGGGACAATGGGAGAGGGTGTAGGGCCTCTTTTTTTTTTTTTTTTTTTTAAAGCTTTTATGTGTTTATTTGAGACAGAGAGAGAAAGAGAGCGAGCCTGAACGGTGGGGAGGGACAGAGGGAGAAGGAGAAGCAGGCTCTCTGCTGAGCAAGAAGCCTGATGTGGGGCTTGATCCCAGGACTCTGAGATCATGACCCAAGCCAAAGGCAGACACTTAACTGACTGTGCCACCTAGGCGCCCCAGGTGTATGCCCTCTTGGTGGCTGGCCCTGCCCTGGGGTTCACGAACCCTTAGTAGGGACATCCTATGGGAGGGGAAGATGGGGCTTCAGAGAGATGGAGGAGACACCCAGGGCAGGTCACGGCCGGCTGCAGAGACCTCTCACTTGTTTACCCCAGGCCCTCCATGGGCATGGCCTCTGGTAAGGCAGGGGGCTGAGTGGGTGCAGGAACACAGGCCTCTGGGATGGGGCAGGGTGGGAGAAGGACTACCTCCTGGCACCTTCTCACAAAGCTAGAAGGATTGGGCCCAGAACTGTGCCTTCCTTCCCTTGCCCTGGGATAAACTGTATATTTGAAAGATGTTTGGCATGTGCTTGGCATGTTCTTGGCATGGGTAGGACAGGCCTTGGCTTTGCTTTCATGTGGCTCAGACTTCACCCTCCTGTTCTCATTCATGAGATGGGAATTTACATACGATACCCTACCTCCTCCCCTCCCTGCCCCATTCAGACTTGAACCAAGAACACCAACTGGTGGTCTGAGGATCTGTGCTCTTTTTGGCAGCTGTCAGCTGAGGGATCAAGAAGCTTCCTTGCCCTTGCTCTGGGTCCAGCCATTGTGGTAGGGTATTTAGCAGAGGTTGGCCCAGCTGTAGTGACCTCCCCAAATCAAGTAGAGCTCCAGGCCAGAAGCTACTGGGTTGCTGCCCAGGCCTGGCTACTAGGCTGCGCCCTCCATCTGTGGCCACCAGGGGGCAAGAGCTCCCCACTGTGGGGCCGGGCCCTTCCCTAGTGTTTGCTCTTGGGTCAGTGAGGCCATGCCAGGCCGCTGTACCAAGAAAGGGAAGGGGAGTCTGACATTCAGGCCTGTGGCCAAATTGTGGGTAGAACTCTCTGGTGACTCAGACAAAGGGGAGAGGACTGATATTTGAACTGCTGTGTGTTGGGTGCCTGCTGCCCGTGGTCACTGCCCCTCCCCATTTTACAGGTGAGGAAGCTGAGGCTCAGGGATCTCAGACAAGGTAACAAGGTGCTTCCCAGAGCCCAGACTTGACTCTAAGCCCTTACCACTAAAAACTGTGGTGTCCAGCTTTCTAGTGTTACCCAATTAGCAGGTCAGAGGTTGTCTCCCGTGCAAATTCTACAGCAGCCTCAAGCTGTGGGCACCGACAAGCTTAGGGCCATTTCCCAATAACCAGCCCCAAATGTCCCACAGGTAATTGGCAACGCAGAAGGATCAGACTTTTTTAAAATGGGAAGCCTGAGAAGAGAAGGCTAGATTCCCAGAGATCTGGGTGATCACATATTGTTGAGGTCCCTGGAGCTCCACAACGCTGCTGTCCGTCCCTGACAGCGGGCACGGTGGAAGGTCCAGGAAAGGGCAAGCAGGGTCACATGCACATGTGCAGGCCACGCGTACATACAGGCCATCAGGTGCACTCGTACTCGTGCACTCAGTCTCCTACGCACGCGAGCCCACACGCGCGCCCATGGGCACGTGCCCACTTGTCTACCAACTCCATTCAGATCTGTTCTGACGCTCTCCACCTGGGTTCGCATCAGTCTGCACAGGTGAAGGGCTCAGTCCCATAAGACTGCCCCCGCTTCTCACCCACACTCCCGTACACGCGGGCTCCTGGGCTGTTCATCCTACGTCTCCCCTGGAGCCCTGAGATCCCTCTTACCTGGTGCTGCCTCAGCCAGAGCGACCCTGCAGATCCTAGCCCAGAACCTGGGGCGCACACGCAGCCAGAAATGGCCCCAGCAATGCCGGTTTCCTGGGCTCTCGGAATTCAGGGGGTTTTTGGCAGAAGAAAGCTCTTTAAAGTTTTAACAGAGACCACCCCCCCCGGGGGGGGGGCACAGAAAGGTCAAAAAGAGGCATAGGAGCAGAGCCTCTTCCAGGGACCTGGACTCAGGTCTGTCCCGTTTCTCCCTGACCCCAGCGGGCTGCCCCCTGCTCTGCCGGGCCTGGGCCTCCGCGCTCAGGCATGCGGCCCGGCTGGTGAAAGCCCGACGGCAGAGTCCTTGGGTGCGCTGGGGGTTTGCACTCCAAATCTGAAGATCAGACAAACGGAGGGAGATCTAACTTCACTCCTGCATCAAGAAAGTGCAGGTAATAGATAAAAGGCCAGAGTGCTCTGTCTGTCTCCAGATCTTAGAGGAGAAAGGGATAAAACGCGGAAGACCCTTATACAGAGCAGCCCGTTCTGCAGCAATAAACCAAAAGGCTGAGATGTTCTGAAGGCAGTAGAGTCAGTCATGGGGAAAGCTTCACTTTCCGGAGGGTCTGTGGGTCTGTGGACATGGGTGCAAGAGGCAGGGAACAGCACCCTCCTCCGGAAGGGATAGGTTCACAGGTTCTCTCTTCCAGGAAAGCAGATGGAATAGTAAGTATAATGTCGCCCTGGGGGCCACGGTGTCTTTTCTCTCCCCACCACCAGCCCCCAACACTCACACACAAGGAAACATCTTGTTTTTAAAGTGCTTATTTGGGGGCGCCTGGGTGGCTCAGTGGATTAAGCGCCTGCCTTCGGCTCAGGTCATGATCTCAGGGTCCTGGGATCAAGCCCCTTGTCAGGCTCCCTGCTCAGTGGGGAGTCTGCTTCTCCTTCTCCCTTTGCCTCCCACTCCGCTTGTGCTCTCTCTCTCTCTCTCACTCACATGAATAAATAAAATCTTAATAAATAAAAAATAGAAGTGTTTATTTTGATAATCAGGGGAAATGCATGACATTTAGAAATCATGAATATGGCAGAATGGCAGCCTGGATTTGTACACAATGAGATGAGAAGAGAAGGTGCAGAAAAGTGGTATTTTAAAAAACATCCCCAGTGGCCAGGAGCACATAGCCTTCCACTTACAGGAGCAGAGTTAGCAAAAGCACCGAAAATGACCTCAGGAAAGAGAGACCTTGAGAAGAGAAGGGGCCCCAGGGACTGGGCCCTCTAATCCGGGGTAAGATGTGTCTCTGATCTGTGGCCCTCCTGCAGCCAGGGTCAGGTGCGGGGCTGACCCTGTATTTTCTCTTCTGAAGGCAGTGTGCGCTGGCAGCCCTCCGTGACGTCCGGCGGTTCCTCAGTGAGGAGGGGGGCCATGTGGCGGTGAGTGGGACATCCCGGTGACTTCTGGGAGTGACATGCGGGAGCCTAGCTACATCTAGCCCTTTGCTTATCAGCCGCCTGGCAGGGAAGGGAGGGTGTGTGTGGCCGCAGCTGCCCCCCGGGTGCCGGGTGCGGGGCCCTGGGAGGAAGTCTCCGCCACTATACAGGAGGAAGCAAGAGGCTGGATGTGTGCTGGGAATTTCCCTCTGGGCTTGTGGTTGCATCTGACCCAGTAGGACTTCCTTCTGAATACTCCCATTGTTGGTCACCACATGTGGTATCGTGTTACCCAAGTCTTTAGCAAACATGATTTCTCCAGGGCTGGGGAGAATCCTGTCCCACATTTAGTGGCTGTTCCAGGAACCCAGTGAATCCCGGGCAATGGAATTCCAACGATGTGTTGGCCCCTCCCGTCGGATGGTTGGGTGGGACAAGGTTGAGCCAGGGTGCCTATGGGAAAGGCCGCTCCCCTCACCCTAAGCCGTCAAACACAGCAGCTGCCTTTTCCTCTTGGAGGCGTGCTTCCTGCAGCCCTGAGTCCCCCTGCTCCATCTGGACCCGTCACCTTCTCAGTCTGTGGAACCCTGGGACTTTCCTCCTCCTGACCCCCCAGCTGGAGCCCTGCGCTCGGACTCCCTGTCTTCTCTCTCCTGGGTATACTGACTTGTTTTGTCGGATCACATGTTCCAGTAACTTCCCGAGGAAGGTTCTTGGGCATTACCTTGAAAGAGATCTTGCGTGTCTGGCAATGTCTGTGTTTATCCTCATATTTGATGGTTGGGTTTGGGTGGGAAGTATTTTTCCTTTAGAATTTCTACAACATCGCTCTGCGGTAGTATGGCTGCTAGAGCAGCTGTGGAAAAGTCTGATGACATTCTGATTCGCTGATCTTCCCCAAAGTTTCAGCTCTTGGAAGGAACTGGGGCTGCTTATGCCCTTTTCTCTGGGGAGAACTTCAGGGCCTCGTGCTGGGGCTTCTTTGCTGTGCCGCGTTCCCGGGCGGCCCTCTCCAAGCGAAGCTCTTTTCTAACAGGTCAGGGAAATTGTCATCTGTTATTACTTTGATAAGCCACCCCCACCAGTTTCTGACAATTGATTCTCTGCTCCACTCCCAGTTTTCTGAGCTGCTTTTTCTAGAACTGGTGGTTTCATGCTGGGCTTGAGCCCTAATTTTATCTTTTTTTCCCTCCTGATTTCCTATCTCTGTCACTTTTGTCCTCTTTTCAGGGAGACTTTCTCAACATTATCATATAAGCATTTGGTTGAATTTTTAAAGACTTTCCGTGATCCTATTTTAATTTCTAAATTAAATATTTAAATTTCTAAATTTCTTATCTCTGAGTGTTCCAGTTTTTTAGACCTCTGTTTCTGTTTCGGGGTCGCTACAGTATTTTGTAGCTCTGTTTAGATAACAGTTGTATCTTTTTTTGACATTTCTCTCTCTTCTCTGCCCCGTCTTCATTTTCTCAAAGTTCCTTTTCTTCTTTTTAATGTGGTCTCTGTTTTTCACATTTGAGGTTTTGCTGGAGTATCCCGTGAGCCCGGGGTTGAATGCCTTTTTTAAAAATGTGCTCTAAAAGCTGCTTTTAGACACGCGGGTGAGCGGGTTACCCCTGAGGACACGTCGGCCTGAGGCAGGGAGGGGGCCTGGGGCTCCACGTGCTCTTAGTTGCACCACGAGGCAGCCCTCCCTTTTCCTCTGCGCACCTGTCCCTTTTCTCAGAGACACCTGGGTCCTGTTCCTGATGCTCCCCGCTCTGCACAGGTGGGTGTGCTCTGCTGGCCGAGGGCTCGTGTTTGGTTGTCTCCATTTCTCTGAGTCAGTCCGCAGAATTTTGTTGACATCTCCTCTCCTGTTCTCTTTATTCTTCTTCTCCCATCTTCGCGGAGTCTCGGGATGGAGTGGAAATAAGCAAGGGTTCCGCATTCCACGTTTAACTGGTTTTACAGGAAGTCCTGTTGGCCAAGCACGGACTGAGTGCCCGCTGAGAGCACAGGCACCCGCTCCTTCCAGCTTTCCTGAGGTGTGTTCCTCAAGGAAGGGGAGACCCGGCCCAGCCCTCGCAGGTCTAAAGGAGACTGGCCAGGCCGGTGGCCTGGGCCCCAGCTGGTCCCCGTGAGAAATCTGGTCCCTGTGCAGCCGCGGTTGGCTGGCCTCCCCCCTGCTCGAGGGCCAGAGTCCGAATTAACCCTGGTTTGGTCCTAGGTTTTTGATGCAACGAATACCACCCGAGAACGGAGAGCAACCATCTTTAATTTTGGGGAACAGAATGGCTACAAGGTGAGGCGTCTTTGGTTCACCTCCTCGGTTGGGCTGTGGCGCGTTCCGACCGTCCCGGGCCCCTCTCACAGCCCCCTGACGTGCGCGGGTGTCAGGCAGGTGGGCTCCAGACTGGATGTGGGTTACAGGGGTGCTATTTCCTCTCCGCCTGGGCTTTTCTTTCCAGGGAGGTGGGCGTCTCGTGGGAGAGTCCCGGATAGGGTGGCTTCTCGATCCTGTCCCCACCTCCAGAAGAAGGACCCTGGGGTCAGCCTGGGCCTCAGGGAGGTGGGAGCTCCGTGGAGCCAGGCCCAGGGCCCTGAATGTATCTGTGGTTCCTTCCCTCCTGCTGGCCCATGTCCTTGCCGTAGACCTTTTTTGTGGAGTCCATCTGTGTGGATCCTGAGGTCATAGCTGCTAACATCGTGGTGAGTGGTGTCTCTGGCCTTGTGGGGGCAGTAACACAGCTGAGGTGGCACGTGACAGTGAGGTCCAGCTCCAGGTTTGGGCTGGTGCCTGGGCTGGCCTTGATTTGGGCTTCTTGAACATTGGGGTGGGGGAGGGGAGGCAGTACAATGCCAGGTCAGGTGACCGGAGACTCCCAGGCACCACTTGTGTGGAGGGCCATGTAGCTGGGTGGCCTCACTCTTGCTCCCTCCTCTTACCTCCCCTCCCTTCCCCCTCCTCACTTCCCGGACGGTGGGAGGGGGGCTTCAGCCTCTGGAGGTAGGGCGTGGGGGTAGGAAGTGCTGTTTATATATTTGACCTCTCTCCCCTACCCTCTGTTTATCCAAGGAATGGGCATCTGGGTTGGGGGAGAGGGTTCAGGTGGGAAGGGGCTTTCGGGCCCTTTGCCCCTCCGGCCTCACCTCCCCATGTGCCACAAAGATGAGGACTCCCGTCTTAGGCTGCCCAGTGAGACTCTGTTGGCACTAGCATGGGAACCAAGACCAGGGTACTGCTGGACTCTTCCTAATGGAAGCAGTCTTCTGGGCTTGGCCTCCAGCCTCATGCCCCTACCCTTGTCCTGGCCTCTGGCTCAGCCTCCCCTCACCCCCTGGCCAGCATTTTCCTTGGTCTCTGGCCCTGCCTGGCCTCCAACCCTGATGTGTCCTTGCTCTGTGCCTGGTCCGGCAGCAAGTGAAACTGGGCAGCCCTGACTATGTGAACCACGATAGTGATGAGGCCACGGAAGACTTCATGCGACGCATTGAGTGCTACGAGAATTCGTACGAGTCGCTGGACGAGGACCTGGACAGGTGAGTGAGGAGAGCCCCGTGTCCTGCAGTGGGGTTGGGGGTCCCACTCAGCCGCCTCCTTGTGACTCCCCATGGTGGGGGCTGAGGAGCCACCCCAACGGGCAGAGGTGGTCTGGCCTTGTTTCTTTCCTTTGGGCAGAAATTGTGGGCCAGAGGTGACTTGCAGAACCCATATTACCTCATCTGGGGCTCTGCAAGACAGAATTTTCTGTTATTCCATGCGGCTCTTGATCTCAGGGTCATAAGTTCAAGCCCTGCATTAGGCAAAGAGCTCACTAAAAAGAAAGGAAGGGAGGGAGGGAGGAAGGAAGAAAGAAAGGAAGAAGGAAAAGAATTTTCTGTTATTCCCTTATAAAATCAAGCCCAGTTGCTACGCGGAGGGTCTTCCCGCAAGGCATTTGCAGACATTGCGTGTTCTTTAAGCGCACAGTCTGTGTTTTGAGATGGGGGAAGGAGTGCCCGGATCCCGCCTACGCACAGCTGGCAGTGACCGTGCTGGTTAGCTCCACTGCCTCCTTGTGGAATGGCAGACCCAACAGGAGTAAGTGTTGGGTGGGGCGGGGTCTTTAGGCCCACAAGGGGCATTCAGCTGAGGCTCTTACAGTAGCAAACTTTACCTGTAAAGGGTCAGGTAGCAAATATTTTAGGCTTTGGGGGCATACAGTCTCTGTTGAGCTACTTAATTCTGCCATTGTAGTGCAAAGGAAACATAGACAATATGTCAATAAATGGGCATAACTGTGTTCCAGTAAAACTTTATTTGTGAAAGCAGGCCGCGGGCCGAATTTGACTTGTTGGCCATAGTTCGCCAACTGCTGTATGACAGCATACGTGGGAGCAGTGGTTAAGTAAGTAACACTATGGCCCCTTGGTAAAGTATTGCATAGTCACAGATCATAGCCACGACACGTGGGACAAGGTAAGTTATGTGGCATTAAGTGAAAGTCTGGGATATCAGCTTGGGTGCAGGTCCTGTATAATCACATGAGAACATCTACTGCATACAAACCAAGGGGGACGAGCGCCTGTAAGACGGATGATTTCTGGGGGTCTTTACAGAATAGTTCCTACACTGGCCGAGTCTCCTTGGCCGGGCTTAGTGGCCAACCCAAGCCAGTCGGCACCCCCTGCCTGGACCCCTCAGGTTTTTCGTGTTTCTCCAGTCACCCCAGCACAGTGGTTCTCATGGTTCTGTGATGTGACCGCACGAGAGAGGCTTAACTGGAGCCACTCCTGTTGGGTTCCTCAGTTAACCTTGCTGCTATTTTTATTGGTGTCCGTGTAACATCCCTAAGCCTAAACCCAGGCCCTCGGGCCAGACTGTGAGAACTCAGATGAGAACCTTCAGAGGGCCTCCCCGGGCCAGCGCAGAGCACGATGCCTGAGAAACCCCGCCTTTCCTCCTGCTGCCTCCCGGCACCCAGCAAACATAAGCAGACGAGCGTGTTCTCCCAACCGCCCTGCTGCCCAGGCCCAGCGGGCCAGGGAAGCGGGCCAGGGAAGCGGCTGAGCTGGGGTACAGGGGCGGGGCTTACTGGGGGAGGGAAAGGCAGGTCCAGGGGTGGTTGGCCAGGGGCACGGAGGTGAGGAGCGTTTGCCAGCTACCCCCAGATCAGTCCTGGAAAAAGCTACCTCTTATTCACCTTACAGACTGTGCGTTGAGAGCTCAGAGGTAGGCAAGTGGGGGCCGGGGGCCACAGAGCACAATGTGTACTTTGGATGTCACCTTTTGGAAACACAAGTGTTGAGCACCGCTCACAGGGTCTGTCTGCCTTGTCTGGCTGTCACACGTGTTGTGTTGCTCCCTCCTCACCCCTGTCACTTGCACACCAGCTGCCCCTCCCGTGTGCTGTGATCTCAAGCCTGTGGTCCGAAATGCACAGCTCTGCGGCCACTTCCGATGGCTGGCAGGATGAGCCCTTGCGGGCCAAGTCACACTCACAGTCTCTCTCGACCTGCTGTCTGGAAAGGGATCTGTCCTACATCAAGATCATGGACGTGGGCCAGAGCTACGTGGTGAACCGGGTGGCCGATCACATCCAGAGCCGCATCGTCTATTACCTCATGAACATCCACGTGACCCCCCGCTCCATCTACCTCTGCCGGCACGGGGAGAGTGAGCTCAACCTCAAGGGCCGGATTGGCGGGGACCCGGGACTGTCCCCCCGGGGCAGGGAGGTCAGTGTGTGTGTGTGTGTGTGTGTGTGTGCGCGGGTGTGGTGAGGGGAGCTGTGCATTGGCACTTCTGGGCAGCTGGGCACATGTAGGCGTGTGTCCAATGGGCCCGACTCCAGCTCTTGTAGCTCATGTGTAATCAGTCTGGAATGTTCCTGTCATGTAGGGAAAGTCACCAAGCACCAGGCTTGGATCTCTGGCTTCCATGTGTGCGGTCACCAGCTGAGCCCCTTTCCTTGGAGAGGCATGCCATTATGGGAGTGACCCAAATCCCTGCAGCGCAGCTGATGGCTGCACCACAGTCCGGGGGAGACACTGAGGCCTTTGTAGGGAGGTCGTATGGTCCAGGACACATGGCCGGGAGGTGGGCAATGGCAGGGGACGTAAGGATCCACCAGAACTACATGGAGGGTCTGGAGAGAATGCATAAGGACAGCACTTGAGGGTGTGGGTGTTCTCAAGAGGTCAGTTCTCTGTGTTCCGAGGCTGGGTGGGCACGACGCCATTGTGCCCTGTGGCTCCGTGGTCCTTTGAGAGCAGCCTTGGATCTGCGGGTCTGAATTTGCTTCTGATGTGTTTCAGTTTGCCAGGAGTCTGGCTCAGTTCATCCGTGATCAGAACATCAAGGACCTGAAGGTCTGGACGAGCCAGATGAAGAGGACCATCCAGACAGCCGAGGCCCTGGGCGTGCCCTATGAGCAGTGGAAGGTCCTCAACGAGATCGACGCGGTAATCACCGTCCCCGCCCTCTGCTGCTCGGTGCTCCCTGGCCCCGCCCTCCGCTGCTCTGTGCTCCGGGGCTCGCCTGAGCTCAGCCAGGGCAACTGTGCTGAGGCCCTGGGGGAGCTCTCCGCTTCACTTTTCTTCAGTTTTTAGGGATTGGATCCCTCCTCCCCCATCCTTCCTTTCTTCCCTTTTGAATTTAACTATCTCGACCAACCAGAATTTCTTAAAACTGGTCTCTCCCCAGTTAACTCACTTACCTCTAACCACCCGTCTAGCTCTTCCCGGTTCATTTCTTTCACCTGCTTTTATATTAAGTATGACTTACGGAATTGCGCTGTTTTAATGAGGGCAGTTTTTTACTTTGTTTCTTGGCCCTTTGGATGTTTTGTGAGGTCTTTCGTTCTTTTTCTTCCCCTGTTGGATTGTCTGCCTTTTTCTTGGTGATTTTTAGGAGTTCTTGATGTATTTTGGTTACACTCCCAACTTTTGGTTGGGAGCCGGGTGTTTGGATGAACACTACTAGAAGTAATTTAGGCCCGAGTGAATGTTCTCTCTCTCCAGAGGATTAACTTTTGCTTTGGGCAGCCAGTTGGGGTGGGTTACCGTAGTCTACTCAGGGATAGAGCTGTTGCAAAGCTGCATTTCGATCTTTGTAGAGGCCACTCAGTGTTGAGGTCTTCCTCCTTCTCCTAGAATGTGGCCTGTAAGGTTCTGAGGGAGAACCTCGCGGGCCCAAGCCTCTTTTGTTGTCTCCTCAGCTCAAGATTGTTGCCAGCTCGGCCCGCCTTCTGTCCACTCAGTCCCTGCTTCCTGCTTGGTTTCTCTTCCCCACCCCGCCCCCCGTTTTATTGAGATATAATTGGCATGTAACAGTGTGTTAGCTGCAGGAGTGCAACATGACGGTTTGGTGAGCCTGAATATTACGCAACGGTGACTAAAATAAGTTAACATCTGCCACCTCCCTTAGTTACACATTTTTTTTCTTGTGAGGAGAACTTTTAAGATCTAATCTCTCAGCAACTCTTTCTTTCTTTCTTTCTTTCTTTCTTTCTTTCTTTCTTTCTTTCTTTCTTTCTTCCTTCCTTCCTTCCTTCCTTCCTTCCTTCCTTCCTTTCTTTTTTCTTATTTTATTTATTTGAGAGAGAGAGAGCATGAGCCAGGGGGAGGGGAAGAGGGAGAAGCCCACTCCCCGCTGAGCAGGAAGCCCGATGCGGGGCTCGATCCCAGGACCCTGGGATCATGACCTGAGCCGAAGGCAGATGCTTCACTGACTGAGCCACCCAGGCGTCCCAAGACTTATTTATCTTATCACTGGAATTTGGTACCCTTTGACCACCTTCACCCATCTCCCCCACCCCCGGCTTCTCATCCTTTTAACTTCCACTTTCAAAGCAACAAAACCCCAAAGGGAGAAATGATGCCATGTTCCAGGCTCCCCTCTTTGGGCTTCCCTTTCCTCCAAGACCTTGGCCCCTCACGGCCTCTCTGCCTTGTAGCTCTATGATAATATCAAGCAGATTTAAAATTTTTCTTTTCTGTCTGGCTTTTCTAGTTGCTCTCCCTGGAGGGTTGTTCTGGAACAAGCTAGGCCACCATTGCCTGAAGCGCTAGCTGGTAATGAGGTCAGATTTGAATTGTGGAAAGGTCACCCCAGCTGGCGTGGAGAGTGGTTTTGTTGGGGCGAGGTAGAGGGCAGGCTGGAGAAGGGAGAGCAGGGAGAGGTGCTCGCAGGGGCCTGGTCAGGTGAGGCCATCTGGAACGTGCTGGAAAGTGCGAGAGGAATGTGTGGATTTGCAGGCCGTTTACTCATTTGTACACGTGTTTGTGCCAGCCCGCCCGTGGTAGGAACTGGGCCGGATGCTGGGGACCGACATGTGGGGAAGGGATGGAAGTGATAACAGAAGAAGACAAGCGTCCAGGACCATCCCAGGTTTCCAGGCCCTGGGAAGGGTTCCGGCTCCACGAGGGCAGGAACGGTGTCTGCCTTGTGCCACACAGGGTAGGTGCTCAATAAATATTGATCCACTGAGTGGAAGGAGGAAGTTTGGGGGAGAACTGGTGAGCTCTGGAGAAGAGGGAGCACTGTCTGTGAGCCGTCTCGTAGCTCTTTTGACCGTGGTGTGGGCTCCCATCAGCTGTGGCTGCTGGGAGTCGTGGGAGGCCTGCAGCTGCGCTTCCACGGTCTCCCTGAGCCGCTTGGGCGCCAGCGTCTGCCCTGCAGGGACTCGGGCGCGGCTCTAGCTTTGGGCTTCGCACAGAAGCCTTAGGCCACCCCAGTTTTTTTTTGTCTTTTTTTTCCTTTGTAGTCAATCTGATTATTTTCCTAGATGCTGGTAGATTCTCTTCTTTATCTTTTGAGTTTGGAAACTGTTCTAATATCTGTGATCTAGTCATCATCTTTCTATGTTTATCTTTGTTCTTTTCCTGCGTTCTGGTAAACAGCCTTGGGCTAGCCTTCTATTTCAACACTGGGATTTTTTTTCCCTTAGTTCAGTCCACAATTCACAGTCTTATTTGTTCTTTTTTTTTTTTTTAAATACCAGCTTTATTGAGAAATAATTCACATACCATACAGTTCACCTACCTAACTCGTATAAGTCAGCGGGCTTTGGGATAGTCACCCAATTGTGTAACCACCACGGCGATCACTCTCAGAACATTTCATTACTCCAGGAAGCAACCCTGACCCCAGCCCTCCATTTCCTTCCAACCCCTCCCCCCGGCCCGAGGCTACCACTCGTCTATTTTGTGTCTCTGCGGACCGGCCTCGTGGGGATATTTCATATAAATGGAGTCAGACACTCTGGTCTTTTGTGACTGGCTTCTTTCACTCAGCATGTTTTCAAGGTCAACGTACGAGGTAGGAAGTTCGAGCTCCATTCCTTTATATTGCCCCATATCCTAGCGGACGGATATACCCCAGGTGACATAGCCAGTCATCCGTGGACGGGCTTTGGGGGGGTCTGCATGTGGGGGCTCTTAGGAATAATGTTACTGTAAACATTCGTGTGCAGCCTTTTGTGTGGACATGTTGTCCTTTCTCTTGGGTAGATATGGAGGAGTGGAATTGCTGGGTCCTTTGGTAAACTCTCTGTTTAACCGCGTGAAAAACCGCCAGACTGCCCCATTGTACATTCCCACCAGTAGCGCAGGAAGGGTCCGATTTCTCCACATCCTTCCCAACTCTTGTTATTATCTGTCTTTTTTTTTTAATATAGCCAACCAACAGTAGAACATCGTTCAGCAAGTTCTCTGCCACTTTCTAACAAAGATCTCCTTTTCTTCAGCGTCCAGTGACTACCACCTTCCACTGCCTTCTGAGGCCTCACCAGAAGCACCTTTCACATTTGTATTTCTTTTTTTTTTTTTTTAAGATTTATTTATTTGAGAGAGAGAGAGAGCATGAGCAGGGGCAGTGGGGCAGAGGGAGAGGGAGAGAATCTCAAGCAGACTCCCCACTGAGCACAGAGCCCAATGCGGGGCTTGATCCCAGGACCCTGAGATCATGACCTGAGCTGAAATCAAGAGTTAGCTGCTTCATTGACCGAGCCACCCAGGTACCCCAACATCCGTGTTTCTAGCAGCATTATGCTCATGAGGATATATGTATTTCTATAGGAACTTTCTCTACCATGCTCCACTTCCTTCTGAGCCTTTAGCAGAATCACTGTCAATGCCCATATTTTTACCAAGTATCTGGTGATTGCCAGCAATCCTTGGCATTCCTTAACTCACAGCTGCATCACCTCATCTCTGTCCTCACATGGCCTTCTTCCCTGCGTGTATCTCGCTGTGTCTTCACATGGTCAATTGAAAGGACATCAGCCAGTGGACTGGGGCCCACCCCCGATGACCTCATTTACTTGGTTACATCTGCAAAAACTGTATTTCTTTTTTTTTTTTTTTTAAGATTTTGTTTATTTATTCGACAGAGATAGATACAGCCAGCGAGAGAGGGAACACAAGCAGGGGGAGTGGGAGAGGAAGAAGCAGGCTCATAGCGGAAGAGCCTGATGTGGGGCTCGATCCCATAACGCCGGGATCACGCCCTGAGCCGAAGGCAGACGCTTAACCGCTGTGCCACCCAGGCGCCCCTGTATTTCTTTTTTTTGAAGGTTTTATTTATTTATTGGTTAAGCATCTGCCTTCGGCTCAGGTCATGATCCCGGGGTCCTGGGATCAAACCCTACGTCAGGCTCCCTGTGCAGCGGGGAGGCTGCTTCTATCTCTCCCTCTGCTGTTCCCCCTGCTTGTGCTCTCTTGGTCTCCGTCAAATAAATAAATAAAATCTTTAGGGGCGCCTGGGTGGCTCAGTCGTTAAGCGTCTGCCTTCGGCTCAGGGCGTGATCCTGGCGTTATGGGATCAAGCCCCACATCAGGCTCCTCCGCTGGGAGCCTGCTTCTTCCTCTCCCACTCCCCCTGCTTGTGTTCCCTCTCTCGCTGGCTGTCTCTATCTCTGTCAAATAAATAAATAAAACCTTTAAAAAAAATAAAATCTTTAAAAAAAAAGATTTTATTTATTTTAGAAAGAGAGCAAGAGTGCGCGTGTGAGCTGGGGGAAGGGAGAGGGAGACATAGAATCTCAAGCGGACTCCACGCTGAGCGCAGAGCCTGACATGGGGCTTGATCGCAACCCTGAGATCATGACCTGAGTCAAAATCAAGAGTCAAACACTGAGCCACCCAGGCGCCCCCAAACCCTATTTCTAAATAAGGTCATGCTCACAGGTACCAGGCATTAGGACTTGAACGTATCTTTCAGCAGGGACACATCTGACTCAACAAAGATGGTTTGTCTTTCTAGGAATTTTCTCAGTTCGTGTAAGGTATCTCATTTGTTGGCACAGAGTTGTTCGCAGGAGTCCCTTACAGTCTCTTCTCTTTCTGGAAGCTTGGTAGTAATGTCCCTCCTCTGTCATGCCTGATCATAGTGATTTGAGCTTTTTCTGTTGTCAATCTAGCAAAAGGTTTGTGAATTCTGTTAATCTTATCAAAGAACCGACTTCTGCTTTCCTTGCTTGTCTCTGTCTTCTGTTTTCTATTACATTCGCTTCTGCTCTGATCTTTATTACTTCCTTCCTTCTGCTTGCTTTGGGTTTGGCTTGCTCTTCTTGTTCCAGTATCTTAAGGTGGGAGATCAGATTCTTGATTTGAGATCTTTCTTCTTCTTCTCCTTCTCCTTCTCCTTCTCCTTCTCCTTCTTCTTCTTCTTCTTCTTCTTCTTCTTCTTCTTCTTCTTCTTCTTCTTCTTCCTCCTCCTCCTCCTCCTCCTCTTCCTCTCCTCCTTCTCCTTCTCCTTCTTCTCCTTCTTCTTTTTTTTTCCATACAGACATTTACAGCTAAAAGTTTTTCATCTTGTTCTTTCCTTCTTTTTTTTTTTTTTAAAGATTTTATTTATTTATTTGGCAGAGATAGAGACAGCCAGCGAGAGAGGGAACACAAGCAGGGGGAGTGGGAGAGGAAGAAGCAGGCTCACAGCAGAGGATTCTGATGTGGGGCTCGATCCCACAACGCCGGGATCATGCCCTGAGCTGGAGGCAGACGCTTAACCGCTGTGCCACCCAGGCGCCCCTTGTTCTTTCCTTCTTAATAGACAACTTTGCCCCAAGACTTTATCTAGAAAACAACTTAGAACAAAGGCAGAGACCAGCAACTTTTATTAGGACATTTTATGGTTTCTTCCCCTCTTAGGGCCCTTAAACTACACTTAAGTGTTGTCCACCAGTGTTCTTCTCTACTGGATTTAAAAAAAAAAAATAGTATTTATACTCTTCATGCTATGTGTGAGAGCGTGTGTATCTTGAAAGACACAAGTGAAATTTTTTTTTTTAAGATTTTATTTATTTATTTAACAGAGAGAGAGACAGCCAGCGAGAGAGGGAACACAAGCAGGGGGAGTGGGAGAGGAAGAAGCAGGCTCATAGCAGAGGATTCTGATGTGGGGCTCGATCCCACAACGCCGGGATCACGCCCTGAGCCGAAGGCAGACGCTTAACGACTGCGCCCCCCAGGCGCCCCTGACATAAGTGAAATCTTGCTTTATAGCTTGTACGAGGGTCCGTAACTCAGAATACTATTTCCACAGCACAGAAAACAAAAGACACAAGGAAAGACACATAGTTAACATTCCTGCATTTATTTTTATGACATAAACTGGATGGATGGGAAAGACTGTCCTGGCAGCTCTTTACAAACGAGGGGCTGCCCCCTTGCCCAGCGTCACCAAGGGCCTGCTCTTCCCAGAGGGGTCCTAAGCTCCAGGCTGGGAGGACCCCCGTGGCCCAGGAAAGGCCCTGTAAACCCCGTCCCCTCTGCCTGCCCTCCCCCCGACACAGGGCTGATCCCCGCGCCCGGCATGGGAGAGGTGATGACTGCCGTATCTCCCTAGGGCGTCTGTGAGGAGATGACCTATGAAGAAATTCAGGATCATTATCCGCTGGAATTTGCCCTACGGGACCAGGACAAGTACCGGTACCGGTACCCCAAAGGGGAGGTAGGTGGGATTTGGGGGCTTAGCCCCAGCCACCACCTGCCGTCTGCCCCAGGACCCCTGGGGGACTCTGGAGGCTGCGTGGGCAGCAAGTGGGGCCTGACCTCAGAGCTCGGCCAGGCTGGGTGTGCCTGTCATCTCCGCCACTTCCCAGCCACGTTGCCCAGGCCGCAGTCCCCACCCCCCCTTGGGCGGTGGGTGGCCATGGCTGCACGGGACCCCCAATTCTGAGACTCTTTGGATCCTTGCTCCCCGATGTTCCCCATCTTTTCCTTTCCTCTTCCCCGGGGTGTCACAGGGATCATGTCCTCCCTGTCGCTCCAGACATGGAGCCCTGAATACGGACCTAGAGAGACCTTTCCCAGTTGAGTTGTGGCCACAAGAGGCATGTGCTCGGACACCTTCCCTCAGTCTGGCTCCTGGCTCAGCCCAGGCCCCAGGAGAGAAATAGGTCACCTTTGACTGGGGTATCTCCCACTTCCAGGAGGTGGCCTGGGGCAGTGGCCAAATCAAGATAGCCCTACAGACACACATACACGGACACATACAGAAGCTCCCCGCCCCCCACATGCCAGACTCTTGGCCCCTCTGCCATGCTGTGTTCAGGAAAAGTACAGCCCTGGGGAGCATTAATTATTGCTCACGTCGTACTGTGAGGCAGAGTCAGGTTTAAAAACTAACCCAGATAACAGTGAAAGGAAGCAAAGCAGTTGCCTGTTCAGACTTGAGAATACAGCGGGGGAAATTGGTAGG
Source organism: Ursus arctos (assembly GCF_023065955.2). Lineage (NCBI taxonomy): Eukaryota > Metazoa > Chordata > Mammalia > Carnivora > Ursidae > Ursus > Ursus arctos. The sequence continues at coordinate 32,032,846 of NW_026622808.1, read as the reverse complement.
GGAATTATAGTTAGCGAAAGAACTGATCTCAGATTCCCCTGGAACTACAGTCAGTGTGCGGAGGGCACCTCCGGCCCCAGCGTGAGGCGTGTGTTTTGCAGGCCCGCTCATTGTGTGCCAAGAGGGCTTGGTCTCCGGTGGGGAAGTCTCTATACCCCAGGGCCGATGCGTTGGTCCAAGGGCTCCTCATCAGCTACCTCATGGCACCCAGGGGAGGCACGGGGCAGGCCGACCGTGAGCATCGTTGTTCCTGGGCCCTCAGTCATGCTGATGGGTCATGCTCCAGGAAGTTTGGGGGATCTTTGCTCCTCCTAGCCCCACGGTTCTTCCTGTGCGTTCCGTCTGCTGGGGGGCTGGAAGGACGCGGTGTCTCTCCTCCCAGTCCTCAGCTGCCAGTGTGTGAATTCCAGCAGCGGAGGGTTCCGCCAGGGGCCGTGTGGGTGGGCATGGAGATGGCCCCTCAGGATGGCAACCTGAGGCCCAGCGCTGCCCTATAGTCCTCCCGGGACCTGGCCCTAGAGGATGCGAGCTCTTTCTCAGGCTGCCAATTCTTCTCCCCTCCCAGCTTCCCTCTCAAGCTGGGCAGCTCGCTGTCCCACAAAGGCAAGCCCTAGCCCGGAGCTGCCCTCCCCCTGTGCCCCCGGGGTTCCAGGCTGGAGGATTCCCAGCCACAACCTCCTAGAATGGTGAGGGTCCCGGGAGCGAGAAGGTAGCCTGCTACCCAGAATGTCTCTGTCACTACCCCCGGAGCAAGGGCCTAAGGGACCCTTCCCGCCTGTCCTTGCAGTCCTACGAGGACCTGGTACAGCGACTCGAGCCTGTCATCATGGAGCTGGAGAGGCAAGAGAATGTGCTGGTCATCTGTCACCAGGCCGTGATGCGCTGCCTCCTGGCCTACTTCCTTGATAAGGCGGCAGGTGCGGGCCGGCCCCGGGGAGGTGGGATGTGTGGATGTGAGGGAGACGGAGGGACTGTCACGCGGGCATCCCTCGCGTGCCAGCCATGCCCATCTGTGTCCACAGAGCAGCTGCCCTACCTCAAGTGTCCGCTGCACACCGTCCTGAAGCTGACCCCTGTGGCTTACGGTAAGGAAGCTTCTTGCACGCTCACCTGGTTGCCGGACGCTGGCTTTCCACGGGGCTCCACGATTTTTCTGCAGATCCCTTGAAAATCCCATCAGGGGCTCATTTCTCCTCTGCCCACCCCACTGCCTTTCCCAATTTCCTTTTTTTTTTTTTTTTTTGGTTTCAATTTTTGTGGCCACACATGCTTTTCCAGTGATCCTTAACCATCACTCACCTGCATGAGGGGCTTTTCTGGTTTTTCCGAAATCCCCACAAAGCCCCGTGGCCCCTCAGGACCTGGGCCTTGAAATATTCAGGGTATTTTGAGCGCAGTCATTTGAGTCCCACCTCTGCCCACTGTGCCCGCAGAGCCCTCAGGCCCCCTCCTAAGCTCCTGGGTCTCAGCTCCTCACCTTCAGCACAGGCTACGAGGCACCCCTCGGGTGGTCGTGTCCCTGGGAGAATGACCAGAAAGCCCAGTGACAGCTGATGTCATGCCCCTGTGTGCTCATCGCCTTGTCCCCATCGCACGGAGCCCCTGCCCTGGTGTAGATTGGGCCTTGTGTTTATGGCGTGCTTGGGGTGTGAGTGGTTCAGGGGCCCTGAAGGCTCAAGGGATGATTCCATGCTGAGCTCGGGCCTGCTGCTGCTTGGACTGCTCTCCGCCCCGGCAGTGACGGCTCGTGTCCTCAGTGAAGCCCTCCTGGGCTTCTCACCAAGGCTGCGTGGCGGCACATGGTAAACACAGGCCTGACGGGGCGCCTCGTCCTTCCTCACGTGCGCACCAAAGCTGCCTAAGGTGGGAGGACCCAGATGAGGCTGTGAATGGCTGCCCTGTGCTATGATACCCCAGGCCTCCACCTGAAAGAAGCTTCTACCCTCTATGCCTCCAGGACGGGAAACGGATTTACATCTTCCCTTTGGCAGGTTGTAAAGTGGAATCCATATTCCTGAATGTGATGGCTGTGAACACGCACCGGGACAGGCCTCAGGTATTAGTGGGGTTACTGCTGGGGTGCCGAGCCCATCCTGGGAGATCCAGATAGAGCATCTTCCAGGCCCAGGGCCAGTTGGGGTGCCTGCCAGAGAGAGCCTGAGTTCTGTGCCAAACCTGCTGTCTTGTTATCAGGGCGAGGTCATGGCTCTGGGCTAGGCCTTCCCGAGGGTGCTGCCCTGGGAGTGGGGAGGCCCCCGGAGCTGGGCCACCAGGGTAGGAAGTGCCTGAGCCTGGGTATGGTGGCTTCCCAGCAGCCCTACCATAGAGGTCTAAGCCAGGGGGGAGGGGGTCCCAGTTGGGAAAGAAGCAAGAGGCTTACAAGGGGGTGGGTGGGAAATCTTCCATGATCCCCTATAAGTTCAGGCCTCGTGAGCATCTTTTCCAACTTGAGCACCTTTAAAATTAAAATGGTATGTGCTTTGTTGGGGAAAGGGCCATGCAGGTGCAGAGAGCGTGTTGGGGCTGGACAGAGATGGTCCTGCAGAGAGCAGTTCACCACCCTGTGTCCCCCCAGTGCCTTGTTTAGACAGAAGCCCCTCAAAGTACTGCCCGGAGCTCCTTTCTGTGTCCATGGGAGGTCTCTCTGCCACACTGGGTACCTCTTCCACTGAGGCCAAGGGCTGCACCAGCCCTTCTGGACCCCATTCCCAGAGTCTGCTGTGCCAGGAAGGCTCCTGGGGTCTCAGTTGTGCCTGCTGCCACCTGTAAGGAGGCATGGTGGGCTCTGGGTCCCTGTCAAAGGTGCACGCCTTGGGCTGCTCACCGGCAGGCCCTTGGCCTTGGTCCCCACTGGCGGAGACGTGTGGATGTTCTTAAGGCTGCTGCCTCTTCACTGGGACCATCCACCATGCAGGCCTCTTCCCTGTTTGTCCCGAGACTCTGCTCCAGGCCCCGTCTGGCCCCCGTAGGTCACTAGGGAAGGCATGTCCTAACAGGCACCCTTTGTGCTGAGGACAGTCCAGAAGACACTGGGCCCCAGCATTGACAGGGTGATGGTAAGAGAAGCTCCTGGACCCGGCAGGCACTGGGGGCTGATCCCCGCATCACAGGGCAGGAGCCAGTATGGCCATGGGGTAGCTGGCAGCCCCCTTGCCCACCTCTGAGTGCTGGCTCCCATTGCAGTGGCTGGTTCAGTGAAGCCAGAGGTGGGCCCCTGGGGGCTGTGTCTTCTTCCCTGTGGGTCCAGGTACATCCCATTGCACGGGGCTACAGCCCCAGGTGACCTGCTTCAGCACGAGATGGTTGAGAGGGCCCACAGTCAAGAAGATGGGCCACCAGGATCGGGGGGCTCATAGGACCGTCTCGTGGAGCTGAGGAAGGTGTCAGGGCCCCTATCCTTCAGGCGTGAGCTCAGCAGGCCATGGAAGGAGCTGGGCTTTGTGGCTTGGCGAAAGCTGTCTGCAGCTGAGGGCTTTGGGAGGTCCAGGATGCCATGTGCCCCAGCTCTGAGAGGACAGAGCAGGCCGCAGACAAGGAGGGGTCCACAGGCTGCTGGGGCTCCTCTGACACCTGCCCACCAACACTTAGACAAGGAGGTGGGCACCCCCAGGAGCGGGGTCCCCTTGCCTGCCCCCGCTGGTGAGGATTTGAGCCCCCAGCCAGCTGTTCCCTCCCAGTTGACTCAGGCCTGAGGCAGGAGGTGGGATGGGCTCTTTCTGGTGCTGCCTGCCCCGTGAGCAAGGAGTAAGCAGGACCCAGGCACCTTCCTCCACTGCCTTTGAACCCTTGTGTTCGTCCACTGACCACGTGTGGTGGGGCTCTTGGGCCCTTGCTCTTAGGGAAATGCGGGGGTTGGAGTCCCACCGCCTTGGCTCCTGGGGGTGGGGTGGGTGGGAATATGTGAACCCAGAGGGCTACAGTGATGAGGAAAGGAAACAGCAGGACAGTGGGTGTCCATCTGTTCTCGCCACAGAGCGAGTGTTCTGTGGTTTGTGTGTGTGTGTGTGTTGTTTTGCAGAATGTAGACATCTCGAGGCCCCCGGAGGAAGCCCTTGTCACGGTCCCTGCTCACCAGTGACCATGTCTCATCCACTGTGACCACCAGGCAGGTATTGAGCTCTGCAGATGAGGTCCCTTTTACAGGCCTCATGGCGCATGTGACGATTTCTCTCCTGGAACATCCCAGAGCCCGGGGCACCAGCCCCCCTGCTTCCTTGCGAACGGTGACAGGGTTAAACGTGGTGCCCGACCTGCTGCTATAACGCATTTGGCCAGACTGCGACCGCCCAGGGCTGGTGAGAGGTGTTCTCGCAACCCGGTCCTTCCGTTGCAGCTCTGAGGTGCTGTCCCCCTGGTCCGTTGGCTCTGTGAAGTGAGAGGCCCTAAACATGTGAACAGAAAGCCCGGCTGTGAGGGTCCCACTACGGCCGAGCTGTCTGAGGCGGACCCGGCAACCCCAGCAGTGACTCTGTTGTCTTCTCTCTGTGGGACCCTGAGCTCTGCTGCCTTGGGTGAGAGGGAACGCCCTTCCCGTCCTGCCCTGCCAGGAACCGGGGAGCCGCCGGGGCGGACACCCCCGCCGGCTCGGCCCTCGAGTTGGAGCTTCAGCAGACGCACGCAGGGAGCACGGCTGTTGTGGTCACCCCTTCTCGATCGCGCATACACTGGAACATTTGGGGGAGCTGGTGGCCAAGGCCAGCCCTGCCCAACGGCTGTCACAGTGATAGCACGTAAAGACATGGGGGGACATGGCATGGGTGGTCGTGTGAGCTCCCTTCCCAGTGCACACCCAGGTGCTCGAGGGAGAGGCTGTCATCCCTCCTCACCCTCCCGGCCATGCTCCCCAGGCTACCTCTCCCCCGTTGCCGCCTGCGTCCACATAGGAGCAGACCCTGGTGGCAGAGAAATGCATTTGCTGTGAACCATTCAGAGAAAACGCCTGCCCTGGCGCTCATTGACCTCCGCCTGTGAGACTGAACAGGGCAAAGGCGGGAAATCCGAGGCAGCCTGGGAGGATTTCCCCAGCATGGCGCAGCTTCGGCTTCTGTCACGCGCCCCTGTGTTCTTTTGGGCCCAGAGAGGAGGGCTGGGCAGTAGGTTCTGGCTCCATTTCGTAGCTGGGCAGGAGGCCTGGCCAGCAAGTCGAGAGGCTGGGCGAGGAGGTATCTGGGTCTGTAGTCTGACGCCCTGCTGTCCACAAGTGGGTCCTGGTTCAGGATCCCGAGCCCACCTTGTACCTGGAACCTTCCCTGGCAGAACAGCCCACCTTTCCCAGCCTCCCAGGGCTTTGGAGCCTGTAGGTGCCACCTGCCCCTGTGGGGAGTGCGTGCCCCTGTCCCACCTGGTGGTCTCTCAGCCTCGTGTGCAGCAGTGGCCGTGGACAGACCAGGTAGAGGACTGGGGGAGGAGCTTCTGGACTTACCTCCTGCCAGAGCCCTTAGCCCTGGACTCGGGACCAGAGGACCATGCCACTGCCTTTGGGACATGGGGACCACAGCCCTTGTTTCTGTGTCCCCCAGAGTTTTGGTGACTGGGTCACTTGGACACACTTACTTGTTGGCCATAGTGGGTTTCTTTGGTTGGCGTCATGGACGTGTGGATGTCCCCACCTCTCCGGGACCTCAGGCTGACTGAGGCAAGACCCGCGAGGCCTTTTCTCTGTGCCCAGAGGGCAGTCAGGAGCTGCTAGACGCAGAGTGTTACAAGGACTGGGCCAGGGCAGACATAGCATGGGTGGGGGCAGCTCCTCTCCGCCTCTGCCCAGGCTGGTGTCTGCATGGACAACAGCCCGCTGGGTTGGCTGCCGGGTTTTATCCATGGTGGTCGATGTGCTTGTGTTGAAGACATTTTCCCATTCTCCCTGGAATGGGTGTTGGTGGATCTCAGCCACATGTCACACTGTGTCCAGCATTCTTTGCAATAAATACTTTTTTTAAAAAAATTGGGGCGGCTGGCTGGCTCAGTCTGTAGAGCATGTGACTCTTGATCTCGGGGTTGTGAGTTCAAGCCCCATGCTGGGCCTAGAGCTTACTAAAATAAATAAATAAATAAATAAAAAATAAGAATCTAAGGTCGTATCTGGTGGCCATCTCTCCATTTCGGAGGTATCTCTAGCTGGTTCCGCAGACTCCCACGTTGTGTTCTCCTAGGTCTGTGTTGGGATCTTTGGTCCCGCTCCCACTTCCATGCCTACCCATCTCTGGAGAGGAAACAGTCTTCCCCTGGAGTGAGTCCTGGGCCTGGTGCCCATGGGCAGGGACAGGGCTGAGTTTTCTCGGGCCATCCTAGGGTTCTGGGCCCTCACCCCTGAGCAGGAAGCAGATGTGTGAAGGGGCATCTGAGGTGAGCTGGAGGACCATTAAGGGGAAATTATGAGTCCCAGATGTTGGCACCCTTGGGGAGGGAGGGAACCAGGGGCTGGGTCGAGGATGGAGGGGTGACACAAGGCTGTGAGTGGGAGTGTGTTGGCTGGTTCTGTCCTGTTTTCTTTGTCACTGACCTTTGGGTTGGGGGAGATGGTGGCAGGGGGCAGGGTTTTCCCTTTCCCGTGCCCCAGAACTTCACTGGACTTTGCATACCTCCTGCCCTGGGGCTGGGCTGTTGGAGAGCAGGTTGCAGGGCTGCTCCTTGGTGGACACGATGGGGCTGGACATGGCTGGGTGCCCATCTGCACCTCTCCCAGTGTGTGGGGGTGGAGGTAGCTGTGGCTGGGCTGCTTCTGGGGAGTTCGGTGTTGCCAATAACTATGGCTCTGCCTTACCCAGCTGTGTCATGATGGGTGACAGAAATCCCTGGGCTTCATCCCCAAGTTCAGCGGGATTTCCGCTGTGATGGTCTTCCTGGTGGGTGAGATTAGGGGACAGCTTGATGGTCCTCACCCTGTCTCTGGGTACTGAGTTCCTAGGTGGACACCTGACATGCTGACATGAGAGGCCTCAGCACTTATTAATAGCAAAGCAACAGCAGAAGGAATAAGATTTAACACTCTGAGAATTTTTCTTCAGGTCCCATCTTCTACCACAACCTAGAAAGAGGGATTATATATCGTCATGTTGAAAAATTGTGTAGCATTTTGGGTTGCTAGGAAACAATGACCATCATTGGATGTTAGGTCAGAGGATATTTGGATAGAAAGAAATGCTGTCGCAAAGACATAGGCTTTAGCAGGGGCTCTGGGCTGGCTCAGTCAGTGGGGCATGAGACTCTTGATCTCGGGGTTGTGAGTTCGGGCCCCGTGTTGGGTATACTGATCACTTAAAAATAAAATCTTAAAAAAATATAGGTTCCAGCAACATTTGAATTATGTTTGTAATATCATTATATACTATATATTAATAAATTAAAATACAATGATCACCTGCAAAGGGGAGTGTTGGCACGTTTGGCTTAGACCAATCATGTGTGGGGCTGGGCATATTGTTGTTTGAACAAAACTGTTTTACTGAAAGTGAAAAATGGAGGGGGTGCCTGGGTGACTCAGTCCGTTGGGCATCTGACTCTTGATTTCGGCTCCGGTCATGATCTCAGAGTCCTGGGATTGAGCTCTGTGTCAAGGGGCTCCGAGCTCAGTGGGGAGTCTGCTTGGGGTTCTCTCCCTCTGCCCCTCCCCCAGCTTGTGCGAGGGTGCTCTCTTTCTCTCAAATAAATAAATCTTAAAAAAAAAAAAAAGAATCCCTGACATGGGGAACAGCGACTGTGGTGCTTGTTGAGGTCGAATTGTGTCCCCCCCAACAAAAAAAATTTTCATACATTCAAGACCTAACCCTAATACCTCACCATGTGACCTTATTTAGAAATAGAATCTTGGGGGGTGTCTGGCTCAGGTCGTGATCACGGGGTCATGAGATCCAGCCCCACCTGGGGCTCCACACTTGGCACTGACTCTGCAATTCTCACTCCCTCTGCCTCTCCCACTCGTGCTCTCTCTCTCTCTCTCAAATAAATAAAATAAATCTTAAAAAGAAATAGCAGCTTTGCAAACGTACTGAGTTGAGGTGAGGTCGTCCTGCCGTAGGGCGGGCCCCTAATCCCGAACTCCCCAGTGCCTTCAGAGAGAGCGCGGCCCTGCCGACCCCTCAGCTCCACAGCCATGTGACAAGAACTTTCTGTCGTGTAAGCCACTGGGTGTGTGGTGCTTTGTTACACAGCCCTGAGCAGACAAACTTTTCAAAGACGTTCCCCTCTGCCAGGAACTTCTGAACGGTGGGGAAGGGAGTATCTCCGGGTGAGTTGTCTGAGAAACTCGGTCCAACATTTGTTTTCCAAGAACGAGCGAATCTTCCCGAGGCTTTGGAGTCTTCCCTCTACATCATACCCGGGAGCTTTTGGCATCTTAATTTTATTTAGTGAGACTCGGCTTTCTTTCCGGCCAAACAGACACACAGAACGACCCCTAGCAGCTCAAGCCCGCACACGGGATCCAAAATTTCCGGCAAGTGCACCTGTATTGATAAATTCAGCACAATCTAAACTTGGGTTCTTATCTCCTTGGTCCAGGACCTGGATCTTTCCTCACACATGCTCTCCACATTGTGACCAAGGTAAAGTAACAAAGTCTTACAATTCCTTTGATACATAAGCCTTCCCCTCTGGGTTTGACTTTGTGATAAGACCTCCAGACATGCTGGAATCCAACTTTTTATTTATTTGTTTTATTTTAAAGTAATCTCTACACCCAATGTGGGGCTCGAACCCACAATCCTGAGATCAAGAGTCACATGGTGCTCCACTGACTGAACCCGTCAGGTGTCCTGCTGGAATCCATCTTTAGTTTAAGGCACTGGGGGTGTTAAGGAGTTTGGGAAGAGGGGCAGAAGAGTCGGCTTCCCCTGGCAAACCAACTCCCTCACAGGGCCTCAGGGGAGGAGGCCTTGCTTCCGTGAGCAGGAGGGTGCAGAGGGGCTGGTGTTGGTAGTAATCTGATTCCTCTGCGCTCTTCCACATACATCCCGTGAAATTTGTTAACGCATTAAGTGCCTCCCGTGGGCTAAGCTGTGGGGACAGAGTAGTAAGCCTGACAGACAAACCCTTGCTGTCACAGAGCCGACACTCCCGTGGTGGTAGACACAGTAAAGATCACAGAGAGACTCGCCTCACAGGGCGCTGGGACAGAGGGGGTGTAAGAAGGCCTGGAAGGTGACCAAAGGCCCGGATGAAGCCGTGAAGCATCCTACAGCCAGTGCAAGACCCCGAGGGCAGGCTGTGCCAGGTAAGTTCCAGGAACATAGGGGAGCTGGGATGGTTGCAGAAGCAGGAGTGAGGAGGAGGAAGACCAGGTCAGACGTCAGGGGGTGCAGGCAATATGGGGCCTTGGAAATGGGAGGCTACTTTGAGCCAAGCGACTTGATCTCATGAACATTTTTTTTTTTTTTAAAGATTTTATTTATTTATTCGACAGAGACAGCCAGCGAGAGAGGGAACACAAGCAGGGGGAGTGGGAGAGGAAGAAGCAGGCTCATAGCGGAGGAGCCTGATGTGGGGCTCGATCCCACAACGCCGGGATCACGCCCCGAGCCGAAGGCAGGCGCCCAACCGCTGTGCCACCCAGGCGCCCCTGATCTCATGAACATTTTTAAAGGGTCCCTCTGGCTGCTGCTGACTCCAGAATAGACTTCAGTGGGGCAGAGTGAGGCCAGGAGACCTGTCCAGAGGCCACTGTGACAATCTGGGCGAGAGACCTTGATGCTGGTGTTGGGGCTGCTGAGTAGTCGGATTTTGCCTAAATTGGGGTGTAAATCACACCAAGATTGGCTGCTGGTTTGGATGAAGGCATATGAGACACACGCCATGCCCAAGGGTGGGTTCGCCACTGTGGACATGTGAAGGTCCGCAGGGGGCAGCAGGTGCTGAGGGTCCAAAGTCCAGTTGAAGGCGCATTCAGATTAAATGCCAGGGATATCCAAGGGGAGGCGTTAACGGGCAGTGGCATCTTGGCATCTGGAGGTGAGGCCTGGGCCGGAAATAAGAAATGGCATCATAGTGCGTACACCCTGGACGTGCGCTCAAGGGAAAGGTCAAAAGGGAAGAAATGCCCTGAGGACGGAGCCCTGGGGACCCCACATCATGAGCTTGACATGAAGAGCCAGAAGAGGGGTGTGGGAAGGAGCAGTGTGGGGAGCGTGAGCGGAGTGGGGAGTGGCCCTCTGTGTCTGACGACAGCAGCGGGTCAAGGAAGGTGGGAATTGCCACTGGATGTGGGCTTGCGGGGTGTTTCCCGTGTCGCTGTGCGCAATCAGTGACGTCCCGAGCAGTGCCTAGCTCATAAAAGATTGAGGGAGCCTGTGAATTCAATCAGTATTTCACCTGGAAGCCTCAGAATCAGCCTGTGGGTTTGATGATTGTACCTCAGCCCCACGGCTGCAGGAGATAGGAGACTCCTTTGCAAAGCAGAGAAAGCTTTGTTCGTACCTTGACACGCAGCAGCTAAGAATCTGACCCTATTGTTCTCTCTTTAAGCTGCTTGGAGCTTTTGGAAGCAGCCACTTGGCACCCGGTGCATTTCTCAGGCCCTTCACGCTGTTGTAGGGGGAAGCCCTTGGCCTCCCCAAGCCCCATCCTCAATGGCTTTCCCACGTGAGGGGCCACCTGTGGTGTCTTGTTTTCTGACGCCACTTCAGGACGCTAAATTCAGTGGGGTTAAATTCTCTGATTCTCCCACACCAACTGGGTGTCCAACAATTGAATTCAATTTGGACACCAGCTCCTGAGTGAGTGCAGACCCTATAGGTTAAGGGCTTATGCCCACAAGACTGACCCTACTTCAGGTGCTAGACACAAGTCCCAAGAGGGCCACCCATAACTTCTGACCAGGTGACAATACATTAGGTATGAGCCCCCTCCTCAAATTCAATAACTTGCGGGAATGACTCACAGGACTCAAGGAAACACGTTCCTTACATTTAACCAGTTTATTAACAAGGATACAATTCAGGAACAGCCAACAGAAGAGATGCGTAGGGCGAGGCATTGGGGGAGGGAAAGGGTGGCATGGAACTTTCAGGATACCCAGGGGTCCTGCCTTCCCAGCTCTCAAAGCTCCCTGAACGCACTATGAAAAGGGTTTTATGGAGGTTTCATTACAGAAACACCATTGATCAAATCATTGGCCTTTGTAAGTTTAAGGACAGGTGTAGGAGAAGTGGGGTACTGGGAGACTTTACCTTCAAAATCCCGAGAAACCAAGTTACATAGATCATAAAATTATTGGATTAGAATTTTAAAAAATAATGTTTTGGCTTTAAAACTTTATTTTTGGAAGGAAAGAAAATTTGATATCGCTGGTGTTGATCATAAAAAAAAAATCACTGGCCTTTGTTTGATAGAAGTGAAATCTCCACCCCCACCTCCCCAGTTGGGGCTGAAAATTCCTACTCTCTATTCATGGCTTGGTCTTTCTGGTGACCTGCCCCCCCCCATCTAGGGGGTATGCCTTTCCCTGCCGGGACTCTTCTCATTAGCATCCAAAAGACAGTACATGCCAAGTGTTTTAGAAGTTCTGGTGCCAGGAAGCAGAGACAAAGAGCATCTATTTTGTATTAAAGGACACCCCCAGTGGTGGCTTCAGCCTGCCCGGTTAACTAGAGCCCTTTCCCTTTGTCCTAGCTGGATTTCCACTGCCTTTCGCTCCCACCAGACGAATGTCCAGTCCGGACACCTCCTTGCCGTCCCTGGGGACAATTCCTCTATCAGTTGCAGGAAACCAGTTATGCCCAACTTAGAAGGAGAATTTATGAAAAGGAACTTGTGTCGCTCCCAGAGCCACCAAGGGGTCTAGAGGACAAGACACGGAGCCACACAGTTTGTCTCCAGCCCAGATCACAGTTCTGCGTCGGCCCAGACGCTGCAGGCTGCTGCCCAGCTGCCACGGCCCCCACGAAGTAGGCTCTGTGCGGTCCTCCTGCTGGTCACCAGCCCCTGAGTGAACTCCAGGGAGGGTACATTTGATTGGTTGGACCTGGATAAAGGCCCTTGCCCCGGGGCAAAGGACGCAGAGCGAGTGAATATCTGGCATTTCTGCTTTCCGAGGCGGAAGAAAGGGGCCCAGGTGCTGGGTGAAAGGAATGGCGGGGGACCTCTATTTTAGCTTCGGGGATTAACGCAAATTAACTGAGTAAAACGTGAAGATCTAATTGGCTTTATTAAACACTTCATGAATTGGCAACGTTCCACCTTGCAAGGGGAGGGGAGCTCCGAGAAGTGGGGCAAGTTGGAGGCTTTCCATAGAAGGATGGTAGAAGCAAGAAAGTTGTTAGCAAAAGAAAAGGATTGTTCCCGGCCCGGCTGGCCTCTTTCTAGGGGCGAAGCAAGTTGTCTTATCATGCAGATGACCTCATCTTTCTTTGAGGGGTGGGAGAGGAGCAGGTGGCCGACTTCTTGGCCGCTGATCAAGAATTCCCGACTGACCGGTTAAGACCACATTTCTGGGGGAGGTTGAAACCACAATTAGATTGGGGATCAAGCCCTGGTTTGGGAACTGGGTCTGAGGGACACCTTTTGGGGCCTGTGGTTTTCTTTTTAACAGCACTCACCGCTCCTGGCCCTGAGGCTCAGTCCCGGGCGGATGGGCCGCCTCCTTGCCATGCCACCCACACCCTGTCAGGACTGGGCCGCCTGGGCATCTCTGGGTATTGCTCTGGGCTGCCGGCCCCACGTGGAATTCCCATCACAGCATTCTCGTCAAGCTGGGTGTTTGAGAAGAGCTCAATACGAGGGCTGTAGATAGGTTCAAGGGGCAGCCTAGGTTGGGGCAGCACCAGGGGGCTAACATCAGGAGGAGCTCTTTCCCGGGTATCTGGGTGGCTCAGTCGGTTTAATGTCTGCCTTTGGCTCAGGTCGTGATGGGGGGGTAGGGGGCTGGGATGCAGCCCTGCGTCGGGCTCCCTGCTCGTCAGAGAGCCTGCTTCTCCTTCTCCCTCTGCACCCCCACCCCCACCCCGGGCTCGTGTGTGTGCTCTCTCTCTCTCACGCCTTAGCTCCAGACTGGCTCCCACACATCCATTTCAGTACCAGTAATCTGTCCACCAGAGGGATCTCTCAAGTCATTCACTCCTGTGGCCTTCTAGATAAAGTCTCAGTATCTCAGCCTATGGCCCTGAAAGGAACCTAGGAGAGGGGAGTGGCTATAGGGTGGGGTGTGTTGACTGCAGGCAGGAGTTTGGGGAAGGAGTAGGGGAGGACAGCCCCACCTGCGAATTCTCCTCCCCGACTCTGACCTCGCACCTTTGCCTTCTATCCGCCAAGCCCAACAAGAAGCCCAGGGAGAGGGAGCCTCAGGACGGGGTAGGGTGGAGGGTGGACCTGGAAGGAAAAGTCAAGACAAGCTGCTGCCACAGGCCCCTGTTTTGGGCAGCATAGAGGACTGGGCGTACTGAGGCAGCCCATCCCGTAGGGGACTGATTTCTGGGCTGATACTCAGGGGAAAGGGGTCAGTGGGCTGAAGGGGATCCTGTCTTTCCTTTTTCAATTATCTGTCACCTACTATGTGCATGGCCCTTGTGCTGGATATAGAAGACAGACACTACCCCAGCCTCATTGAACCCCCAGAGTAGCAGAAGACACCCACATGACCCAGGGTTTGGTGTTGGGCTGGGGGAGTCACAAGGGCTGTGGGAACATAGAGGGGAGCTCTAACTCAGACTTGACATCTTGGGAGGCTTCCTGGAGGAGGTGGTGTTTTAAACTTCGGCCTAAAAGGTGAGCCAGAGAGGGTGAGGGGGGTGTGTGTGGTGGCTGCAGAGCCAGGAAGCGTGAGGAGCCCCATTTTTTGCTGGTACTGAAATTGGAACTTTACCTTAAGAGCCATGGGAAGCCCTTGCAGGGTTTGGGGGGGTGGTGGCTACTGATTTGTTCCTTAGGAAGATCAAGACTGGAAGCATGGAGAGAAGTGGTGAGACCAGAGCTGGGTCAGTGGTGAGTAAAAGAATGTCCTGGAGGTGAGAGTGGCAGCGTGGGGGGAGTGTGCACAAGTGGAACTGGGGATACAGGCCCAGAAGCTCTTGGGAGGTGGTATTCTGGGAGTCCTCAGGGCCTGGACTGTGGTGAATGAACAGGGAATCTCAGAGGCCAAGCCCGCTGGAAGAGAGGCGAGGGCAGGGGACACTGTGAGCACACTGGGGAGGGGGCAAGAGGAGTGGTCCGGGACACCAGCAGGGAGTGCAAGGTAGAAATGCAGAGGGAGAGAGTGAGGACAAAGGGGAGGACCCTGTGGCGCCAGGCCTGGGACAGAGGAACAGCAGGAGGGGGGAAGGGGGTGCCCTGAAATGAGGTGTGAGCCATTTCAGGTAGAGGAGATGGGAAAGGGGCAGAATTTAAGGTAGGGTGTGCTTCTAAGCAGGGAAGGGCACTGGCTGGAATGAAGAGCGGGTGGGGGAGGCCTGAGGAGACAGGCTGTCAGAGGGGTGGGTCTGAGCGCCAAGCCCCGGCCCCTCCATCCCATACCTGAGGCCTGGCCTTTTTTGGCTGAGCTAGTCCAGCTGGTCTGGGTCCTTATACCATGTGTCCTGCCTGTAGGACCCTCAATCTTGTTGAGACCCCCACATTTAGCACAGGGAATTTGGTTTCTGTCTCAGAGGGGCTGATTTCCCCAGGGGGCTTGTGGAAGTGATCATTTCCCTGCTTCACAGACTTGGTGTCCTCCTTCCCAGCCCGGGCACATCCCTTTCGGCTGCGTGGCTGTGATTCCCCAGCCACGGGCTGTTCCCAGCCTCCAGCCCCTCCTGTCTGTGCACAGCTCTGGGTGGGCTAGGGACCCCCCCCACCGTACTCCCCCATGAAGGTTTCCCACGTTTGTCTGTGAGGTGTGGAAAAATGAGAGGGCATGAGGACTCCCATCCTGAAAAGGTCAGGGAGGACGAGGCCAGGGGAGAGGCCCCTAGAGGAAATGGGGTGGGGGTGTCAGAGCAGAGAGGCCAAAGACAGGTGACAGGACGTAAGAAAGGACGACTGTTAGGAGCTTTGCTTGGGGGAGGGACTGGGTTATGAAGAGAGACCAAGCTTGTGGGAGGCAGAAGGCTGGGCACCCAGGGTGTGGAACGAGGGCTCAGAGGCTGGCTGGACAGGTGCATGTGGAGGGGAGCGTGTGGTGGCTGTTGTCCGTGGGGAAGGGGGACCTGGGCTGTGTCCAACCTCAGACTGCATTGCTGACGGGGCAGAGGCGGCAGGGCAGGGCGAGGCTGAGCCGTGTCAGGGAGGGCTCCTCATTCTGCCCAGGGGACAGCCATGCCTCTGCCTCGTTCGTGGAGTCCTGGGCCCTTCGCGCCCAGGGGGTGGCTGAGCTGTCTCCTCCCTCTTGGCACACCCCAGCCTGGGGAACCGCACTCAGGGCCTCCCGGTTGTCCTCTGGGGTCTGTTTGTCCCAGCGATGCCCCGTCCTCAGGTGAGAAACATGTGGCAGCGCACAGGGTGCACGCGCTGGCTCGGTGCCTAGTGAGAGCCACATTTCATGTTTTCGGCCTTGAGAACCATGTACTGGACGTGCCAGGTGCGGGGTGGGCGGCAGGTCAGAAACCCCGGGTACAAAAAGGCTGGCCATAGACGGAACACCTGTGTCCTCCCCAAATTCAGATGTCGAAATTCCAACCCCAAGGTAATGGTATTTGGAGGTGGGGCCTTTGGGAGGTGATTAGATCTTGAGGGTGGAGCCCTCATGAATGGAGCTTAGTGTCTTATAGGAGAGGCCCCAGAGAGTCCCTTGGTCCTTCTGCCGAGTGAAAATACAGGGAAAAGACGTTCATCTGGGAACCCGGAAATGCTCCTCAGACACAGGCTCTGCTGGCAACTTGATCCTGGACTTCCCAGCTGGCCGAACTTTGTTTATAAGCCCCCGAGTCCATGATGTTTTGTTTCAGCAGCTGGAATAGTCTCCGCTCCTTCTCCATTTCCCGGGCTCTGCCCAGACCTCTGCCCCACGGTGAATGGCAGGGCCGCGGTTAGCCCCTGCCCCTCTCAAGGAGTCCTGTGTGAGTGAGCATACGGTCTGGAACAGACACGAATGTGGGCCAGCCAGACTCTCCTGAGCCAGGAGGTGGGCTAGTGTGCCTGGGAGCTGCCGGTTCCCACCCTCAGAGCAGGCCGTGTGAACCAGGCTTGCCCTCAGAGGGGGGATGAGCCTGCCTGGGCTCGGGGGCAGGATGACTGCAGGGATGGAGCTGTCGACCCAGTGGACGAGGGGATGGAGCCTCCTCCGAGATTCCGGATTAGGCTTGTAGAAGGGACTGGCATTTATTGAGTGCCTACTGTGTGCCCAGGTCTGCTCTGGGCACTGTTCCCACCACCTCCCCTGGTCCCCGGCTCCGGATGGGTCCGGAGTGAGGATCCGCCCGGCACAAGAGGGCCCCCCTGCCGCGAGGAGGGCTGGTGTCCCGCCTCCAAGTGTTAGGACGCAGATTCCCCAGGAGGCCCCCTCCGGGCCAAGGACTGGGAACTGGGACGCGGGGGGAGGGGAGGAGCGGAAAGTATCCGATGCGCAGAAGGCAACGTCGGGGGTCGCCAGGCGCCGCCCGCGTCCAGAAGGCGCTGGAGTTCCCGCGTGGCCCCTGGACGTGCGCCTGGCCCGGAGGCTGGGAGGGGCGTCCGCTCCCCCTCCCGGGCCTCGCTCTCCTCCCCTCCGCTCCCTCCTCCGGGCGGGGTTCCCGGAACAGGCCGCCAAGGGCGGGGCGAGGAAGCGGTGGCCGCACGGGTCGCTGAGGCTGCGGCGGCACCTCAACCCCCGCTGCTTCTGTCCGTCTGTCCTTCTGTCCGCCCGCCGCCCAGCCATGGCTGCGCGGGTCCCCGCACCACGGATCCTGCTGTTGCTGCTGCTGCTCCCGCCGCCTCCAGGTGGTGAGCCTTGGGGGTGGGGGCAGTTGGTCCCGGGCAGAGACGGTGTGTCTGGGAGGAGGGCAGCCACGTTCGTGCGTCCCCGGAGTGAGCCCAGGCAGCACCATCCCCACAGTGTCCCCACCCCCAGTAACCCCGAGGCAGTCAGTCAACCCCCCGGGAATGACCTGACCTCAGTCAGCACCCCTGTGGGTCTGAAGAGACCCTAGGAAGTTGCCACCATTGTGCCCTGGATGATGGTGGTAGTGGTGGGGTCTGTGCTCCCTCAGATGTTCCAAGGGGCTGGGGTGGGAGTCCCTGCCTGGCCTTAGCCTAGGGTGGTGGCAGGAGGGAGTCCTGGCCCCTCTATCAGAGGCCTTCCCTTCTTCTCTCTTTACTGGCTGGACTCCCCCACCCGCTGCTCCCATGGCCCCTGTGTTCCTGGAGACGGCTGGGGCTGGCCTCCCAGCTTGGAGGAAACACCACTGTGTGTGTTGATGGTAGACTGATGATTCACAGACGGCGGAGGCCATTCTGGGGGCCATTTCGGGGTAGGAATTGGAACAGCCCCTTGCCCAGCCAGAGGAAGCCAATCAGGGGATGATCGGGCTTTATTTCCTGGGGGGCTGAGATGAATCTGGGGACCTGGGGTCGGAAAGGGAGAAGGTGGAGCCCTGGTCCCTGGCTCAGTGAGATCTGGCAAGCCTCGTCCAGCGTGTTTGGGGCTCAGAAGAGCATCTGTGTCGTGGGCTCTTGGCCCAAACAGTGTCAGTGATGTGTGTCTTCAGCCCCAGCTTAGAGGCTGGGCTTGGCGGTAAAGGCTGAAAGGACCCGCTGGAGACTGGTCACCTGAGTTACCCAGTAGCATGGGCCATGCTGACCATACCTACTGTCAGACGGACGGCTGGCTGGGGGGAGCCTGGGAGTGCTCAGGTCGTCTGCCCCTGCAGCTTTGCCCAGAGCAGGGTTCTGCCTGAACCCGCCAAGAACAGAGCACCCCTCCCCCATCCCCCGTGCCCTTCCTAGTTATCTCTTCTCAAGGAGGTGCCTCAGTGCCTCTGTCTTTGGGCCTCGCTCTGCATGTGATACACTGACCAGACTGGGTCTCTAGACGGCACGCTGCCCTGGGGCTCTGGCCAGGCTGGGTCCCCAGAGTCCAGGTGCTGGGCCAGGACTGTTTCCAGGCGACATAGCCACACTTCGGGGTTTATCCTCAGACCTGTCCCCAGGCTACTGTGGTCATCTGGGCCTTACTGGACTGGATGTTCCATTCAGGGTCTGTCCAGGCACAATCTGGGACCGCCCCCTCCTGTTGGTGAGCACTAGATCTCTGCTAATGTAGCCTAAGGACGCATGGGAACGTTTGGCTGCAGCATCTTCCTGGAAGTTCGCAAGCCTTGTGGTCTCCCAAAGCCCTGGGTCATTTCCAGCCTTGTCAGCCAGGTCCTCTCAACATGACTTGGGGTGGTGAAGCTCTGTCCTTACCCCAGCCTGTGGGAAGGCCCTCGGATCCCTACTCTAGCCGAGAGCCTTGTAATGATTCTGGGGCATGAAGTGGTGCCACTGCCTCAGAGCCCTGGCCACTAGTTACGTAAACATTTTCTAGGCACCTGCTGCAGGCCCAGCCTGGGGCTCAGCGCTTCACGGACACTTCTATGGTGGGTGTGACCCTGGCGAACAGTGAGCGCCGTGAGGGCGTGGTCTGTGAGCACCAGGCCCCTGTGGTCCAGTGTCTAGCAGAGGCTGAGGCTGCTGTGGCTGAGTGGTAAGGAGAGGGAGTAAGGACTGAGAACTGGTTGGTCCAGTGCCTGGGCCCAGCGGCTGGTTGGGCGCGTTACTCTTCAGCTCCGTGGCTGCTGGGCTCGGGCAGCTTCTAGAGGACGGGGCCTGGAGTAAGGCCTTGAAAGAGGAGTAGATTTGTAGACGGGGAATGGGAAACAGGCGAGAATATGGGCCGAGTATGGCTAGAGCTGCAAAGTTGGCGTCCAGACCGTACTTTGTGGTCCCCGGACTTGATCCTGAGGCAGTGGAGATGGTCTGCGAGCAGGAAGTGGCCCCGCCAAACTCCCGCTTAGGAAGGTCAGTCTTCCATCAGAAGGCAAGTGGCTGGTGGGGGAGAGAGGGAGCCCTGTCAGGTGACTTTGCTGTGGGACAGGGGAGAGGGCAAGGCTGATGGGGGCTGTGGCTAGAGGTGGCGAAAGACTAGGGTGGCTCAGAGACAGCCCAGTTGCTCGTACGTGCTGGTGGTGCCGGGGAAGGGGCTACGCTGGCCGGGACGTGGCTGAGATCTGGCGTGAGGCCTGGCCCTGGGCCACTGATTAACAAGTGTGTTTCTCCGCTTTAGCCCACAGTGAGGTATGTGTGGCTTCCCGTGGACGCAACCTCTTCCCTGAGTCCTGTCCTGATTTCTGCTGTGGCAACTGTTACAACCAATACTGCTGCTCTGATGAGCGGAAGAAATTTGTGTGGAATGAGGAAAGCTGTACCATGCCTCGGGCCAGGTGGGTGCACGGTGGTCGCACGGTGGGAGGCCCGAGTGTGCCCCCAGCAGGAGTGTGCATGAAAGAGAAATAGCCCTGCCCCTCTGGCTTCTCAGCCCCCTCAAGATGGTATAGCACTGGACCGGGGATGGGGGTGAAGGTGGGGAGCCCCTGTTCTGGGCTGAACTCCCCAGAGCTTGCTCAGTTAGTCCCTTGCCCCTCTCTCCCCAACGCTTAAGGGCTCCAGCTCGCTCGGCTCACTCAGTCTCGGGCTGAACAGGTTTCTCAGGGCTGGTGGCCTCGGCTGGCCCTGTGGCTCACCCCTGGGTGTCTACCTGGACCAGCAAAGTGCACACCGTGGTGTGAGTGTACCCTGTAGTATACGCGTGCACCTTGCAGGGGGTTGTATGTGATTTGTGTAGGTATATCTTGTGGGCCCCGGAGGGCACATCGCACTCTGCACCATGCTGTGTCCTCTTGGTGTGGCCAGTGGATTTGCATTCCATCTAGTTTAGACCGTTTCATGGGCTGGAAGCAAGGTCTCCCTTTGCCGCATCTGTGTTTCTCTTGTGTTTGATCATAGGTATAGAGAGGGTAGAGGTGGTCCCATGTCTCAGCTCATGGCAGGTGATCATCTCTGGTCTGGACAAGACCAGCCCATACCGTCTTATATATTTAATCTCACGTGACCTTTCCATTTCTCTCTCACCCCATAAGCAACCGGTCTGTATGTCCTTTTCATTGTTTGTGTGTTTGATTGATTTTTAAGTTAAAGTTTTTTTTTAACACTCCACACCCAACATAGGGCTCAAACTCACAACCCCAAGATCAAGAGTTGCACGGTCTACCGACTGAGCTACTTTGTGTTTTGAAAAGTCTATATTGTTTTGTGGATACAATGAACTCCCTTACTTTTTGTGTTCAGCACGTGTTGTAAGACCCATCCGTACTGCGTTATGTACAGCTGGTCTGTGCCCACCCCTGTGGTGTCACTCTGTGTGTTGTGAGTCCTAAGCTTGCTATCATAGATAACTGCTGTGGGCATCTTCTTATACTTCCTTCCTCTTTTTATGAGAATTACTTGGAAGTATACATGGGAGCAGATTGCCAGGTCAGTGAGATGTATGTCGTTACTAAGGACTTCCAAGGTATTCTTGGGAATGCCAGCACCAGGCCACATAGCTGCCAGCCATACCTAAGGATTCCTGATGGATCCTTTTCCACCCTTTCACTGGAAGTGAACACCTTTTGGTGTCCTTACATTTTTACAGGTGTCTTTTTAGAAAAATCCATTTCAGTAATTTTTTTTTAATACAGGAGCATTTCATTTAAATTTAATGTAATTATTGGTGTTCTTGGATTATATTTGCCATCTTATTTTGTGCTTTTTATTCTCTATTTCTTTCTTTTTCATTTACCATATTGTTTTGGTTTGTTCTTACTCCATTTTTTTTTCTTCTACTGTTTACTTTTTTTACCTTTTGTATTCCTACATTCCTTTTCGTTGCCTCTTTGCACAGGCTGGGACTTCCAGTGCAATGTTGAATAGAAGTGGTGAGAGCAGATCTCCCTGTCTGGGTCTCAATTTTAGGGAGAAAACATATAGGATTAGGTAGGATGCTAGCTGTAGCTTTTTCATTGGTGTCCTTTATCAGATTGAGGCAGTTTCCTTCTATTTCTAGTTTGCTTGGACTTGAGTCATAAAGGGATCTTGAATTTTGTCAAATAGTTTCCCTGCATCTGTATTTTTCCTAGGTAATTAATCTTCTTGATGGTATTGTAAATTGTATAGCTTAAAATTCTTGTTATTTATTGATATAAAGGTAATACATTTTTATAAATTGACCTTGTATCCGGAGACTTTATTAAATTTATGTATTAATTTGAGTGATTTTAATTGAAACTTCTTAAGAATTTTCTACAAAAATAGTCACATCATGTGTAATTAATGTTTTATTTCTTCCATTCCAATTCTTTTTTTTTTTTTTTTTAAGATTTTATTTATTTATTTGACAGAGATAGAGACAGCCAGCGAGAGAGGGAACACAAGCAGGGGGAGCGGGAGAGGAAGAAGCAGGCTCATAGCGGAAGAGCCTGATGTGGGGCTCGATCCCAGAACGCCGGGATCACGCCCTGAGCCGAAGGCAGACGCTTAACCGCTGTGCCACCCAGGCGCCCCTTCCATTCCAATTCTTATACTTTTAATTAATTTTTCTTGCTTTATTGCACTGGCTAGGATTTCTAGTACAGTGTTGATGGGAAGTGATGATAGGTAGCATTCTTGTCTCAGGGGAAGGCTTTCATCATTTCATGATAAACAATAATATTTGCTGTAGTTTTTTTTTTTTTAAGATACCTTTTATTGGATGAAGGAAGGTTTCTGCTAATCTGATAGTGATACTAAGAACTCTTTTTTACAAATCCTTGGTGCCTTTTAAAGATTTGTTTATTTATTTGAGAGAGAGAGAGAGCATGAATGAGGGCGAGGGGCAGAGGGAGGGGTGAAGAGAGAATCTCAAGCAGACTCCCTGCCGATTGCAGACCCTGACTCAGGGCTTGATCTCAGGACCCCAAGATCATGACCTGAGCCGAAATCAAGGGTGAGGCACTTGACTGACTGAGCCACCCAGGCACCCCTCCTTGGTGCCTTTTAAGAGTCTCATGCTGTACCGACTGAGCTAGCCGGGCAGTTCTTGATGCCTTTTAAAAGAAATATTTCTGGGGCTCCTGGCTGGCTTAGTCAGAGGAGCATGCGACTCTTGATCTCAGGGTCATGAGTTCAAGCCGCATGTTGGGGATAGAGATTACTTAAATAAATAAAAATTTCAATGGAACATATTTCTTTTGGGTAAATCTAGGCGTATAATTAATGAGTCATTGGGTGCACGTGTTCAGCTTTGGCAGATGCTTGCAGGTTTCTAGCATTGTTGTACCATTTACACTCTTACCAGCCATGTACGAGAGTCCAGTTTGCCGTGCCTCCTCTTAAAACTTGGCATTGTAAATCATTTTTTAAAAATTGAGGTATAATTATATATAGTAAAATGCACAGGTCTTAATATTTCAGTTTGATAAATGTATACTTCCCAGGCGCCTGGGCGGCTCAGTCAGTTAAGCGTCTGCCTTCAGCACAGGTCATGATCCCAGGGTCTTGGGATCCAGCCCCACTTCGGGCTCCTTGCTATGTGGGGAGCCTACTTCTCCCCCTCCCTCTGCCTGCCGCTCCCCCTGCTTGTGCTCTCTCTCTCTCTGTGTCAAATAAGTAAATAATATCTTTAAAAAAATAGAAATGTATACTTCTCACATAGAATACCTCAGTCAAGATCTAGATCATTTCCATTTCCTAGAAGATTTTAAATTTAGTAATTTTGGTGAATGTGTAGTAATACCTCATTGTGTTGTATTCTTTTAAGATTTAAGTGTTTCAGAATTTGTTGAGATTCGTTTTATGACCCAGCATATACTATATTGGTACATGTTTCCTATGAACTTGAAATATGGTATATTCTGCAGTTGTTGGGTGTAGTGCTTTAGAAGTGTCAGGTCAAGTTGATAATAGTGTTTAGATCTTTTCCGTCCTTATTGGTTTTGTCTGCTTGTTTTATCAATTACTGAGAGACCACAGATGTGTTTATTCTTCTTTTAGTTCTGTCAATATTTGCTTCATGACTTCTGATGCTTTGTTATTAGGTGCATACCTATTGAGGATTGGTTTGACTTTCCGATGAAATGTTCATTTTATCATGTGGAATGTCCCACTTTATCTCTTGTAATATTGTAAACCTCAAAGACAGTAAGTATTTTAATTGTTTTTGATAGTGAATATTTATTTACATTTATCCATACCTTTATCTTCTCTGCTGCTTTTTATTGCTTCCTACACCTTTAAGCCTCAACTGAGATCGTGTTCCTTCTGCTTCTCGTGCAGGTATGCTGGTGTCAAATTTTTCCATTTTTGTTTCTCTGAAAATGTCTTTATTTCACCTTCCTTCTTAAATGATATTTTTCCTGGTTATAGATTTCTAGGTTGGCAGCTGTCAACTTCTTTCAGCACTTTAAAGCTTTCATTCCATTGTCTTTTCTTTTTTAATCTTTTTTTTTTTTTTTTTTTTTTTTTTTTTTTTTTTTAGTGATCTCGACACCCAATGTGGGGCTCAAATTAATGACCTTGAGATGCTTTTCTGACAGAGCCAGCCAGGCGTCCCATTCCATTCCATTGTCTCCTGATTTCTGTCGTTTCTGTTGAGAAGCCAGTTGACAGTTTAATTATTGCTCCTTTGCAAGCAACATGGTTTTTTCTGACTACTTTTTTTAACTTTTTATTTTTTTAAGATTTTATTTATTTATGTATTTATTTGAGAGAGAGAGCGTGTGTGCGCACATGTGCACGTGCAAGCCGGGGGAGGGGCAGAGAATCTCAAGCAGACTCCTCACTGAGCGGGGAGCCTGATGTGGGGCTCGATTCCACGACCCCGAGATCATGACCTAAACTGAAATCAAGAGTCAGATGCTCAACCGACTGAGCCACTGAGGCGCCCCCTCTGACTACTTTTAAGATTTTTCTTTGTATTCAGTCTTTAGCAGTTTTGCTGTGATGTCCCCAGGTGTGGCTTTATGCTGCTTGGAGTTCACAGTACTTCTTGAATTGTTATTTTTTCTTCAGTTTTGAAAAATCGGCAGCCGTTATCTCTTTAAAGATTTCTTCTCCATTTTCTCACTCTTTTCCTTTTAGGACCCTAATTATACATATGTAAGACCTCTTGTAAACCTCTTGTATTTCGTATTTCACCCACCATCTTCTGTCTACATGAACTGTCTTTTTGTGTCTCTGAGCTTCAGTCTACACGTATTGGACCGATCCTCCAGTTTATGAATCTTCAGCTGTGTCTAATAAATTACGAATTTGTAGTATTATTTTTTTCTAGAATTTTTGTTTCTTCTTTTCTATTTCATGTTCTCCTGAACTGCTTGATTTTTTTCTTTCATCTCCTTGAACTGTGTATGTGGTGGTGTTTAATGTTAGTGGCTTCAATATTTGAAGCCCTGTGGGTATTTCTGGGGTCAGTTGACTCTGTTGTTTTGTATTCATGTTGTCTTCACATCCTAGTGTTTCTGAAAAAAAATTTTTTTTTAAGATTTTATTTATTCGACAGAGATAGAGACAGCCAGCGAGAGAGGGAACACAAGCAGGGGGAGTGGGAGAGGAAGAAGCAGGCTCCTAGCGGAGGAGCCTGATGTGGGGCTCGATCCTATAACTCGGGATCACGCCCTGAGCCGAAGGCAGACGCTTAACCGCTGTGCCACCCAGGCGCCCCTATTTCTGAAAATTTTTGATGATGTGCCTGACGTTACATTTACAAAACTGATTGTAGAAATTGGAGCCCAGGACTTCTTCCAGGGAGGATTTGTGTTGCTTTTGCCAGGGACACAGCACTCTTAGACCATCTTGGCCTGGGACACCTCGGTGGCTCGGTCAGTTCAGTGTCTGCCTGTGGCTCAGGTCACGATCCCAGGGTCCTGGGATCGAGTCCCACGTCAGACTCCTTGCTTAGCGGAAGCCTGCTTTTCCCTCTCCCACTCCCTCTGCCAACCACTCCCCCTGCTTGTGCTCTCTCTCTGTCTCTATCTCTCTCTCTCTGACAAATACATAAAATCTTAAAACAAAACATCTTGGGGTGCCTGGGTGGCTCAGTCATTAAGCATCTGCCTTTGGCTCGGGTCATGATCCTGGAGTCCTGAGATCGAGCCCCACGTTAGGCTCCCTACTCAGCGGGAAGCCTGCTTTTCCCTCTCCCACTCCCCCTGCTTGTGTTCCCTCTCTCGCTGTCTCTCTCTGTCAAATAAATAAGTAAATAAAAATTTTAAAACAAAACAAAACCATCTTGGCTTAATTGCAGAGACTGAGAGGATCAGAAGCTAAGCCATCTACTTACTTCCTCCCTTCTTCTCGGGGTGCAGCTTTTGAGGTATCATCCCAAGCGAGTGGGAATCATCAGGGCCTCCCCACCTGGTGGGCTCTGGGTCTAATTGCTATCACCTGAGACTTTCAGAGAACAGGGCCTCAGATGCCAGGCTTACTTCCATGGATCTTTCTTTCCAGCCTCCCCCACACCCGCTTGGTATCCTTTGCTCTGTTATTGCTCACCAAAGCCTACACACTGATCTTTTTTTTTTTTTTTTAAGTTTTATTTAAGTAATCTCTACACCTGATGTAGAGCTCGACCCCGTGACCCGAGATCAAGAGTTGCATGCTTTTCCAACTGAGCCAGCCAGATGTCCCTGCACACTGGTTTTTTAAAAAATATTTTCTCTTTAGCTTCACTTTTCCGTCTTATTTAGGATGTAGTTGTTCCTAATGCTTTTTGATTTTATTTTGTTTTACATTTAATTTTGGAAATTTTCAATATATACAAAAGCAGAAAGAAGAATATAATAAGTCTACCTGCCCGTCACCTGCTTCCGTAGTTACCAGCACTCTGACACTCTTACTCCGCACCCTTCCCACAACTTTTTTTCTGATTATTTTAAAACAAATTAAAAATTAAAACATCATAAAAATTTCTCCCAAGGGCACCTGGATGGCTCAGTTGGTTGAGCGTCCAACTCTGGATTTTGGCTCAGATCATGATCTCAGGGTCCTGGGATCAAGCCCTAATTGGGCTCTGCGCTCAG
Source organism: Ursus arctos (assembly GCF_023065955.2). Taxonomy (NCBI): domain Eukaryota; kingdom Metazoa; phylum Chordata; class Mammalia; order Carnivora; family Ursidae; genus Ursus; species Ursus arctos. The sequence continues at coordinate 32,006,900 of NW_026622808.1, read as the reverse complement.
TGGGGAGTCTGCTTGAGATTCTCTCTCCCTCTGCCCCTCCCCCTGCTCGCTCTCTCTCAAATAAATAAATAAATCTATCTTTTAAAAAATGTCTCCTTAAATGTTAGGGTTTTTTTTTTTTAAGATTTTATTTATTTATTTGACAGAGAGACAGCCAGCAAGAGAGGGAACACAAGCAGGGGGAGTGGGAGGAGGAACAAGCAGGCTCCCAGCAGAGGAGCCCGATGTGGGGCTTGATCCCAGAAAGCCGGGATCACGCCCTGAGCCAAAGGCAGAGGCTTAACGACTGAGCCACCCAGGCGCCCCTTGAATGTTAGTTTTCATCTGTACAAATGAGTCCTTTGTCAAGAAATATAACCGCTATTTCAGTAACACGTTTGGTACAATTAACAGTAATTCATTAATACTTTTCAATGCCATTCTGTCTTTAGTTGCCTCCACTTGTCCCAAAGTGCCTTTTCATGAGTGGTTTGCTCAAATCAGAATCCAAAGGTTATTGTTGTTATTTTTTTTTAATCGAAGTATAGTTGACATACAGTATTCTGTTAGTTTCAGGTGTCCGTCACGGTGATTCAGTATTTTTATATGTTACAAAATGATCCCCATGGTAAGTGTAGTCACCGTCTGTCCATCCGAAGTTATTACAATGTTACTGACTACGTTCCCCGTGCTGTACATTACACCCTTGTGGCTTATTTATTTTGTGACTGCAAGTTTGTGTTTCTTAATCCCCTTCACCTCTTTCACACCCCCGCCCCCCACCGCCCCCAGCTTGTCCTCCCTCTGGTAACCGCTGGTGTTTCCTGTATTGATGAGGCTCTTTCTGTTTTGGTTTGTTGTTTGCTAGATTTCACGTGTAAGTGAAATTACACGGTATTTGTCTTTCTCTGTCTTACTTCAGGTGGCATGATACCCTTTAGGTCTATCCACGTTGTCAAAAAGGGCAAGATTTCATTCTTCTTTTTGTGGCTGAGTCGTATTCCTGTGTGTTTGTGTGTGCGTGTGTGTGACGTCTTCATTATCCACTAATCTACCGAGCAACACCTCGTGTAAATAACTCCCCGTGAACATAAGGGTGCACGTATCTTTTCAAATAGGTGTTTTCGTTTTCTTTAGATAAATACCCAGAAGTGGAATTGCTTATTTATGGATTATATGGTAGTCCTATTTTTAAATTGTTGGGGAACCTCCATACTGTTTTCCACAGTGGCTGCACCAGTTTGCATTCCTACTGACAGTGCACGAGGGCTCCCCTTTCTCCACCTGCTCCCCAGTACGTGTTATATTGTTTGTTTTTGATACTAGCCAATGAAGTTATTACGTTTATTTTATTTTTTTAAAAGATTTATTTATCTATTTTAGAGTGAGAGAGAGAAAGAGAGAGAGAGGGTGGTGGGAAGGGGCAGAGGGAAAGGGAGAGAGAATCTCCAGCAGACTCTGCAGCGAGCGTGGGGTCTACGTGGGGCTTGATCCCAAGACCCCGAGATCAGGGACTGAGCCAAAACCCAGAGTCAAAGACGCTCAACCAGCTGTGCCACCCAGGTGCTCCTGAAGTGATTATTTTTTTTAAAGAGGGAAACTTTTTTTTTTTTTAAAGATTGTACTCATCTCTTTGACACAGAGAAAGAGAGAGAGAGCACCAGCAGGAGGAGTGACAGGCAGAGGGAGAGGGAGAAGCAGGCTCCCTGCTGAGCAGGGAACCCAGTGGAGGGCTGGATCCCAGGACCCCAAATCAGGACCTGAGCCCAAGGCAGACGCTTAATGACTGAGCCACCCAGGTGCTCCTGAAGTTACTACTTTTAAAATCTCTGTCCTACCTGTAGTTACTTCCCCTTTTTTATCATGCATTTTTTTCTTTTTGTGTCTTTTCTCCTTGATGAGTCTTGCCAGAGGGCCTACCAGCTTTGGGTTTTTAAATCTTTTGTATTGTTTTTTGTGGCTGTCGTTCTCTTTTATTTTTGTGCTTCCCTTTACTAATCACTTCCTTATTTGGGGGATTTGCTCTATTACTTTTTCCCCACCTTCTTGAGTTTAACGTCTTACTTTTATTTATTTGTTTGTTTATTTATTTATGTTTTAAAGATTTTATTTATTTATTCATGAGAGACAGAGAGAGAGAGAGACAGAGGCAGAGGCAGAGGAAGAAAGCAGACTCCCTGCTGAGCAGGGAGCCCAACTCAGGACTCGATCCCAGCACCCTGGGATCACGACCCGAGCCGAAGGCAAATGCTTAACTGACTGAGCCACCCGGGCGCCCTAACATCTTACTTCTAAAAATAAATTTTGGGGGCAGCTGGGTGGCTCATTTGGTTGAGCACCTGACTCTTGATTTCAGTTCGGGTCATGGTCTCAGTGTTGTGAGATCAAGCCCCATGTCGGGCTCTGGGCTCTGTGGGGGAGTCTGCTTAAGATTCTTTTCCTCTCCCTCTCCTGCCCCTCCTCCCGCCTATGCACTCTCTCTCTCTCTCTTTCTGAAATAAATAAATCAATCTTTAAAAAAAAGGTAGTAAATTTCCCTCTAAACACTGTGTTAGCTGTGTTTCATGAATTTTAACCTGTAGTATTTTTGTTATCCAGTGTTACTAATTTCTTAATTTCTTTTTTTTTTCCACTTGGCACAATTTTATTTATTTTTTCTTCCAAATTTTTATTTAAATTCTAGTTAGCTAACATACAGTGTAATATTGGTTTCAGGAGTAGAATTTAGTGATTCGTCACTTACATACAACACCCAGTGCTCATCGTAACAAGTGCCCTCCTCAGTGCCCATCACTCACTTAGCCCATCCCTCCACCCTCCTCCCTCCATGAACCCTCAGTTTGTTCACTATAGTAAGAGTCTCTTATGGTTTGCCTCCCCCTCTCCTTCTCTTTCTTTTCCCTCCCTGTTTTGTTTCCTAAATTCCACATATGAGTGATATCATAGGATATTTGTCTTTCTCTGACTGACTGATTTCACTTAGCATAATACATTAGCTCCGCCACGTCATTGCAAATGGCAAGATTTCGTTGATGACTGAGTAATATTCCGTTGTATAGACATACCACATCTTTTTTTTAAGATTTTATTTTTTTAAAGTTTTATTTGTTTGAGAAAGAGAGAGAGAGTGAGCACAAGCATGGGGGAGGGGGAGGGAGAGGGAGAAGAAGCAGACTCCCTGCTGAACAGGGAGCCTGACGTGGGGCTTGATCCCAGGACCCTGAGATCATGACCTGAGCCGAAGGCAGATGCTTCACCAACTGAGCCCCCCAGGCTCCCCGATATAACACATCATTTTTATCCATTCATCAATCAGTGGGCACTTGGACTGTTTCCGTAATTTGGCTATTGTTGGTAATGCTGCTATAAACATCGGGTGCCCCTTTGAATCTGTATTTTTGTATTGCGTCTTTCTTTCTTTCTTTCTTTCTTTCTTTCTTTCTTTCTTCTTTCTTTCTTTTTAAAGATTTTATTTATTTGACAGAGAGAGACACAGTGAGAGAGGGAACACAAGCAGGGGGAGTGGGAGAGGGAGAAGCAGGCTCCCCACTAAGTGGGGAGCCCGATATGGGGCTCAATCCCAGGACCCTGGGATCATGACCTGGGCCGAAGGCAAATGCTTAGCGACTGAGCCACCCAGGCACCCTGCATTACGTATTTCTTAATGTACTTCATAATTTCTTATTAGTGCACAATTTTGTTGCTGGTTTTCTTTTTTGGTACCATGTTAGTTTCTCAAGGTATGAGTTCCGTTCAGCATTTCTCTTTTCACTTCGCGGCATGGTAGTCTTCCTTTGCCGATTTCTAACTTCATTGCACTGTGGTTGGAGAAGATAACTTTGTATGATACCAGTCTTTTCAAATCTATTGAGCCCCGTTTTGTGGCCTTACCTATAGTCTCTACTGGAGAATGTTCTGGGTGCACTTGAGAGGTGTGTGCGGCATTGCAGCCTGAGATCCTGGTGTGTGTGATAGTCCGCCTCGGGAGGCCAGCAGGGCTACTCTGTGGCCTGTACAGGATTGGACCTTGTGCATTTCGTGTGCGTGCTGAGGTAGTGTTTGTTCCTGGCGTGCTGGGTGGGGCTTGGATGTGTTAATCGTGAAGTTTCCTCTTTTCAGTGTGTCCACCGATACGGAGCCACTGGAGCAGCTGGGCTCGGCGCTGAGGTTTCGTTCCAGCTTGGACAGTGACCCGATGTCAGGGTAAATAGAACCTGCAGGCTGGCTGCATCTTCCTGGTGGAGGTGACGAGGGGCTCAGTGGGCTAGAGTGAGGGCTGTGGGGACTGGGTTGCCATAGAATCATGGTAGTGGGGCCCCAGACTAGCTGACCACCAGGTCCCTCGATCCTTATGTTGGTGTCCTCATCATTGTGCTAAGGATGGGGAGACTGTGGTTGACAGTTGAAAGGCCAAGGGTAAGGGGTCCATATTGACCTGGGTGATGGGGTGGGCGCAGGTGACTGATGGGGAGCGGGTGATGGTGATGGAGGTGATGGTGGTGACAGTGATGTGTGCTGGTGACAGTGACAAGGCGATGGTGAAAGTGATATGGTGATGGTGACAGGGTGATGGTGCTGACAATGATGAGGTGATGGCGACAGTGATGGGGCAATGGTGACGACGGTGATGGGATGGTGGTGACAGGGATGGGGTGACGGTGATGGGGCAGTGGTGGTGATGGGGATGGGATGATGGTCGTGATGGTGATGGGTGATGGTGACGATGATGGCAGGGTGATGGTGGTGCAAGTGCTCGGTGATGAGGTAATGGTCGTGTGGTAAAGATGCTGGGACAACCGATATGCCCAGTGCCTGTGTCGGGGCTTGTGAGTCACGGTTGCTGTGTCAGGGCCCTTCTGTCAAGGGGCCAGGAGCAACGCAATCTCCCAAACCTCAGTTCCCTTGGCCGGGTTCCTGCTCCGCCTCGTTGCCACCGGGACGAGGTGTTGTGATGCACGGTTCGTGTGGGTGGAGTCAGCGTGCAGCCGCTCATGTATTTTCCTGGTGGGGTCTGTTCCGCGTGCTGCCTGCCTCTGCCTGGTGGACCTAGAAGCCCCTGTCAGGAGAAGATCTGCCCAGGCCCGGTTGCCCCTTTGGAGGAGGACACTTGGGGCTCTGGGCCTGTGCGGGGCTCCAGGTGCTTGCCTGCGCCATCCTGCCCTGTGGGCCTGGGTGGGTGTGGGGTCTCACTGGGCACAGGGGAATCAGGACAGGGCTCCTGGGAGTGGGGAGGGAAGAAGTCCAGCCCGGGGTCCCTCGTCCGTGCCCAAGGCCCGGCCTCTGCACTCTGGTCTGCTGGCTGGTCCTGCACCCTTGGCGAATTGGGGACCGACACCTTGACCAGCCCCTCCCTCCACACGTGCGAGTGCCCTTCCTTTGCCGAGTCCCAGAACTGTGGGCTTTCTGACGGCCCCACAGGACATTCTGCCGTCCAGCCAGCGTGAGCCTGGGGCAGCGCAGGAGTGGGCCTTGTCCTGAGGACAGTGGAGTGTTCTGGGCAGTGCTGGTCAGAATGGTGTTTAGGAAGCAGACCATTCTGGCTGCTTCACGGAGGATGAAGAGAGCAGGCCGCGAGGGGGTGGCAGTCAGTCAGTGGGAGGCAGCCATGGCTTTCCAGTCCCACGTGTTGGGAGGCCAGAGGGAGACTGGGCTTGGTGGGGGGAGGTGAGGATGGAGACTGTCATTCAGCAGCTGCCTGCTGGGGAGTGGCCAGGGGGCTAGTGGGGGGCCTGGTCTCTGCTCTGGTGATGGGGCCGGAGGTCCAGCCCTGTGAGAGACTGTGGGCCCAGGAGTGGGCTTGGGGTGAAGGGCTCAGGTGGGGTGGCAGGAATGTGTTGAGGACTGAATCTGAGGGTCAGCAACATTTGAGGAAGGGCCTCAGGAGATGCGGAGAGGGAGGGTTCAGAGAAGCGGGAGGAAAGAGGAAGAGGCTTGGGCTGTGGGGTATTGAGAAATGTGGATGCCACACCGCAGAGGCCATGGCATCCTTGGCAGGAGCCGTTCAGTGCAGCGGATTGAAGAGTGAGTCGGAAACGTGTAGGGTGAAGTGAACGTGGACAGCTTCAGGGAGAGATTTGGCTGCGCACCAGTGAGGAGTAAGACAGGAGTTGGAGGAGGAGTCAGGGTGAAGAAGGGCTTCTTGGGTGCTGGTGGAAACTTGAGCTGAGAGAGGGGACAGAGGAGACCTTGCAGAACAAGGTCCCCGAGGGGCATAGGAGGAGAGGCTGCCGGGGCTGGTGGTGGCAGAGAGGGGACGGGGATGAGCCCAGGAGCACCTGTCCCTCCCTGAGGTGTGCACACGGAACGGGTCTGGTGGGTGGTGTGCACGTCCCTGCACGTGGTGGGGGTGCCTGCTGCCTCCTGCCCCTGCTGTCCTGCCCACTGGGAAGCTCAGGTCACTGCAGCCATGCTGCCCGACTCACCTGCACCCTGCCCTGGCCCATCTCTCCTCCCTGCCTTCTGACCAGAGCCCCTGCCGTGTCTCGCACAGCACCTGCCTTGCACAGATTTAGGGCTTGGGAAGCAGGCAGAAGGGCAGGGTCACCAATGACACTTCTGTGAATGCCCTCAGGTGGGCATTTGTGTGCTGCCCCCTCGGCCAAGGGCACTGTTTATCCACTGGAGTCTTGGCTCCTTGGTGGGGTCCTGCCCCTGCTGCCCAGGTCATGGCTGGGAGCTCCAGGGAAGCCTCAATGGGGGGAAAAAAACCTCATGTCTCCCTCAGTGGGTGACTCCTTGGGTTCTCCAAGAATGAGGCACCAGGTCAGAGTGCAGGGACCCAGACGAGGTCACGTCTGCCTGTCACAGCCTGGATGAGTGGTGTCTTCCCTCGACGTGAGTACTCTGCTCCCCAGAGTGTGACCACTTACCTGTGGGCCTGCGGTTGGCCCAGGGCTTCCGCTGCCTGCTCTCCAGCGTGGGCAGGCAAGCCCCAGCCTGCCCTGTTGAACGGTCAGTGTCTATTTCCACTCTTGGCTTGTATGCTCGCCGTGTGCGTACAGGGTCCTTGATCCTTGTCATGGTTCTTCTGGATCCTAATTTCATTGTCCCTTCCCAGTTCCTTGCTACTCACAGGGTGGTCAGGCAGGATAGGTGTGTTTTTCAGCACCTGTGTGGTAGAGTGCATGGCTGCAGGCCCCGGACAGGTGGCTGCTGACCCTGACTGCTATGACAGTGTGGGGGAAAGGCATGCAGGTCCCTTAGGTGAGGTGAGGCCATGGTGCACCTGTCCCAGCCCTCCCGGTATCCTTCCTGCGGCTCTCACACCCATGGCGTCATGGCAGTCCACTGCCTCGCCAGCATCATGGTGAAAGTGATGTTGTCCCCGCTCCAGAGAGTGTCTTCCCCAGTCCACACATTGGGAGTCTTTGGCCTTCTGGGACCACCCAGTTCGGCCCTGCACACTCCCTGCTGGGGCTGATTCTGCTGTTTTGAACTTGGCCTTTGACTCTGATCTGGGAGGTAGCACCAACCTTGGGAACCCCATTCCTTCCTCTCAGAGGCGTGGTGCCACTAGAACTGTGGCCACGGGTACCACAGGCCCCGCCACACTCTGCAGCCACCCCTCATGTATTACCCTTCCTCAGAGCATCATGCCTGACTGTCCCGCTAGGTGCTGCCTATGGGGTCCCTGAGTGAATTTTTCATTCATCAGATACCTGTCAAACACTTACTCCTAGCTGGGTGCTGGAGCTAGAGCGATGGCCCAAAGCAGGTGCAGTCTGTGCCTCTGTGAATCCACAGGCTGGAGGCATGTTAATCAAATGCTTACACAGAGGGTGTGTTTATTTATAGCTGAGGGAGACAAGAATTTAATTCTGTGAGAGCATTTAGCAAGGAGCCTGAACTTACCTGGATGGTCAGGGAAGATGTCCCCGAGGAAGTGATATGTCGAGCTGAGTTCTGAAGGGTGAACAGGAATTAATTACAGGGGGTGGGAAGAAGAGAAGGGCAGACCAGGCAGGAGGAACTGCATGTGCAAAGGCCCTGAGGTCAGATAGAGCATGGTGCTTTGAAAAGCTGAAAGGAAGGTGATGTGGCTAGAGCCCAGAGAATGAGGTAAGGTGGGAGTTCCAGACCACACAAGTTTTATTTTATTTAGACTTTATTAACTGAAGATTTTTTAAATTTAAATTTTATTTTTAAAAATTCAGTTAACAAATAATGTATTATTGGTTTCAGAGGTGGAGGCCGGTGATTCATCAGTTTATATAATATTTATTAATTAAAGATTAAAATTTGTCTTATTTTAAGTTTTACTCTCTGGTGAGACAAATCCTAGATTTTTTTTCTTTTATCGTCAACTATAACATATATACAGAAAAGTACGCATAGATACACACAGTTTATTTTTTTTTAAGATTTTTAAAATTTTTAGGTAAGCTCCACACCCAGTGTGGGGCTCAAACTCACAACCCCGAGATCAAGCGTTGTGTGCTCCACCGATGGAGCCAGCCGGGTTCCCCAGATACACACAGTTTAACAAGTAAATTAGAAAGCAAATTCCTGGTGAGCCCAAGAGCTACGGGAGCCATAGTAGGCTTTTGAGCAGGGGTGACAGGATCAAACCTGGCAGGTTGGCCAAGGGCACTTGAAGGGGCATCTGCATCATCCTGGCGAGGCAGGCTAGTGGCTTGGAGCATGCGCTGGTGGGAGAGGGGGAGCTGAGGGGACTCGTGTGTCGTTCCGGGGGGCCCCAGGGACTGCTGGTGGACCTAGATCACTGAAGGCGCCCCTCAAGGAGGACAGCTGGAACAGGGCTGGCGGGCTGAGCAGGAGTGTGGTTTGGGCACTCAGAGAGGGCACCTCAGATCCCACGGCAGCGTCTAGGCAGGAGGGTGGACCGCCATGGTGAGAGGCCAGCGCAGGGCAGGCGAGGCTGGGGAGGCAACTCTGGGAGGACCGCCTGGCCACCTTGGCTTCCCTCCCGGCTCCGGGCCCCCCTGGCGCAGCTGGGCCTTGCTGTGTCTTTAAGGGCTCTGTGTTGCTCTTCCTGTGGTGACGTCAGGGATAGGGGAGGGCCAAGACTTGCCTTCCCTTTCCTCGAAAGGGGAGGAGATTGGAACTGAGTGGCCCACGATGGAAAGAGGGGAAGTCCAGGGCTGCTGGAGGCCCGGGAGTGACGGCGGAGGCTAACATGGGGTGAGCTTGGGCGCCATACTGTGTGTGTGTGTGTGTGTGTGTGTGTGTGTGTGTGTCTGTTCCTTGGGGCGGCAGAGGGTCTGGGAGGAGCTTGTGAGTGGGGGCAGGTGAGGGGCCGCAGAGTGGCCGATGGCTTCTGTTCTGTGAATGCGGTTGTCCACCGTGTGAAAGGTCTATTCTGAGCCTGTCCCTGGGCTGAGGGGCCCTTCTGAGGTGGTGCTGCCCTCTGGGCTGTGAGGGGAAGCCCCTCCACCCAGGGCGGGGTGGGGCGGGGCCTTCGGTAGAGGCAGAGGCCCCAGAGCTCACCAAGCTCCATTCCCCCCCGCCCCCCGCGGTTTTAGTTTGTTTGTTTGTTTATTAAGGAGGCTCCACGCCCAGCGTGGGTGGGCTTTGAACTCACAACTCAGAGATCAGAGTCGTGTGCTCTACCAGCAGGGCCAGCCAGGCGCCCCTCTCTGCATTTCAACGTACTAGGTGTAGTCCCCACGTCTGTGCCTTTTCTTAGAATAGAGGTTGGTCCCTGGCAACAGAGGAGGAGAGCAAGGGACTCTTTCTGCCCTTGAAAGTCAGTTTGAGTGCACTTCCTGCCCAGGGCCTGTCCTTTCCTAAAGCCCCTCCCGTCTGTCGTGGTTCTTGCAGAGGGGCTGGCATGAGGCAGGGAGGCCTCCTTTTCCAGAAAGCAAGGTTAGCTCCAGCGCCCCCACATCATCCACCTGGCTCTTCTGTCCCGCCCGCGGGGACTGAGAACCGGCTGCTGAGTGGGTGGGGTGACAAGATGGGTGCATGGTGGGGAGGCTCTCGAAGCGGGGAGACCCTGGGTGAGGTGCTTTCCGCAGACTCACGAGACAACCCCATTTTACACGGAGGAAACAGTCTGAAAGAGATTCAAGCTGCACCACCTGGAAGTTGCACTGTGTTGCCCCGAGTCTCCTCTGGCAAGAGGGGTGCCCCTGGGAATGCTGGGGTGTGGCCTGCTGGTCCGGGCGGGGGCGAGAGGCCTGGCTCACGAGCGGCTCTTTGGCAGGTTTGGGGCGACTGTAGCCATCGGCCTGACCATCTTCGTGCTCTCTGTCGTCACGGTCATCATCTGCTTCACCTGCTCCTGCTGCTACCTCTACAAGATGTGCCGCCGGCCACCGCGTCGTAAGCACGCCCGCCCCCTCCCTGCCCCCCGTGACCCTGGGGGTGTGGGTGCAGAGCCCAAGTGCGGGGGTGGGTGCTGACCAGGGCCCGACGCGGCTAAGCTGGGGTGAGGGCTGGCAGCGGTCCTGACTGGGATTCTCTTCGCAGCGGTGGTCACCACCACCACGGCCACCACGGTGGTGCACACCCCTTACCCTCAGCCTCCAAGTGTGCCACCCAGCTACCCCGGGCCGACGTACCAGGGCTACCACCCCATGCCCCCGCAGCCAGGGATGCCAGCAGCACCCTACCCAACACAGTACCCTCCGCCTTACCCTGCCCAGCCGCTGGGCCCGCCGGCGTACCACGAGACACTGGCTGGTGAGTACCGCGGCCAACGCTGACCCTGCCTGGCCCCCCAGATCTCCTGCCACTGTTCCCTCATGCTGCAGCCCTCCGCGTTCACAACCAACCGATGTCCTCTCTGTTTTCAGGAGGTGCGGCCATGCCCTACCCTGCCAGCCAGCCTCCTTACAACCCGGCCTACATGGACCCCCCGAAGGCAGCCCCCTGAGCATGTCCTTTCATCTCTGGCTGCCACTTGGTGTGTGTGTGTGTGTGTGTGTGTGTGTGTGTGTGTGTGTGCGCGCGCATGCGCGCGCGCGCGCGCGCGAGAGAGAGAGAGAGAGAGAGAGAGAGAGAGAGGGAGAATGGGTACGTAGGAGAGAGAGAACGAGAGAGAGAGAGAGGGGGGATGGGTACGTAGGCACGTTTTTTTTCTCCCTGTGCGTGGTGTTTGTGTCCAGTTTGTACACGAGGCTTCTTGTGATGCCAACATGGTGGGGAGCAGTCCTTGCCAGGGTTGCTGGGACCCTACTTCATTCTCTTCCTCACTTGAAATTGTGCTCTTTTGAAATCTCAAAATTCAAAGGTTGGGGTGGGAGTTCTACCACCCCAGGGTGACCAGGCCGGTGGGGCCCGTCATGCTAGGACAGTAGGGCTTTTTGTGGGCAACATGCCCGTGTGTTCTGGTTTTGGCGGGGTGGCTAGCCACTGCTCAAGGCTATGGCCTGTCCCCAGGGTGTGGGCTATTCCTCAAGGAACCAGAGCCATCGTGGCATGGGGGTGAGGCTTGGGGCCTGGCTAAGCTGGGTTTTAATCCTTGTAGCAGACATCTCATAGTCCTCAGAGCTGGTGCCATACCCAGCAGAGGGCAGGCAGCCTCTTGAGACGAAAACAGTTGAGCCAGAGGCCCACCCGCCTGAGCGCGGTCTGCCTGCACGGCCCCCGCATCCTCCCTGGCACCACCTGGAGGGCCACGCCCACCCACAGTTCTGGCTGCCTTGGCTGGCCATGACCCCCATCACAGATAGGCAGGGTGGCCTCTGTCTGCCTGCACACTCAGGTGTCCTCCCTGCAGTGTTTTTGTTTTCCTTTTAGCCAAACATTTTGCCTGTTTCCAGTTTCAAAAGGTATGTGATAGTTTTTGTGAGGCTGAACCCCCTGGGTGCTGGAGGGAAATTGGCCCACAGTGGAGAGGGGCCCTCAGACCTCTGATAGGCCCCGCTTCTCCCGACACCAGCTTCACAGAATAGCCAGCTCCTGTACCCCAGTCCACAGCGTGTCCTGGCACCTAGGACACCTGGGCCAAGGGGCCGTCTGGACCAAAGGTGGAAGGGGGCCCTAGGTGGCTGCTCTGGCCCAGACATGAATACCTCGGTGTTCCCTGTCCCTCTGTGAGTATCTCACCAGATCTTAGCTTTGTACCTGTTGATGTGTTTCTGAGAGTCTAGGTCTGCACCTTTGTTTACAATAAATGCAAACATTTGGGGCTGCCGCCGTCTTTCTTCAGAGCTTGGGTGCTGGGACTGGGCATTAGGCCGTGTACCGTCTTCATCCAGCTCTTGGATTTCCGTGTTTCCCTTGTCTTTCCTGGGCTCAGACGTCTGACCATCTTGCTGGGGGGGTGAGGGACAAAGACTGTGGCAGCCACTCTGTCCCCCTCCTCTAAGGCTGCCAGGGAGGGTAAAGGTGAGTGGCCACTCAGTGCTCGGAGAGGGGTCTTTATTAGGCGCCTACTGCCCAGGTGTGGCCAGGGAGAGCCCATACAGTGTGGCCAGTGCCAAGGTTAGGAAGGCCAGCAGGCCCAGTGGGGCCAGTAGTCCCTCCTTGGGTGAGGCTCGGGGGCCCTCCATTGGAGGAAGGGCCTTGGGCTTCCTGCCCCTGCCAAGGCTGGGACTAGTGTCCCTGGCTCTAGCCAGAGCTTTAGTGGCCATGGTGGCAGATGGTCTTGGGTTGGTTCCAGCAGAGGCTGTGACCCCGTACATGGGCTTGACAGTGCCGAAAGGCCTGGCATGAGCATCCACCCACTGGAGCAGGGCCCGTGGCCTCCACTGACAGATGCTGAGCAGGGCGAGGACGTCACTCTCAGCCATGTGGGAGTCTGGTGGGGCCTGCCCATATAGGCGTGTATAGATACTGCCCAGGCTGTAGCTCTTCCGTGGGCCATGCTCCGAGGGGCTGTCAGCGTGCTCCAGGGCCTTCAGGGCAGCAATGCTATCCACACAGAAGGCACTGTCCAGAACACGTGACTCCCCTAGTACAGCCAGCTCCGCCTGGAGCAAGGGGAAGTCGTAGCGGTCGCCATTGTGGGCCACGAGGCACCAGGGCTGTGGCTGGCGCTGCAGGAAGGCTTGGAGCAGGTTGGCCAGGTCGGCATCGAAGCGTTGACGCCCGTGTGCTGCCAGTACAGCTGTGCTCAGGCCTGTGATCTTACTGGCTTCTGGGCTGCAGGCCTTCCCTGGAGCCACGCACAGAGAGAGCTTGTCCACCACCCGGGGTGGCGTAGGCACTGTGGGAGGCTGCCCCTCCGGGGTGGGGGAGCTCTCGAGGGCACATCTGTGGACAGCCAGCAGGCACAGCTCCGTGACCTTGGGCTGGGAGGAAGGCAGGCCGGTGGCCTCCAGGTCCAAGAAGATGAGGGTCTGCATCGGCCTTGGAGCTGTGGCCTGCGAGCCCATGCTGGGTACCTGCCACGGAGCCTGGGGAGGAGCAGGGGTGGGGAGTGGGTGTGTGAGTGCCCCAGGAGCACATCTCTGGCCTTCTCCGCAAAGGCAGGCACTGTCAGTGAGCCCCAGGACCCGTTTCCAGGGCAGGAAGCCAGAGAGGGTGGGTGGCTTCCTTAGGGGGAAGCACATTCAACTTTCTGTTTTGGGGGAAGGCTTGGCTCCTCCCCTAGTGCCCACCTAGTCTGGGCCTGGGTAGGGGGTGAGGCCTTCCCACCCTGCCCCATCCCCGTAGGGGTCCTCACTTACCGAGTAGCAGACAGCAGCAATGATTCGGGGTGCAGTCTGGCAGGTTCTTGCTGCTGGCAGCAGTGGCAGGAAGTGAAACTTAGTGTGAGCCCGCCTATGGGCTGTCCAGAGCGAGGCCCGCCCTGCTCGTCATCGGCCAGGTCTGTCCCTCCCCAGCACTACCCCCTCGTGACTCCCCAAAGGCCTCCGACCTACAGCTGGGGGCATGCTGGCTGGCACAACGCATCAGAGCCCTCACACCGTGACAGCCAGCCGGCAGGACAAGGGCCATGGTACCCAGCCCTTCAGGGAAGGCTAGCACCGGGCCTCTAGCCTGCCAGGAGCCCCTGCTGCGGCCACTGTGCACCCTCCCCTGGGCCCCACTTTCTCAGGTCTCCCTGGTGTAGGGTGTAGGTTGCCGGCTGCCGGCTGCCTCCTCCCTTGCCACACAATGGTTTCTTCCCATGGCCTCAGCCCAAAGCGATGACTCAGGACAATTCCACCAGCTGGGCAGGGCCAGGCTCCTTCCTTGGGGCAGATTCGTTACCATGGGGACAGGGTCTCCACTCCAGCCAGGGACAGGAAGGATCCCAGCCTTCCCTGGGCCTGGCTCCTGCTCCATCCCTCCCACTCAGCCGCCACAGATCAGACTCAGGAAACATCACAAGCCTGGCATGTTCTCAAACAGCCCTTCACTGCTTTTAATCAGTTGCTGCGGTGGGAAAGTAGTGGTTCCGGAGCCACCGTGGAGCCGTGCTCACTGGCCTCCGCTGCAGTCCATCTCAGGGTCATCCACATCCGTTTCAGCGGCACAGAGGTCATCCAGGGCTGCCTCTGAGCGAAGAGGAGAGGGTTCTAAGGTGAAGGCCTGGAGGTGCTGGGCACAGGGGTGGGGGAAGACCCACCGCCCCTCCCCCACGCCCGCAGGAACTAACCAGTCCCTTCCACGCCCAGGCCTTGCTCCCTCAGCTACTGCAAGCAAAGTGATACAAAGGCAATTCAGACAGGGATGTTTCTGGAAAAACTGTGGCTCTGCCAGGCCAACTCAACAGATACAAGCAAAAGGCAGTCTGCTATGCTCAGAGCAGAACCAGAACAGTAAAGCAAGTGGGACCCCAGTGCCATCAAAGGCTCCGTGGACGGAAGACTGCTGACTTAAGGCCAGGAAGTCTGACCTGTCCGTGAACTTCAGGGAAACCCTGAACGTGGGTTGGACAGGGAGGGGTCCTCCTGCCGGCTCACCTTCACAGTCGGCCACGTCAGGAAGCCCTCGAATCAGCATGCTGACCCCTGGCATCACCTGGTCATACTGATGCAGGACCTCCACGCAGTGTACAGTGAAGAGCTTGTCCTTCTGGGACAGGCCGTGCAGCAGTAACACCGTGTCCCGCAGACACCGCACCGTCCGCTTCTGCCGCTCCGTCCCTGGGGGCCGCCCGGCCCTCCGCACTGTCAGCCACTGTCTGTGCAGCACCACCGTGAGTGCTCTGACCACCTGGGGGAGGGCAAAGGCTGAGGCCGGGTCTCAGGGCTCCTGCACTCCGCCAACTGGCACAGCTGGGCAGTACCCTTCCTAGCCACCCCAGGTGCAGGTGAGGAGGGTTCTGAGGGGTGGCACGAGGGTTAGAAGGAGCAGGGGGTCCTTGCACAGGGTCGCCTCACCCCCCGACAGAGCTGCCGCGTGCACTCACCTCCACGTTGCACTGGCAGTTAGAGCCAGTGACTGGGGAGGAGGGGCTCTGCACACCAAGCTTAGCCAGGAGCCACACGGCCTAGAACAAGAACACACTGTTCCATCTATGGCAGAATGAGACCTGATCACAGTGAGGGCTTTTTTTTTTTTTTTTTTAAAGATTTTATTTATTTATTTGACAGATAGAGACAGCCAGCTAGAGAGGGAACACAAGCAGGGGTAGTGGGAGAGGAAGAAGCAGGCTCATAGCGGAGGAGCCTGACGTGGGGCTCGATCCCACAACGCCGGGATCACGCCCTGAGCCGAAGGCAGACGCCCAACTGCTATGCCACCCAGGCGCCCCACAGTGAGGGCTTTCTAAGCCTTCTCCTGCAAGTGCTCCAGTTGCCTTAGCAACTGCGTGTCTATATAATGGGGTCCAAGAAATGGGTCTTGTGGGGCCTTCCCAGGCTAGACTCAGCACCAACACCTGTGTCTCACCAGCGACCCACCTGCCTCTGGGCCCTACAGCCAGGGTGGGAGCAGTTATCAGGTAACTCTGCCAAGTTCCAGGACACCCTGGGGTCCACCTGTATTGCCTCTGTGTAGTGTGGCGCCCCCAAACGGAGTTCCCCTTGTTAGCAGCTAGGTAAACTCTTGTTACCAAATGACTGAAAACTCCGTGCTCCCCAGGAGGAGGAACAGTGGCCCTGAGGTGGGGTGGGGTGGTGGGCAGTTCACAGAAGGGGCCCTGGAGTTTACCTCTTGTTCTAGCTGAAGCCACTGTGCGTCCGAGGCCACTTCGTCAGGCCTTGATGTGATGTACGTGTACAGCAGCAGGAGGGGACAGCCTTCTGCAAAGGATGCCCCGCCTCTCACTCAGGGTCCCCCTTCTTACCCAGAGCCCAGGGCACAAGCTGCAGAAGCCCGCAGGAGGCCTCCAACCTGTCCCTGCCACCACCCTCGCTTCCAGCCTGAGGGAGCAGCCCAACCGCCCCCTCCCTGCTCTGCTTTACCTGAGCGGGAGCAGAGCTGCGGCGCCAGTTTCTCGTGGTCCGCCAGGAGGGAGAGGAGCTCCACAGTCAGCAGCACACTGGGCAAGGGGCTCTCGGGGCGGAGGCACTGTGGCAGCACCCGGAACACACACTGGAACCTACAGCACAGGGGCCCAGAGAGATGGGGTACTGGTAACCCAATCCCACAGCTCACCTTCGCTTTTCACTGGAGGTAACAGGACGTTTGGAGCAGACGGTACAAGGAGGAGCTGTGGGTCAGACCCGGGTTCAAATGCTGGCTGACCACCCCCTACTTGCTAGGACATCCGCTTCCTGTGAGTGAGTGGGTACTACCCTCCACCACGATATTGCTATGGCTTAGAGAGGACAGGCCCTTACCAGGCACAGCACTACCTGTAAATGGGGGCTGCCTCCCTGGACCTGGCGTGCCTGGCTTCCACCCTGCTCCTGGGTGGCTTCCTGCCTCTGCTCCCAAATAGGGAGGCAGATCTT
The DNA here is from genome assembly GCF_023065955.2 of Ursus arctos. Classification (NCBI taxonomy): domain Eukaryota; kingdom Metazoa; phylum Chordata; class Mammalia; order Carnivora; family Ursidae; genus Ursus; species Ursus arctos. The sequence goes on along the minus strand of NW_026622808.1, from coordinate 31,990,185 downwards.
GACTTGGGTGTGAGAGAATGTTAAGAGCCCACTCCCCAAGGGCTGGCCAGGCTCTAGAAGTGACAAATGCGGACTTGGCTAGGGTCGGATTTTATGAGACCACTTGCTGAGCAGACCATTTTCGGAAACACCAGCTCCTCTGTCACCAGATAGGAGCAGGTGCCCCCTTGGAGCGTGCACGAGTTAAGGGGCTCTGGGCACACTCTAGCCTAGGTCTCACGGGCACAGGGAACTAAGGAACTAAGTCCCAAGACAACCACCATTTGCTCAACCCCACACAACCTTGTGGGTGGGCAGAGGGGCACTTCTTCGTGTCCCCCTTCATGCACCTGCAGGTCTCAGCACACACCATCGGGGCTTAAGAATAGTCCTCAGTATGCCCTTGGGAAGCAAGTTCTATTTGGGGTGAAATCATTTTAGAGCAAATCCTGTATGGTGGATAAGCTGCATGTTTTCAGTTGCCAGGGAGTATGGAACTTTGTGGGAAACCGGGATTTAACCTGGTTTTTACTCAATTTCATCATTAGGTTAGAAGTGGTCTCTAGTCCTCGTGTAAAGTCCCTGCAACTATCTGCAAGAAAAATCCATTTTATATATGACACAGTGGTTTCCAAATTATTTTGGATAGCATCAGCCTTCTTTTAAAAATTTTTTTCAGAGCCCCCAAACATACAAGAGAATAGTCCTGCTGTTCTGTTTGAAGCTGGGGATGAGACCTCTTTGCTCAAAAGGCGCTGCCATCCCAGTACCCAGGAATGACCCAGTAACCAGGAGTGACCTATGGCTACACCAGATATAGTAGGAAGACATGGGTCTGAGGCGATGACTTGCCCTCAAGCCCGGTGGGCAAAGGTGCCCTTTGAGACCACTGTCTGCCCAGCTACTTGGGTTGCACTACACACTGTGTTACAGCCTTGGTGGCACGTGTCCTTCGCTTTCACTCCAAGGTGAACAGGAAGCTGTGTGCTAGTGGGGCTCAGCATGCAAGGATGTAGGGATTCTGGAGAGAAGCACCAAGTGGGAGGTGGTGTCGGACCGTGATTAAGGGCAAGTCAAGGAGACTGGCCTGAAACTTGCCCAGCATGCTCTCTTCATAGTCACGTAACAAATACTGTGCTTAGAGCGTGCCAGGCTCCATGCTAGGTGTGGGGATGCGGGGCTCCGAGGGTGTCACATGAGCTCGTGAATGGAAGGCATCTGTCTGGCCTGTAGTAAGCATCCCCTAACTAGCTGTTTTTTCATGTCCTCGTGGACAAGCTCGATAGGAATGGAATGATGGTATATCTACCAAGAGGACTGGTAAAAGGGTTCCTGGAATTCATTCAATATTTATAAACAAGCAACCAGCCACTATGAGCTAGGTCTGTGCCAGACACGTGGGTGATGGTTCTGAACCTACCATGCTGCCCACACTACACTACAGTAGTGTCCAGCTCTGAGGACTACCTTTAGGATGGACCAGACCAGCTAGAATATCCTCAAATGGAAACCAGGATCCAGAAGCGTTTTTAGGAAACAAGTATGCTAAGCTCAGAGACTAAAAGCTTAAGGTAGTGCAGCCACTGAAGTTACTCCAAAAAGGAACTGGCTTCTTGGTGGCGTGCTGAGGGGGAGACAGGCTTACTGGATAAGGGGGTGAGCTGCACGGTGTTCATAGTTCCTCCCAGTCTTAAGGCTCTGGAATCCCAAGTTAGGAATTTATGACTACAGTGTTCACAAGCTAGGTTCACTATACAACCACTTCCCACAAACATTAATAAGAGGAGCAGGTAAGCTATGGCTTGTGCCAGAGTGGGGCACAATGATGATGGGCAGATTCCCAGTAAAGTCAGCTTATGGGCTGCAGACCTACCCCACGCCCTCTGCTTCCTTAGGGAATCCCACCAAACTTAAAATGTGGTGTGATACGCAGTCTTCACCTGATCCATGGCCCAGGTTCAAGGCTCTTGGTTCAGCCTTTGTCTGTCCTGGGGACAGGATGCTTTCCCATAGTAGCTAAAAACCTTCTTTCATCACATGTGTCTTTTGCTTACCTGCTGTACACAGGTAGAATTAAGCCAAAGAAATCACTTCCTTGGTTCTCCTAACACCTGGCCCCATTTTCCATCACTTCAGAACTCCCTGAACGAAGCCTCAGAACGTAAAACCAAGGCTTAGCGCTGAGGAGTATAGATTAGGTCAAGATGTGGGCAAAGTATACGGGCCATGGGATAGACCTCGAGAGGTCAGGTAAGACCTACAAAGAATCATGACTCCCATGCTGTGTTATACCTGGGCAGGAGATCAAAGGAAGCATTTTCAGCTAATTTCACCAAAATCTTAAGACACTGGCTCAGGACACTGGCTTGAAGGTGACCTGTTGCTGAAGAAGAGAAAGTCAACAGGTGAAGAAGCATCTTCAGTAGTGGATGCTGGCCTTGGTCACTGGCAAGCCCCCTTGGGGCTGAGGACACATCCCCATGATCTTGTCTGTGAACCAGGCTCTGGCTTCCTTCCCTAGCAGTGGGATCCACCCCTGCATCTGACAGTAATAGGTGGACGACCGCTCCGCTGTGGCACACCAGGTGCTGAAGAACACTAAGGGATGCCACAGAGAAGCCTTCCAGGTTGCAAAGTGAGTCCTCGAGGCTGGCCTCTCCCCCAGAGCTCACGCAGGAGGAACGTGTCGGTGAGTCCCCAGGCGCTCCACTTCTCTTGGCTGCTGCCAAATCTTGCAGAGCCTGGCAGTGTAAGCCAATAAAGAACTGTACCAGGGGGAGGAGATGCACAGCTCCAGGAAGCTGGCAGAGTGGGAAGGCCCTTCTGCCTCCCTCTGCTGCGTCTCCATCACACGAGCCTTCATCCCTGGCAACCAGATTCAATCCAGTGAGTGCCAGGTTCTGTACTTCTCTCAGGGCCAAGAGGGGAAATGACCCATCACGAGAACCTGTGGTCCTCAGGCTTGAAATCGCAGTCAAGGTACTAGCAGCAAATACAAAAGAAAACACACAAGTATGAGATGGAGACAAGGTCAAGGGCCCCAAACAACCTGCCTGCCAAATTCTCTAGTTTCCCAAAATGACTCCCCTCCCCCTGGGGCACACAGACCTCCCAGGCTGGCCAGGACCAGAAAGGGACTTGCTTCCTGGGAAGTCCTTCCTAAACAAGCTTTTTAAGTGTCTGAGGCTTACCTGCCAAACCCTGGTGGCTGCAGCTGGGTGCTGGTAGGAGCCTCAGAACAACTGCTCAGGAGGTGGCACAGACCTAGGGATGACCCTGGGATCAAAGGCTGCTTCAGGAGAAGGTTTATCAAAATGGAACCTGCAGAAGACAAGGTGGTTCTAGAAGGTTCTGACAAAGGAGGCCTTTTCTAAGGCTTCAGAAGGAAAAGTGAGGGTTCCTTGGATGTTAACTATCCTCCAAATTGCCCTTAAGCCCCACTGAGATCCCTGTGGGTGCTGAGGGCTCTGGGACGTACCTGCTTTGGCCCCTTCTATTTTACAGTCTTCTGCTTAAGTCACAGACTACCACTCCCCCGGACCCTCTGAAGGACTGCCTGGGATGCTGGTTCTCAGAGACAATTCTACTGCAGCACCGCAGAGGACAACGGAGCTGGGCAGGCCTCCTGCCTGAGGAGCGGGTGTTCTGGTACCTTGAGTGTTCGATCTCTGCATCCAGCTGTCAATAAGACTTTTCTGGGATTCTTCTTGCTTTATGGGGTCGCCTCCCAGATTGTGGCTCTTATTCTCTACAACTAGATAAAATGTGAATCAAAACTTGAGCACAAAAGCACAGGCATATCAGAAACTCTTGAACGTACGAGTTTTTAACTTTTTTTTTTTTTTTTTTTTAAGTAAACTCTACCCTCAATGTGGGGCTCAATCTCATGACTCTGAGATCAAGAGTTGCATGCTCTATGGACTGGGCCAGCAAGGCGCCCCATAATGAGTTTCAAATAGGGACCGCGCCATCTCCTCAACTTTGGATTAAAATGAGAGCCAGAGCAACTCAAGAACCCTCACATTTTTGCCTTCCTCGTGGCAAACAGGAACTCATACGAGGAGAGGAGAAGAAAGGAGAGGAGAGAGGAGAGAGGAGAGAGGAGAGAGGAGAGAGGAGAGGAGAGGAGAGGAGAGGAGAGGAGAGGAAAGTTTTTTGCTCCACTTTAAAATGAGGCCATATAACATAAAACCAGCAATCACTAACACTTTTATGGTGCTTATTATGTGCCAGATGGACTCTGTTCTAAGAGCTTTACCCATGTTAGCTCATTTGTTCCTCAGAGCAACCCTAAGAGGAAGTGTTATCACTAGCTCTATTTTACATATAGGAAAAGAGAGGCACAGGAGTTAAGGGACTTGCTTGCCTGCATTACACAAGCCAGTAAGTAGTGTGACTGGGACTCCTGCCAGGCTGGTGGGCTGCACTGCCTGCTCCTGACACTATCCTGTACTGATCCTGTAGCTGCCAGATGCTGAAAATGTGAATGGTTGAGACTCTCAGAGGTGGCGTGATAGCCAATGGCTTAAAGGGTTGATGGTGGTAGGAAAGGGGCGATGTATCAGAATTGTAAGATAAACTGACACAGCACATTCTCAGAGTGAAAACCTACCAATGCTAGACTGTGTCCCTCTAGAAAGCAGTAGCACCCCCTCAGCCTGGACCGAGCGGTACAAACTCAAGGCTGAAAGGAACACGAGTTTCTGTACACTAGCTGTGTTTCTGGCATGTCAATGGATGTTGACTGGGGACATTTTAAAATATGCCTGCAGACTCTAGACACACTTCTCCTCAAAAGGTGCAGCCTAGTTTCCTTCCCCTTGAACATGGCTTCTAATAAACAGAATGTGGCAGAAGTGATGCTATGGGACTTCTGAGGCTAGGCCGTAAAAGGGCTGGCTTCCACTAGCTCTCTATGTTTGTTAGATCTAGAAGAAGCCGTCCCCCAGGTTATGAGGTCACCCAAGTAGCTCTGTAGAGAGGCCCACATGTGGAGAACTCCGCTGCCAGTCATGTGAGTGAGCCACTTTGAAATAGATCTTCAGCCCCAGACAAGCCTTCAGTGATTCCAGTCACCACAGAGAAAAACCATCCTCACTGTGTTCTGTCAGCACTGTCGTCCCATAGAACCAGGAGAAATACTCGTTGTTGTTTTAAGCCACAAGTTTGAATAATTGGTTACACAGCAATTGATGAGAGACAGACTGACTTACCCTCTCTGCCCACCAGAGACTTGTATCCTGGCTCTGTCTGGAAGGGGTGGGGAAGGGACGTGTTAGCACTAAAAGACTCCTTTGTAGGGAAAGATGGTTTTCCAAATTGTGGAGAACATGCTTCTGGCTTTATAGCCACAGAAGGGCTTTTCCTAGGACTGGAAAAAGTTAACTATGAAAGCAAAGTAATGATTCTGCTAAAACCACTTAAAATACCTGGTTATAAAACTTCTAACTTGTTCAAGTGTTAAACTCTTTGTGTCTAGGTGCTTTGACCAAAGGTTTTATCTATTACATATTTGTCATCCTTTGTCAGGATAGCAGAGCAAAATGCAAGGAATTTTGATCCAAATTGTTGAAAACCTCTTTCATTTCCATATTCTTCTAATCACCCAAAAATATTGGCCATAATTCCACTACTATTTCCAATGCCACCAAAATATCTTTTTAATGTGGAACAATCTCTTATTTAATGGTCCCCAGGGGCTGAATTCAAAGATTTTCAATAGAAAGAGAGCCTATTAAAAGGCATGTTGTGTCCTGCAACTTGAAAACCGAGCCAGTTCTTCAGGCCAGGGTCTTTGTGTGAGAAAAGCAGCCTTAACCCTCTGAGCGCATCAGACAACGCCAAGACCCTTCTGTCAGAGATGTGTGAAAGGTGGTGATGGACCCCCTGCTCTCCTGTCTTACCTGGACTAGGCAAGGCGAGAAGAGTTCAATTTCATACCCTGCCCATTATGAGCAAAGGCAGCAGAATGTTCAATACCAGAAAAAGACACTCTGACCCATACTGTTCAAATTTCAAGGCTGGTATCAACAGTGTGCCAGACTTCTCTGGCAGGCAGGGGGCAGGACAAGACCGTTAACAAGCTGATCACATCTGCAGCAAAGGCGGGGACTGCCGGACAAAGGTCCCAGGGCAGCAAATGAGAAAAAAATGTTCCAAGTAGTTGGGACTGAAATATGCTTATACTTGGGGCAAAATCAGTTATTTGAAACAAAGTACATAAAAATGAAGACTGGGGAAAACAAAAATGAAGACTGGGCCACCCAAAAGTTTGGAGAGCATCTTTCCAGCCTTTTTTAGTCCTGAGTATAGAGTCCTACAGAGAAGAAGCCCTTCTAGAGTGTGAGGCCTTTACGCTGTTATGCGCCAAACCATTCAAGCCTCATCTAAACCAACTTCGAGGCCTTCAGAAAAGAGGATCTATGTCCAAATGGCAAAGTTTAAATGGCCTTCATTCAAGACTAGCCTGACCTTGTTAATCATTCTTTCCACAAACCATGCAAAACAGCTCTCCCTCCAGTGCCATCATTACCTGATATGGGGAATGGAGGGAGCAGCCAATTTATTTGCTCGTTCACTGTTTTGAAGCTTTGTCCTTAATTCATTCATCTCTGCATCTTTAAATTGGAGTTCAGACTGCAATGATTGGAGCTGGAAGGCAAAAGCAACATACTCGTGGTGGCCCCATCATTCATGCAAAATTATCTCTGGGCTTCAAAATCTCAAGTTCATAAAGGAAAACAAACCATGAGAAATGAATATGAAAGTCTGTTGTGACACAAATGTCCTTTCTATAAAGCTTTAGCCTTCTTCCGGAAAGCCAGCATGGTATTCTAGAAAGACATTTGACTCGAACTATTGCGAGGTAGTTTGTGAGGGTTCAAATACCACTTCCTCAGCCTTTCTAAACTTTAGCTTATCTGTAACACAAATACCTGTCTTCACAGTTGGGGGGATTACACAGGAAGGATGAATGTGAACTGCCCAGACTGGAGCCTGGCAAGGTGCCTTATCTCACAGTAACATGTCGACCTTTTGATGAACAGAGTGGTGCACAATTCCAGGTCTTCCTGAAAGTCTAGGCAGAGTATTTGGAAATTTTACCAAAACCCCACGCAGCGTGGGGAGACCTGCTCCGGCCTACAGCCAACAGTTAACTGCTGTTACCCCCGGCACACTCCGTAGCAAGTATAGTACCAGTCACAGCACCTGTCCTAGCAAGTGCAGGGCTGTTTTAAGTCTTACAGCAACCCTTCTGGTTATTTCCTGGAACAGATAATGGAAACGAGTCACAAAGCTTAAGTTATTACCCTGAGGTCTCCACTGGTATGTGAGAAAGCCTGGATTCAAACTCTGGTTTGTCTGATTGAAACTCCCTTGCTCTTCCATCGTGTATGTGGAGAGACAACTACTACTGTTAGTGCTGGGCACAGGTTAGTACTTCTTCACAGTTCGCTGACTTGCTGAATGAATGGCAGAATAAGACCCATGTCCTTGAGATTGAAGCCTTGAAAGTGCTGAAGGAAAATGGCGTTATGTATGGATACCTAAGAATTTCTTCCTGGAACAGCATCTCCCTCCCCTGAGAAATAATCATTTCCCTACCTCTGTGTGATTTAAATGGGAGCTATCATCTCTGTGGTTGCAGTCATAGGGTCAGGGACAGGCACCTGACTCAGGTCAGACCAATTAGAGCTGTGAGATGAGGGGGACAAGTATTCAGTCTGCTCTGGAGCTATGAAATATGAGCCCAGGAGCTGCTGGAGAACATATCCTTTACCATAAGGATGGAGCCTGTCTATAGAGTAGACAGTAAAGACAAGTCCTGGCAAGGCTTGAATCATTCAAGGCCCCCACAACTGTTTTTTCCCAGACTTAGTTATGGAAGTCAATACAATTTTTTTTTGGCCTAAGCTAGGTCTATTGAGTTTCTAACCTGCCAAAAAAGCTCTTACTTAAGCCTATTTCTGGAAAGTCTAAGCTATTGATTTGTTCCTGACAAGACCAACTATCATAACTACAGAAGCAAAGCAGTTTCTTCTAAGTCCTTTTCCAAACTACATGCAGAGCCTAGAAGAAAAGTATATGCAATTAACTGATAGCAGGAAGTATTTAAGACAAAGAACTGTTGAAATCTTCCTGGAAGATTTATAGACACTTTGGTCATTGCTTCTAAAAGAACTCAGTGAGCAGGCAAAGCTTATGGCCGGAAAAAGAAAAAAAAATTAAAAAGCTCTGGGTCACCTTTTTGGAAAATTCCTTTTCTTTGTCACCAAGTGCTTGAGTTTTCTCTTGCTCAAGAAGGAAATGTGATCTTCTCTGTTCCTCTAGAATGGATTCTGTCTGATGCAGTGAGTCCCGCAAAATTTTTATTTCTCCATTTTTAATAAGGACTTCTTCTTCCATTGCCTTCATCTGTAAATCCCAAATCAATCTTGTGAAAAGCTTACAAGGGAAAGTTATATTTGTACTTGTTTCAACATACAGCTGGGGAGATGGAGAAAGCACATATAAACCATGTTCCACAGACCAACGAGTCTTCAAATATATCCACACCAACTAGATGTCACCATGGTCTGCTAGGCCCATTCGTGGAACAGTTTACATTCAGCAAGATAGCTTAAGGACACTGTCATTCACACATACAGATTCTGTAGGTTCTAAAAGTATTAAACAGCCTGGGTCACACACTTCACAGATCCAAAATTTCACACTGTGTTCCTGGTTTTCCTAAGGACCTACAGATGGTCATATAAAGGATGTCTGCTTTTCTGTAAAACTGCTAATGAAAACAGGAAACATTATGATGTTGTGGCCCCTATATAAGACATATGCTATAAATTTGTCTCAGTTCTATGACAGAAAGTTTGTATCTCTTTCTGGATCTGGTGTACACTGTTTCCTTACTTGCCTAGTTGTTAGGAATCCCAGGATTTCGTTTCTTTCAGTCTGAATTTTTTGGCTTTCATTCCCCAGCCTTCCTCCATTTCGTGGGGCCAAATCTGAACTTTTGTTTTAAAACTTTTACATATCTTACATAATAATATCTTATTATACAACGCTTTATGACACACGCATAAGTGAGTAAGTTAGTTATAAGAACCCCAAGTTAAGTCACTTACCTTTTCTTTAAGTTCTTTGTATTGTGCCTGAAGTACCTCTAATTCAAAATTATCTTTAACTGGAACAAATTCTCTGTTTTTCCCTGCGGGAGTTTTTGACATCCCATCTAATCTGGGGACCTTACGAACATCTGTAAAAAACAGTTCCCATACACTTTTCAGGATCCAACATTTTCCCACTTTTGTCAGTCAATGCTGAAAAGAATCACTCTTGAAAGCAAATTAGAGAAAGATCTAGTAAGTAATATAGGTATTTTCCAAAGTAAGAACATGATTCAAACTCATAAATGATTCTTATGAAATAATAGATCCTGTCACTCCCCCACCCCCCAATTTTAAGAGTCTCACCTAAAGGCTGAAAAGGTGTTGTGGGGACCTCACTGGTCAGAAGTTGGTGATCTATTATTCAATAGTATTTACTGAGCACCTATACCTACACCAACACCAACACCTACTGAGCACCTGGCACAATCTAGTCTCTAAAGGTTCAGTGGTGAGCACAATGCATCCAGTCCCTACACTCATGGAACTTATGGGATATTAAAAAATATTCACACAAATGCAAAATTACAACTGTGACAAGAGCTGCACAAGAGAATATAGGAAAGCCTATGCTAGGGGGATTTGATCCAACTGGAATGATTGGAAGGCTTCCCAAGGAAGTGATGACTGAGCTGATAGCTAAAGAACAAGAAGAAATTAAGCAGAAGAGGGGGAATGGGGGAATGCATGGAAAGAATACTGTGTACAAGAAACAGCAATGTGCAATTTATGTATTGTAAGGAAGCAGAGAGAATTCAAGAAATGAAGGAAGGTCAGTGTGGCTCAAACTCACAGAGAGTGGGGAAGGGCCAGGTCATATTGGCCTCGCAGGCCATGTTAAGAACTTCGATTTTTAAAATTTTTTTTTTACTTATTTACTTATTTGAGAGAGTGAGCGAGAAAGAGCACAAGTAGGGAGAGGAGCAGGGGGAGAGAAACAAGCAGATTCAATGTGAGCATGGAGCTTAATGTAGAGCTCGATCTCATGGCCCCGAGCTGAAATCAAGAGTCAGAGGCTTAACCAGCTGAGGCACCCAGGCAACCCAGGACTTTGATCTTTATACTAGAGGCAGTGGGAAGTCATTAAAGGGCTTCAGTAGGGATGTTCACTTTTATCTGAGATGCAGCCAGATAGGAGTTCTGAAAAGATCACTGTGGCCGTGGTGTAAAGTCTGACTTATATAGAGTCAAGACTGGGAGCGGGGAGAATTTAGCAGATTACTGTCCAGAGGAAGGAATGATTGTAACATAGATCAGGGAGATGGTAGAGATGATGTGAAAAGGATGGATTCCAGAGATGGATTAAGAAGGTAAAGTTACAGGATTTGGAAAGGAATTAGATGTATGGTCAAGGAAAGGGAACTGTTGCCTTGTGCCACCTGATGGAGAGTGGTACTAGTCACTGCTATACAGAATATTTAGTCATTAACGAACATTTTCTGAATGTCTGCTCTGCCAGGTACCATGCTGGCAATACTGCAGAATGACTGGGTGTCCAGGAGGTGAATGTGTGGGATTTCAGATGCCTGTGAGATATCCAAGTAGAGATGCAAGGTGCCCTCAAAACTTTTCTCTTTCTGTGAGCCCCACAAGACTTCATATATTCCCTAGCTAGAAGGTAAGCTCCTGAAGGAAGGAGTTTTTTTTTTTGTCTTTTGTTAATTGCTAAGTATGTTGCAGTTTCCTAAGGTTTTGGGCACCTAGTATAACTTACTGGTTGTATAAAGGAATAAATCTCTTTCATCTCTTGCCTGGGCCAGGCCCCCTTTAATGTTCATGCGGCCCAAGGGGGGGGCAGTGGTACTAATTAGATATAAAGCCTCCCAAACCCGTCACAAGAATGGGTCCCCATGTGTAGGTATGATGGTTCTGATGGTGGTGGTCGTGTTCCATGGATCTTTGCTTAGAACCAAGAACTTCGTGGCCCAAACTTTATAAACTAAAGTAAAATGTTAACCTAATTTTCTTATTTCAAATCGGCTGTTTGACATTCTTGATACATTTCTCCCCAAAATCAAAAGACCTTTTGAAGTACAACCACTTAAATGAAGCCATTACTATATTTTAAGCAGGGGAGTGTGGGTGCAAGACACGGGGGCAGCGGTCGCTGTGGGGTGCCGAAGCCACAGCCATCAGGGAGGTCGGGCGAGGTCTGCACCACCCTCCGGGGAAAGGCCCCGAGCGCACTCACTGCACACGTCCCGAGGAGCGGCCGGGCACTGGCTCAGGGCCTGCGACGCGAGGGTGTCGAGTTCCTCCAGGTCGTCGGCAGTGAAATCCCCGTGCGCGCCGAAGGGGTCTTCGGGGTCCGGGACGGCGGCCGCGGGGAAGGCCCGGGCTCGCTTGCTCGGAGGATGCCCAGTGCTGGGCGGAGGGCCAAGGCTAGGCGCCGGGAGCCCGCTCCGCCTCCTGCTGCCTGGCGCGGGGGTTCCAGCCATGCCTCCGCCGGCCAGTCTCCGAGGGCACCGAACAAGGCCCGGTCGCCGCGAGGCCGGAGAGCTGGACCAACCGCCCACGCGCCTCCGCTCGCCTCAGCCGCTAGGGCCACGCCCCCGAGCCCACGGACCAATCGGCTGCCAGTCAGCGGGCGCGGAAGAATGACCTAATCCGAACGCGTCGCCGTGCTACTCAGACCGCGGGTTTTTCTCAGTGCCGCCCCCCCGCCCCCCCCCCGCCCCCCCAAGCTCTGCCGGGCGCTCTGGTATCAGTGGCTGGGTTTCCTGGGTCTCCAGCGGGATGTGTGCTGGGCGATCCGCGTCACCAGGGTGCGGGGCCGAGCCTTACCAGCCTTACAGCGCGGGTGGCTCTGCGCGCCCTCCCCACAGCCGCGCTGGAGTCGGTCCTGACATTCACAGGTACACCTGTGAATCGTGACAGGCAGCTCTCAGGGGTTTGGTCTCTGCGACTTCGCTCTTTTCCCCCCGCCGGACTCACCTCTCACATACCCAGAGGTCCTCTTGAGGAGGCATCTGGGAGAGGGGGGGTTGAGCGAAGAGTATGAATACGGCTTTTGTGAGGAGGTGTCTTTGAGAGCAATAAGTGTCTTGAGTGTGTGCATTTGAGATAGGTCTGGAGAAGAAAGTTCTACGGAGAGGGGGTGATCCTGAGAAGGGTGTGCCTGTGTTGGAGAGTGTAGGAACTGTCTAGACTGTTGGCATTCACTCATTTCTCTGAGAGCGCCTGAGTGGTTTTGTCCCAAGTGCAGGTCATAAGTGAATGAGGAGGCTCAGGAGGTCAAGAAAGTCCCCTTGAAAGTGGCACCTGGGCTGTCCTCCAGGTTGAGTGGAAGTTATCGAGTTAGCAAGGAGACTGGCATACAAGTCTACTCAGATGAGGATACAACACTGACATGGAGGCCACACAAATGCCAGGTAGGAGTTATCCGTGGCAGAGAGAAGTCAGGCTTCAAAGAGGAGCAGGACTTGGGCACCTGACAGGATTTTATTGGGCAGCAGTAGCGTGCAGTACAGTTAGCAGGAACAGGGTGTTAGAGAGTAACAGAGGTAAGACTCTACCCTTGCACACTCAGTGCCAAACTTAGCTTGTGTCTTATGAATGTTTGTGGAAACAGTAAATAAAGGGAGATGGTTACCAGGGTGTAGGTCTTGAATACCTGAGTTTAGTTTTTGAGGTAACTAGTAGGTTCCCTCAGATAGCTGTCCAAACGTTGAACACCTAAGTCTTAATTGCTGCAGGTCTCTGGTCTTGTAAAGATAGGATTTTACTTCAGTTGTCAAGAAGGATTAGGTTCCACCAAATGAGCAGTAGACCACTCTTAGGGCAGTGTGCTGGCACTGGATCTTGGGAGTTGTTCTCAGTCCCACAGGGAATGCCAGAAGTCCAAAGTGTGCTGGCTGTGCAACTTTCCAGGAGAGGACCAAAGAGCTCCCCACCCCAGCCCTATTAATGTCAAGTACCTTAGTCATAAAACAGGCTTCCATCTATAATAACCTATTCCAGTTTCAACTTAGCAAAATCTGACTAGTTCTAGAGCCCTTCTTGAAAATACATGATCAGAGAAAGCTTAGCATTATTAGCATAATTCCAGGGATATCAAGGGCTTGGAGGGGAAATCCACACTTGTGCTTCTGAATTATTTCAATATATGTGCATTTAGGCTCTGCCTCCTCCAGCTTACTCCTCTGGAATCAAAGGTGATCATCAACAAATATAAAGAGAAAAAAATGAAAAAGGGTAACAGACAACTGGGACTACCACTTTATATACAGTGGTAAGGGAAGAGCTCACTACTGTGATGCTTGAATTCTTTCTAAAGGAAGGGAGGTAGTCTCCAGTATACAGAAGTAACAGGCAGAAGGAAGAGTTGATAAAAACAGTGAGTCAGCTTGCTTGTAATAGATCATTGTGGCTCAAGATGAAGGGGATGAATGGTATCAGAAGGTAGGGAGTGGCATCCAGATCCCTTAGGGCCTCACTGGTCATTATGGGGACTCTCGCTTTTGCCCTATAAAGCCACTGAATTCTGAGCCAAGAAGAGACAAAGTATAACTTTGTGGTTTAGCAAGGACACTGCATCCTGAGTGAAGGTTAGACAGTAGGGGAGCAAGGGTAGGGGGCAGGAAGACAAATGTAGATTGCAATAATCCAGGTGGATTTCAGGTCAGAATGGCGGGGTGTGGGGGTGATACTGGAGGAAGTATGTAGAGGCCAGATTTAATTTTGCTGATGGGTCGAACGTGGGATGTAAGACACAGGAACCTAGCAAGGACCTTTCTGAAGCTCTTGTGTAAATGCAGACCTGGTGTTTCAGAGTAAGCTTGGTTCTTAGAAACTTTCAGGAATCTTTTTCCTTTCCCCAGTTTTATTCCCTTTATAGTGCATCTTGTATGTATTAATGTTGCTCCTCTCTCATAACAGAGAAGTTCCTTGACAACAGGAATTCCTTTTTGGTACATGTGCAGCATGCACTTAGTGGACTCCTGACAAGAAAGACGAACAGTTCCACTGCAACAAATGGTAATGTGGATGTCCTAAGAGAGAGAGACCTTTTTTCCTCCCCCAAAATACAAATTCTTCCATTAACCTCATTTAATGTATTCCATTGGGTATACGATGATACAAAAACTATAGCCATTTCAAATGAATTAGTTTAATTCCAGGTGACAGAGTTCAGGAGAGAACAAAGACCAAAGAGCACACACTGGCAGGATTCTGAGCTAGGTTCACTCTGACCTCACAACTAAGGTAGAGGTGACTGAGTGGCAAGAAATAAAGAGAATATGAGCCACTGTATGATTGATTATTTTATTTTATTTTTTTTACAAAAGTTTATTCTTAAATGTACAACAGGATCTAAGACAATACTTCATTCCAGCTATAGGTAGCAACGGATGCTATGACAGGGAATCCAGATGTTTAAACAGGAATGGAATTAAGGATCATCATTGCCTCGGGCACAAGGGACAGCTTACTTTTTGCCAGATTTCTTAATTCCACCTGTGGCTGCAAAAAGAAAAAAAAATGTCTCAGCTAAGGAAAAATATACTCCTTACCACAGAAGTGCCAGGGACCTGATATGGGTCCTAGAAAGGCTCAGCTCTTGCGCCGGGCATTCTTTTTGATACAAGCGTGCACAAGGCTTTACCAACAGCCTATTCTGGGTAATATCTGAATGAGGATGAGGCAGTGGGACAAATAATGGCTGGGCACTAGCCCAGATCTACACTGTTAAGTATTTCACACACTGGCTCATTTAATCCTCATCCCCCATCAACCCATTTTCCAGAAAATGAAATCTTAGTGAGGTGTTGTTCAAAGACACAAGGTGGGGGCGCCTGGGTAGCGCAGTCGTTAAGCATCTGCCTTTGGCTCAGGGCGTGATCCCGGTGTTCTGGGATCGAGCCCCACATCAGGCTCCTCCGCTGGGAGCCTGCTTCTTCCTCTCCCACTCCCCCCGCTTGTGTTCCCTCTCTCGCTGGCTGTCTCTCTGTCAAATAAATAAATAAAATCCTTAAACAACAACAACAAAAAAGACACAAGCTGGTCTGCCACAAAGCCAGGATTCCACCCTGGGTAGTCCGACATCCAAGTCTACGTTCTCTACTGTCACATCACACATTGCTACTACGTTATGATCCTGGAATGTGGTTTACTCAATATCTTTATTCAATTTACCTTTGACTGTATATTTGGCACACAGTAGATAACTTAAGAAATAGTTACAAAATTAAATATACCTAACACATTATCGAAGATCCTAAATGTCTGACAAAATAAACCTTTAAAAACGGAGACCATCAATGAAAAAGAAGTAGTATAGGATTTCACTAAAGATGGACCTTGTCCCTATACACAGCCACAGATTAAAGGAAGGCATAAAATACCTCACGATCCAAAAGAGAATCTCAATAACTAGAACCTCAGCACTGTGAATCAAATCAAACTCACTGGGATAGAAGTTTTAGGAAGCCATGCATGACACTCCCACCATCCTAGCCTCCACCAGCCCCACTGCGGCTCACAGAGATCCCATAGGGCACAAATAACTACAGAAGAAATTGTTCACTAGTTTGATGAACGTAAACAGCATTTAAGAAGCACAGAAAAGTATTCGGGCTGTTGGGTCTGAAAAATCTTTCGATATGTAAGCAATTCTTCCTACATAAAGAAAAGAGGCAGAATGGTGGGGATTAGGTTAAAAGAGCATATAGCGCAATAACACATTAAGGAGCCTGGACTTTATCTTTTAGGTGAACCCAGGAGTGAAGACTCAGGATGCAAAAGAATTTACTAGAATTAACAATATGAGCGGTGAAGTCAAGAAATGTTGTAAGTAAAAAAGAAGCAGTGAAATACAAATTTGGGGCAAGAAATAGCGCACAATATTCGGAAACTCAACTCTACGAATTTGTGCCTAAGATATATGAATTTCGGTGTTTCCATTTCTGCCGCTTCCCTAAAGAAGGCAACATCAGACTGCCTGGGAGAAAAGAGACTTCATTTCCAGAGCGGGTCTGACTCCCGCCCCTTACCGCTGCTGCGACTCCAAGCCTGGCGGGCGCCGTCCGCCGGAGCGGACGCGAGGAACCGAGCCCTCACCAATAGGACAGGATATGGACCAGACTGATGTTCTCAGAACGTTTGCCCGGCTTGCGCTCTCTCTACTCGGCCCTCACTTACCCAGGGGGCCCTTCCCCGCGGCCTTCGCTTTTAGCTCCTCGAGTTTCTTCTGCTCCTCTTTCTGTTTCTGCTTGAATGCCTTATCTTCCTAAAGAGAGGCAGACGGGGTTCACCCCAGGTAAATTTCCCAGTCCCTCCGCACCCGCCCACGCCTCCGCGTTCGCCCTCACCTCGTCCATCTCCTTGGCCTGCTTCTTGGGCTGCTTCAGGGGCTTCTTCTTGCCACCTGTGGGCGACACAAACGTGCTCAGTTCAGTCCCTGCGGGGTCCTGTCCCTCTCCGCCGCGCCACCCCCGCACACTCACCTTCGCGGCCGGACATGGCGCCTGCCGCCCCTTCCCCAGACCCTGCCACCGGAAGCGGAGCTCCCCTTCCCACCCCCTGCTCCTATACTTCCACGCGGGCCCTCTGATTGGCTCCTAGTCAGGAAGTTGCGCTCCCGCTGCCGGAAGCAACTCTGGGGGTGGGCGTTAAAGGGTCAGAGATCCACTGAGTGGCGGGCTCTCTGTTTGAGTTGCAATTACCTCGTTGGGGCGCCAGGTACGAGGTGGGGGTTGGCTTGCCGGGGGAGGGTCCGGAAGCCAAGAGGGGTGCTTAACCGGAAGGCGCTAGGTCTGGGACAGTGCATGGGGAAAGCGCTGAGGGTAGAACGAAGGGCGCTTGCTGAGGCCTTGAAGTAAAGTGCGTTCCTGGAACCGAGCAAAGCACGCATGGGTGGACGGAGATATGAGGGAGGTGACAGAAATGTGGACGGGGGCTAGATCACCCCGTCCTGAAGTTTTGGAGGCTACCGGCAGGAGTTTGGATTTTATAATTGAGCCGGGTTGTGATCTTTTGCAAATTCTGCTTATTCATTTAATACATTTTTGTTGAGTATGTACTATATGCAGATAGTATTATAGGCACTGAGGATGCAGTACTGAACAAAACAATGCCTACCCTGGCAGAGCTGACATTCTAGTGGGTGAGACAGCCCATAAGCAAAGTAAGTGAAATACATATTGCAGGTCATGTGATACATGCATGGAGAAAAGTAAAGCAAAGTGGGTAGAGTACTGGGATGGGAATGCATGGCAATGACATTTGAGCAGGACTTGGAAAAGAGAAGGAAGCAAGCAGTGCAGATACCAAGTCTGTTGTGTGAAAGTCCTGCTGTGGGGATAGCCTGGTGTGTTCCAGCAACATCAAGAAAGTCCATGCATGGTAATTACCTGAACAATGTGTTAGCTAACCTTATTGTCGTACAAGTACTCATCTATCAAGTGTATCGAGTACACATCTATCAAGTGTATCAAGTCATCACGTGTGTATCTTAAACTTACACAGTGATATGTATCATTTATGTGTCAATAAAGCTGGGGGGAATAAGGTCCCTGTGATTGGAACAGAGTGAGAAGTATATACTAGTGGGAGATGAGGTCAGAGAGAAGAATGAGAGCCAGGAGGTGGATGCCCTGTAGACCATGAAAAAATTTTTGGCTTTTACATTGAGAGAAATGAGAAACGATTGGAGAGTTTGAGCAGGTCAAGAGACATGATTTGGTCTGTGTTTTGAAAGGACCACTGGCTGCTCTGTTGACCATAGACTGTAGGGGCTGGAGTAGCAGTAGGGAGACATTGTAGTCATTGGGACAAGGTGATAGCAGTGGCAGGGGTAAGAAGAGAAGGGATTTTGGTTTTAGAAAGGAAGTAGCATTTACTAATGGATTGGATATGAGATGGGAGAGAAGGATGTTGGATGATTTGAGGTTTTTGGTCTGATTTGGACTTGAAGTTTACATCAACCAAGATGGAGAAGGCTGTGGAAAAGGCAAGTTGGGAAGGGAAGTTAAGATCCCCATTAATCTTCTAAGCAGAGATGTGGATCGAGCAGTTGGGTAAATGAGCCTGGAATCTACAGGAGAGGTCTGGGCTGGAAAAATGAGAGTATAGTTGATAGTTTTTTCAAGTAATTGTTTTTGGGGGGGCACTTGGCTGGCTCAGTCAGTGGAGTGTGTGACTCTTGATCTCGGGGTTGTGAGTTTGAGCCCCATGTTGTAGAGATTACTTGGGGGAAAAAAAGTGATAGTTTTATTGAAATACTATTTATATACCATACAATTCGCTTATTTAATGTGTACAATTCAGTGGTTTTAGTATATTCGCGGTGTTGTTCAGCCATCGGTATAATTTTATAACATTTCCATAGATGGGGTGCCTGGGTGGCTCATTTGGTTAAGCTTCTGCCTTCAGCTCAGGTCATGATCGAGCCCCACATGGGGCTCCCTGCTTAGCGGGGAGCCTGCTTCTCCTTCTCCCTTTGCCCCTCCCCCTGCTTGTGCACACGTGCATGCGCTCTCTCTCTGTCAAATAAATAAATAAAATCTTCAAAAAAATTTTTTTCCATAGATGGCTTTTAAAGCCATGGGGCTGGATAAGAGAGGAGTCTGAGGACCTTGCCCTGAAGCACTCTCTGTGCAGAGGTTCCGGAGATGAGTGGGGCCAAGTGTAGAAGGCGTTTCAAGGAGGAGGAAGGCAGCACGAGCCCCAGGCTCTGATAGGCCGAGTAAGAGGAGGACTGAGATCTGATCACTGGATTTAGCAACATGGAAGTGACGTGGACAGGAGCATTTCCGGTGGCATGGTGGTTGCGAAGGCCAGATCAGAGAGGGTTTAAGAGAGAATGGGAGAAGAGTAACTGGAGGCAGCAGGTGCTGACAGTCCGTCAAAGAGTTTGGCTGAGAAGTGGGGCTGGAGGGATGTCTGCTCAATTAGTGAGCAGTGTCAGGTGGGGAGAGCACATGGGACCCGGGGCACAGCTTGGTCTTCCTAGAGCATGAATTCTTCATCCTGAAGAGCAAGAGAGAAGGTGGAAACTGGACATGCACTGGCAGGTAGAAAGGTATGGTAGGGGTTTAGAGAAGTTGTCCTCCAAGTTTTAAATATTTTCTTGGTGAAAAATGAAACAAGCCATCAGCTGCGAGTGAGGAAGAGGTACAGGTGATGGAAGTTCGTGGGATGGGCATTTGGTAGGAGACGGTCATCTGGATAGAATGAATGGGAGAATGGATTTGGAGGGGCAAAGTTCTGAATGTGGCCCTCAAGGACCTCCTTAACGTGGCCTCTGTCTACCTCTTCAGCCTTTCCTCTGCCCACTCTCCTTTGCTCTGCTGTCTTTCAGCTGCACTGGCTGCCTTTCAGGTTTTAGATGACCCCACGTGCATCTCCACTTTGCCCCCTCTGCCAGGAACACATTCCCTGTGCTGAGTGAGGGCCTGTGAGATGTTTGAGTGGGGAGGGCCTTCGAGTCAGGCTGGAGTGGGGGCTGGGTGGGCGAGAGGAGGGACTGGAATAGAGGAACAACTTGAGTCATTTCCTCGCACAGCAAAGTCTCTGCTGTCACCAAACTTATGTTCTAGCGAGGGGCCTGGCAACATGTAAAGAAGGCAAATATGTGTCTGATGGAGACAAATAAAGCAGGTGGCCCAGGAGGGAATGGTCAGGGAAGGCCTTGCCAGGAGGTGATATATGTGCCAAGAGCTAGAAGTCAGGGTGAGCCGCTTGGAGCTGCTCAGGAAGCAGCAGGGTTGGGCTTCGCATGTTTGGGTGCCTGTAGCGGAGGACAGGGGCAGAGAGGAGGAAGGGGATGACAGTCGAGAGGACCGGGGCTCGTTGGCCACTGGCAGGACTGGTGTGTTCATGGCAAGTGAGATACGAGCTGTCAGGGAGCCGGGGAGTGTTGAACCAAGGGATGTGAAATGATGAGTAAATAGAGCTTCAGGTTGTGAAGAACAGCTCTGAGCGGCAGGGGGGAAGGCAGGATGGCACAGGAGGATGTGGCTGTCGTCGCTGCCAGGGATGGGTGACCCTCCTGGCTTCCAGGAGTGGTTGGCTGGTAGAGGAGGAGCTGGGAAAGGAGGCTGAGAAGGTTGGAGGAAGCCCAGAGGGGGTAGTGGCTTCAAAAAGACGGGGTGTTGAAAGCTGCAGAGATTTGGAGAAGAAACGTGAGAAGTGCCTGCTGAATCTGGCAAGGTGGAAGTTTTGCGGGGCCCCCAGGGGAGCAGCCTCGTGGTGGAGTGGGATCAGGATAGAATGGGGGCTGAGGAGGTCATGACAGCCAAGGCGGACACCTTTCTGGTGAGTGTTGCTGAAGAGGAGAGGGCTGTGGTTGGCGGGGCTGCAAGCCTGTATGCTTTACTCTGATGCAGGGCCCACCACAGGATTCTTGTGGGGTCACAGCTCAGTGCAGTGGGTGCTGGTGTTGAGGCCTTGGAGGCTAGCTCGACCCCTGGGTCCTGGATGTTGTGTGCTTTCTTGGGCCTTAGGGATGGGGCCCAGGAGTTCGGGTGCGGCACCAGCTTGGAATCAGTGTCACAGGAATGTCCCCTTCTGTGGCTCTCAGCTTGGACCCGCTTTAGGCAGGAGGCATGTCCCTACCCAAGCAACTTTGTTTTCTAGAGGGCCCAATCTGTCTTCCTGTCCCCAGCTCTCACTGTTTTTCTCTGGCCACCAGGTGTCACTCTGACAGCCAGAGTTAGTACTTGAGGGCTTGTTGTGGGGGCAGGGGGAGGTGGCCAGGGGAGGGAGTGCTGGCCCAGGTGTGCAGGGAGCATGGGTCACCTGGCCCTCTCTTGGGGTCCTCAGCGTCCTCGCTGCTCTTGGGCTCAGGCAAGGCTTGATGGGTAATGGGAGCCTCCCTGTGCTGTTTAGGTAACGAGAAGTGGTTGTCGTTGTGGCCCAAGCATCAAAGCAAGGCTGAAAAGGGAAAGATTAAAGAAATCTAACCTGTAGAGCGCGACTGAGGTTGGAGAGGCTGGAGAAAGCTTACAGAAGGTGAGGACTGTGACATGGGACTGGGAGCCTGGGCAGTCTGGGCTCGGAGCACACAGGAGAATGGCTGGTTGTGAACCTAAGAAAAACTGTCCTCTGTAAAGAGATCTGGGCTTTTTGTTTTGTTTCCTTTTTCTCTTGGAATTGTCTTCTCAGAGGACAGCCAAGGAGGGAGTTTTCTGCCTTGGGACATAAACGACCTATGTCCTCAAACATAAGCAAAACTCTGTTTCCCCAGTGCTGCGGCAGCCCTCAGGGTCTGGGCAGTTGGTTTTGATGGCCTTTTACAGAAATCGTTCCCTGAAACCGCCTTAGTTTCACAGTTTCCCCGGGAGTCTTTATGAAACCTTTGTGGGGCTTTGTCAGCATGGGCACAACTCAGGTTTGAGAATTTTCTTTGACATTATCAGAAAACCAGGCACCAGGATTCTCATGCGAGTCACAGCAGAGACCTGGGGGATGTGGGGAAGGTGGGTGGAATGAAGTCTGGTGGCTTCGCGGAGGGAGGCGGAAGGCATGATTTCCTAAATATGTTCTTCCTCCTGCTATGTTCTTCCCCGGGCTGTCTGGGAGCACCCGTGGAAGCCTGACCACAGTGGCTACAGTCTCCAGGCACAACAGAGTAGCGCTCCGTGTGGACTTTTTCATGGGCATTTGTTCAGAACTGTGCCTAGGCCCTAAACCCCGACTCGTGCCCAGCCTTTCTCAGCTGTGAGCTGATCTGTCTGGCGTCCCCCCCACAGATCTCCTGATGACGGTGTGGCACCGCGTTTACCATGCAGCACGTCATGGGTGTGCCCCGAGCGTTGGTGCGAAGAGGCCTCCTGGGAAGGGACCTCTTTATGACCAGGACTCTCTGCAGCCCAGGCCCTAGCCAGCCCAGAGAGAAAAGACCTGAGGAGGTGGCCCCGGGGCTGTTCCACCGCCTCACAGCTCTGGGAAGAGCCCTGGGGCACGACATTCGGCAGCGAGCCTCCTCCACGGCCACGACCTGGTGGGACAGATATGAAGAGTTTGTCGGACTCAATGAGGTTCGAGAGGCGCAGGGAAACGTGACTGAGGTGAGGAGGGAAGTCGGGGTGGTTGGCCCTGCCTTCTGGCTCGGGAACTGTGGCCTGGAGGCCCCTGCCAGATATTCACCAGCGACATGGTGCTGGGAAGCCATGCCCAGATTTTCCTTTTCCTGAACAAATACTATTCGTAGAGGGATCTGACTTATTTCTCACATGACAACCTGGATTTGATAGTCCTGGGGTGAAGATCTCTGTGGAACCGTGCTCACCTACCCTAAAAACAGGTTTCTGTGTACCTGTCATTCCCGGCCATTGACATCCATTGTGTTAGGCCAGCGGACACTCCCTGCAATGGACTCTTTGGGGTCGGTGAGAGCGTTACAGTGTCCTCAAAGCTCTGTGTGGAATTAAAACAGCCTTGGTGCGGGTGGAGGCACAGGGCCGGGGCAGCAGCATACGGTGAGCTGGAAAGAGCTGCGTGTGGCTGCGAAGCCCTTGGTGGCAACGGAAACGCATCCTGTCATCTCTGTTCCCGCTCCTGCCTAGTGCAGACCCGGCTAGTGAGGTGGCAAGAACCTGGGGTTCGGCGGGAGGTTTTGAGGCAGCGTGCTGTCTCTCCCCTTGGAGGTCGTGACCTCGGCTGAGCTGGCGTTTCTGGTCTGTAACGTGGAAGCCACAGCAATGCCTCTGGTGGCATTGTTGTGAGGTGTAGGTAAGGTTACGTACATGAAATGGCTTAGGAGCCTGGTTCCTCATTGTGGTTTGTATCAGAATGGAATTGGCTGGGTTTTGTGTGCAGTGCTAGCTACTTTCCAGTTTCTCAGGGGCACATTATTTCTACTTGAATGGATAAATCCGGGGATTCTGACGGGTGTGGCCCGGGGCTGCACTTTGAGGACTGCTGGGTGAGCCAGGATTTTGTGTCTGAGGGACACCTTTTGCATCGACACCCCACTCCCCTCAGCCACAGCCTTGTTGGGAATGGAGCTGAGCCTGCGTGGGTGTGGAGGGAAGGGCAGACGGCCTCCGTCGTTCTCTCTGCAGGCAGAGAAAGTGTTCATGGTGGCCCGAGGGCTTGTCCGAGAGGCCCGGGAGGGCTTGGAAGGTCACCAGGCCAAGCTGAAGGAGGTGAGGGACCGCTTGGACCGCGTCTCCAGAGAGGATAACCAGTACCTGGAACTGGCCACGCTGGAGCACCGGCTGCTGCAGGTGGGCACGGCGGGGGGCAGCCCTACCCCGCTGGCCAGGGCCCCTAGCCTGGCAGGTCAGGGAGGAGCAAGGTGGCCTCACGGGCCAGTGGTCAGAGGTCTGGTGAGGAGGTAAACCAGAAGGGGCTTCCAGAGCCTCTCCACGCACTTCCTCCTAGAGTTAGCAGTCCAGGGCAGTGTAATCTGGGTCACAGATTGCTGAGGAGTGAGCACCATGGAGGAGGGACTGGCCCAGAGAGGACACGTTCTGTAGTCTGATCAGACCCAGCCCTGCTTGGGTGGAAGGTAGTCCGGCTCATCCTAACCACCCCCGATCCCTTTGCTCCCCGACCCGACCGGGCTTACTCTGCCTTCATTCCCTCGGCGGGTTTACGGAGCATGTAGTCTGAGCCAGGCTGAGGCTGAGCGCCAGGAGCGGCTGCTCGTGGCTCCAGCGGCAGGGCCATGTGGCTGCTGTGTAACACAGTTCTGCTTTTGCAGGAGGAGAAGAGGCTTCGTGCAACCTATCTGCATGCTGAAGACTCCGAGCGAGAGAAGTTCTCCCTCTTCTCTGCGGCTGTGCGGGAAAGTCACGAGAAGGAGCGCACTCGAGCTGAGAGGACCAAGAACTGGTCGCTCATTGGGTCAGTCCTGGGGGCCCTGATTGGCGTGGCTGGCTCCACCTATGTGAACCGTGTGCGGCTACAGGAGCTGAAGGCTTTGCTCTTAGAGGCACAGAAGGGGCCCGTGAGCCTCCAGGAGGCCATCCGAGAACAGGCATCCAGCTACTCCCTCCAGCAAAAGGACCTCCATGACCTCATGGCGGACCTAAGGGGCCTGGTACAAGCTGGGCCTGGGCAGAGCTCTGGGGCCCAGGCAGGTACTTTCCCCACCCGAAACAGAGACACAGATGTCCTTTCAGCTGCCTTGAAAGAGCAGCTCCGCCATTCCAGGCAGGTCCATTCCTGTCTAGAGGGTTTACGAGAGCGGCTTGATGGCTTGGAAAAGACTTTCAGCCAAGCGGCGGAGGTGCTTGAGCTTGCAAAGGCTGCCGTGCATCCGGGCCTGGTGGAGCCAGCAGATGGGGCTCTGCGTGGCTCCTTGCTGGAGCAGGGGAGCATGGTCGTGGCACTGTCGGACATGGAGCAGAGGCTGGAAACCCAGGTCAACAGGAACACCATCTACAGCACGCTGGTCACCTCTGTGACATTCATGGCCGCGCTGCCTGTACTCTACATGCTGTTCAGGGCCAGCTAGCCCTTGGACCCTCGTCCAGAGGCCCTGAGGGGATAGGCGTGGCTATGGATTTAGTTAGAGAAGCCCAACAATGAAGTGAGCCTTAGGGGTGCACGCAACCTCAAGCTGAGGCTGAGCACCGTCTGGTGTGCGTGGCTCACCAGCAGGCATACTTTGCTTTTTAGAAAGTGCTCACTTATATTAATTATCAAAGCCCTGCGCTAATGTCCAATTAAAATGTCTTTGGGTTTGTGTTACTTAAAGTAATTTACATCAGTTGGAGTTTTTCTTGTTGAAGACTGAGATTTGGGATTCGAGGGTTGGGCCTGGAATGATGGTAATCATCAGCCCCTTTAAGTTTCTGTCTCACCTCCTCTAGGTCTCGTCCTCAGTTCAGGACCGTGTTGGATGTACTTACCTTTGAGGCCTGGGTTTTTGTTTTAGATTGCCTTGCCTGGCCTCTGGTTGGCTGACCCTCCTGTGTCGGATATCCTGGGGGTTCCAGTGAGTGGAATCTAGCCTGTGCACCCACTGCTGACCATGGTTACTGCCCTGTTTCTGGATTACTTTCTCTGCCAGGGTGGAGAGAACCTGGTTCTAACACTGGAGGGATGATCGGAAGAGAGCAGGGAAGAGGGATCAGGGGAAAGGTTGATAATTATTGCTGGGGACATAATTACAGAGATTGGTAGTCAGTCTGGGTCCCTGTGCAGAGAGCCTTGGGCAGTCCTGGTGTGCCCCTAGAGCTGAGTGTCCTCCCATACATAGCCTAGGGACGGCCTGTACCAGCGGGAGCAGAGCTCAGCCCACCAGCAGTGTGAACTCCTTGGCGGTGATGGGAGGGGCCTCCTAGAGGTGGGAGGTGCCCTGGGGGAACCCAGGGATAGACTGCCTGGAAACCCCTGGCCTGTCCCTTTTCAGAGAACAGCTACCTTTGACCTCCTGGGCTAAATGGCCATGGGTAGCCTTGCGTGTCCTTGAGTAAACAGGAACCGCCAGGAGGTACTCTGTCCTCCCTGTAGGTCTGGAAAAGCCACTCCTTTTTTAACCTGTGGAGGTATGTAGATCTGTGGGGAGGGGCTTCTGTGGGTTGGGACTTGTTTGCCTGGGCCTGTGTAGAGCCCTCTCTGCAGGGGCCTGTGGAGCCAGTAGGGTTTCCTATGGGTGCCCTCCCTCCTCGGAGCCTGTGGTCAGGCTTGGGTCGTGATCACAGCCCAGGTGGCCCCACGGGTTCTGTGTGCCTCTGAACGACTGGTCCCTTGGTCATTTGGTTACTCCATTCTTGACCTTGTTTTCTTTGTGTAATGGTTCCTCAGGATGGCATGGGATGAAATGACCACTGTTTGTGGGATGTTCACCCTCCTGATGGGGTAGGAGGTGCCATATCTGTGTACAGACGAGGGGTGCTGTGGGTTTTGGAAGTCCCATGTCCCCCTTTGGGGTGAGGTAGGTCCTAAAGGGTGTGCACTTGAGTGAATGGATTTGAAGTGGGAGGATTCCAGGTATGTGGGACAGACCTCCCCACAGGCTGCACAGGCAGGAAAGCCAACGGGGCTGAGGTGTGGGGGAGTGGTGGGGCATAGGTTAGAGAATGAGGTGGAGAGCCTGCGGTCTCTGATGCCAGAGGCCAGGGATAAGGGAACTGGGAAGGGTGTTCCATGATGGTGCACGGGCCCCAGGTGCTAGAACAGGGGGTGGAGGAAAGGGAGTGACCTGAGAAGTTGGTGAGAGAGAAATTGGAAGGCAGAGTTGGGTAGATGAGAGTGAAGGCAGACTCTTGATGGCAGGTGGGGGTGGCAGGTGGCAGAGAGTGCCTGTGGTGTTGGCTCTTTGGACAGTAGCCAGTGTGGGTGACCTGAACCTTCTGGTTGAGGCTCTCCCTAGCCTGTGGAGGCTCTGAGGGCTTCCAGAGTGGTGTGTGTGTGTGTGACAAATTTTGCCTCCCAGGAGGCTATCCCAATGTGTCTTGAGCTAAAGCCCTGCAAAAGTCCTAACAGGAAGGGCCAGGTCCTGGCTCCTGAGTTTGCAGTCGGCAGGCCAGGGTGTGTGCGAAGGGCCCGGCAGAGGGCACAATACCCGGGCCAACGGTTCCTCCCTAGAAAGGCCCAGGTGTTTTTGCCAGTGAGGGAGTCCAGACTTGCCCAAGGCTTCTCAGGGTGGGTCCAGGGACAGGCCTGGGAGGAAAAGAAGTAAATGTGTCCTTGCTTGTGCACTTTGCAGCCCGCGTGTGAGCTCCTGTAACAGCCGGCTAGGTGTGGTATCACCTCCAATTGCCGGTGAGCAAATAGGCGTGTATGGGGGGTGGAGGTGGGGGGGGTGGTCAGGTTACTAGGCTTAGTGGTGGCACAAACCCAGGCCCAACCCCAAAGCCTGTGCTCCTCTCGCACAGCCAGAGGTTGGGGCCTGAAGGAGGGGGTGGCTGTTAGGGAGTCCGGGGAGTAGGGGCGCTGGGGAGAAACCAGGCGCCGAGAAGTTCAGGTAAAGAAAGTTGGGAGGATGGCCACAGAAGGGAAGGAGGGAGCTCGGGGCGCTGCGGGGCGGGGGTGGTGGCTGGCGAATCCGCGGGGCGGGTGAGGGGCGAGGGAAGCGGCAGGGCGCGGAACCTGCACACCTGTGGGTGCGGAGCGTGCCCCCCACCCGGCCCCGCCCATCCCAGGAGGGCTCTTGATTCCGGTTCCTGCGCGGCTCGCAGGTGAGGCCCGGCGGGGTGGGGCCGGGCCGCCCGCGCTCCGGGCTCGGCTCCTCGCCCTCGGCTCGCCTGGCCGCGACCCGCGTTGCCGTGGCTACCGCCGCCGTGCAGCCTGCGCCCCCATAGGGAGGGTCGAGTCCCCCGCCCTCGGCAAGTGCGGAGCCCGCAGGGCTGGAATGCGGGGTCCCGGGCGGCTCGGGGCCGCGCTCCCGGCTCTCGCGGCTGCTTCCGGCCTGGCCTGGGCGGCGGGCGGGGGGAGGGCGGCCCGGCGGGCGCGGGGGGAAGGAGCGAAGCCCGGCCCGGCCGACGCGGCTTTGTCTCCTTTGTTCCCGGCGGTGGCAGCGCCGCGGCGGGAGGGGCGGGCAGCGGGCGCGCTTTTCCGCTCGTCGGTCTCCGGGTAACAGCTGCGGCGCCGCCGGAGCCACCTCCAGGGGGGGCGCGGGGGGCAGCGAGACCGCCGCGCGCAGATCCCGAGCCCGCAGCGGCCGGCGCCCGCCTCGGCGCGCTCCTCCCGCGGGGCCCGGCCGGGTGGTGAGTGCGGGGCGCGGGGCTGGGGGGC
Organism: Ursus arctos; assembly: GCF_023065955.2. NCBI lineage: Eukaryota > Metazoa > Chordata > Mammalia > Carnivora > Ursidae > Ursus > Ursus arctos. Next base: position 31,962,409 of record NW_026622808.1, on the reverse strand, counting down.
CGGGGGTGGCGGCGCGGCCCCGGGGGGAGGTGGGCAGCTTCGGTCCTGATGCCGCCGGCAAGGGCAGCCCGGGTGAGTGGTGGGCAGCCTCGGTCCTGAGAGTTAGGACCACACTTCTCCGCACTGAGGGAAACTCTGGCGGCTCCGCCTGTAACGCGATTGGGAGACAGAGGAGGTGGAGCTGCTCCTCCGCGCCCCCTCCTCGCCGCCGCCTCAGCCGGGACCGGCCGGCCCCTTCCCCGCCCTCCCAGGACCACTGGTGGGGTCCTTGCCCTGCGGCCGAGGGAGGAGGGAAGAAGAGCCGATGGGGAGGTCGAGGCTTCCCTTCTGTAGTAACAGCCTTTCCAGGCTGCGCTCGGCGCCACCGACAAAGGCAGACTGTGAGCCTTGCGTTAGGCATCCCCAGAGGGGGACCCCCACCTCCCCAGACGACCCAGGCGGTGGGTGATTGATGAGCGCTCCTGAGCCCTCACGGGGCGGTGCGTAAATGGTGGGCCCCTCCACCCCACCTCAACACGCAGACAACAGGGCGAACAATGTGCACTAAGGCACTGTCAATGAATCTCCTCTCCTGGGTGGACCCTGGAAGCGGAGAAGGGGAAGGAAAGGCCAGTTTCCCACTGGTCCCTGTGACTTGGTAGATGAGGGCTGGGGTATCACCCCTCCAGGTGTGGAAGGGCAGAGTTTGTTACCCCTTTAGTCGGTGAGGGCAGCCCCAGGACGGCCAGAGCTACTGCCTCTTTGAGATAGAAGTTAGGCAGCTGTGGGCTCTGCTGAAGGGGTCCAGAGAAAGATGGGCCCAGAAGAGACCTCAAGGCAGGCCCAAGGCCCTAGTACAGGCAGAGTTAGGCTTTGCTGGTGAGTTTGGATGAGGCCTGAGAACTGGTGATTCTGCAAGTTGAGGACAGGAGGCCTAGTTCCAAACCAGCCTTTTCAGTCTGCTCTGGCCTGGTTATTAATAAAAGTGCGCCTGACACGTTGTCCCTTTGAGAGGCCAGGTGGCCTGGGGAGGGGTGTGGGCCCCATATCTCCCCTACTGGCTGGATTTCCTTGGCTGTGAAATGGGGGTTCTTTCAACATGTAGGGAGCACTTGCTTTGTGCTGATATCCGTCGTAGTTGCTGGGATCTCTGACTCAAAAGCCACGCTCCTTGCCTGCAAAGGAATGTACAAATCAAGAGTGGGAAGGGTGGAACAGGGAGAAAAGTGGCCTTGGTTGGTGCCACTCATGCCAGGCACACACCATTTCGTATTTAATCGTCAGAGCAGCCCTGCCTCTCATTCTACAAACTGGAACTCAGAGATTCAGCCCAAGGCAGAGCTGCGTCCACAATATGTCCAGTCCTTCCACCACGTGGAGCCTGGAGGAGACAGGGGAGGCTCTCCTGGGAGATAATGGTTGGGAGTCAGAGTTAAGCAGATAGAGAGGGAGTGGGCATTCCAAGCAGGGAGGAGTGCGAAGCAGCCCACAGTTCAGACCAGCAGGAGCTAACAGCATCTGTGGGGGAGCCCTGGCATAGATTGGATGGAAGAGGGCGTGGACTAGAGGGCTTTGACCTTTATTTTTCAGGCCTGGGGCTGCCCCAAAGACAGGGGAGAGATAGGCTGTGATTCTGCTTGAAGAGCCCGTGAGGTAGGAGGGGCAGCCTGCAGGGGCTCGGGGCTGCTCTGGCCTGTGGCAGAGGTTAGGTGAATTCGAGTGCCCAGTAGGGAGAAGATGTCACTGCCCCTCTCTTCCCCCTTCGTCACCTGTGGTATGTGGTGAAGAGTGAGGGTCCTGCTTCAGGTTTGAAGAGACCCGTCACTTTTCCCAGAGTGGCTCAGACTTCAGCCTCCTATGTGGCCTGGCCAGGAGCTATTCTGATCCCTCCCATTTTCCTGTGGGCCACTTGACCAAGTTGTGGTTTTAACATTCGGGGAGTGTCTTGGTTGCTGCCCCTTGAGGGCTGGAAAACCTTGGCATGCAGTAAGCTCTGAGCAAATGTTTGTAAGCGCATGGAGTGACTCTTGGTCTAACTATGGACCTTCTGCCCCTAGCGCATCCCTGGGCAGGAGGTGGCCGGAGGGCGTGAGCAGTTGCTGAGTGCAGGAGATAGCCTCGGCCCATCCTTAGGCAGACTCTGTCTTCTCAGAGGAAGAAACTCTTCCCCCATCCTTTGGAAACAAGGTGGGGGGCTCCTGGAAGCCTGGCCTTGCCATAGCCCTGGGTTCACGACTCTCCCTGCTATCCCCTTTCCCCCACCCCCTCGGGTAACAAACAGAGGCGGCCTTGTTCCTGCTCCCATAGAGCTGCCCTGTTCTCCGCACACTAAAAATGGAAACCCCCAAGCTATTTCGGGAGCAGTGCCCAGCTGGGCTGTGGCCACCGCTCCCCTGCTCCCACCAGGCTGCTGGACCCTCCTCCCGGACAGGCCCAGCCTTCTCACTCTGGGACAGTCTCAGCAGCACCTTGGCGGGGTCTTGGCTGGGAGGAGCCGACCCCGGGCTGAGGGACGCTCTCCCTTAGGCAGACTGGCAGCTGGGTGGCGGGAGGGGCCAGGCAACGTGGCCTGAGCAGAGGCAAGTAGGGGAAGTATCTCTCTGGCCTGGGAGCAGCACTTCATCAACCTGGTGTTCCTGGCTGGGGACCCCCCGGGGCTGGGGAAGATGGTGTTGCCATGGTTTTCTGCTCCAGCAGGCTTTAGCTGGGGCCTACAGGGAGGGATCTGGGAGGAGAGCAGGCACCCAGGGTCTGAGGAGGCCCTGGGGATGGGGAACACAGCTGGACATAGTGACTTCCTCTGGGACAAGCCTCCCCCCAACCCTGGGCCCTGGCTCTGCTCTGACCTGCAGGAGAAGAAATAGCAAGAGATGTGCTGGCTTCCGCGGCCCTGTAGGCCTTAGGGCTCGAACCAGGGAAGTGCGCATGAATCTGTGTGTGGGGGTGTCTGAATGTGTGTGGGTGTGACATGTGCTTGTGTGGAATGCCTGTCTGTGCAATGTGTGTGTTTGTGTAAAGAGGTTGTGTCTTTGTGCAGGTGTCTGAGTGTGTGGGGTGTGTGGCCTGTGCTTCTACGTCTGTGACGTGGACACGATGCGTCTGCATGCATCTGCCCGTGTGATTGTGTGTGGGTGTGCATACACAGGGCCAGTGGCATGTGTGCTTCCTGGTGTGTGCAAGTCTGCGTCTGCTTATGTACTGGTGTCAGTCTGGGCTAGGACAGCCCCTGGCCCGTGTGGAGGGTGTGGACCTGGGTGCTGTGACAGAATTTGGGCAGAGGGTGAGAGGGAGTGCCAGGAAGGGACAAGGGGCTGCAGAGGGACAGGGCCATGCTGGGGGGCTGGGCCCTGCCAACCGTGGGTCTCCTTCCTAGCTGCCCTTTCCCAGGCCCTGAGGGTGCCTGGTTCCGCTGCCCTCCCCCTCCCTGTGTGGGCTCTGAGGAGGCGTCCCCTGTGGAATGTGTTTGGTGGCCGAGGGCCAGGCTGGGCCCAGTTCCACTGGCAGGCTGGGCAGCGGGAAGGGGAGCCCGGGCTCCCACATGCCTGCAGCCCAGCCCCAGCTTCATGCTCTGCTATCTCCCTGGCTAGGTGACTCCCACACAGGTCATGCTGTTGTCTCCTGATCCAGCCGGCCCTGCCAGGTGAGGCTGACCTCACACCGAGGCACGTGGAGAAGTGTGACTCCCGCTTCTTAGGGCTCTCCAAGGCAGCGTCCAGTCTTTCAGGTCCCAGCCACCTGGCAACCTCAACCTCCCTCATCTTGCCATTGGTTTCTGTGGATCCCTTCTGGATTTCTAGCCTGAAAGGCCCTCCATCTGATTCTCGCTCGCTCTAATGTGGAGATGGCCTATGGGAACTTGCCCTCCCCCTTTCCCCCCAGGCAGCTGACATCTGTGCAGAGGTGTCCTCTCCCTCCTGGGGGCTCTGGGCCCCTCCTTCCTCTCACCTGTGCTCCTGCCTCTTCCAGGCCCCAGTCCCTGGGGATGGGATGTTTCCCACATCTCTGCCCCTCTGGCCCCTTCCCCTGGTACCCTGTGTGACATAAGGCAGTGCAGGGCGAAGGGGAGCTGGGGTGGGATGGAGGTCTCCTGAGACAGAAGTGCTTGCAGAAAACGGGCCGTGTTGAAGTCTCCAGGAAAGATCTCCTGCCCCTTGCTAGTGTGTGGCCAGGGTCATCCTGGACCACAGTTCCCTCTAAGCCTAGGCCTCCTCTGCTTACTCCCCAGGTTAGGATTACCTTGGCAGTGTGATGGCTCTGTCCCCCCAGTGGCTCCTCAGCACTCTGTCTCTCTCCTTGTCAGGTGACCATGCCTGCCCTCGGCCCAGCTCTTCTCCAGGCGCTCTGGGCCGGGTGGGTCCTCACCCTCCAGCCCCCTCCACCGGCTGCTTTCGCTCCCAATGGCACACATCTGCAGCATCTGGCACGGGATCCCACCTCAGGCACTCTCTACCTAGGGGCCACCAACTTCCTGTTCCAGCTGAGCCCTGGGCTGCAGCTGGAGGCTACTGTGCCCACCGGCCCTGTGCTAGATAGCAGGGACTGCCTGCCCCCTGTGATGCCTGACGAGTGCCCCCAGGCCCAGGCTACCAACAACCTGAACCAGCTGCTCCTGGTGAGCCCAGGGGCCCTGGTGGTGTGCGGGAGTGTGCACCAGGGGGTCTGTGAGCTGCGGCGCCTGGGGCAGCTCGAACAGCTATTGTTGCGGCCTGAGCGCCCTGGGGACACCCAGTACGTGGCCGCCAATGACCCTGCGGTCAGCACGGTGGGACTGGTGGCCCAGGGCTTGGCTGGGGAACCCCTTCTCTTCGTGGGGCGGGGATACACCAGCAGGGGTGTGGGGGGTGGCATCCCTCCCATCACAACTCGGACCTTGTGGCCGCTGGACCCCCAAACTGCCTTCTCCTATGAGGAGACAGCCAAGTTGGCCGTGGGCCGCCTCTCCGAGTACAGCCACCACTTCGTGAGCGCCTTCGCACGCGGGGCCAGTGCCTACTTCCTGTTCCTGCGGCGAGACCTGCAGGCTCAGTCTAGAGCCTTCCGTGCCTATGTGTCCCGCGTGTGCCTCCGGGACCAGCACTACTACTCCTACGTGGAGTTGCCGCTGGCTTGCCAGGGCGGCCGCTACGGGCTGATCCAGGCTGCGGCTGTGGCCACGTCCCTGGAGGTGGCCCAGGGGGAGGTGCTCTTTGCAGCCTTCTCCTCGGCCGGTCCCCCCACCGTGGGCCGGCCTCCGTCAGCAGCTGCCGGGGTGTCGGGAGCCTCTGCCCTCTGCGCCTTCCCTCTGCACGAGGTGGACCGCCTTGCTAACCGCACGCGAGATGCCTGCTACACTAGGGAGGGCCGCGCCGAGGACGGCGTGGAGGTGGCCTACATCGAGTACGATGTCAACTCCAACTGCGCACAGCTGCCGGTGGTGAGTCCCAGCTCATCCCTGTCTGGCAGCCACAGCTGGGCAGCCGCCCGGGGAGTCTGAAGGGAAGCTAGCGGTGGTGTGGGGGCTGATCAGGTCAACAGAGGCAATGTGCTTCCTTTGTGTCTGGGTGCTGGAGAGATGCTTTCCTGAAATCGTGGTGCGCAGAGGTCAAAGACCCAGCCGTTCAGAGCTGGGCTTGGACTGGATGCTGCAGGGGGGGTATCTGCATGGGTGGACTGAGGATTCTAGGGTATGGGGCAGGGACCTAGAATGTAGGGCGATGGGCCCTGTTTTAGGTTTTTGAGCAAGGGAGGCAGGTGAGGTTGAAACTTGTTTGGTTCTAGCTTCTGGATGGATGACGCGGGGACTGAGTGAGGGAGAGGTGGCAGGGACCTAGGGGAGCAGACCTGGACAGGAGGACACAGCTTTGGGAGGCTTTGGACAAGTGGTCCAGGGGAAGACTGAGTGCATAAACCAGGGCAAGGCCAGGGGTGGGGGAGGGTGGACCCCTAGATGGGGGGGCGTCAAGACTGGGGTAAAGAGCTGCTGGAGTCTGTCTAAGGCAGCTGAGGCCACGCGAAGGATGCAGCTGTGGGCGATGTCAGGGAGGCCAGCAGAGAGACTGGGGTGGGGATGAGGCTGTCTAGGGGCTCCCAAAGAGAGGGAATATGGCTGTCCCAGGAGGCCCAGTAGAGAAGAGAGAATCATTTAGGGAGAGCTGGCTGGGCCAGGGGATGGGGATGTCCAGGGGGGACATTATTGGTTTTGCTTCCTGTAGGACACCCTGGATGCTTATCCCTGTGGCTCGGATCACACACCCAGCCCCATGGCCAGCCATGTGCCCCTGGAAGCCACACCCATTCTGGAGTGGCCAGGGGTTCAGCTAACAGCCGTAGCAGTCACCGTGGAGGATGGACACACCATTGCTTTCCTGGGTGACAGTCAAGGGCAACTGCACAGGGTGAGTGCACAGGAGGTATTGGGTCCTGCCCCAGGGTCTAGAGGGAACAGGCTCCTGGTGACCAGCCTGGGCAGAGCTACACCTTTGATCCCTGGTGTGGGGACGAGGGATCTGTGACACGCCCCTGGCTCCAAGGCTGGGAGAGATGACTTATGCTTCTCTTTCCAGGGCTGGATAGTATTTACCTATGACTTCCCCCACCCCCTCCCCAAGGGCTGGGTGGCGTGACCTGTACTGCCTAGGAGAGCACTCTGCTTGTAAATTGCTTCATTGCGGGGAGAGGAGAGGGCGTTGGGTCTATGGCCATGGACTTGTCCCAGAACTTGTCTCTGACCTCAGGTCTACTTGGGCCCGGGGAGTGATGGCCACCCATACTCCACACAGAACATCCAGCAGGGGTCTGCCGTGAGCAGAGACCTCACCTTTGATGGGGCCTTCGAACATCTGTATGTCATGACCCAGAACACAGTGAGTGCCAGGCGAGAGCTGGGGGCCGGCTGCTGGGAGGGGCCTTGGGCCAGGCCGGGGACCCATGAGTCACTGGTGTTTGGATTGCTGTCATAGCTTCTCAAGGTTCCTGTGGCCTCCTGTTCTCAGCACCTGGACTGTGCATCTTGTCTTGCTCACAAGGACCCATACTGTGGGTGGTGTGTGCTCCTTGGCAGGTCAGTGCTCCACTGACCCCTGACCCTTGACCCATTCCCCAACCCCCAGTCCAGCCTCCTGCCCTCGCTGCACCTGCATAATTGCCCTGTCCAGTATTCCTGGTCCTTGACCCTTGACTTGCACCCCCTGACCCCGGGATGCCCCACTCTCCTTCGTCCGTCCTCCATCCTGGGCATCAGTGCCTTGCCAGGGCAGAGGTAGCCTAGTGTCACAGCCCACCTGAGAATCCTGGTCAGCTTCCCAGTATTGGGGGCGTCCCTGCCCCATGAAGGTGGATCCCCATCATTCTCGTGCAGGTGCAGTCGCCATTCCGAGTGCTCGCGGGGCCAGGGCCCAGAGCGGTGGCTGTGGAGCTTCCAGCCTGAGCGGGGCTGTCTGCAGGTGGCAGCCGTGAGTCCTGCCAACATCAGCCGAGAGGAGCGGAGGGAGGTGAATGAGCAACGCAGGCGCAGCCCTCATGGGGAGGGCTCCGGTGGTGGGTCAGGATCTCGCGTTTTAGTGTCAGCTGCTCCTAATGCCACAGGGCCTTCTACGAGTCACTTCTCGTGGGGCCTTGCTTTCTCTGTTTCTGACCCAGGCTAGAGGGCGTTTGTGAAGGCTTGGGACCACCAGCCCTTGGCGGCCACCAGCCCCTGAGCCTGCTGTCCTCGGGCGCCCAGGGAACAGGCCCTGGTCTGCTGCCCAGTGGCTCCAAGAGTCTATCCTGGCCTCTCTTGGCAGGTTTTCCTGTCGGTCCCTGACCTGCCACCTCTGTGGCCAGGGGAGTCCTATTCCTGCCAGTTTGGGGATCACCAGAGTCCTGCCCTGCTGACCAGTTCTGGTGTGATGTGCCCGTCCCCAGACCCTAGTGAGGCCCCAGCACTGCTGAAAGGAGCCGGTGGGTGAGAGAAGGGGCCAGCTCTGGGGCCTGGGAGCCCCACCCTCTTCGCATCTTGCTCCAAGGGGTGCGGTTGGGGTGAGGTGTGACTCTGGGCCAGGAGCCCTGAAGTAGCACCTTTCTCGAGTCCCCCAACTAGTCCCCAGTCCCCTCAAGTGCCCATTTTGTGCCCTGTGGACCATGTTCCCCAGACCCCGGGTGCTCCACCGCCCTGAGGCTGCTAACCCCGGTCCTCAGCCCGGGCCCTCTCTCCTGCTTTGCAGACCACGTGTCCATGAGCGTGGAGCTCAGGTTCGGTGCTGTGGTGATTGCCAAAGCTTCGCTGTCTGTCTATGACTGTGTAGCAGTCACTGAGCTCCGCCCGTCTGCACAGTGAGTTCCTCCCCGCCCCCCAGCCCCGCCCCCCGCCCCACGGAGACCCCTGCCCCATGGCTGTGCTCTGTGCAGGTGCCAGGCCTGTGTGAGCAGCCGCTGGGGGTGTAACTGGTGTGTCTGGCAGCAGCTGTGCACGCACAAGGCCTCATGTGACGCTGGGCCCGTGGTGCTTAGCCATCAGGTGAGCAGGACCCCCAGCCGGGCCCCACAGGGTTGTGCGGGTTTCTCTGCTGGCCCGGGGTCTGTGTGCCTGCCTGCCCACGCGAGGCTCTGGCGTGAGCACCCGAGCTGCTGTGTGCGGTGGACTCACTGGAGTTTTGGGAGAGGACGTTTGTGGCTGAGCGGCAGGGGAGGTCTGGGCCTTGGGCCCCACCTCAGCACAGATGCCCCTGGAGCCTGCCCTCCCCTCTCTCCTTTGGAGAATTAACGGGCTGTTTTTGTTTCTCTTTCCCTTGGTCTCCTTTCCTCTTAACACACCCTTTGCCTGCCTGCCACCTGCTCCCGCGCCTGCCTGCTGAGCGGCCCCTCCTGTCTGTCTCTGCCTCCCCCTTCAGAGCCCGCTTCTCTCCCCAGCCCCTCCGGCAAGAGATGTACCCACCCCCTTCCCACCCGAAACCCCCCAGGCCCCAGTCACCCCTGCTCCCGACACCCTTCCCATGGAACCTGGGGCGCCCTCCACAGCCACAGCCTTGGATGTCCCACCTGGCGACAGGCCTTCCCTGCTCAGCCCCTGGGGGCCAGGGGCGGGTCCTGGTCCCATACCCGCCTCAGCCTCCACAGAGTCACCTCTCCATGAGGAACCTCCCCCTCCCAACCCCCCCCACAGACCTGGAACCGCTGTCCCTGCCCCCACTGACTCCGGACCCACGGCCACACCCGAGGACCTCTCAGCCTCCCACCCATCGCCCTCAGAGGCAGCAGCACTGCCCCCCGCCCCTGCAGACCCCGGCCCCGAGGCCGACCCCTCTGCGGCACTCCTGGACCAGCCCCCCGGCACCGCTCCCGCCACCACTTTCCCAGGGGCCGCTGGCTCCGCGAAGCCTGCTCTGGACTGGCTCATGAGAGAAGGCGGCGAGCTGCCTGAGGCGGACGAGTGGACGGGGGGTGACACGCCCGCCTTCTCCACTTCCACCCTCCTCTCAGGTGATGGAGACTCGGCTGAGCACGAGGGCCCTCCTGCCCCCCTCATCCTCCTGTCCAGCCTCGACTACCAATACGACACCCCCGGGCTCTGGGAGCTGGTGAGGCCCAGCCCAGGAAGGAGGCCTCAGGGGAGGGGGCACAGGGCAGACTCGGCCCCTTACCTGCCTTGGGATCCTGCGTCGGGAGGGATCGAGGGGCAGGGTGGGTTCTGCAGCTCCAAGCTGGCCTTGGGCCCCGGGTTCTGCACGGGGAACCCCTGGGCTGACAGGGTGGGCTCCATAGACTGCCTTGCTCTTGGTGTCTGCAGGAGGAGGTGACCCGGGGGGCGAGCTCCTGCCCTTGTGTAGATAGCGTTCAGGGCTCCACGCTGATGCCAGTGCACGTGGAACGACAAGTGCGGCTGCTGGGCAGGAACCTGCACCTCTTCCAGGTGAGTGTGTCCGTTGCAGGTGGGCTTGTGGCCTCCCAGGCTGTTGCCCAGCTGTACACAAGCCCCAGAGAGCAGGAAGAGGGCTTGGCCCTCAGTCCCCAGCCGGGGGCTCTGCTGGGGGCCCCTGGGGGCCTCACCGGGCCCAGCTCCCCTCCAGCTGCCCCACCAGCTGTGTCCTCTGCCCCCAGGACAGCCCAGGAGACTATGAGTGCGTGATGGAACTGGAGGGCCATGAAGTGGCGGTCAAGGCCTGGGTCGAGTGCGAGCCACCTCCAGATACCCAGTGTCATGTGACCTGCTGGCGGCACCAGGTGTGGGTCACGAGGGCCCGGGTGGGCGAGGGCGTGCTGGCCACAGGCCGGCCACCGACCTCAGCTGGCTGCACCATGTTCATCCTGGGAGTCCGGGTGCCCCGGCTCTGGCTTCTGACCCTGTGTGCCTCGGGGTCCCTGCTCCCCAACTCTGATCTCTGACCTTGTGCTCCCACAACCGGTCATTTTGGTCCTTTCTGTGACAGCCCCCTCCCCAGGCCTGATGCCTCCCCAGCCGCAGGCTCTGACCCCACTCCCATTTCTCCAGCTCAGCTATGAGGCTCTGCAGCCAGAGCTCCGTGTGGGGCTGTTTCTGCGTCGGGCCGGCCGTCTGCGTGTGGACAGTGCCGACGGGCTGCATGGTGAGCTAGTTGGGGCCTCTGGGGCCGGGGGCTCCTCCACACCTGTCTCTCACATTTGTCTCTGCTGCCCCCAGTGGTACTGTACGACTGCTCCGTGGGGCACGGGGACTGCAGCCGCTGCCAAACTGCCAGGCCCCAGTATGGCTGTGTGTGGTGCAAGGGAGAGCGTCCACGTTGCGTGGCCCAGGAGGCTTGTGGCGAGGCTGAAGCTGTGGCCATGCAGTGCCCCGCACCCCTCATCCACTCGGTGCGTTGAAACATGGTGTGCCCCTTCCTCACTGCTGCCTCTAGAGGGATAGCGGGGGTGCTGTGGGTCCAGGGGGCCCAAAGGTGGGAGGCTGGGTCTGCCTGTCTGGGCTGCCAAGGGTTGACTGGTGGGTGGAGGTGAGCAGCCCATGTCTTGGAACAGGTGGAGCCGCTGACTGGGCCTGTAGACGGAGGCACCCGTGTCACCATCAGGGGCTCCAACCTGGGCCAACATGTGCAGGACGTACAGGACACGGTCAAGGTGGCCGGCGTGCCCTGTGCTGTGGACGCTCAGGAGTACGAGGTCTCTAGTAGGTGAGTTGGCCGGATCGACGGGAGTTGGGCACACCGCATGGGCTCCCCAGTTGGCTTTCCTGCTCACGGCTGCCCACCCACTACTCATCTGTCCTTCCCTCTCCCCCTTTCCCTGTTTCTGGTCACAATGCCTCAGAGCTAGGGTGCACAGACATGCATGTTCCCGGCCTGGACTGCTGGGGAGTCACTGCTGGGCCGAGGCCCGGTCTCTGCCTAGAGCTGACAGGTGGCCCTGTCCAGGTGTTCTCACCTGGCTTTCCGGTGACCGGGGACGTAGTTGTGATAACGAGGTTCTCAGATCCCAGATAGCTGTGCTCAGGGGCTAGCCTTCCGCTAGCTGCCCTTTCTCCCCCAGGCACTGCCTCAGGAGGACGGACTTGGGGCTCCCCTGCTGAGTGGCAGACTCCACAGTCCAGTCCCTGGGACCCCGGCTGCCTTCCCAGGGCCTGTAGCTGATAGAGGTTCTGGTAGCCTGGCTGAAAGTTGCAGGTCCCAAAGGTGCCCACACGGGAAATTCCCAAGGAGATATCCACAATCAGCCAATCCCAAACCCGGCTGAATATCAGGGTTTCCTGGAGAGCTGTCCAAAGCCACCATGGAATGGGTCCTTTGCGCCCACCCTCAGAGATCTGGATTCAGTAGGCTGGTGCTGGGGCCCCGTAATCTGTATCTTATTGAGCTTATTTATTTTGGTAATCTGTATTTTATTATTTGTTTTTAAAGGTTTTATTTATTTTTTTAATAATTTTTTTTGAAAATTTTATTTATTTGTCGGAGAGAGTGCATGCACTGGAGCACAAGCAGGGGGAGTGGCAGGCAGAGGGAGAAGCAGGCTACCTGCTGAGCAGGGAGCCCGATGTGGGACTGGACACCAGGACCCTGGGATCATGACCTGAGCCGAAGGCACTTAACCAACTGAACCACCCAGGCATCCTTATTTATTTATTTTTAGAGAGAGAGCGAGTGAGCCCGCACATGTGTGCAAGTGGCAGTGGAAGAAGGATGGGGAAGAGGGGCAGAGGAAGAGAGAATCTTAAGCAGGCTCCACCTTAACTGCGGAGCCCGATGCAGGGCTCAATGTCATGACCCTGAGATCGTGACCTGAGCTGAGATTAAGAGTCAGACACACTAACTCACTGAGCCACCCAGGCGCCCCTTGTAATCTATATTTTAAACCAGACTTTGGGGGCACCTGAGTGCCTCATTTGGTTAAGCGTCTGCCTTCAGCTCAGGTCACGATCTCAGGGTCCTGGATGGAGTCCTGCATCAGGCTCCCTGCTCAGAGGGGAGTCTGCTTCTGCCTCTCCCTCTGCTCCTCCGCCTGGCTTGTGCTCTCTCTTGCTCACTCTCTCTGAAATAAATAAAATCTTAAAAAAATAATAAGAAATAAACCAGACTTTGTTAGAGCACGTGGTTTCCCACTCAATGTGTTATGACCAAAAACTTCAGGGGATTGTCTAGACTGTTAATGATTCTAGAACCACGGGACTCAAGTAACTTACAAAGTGATTTATAAAGAGATTAAAGTATTCTCTGGTTGAAGTCTCTCCTGGGTACTTTACATATCACTTGCTCTGTTTTCCAAAGTGCTGGCAGTGAGTGTGACCATGTCACGGAATCGCGCCGCTGCCAGCTTCACATTGGGGAAATTAATTCGCCCCAAGCTTCTGTTTTCTGGCCGAGAACCAGCATTTTCTTAGATTGCTCACTTTCCCTTTCCCTCTACCTCCAGACCTGACTAGAGGCTTCCAGGGACTTTTTTTTCATGAGGAAATCAAGTTGCCACCGCTTTGCAAGTGGTGTGGCGCATGGTGGCAGTTAGGTCCCTCGTTTGCTCAGCTCCTCATCCCCGCAGCCAGCCTTACAGGGCTCCTTCTAGATTTGTGCCACACAGAGAGGTGAATTCCTCTTCGTTAGGGGGCTTTAGTTGAATGACTGAAACCACGAATGTGAATTCTCCAATGCCAGAGCCCCCTGGTGTGCCCTGAGGAATTCCCTCCGAAGCAAGAGGATCTCTGTCAACCTCGGGAAACAACACCTGATTTCGTGGGGCAGGGAGGGGGCAACCGGGTCCATTTGAGGGACCCTTGGTGTGGCCCTGGCACCCCAGCCTGCCCTGTGCCCACAGCTTCGTGTGTATCACTGAGGCCAGCCTGGGGGAGGTGGCTGGCGTGGTGACGGTGGAGGTGCCAGGAAGAGGACGCGGTGTCTCAGAGCACAACTTTGCCTACCAGGTAAAGTGGCTCCCCCAGCCCATGTAGTTTTGCCCTCCTGGGGCTTCCCACCCTACGGCCTTCTCGTTTGCCTCAGGCTCCCCTTGCCTCTCTGTGGCCTCATGCCTGCCTATCTCTCCCCATCCCCCTTCCCACAGGACCCGAAGGTGCATTCCATCTTCCCGACCCGGGGCCCCAGAGCCGGGGGCACCCACCTGACCCTACACGGCTCCAAGCTCCTAACTGGGCGGCTGGAGGACATCCGAGTCGTAGTTGGAGACCAGCCTTGTCACCTGTGAGGGCTGCTTCCACATTCGGCAAAAATCCACGTGCTCCAGGGAGAAGACAGAGGGGTGGGATGCTGGGGAGAGCGGAAAGGAGGGAGAGGGCCAGGTCTGCTCCATCAGAAAGTGGCCAGACCCTCCCTAAGCAGGGGCTGTCGTGGGAAGGTGGCCTCCAGGGTCACCTGTGGAGCTTTCAGTCAGCCCCGAGGGAAGTGGGCAGAGGCCCGAGTGGGTCCTGTGTCCTGGAATCATCCCTGTCCCCTTCCTGGCCCGCCTTCCATTCGCCCCTCCCTTCCCTAGGCTGCTGGAGCAGCAGGCCGAGCAGCTGCAGTGTGAGACCAGCCCCTACCCCACGCCTGCCATGCTCCCTGTGGCTGTGTGGTTTGGGGCCACTGAGCGGAGGCTTCAACACAGCCAGTTCGAGTACACAGCAGACCCCAATGTCACCTCTGCTGGCCCCACCAAGAGCTTCCTCAGGTGCTGGGCCAAGGGCATGGCTGCCTGGCATGTGCCAGCGTGGAGTGGGGGGTCTTTGCAGCTCTAGGACGTGGGGAGGTTGCAGGGCTTTTTGTAGATGCTGTGACTCCCGTGCCGCTGGTGGGGAGAGGGGCGTGTGGCTTGGGGCTGGGCTAGCCGGGTTCTGCGAAGCCCCCAGCGGTTCATGGTCTGTGTTGCAGTGGAGGACGTAAGATATGGGTCCATGGCCAGAATTTGGATGTGGTGCAGACACCAAGGATCCGAGTGACTGTGGCCCCAAGAGCCCTGCAGCCGAGCCAGGGGCTTGGGCGGAGGCGGCGCGTGATCCCGGAAACAGCGTGCTCCCCCGGGGCTTCCTGTGGCGGTCATCACGTAGGAGACCCGTGGGCCTCCCCTGCTTGCACAGGGCTAGCCGTCCCCCATGTCACCCCACGTTCCACCCCGTGCACGGCCATGGGTGGCGGGTACCGAGGAGGCTATCTCCCCGTCCTTGCAGGACCTCTTTCCGCGTGGCCCTTAACTTGCCCTCCCCTGTCTTTCCTCCCTCTGCCGCAGTTTGAGGAGCCCTGCCACGTGAACTCCTCTCAGCTCATCACGTGCCACACGCCTGCCCTCCCAGGCCTGCCCGAGGACCCCTGGGTCCGGGTGGAATTTATCCTTGACAACCTGGTCTTTGACTTCGCAACGCTGAACCCCACACCCTTCTCCTATGAGGCCGACCCCACTTTGCAGCCCCTTAACCCCGAGGACCCCGCCACGCCGTTCCGGCACAAGCCTGGGAGTGTGCTCTCTGTGGAGGTACTGTTCCCGCTCGGACACAGTGGGGCCGCCAGACCCTTTGCTTTTCTGGATGCTGCTGCTGGGGGAGGGGGGCATGGCAGCCGAGCAAGAGCCAGGGGACTCCCTGCATGTGGTGAGGGCTGAGGGGCCGGTGGTGGGCTGCCTAGCCTGCCGCGTCTGGCCGGGGCTTGGGTCCTGTCGCCCGGGTCCCAGCACACTCCGTGGCAGGAGTCTGAATGACGGTATGTAAATGGTCTGGCACACGCAGTAGCGGGGAGGCATGGTACGCAGTAGGCGCCTGGGCCGATGCCCATTTGGCAGCCTGGCTCAACGCGGACAAACCCTTGGCGTGGGTTCTGACACGTGCAGTAGGTGGGCGTTCCGAAAGGCCGTAGGTGGACAGCCCATTGTCATTCACCTGGTGGGCCGGCAGGCACACTAGGGGCTCTGGCTTTGTGAGTAACTGGGCAGGATTGGGGGGCAACTTTATATGGCCCAGATTTTTAGCTCTGGAGAAGTGAGAATGTGAGGAGGAAGGATGGGAAGGGCAGAGGAGGGTCAGGGGGCAGCTTGCAAGATATCCATGGACTGTCACCCCCCTGCAGGGGAAGAGGTGCTGAGGTTCATCAGCCCTGCTCCTGGGGTGGGTGTCAGGCCCGTCCGATCCACATTTGGGGGGATAGGATCTGAGTGACCGCCAGCTCCTCGCCTTAGGGGAGAGCTCGGAGTGATCCATCAGTGACCTCGTGTTCCAGGGGGAGAATCTGGACCTTGCGATGTCCAAGGAGGAGGTGGTGGCCATGATAGGGGATGGCCCCTGCGTGGTGAAGACGCTGACCCGCCACCACCTGTACTGTGAGCCCCCCATGGAGCAGCCCCTGCCCCAGCACCACGCCCTCCGAGAGGTGCCTGATGCTTTGCCTGAGTTCACGGTCAGTAGGTGGGTGTGGGCCGGGCCGGGCATTGCGCACGCGCTGAAACCTTGCTCACAGAGGGCTTCCCGTGTAGGTGCAGATGGGGAACCTGCGCTTCTCCCTGGGCCACGTGCAGTACGATGGCGAGAGCCCGGTGGCTTTTCCCATGGCTGCCCAGGTGGGCTTGGGGGTGGGCACCTCTCTTCTGGCTCTGGGTGTCATCATCATTGTCCTCATATACAGGTGGGTGCAGCCGGGTGTGGCTGGCCTGGGGCAGCGAGGCGGGTGAGGCTGGATGGGAAGGGCAGACGAGGCCAGGGCTCAACAAACGTTCCTGGAAAGTACCAGAGAGTACCGATTTTAGGCTTTCGTGGGCCAGGGGGCCTCAGTTGCAGCGGTTCAACTCTGCTGTGACCATGCAGAAGGAGCCATAGACGAGAGGCAACCTCAACGAGTGTGGCCATGTGCCAGCACATCTTTATTGGCAGAAACAGGTCGTGGGCCAGGTTTGGCCTGGTTGTAGTTTGTTGATCCCTGGGCTAAAAACCGCTGGGCTAGACTGGACATGGGGTGTGACTTGCCCAGGACGGGACAGGCTAAGCTATTCTGGGCGAGGCCTTGGCTTGGCCGGGCATGGCCGTGTTAGACGGTGCCAGCCTGGGCCAGGGTGAGGCTGGGGTAGACGGCCCGGGGCCTGGGGCACCAGAAAGGGCTCTGGCCTTGTCTGGCCTCCCCTTTCCTGACCTTGGCGCTGAGCAGGAGGAAGAGCAAGCAGGCCCTGAGGGACTACAAGAAGGTCCAGATCCAGCTGGAGAATCTGGAGAGCAGCGTGCGGGACCGCTGCAAGAAGGAGTTCACAGGTGAGGCTGCAGAGCGGAGGCCCGGAAGGCGCTGCAGGACTCTGCCCCAGCCTGCTCCCGTGGCGTGGGGTCCGCGCCCCAACCCGGCCTCCTCTGCTCCACAGACCTCATGACCGAGATGACCGATCTCACCAGTGACCTTCTGGGCAGTGGCATCCCCTTCCTCGACTATAAGGTGTATGCCGAGAGGGTCTTCTTCCCTGGGCACCAGGAGTCGCCCTTGCACCGGGACCTGGGTGTCCCTGAGAGCAGGCGCCCCACTGTGGAACAAGGGCTGGGACAGCTCTCCAACCTGCTCAACAGCAAACTCTTCCTCACCAAGGTGCCAAGCCCCCCCCACCCCGCCCACGGCTGGGGGCGGGGCTCCTGGTCCCACCCCTCCTGCCCCAGCCCCACCTCTGTCCCTCCGTCTCTGAATCGGCCCCTCCCTCCCTGTCCCGTCTCCCCGGCACCAGTTCATCCACACCCTGGAGAGCCAGCGCACCTTCTCGGCTCGGGACCGTGCCTACGTGGCTTCTCTGCTCACCGTGGCGCTGCATGGGAAGCTTGAGTACTTCACCGACATCCTCCGCACCCTGCTCAGTGACCTGGTGGCCCAGTACGTGGCCAAGAACCCCAAGCTGATGCTGCGCAGGTCTGTGTGGCTGCCGGAAGCCATGGGGCTGGGTGGCTACAAGGGCTGGAGCCGGGAGCTGAGGCACGCCCTCTGGGGCTTAGGGGTCTGCAGCGCCGGGAGCCCCGAGGCCGCCCCTCCTGACCTGCCCTCCTCTTCCCTGTCATCCCAGGACCGAGACTGTGGTGGAGAAGCTGCTTACCAACTGGATGTCCATCTGCCTGTACACTTTCGTGCGGGTGAGAGAGGCAGGGCGCAGCGGGCTCTGAACCCCACGGCTGCTGGCCCCCGGGCGGCTCATCCACTCGTGCACGGCATGGCTCAGTCACCTTAGGCCCTCTGCAGCCCGTCCTCGTCCCCAGCGTGGGCCATGTCCCATGCAGCTCCCGTTTCATGCCTGCCGTCTGCCCCGGGGTCCTCACTGCCCGTCACCTCCCTAGGACTCAGTAGGGGAGCCGCTGTACATGCTCTTCCGGGGAATTAAGCATCAAGTGGACAAGGGGCCAGTGGACAGCGTGACTGGCAAAGCCAAGTACACCCTGAATGACAACCGGCTTCTCAGAGAGGATGTGGAGTACCGTCCCCTGGTGAGGGAGCGAGGAAGGGAGAGGGATAGGGAGGCAGGAAGGGAGGGAGGGACGCAGGGACGGAGGCAGGGACAGAGCGTGTGAACACGTTCGCGCACCATGGTGTCAGCCCCGGTGAGGCTGAGCACGTGTGCTCGTTATGCGTGTCTGTGTCTGGGGTCCGGCTAGCCTGGCTCTGGCTGCCTGCCAGACAGGCCCTCCGACGAGCTTAGTCTAGAGGATAGAGGCTGGAGGGCCCGTCCTTGGGGCAGAGGGCCTGGAGAATAGGGCCTCAGGCTTGGGGTGGGGTCAGTGTGGACACTGCCAGGGTTTGGGGAGCAGTCCAAGTCGTTGGACTGGGCCAGGGCCTGAGTGTTTGCCTGACGAGTGTCATGCCAGGGATGTGATGCGCCCACCAAGCTGGGAGCCAGTTCTGCCAGCCCTGGCCATCTCTTCCTCTGGATTGCTTTCCCCTTAGTGGAGTCCTTTCCTTAGTGACCCACGCGAGGTGCCTTCCCCCGTGACCCATGCAGGGTGCCTTCCCCGGAAGTCACCCCCGGTGACCCATGCAGGGCGCCTTTGGGAAAATCTCATTCAGGCTCCGGCAGACCTGCTCTTCTCTCAGGCTGGTAGGGACTCGTCACTTCTCATGCAGGCTTCTCTTCGGTGCCTCCTGATCAGCTGAGCGAGGAACCTAGGGACCTAAGTTAAGAGGGCCTTGTGTTCACTTGTTTTTTCTTCCATTCACCCATTTACCTAGTGCTCTGTGCTAGGTGCTGGGGTCACAGTGGAGGGAGCCGCTGTCCCAAGGAGGGGTCGGCAGGTGAAGAGACAAAAATTAGGGACTCTCTGGTGCCTGGAGGTCAGAGGCAGTGGCTTCCTCTTGGGTTGTCCCTATCCCCGCGTCTTGGTCATCCCGTGTGCGGCACAAGCCCTGACTGCTCCCGTGTTTGCCTTGGTAGACCCTGAACGCACTGCTGGCTGTGGGGCCTGGCGCGGGAGAGGCCCAGGGTGTGCCTGTCAAGGTCCTGGACTGTGACACCATCTCCCAGGCCAAAGAGAAGATGTTGGACCAGCTTTATAAAGGAGTACCTCTCGCCCAGCGGCCAGACCCCCGCACCCTGGATGTTGGTGAGGGTGGAGGGGAAGGGTAGCTTGGGGGCCTGAGCCAGAGTGAAGGCTGGGCTGGCCCTGGCCCAGCCCTGCAGGGGCAGCATACTGCTCAGTGGGCATGGGGTAGTGGTGGGTTGTGGAATCCCTCTACACAGCCCCTCTCCTGGTGAGGGGTCCCCAGCCTAGTCTCTGCAGAGGTTGGGTGACGCTGCCCCCTGATGGTGAGGCCCGTGTCCCGGTGGAGGAGGAGGTAGGCTCTACCTGCAGGAAGGGTGTCCCGGGAGCCGGAACTAAGTCCCACCTTGCTCTTGCAGAGTGGCGATCTGGGGTGGCTGGGCATCTCATTCTTTCTGACGAGGATGTGACTTCTGAGGTCCAGGGTCTGTGGAGACGTCTGAACACCCTGCAGCATTACAAGGTGGGAGGGGTACGAGCGGGAAGAGGGGTACGGTGGGGTGGGGCTGGTGGAGGGGTCACCAGCTGTGATCAGCAGGTCCCAGACGGAGCAACTGTGGCCCTGGTCCCCTGCCTCACCAAGCATGTTCTCCGGGAAAACCAGGATTATGTCCCTGGAGAGCGTGAGTACTCCCTCCTGCCCTCCAGTCCCCACCCAGTCACTGTCCTCTGCCCTCGCTTTGCCCAGTGCCCAGGAATGGGCAAAGTCCTCTGCACCTTAGGGTGGGCTGGTGTCTGCTTCCCTTCCACCTAGAGAAGCCCTCAACCCGTGCCTCCACTCCTGGAAGTTGGCAGGACCCTGGGGGCCCAGGGAAGGTAGTACCTGATGAGGGGTGACGAGCCGCGGCATCTTGGCACAGGGACCCCAATGCTGGAGGATGTGGACGAGGGGGGCATCCGGCCCTGGCACCTGGTGAAGCCAAGTGAGGAGCCGGAGCCTCCCAGGCCCCGGAGGGGCAGCCTTCGGGGCGGGGAGCGCGAGCGAGCCAAGGCCATCCCTGAGATCTACCTGACTCGCCTGCTGTCCATGAAGGTGGGGCGGGAAGCGTGGGCTGGAGGCTAGGGTCCAGGGCGGGCAGGCGGTCGGTCTGGGCCGTGGGCGAGGACCACCACTTACAGGATTCGGGGTGGGGTGGGGCTCGCAGGGCCATAGTGCCACGAGGCATCCGAGGCCGGGCGGGGGCTGAGGTCCACTTGCTGACTGTACCTGCTCCGGTGCTTCCCGCCTCCCACAGGGCACCCTGCAGAAGTTCGTGGACGACCTGTTCCAGGTGATTCTCAGCACCAGCCGCCCCGTGCCGCTTGCCGTCAAGTACTTCTTCGACCTGCTGGATGAGCAGGCCCAGCAGCACGGCATCTCCGACCAGGACACCGTGCACATCTGGAAGACCAACAGGTGGGGGTGGGGCCGGGGCCCGTTGGGCGGAGCGTGCGCGGGGTCTCCTGCCTGCCCAGCACGCTCAACGGCCGCGCCCGCCCCGCCCACAGCCTGCCCCTGAGGTTCTGGATCAACATAATAAAAAACCCGCAGTTTGTGTTCGACGTGCAGACGTCTGATAACATGGACGCGGTGCTCCTGGTCATTGCGCAGACTTTCATGGATGCCTGCACCCTGGCCGACCACAAGCTGGGCCGGGTGAGTGGGGAGGGGGAGGTGGGCACAGAGGGGAGCATGGGGGGCGGGGCGAGTGGGGGACAGGGGTGGGCCGTGCAGTGTGCGCGCAGATTCCGGGCTTGGCCGAGAAGGTCCAGGACGAGGGCTAGGGGAGGCCTGTGACTCCAGCCCCCGGCCGGACGTGGTCCCCGGGAGCGACAGTGCCCCCGTCTTCGGAGATGACCCCTCAGGAACCAAATCCACCAGGCAGCCTGGGGCTGTTCTGTGACTGTCGAAGCCACCTGTTCACCTGGAAACCACCTGGTGCCCCCCGCCCCATCACCTCAGGCTCACCTCCTCCAAGTCCGGGCTCACCTCTCCAAGCCAGAGGCCCAGGGATCAGAGACGACCCCTGCGTCTTTCTCATCGCCCCCTCCACAGGGGTGGAGGGGGGGTCTGCCTGCCATGGCAGTGTAGACAGGAGACACCAGGGCAGTGAGTGCCAGGCGTGAGCGAGGGGCTGGTGAGGAGAGCCGAGAAGCAGACGGGAGGGGCCAGGGCTGTCTGGTAGCACGGGGCAGTGCTGGGGTGTTGTCACAGGAGTAAGAGCCAGGAGAGTCCCATGACAGATAAGGGGTCACTGTCGCAACTGCTCAGCCACCCAGCCGGCAGGGCCGGTGGCTCGCCAGGCCCGCGAAGGGAGCCTGTTACCTCTTGAGAGGCCTATGTCTAGACCCCGGTGGAGAAACAGAATGTTAGTTCTGTGCAGCGCTGTCTTTCGGGGCCCATTTTTGTTCTGTGTGTTCCCGTCACTCTGTCTACAGTGAACTGAGAAACCCCAAGGCCCCTCCTGGCCCCAGGGGCCCCGGTGGGTGGATGCTGAGCGGTGGCTGGGTTTTTGCCCAACCTTCACACTGCGTCCCCTTCCCAGCAAAAGTGCGGCTGCTTGCTGGGCAGCTCAGGAGTAGTCCAACCAGGAATGCCAGGGGCCCCCCACAGAGAGCTGGTGAGAAGGCACGCGTGCTGACTCAGGCCCGGGAAGGCCTTGCTGCCCACACAGGGTGGCGCCTTCTGGCCTCCCCCTCCCAGCAGCTGTAGGCCGAGGCGGTGGGTGCCGAGAACGGAAGCGTGCTGCCCAGAGCCCACGGCCGGGGGGCAGAACTGGGATCGGAACCCACTTCGGTGGTGGAGGAGGTGTCTGGGTGTGTAAGATTGTGGGTTCTGACCTGAGAGACCTGCTTCAGGTGCCAGCTCGGCCACTGAGGTGGTGTGGGGCAAGGTACTCAATTCCTGGGTCAGTTTCCTGGTTTTTAAAATGCTGACGCGGGGAGCGACCAGCACGTGGAGAAGCAGCATTAGGGCCCCACACGGCGCCGCGCCCTCCCGCCCTGCACGCCGTCTCCCTGCTGGATGCAGGTGGAGGCAGATGGAGCTGAGAAGTGACCTGGGAATAATTCGGGGAGAAGCTCGAGGTGACAGAAGCAGAGGCCGGACATTGGTGGAGGGGAGGGGCGGAAGACGTCCTTGCAGAAGGAAATGGGCCAGGGGGACCAACCATCCTGGTTGCCTGGGACTGAGAGTTTCTTGGAATATTTAAAACTGAAACGGTGCTGGGAAAATCGGGACAGTTGGTTACCCCAAGGGGCCTCTCCTCTTTCTTTCCTGCTGGTGCCCAGGACTCCCCCATCAACAAACTTTTATATGCTCGAGATATTCCCCGTTACAAACGGATGGTGGAAAGGTATGAGGGTGAGGCGATGAGTCTGGAGGGAGGATGGGTGGACAGATGGTTGGATGTTTATGGCTGCAGCCCAGGGGTGGGCCCTGCTGGGGTGAGGCTCGTTTACCCGGCAGTTGCCGTATGCACGGTCTCTGACAGGTACTACGCAGACATCAGGCAGACCGTCCCTGCCAGCGATCAAGAGATGAACTCCATCCTGGCCGAGCTGTCTCGGGTATGGCCCTCCCTCTGCTTCTTGGGTTGGGCACAGGTCTCCTGCCATGAGGGTCCTGCTCTTTTGCAAGGAAGCCCTGGGGACCTCAGCAATCTTGTGAGCTGGTTGGGGCAGGACACATACCATCATCATAAATGCAGAATGTTCCAAATGGCCACTAGAAAAGACCAGGGCTCCCAGCATCTCACTACAGAGCAGCAGGGGCTTGTCCGGGCAGCGGCCTCCTAACCTCACTCAGCCAGGTACTTGGGTGCCTGCAGCCCGTCTGGGGTCTGGGGTCGATGCGTCCGAGGCAGTGGGGTGGCTGGGATCCGTCCCGGACTGTCCAGGTTGGCCTGTCCTTGTCTCCGTACCCCTCTGCTTCCCTCAGGGGTGTAGATGTGCCCCCACCTACTCCTAAAACAGCCCCCAGATGTAAACTCAGGGAGCTTACAAGCAGTGTTTTGGAAACAATGATACGGACCACAGCCACACCCAGTAACGACAGCCGCGGCCATTTGGGGTGTTGCTGGGTGGGGGCACTGTGTCCACTCGCCTGACCCCCGTAGGAGCGCCACGGGTCAGGTGATCTCAGCCCCGTGGTCCTGATGAGGAGGGGCAGACTCCCAGACGGCCCCTAGAGGTCTGGTGTGACCTCAGGGGAGACGTGAGGGAGATCAGAGCAGACTGACGTCAGAGCAGACAGCGTGTAAACAGCACCTGTCCTGCGGGGCCCTGCCACCATCTGGGACCCCGGGCTCCTGGCTTGTGCCTCGACGGGAGAGAGGCAGGGCCCTGTTCACGCTGTAGACCGGGAGCCCTGGTGTGTCGATGGGGCTTCCCGCTTCAGGGCCTGTCCCTTCTGCCACCTCCTCCTCCGTTTCCCAGGGGTCCTGTGGCTGGTGATACCCCTCATCTCTCATCTCTTGTCTCCTCCCTAGAACTACTCTGGAGACCTCGGGGCACGAGTGGCCCTGCACGAACTCTACAAGTACATCAACAAGTACTACGACCAGGTGGGCAGAACCGCTCAGAGCCCCAAGCCCTAATGGCGAGAGGGGCCATGACTTGTGGTCCCCCCCATACCCGGGCACGGCGCAGGGTGTGCCCTGGTATTGGCTGTGCTCTAACCCGGCCTTGTCTTCTCCATCTGGGCTCCTTGGCAGCAGCAGGGATCCTAGGCATTGGGGCAGGGCTGCCGGGGGATCTGCCAGGGCTTGGAGGTGGCATGGGGGAGGGACACACAGCCGCCACCTGTTCCTGCCCTGACCCGCATCCCTACCTGAGTCCACAGTGGCTGTGTGCTGTGCACGGCCAGCCTGTGCTGTCAGAGAGGAGGGTCCTGCCGGGGGTGGGCACAACAGAGCCAGCAAGGGGGCTGTCGGGGGGATTCCAGGACTGGGCCTCGAGATCAGAGCACTTCCAAGTCAGCGTGCTAAGTGCCTGCCAGAATCGCCCACCCACGTGTTTGTGTGGCCAGCGATGGGGCTGTTGCTGGTCAGAGAGGACGAGCCTGCCTCGTGGCCCAGGCCCGGGGTGAGGACAGTCATTTCACAAAGGAGGGACGCACGCGTGTGAATCCCGGGCACGGTGGCCTTGCCCCAGCAGTGCGAGCCCCCGCGTGGGGGAGGCGGGGGTGTGTGATGCGTCACAGGCCCTCGTGCAGACGGGGTGGAGAACCCTCCCGGGCCCCGCCGTGCCCCCCGTGGCAGCCCCCACTTCTGCTTCTGTAGCTGTGGTGTTGGGTCTGTGTCTGTCCTCCCAGCGGGGAGTCCATGAGGGTGGGATCGCATGGGCCCCCTCGCTGCGGGGTCCCTGCTCCTTGCCCAGCACCTGACGATAGGAAATTAGGAAACGCTTCTTGCCTGGTGGGCAAGGGGGGCCACGATGGCTGGAACAGGGCTCCTGGGGGTTTGTGGCGAAAAGGCCAGCATGGTGCGTGCAGGTGGCCTCCACTAGAACCTTCCCGGTGGAGATGGATGCTTGTTACCGTGAGTGCTAAGTACTGAGTAGAGTACCCCATTCTCACCTCTCGCATCTGGAAGACCCTATGCTGACGTCACCAGCCAGGCCCTGAGGAAGGGAGGGGGCTTGCCGGGTGTCGGGGCTTGCCGCAGCCTCTGGGGGGCCGGTCGCGCCTGCGGGTGGGGCGGTGGCGGCCCTGACCGGCCGGCCTCTGTTGCAGATCATCACTGCCCTGGAGGAGGACGGCACGGCGCAGAAGATGCAGCTGGGCTACCGGCTGCAGCAGATCGCAGCCGCGGTGGAGAACAAGGTCACGGACCTGTAGGGACCTGACCAGCCCTGGCCTGCCGCTGCTGCTGCCCCGCCCGGGCGGCCCTGGAGCCCTGAGGGAGAAGCTCCCTTCTTAGATGCCTGTAGTGCCTGACAAGCTGAGTTAGTGCAAGGTGGCTCCCGGTCCCCGGGGGCCTCTGGCCTGGGCCCTGCTGGACCTACCTCGCAGGCCTGGGGCCTTGAGGCGGACGGGTGGTACCCAGCCTGCTTCCTGAGCCCAGTGACCCCGTGGGCTATTTTGTGTGTGTGACGTCAGCCTGTGGGGAGTCAGGGACTAAGGGCTTCCAGAGAGTGGCTGGAAGGGCCGCCAGCCCCTGGAGAGACCGTACTGTTCCTGAACACTGGCCTTCATCCTGCTGGGATTCGGCGGGGGGGAGAGTCCCGCTTCCTGGCCCGTCCTCCATCATCCCTGACCTCAGTTGAGCTGCCTCTGGCCTTGTTGCTGCTGCCACGTTCCTAGGTCTGAGAGAGGAATGCCTTTGCCAGGCCGCCGCAAACTGACCCCCCAGCGGGGCTGCCTGCCTCCGGGCCACCCTGCCTCAGAGGCCGCCCATGGTGAGGGGCCCCTGCCGCAGGCGCCTGGGGGAGAGCGGTGGCCCCACTGACCCAGCTCTTCATTAAAAGATAACACACTGCATGGCGCCTCATGTGTGGGCTCGGCCTAGCCCCTCCCTTGGTAGGAGGGTGGCAGCCGTGCCTGGCAGGCACGGGGGGGGGGGGGCGCGCGGTGGGGACGTGGGATCTGTACCCTGGGTCATGGGTGTGTGCGTGGGGGGATTTCTCATGACCCTCACGTGAGGCTGCGGTGAGAACCCCATTCAGGATGGGCTAGGGAGCCTGCAACCCGAGGCGGAGGGGTCGGAGTCCCTTCAGGGGCCCTGCTCTGTCTGCAGCGCAAGTGTTCTCAGGCCACCATCCGTGTCCTGTCGTCTGGAGAGGAACTGGGAGAGGAGGACTCTAGAACAGGCGACTCCAGGCAGAGTGGGTCTTGGGGCCCTTTTCTGGGCTCCCCACACCCCTCTTGCTTGGGACATTCGAAGGGGCTCCTGGATACTCCAGGCGTCCGGGGCAGGGACCCCGACCCAGCTGTGTGCCTTGTGTGAAGGCCGCCTAGGGTGGTGTTTCCTCATTCGTAGCTGGAGGTGAGCGTCGAGACTGTCCCTGTTGGGTCTTGTGTTGCTGGCTGGGCCTGTAGGGCTGGGGGTCGATGCCCCTTTGACTGAGACCACCCTTGGCCTCAGCAGGAGGCCAGCCTGCCAAATAGAAATGCCCTCAAATCTTGACGAGGCTCTCCTCCTTGGCTGTCTGCTTACTGCCTAAGCCCAGAGACCCCAGCCTCCTTTCCCTTCTGACCAGAGGCCCCACCCCCCACTCAGGTCTTCACGGAGTTTGAAGAGACCCGGGGCTGATAGGATTCCAAGAGGAGTCCCTTCCTTCCCTCTCAGTGGCCCGAAATAA
Organism: Ursus arctos; assembly: GCF_023065955.2. Lineage (NCBI taxonomy): Eukaryota > Metazoa > Chordata > Mammalia > Carnivora > Ursidae > Ursus > Ursus arctos. The sequence continues at coordinate 31,936,275 of NW_026622808.1, read as the reverse complement.
AGTCGTCTCAGAGTCCTTGTCCCTAAGACAGCAGGAGCCACACTGGTCTGTCTGTGCCCACTGGTCCCAGCTGCTTTTCTCTGCCCCGAAGGCCCGCCCTCCTCACCTCTGCCCCATGTCGGGACCGCAGGCGGAGAGGTCAGCAGTCAGGCACCATTGCTGGAGCGTGGGAGCTGTAGGGCTTCAGATGGCGCCCTAGCCAGGTTTTTGTAGTGGCTCAGAATGGCTCGGACTCCCTCACAGGCTGTGGGGCCAAACGATGGGATCTCAGGGAGCAGGCCCGAAGGGGAGTTCAGTCTGGGGCGGACTTGGTCAGGACAGGCGCCCACCTCTGTTCCAGGCTCAGGCCAGTAGCGGTTCCAGGAGACGGGTAGGTGAGGGGAGGAAACCAGGTTCCTGTGTGCCCGGGAGGGTCGAGTGTTGAACAAGCTCAGAACATTGTTCTAGGTAGAGGTGGAGGAGGAAAATCTACCGTGATGACGTAGCAATGTCTAAGTGCTCACGAGAACGGAGATTCCAACGCCAACAGCTCTTTGCGAGTGCACGCTTGGGCCTGGGCCACAGTTTCAGTGTCAGACACTCGTCCAGACTGACCAGTGTCTTCGTAATTGTTCCGATCAGGGTGGCAAAAGTGGGCTCTCGTGGCTGTGTTTCCCACAGTCGTGTTAGTGTGCAAAGGACCTTGTTTCTCGCTGGGGGTGCCTCCAGGGGTTTAGGGAGTGACTTGCCTTAGTAATTGAATTTTCTCCAATTTAAATATTGGAATAATTGTCCAGACAAGATCCGGGAGTTGTGTGTTTTTGTTAACTTTTTTGGTATTTAAAGAACTGTGCTAATTGGTGTAACAGCTGACCTTGTGCTGACAAATGGTGGTATCTTCTTGGAAGGCCCTTGAAACCTTGGGAGTGGGCGGAAGTACTCCAGATCCTCCTGGCCAGCGCTGACAGATGCTGTCGGCTGTGCTGGGGGCCGCAGGGTGGGCCTGGCTGCCCCAGGCTTCTCGGGTGGGCACTGACACTCATGTATCCGGTGCCCTTTCACCCCCCAGCTCTTCCTTAGGCTAACACATTGCAGACCAGATTCAGACCCAGACCATCTGGTGATGCTCCAAGAATCTCCCTTTAGAAGTGTCCTGTTCTAATTAAGGATGATGGCTTATCCCATTGCAAATATTTACCAGAAATCTAAGGCAAAGATAACATCTTGGTATTTGAAAAGAATTTGTTCCATGATTGCAGTTCGGGGGTTTTGTTTTTAAGTGTTTGGATTACCTGGCTGATACGTGCACTTGAAGCAGAATGATCTTCGGGCTGTCCCAGAGGCCACAGGTCAAGGAAGGTGGGGGGGGGGGATGCTGGGGGCGGGGGCTGGACCCCTGGGGAACTGGGGACTCGGGGTGGTGGCATACTGCCACCTTCTGGTCACGATGTGGAATTTTATCGGAGGCTGCTATGGATATTTCTGTGTCCAGAGCTCTTTAGAAAATCACAACAATGAAAGTTCAGTAGCGCTGGGGCTCAGGGCATGACCTTGTCTTGTCTCTACCCTGACCTCTGGTTTAGATGTGAGATATGTTTTGGGAAGTAGTTGAGTCCTGTAACAGTGAGTGGACTAGTGCAGAAAACAAACCTGAGTGTTTCAAACGGAATATCGATCACTAAAGTGTTGGGAGGGCAAAGCAGAGGTGACCAGCGAAGACTTTTCACCCCTAAACTGGCAGGGGCACAGCCAGGGCTGGGTGCTCACTAATGCTGTAGGACCCTGGGGACCTGATTTCCCCGCCAGGCACCTACTATGAAAATGTCACCATTCCCAAATTCATCTCTTCCCCAAGATCTCAGGCCAGGAAAGCCAGAGACCTGGATTCTAGTTTGTTTGCCTCCCCTGACTTGCTGGGCCTCTGGAGAGAAGGGCAGAAACGTTCTGGTACGTGGCAAGAGCCACCCTGTGTCGCAGGATGGGACCTTGAGTTGGCAGCTGGTAGGATTTAATGAGGAAATGTCAAGGGCTGGATCCGTCCAGCTCCTGGTGGGAAACTGATATCATAAACCGGAGAAGGGGTCATGGAAGTGGCCTTAGCGAGAGAACTACTTCCAGAGCTGCGGGCCTTGGGGAAGCTTTCCAGGGTGGTGAGGCTGAACCTGGCCCTGTCGTGAGAGGTGGGGACGGAGCTGGTACCAGCACCGGAGGGAGCTGAAGCTGGAGGAGGGGCCGCCCCACGTGAATGGAGGCCTTCCGAGGAGGAAGGTGGCACCTGCCAGCCTGTCCCCTGGCAGGAAGGACACTGTGGGATTATTACCCTGGCCTCCTGCTCTACTTCCCAGGCTCCTGCCAAGCCACCTGAGAGCCAGAGGGTGGGGGAGCTGGGCAGGTGCAGAGCGGGGCGGAAAATCGGGTAGGACGGGCCTGGTGGGCAAACGGTGCATCCAGCACGAGCACCCCTTTGCCCTGGGAGGCATATAGCAGGTGTTTTGTTGTTCAGGGCCACAGGGTTAAGGCCATAGTGGGACTTGGTTTCCAGCTTCCGGGGATCCCTCCCCCCACACTCCATGACCTGCTGCTCCTTGGGAAGTGCTGCACAGTCCACCTGAAGGGCCTCAGAAACCGCAGCTCCTTGGAGCTGATCGGCCTCCTCGCCCCTGCAGGCTGGGGGGGTTGCTGGGTGTGCAAATAGGGACCCAAGGGAGACTCGAGCTGCACGCTGTGTAAGACGTGTTCGTCCCAGGGCAGAAGAATCCAGCGCGGGCAGGGCATAGACCCGGTGCAGAGATGCAGGAGGCCACCTGTGTTCCTTACACTCACCCTCCTCCCTGCTCCCAGCCCCACTTGCTGACCTGGAGTCAAGGCAGCAGTGCTCATCATTACGTTTGTGTGTGTGTGTGTGTGTGTGTGTGTGTGTGTGTGTGTGTGTGGCATTGGGGGCAGGCAGAAGCTCTGGCCCCAAGAAAGATGCCTGGTGGAAAGCCCCATGGACTTGGAGCTCTAGGACTGGGTTAGGGCCTGGCCCTGGGGACCACCTTGGGACGGTCGCCCCAGGTTCTGTAAGATGTGGGTCCCTAAGCACCTTTCCAGAGGGACGTCTTGTGAGCAGTATCACTGGAGGAGGTAGGGCCCTGGAGACCCTGAGGGCTAGGAGAGCCTGCAGGACACAAGTCAGCCCTCCGTGGCCCAGAGAGCCAGGCCTGACTTGGTGGAGGGTGAGCCGGAGTCCGCCCGATGCCTTGTTGGAGGAGGACGGGAAGGGGAAGGTGTACCACCCCTCACCCTGGCCTCCTCGCTCTGCCCCCCGGGCAGCCCAGCCTAAAAGAGGTTTCTCGACTTCTCATGCCCAGGTTCCTGCCTGGGGTCTCCCTGGATTCAGGCTCCAGGCGATGCAGGAAGGCCCTGCCTTTGCCCTCTGTCTTGCCAGCACCCCCACCTGTACCCTCGCAAGTGAGAAGTGCTGCTGTGGCACTGTCCACTGATTGGGGGCTAGGCTGGGGGAGGCATAGAGGGTGTCTTTTCCTGGGCAGGGGGAGGTTGAATCCATCCGGAGGGAGTGACTTGCTCAAGATCACCCAGTGAGGAGGACTAGAACCAGCTTCTCCGGACTCCCAGATGGGAACCTTGGACTCCTGCTGCTCCGTGCTGCCCGGGTTCAACTTCCTACCCTGCCCTGGCCCGTGGGGGAGCAGTGCTCAGGTTCCCTGTGCCGCCTCCTGCACCCCCGTGTCCCCAGCTCTGTTATTGGACCAGGTCCTTGGGTCTCTCGGGGCACCTGCCAGGCCCGTGTTCTCTGTTTCTTGGACATCATTCAGTCTTGGTTTCCCATCTGCTCCCCTGCTTCTTGCCTCCAGTGGTTGCGTCCATTTCTCCTGTTTTGTTTGTTTGTTTTGTTTTTTTTCATTCCTATATTTGAAGGGAGTCATATTTAGGATTTTTAAATCTTTGTGTTAAAGTTTTTATTTTTTTAATTTTTAAAGATTTTATTTATTTGACAGAGACACAGCCAGCGAGAGAGGGAACACAAGCAGGGGGAGTGGGAGAGGAAGAAGCAGGCTCCCAGTGGAGGAGCCCAATGCGGGGCTCGATCCCAGGACCCTGGGATCAGGACCTGAGCCGAAGGCAGACGCCCAATGACTGAGCCACCCAGGCACCCCTGAAGTTTTTTTTTTATTTTTAATTGAACTGTAGTGGACATATTAAATTAGTTTCAGGCGTGCAACATAGAGATTCAGCAATTATACACATTATGAAATGCTCACCACGGTAAATATATTACAATATTACTATTTCCTGTGCCATGTTTTCATCCCCATGACTTATAATTGTAAGTTTGTACCTCTTACTCCCCTTCACCCACTTTGCCCATCCTCCTCACCCCCTTCCCCTTATTAGGCAACCACCAGTTTGTTCTGTGTTTATGAGTGTTTCTCATTTTTGTTCATTTTTTTAGATTGCACATGTAAGTGGACTCATACGGTATTTGTCTTTATCTGACTTATTTCACTGAGCATAATAACATCTAGATCCATCCCCGTTGTTGCAAATGGTAAGATTTCATTCTTTTTTTTATGGCAAATAATCTGTTGTGTGTACATGTGTCTGTGTGTCTATGTGCAGGCGTACACACACACACACACACACACACACACACACACACACACACACCACGTCTCTATCTGCTCATCCGTCCATGGGCAGAGGCTGCTTCCATGTCTTGGCTACTGTAAATCTTGCGGCAATAAACATAGGGATGCGTAGCTTTCTGAGTTAGCATTTTTGTTTTCTTCAGGTAAGTGCCCAGAAGTGGAATTAAGGCATCTTATAGTATTTCTGTTTCCAATTTTTTGAAGAAGCTTCAGACTGTCTTCCAGATTACCTTCCACCGACAGCGGGAAGGAAGGGGTTCCCTTTCCTCCACATCCTCACCAACACTTGTTGTTTCTTGTCTTTTTGATTCTAGCCATTCTGACATGTGGGCGGGGGTAGCTTACGGTGATTTCGATTTGAATAACGACGTGGAGCATCTTTTCATGTGTCTGTTGGCCATCTGGGTGTCTGTCTTCTTTGGAAAAATGTCTATTCAGGTCCTCTGCCCGTTTTTTAAATTAGATCGTTTTTTTGGTGTTGAGTTGTAGAACTTCTTTTGTTTTGGATATTCTTTGCATATCTTATAAATTTTACTATTTTGAATATTAACCCCTTATCGGAGGTATCATTTGCAGCTCTCTTCTCTCAGTTGGTAGGTTGCCTTTCTATTTTGTTGATGGTTTTCTTCACTGTGCAAAAGCTTTTTAGTTGGATGTAGCCTCACTTGTGTATTTTTGCTCGTTTCCCTGGCCTGAGGAGACAGAGCTAGACAAATGCTGCTAAGGCTGATGTCCAAGAGCTTTCTGGGCCTCGGCGGTCGGGTTACATCTCTTGCTGGGTGGTACCCATTGTACGGACGCACCGAGAAGATCTTTTCACCAGTTGAAGGACGTTTGGGTTGTTTCCAGTTTGGGGTGATTATGAATACAGTTGCTGTAAGCATTTATATACAGGCTTTTGTGTGATCAGTTTTCATTTCTCTTGGGTAAGTACTTAGAAGTGGGATTGCTGGGTGATATGCTAAGTGCGTGTTTTATTTCATAAGGAATTGCCCAGCTCTTCACAAAAACGGCTGTAGCATTTTGCATTTCCGCCGGCAGTATCATGGGGCTCTGGTTGCGGCATGTCCTCGAGCTCCTGGCATTGTCCGTCTCGCCACCTGCCCCCTCCCATCTGACGGGTGTGCACTGGTGTCTCACTGCGGTTTTAATGTAGATTTCCTTCGTGGCCGGTGACGTGGCACACCGCATGAACTTGTTGGCCTCTGTGTATCCTCTTCGGTGAGGTTCACGTCTCTCCCCCACTTGTAATTGGGTTGTTTTCTTGTTGAGTTTTAAGAGTTCTTTATCTATTTGGGATGTAGGTCTCTCAGGGCTCAAAGGATTTGGGGGCTCATCATGGAAAAAACCAGAAGAGGCAGTAACACACACACGCTTTACTGAGAGGGGCTTGGAGAGTGTTCTGTGGAGAGGAAGTTCCTCATCTCACAAGACTGTCTGGAAGCTTGTGGCACAGGGGCGACCCTCCAGGAGGGGAGGACGGCAAGGGTACTCTGGGAGAGAGGAGGAGATGGGAGCAGGCGGCTTCTGTGCCTAGGTGTGCGTGTGGTGTGGGGGGCTCTGGGTCAGATAGCCCCCGATACTGTAGCAGCCTGGCACCTGTAGTCACAGGGCTCTGGCCTAGCAGTGGGTAGGAGCTGTCAGGTGAGCCTTCGGTGGGGGTGGGAAAAGCAGACAGGCTCTGAATGGCTAAAACTCTGCTTGTTTGGGTCATTTCAAAAATAATGTGTTCAAATTTGAATTTGGCACCAGTTGGCTTTTAAGGTAACGGGTCTTGTGCCCGTTTTTAGAGCCAGTGAGAAAGCATCCCTAGGATCGAGAATCCTAGAGAGGATTCTCTATAGGATTCCCTATAAAGTCACAAACTAGGATTTCAAAACCCTTTTTTTGGAGCCAGTCTGCCCATTTAGTGGTAGAGAGCCAGGAGAATTGATCCAAAAAGGAAAAGATTCTGATTTATCTGTTTAGTTCGCAGACCAATATTACGGCGCCTTTGGCGTGGGTCCCTTACTCTGTAAAATTTGGCGAGTGGTGTTCACCCACAGGCAGGAGGATGTGCTAACAGGCACTAGACACCCCCACCCCCATGAGCCATGTGGGGCTAGGGTGACTGGCCACTGAACGTGTGGTCGCACTGGTAAAGGTTGAAGGAAAAGACGCGACCACAGAGTAGGGGGTTAAAGTCGAAGGTCATCTGCCGGGGGCCTCTGTTGGTCTCCTGGGAATCACCCATATGCTGGTACCCCATTCAGGGCAATCAGTTCTGTTAAATAACAAAAATTCAACCAAGTCAATTTTAAAGGTCCGAGGGGCTTTATTAATCCATTTGTGAATTGGGCAGCATCTCCATCTAGCAAGTAAAGGGGAGCTCCAAAGGGCTACAGAAGAGGAAAAGCTTTTAAAGATGGGGGGGGGGGGAGAAGGAGATTATTAGCAAAGAATTCATTGTTTTAGGCCAGGTTGCGCTCCTAAGGGGAACAGAAGGGGTCGAGCAGTCAATCTCATAGTGCTGACCAGGAAAGTCCCATGTGGACTGGGTAAAGGTGACATTTCGGGGGGGCTGAAACTGCAGCTAGGTTAAGGTCCCAAGTCCACCAACCAAGACCTAATACCTAACCTAAGGGACACCATGTGGGGCCTTGGTTTCCTTTTTCACAGATCTCCTGGGTGTCAGGAGCAGGTCCAGTTGGCTCCAGTGCCTGTAACGGAGTGAAGTACACGAGAGAGGATGCCTTGCTCTCTCTGGTAAAGTCCTTACTAACTAGAACGTGTTAGTCAAATCTATAACCACTTGAACGTATCCATTCAGGCAATGATACCTGGTAGAGGAGTTCTAGCAAGAGGAGTAGCCCTGTTCAGTTCTCTGCAGCTGTAGCAAGCCCCCACCCAGTAGCCGTGGCTTTCAGCACAGGCAGCCCAGGGAACCAAAAGAAGGGGTGGGGGTGGGGGGTCAGCACCCCTTCTGTAACTAAGCTGGGCCAGCACCCTGCAGGTGCAGGTAGGGGAAGTGAACTCTTCCCAGCAGTGCTGCCGCCCACGAGCTTCCGGTGGCTGAGACAGAAACAAAACCTGGCCTGGACTTGCGAGCATAGGTCGAAAGTGGACTGCCAGCGCCCTGTTCACAAAAAGGAGGGGCGAAAACACCACTAAGTGTATTATTTCTGTGGCTTCTCGAATGCTTTTCACCACAAACCCAAATTACAGTAGTTCCTTTATTAAACCTTGGTCAAATTACCTTAATGGGTGTGTGACCTCTGTGTAGTCTTGGGACCTTGACTGATGTCAACTCCACCCCCAAGGAGAGTATGGTTATAGTTAGGAATTCTCTGGAGAGAGTGGTTTCTCCGTTTTTAATCCACCCAAACCTGAAGCTGAGAGAGGCAGCTCTCCCCATCATCCTTCTCCAGTGGGGAGGCTTCCCTTCAGTTTACCTACAAGGAAAGGACTGTTACTTTTCTGAGGGTCCCGGACCTTGCAAATCTGTGAGCCGACCTCTGCTTTGGCAGGGGCCCTGTGTTCCATCGTGGAGTTCTTTAAAATTCTAGGAATAAGGCATGCAGCATTTCTTCACTTTTCCGGATTTACCCTTTTTCTTCATTCCTCAACTTAGAAGGGTTCCCTTCATTTCTGGCCCCTTCACCATAGACTTTAAGGCTTTCTTTTGCATTTGCAGTTTTGAACAATGTTTGGTGCTGTGTGTAGAAAGTTTCCTCTGCCTAGCTTGACCACCTTTTTCTGGAAAATGAAAGCCCAACAGCAATTCAGTTTTGTCTCTAAAGTATTCAGAAATCACAGGCCCCGTGGGATCCTATTTACTCCCGTTTCCTCGGACAAATTACGTGCTTTGTGCTCATGCACGAATAGTCCGCAGATTTTTGCCTCTGTCGCCTCTTCCGCCTGTGTGTCCTCTGCCACATATTCCCTTTGTCACAGAGATTAGAGCCTCCTGGGCTTTCCTTAGTCACCATGGCTACGTTTTTGTTTTTGTTTTTTTAATGGAGGTAAAATTGGTATAGGACATGATACTCATGCCGGGTGTAGGCCAGGGCTACTTCTAAATCACTTTTCTAAATGACACGAAAGAGGATCTTTAAAAAAACATAGATCTATAAAATATAGTTCTTTCTTTGTTAAAAAAAATATTTGGGTTAGATCCTGCAGCTGTCTGTGTGACTTGACACTTGGACTTTCCACCCTGTGTTAGAATGTATTCCTCCTCACGGACCCTGATTCAAACCTGCGACTGTCCCAGAACCGTCACGTGCTGTGTACAATGATGCTCCTGTCAGCTTCTCCACCCAGCCTTGTCCATCTCCGGGGACCCTCCACTGACTTCCTTTATCTTCCTGGTCACAGCCTCAAGTCTGTTTTGAGGAAGAGGGACTGGTGGGCACTCTAACAGCCCAGAAACGCACACAGCTCCTTGGAGAAATCTCCCATTGAGATCACATCCTCATGGGAGAACTGTGTCCCCCCCTCATGTCCTCTTTCTTCCAGTCCTCCTCTCAGAGCCAGAACAGCAGACCCATAGGTCTTAGGCTTGATGTATTAGTACTCTCTCCCCAAACTCTGAATCCTGAACCAGGGATGCAACCTAGGGGGCAGTTCTCTGTCATGTCCGGTGGCTGTGAGGATATGCACAGTGAAACTTCCATGTGATTTAGCTTTCGCTATATTTCCTAGTCCTCTCAAGTATTTTTTATTACCATCTACATTCTGAGTCGCTTCTAGCTACCGTCAAGTATTAACGTCTATGTTTTTCTAATACATTTATGTTTTGCTTACATTTTAGAGAACACTAATACAGATGACCTTGACTTCTACAATTTTTTTTAAGTAGGCTCCGCGCCCATTATGGGGCTCGAACTCACAACCCTGAGATGAAGAGTTGCTGCTCTACCAGCTGAGCCAGGCGCCCCCGATGCCTTCACCTGTAAACCAGCCTCAATCCTAAGTCACTCTTTCTCCTGTTATAGGCTCCCCTTGAATTGAGTTGTGTGACCAGTTATATTTTGCTGCCTTAGTATTCTAGACTCTTCCTGCTGGCGAGGACAAAGGACGGGTTGCTCCTGCCAGCTGTACGGCGCCGGATCTGTAGTAGCTGTTAGTGAAATCTGCTTCTTTCCTAATATCACTAAAATAATCATTCTGGGTTTGCAAACAGAATTCTCTTTACTACATTGAGGGAGATGATGCAAAGTTAATTCCATTAGTTTCCACGTTACATATGCAAAGAATACATGACCAGAATGCTGGATTCCCGAATTCTTGACATCACACATACTATGCTCATATTATCACAGATTGCTTTGGAGACATAGCTGCCAAAAGAAAAAACAAGATCATCAGTGGACAAACGGGAAAGTAGTGATAGCCGTTGTTGAGAATACTAAATTTGAACCCGACAAAGATATGAATATTCTTCCCAAATCAACTGGTCCTTTGGTCACTGAAGCTATTCTGAGATTTGGTTTTGATGCACAGATCTGACAGGTCTGCTGATTATGAATTGCAAGAGCAGCGATCCCAACCTGCTGAGAGAGCACTGCCAGAATTCGCACGATAATCTAGCAAATCAGAGACATTATTTAATAATGCTGAGGGGATATTTTTTAAAGATTTGTTTTATTCATTAGAGAGAGAGAGAGTGCTAGCGAGAGCAGGGGAGGGCCAGAAGGAGAAGGAGAAGCAGACTCTCTGCTGAGCAGAGAATCCGATGCAGGGCTCGATCCCAGGACCCCAAGATCATGACCTGAGCTGCATGCAGATGCTTAACCAACTGAGCCACCCAGGCGCCCTGAGAGACAATATTTTTATTTTAAAATAGGATTCTGCTCCCTTTGATTATGCCTGCCCTCTTCCGGGCGAATCCCTAAGAGGCCATGCCCCCTCCCCACGGGGGTGATGTAGAGCTTGTGGGGCATGGCCCTGTCAACCATTCTCATCATGTATTAATGAGGTGATACTCCTACCCCTCTTCTCCAGGAGTCCAGAACTGTCAGGGTAGAGTTCTGGTGACCATCCCTGCTTTGTACTAACCCAAGCAAAGGTGGTGCCTTTACCCCTCCCCTGCAAAGACTGAGTCGAGCCCTGTTGACCATTTCCTCCCTGCACTAAGATGAGTGGAGGTGGCCCTCCTTCCTCTTTCTCTTCAAGCACTGCAGAGACAAGTAATAGCTAAAAACTCCTCAAATTTGGTAAACCTACAGATTGAAAAAGCTGATCAAACGCAAGCAGGTTAAATTCAAGGAAATCTACATCAAAAACAATAAATTTCTGGAAACTAAAGACAGAAAATAACTTGAAATCAGCCTGAGAAAAATGACAGTTTTATCTATAGAAGAACAACACCTCTAATGACAGTGGATCTCTCACTGGATACCATAGAAACCAGAAGGAAATAACACAACATCTCCCAAACGCTGAAATAAGTTAATACACCAGTGAAGAGACCAATCTTGGCACAATGTGCATAAAAATCACGACCCAATTAGATGCTGTCTACAGGAAAACCACTTCAATTATAAGAAGTAGGCTGGAAATAAAATGAATGGAAAACAATGTCACATACAAACATTAATCAAGAGGGAGCAGGAATAGCTAAATTAATAACAGGTAAAGTAGACCTCAGAGCAAAGAAAATTGCCAAGGATAAGGAGAGACATTACACAAACATAAGAGGGCCAACTAAGCAAGAAGTCGTAATACTAAACGTATACGTACCAAGTAACAGAGCTGCAAGATACATGAAATAAAAACTGATAGAATTTAAAGGAAAAAGATTCCACATTTATAGTCAGAAAATTCAACAATCTCCTCTCATAATTGATAGAACCACTAGATCAAAGGTCAGAAAGGGTACGAAGAACTGAAACAGATCATCAACAAAGCGGTGCCATTGCTATTCCATCCGACAAGAGCAGGGTACACATTCAAACATTCACCAACATCCACTATGCCCCAGGTCATAAAGCCAAGTTCGACAGACATAGAAGGAAGAACATATGGAGTAGGCGCTCTATAATTGATTCAAACTAGAAATCAACAAGATAGTAATAAAATATCCAAACACTTGAAAAATAAACACACTTTTGAATAATCCATGGGTCTTTTCTCCTGAAACTAATATTACATTATATGTTGACTAACTGGAATTTAAATAAAAACTGGAAAATAATTAGTCAATCCATGGGTCAAAGGGGAAAAGGGAAATTAAAAAGTATATGGAGGGGCGCCTGGGTGGCTCAGTCGGTTAAGTGCCTGCCTTTGGCTCAGGTCATGATCCCAGGGCTCTGGGATGGAGTCCCTCTCCCTCTGCCACTCCCCCTGCTTGTGTTCTCTCTCTCTCTCTCTCTCTCTCTCTCAAATAAAAACTTTTAAAAAAAGTATATGAAACTAAGTGAAAATGAAAATACGATCAGTTGGAATTTGTAAGTTGCAGCCAAAGCAGTGCTTAGTGAGGAATTTAGAGCATCAGATGCTAATATTTAAAAAGAGAGGTCTTGAGATGCGTGGGTGACCAACTCTTAGTTTCGGCTCTGGTTGTGATGATATCAGGGTTGTTGGAGCAGGCCTGTGTTGGGCTCCACACTCAGGAGGGGGTCTGCTTGAGATTCTCTTTTTTTCTCCCTCTGCCCCTCCCATGGCTCACTCATGCACTCTCTCAAAAAAAAAAAAAAAGTCTCAAAGCAATAATCTGAGTTTCTACCTCAAAAATTAGAAAACAAAATAAACCAAAGCAAGAAGAAAATAAAAGAGCAGAGATGAAACTAAGAAAAAAGACAAAAGAAAAGCTATTTATTTGAAAAGATAATTAAAAGTGATAAACCTCTATTAAGACTGACAAAGAGGGTCACCTGGGTGCCTCAGCTGGTTAAGCATCTGCCTTTGGCTCAGGTTATGATACCTGAGTCCCAGGATCGAGCCTCCCATCAGGTTCCCTGCTCAGAGGGCAGTCTGCTTCTCCCTCTGCCCCTCGTCCCACTCTCATGCTCTCCTTCTCTCTCTCAAATAAATAAAACCATATTTTATATATATATATATATATGAATGACAAACAAAGAAAAAAAAGACAAATTACCAGTGTTAGGAGTAAAGGAGTCGAAATCACCAGACTCTGCATATATGTAAAAGACTGAAAGAAACAAGTTACATGAAATGACTAATTCCTGGAAACCACGAACTACCAGAACTCAGCATAAAAGAGATCATCCGAATGGTGCTATAACCATTAAAGAACTCCTAGTTGGGGCACCTGGGTGGCTCAGTTGGTTGAGCGTCTGTCTTGCACTCAGGTCTTGATCCCGGGGTCCTGGGATCCAGTCCTGAGTCGGGCTCCCTGCTTAGCGGGAAGTCTGCTTCTCCCTCTGCTCCTCCCCGCTGCTTGTGCTCTCTCTCGCTCTCTCTTCCTCTCTCTCTCTCTCTCTCACACACACACACTCGCATGCCCATGCTCTCTCTCAAATAAATAGAAACTTTAAAAAAAATTCTTAAAAAGAATTCACAGTTATGAAGTCCTGGGATCAAGCCCTGCATCAGGCTCCCCGCTCAGCAGGGAGTCTGCTTCTCCCTCTCCCTCTCTCCCTGCTCATGCATGCTCACTCTCTCTCTAATCAATAAAATCTTAAAAAGAAAAATCAATCACTGTAATTTGTCTTATTAACAATCTAAAAAGGAAAAATCATATGCTCATAGTAATTGACGCAGGAAAAGCATTGGCAAAATTAAACATCTATTGATGATAAAAACCCTCAGCAAACCAGGACTAGAATGGAACTTCCTCAACATAGTAAAGGGCAACTACGAGAACATACAGTGAATATCATAATGGTGAAAGACCCAACACTTCCTATAAAAAGCAAGGATATCTGCTGTCCACTCCAATGTTGTTACTGAAGGTTATTATTATTATTAAGTAAACTCCACACTCAACGTGGGGCTTGAACTCATGATCCCAAGATTAAGGGCCTCATGCTCTACCAACTGAGCCAGCCAGGCACCCCTGCTATTGAAAGTTATATCCAATGCAATAAGTCAAGAACAAGGAATAAAAGACCTATGGATTGGAAAGCAAGGGGAGAAAAACTGTCTCTGTTGACAGATGACATGATTGTATACATGGAAAATCACAAAATATCTATAGACAATAAGAGCTATTTGAATAATAGTTTAGCAAGATCGCAGGATATAAAATTAGTATTTTAAAAGTCAATCATTTCTACATACTACTAGTGAAAAATTGAAAACTGAAGACATTACTGTTACAGCACTCAAACCACTAAATACTTAGGTAGAGTCTTACCAAATCTTTGCAAAATCTGTGCCTGAAAACTAGAACACTTGATAAAATAGGGAAGATGTAAATAAATTGAGAGACATAAGGTTCACTGATCGGAAGACTCAATTGTAAAGATGCCATTTTCTTCCCAGATTTGTAGACCCAATAGAATTCCAGTAGAAACTCCAGCAGAATTTTTTGTGTGTCCAACTAGGATTCTATTTTTTTTTAATTTAATCTCTATACCCAACTTGGGGCTCAAACTCATGACCCCGACCGAGATCAAGGTTGCACGCTCTTCTGACTGAGCCAGCCAGGAGCCCCTAATTCTATTTTTTTAATTCCCTTAAGTAACCTCCAAGACCAATGTGGGACTCAACCTCACCACCCCAAGATCAAGAGTCACATGCTTCACAGACTGAGCCAGCCAGGCGCCTCCCCGGCAGAATTTGTATAGACATTTACAAACTTATTCTAAAATATGTGTAGAAAAACAAAAAGCAAACATAAAATGTGTAGAAAACAAGGGAACCAGAATAGCCAAAGTAATTTTGCAAAAGAAAAAAGTGGAGGACTCATATCATCAGATTTTAAAATTTCAATGAAGTTACACTTTCAAAGTAGTGTGTTATTATAGAAAGGATAGACACATTGGTCCTTGGAACAAAAGAATCTTGAAATTAACATACATACATTATATATATATATATAGAGAGAGAGAGAGAGAGAGAGAGTCAATTTTTGGCAAAGATGTAAAGGGAATTCAGTGGAGAAAGAATAGGTTTCCCCTCCCCCACAAATGGTGCTGAATAAATACCTGTATTAAAAAAAAAAAGAAAGAAAAAAAAAAGGAAACCTTGATCTATATCTTATCCTATATAAAATTTAATTCAAAATGGATAACAGACTAAAACATAAAATCTCAAACTATACAATTTTTATAAAAACAAAGGGGAAAACCTTAGTGACCTTGGGTTAGGCAAAGATTTCTTAGATATAACATCCAGAGCCAATCATTTTAGAAGAAAAGTTGGAGATTCACCAAAATAAGGACACCTGCTCTTTGGAAGACACTGTTAGAGTAGAAAGACAAACCACGAAGTGGGAGAAAATATTTGCAAATCCTTATCTGATAAAAAATTTATATTCCAAATATATAAAGAACTATCAAAACTAGATATTAATAAACAACCCAACTAAAAAATGTACACAGTGCTTCACCAAAGAAGATATCTGGATGGCAAAAAAGCAAATGAAAAGCTGCTTGACATCATTAGGGAAATACACAACTCTAATAAGAGCACACTACACACATATTAGAATGTAAAATAAATAAACAAAACAAAACCAGAACAAGACCAAGTGGGAATGCGAAAACGTATAGCCCCCTAGGAAAGGGTTTGGCAGTTTCTTATAAAATCAAACATCGTGTGCCCCGACAGTTCCACTCGTAGGTAAATACGAAAACATGTTCATCCCAAGCTAGAATCAACATAAATGACCCTCAGCTGGCGAGCTGATGGACCGGGGCCCAGCTACACGACAGGGCACTGACCACTCAGTGGCAAAAGGGAGGGCGCTCCCAATACACTCGACAAGGGTGAATCTCAGAACCACCACGCTCACTGAAAGAAGCGAGACACAAAAGGAATATGTACTGTCTAATTCCATTTACATAAAAGTTTAGAAAATTTAAACTAATCAATAAGGACAGAAAGCAGATCAGTGGTTGCCTGGTGTGGGGATGGAAGGAGGGACAGCCTGCAATGGAGCCTAAGAAAACTTTGGGGATGATGGAAATATTCTGCGGTTTGAGTGTACTTCTGATTAAAAAGACTACGGTTCTGTCAAAACTCAGACTGTGCTGGATAACTGGATTCTATTTGGGGAAGACTAAATTTCTTTGCATTGTTAAAAAATTAGACAGATAAAACCATAATGCTACATAGTTTGGACCATGTGATACGAAGGGGAAGTATTTAAAATTATTGAGAGGCGCCTGGGTGGCTCAGCTGGTCAAGCATCCTGACTCTTGATTTCAGTTCAGGTCCTGATCTCAGGGTCAAGATCAAGCTCTGAGCCTGGCTCCCCTGTCAGTGGGGAGTCTACTTCTCTCTCTCTCTCTCTCTCTCTCTCTCTCTCTCACCCCCCTCCTATCGCCCCTCCCCCTACTTGTGCTCTCTAAAATAAACGAATCTCAAAAAAATTTTTTTTAATTATTGAAAGGAGAAAAGCATTTATGACTTAGAGTAGGCTAAGATTTATTAGATATGATAAAGAGCAAAAAATAAAATCTGCTAAGTATAATTATATATCAGTTATATACAATTAAAAATTTTTTTGCCTCCATAACCCTGGAAATAATTTATCCGAACATAGAGATCCTGATTACAGCTGCACAATACTCCATGATGTGGATATGTCATAGTAATTTAAACAATCTCTTATGTTTAGGCAGTTAGAGAGTTTCCAGCATTTGGCAATCACAACTCATGTTGCAATAAACAGCCAACGAATTTCTAATTGGTGGAGGTTGACTGTCAAATTCCTGCTAGTGGTACCGGCAGCTTGAAGAATACATATTTTGTATTTTGTTAGATCTTGCCAAAAGTAAACATTATAAGGACAAGCCAGGACGTATATAAAGGACAAGACCTCTATGGATACTATGGAAAATCTCAAGAAAAACAATGAAGGCAAGCAATCTACAAGAAAACTAAAATGGAGATAAAAACAGCTCACTAAAGAAGCACCCCAGGGGCAGCCGGGTGGCTCAGTCGGTTAAGCGTCTGCCTTCGGCTCAGGTCATGATCCCGGGGTCCTGGTGTGGAGCCCCGCATCGGGCTCCCTGCTCAGTGGGGAACCTGCTTCTCCCTCTGCCTCTGCCCCCTTGCTCATGCTCTCTCTCTCTCTCAGATAAATAAAATTGTAAAAAAAAAAAAAAAGGAAAGAAAAAAAGAAAGAAAGAAAGAAAGGAAGAAAGAAAGAAAGAAAGAAAAAAGAAAAGAAAAAAGAAAAGCGACCCAAATGACTAATGAACTCAAAAAAAGGTATAAACCTTGCAAGTAGAGACAGGATATTGAGGATAGAAATGTTCCATATTCTGCTGTGGGCAAACAAGTGGGGGCCCTTTTGGAAAGCCTTTTGAAATGTACTGCAAGGGCCGTGAACATATTCCAAGGACTAGCAATTCTCTTTTTGGACATAAGTTTGTTTATGGAGATATATATATATATCTCCTCAAAAAAATTTTTTGAAAAAACCTCACTTATTATCCCTTCATTTTTTTATATGGAAATTTGCAATCTTTAAGGAAAGGTCAGGTCACAAAGCAGGGCTTACCAGCTCGGCGCCGGGTCATTCCCCACGTGCTCCAGGTGACAGCAGCTCTTGAGGTGCGGGTAACGGCCTTCCTCGTCCCACATGTACAGATGCAGAGAGTCATCCGTGGAGGTGGTGAGGACGTGCACCGGATCCTTCAAAGGACACCCGGGGTGAGTGGCCCAGAGTCCAAGCAAAGAGCAGCGGGCGGGGAGGCTCATACCTACCACCCACAAGTTGCCGATGGTCCTCTGGTGGTCCTCAAATCGTTGCAGCAGGTGGCCACTGATGGTGAAGAGGAATAAGGACGGCCCACTCTCGAAGACAACCGTATTTCCGTCCCCGACGCCCATCCAGATAGGACTCTCCATATGAAGCGGCAACAGGAAAGTTGCAATCTGGCGGGCTGTGTTTGTGTGAAACACACACGCACGTGCAGGCAAACTGCGGATCCTTTAGCCAGCAGGAGAGCTTTACACCGAGTGAAAACACACACTCCCTGCTTTCATGGGACCTCAGTCTGGTGAGGAAAACGAAGGGTAGGCCAGCGACAAATACACTGCACAGACCACAGTAACGGGTGCCCGGACCCAGGAGCGGGCGGGGCGGTGGACGGGAACAGCTCAGGCATGGAGGAGGCATTGGGACCCAGGCCCTAAGGCAGGATGGGAATCTAGACAGACCTGCCCAAGAGCGGGGTGGAGTGGAGTGGAGGTCAGAGCACGGGCGTGAGAGGCACGCAGGCAGGGGTTAGCCCCCAGCTAAAGAAATCCCCCGCCCCCTTTCCACAGAGTTATAGCTCCCAAAGAATGCATGCGTGGAAGGGACTAGAAACCGTGTCTCTGGTGTGGCACAGCCTACCCTGCATGTCTGTTTGGTCCCCCGTCCTCTTAGCCATTAGCTCAAAGGTGGTAAATCCCGTCTTCTTGCAAGAGCCTCTTCGGTACATCACCGTGATCCTGCTTGTCCTCCTTGGGGCCCAGCAGGCTCTGCAGCATGATGAAAACGGGATGGAGAGCGACAGAGGGCTTTTGCCTTCTGACGGTTTCAGCAAGCTCTCTGTGAGAAACACCTATGGAGAGATTATTGCACATGTAGTCGGGTGAAAGGAGAATTTACAGCACGTCAGGACAGGAGCGACTCCAGAAAAGCCTCCTTAAAAGTCCTGGTTTTCTGGGACGCCTGACTGGCTCAGTCAACAGAGCATGTGACTCTTGATCTCAGGGTCATGAGTTCAAGCCCTACATTGGGCATGGAGCCTACTTAAACAAAACAAAACAAAACAAAAATCCTTGCTTTGTAGCCAAAGCTTTATTCTGAATCTTAGGAACACTGAGTATTCCCTGCTTGTCATCTGACATCCAAGGACTGTCTTCCTCTCCTGCCTGTCACGGTCACGCCTAGAGCAAAGTCCCCAAAGCTGCTCTTCTGGCATGCCGCGGAGTTAGAAAGTCATCTGGCCACATTGGAACCCACATCAAGCTGCCATTGGTTGGATAGATTTTTCCCTTCTTGGAGAACTGGTCGAGGGCTGTTTGGCTTTCACTGACTCCTCTTAGCTCCTTGCTCTCTGGTGTGTGGTCCACGCACGCCACTGGTAAAAATGGCGGACTCAAGGGCCACAGACTTTCTCAGAGGGACATTCGGAGGCTGTTACGTTCTTATTTACTTCCAGACTTTTGTCCTTTCCAGCCAAGGTAGATAAACGTAAAGTAAGGAAAGCTAAAATGAGCAAGGTTACCAAAGATCCTGCTTTCTTTTTTTTTTTTTTTAAAGATTTTATTTATTTATCTGACAGAGATAGAGACAGCCAGCGAGAGAGGGAACACAAGCAGGGGGAGTGGGAGAGGAAGAAGCAGGCTCATAGCGGAGGAGCCTGATGTGGGGCTCGATCCCACAACGCCGGGATCACGCCCTGAGCCGAAGGCAGATGCCCAACCGCTGTGCCACCCAGGCGCCCAAGATCCTGCTTTCTTGAGAGCTCTCTCACCTCCTCTAGCTCTTTGGCTGATTCAGGCTTCATGAGCAAATTTTCATTAACAAACTTTTTTTTTTTTTAAGATTTTATTTATTCATTGGACAGGGAGAGAGACAGCCAGTGAGACAGGGAACACAAGCAGGAGGAGTGGGAGAGAAAGAAGCAGGCTCCCAGAGGAAGAGCCTGATGTGGGGCTTGATCCCAGAACTCCAGGATCACGCCCTGAGCCGAAGGCAGATGCTTAACGACTGAGCCACCCAGGAGCCCCAACAAACTTTTTTTTTTCTTGCAACTTGATACTATCACTTCAAAGAACATTATTTCTTGGCTACAAAAATGGATTTTACATGTGATATGGCTTTTGAGATGAGGGAGCACCCTGTGCGATCCTCCCTGAGTTCTGCAGGTTCTCCAACACTTCCTGAACCCCACCTTCCTAATGTTGACCCTCTCCTCCCAAAGTTAAGGCGCAGAGCAACACCTACCACGGGCAAGATATTCTGATGTGTCCCAGATGCAAAGATCCATTTCTTGTCGGGAGAGCAGTGTAGGAGGTCAACACTATATTTAAATGCATTGACTTTAGAGACACCCCTTAGCTCAGGCACTGTCAGTGTGTAGATGTCGCCTTCAGAGTTGCCTACCTGAAACCAAAGCACCACCACCACGTCAACGGAAGGAGACAGGAAATCCGAGAGCACACAGAAGGCAGCACTGTCAGCTGCGAAACACACTATGGTTTCTTCGATCCCCCAGTGGAGGTGACAAGCTGTCTCAGCATCGTGAGAATGATCCCAAGGAATAAAACTTTCTAAGCCTCAAAGCACTCTTCTCAAGAATAGTCACTCATAGCACATCGACACTATTTTTCCCCCCTCAATGTCTTCCCAAACCCACAGCTCTCTCTTCATAATCCCTGTCCAAGGTCAAGTACTGTATAATACACATTTGAAAGAAGAGACATAGATAGGAAATCATTCAGGGACACTTTTTTTTTCTTTTCTGGAAGAATGACTAGGGAAATGTACTTGTGGTAGAGCAAAGGCCAAGATGGTAGCGAGGTTTATAGGGCCAACATTCATGGGTATGTTTGGACTCTCAGGGTATGTGGTAGGGATGACTCCAGGAAGATAGACAGTGATGTGACAGTCATGGGGCCATAACATCTGTCAAGGCAGCAAGGCATTTTGTTTTGTGGGCCCTCTCTAGGAGCAGTGCTCACTTACCATCAGGAATGGGCCATCATTTGTGAGACAGATTTCCAAGGAAAAACAGGTCCAAGGCATGGTGAGAGTAGCCAGGGCATCCTCATCCTGACAATTCCACACTTTGACAGTTCCCTCCAAATCCACAGTGAACGCAAGATGCATTTGAGGGAGGGTCGCCAGACGCATGATACTAGACTGCTGGACTGGGCTGGACCAGATCATGGTGCCCTAGAGAATGAGAGGAACACAAGGAACTCTTCACACCTACTGGGCTTTCTTTTTGCCAGTGTTTATTTGGAACTCTCCTCCAAATCAGATCCATTTCTCGCTTCTGGGAAAGAATAAGAAAATTCTAAACATCTCAATTATTTGAGGGGTAGTGAACACAAAAGGAACAACGCAGTATATTCAAAGGGAAGATCTCACTATGTGGTGGGCATAAAGAACAATCAGGCCTCTGGGCTCAAGTCAGTTCTGCCTCTTACTAAAGGTGTTACAACCAGCAAGTTACTTACCATTGTGGCTTCTTACAGGGCTGTTGTATTACATTTCACAGCACATGAAAGATTCTTAGAATTCTGCCTAGGGATGCCAGGGTGGCGCAGTTGGTTAGGCGTCTAACTGGGTTTCAACTCAGGTCGTGATCTCAGGGTTGTGAGATTGAGCCCCTCGTCAGGCTCCATGTTCGGTGCAGAGTCTGCTTGGATTTCTGTCTCCCTCTCCCTTCCCTCCCAAGTAAATAAATACGTCTTTAAAAAAAGAAAAAAGAATTCTGCCTCGTCAACAGTTGGAATTCAAAGAATATCAACTCTCTTAATTGTTACTCCATCATCGATCTTGTACATTGCCAATAACACAGAAGAAACCGTTTCCCTTCTAGATTTTCTTTAACCTTTAAAAAATTGTGAAGCATATCATACAAAAAGAACACAAAAATAAATGCGAAATTTAGTTATTACACATTGATAATAACTACTTCTAAGCCCACTTGTACTTGCTCTATTAACTTCCCCACACCCCCCAAACGTAATCACCAATTTGATTTGTAACGCTTAACAGGTTGCCTGTGTAGTGTTATCTATTGTTGTGCAATAAATCATCTCCAGATTGAGTGGCTTAAAATCAAAACCACAATGAAATATCACCTCACACCTGTCAGAGTGGCTAAAATAAAAAATGCAACAACCAACAAGTGTCCGCAAGGGTGCAGAGAAAAAGGAACCCTTGTGCCCTGTTGGTGAGAATGCAAACTGGGGCAGCCACTGTGGAAAACAGTATGACGTTTCAAAAAATTAAAACTAGAACTACCACATGGTCCAGCAAGTCCACTACTGGGTATTTAGCTGAAAAAAAGGAAAACACTAATTTGAAAAGACAGGAGCATCCTTATGTCCATTGCAGCATTATTTACAATAGCCAAGACATGGAAGCAACTCAAATGTCCATTGATAGATGAATGGATAAAGAAGACTGGTATGTATGTACGTACACACGCACACACACACACACACACACACACACACACACACGCACAATGGAATATTACTTGGCCATGAAAAAGAATGAAATCTTGCCATTTTTGCAACAATATGGATGGATCTAGAGGGTATAATGCTAAGTGAAATAAGTCAGAGAAAAGCAAAGACCATATGATTTCACTCATCTGCGGAATTTAAGAAACAGAAAAGAGACAAACCAAAAAAACAAACTCAACTATAGAGAACAGTTACCAGAGGGGAGGCGATGGGTGACAGGGAAACAGGTGACGGGGATTAAGGAGTGCACTTGTCATGAGGAGCACCAGGTGATGTAAAGAAGTGCTGAATCACTATATTGTATGCCTGAAGCTAATATAATGCTGTATGTTAACTATACTGGAGTTTTTTTAAATAAGCAAAATAAATAAAAATAAACCCTCTCCAAAAAAACTGTGTGGTTAAAAGAAAAGTTTTTGTTATCTCAGTTTCTGTTAGAAATTCAGGTACAGCTTGGCCAGGTGGTTGTGGCTCAGGGTCTCTTATGAATTGAAGTCGGCTTCACGAGGAGGAGGCTCAAGATGGTTGACTCATACAGCTGGCAAGTTGGTGCTGGCTACCCGCAGCCCTCAGTACTTCACCACACAGACCTTCCCTGTAGGGTCTCTTAGGGTCCTCATAATACTGTGGCTGGCTTTCTGGGAGCCAATGACTCAAGAGAGAGGAAGTGTATTTTACGACATAGCTTCAGAAGTCACACACCATCATTTCCACGATGTCCAATTGGTTACAAAGGTCAGCCCTATTCAGTGTGGGAGTGGACTATCTAGGATCACGAATAGGGGACAAGGAAGACTGAGGCCATCTTCAAGACTGGCTGATACACTCCACCCTGCAGTCCCTAATGACTCACCTCCCTCCCACATACAAAATACATTCACCATCTCCCATGCCCCCAAATATCTCACCATTACAGCAACATCGCAAAATCCAAGATTTCATTGTTTAATGACATGAGGCTCGTTAGATCCAGTTCATCTTGATGTGAAAACCTCAGAAGTATACAAGTTGTCTGACCCCATCCCCAAAATACAAGGATAGGAGATTATAACATAGATAACATTATAGACACTTTCATCCAAAAAAAGGGAAAATGGAGGTAGAGGGGTGGGCATCACTGCTACGCAGAATATTTGAGATCCAACAGAGAACGTGCTGTAATATGTTGATCAGGATTCAACGCCTGGGAAAGATTCTTCAGGACTCCTGGCTCCACTTTCTAGGCTCTTGGTTCTGCCCTGTCTGTATATGGTGGCCCAATTTTGTAGCTGAATAGTTTCACAGGCTGCTTCTTCCTTGTAAAAGTTCAAGATTCAAAGTCCTCTTTTCCTGTTGTGATATTTCAACCCCTTTAAATTCAAGCTGGCAGCATTTCAGCCAGTATGATTCCCTTGAACTTAGTGGGTCTCCGAGAAACTTACTGGAGTTGGTGTCATTAGACAAGAGCCACATCCACAAGTCTTTGGGATAAATCCCAGGGGCTGCTGAGGACAAGGCCTTAAACTTTGAGGTCCATTGCTTGACTAACAGTTCTGAGGCACCCCCTTAGATCGTTCTGTGGTCTGTAAAGAATTCCGCAGTCCCTCCTTTGGCTTCACCTTTATAGAATGGCTTATTGACACTGCTCTGGGTTGATCTTGCTTGGAGCCTACATCTTAAATTTTTGCATCATTTGCCATCTTGAAAGGCTACAATTTTTCAGAACCAGCGATCCTTGGCTCTCTTTTATCTAACGGTCATTTTATCCTCTCCCTCTTCTTCCAATAGCCTTGTTTACATTTTCCTTTAAGTCTTTGCAGCCTCATGACAGGCCCCTGGGTTTCTGCTAGGTCTCCTCAAAGTCCCAAACTCTCCTCAGAATTTTTCCAGCTTCTTCCCACTGCCTGGTTCCAAAGCTTCTTCCACATCTTAAATTTTAAGGAAAGTGATACGAAAAATGGTTATCTGTTGCTGCCTAAGAAAATGCTAGAGCAGCTCGGAGCAATAAACGTTTCTCTCACACAGCTTCTGTTGGTTGAAAATTCAGGAGACGAGTCACTGAGTGGCTCTGGTTTCGGGTTCCTCATCTGGTTTCCGCGTGTTGACTGGGGACACAATAATCCGAAGGACTGAAGGTTAGCTTCCAAGGTGGCTCGCTCGCATAACTGCAAAGATGGTGTTGGCTGTTGGCAGAAGGCCTGAGATCTTTGCCAAGTGGACCATCCACTGGGCTGCTGGGATGTCCTCAGGGACATGGTGACTGGTTTCCCCCGGAGCAACTTATCCAAGAAAGTACCTTTCGGATTTTCTCAGCTTTTAGTGAAACGTAATTGACATATAACATTGTGTAACTTTAGGAGTCCCTTCTAGATTTTTTTCATCATTCTCCTGCCACCTCATATATTCATAAAGGGTTTATTTATCCTACTTCAGAAGACCCAATGTGAAGAAGTGTCATTGTATACTTTCCATAGGGAGAGGAGAAAAATGCAAACAGAGAAAACCAAGAAAATACAATAACTTGGGATCCACTTTGGGGTCTTCCAATTCCCCATCTAGTGATTTTTTTTTAAAGATTTTATTTATTTATGTGACAGAGAGACAGCCAGCGAGAGAGGGAACACAGCAGGCGAGTGAGAGAGGAAGAAGCAGGCTCCTAGCGGAGGAGCCCGATGTGGGACTCGATCCCGGAACCCCGGGATCACGCCCTGAGCCGAAGGCAGACGCTTTAACGACTGCGCTACCCAGGCGCCCCCCATCTAGTGATTTTTGCACCACATTTATTGGTCCTGATGTAGAAGACCTCTGTCTGCCTTGGAAGTGATCGGTGTTAGAGACCACTTTCTGAAAAAGCCAACGTAACAAATGCCAACAGTTGACAGAGAGGCAGAATAGGTCACGAAGAGGTACAACACCCTGAGTTTATTTCACAGCCATTCCACGTTACCAATAGAAAACAAGTCCTTGTACAAATGTATAGATACAAATACACATTAGGGACGCCTGGGTGGCTCAGTCGGTTAAGTGTCTGCCTTCGGCTCAGGTCAGGATCCCAGGGTCCTGGGCTCGAGTCCCCCATCTGGCTCACTGCTCAGAGGGGAGGCTGCCTCTCCCCCTGCCTGCCTCTCCCCCTGCCTGTGTGCCCATGCGCTCGCACTCTGACAAATAAAATCTTAAAAAAAAAAAAAAAAAAAAGAACTACACGTTAAAAAGTGCGTTTTGTGTGTGTCTACAGTCTAAACGGAAAGGTCACAGATTACCAATGAGAAGACCGGATTTGAGACTCTGTTTCTGTCACCGATTCCAAGTGCCATCCCCCCAGCACTTGTTGCCCGTGTGGCACAGGATGGACAAGGGGAGGCATTACTTGTGCTCCTCACTGGCCAGACTCACCTCCTGCACGTCCCAGGCATAAAGCTTGTGCTTTGACGACACTGTACAAAGGACGGACTTCTCCTGTGCACCCACTGTGTGGCCACATCCTGACAGATAAGCCATAGGTCCTAAGATTCCTGGAAGGAAACAGGCAATACTGGGCCACCAGATAGTGGAGGGATGGTCCAATCGAATAAAGAGGACTCTGGAAAGATAACTACGCTTTCCTGCACCCTCTTAGGACCGTTTGGGAAACAGCTATGGCGAAGAGAAGCAGCTGGCTGCAGAGTCATCCAGACATGGGTTCCCACGGCGGACGGGCCACTGGGGAGACACTGGCCGGCTTGCTTTCCCTCCTTCGTTTCAGTTTCCCTAACGGGTAAAATGGGGATAAAGAGGGCTCCATCGGAGAACTGTTCTGAGTTTTAAAAGAGGCGCTAGGGATAAAGTGAAGGGCAGAAGCCCTGTTACTCCAGGTTCCTTTTTGTTTAACATTTTTATTCTAGGAGGGACGGGAAGACTTGGGAGAAAGGGAGACACGGGGCCTGATTTCCTGAAGAGATCACTCTGGTCTCTCCATGCACCGTGGGGGACAAGAGAAGACACAGGCCGACCGTGACCTCTACCACAGCAACCCAGCGCCAGAAGCTGTCATTTTCTTTCTCTTCACTGAATGAAGACACAGGGGGGAAAATAGTGCATTTCTTTTTTTTTTTTTAATGATTTTTTATTATATTATCTTAGTCACCATACGAAAATAGTGCATTTCTTAAAACCCGTTTGTCACGTTCTTCCCGGGCGCCCCATCCCCGTACCCAGGTTCCCGCTCGCTTCTCTGAAGAGAAAGTCCTCTGGCTTCACGGCTGCCATCCGGTGCTCCAGCTTCGTTTGTTGGAGGAAGAGCCGCTTCCAGGTCTGTGAGCCCAGGCACCCGGAGAAGTTGCAGAGGCTCCATTTCTTCAGACACAGGCTTCTGGAAACAGAGTCATCGGCCCCCCAGGCTGCCCCTGGTCAGTTGGCCTCCCCAGTAGCCCTGGTCTCCTGAACCTTTCCTCGCTGTGAGCCTCACTCGTGCCTCTCCCCACGCAGCCCTGCACAAGCCGCCTCAGTACACACTCGGAGGTCCGCGGCCTCCCACGAGAAACACCTGCCTTCCCACCGGACCCTGCCCCGGCTCACCTCCACAGCTGGTCGTTCTCCGCCACCCTGTTCCAGCCCTGAGGGAGAGGAAGGAAGAGGGCAGCGGGCAGTCACTACCCAAACGTTGGCTCCTCCTCTGCTCTCCTGTGCTCGGGGAGCAAGGCCTTCCTCGGTTCACCGGCCGCCAGCCGGGCTCTCAAAGCCCTCCCGGTCTGGGGGGACCCCGACACGGTAGCCGCAGAGGCCCATCTCTGCTAAGACAGGTGCTCGGAATTCTTGCAGGAGAAACGTGGGTTTCCCGGGCCTTGAAACGGGAGCCGCAAGGACCCTTTAGTCAGCACAGAGACGCTGTACACTCCTTTGTCCTTTTTCGTTTAACAAAACGTGAGGCCCTCAGAGCGAAGGACGCGAACTCCCCAACACCCAGTGCATCACTCCGCTGTCCTGCGACCTGGTCAGGAGCGGCCGCTGCAAGCCAGGGAGCTGGGTCTGTGGGCGCTGGGTGAACGGGCCAGAACACGGTAAATGTAAGCGGTGAGGCAGCCTGCGGGGGTCTGAGGCTGGGGTCTCCTAGATCCCGACGCGGAGGGGCTGAGCGGAGAGGGGTCTGTGCGACACTCGTGGAGGGGTGGGGGTAGGACCCCACAGAGAGCAGATTGTGGGGAGCATTTACCCTGTTCACTTGGGAAGCCTGGAGCAAGCTGAACGCGTCCAGGAAGGAGAAGATCTTCAACAGCGGCACGTCCGGCACTTGGAGCTCCATCCTGCGCCGGCCGAACCTGCATCCTGCCTCCACTCCAGGTGCTCGGAATTTAAAGGCTGCGCCCTTCCCCGGGGTCGGATCCACGCAGCCGAGGGCCTCCCTCCCAGCCCTTGCTTGTTAGTGCTCATTGTTCAAACGTGTTCCACAGGACCTTCTTCAGTGCTGGGAACTGAGAGCGCCGGATCTGGGGCTGCTCTAGGTGCTGATGAACTTGTCGCCAACCTAGGAAATTGTCACTGACACGCTCACATTCATCCAATTCAAGTCTCTGTGTGACACCCTTTAGGTTCCAAATCACCGGTGTAGGGAGTCAGCCTGGCACTTTTTAGAAAAGATTTTGTTTATTAGAGAGAGAGAAAGAGAGAGAGAGAGCACTAGCAGGGGGAGCAGCAGGTAGAGGGAGAAGCAGGCTCCCCGCTGAGCAGGGAGCCCAATGCGGGACTCAATCTCAGGACCCGGAGATCAGGACCTGAGTTGAAGGCAGACGTTGAACGGACTGAGCCACCCAGATGCCCGCTTGGCATGTTTATATGTCTATTTGGGGACATGGAATCCGCTGGCAGGGCCTTTCTCCTAGCACCAGCGCAGCCCCTGTGTGTCCACCTGTGTGCATTCCACTTCCCGGCGGAAGGAGAAAGCATGGGCCACGCAGACTTCCCCACAGAGGCCCATGCCGAGGACACAGGGCCTGCCCGAGATGGTTGCCACAGCTGGCGCCTCTCTCTCGTGACCCGATGTCAAGTTCTTCCAAGAACTTGACAACCGATTCCAGTATTTTCAGTGGCAACGACCCCTTCTGTTGCCTCCAGCCGGAACCGCCGTAGTGGGTCTTGGAAGCCCCGTTTTCCCTACAACGTTATCTACCCCATTATCAGAAACCATACTGGGCTGTTCAGGGATAAATATCCCTTCCTCAGAATTTGCAGTGGAAAACTTTCACATTGACAGGCCCAGCAAGTACAAACCTGACAACTATGGGAGGACACCTTTTTCATTCTGTTGAATTAGGTTCATAGGAAACTGGTTTGAAGAGAATGTGGTTTAAAGAGAAAGAAATTGTCACAAAGAAAAAAAAAATTCTGGTTTCAAGAGAGATAAAGGGGGTCTTCCAGTATCTTTCATATCAGTAATTCTAGTCCTTTCTAAGTCAGTTTCCCTGAACGATGCCATTTTACTAATCACAATATTAAAATCTGTTTTTTGGTTTCCCTAATTCAAATTACGTAAGCTCTTGACTGCCTATTCCTATTCACTACCTTTAATACCAACAAAAATGAATGTTCAAATTTATTAGACCTTGAAATACATCCTAAACTTTTCTTCAAGTATATTCACGTATGGGCAAATAACACATGGGACCGCACACCTGTCAGAATGCCTAAAATAAAAACACAAGAAACAGCAAGTGTCGGCAAGGACATGGAGAAAGGGGAACCCTCGTGCGCTGCTCGTGGGAATGCAGAGCGGGGCAGCCATTGTGGAAAACAGCATGAAGTTTCCTCAAAAAATTAAAAATAGAATTACCGCATGGTCCAGTAATTCTACTAATTCAAAAAGATAGGTGCACCCCTATGTTTACTGCAGCATTATTTACAATAGCCAAATTATGGAAGCAGCCCGAGTGTCCACTGATAGACAAATAAAGAAGATATGTATATATGCATATATATACGGAATACACGCACGCACACACACAGGAATATTACTTGGCTGTAAAAAAGAATGAAATCTTGCCATCTGCCACAACATGGATGGATCTAGAGGGTATAATGCTAAGCAAAATAAGTCGGAGAAAGACAAATACCACATGATTTCACTCATACGTGGAATTTAAGAAACAAAACAAATGAACAAAGGAAAAAAGACACAAAAACAGAGAGAATAAACTGATGGTTACCAGAGGGGAGGTGGGTGGCGGGATGGGTGAAATAGGTGAAGGGGATCAAGAGGGCACTTATCATGATGGGCACTGAGTAATGTTTAGAATTGTTGAATGAGTATAACGCACACCTGAAACTAATCTAACACTGTATGTTAATTATACTGGAATTTTTTAAAAAAATATTTATTTGTCAGAGAGAGGGAGCACAAGCAGGGGAAGCCGCAGGCAGAGGGAGAAGCAGACTCCCCACTGAGCGGTGAGCCCAACTCAGGACTGGATCCCAGGACCTTGGGTTCATGACCTGAGCTGAAGGCAGACACCCAACCAACTGAACCGCCCAGGCGCGCCACTACTGGATTTTTTTTAAGCCTCAAATTCAGAAAATTCCTAAAGAAAAGCAAAAAGTAACTAAATATCTACAGCACTAGTGGGAAAAATCTTAAGTTTCCCAGAATGAGTTATAGTTACATACATAGTGAATATATACATACAGTATATCGTGTACATACCTCTGTACACAAATGATCTGAATATTATTATGTCAGTTAGATGTCCCCAAAGGCACTCAATTCTAATAATCCTTTGTCTTACCCTCTCTAAAGCCTGTCCAATGCAGAATCAATAAAAGGACAAAATACCCACAATACAAAACGCACGGGACTGGAATTTGGCGATAAGCTTCCTTCCAGCTCTCATGGTCCAGGACATAGAATGTTAGCACTGATTTTCAGGCTGCTGCCTGCTCTTACCCTCTATAGGGTGAGAATGGTGATTTCTAACTGTGTCTCGGGATCTCTCTCTCTCGCTCTCTAGGTTTCGTATTTTCTCTCTGATTAAGTATTCCTGGAATTACTTCAGGGTTCTTTATTCTACCGGCCTCCAGCCTCCGGGTCCCTGTGTTTATACAGCAGATGTGCATTAAATTGACATTGAAAGTACACAAGGCACTTATCCTTTTTTCTCTGGATCAGGGAAACCACTCATCTTTGTTTCATTAAGGTCCTTCTGAGGTTTGATCTCCTTCTTTCATTTGGCACACATCCCTCTGTTTCTTCATGTTCCTTGACTCTCTGCATTCGTTCTTACGCATGAGAGAGAACAGCCACCTCTCCCGGTCTTGGCGAGTGGCTGAGTGGCCTCGTGTGGGAGATTAACCTTATCAGTCGACCCTGCCCTATCTCTTGTCTCTCAAACTCTGGTGATTGTCCAAGTAGCCGACTTTCTATTTAGTGGCTCCTAGTCGTTGAGGGTGTGCCAAGACATGTCAGTGTCCCAAGGGGGAGGATCTCAGTCAGCACTAGATTCAGGCTGGTTGGCAGTCTGACACTTAGGCAGCAGCTTTTAAACATGTGCAAATAGGGGCGGTCTGGCCGGTGCAGTTGGGCTTGGGTTGTGATCTCAGGGTCATGAGAACAAGCCCCACGTCGGGCTCTGTGCTCAGCACAGAGTCTGCTTGAGATTTTCTCCCTCTGCCTCTGCCACTCCTGCTTGTGCTCTAGCACGCACTCTCTCTCTCTCAAATAAATAAATAAATCTTTTTTAAAAAATCCAACACGTACAAATATATCTCTTTCAGAAGATGGATGTTTCTATCTGCTTCCTCTGTGCTGAGCCTTGGGTGCCAGCCAGTTGAGAACTGTCTCTTTCTTCGCTACTTTCCTGTTGAACCTGTGAACACAAGCCCCACTGGCCACCAGAGCCAGGCTATCAAGAGATGTGTCCTTGCCTTGGATTTGCTGGCTCTGCACCTGCTAAGGCCCATTCTGGCATGAAATGGCCCCAGATTCCTCACGCGGAGGAGAAGGAGCCTCTCACGTCGTGTGACCTCCTCAGGACATAACTGGGTGGGGGCAGGGATCCTTGCTGACCCGAGGCTTCCCTACTTTCTTGCTCCTCGCAGATGGCCCCACAGGCTGGCAGGTAGGCAGCCTGCCACTGTCTGCCCATGCTAATGTTTCCTCTATCTTTGTTCCCCTTTGGGGGCTTTCCCTAAGCATATTCTTTCTGCAGGCATCTCTCTCTCTTTCTCTGAATTTGTCCTCCTACTTTTTTTAAAAAGATTTTATTTATTTATTTGTCAGAGAAAGAGAGAGAGCACAAGCAGGGGGAGCAGCAGGCAGAGGGAGAAGCAGGCTGCCCGGTGAGTAGGGAGGCTGATGCGGGACTCAATCCCAGGATCTAAGCTGAAGGCAAACGCTTAACTGACTGAGCCAACCAGGCATCCCATCCTCTTACGTCTTTTTTTTTTTTTTTAAAGATTTTATTTATTTATTCGACAGAGATAGAGACAGCCAGCGAGAGAGGGAACACAAGCAGGGGGAGTGGGAGAGGAAGAAGCAGGCTCATAGCAGAAGAGCCTGATGTGGGGCTCGATCCCAGATCGCCGGGATCACGCCCTGAGCCGAAGGCAGACGCTTAACCGCTGTGCCACCCAGGCGCCCCCCATCCTCTTACGTCTTATCTTTACAATCTTTCTCATACACATATTCATTCATTCATGCAATCAGTAAAACAAATATTTACTAAACACCTCCTAGGTGCCAGCCACTGTGCTAGGTCTCTGGACTGATCAGACAAAACTTCAAGAGGCTGGGAGCTCAGCAGAGAGCAAGAGAGTGGCTGCCTTTGCCTCCCTGGAGCACGTCAACCTGACTGTCCTACTTTCTGTCTCTCTTCTAGGTGAGTTGGAGAGTTCAGGGAGAGTGAAGCCTGGGTCCTCTCCCTGGCGAGCCCCGGTGCTCACCACTACAAAGAGTAAGCACACATTCCATATTTGCTGAGTAAATGATGCATTACAGAGCTGAACCCGTGACCAGAGGGATGCAGTTTAAAGTTACAGGAGACTTGGGGACATAAAGGTTTGGGGAAGCCTCAGGGGCATAAAATATGAATTGCAAATTTTGGGTACCATCTGTGCTCTCCCTCTGCCCCACCCCAGATCTGTGGTGTTTCTGAGAAAAGAGATTTTGTACATGCCTGGTACCCTGGCTTTTGTGTCTGCTGCCCAGAGGACACACTCTCTCTTTCTCTCTTTTTAAGATTTTATTTATTAATTTGAGAGAAAGAGAGCACAAGCAGAGGGAGGGGCAGAGGGAGAGGGACAAGCCTGCCACTATTCTAAGCATTAAATCCTCCCAGTGACCAATGAAGACATGTCTATTCTATTTCCTTCCCAGAAGAAGGAAACACTGAGGCTCAGAGAGTGAGGTATGTTGAATATTCAGACTCCTGATCCTGATGGTACAAGCCAACTAGGATCTGGAGCTTCTTTGGGGTATAATCCCTTTTCTCCCTTAGCACAGCCAGTGTTTATCTGCCCAAGAGATAGTGAATTCACCTAGTTAACCCTGCAGCTGTATAACCACCGCTATAATCAAGTTCTATCACTGCCCCAATTCCCCTGTGCCCTTTGGTGCTGACTTTGATAAAGAGAAGTTCTTCATGAAATCCAATTTATCCATTTTTTC
Source organism: Ursus arctos (assembly GCF_023065955.2). Taxonomy (NCBI): domain Eukaryota; kingdom Metazoa; phylum Chordata; class Mammalia; order Carnivora; family Ursidae; genus Ursus; species Ursus arctos. The sequence goes on along the minus strand of NW_026622808.1, from coordinate 31,903,719 downwards.
TTTAAAGAACTGTTCTGTTACTTTTTCAGGTACATTTGCCTACCACAAAATAACTTTTTGTTTGGATCTTTATTGTTTTGGCCTTTCATATTTAAGTCTGTAGTTCATTGTGAATTAATTTTTCTGTGCGAATTTCCATCTGACATAGCACCACATGTGGGAGAGGTGATTCTTTCTCTATTACAGTTCACTGACAGCTTTGTCAAAAACCGGGTGATCATAATATATGTTGGTCTATTTCTGGATTCAGTATTATGTCCCATCAATCTATTTAAGTAATACATTTATTCACTTCCCCATGGGGATAGGGGAAGATTATCCTAATCCGCTAAGGGATTGAGATGACAGGAGGCAGATTTGCCCTATTTTAATTCCATCTACTTCTGGATCAGTGACTTCTGGAGTGCGACTGGAGATGTCCCAACCAAAAGTGTAGTGCATTTATGAGGGTCCCTATGGGGGCACCCAGGTGGCTCAGTTGGTTAAGCATCTGCCTTCAGCTCAGGTCATGATCCCAGGGTCCTGGGATGGAGCCCCAAGTTGGGGGGTCTCTGCTCAGTGGGGAGTCTGCTTCTCCCTCTTCCTCTGCCCCTCCCCCTGACTTGTGCTCTCTCTCTCTCTCATCCACTCTTTCTCTCTCAAATAAATAAAATATTTTAAAAAATAATTATAAGGCTCCCTATGCTTTGCTGGGTCTTGAAATTTGATGTTTTCCTCTCTAGCCTGAGAGACTGTGGGATATTTTAGAGGTTTTCTGTCCAACTTCTTCTTCCCCTACTCATTGCAGTCCAAGAATTTGGCAAATGCCTCAAGAGGAAGGAGAAACCAAGTCATACGTTGGGGTCTCATCCTCTGGCGTCCTATCCCTGGATTATTGGCCACCCAAATCCTGGCTTCCCTACCATCCACACAGTGCAATCCTGCCATTTGTTTTGCTTTACTTCCCCAACCCTTAGCAACCACGCTGCCCAGACCTCCGTGGGCCTGGGTTTTCAGGCTCCCTTCCGCTATTAATAGCCCAGTGCCAATAGGCAACAATCGGATAAAGAATTTTGGCTCTCGTTCTGGTTCACTTCCTTTTGCCATCTGCCCACTCAGATCCTAGTTCCCTAGGCGGATCTCTGATGATGTCATACAGATTCATTTCTTAAAATCTTATTTCCGTTTTAATCTGGTTTTCATGGGAGCATGAGGCTTCCACCAAGCACTCCATCATAGCCAGAAAAGGGTGTCTGGATTCCTGTTTTAAATGATGATGACTCCCACATTTATATATCCTTCCCGGGCATCTAATGTGAGTTGAAAACTATGTAGCCGATTGTCTTCTTAACATTTATACTTGGATGTTTAAAAAACATCTCAAACTTCCAATGTGCATTGTCCCTGTGTCCCCATGCATAGTGACTCACTGAGATTCATTCTCTTGGTCAGGCCAAAAATCTCAAAGTTTTTCTCAATTTCTCTGCCTTTGACCCTCCTCTTCTCTTGTAGAACCCCATCTCTTCCTTCACATCTTAGCTCAAATACTACCTCCACATAAAATTTTTCCTAAAATTAAAAAAAAAAGTTTTTCCTAAAGTAACACTTCCCATCAAGTGTGGTCCTTTTTGCTATTTTATCTTCATACCCTTAACAGCACCTGTAATTCACATGGAAATAAATTAAGTAAATTTATTCGTTTATCTATTTATTGTCTCTCCTCCTCAAAGGAATATAATTCTTTGATGAAAGGACTCTGTCTAACTCACTTCTGAACCAACAAAGTCCAGGCTTGTTTCTGGAAACTTAAGATTTAATTATAATCCGACGAATGAAGGAATGGATGAATTCATTTTAAGCTGATGAGAGCTGCGAGTACCCGGAACGCCATGGGTTGCTAACAACCATGGGCTAACACGGAAGGGCTCCCTCCTGATGTAAGGACAAATACGAATGAGAAATGAGGCTTAATTTTCCCTGTTGAAAATAAAGGAAGAGTTTTCCTTCCCTTCCCTTTTTTTAGAGCATTAACTTGAGAAATTTTGCAATTGTAAGCTCTTTCTCTGTCTCTTCGAAGTGTGTAAAATCTTCTTGGAAGCTAAGTAAGACTCTTGCCAGAGGACACGTACTGTGATGAGCACTGAATAATGTATAGATTGTTGGATCGTTCTATTATACACCTGAAACTAATATCACACTCTATGTTAAATATACTCGAAAACAAACAAACAAACGAACAAATAAGTAAGACTCTTGTCAGCTTTATGACCCAGGAATGTTTTTCTCAAAGACCTGGGAGCCATCCCTTTAAAATGTAAACATCCAGGGAGATAGCACCCCTATCTCACAGTTTCTGTGGGAGGGCAGGAGCCTATCTTCAGTGGGTACCTTGCTCCCAGCTGAAAAACTATCTCCTGTCATGAAGATAAGAGTTTATTTTCCCTTTGTATAAAACCAATGAACTAACACAGATGATCACCCCATTACCAGGTGAATTTAGGATGAAGTATGGAATAAATCGTGCTGTCACGTCTCTTGCTGGATGGCTAGTCATTTATTGTCTGTCTTGGGAACATGTACGCAATGGGTTGTATCTGCTTGACCACGTAAAAGGGTGAGATTCCTTTCTGTCTTTGTAATCTCTTCATAGCTGCCTGTGATCCATATCACATTCTGGCTTGATGCTTATTCAATAATGAAATTTCTTTTTCTTCTACCTTTGTAGGTTTCCTGGGTTGGAAGATTTTTTTTTTAAGATTTTTATTTTTAAGTAATCTCTACACCCAATGTGGAGCTCAAACCCACAACCCTGAAATCAAGAGTCACATGCTCTTCTGACTGAGCCAGCCAGGTGCCCCTGGGAGATTTTGTTTTTAATTATATTTCTCTGATGCTGACAAAGGTAGAAAAAATTACTTCTCTTGAGGGTATGTGAGTTTTAGACATATTCCAAACACATTCATTCGTCTCAGAAGCAATAAGCCAAAGGACAAGATAAACATGAGTCGCATCCAACCCAAATGATCCAGATCTGTAAGTGGGAAGAGGCTTAGCTGTGCTTCATACTTTCCCATCCTTTCATGAGAAAAAATACAGCGGAACTAGATGTTTTTCTAGATAGAATTAGACAAAACATCCAAGAATGTATAGTATGAATTGCTGTGCAATCCCAACCTCCCTCCTTCTTCTGAACGGATCTACAGTTTCCAGAAAAATATTTGATGAGCACATGGAGTTCAAGATGAGGCCTCCGTGGGGCTTTCTCAACTGATTACTGCCCGTTACTGCACAGCTTGAGAAAGAAAATGGACTTTTGCTTTTCTGGGGGAAGACAGGCAAATTAGGGAAGTGCCTAATTATAGACAACGGGTAAAAATTTGAGCGCTAATGAGTCGTTTCTGGGGAGAGAAAGAGAAAAGTCTAAGGTTGGCAAAACGGGGACCATTAATCTATGGCTCCTGTTAAGGGGCCTCCTTTACAGTGAGACTCGGTAGCTCCGCCCATCAAGATGCGCCAGTTTCTCTGGGCTTTGTGACTTTCTTTGGCCCGGGGTGTATGTGTGTGGACCTGGTGTGTGTGGCAGCCCATGGGCTCTCAGGCAAGCCCACCTAGGTGCAAAGGGAAGTGATACCTCTCTGCTATGGAAGGGGAAGAGGGTTTTCCCATATTTCTCCATGTGGTATCTACTCCGCTGTTGAAATTTAATTTCACTGTTTTTCTGGTGGAAAATTCCGCCCACCCATCGCAAACTGGTATTTAAACTGTCTTTTAGGGGCACCTGGGTGGCTCAGTCGGTTAAGCGTCCGCCTTCGGCTTAGATCATGTTCCTGGGGTCCTGGGATCGAACTCTACTTGGGGGAGCCTCCTTCTCCCTCTCCTCCCTGCCTATGCTCTCTCTCTCTATCTTCGTTTCTCTCTCTCAAATAAATAAAATCTTTTAAAAAAATTTTAGAAACTAACTAAATAAATAAACAGTCTTGGAGCTACCTATGATTTTCCAAGGTCTTTTGTCTTAATGTCAGCCTTTAAAAAAATTATAATTGTACTTTATGGTTGATATACTTTCTTTTACACAGAAAAATAATTTAGAGGAACCCATACTTTTCCCTCCATAATTAAATATTTCGCCTACCTCAGCTTCACCTTCCTGGTGAAAGAAAATTGGCAACTCTTACACCATGTGGGTGTAAATGCCCATGGCTAACATATATGATCTCATAATCTTGAAGAGTCCTGTTAGACACTTTCCAATGAGAAAATTTTCTTTTCCTAAAATTAATAAGGATTTGGAGAAAATGTGATTCTCTGAACTTGCTCTAAGCAATATGGTGAGTTTCTCAGGTCCCCACCAGGAGGAATAGAGTAGTTGCATTTGATGGTCCTTTTGGAGATGGAACCTCTGGTTTGTCCACTGATCACATAGAGATGCACATACACTGTTGTCGCCCCCCCCCACCCCCTTGGCCCCCCAAGTTCACCTGCGACTGTAAAGCAAGAGGGTTTCCCCGATGTGTTGTCATCTTTACATCCCAGGTATGGGCGTCTTTTCTCTGCCTGAGGCTTTCTGGACCTGAGGGGTACCACATGAACTTTCTTGGCTGCACAGACAGGTACCAGATATAGGAAATAAAGTTTCTGAGGGTCCCCTCAAACACTGGGGCATGGGAGTTGGTGGGGAAATGTCGCAGCCTCCCGTACTGAACTGGGATGATTCTGAGTTTGTTCCACACAGCTGCTCAGAGGTTCCCTCAGTGGGAGTGACCACAAACCTGCTCGTTAAGCCACAGTGAATGGCTTTTCCACCTTCTTTGTCTCACTTCCCCACTTCCTCACTTTTTTCCTGCGGACCATCTTCAATGTAGAGCATGCCATTTAAGTCCTTATCTCTGGATCTTCTTTGGGGGAACCAATTCTAAGATCATCGGTATAGAACGGTCAACTGTTGGTCAGGTGACAGTGAGGACTGTTTTGCTAATGCTAAGTGCCACATGGGGACGTTGGAAAGACATGTGGTGGATTGGGATGAGGTACAGATGGAAAGTGAAGCACTAACTTACACATTGGTTCTAGAATTTGAACTGTATGTGGGGAAAGTGATTGGAAAGTTCTAGAGTTGGGCATGTGGCCAATCATAACCTACGGACATGCTCTGAGAGTTAGAATTCCACCATGGCAGCATTTAAATAGACCCTTGTTTCTTTTTCTTGAAGATTTTATTTATTTATTTGAGAGAAAGGAAGAGCATGGGGGGGAGAGGCAGAGGGACAGGGAGAAGCAGACTCCCCACTGAGCAGGGAGCCTAATGCAGGGCTCAATCCCGGGGCCCTGAGATCATGACCTGAGCTGAAGGCAGACACTTAACCAACTGAGCCACCCAGGTACCCCTGGACCCTCATTTCTTGTAGCAAGAAGGCAAACTGCAAAAATTAAGGCCAGGATTTCATTATAAAGTCAGTGGAATTAAAGAGATGTCAATGCACAGACCTTGCAGGTCTTCTCTGCTAAACCAGGACACTAAAGCTGAAGGAGTAAGACCCTGATACCAAGATTCCTGAGATCACTGAACCCCTAGATTCCCCCTAAAAAACCTCTAGGTCTATGGAAGCAGTCGCTTTACCTTTGCAAGAGGAGAGCAGGCTCCCACTATCCTGTGGCCACACAAAGGCCTCCTGAAGTGGCTGCCTCACAAGATGACGTCTGCCCACCTCAAATTCCACTTCTGCCCCCTGCATGACCGTGAACCCAGTAACTAGGTTCAAGTCTCAGCAGAGCCTTGGTGAGGAAATAGCTGATTTACCAAATGAGCTGTGTGCTGTGTCTCGTTTGTATTGATGGCCACTGAGGGAACAGGGGCAAAGTGCACTGCGAGGGTGTTCACTTGCTGTGGAAAAGGCTGGGCACGGAAGTGTTTATCGACATGAGGGCACTCACAGTGACTCAAGATTTGACATCTTGTAAAAACACATGACATTGGCCCTTGACCCTACTGGGAGAGCTCTTTCAAGATCTAACATGATGATGCCACGGTAAATGAGGCAGAAATGCTGGAATTGCTTTAGCAAATTGTGAGGGTCAGAGTTCCAGCAAAGGGACATGTAAGAATTGAATTACTAGGGGCGCCTGGCTGGCTCAGTTGGTTAAGTGTCTGCCTTCGGCTCAGGTCATGATCTCAGGGTCCTGGGATTAAGCCCCACACTCAGCAGGGAGTCTGCTTGTCCCTCTCCCTCTGACCCTCCTCCCTGCTGATGCTCTCACTCACTCTCTCTCTCTCTCAAATGACTAAATAAAGTCTTAAAAAAAAAAAAAAGAATTGAATTATTAGGGGTGCCTAGCTGGCTCAGTTAGGAGAGTGTGTGACTCTTGATCTTGGGGTCATGAGTTTAGTCCCACGTTGGGTGTAGAGATTACTTAAATAAATAAAACTAAAAAAAAAAAAAAAAGATGATGTGAATCCAGAGAACCCACTAGAACAGCCCTGGAGCTGATTATGCTTACCATAACCCAGCTGAGTATGGTCCTGGAGAGGGCCCAGAGATCACTCCTCTCACAAAAGCAATACATCCTGTATTATTATTAGTCAGATGGGCTCCAGCATCACCGAGAAGCTCACTGGTGAGCTTTTGTCCTCTGAAGATCCTGGTGAGGACAGGAAAGTGACTAAGAAAGTGGGCTCCCTAGTGTCAATAGCATTCCATACAACAGGAGCCGGATGGTAACAGCTCACTGTCAGAAGCAAGATGGGTGTGACTGCTATGACTGGAAGCAAGTCTGGCTTTGCAACCTGGGGGCCTCTATCCATAAGGATTTGTGTCTGTGGCAAACTGGCCTTGTTCTAGGTATGAGATAGCATCGGTAGCCAGCGACGGCACTGCTCACCTTCTACAGATGAAATGATAAAGAATGGGACTGCAGAAGACTCATGTCAGCAACTGAGCAGATAACTGTGAGCCCTTATACAGCTTTGACATCTAAACCAGTTCACAGAGCCCATTGCTTGAATGGGAACCTGGGGACCTGGTGTCCTTGAGAATGGAACCAACAGAGCCTCTGTAAGTATAAATAAACATATATTCACGGAGTCTTTTACCAGTGGGACCTATGGCCATGGACCCAAGTAACTCCACACTGGGAAAAAAGGGATACCCAGATCTATTGAGGGCTTTTGGATATAGATAAGGAGCTTACCCAATTACCAGGGTAACATAAGAGGTATAAACTTCCAGTTATAAAATAAATAAGTCATGGGGATGAAAAGTACAGCACAGGGAATACAGTCAATAATATCATATTAATTTTGCACGGTGACAGATGGCAGTTACACTTGTGGTAAGCATTTTGTAAGGCATATAATTGTTGAATCACCATGTTGTACACCTGACACTAACCTATTATATGTCAACTATACTTTGATTAAAAGAAAAAAAGAAAAAATCAATCACAGTCCTCATGTTAAACTCAAACATATGGAGATCAGAGGTTACCCAACTCAAGTTCATTTTATACTGGATCCAATGGTTCTGTGAACTTACCTCATTGTCATCTCTCTGGTCTTGGACTATAAAGTCATGATGGCTCCACCTGGCTGCTGGCAGAGCACACGCGTTGGTTGTATGTCCTGTGAAGTAAAATTCACGATGGTAAGAAGAGCCAAATGAATGCTCCTGAAACCGCCTTAACTAATCAAAATACTGTACTGTATCCAGGTAGAATTGTAGCCTCAAAGACAAAGGGAATACGGGCCCCATCACAGGCCAAAATCTGGCCATTGCAAAAACGAGATGGATCATGGCAGGTGAGAGTGAACCACCCTGAACCTAACCGTGGGGCGGTTCCATGTGCCCCAGGCATGCAGAGGGATTAACCTTGTACGGACAGATTAACACGAGCTCCGGAATGTGGCTATTAGTCTAAAGTATGTGTTGTCTTTCGTCTCTATCAGGAAGGAGGATCAAAAGCAATTTTCGATCACCTGGTTAAGAAAGCATTCACATTCACTCTCTCTCCATGGGGCTACCGCAACTTTTCTGTTCCATATCACAGTGTAATCTGAAGAGATTTTGATTATCTTGAGATGATGACATCATGTTAATTAGTTCTCAGAAACAAGATAAAGAAAGTTCTCTGGATAATCAGGGAAGATGAATCCGCACCAGAAGGTAGGATAAACCCTCCCTCTTTTCATATCCAAAATATTTAATAGGGCCATCTACACAACAGTGTTGGCCTTGGTTCCTAGATTCTTCAGAACCACGGTTCCACGGAGGCTGCGGAAACCACCAATCTTCCCCAAACTTCCTTCATGTATAATTCAGGAGCTGCTTCAATATGGTTATATTAATTTTCCTCTTAATAGTTTTGGATTTAATCAAACATTACCTCCTTGTTAAGATGACATTAGTGAGGGGAAAAGGGTTCTTACTTCTTCCTCCTTGGCAGTCTCATTATACACTATTTTTTGGTGTTTCTATTTCACTTTTTATATCATAAATGTCTGAGTATCTGAAATTTGTAAAGAAAAGTATATGGAATTACACATCCAGGGAAATCGATTCCTCAAAGGAACCATAATTCTCTCTGGAAAGTGAAATTAGATTCTCTACACTGATTTACTGCGTCTGAGGATACTTGCTTCCCGTCACCCTGGAAACCAGTGCAAAGTTTCTCTTCTAGTTAATTTTGACCATCTCGTTGGGCATTTTCATTAATCGCTAATAATCGTTTACAATAATACTACCTTGGACAAATCTTTGTCAGAGAATTAGTGCGATGTTCCCTTGATGCCACTGTCATTCCTGCTGTGGGGGGCATGACAATCACAGCTCTGGAAAGAGGTGAGCTCAGAGATTCCGAAGTTACAACACGGAGTTTAGCTTCTCCTCACCACACAGCCATTTGGATAGAAAGCTGAGAATTTCCAGCCTCGTATCTGGGCTTTTATGATCACTCTTACCCCATTGCATATCCAAATGGTGACCTCGTCATCTTCTCTAAGCTTGAGGGGAATCTCAGATATTGCAACATAAAAAGTGCCCTGTCCGGCTAGAACCCAGATCCCCTGACTCTTGGTTGGATGCAGTTTATCCTGATGGAAAATGAAGATATTTCCACGGCACTTCTAGGGCTCTGAGGATTGCTTCTCAAGAGTTTGCAAGTGACAGAAGAAAACCTGTCACACTGGGGCGCCTGGGTGGCTCAGCCGGTTAACCACCCGACTCCTGATTTCAGCTCGGGTCGTGATCTCAGTGTCCTGAGATTGAGCCCCATGTCGGGCTCCATGCTCAGCGAGGAGTCGGCTTGTCCCCCTCTCTCTACTCCCACTCTCTCTCTCTCAAATAAATAAATAAACTTTAATAGATGTATTATAAAAAAGAAAACCTGTCACACTGCTTTGTGGTCTCATTTTATATTTTAAAAGGTTTATCTAAATCCAAAAATGCTTTTTGTGTCTTTTTAAAACTCTGTGGAGCATTTTGTGAAAAGCTAAGAATAATCAGGACTTGTAATTTCATGTTAATTACTTTGGGGAAGTCACTGAATTTTCGTTCTCCTTGGATGGTAACTGCAATGTTCAAATCTGTAGTTCTTATGAATCTCCAAAGATCCTTAAAAGAAGAGGGTCCGGAAGCTACTTTCAGTATTTGTAAAAACCTATCAGAAATCATATCTACGTTAAAGCTTCAAAAGGTTAAAAACAAACAAACGAACAACAGCCCTGTCAGAGTCACGCCAATCACCGCGGCCAGCGCTGTGTTGTTTGCACAAGAGACTGGTCGATGGAGAATGACAGTGCTTTATAGATTTTAGGGAGACTGTCTCCTCAATTTTTAATGAGGTCCAGGGCCCATGTGGACAGCACCACTTTCACCCAGGCTTCACGCGGGCTGGTGTGTTTATGCTGGATTGTGCTTTCTCTCAAGCAATCTGCCATCGCCTCGGCTCCCCACATGCATTCAATGACTTACTGCCTTCGACAAATACATGTTTTCTACAATAAACACGCACACACATCATTTCCCGGGAGCACTTTTACCGAAACAATTCCTTTGGAAGTTAAACTTATATGGTGAGCCATTATCTTTCATTTAATGATAATTTGATATTTTGTTATATTTCAAGTTTTCGGTTTCGGATTCCTGTCTCTACTTTTCTTGCTTGTTGATTTTCCTCAGCTCCTTTTCTCTTATTCAAGGGCCACTATCCTGCTTTCTTTCTTTAATACAGATACTTCTATAGGCTTCTCTTATACTTTTTAGATAGTCTTATCACTGTTTCATTATTTATCATTATTTATTACCTTGTTATTGTTTATTACCTAGTCTTTCATGTAGCGTTAGTGAAGCATTGATTCACTGGAAAAAACATCCTTCAACAGAAATATAACTGGGCGGCAGGGGTGCATGAGCCCCTGGCTCCGGGGTCCCAAAGAGATGTGGCCAGTCACTGCTGACAAAATCCAAAGGCAGAGAGACCAGCGGTGGTGAAACAAGAAAGGAGTTTATTTCAGGGAGGCCAACACCTGGAAGACAGCAGACTAGCATCTCAAAGACTGTCTCCAAAGTGCTGAAAGTACTTCCAGGTTTATATAAGGGAAACGTGGGACAAAGGTCGGTGGATACGTGCAGATGGGCAGTGAGGTCAGGTGGACCATCGTCTTGGGGTCAGTCATCATCATTGGGTTGCTGGCTCAGGGCGGTTCTCATTGCTTGAGGGGGTAGTTTCAGTTCCCATCTGGGGATGCTTTGCCTGCAGGGTCTTTGGCCTGAGTTAAGAGATATGCTAGAAAGAACTGAATCAGTTAGAAAGTATGACTGAGGTCAAAATGGAGGTGCCTGAAGTCCTCTTTCAGACACATAATACAAGTATCTCTCTTTGACAGAAAACTAGGACTTCATATTCTGACTCTATTGTTAGTAGCCTGTGCCTTTCTAACTATCCATTTGCTCTCTCTCCTCCCCAACCTCTCACCTACTTCTTTGAATAGCTTAAATATTTGAATACCCAACGGTCTTCAAATATCTTAAACTATCATTTGGCAAAATCTCTGCTTCTTAGCTCTGTGCCTCTGTGTTCTATGTCCCAAATTTCAACAATTTTCTGATTCAGAATCTCTCATGTTAAATATTCCATTAAATGTTAAATATTCCATTAAATGTGTGCTTTGGGACTGGGATAGATTCCTTTCAATAAGCACACACACGCATTTGGGCATCCCGTGTCCTATCGCTTTCTGAGAACGCAGAAAGAATGGGATATTCTGCAGAATGGGTTATACTCAGAAAGGGGTTCAGATACCCTGGACCCTTCTGTTCCTAACTACACTGATTTCGTTTAGGGTAATCTTCTAAGGATACTGTTTTATTTTTTTAATTAAAGATTTTTGTTTCTTTATTTTTGAGAGAGAGAGAGAGCATGGGCAAATGAGAGCAGGAGCTGGGGAGAGGGTCAGAGGGAGAGGGAGAAGCAGACTCCCTGCTGAGCAGGGAGCCCAATGTGGGACTGGATCCTGGGACTCCAGGATTATGACCTGAGCCAAAGGCAGATGCTTAACCAACTGAGCCACCCAGACGCCCAGGATACCTGTTTTAAAAGTATTTTAGAGTTCTACATTTTCCTGTGTCATCTTTTATAAAAATGTCTGGTTTTATACACAAATATTAGGAACATTATAATTTTTCTGCTTACATAAAAAGAATAAAATCTTTGAGTTCCCATACTGACGGCATGTGCTGGGAGATTCTCATTTGTTTCTGTCTCAGAGCCCGATACAATTAAGGAGACAATAAGTGTCTCTCTCACCCCAAGTGCTTGTGATCAGTGAGAAGCTGCCCACTTTCTTTTCTTCAGTATATAATTGGACAAATAACAATGTAAGTCTGGAGGTTTCAGAGATTCAAATGATCCTTTTGGATAATTTTTGTTATTTCTGTCCTTAAACATATTTTCCTACCCCTGCTATTATTTTCTTTATTCTTGTTTTTTATTCTATTTCTTCATCAACTCCTTCAGGTGGTATGAACGAGTTGATTGTTAAATGGAGGTGAAGAGTTGACGTGGGTAGCTGGTGGGTGGGTGATCCAGGGAAGTATTTAATGGTGACAATCACCTATCATGAAGGAAGCCTGAATGGAGAGGCTATTTTGTGACTGAGCTGGGAACTGGTCTCTTTCTATTGCTTGGTTTCCTAAAATAGCCCGTATGTGGTTGCTTACAAACGGATATGTAAAGTGTGCTTCTTTGCTCTGCTCGGACATCACGCATGTCCCCCTACTTCGTGTAAGTGCTGTGATTCAGCTTTTCCATTCTCCTGGCTTTGGTCTGGAGCTCCCTCTTTGGCCACCTGGGCTGGTCAAACAGCCTCTTGCGTGGCTCCCTCCAGTGGACTTCTATATGCACCACCTGACACACCGTCCCGAGGGGAGACGAAGCCATCTACTTGCTTCCTTTTCTATTTTTTTTTTAAGATTTTATTTATTTGACAGAGAGAGAGACAGCCAGCGAGAGAGGGAACACAGCAGGGAGAGTGGAAGAGGAAGAAGCAGCCTCCCAGCAGAGGAGCCTGATGTAGGGCTCGATCCCAGAACGCAGGGATCACCCCCTGAGCCGAAAGCAGACACCCTACTTGCTTCCTTTTTCTAGAAGATAAAACTCCCAATATCGGACTCTCACCTTTGTTTTATTGGTTTGTTTTCCTATTTCTTAATTCATTTTCAAAACTATTAAAGCTATTTGTTGGCTTCTAAAGATCTATTTCTTTCTTTTCTTTCTTTTTTTTTTTAAGATTTTATTTTTACGTAATCTCTACATCCAATGTGGGGTTCGAACTCACAATGCCAAGATCATGAATCACATGCTCCACTGACTGAGCCAGCTGGTGACAGTAGCTTCATCATTGTAGTTCTTTGCATATGTAAAATATTTTTTACAAGTCCTCTTTTACTCCATATTTAAATCTGAGCTTAAGTATTTAAACTTAAAATATCCAGACAACTTAAGTATTTAAATTAAAAATATAAAGCAATAAAATTTTGCAAAAAATCCTACATGACTACATCTACAATTTAGGGGCAGGGACAACCATATCAAAGACGATAAGAAAGCAGAAACTATGTAATAATAAAACGGAATTATTTGATGAAATACCATGTAAAAATATTTGTGTGATAATATATTCTATAAATACAATTAATACACAATTAGCACATAAATCATCGATCTAGTAAAATTGTACTTTGCAGATTATAAAATTTGATTCATTACATAGAAGTA